>NC_068919.1:69035000-70285000 GCF_023091745.1 Budorcas taxicolor | reverse complement strand
ATTATGAATCTTTAAAACATAATTTTTAGTTCATAAAAGGCAGGGTTGGTATATCAGTTGATTACAAGAGCCTAGAACTTCTTTTTCTATGAAGGTCTCTGTCTTTCAAGGAAAAAATAAAAGTAAAATGGGACCTAATTTAGTTGATTTTCTTAGTTAAATGGGATGGTCAACTCTATAGCCTTGTTTTAAAATTGTAAAAACAATAATAAAACAATGTTTGCAAGAGAAAACATTTATTCCTGATCTCACTTTCTCTCTCTTTTAAAAAAATCTCACCCTCTCTGTACAACTCTAAGTGCCAATTTCATATGGTGGTTTGAGGATTAAATAAGCTAATACTTGTAGTTCTTGACATACAGTAGTGACTATATAAATGTTTGTGGTTCTTATTATTGGTATTAATTCCCTATCGATTTTATGTATTTGTGTAATAATCAGCACCCTCCCTTAAGTACTTTAGAATGGATGGAACACTGATGGTCTTTATGGAGTGACCCTCACTTTATGAACGGGATTCTGAGCAGGGCCAGAGCTGCATCTCTGGCTCCCAAGCCTCGTGCTCTCTCTGCTGCTGCCAAGTCGCTTCAGTTGTGTCCAACTCTGTGCAGCCCCATAGACGGCTGCCCACCAGGCGCCCCCGTCCCTGGGACTCTCCAGGCAAGAACACGGGAGTGGGTTGCCATTTCCTTCTCCAGTGCATGAAAGTGAAAAGTGAAAGTGAAGTCTCTCTACTGTACCAAATTTCCTTTCTGCCTTTGAAATATAACTTAAGGTAAAAAACACTGTTTTACAAGACAGCAAAGCCAGGACATGGAATTCAGCTCTATCTGCAGGGAGAGAAGAAAATAATAGGAGTCTCAGCTGGATAAACTGAAGAGACAGGAGGAGAGATGGAGGTGGAGAAGAAAGGGGGCATTGGGGTCTGAGGAGGGATGGTGATGGAGGGAGGAAGCTTGACCCCTGGAATGGACACAAATAGACAAAGGGGAGAAGTGCTGAGAAGACATGGAAAGGGAGAGAGGTAAGGAACGGAGAAATAGATAGAGGGAGGAAGCCCCTCTCAGGAAGCAAAAAATATATCTATATTTCTCTTTCTACCTCCATCTCTTTATAAAGGAATGGATTTGTAAAAAAGGAAAAGAGAAGTGGTAAGAATAGCTTTCCTAAAATCTGGAGTCTGGAGTGAGACCAGGTTCTTGGCTTTACTTCCATTTGAAGTTGTAATTTGCATTTGTAAGATTACTTAGTTTCTTAAACCTCCAGTGAGTTTTTTAACTGGGGTGACCCTGGCAGGCCACTGTGGCTCGGGGGTGGGAGTTGTTCTCAAGGTGTTCTGTACGGGGCTGCCCAGAGCTTTCTCACCCCAGGCTGGACGAAATCAGGCAGTGGCCTGAGTCAGGCCTGTGGGCCAAATGTTCCTTTCTCTGTCTGGGGATTTTCCACAGGATTCACATTATCTTTATCTAAAGGGAGAAGAATTCAGCTCAGGGCTTTCCCTTAGATGAAAGAGAATATTTATAAACTTTTCCACCATCCCCCCATGCTATCATCCCTAGAAAAGGGTCAAGTACATCAGTGTCCGAATTTCATTGTTTGATGGTTTATTTTATTTTTTTATTTGATTACATAAAATGGGCTTGAGATCATAGTACTGTATTGGGATCATAGCACATTTTCTATAAGCTTTCAGAATTCACAGAATCAATGACTATTAGACATTAGAAGTAGGATATGAATCTTTTGGGTATAAAAAGATTCATGTGAGTAATATTAAATCAATTACAGTGTAAATTCATGCTCCTATCTCTATGAGTTATAAGAACAATCGGCAAAAAATTTGTCATATGTCATTCCATTTTTAATTTCTCTTAAAAACTCTAGGGTGCTAACTTAAAAAATAAAAACAATTCCTGACAGTTATGATTAAAACTTTCCGATGATAAATGAATTGTTGACATTAAAAAATTAATTGGATGGATGTCCTTGATCAGGTGTCCAGTTATCCTGAGAATTTACATAATAAAATGCAGCAGTTTTCCCTGAGATTAGTTTGACACAATTGCCATTAACAGCTCCTCCTTCTTAGCACCTGGCAACTCACCTGGCATCTCTGCCCCCAAGAAGGGGATGATACACTGAGGGGCAGACCATTGCAAGCTGGGTCTTCATTTTTTATTAGTACTAAGAATAATAGTGGTAGATTAATTTTTTATTCGTTTGTGGAGAGCAAGACATTACAGTCTTTCCAATTCAACTCTAGTCTCTTAAAGTCTGAGCAGTTACTACAGATGAAAGAGGCTCCAGTGAAATGGAACTTAAAAGCAGGTTTGGGCCTGGTGAAAAATTTATTTCAGGAGCTCCCGGTGAAGATGGCCTGGCTAAAAGTCTTCATATGGGATTTGTAAATGAGTTCAGGCACTGAGCCCACTTCCTGACTGCTGGGCTGGATAATCTGTGCCAGCTTCCTCCATCTCTACTCGACCCTGCATGTGTGTGCTTCTGTCTCTTTAGATGGCAGGAAAAGTCTAGGTTCAGGAGTTAGAACTCGAAGGGAGAATAGCACGACGTAGGGTTTTTTCCATCCCTGGGGTTTCAAGAAGAGGCTGCATAATCACTTATCAGAGATGTTTAAAAGTTGGCTTATTTTCAATAAGTGAAAAGTTGAACTATACTACTTCCAATAATATTCTTTGTATTCCTTTTGTCTCAGGATTCCATGGTTTTACAATAAAGTCAGGTAAGTGTTATGTACTAAGTCCTATGAAAGACTTTGTAAGGACACCTATATTTTGAATATTGGAGATCTAGACCTTTAGCTAAAATTTGTATGAGCCCCTATAAGCAAACCAAAACTCTGACAGTCTAAATTAGCAAGTAAATTTAACACAAAAATACTTTTGGCTTATTATTTTTATGGCATACTCAGGTAAAATATCGTTAGTTAATAAAATAGAAACACTGATTAATCATTCTGTTCTGTAAAATACTATTGGCTGGCAAAAATATTTTATAATGCAGTGCTCATGAGGGACAACCCCAAAGAGATAGGAGCTAATTATTCATTATTATACACTTACATGCCAGGTATTATGCTAAGTGCTGTGGGTAGACCATTAAAAAATCTCTTCCCTCAAGAAACTTGTAGTCTAATGAAAGAGCTAAATAAAGCATCAATTATATTTTATTGTGAAATATGGTAGAAGGACGTACATGTTGTTTTGCCAAGCATCTTAGATTTTTAGTGGAAGTGGTTCTGGAACTGAGATTTAAAAGATAAGAAACTAGCAAGATGAGGCATGGGGAAGACTATTCAGTGAGAACAACTCTGCTTAAAGCTATGTTTCTCTCTTCTTGCTTTTTCAAAGAGGAATCTTTTGTGTGTGGGGTTTTTTTTTTTTTTTTTTTTTTTTTGCCTCTCAGATTCTAGATTTCTAGAACAATGATGAAGGGGTGCAGAGCTGTTTGTTTTTATTAGCATTTGTCTTTAAACCTCTAGATGATTCCTGATTCAGAAGCAAAATCAGTCTGTGCAAAGTGGCTGCTTCTCTGAGAGTGCATATGGCTCTCAGAATTGGACAGACTAGGCATCTCAAGCAGGTATGCAGACACTTGGCTAAGGGTCAAGGGCACTTAGAGCCAGACTAGACAAAATCAATTTTCTCCAGTAGTAAGCCTTTTAAAACACTGTTTTTTATTAAAAAATAAATGGATGCATTGAGGAGTAAATTCACATGCCATTTTCAAAATTGAGACTTTAAATAAACTTCCTGCATCATATTCCTAGGCTTTATCGGCAGGCCCTTGGCAGGCACACTTGCTCTTCTTTGTCAGTTGTGCTTACAGTTGGAAATATTTGAGAACTAGTAGGTAGAAAGGTGTCTGGGTAGGTGCTCTGGGGTGAGTACTGAGAACCTCAGAAGCAAGGTAGCAGATGAGTGTTATACGTGTGGGTGTATGTGCGTTTGTGTTGACGTGTGTGTATGCATGCAATGGCTCATCCATATGGGTGCTGAGATGAGAGGAATGCTGTGATAAAGACTGCTGGGACCGGTGAGTGATGTCTGCTGTAGGTGAAAAGTGGGAAGGAAGAGAAGCAAATTTGGGCCAGAATTTAGGCTTTTCATTTCTCCTTCCTCACAAAAGCACCAGTGAGCCTGGAAGGTTAGGGGAAATGTCACAGTCCTGGTCCTGGTTCTTTCTTTGCACCATCCTTATTATGCACTATCACTGAGCTTCTGTTATGTCCCACTCTGGCCCATTGTCACCCACCCCAGGGCTGTTACTACAGAGTTCTGTAGATTTTTTCTTTTTTTGCACTTGTTCCAAGATCAGATTTTTTAATGGATAGCCTTTGTTAATGGTATGTTTATAGTTCCAGCTGCTGTTCCTAATCTACTATAGTGGAGGTAGGTATGATGCTGGAATTTAAAAGATGTTTTTTTTCTCCTCCCTTATGTCCTCTTTAGAATTGTCCACAGCAGCTGCCTGAACTAGCTTCTTTTTTTTCCGGATCTTGAAGGATGTCATGTAATGGAAAATTGTGCGGGGCGGGGGCTGGTGGGGAGAAGACCCCCCAGGGAGGAGATCCAAGGAGTACAAAAGAATAGAGTTGTAAAGCTGTCATGATGGGTTAATGACAAGTGGTTCCAGGTGTGCCTAGACCCTCCTCGGGAAAGGAAGGGAGAATGGAATGGAGGGTAGGACTGGACTCTGAGAAACTTGAAGCTATTGGATGGCATACTAAGAACTGTAGACTTTTTTCTCTTGACAGTAGAGAGTCATTTGAGGTTTTTTCAGTGAGGTAGGAGCTCTCTTAGATCGATGTTGCGAAAACACTCTGGCAATGAGGAAGGCTGGAACGGGAGCAGGTGAAGGGTGGGAGGTGAATTGAGAGGCTTCCACAGCAGTCCGATGAGACATGGTGAGGCAGAAACTGGCGGTGGAGAGCAAGAGGGGTTGGGATGGGGAGACTTTATTTGAAGTACAGATAGGACTTAGAGAATTGTTTCTGTTTCTGGTTTGGACATGTCGGTGCATGGTGATACTGTTAAGTGAAATGTGGATACAGGAAGAGAAAATCAATGTAAAACAGTTTCAAAGATAACAGCACTCCATTGTAAATGTAATATATTAATATTAAAATCATATATCAATTAAGGTATCACATTAGGAATCACAAAGCAAGTGGTTTTATAAACACTATAAAACTGCAAAGTATGAACACTTAGAATTTTTGATTTCTAATTGATGCAGGGAATCTACAATGTCAAGTTCATGTTTAAGGTGATTACATTTCACTTTGGTTATAGCTTTTACTTTATTAGGGCTTTAAGATGTGGAGAAACATTGACTAGTTTTACTGATCGAATGTAACTGGATTCACAGTTCTTTCTTATAATCTCATTATCTAGTATCCATAAAAAGTAACTGAAACTGCTAAGTCTTAATTAGAGAACAAATTAAAGTTTGACAAGCTCTAATAAGATGCAAAAAGCAAGAGCCTTGATTATATCTTAACCCATTTGATAATTTATTAAAACATCAGAAGAGGATTCATTATTTAATTTCCCCCTGTTATTATCTTTTTAAAAATATTATTTCCAATTGTGATAAAACGCACATAGTATTTACCATCTTGGCCATTTTTAAGTGTATAGTCCAGTGGTATTAAGCACTTTCACACTGCTCTGCAGCCATCACTACCATCTCTCCCCAGAGCTCACTGTATGCATTAAACACTAACTCCCTATTCCTTCCTACCCCAGTCCCTGGCAACCACCATTTTTCTTTCTGTCTCTATAAATTTGACTATTCTAGGAGGACTGATTACTTTTTGAGCAAGAGAAAATAGTTTTTCTATAACCTGTTCTTGGTTGCCTGGGTTGGCTCACGTGTTACTGATTCATGATCAGAATAACCTTTGAGAGGTTTTACAGCATCACAGTGCATTGGGCTTGGTAAGAAAGTAGCACACTGGTGATCTTTGGACACATCCTTCAGATGCTGCCCAGTCTCTGTCAGAATTAGCAGTCCCCTGCCAGGTAGGGAGCATATGCCAGACATTATGCCAGTCTGAGAGCACAGTGTCTGGAGTAGCTTTGCCCAAGTTTGAATCCTGGTCTGCCATTTTCTAATTGTTGGACAAGTTGATTGAAGCCAGGGAGTCTCAGTTTCCTCATCTATAAATCAGTAAAACATGCCTTATAGTGTTGTTGTGAAGTTTCAGTGAGTTGTTATATATAAAAGCATTTAGAACAGAGCCTGGCACACTGTAAGCATTTAATCAATGTCAACTACTATAATTTCTCAGGTGAGCTTTTACTCCAAATACCTGTGTTGTCCATCTGAGCTGACCAAGGACATGACTGAACCGTCATCATGGAATATTTTAAAACCTGCAGAATTTCCCTGGTGGTCTAGTAGTTAAGACTCTGTGGTTCTAATGCAGGGGTCATGGGTTCGATCCTTGGTTGGGGAACTAAGATCTCAGGTACCCTATGGCCAAAAAATAAAAGACCTTACCATGGTGTTTTTAAAATCAGCTACAACTGGCATGTGAAATAAAGTCATGGTTGGTAAAATTTCTGGGGTTCAACTTTGGGCCCAATATATGTCTCCAGTTTTGATAATAGAAATATGAAGTGTGAACATAGTGACTCACAACGCTGAATATGCTGTGTATTATTCAAAAAGATTGTGAATCAAAGCTTTGCATACTAGAAGGATCGCTCGGGCTCCTCCATGTCACAACAGAAACCGAGCAGGAGGTGGGATTTCCTGTGTAAGGATTTCTTCCTTTACATTAGCTGGAATTGACTGCTCTAGTTGAAAAATCAAGAGTTCCCCATCCCCTCTTCCCACTGCAGCTTGACAGCTTCTTTTTCATTCCACATTCTCAAATGAAAACAGGGTTATTCTTTCCTTAAGAATAGAGGTTTTGACATTTACTTACTCCCAATGTTTCCTGACAGACTTGAGGTAAGCGGGGATTGTATCAGCAGCCCTGTGTTTGGAAACCTGGGGATAACAACTCACTTACAAGTATCTGGTTTATTTTTCATGTTTGGAAACTTTATGTTCCCTGAAATCTCACTGTTATATCTCCATGGACTAGAACAATACTTGGCATATAAGAGTTTTCAAAACATGTATATTGAATGAAAGATTGAATACATGAATGAATGGCTAGATTTCTCTGGTGAAGCCCTGGGGAGGTTACTGGGAGACATCTAGAAGCAAAAGAAGTCTAAGCCCTAAAACTTCCAGGCACTCCATTTAGTTCTTCCCTGTTGAGAAAGTGTCATGTGCTTTTTCACTGCACCTTGCTTATTTTACTTTTGTATTTTTCTGCTTTAAAGCATATTTTTCTACACAATAATCACAAACTCTTTTGTGGCTCAGACAGTAAAGAATTTGCCTGCAATGCAGGAGACCCAGGATCAGTCCCTGGGCCAGGAAGATCCCCTGGAGAAGGGCATGACAACCCACTCCAGTATTCTTGCCTGGAGAATCCCATGGACAGAGGAGCCCGGTGGGCTACAGCCCATGGAGTTGCAGAGTCAGACATGACTGAGTGGCTAACACTTTCACTTTTTTTTTTCCAGTAAGAGCACTATTACAATCTCGTTTTTATTCCCTTTCCATCTTGAAAGCTGTTTTTATGAGACCTATGTAATTGTACCTGTGAGAACACCCACAAGCTTTCCTTGTTCTTCTGCCCAGGCAGGACTCTCTCCTCCATTGTTGAACCAGTCTGTGTTCTTGCAGGGGCAGGGAGCAAGGGTGTCCCAGGAGGATGATGGGATTCTCAGAGCAGCTTTTTTCATGGAGCAAATTAAGGACAAACACAAATCATTTTGGGATTTCGACCTAAATCTTAACCCATTTATTTTCTTAAAATAAATCTCTTTTTTTTCTCCTAGTGCCTTTAAAATATTTGCAAAAAATCACTATTCTCTAATTGTTACTTTTCAAATTGAAGACTTTGAGAATAAATGACACTAGTAGCGAAACTCCAACGGCCATGTAATATATAAACATTTTATGAGGTTTATCTGACCAGTCATAGGGCATAGATTCTACAAGTTTTGTATTATTTCTGTTGTCTTACTTTAGTGAAGTTAAAGTGTTAGTTGCTCAGTTGTGTCTGACTCTTTGCAGCCCTGTGGACTGAAGCCCTCTGGGCTCCTCTGTCCATGGAATTCTCCAGGCAAGAATACTGGAGTCGATTGCCATGCCCTTCTCCAAGTATCTTCCTGACCCAGGAATCGAACCCAGGTCTCCTGCATTGCAGGCAGATTCTTTACTGTCTGAGTTACCGGGAAGTTGCACTCAAAATTTCCTTGCTTTTTTCAATTTGTTTTAGCTTCTCTTTCAAAAGGTATACAGTTACACTTGCTTAGCAGATATTACTAACAGGTATTTAAGTTAAAATAACAATAATAGCTATAGTTTATGAAACATCATCCATGAGTCAGGCTGATTCTGTGATTTAACTTGATACCATTTAATCTTTCAAAAATACTGAGATGTGATTTACATATAGAAAAGCAAACAGATGTTATTTGTACAGTTGGGTGTATGCACATCCATGTAACCATCACCCAAATCAAGAAAGAATATTTCCATCATTCAGGAAGGCTCTTTCATGCCACTTCCCTCAGTCAATCCCCCCATTCTCAGAGGCAGCTATTATTCTGGTTTCTATTACCACAGAATAGTTTTGCCTGTCTTTGAATATTTATTAAGGAAATAATTCTCTGTTGGCCTTTTTTTGCTTAGTAAGACCCCACTCCAGTACTCTTGCCTGGCAAATCCCATGGATGGAGGAGCCTGGTAGGCTGCAGTCCATGGGGTCGCTAAGAGTCGGACACGACTGAGCGACTTCCCTTTCACTTTTCACTTTCATGCATTGGAGAAGGAAATGTCAACCCACTCCAGTGTTCTTGCCTGGAGAATCCCAGGGACGGGGAGCCTGGTGGGCTACCGTCTATAGGGTCACACAGAGTCGGACATGACTGAAGTGACTTAGCAGCAGCAGCAGCATGCTTTTGAGATTCATCCATGTTATTTTCTGTGTGGAGAGTAATTTTTTTGTATCACTGTGCAGTAGCCTATAATATGAATGTGTTACATTTTTTACCACTCACTTGTCGATGGTCTTTTGGGTTCTCCCGTTATTTTTTGGCTATTATGAATAAAGCTGTGAACATTCTTGAAACATCATTTTATGGATCTATGGAAACATTTCTCCTGAGTATGTACCTAAACAGTTTTCCAAGATAGGTATATCATTTGCACTCCTACTACCAATACATGAAAGTTTCAGTTATTCCGCATCCTCACCACTGCTTGTTATCATCAGATTCTTTAATTTCAGACATTCTAGTGAATGTGTAATGGAATCTCACTGTGGGTTTTTTTCCCGGCTGAAATGTATCAAGATATAATTTACATATAAAATGCACTCATGTTAAGTGCATAGCTTGATGAGTATTAAAAAAGTAAGTAAATTGAAAGTGGAGAAGAGAGAGTGTGTTTTACAGCTCTTCTGGACTCTATTTCACGTAAACCTCACAACAACTTCTTGAAGTCAGTAAATACAGTTATTATTTTAATGATGGAAAAATGTAGACAGTGGTTAGGTGAGCTCAGCAACATTCAATATTGCTGGCAATAAAGGTCTACTGGGGTGCAAGTCTCCTGGTGATAAGGATGGATCCATCCTAAAGTGGAGTCAGAAGGAGCAACCATATCAAATGAGGTGCAGTGCAGGTGGAGGGTTCCAAGGCTAAAAGTGGAAGAGTTTGGAAATGATTCTGGATAACTGTCTTGAATAGTTTGAGAGAGAGAAAAAAAAGATGGAAAGAAAGAATAATTACAGAATACTAGGAATTCAGATAATTTTAGAACAGAAAGGAAAGGTTAAGTTTACAAGGCAGGAAAAAGCCAATTAATTTTTTCTGTATGTTTAACAAGAAAAACAGATTCTCAATTATTCTTTGTAGGAATGAAAATTCTACAAAGGAAATTCATTGCCTAAAATAGAGTGTCCCTTGGGCTGCAAGATCAAACCAGTCAATGCTAAAGGAAATTGGCCCTCAATATTCATTGGAAGGACTGATGCTGAAGGTGAAGCTCCAATGCTTTGGCCACCTGATGCAAAGAGCTCATTAGTAAAGACCCTAATATTGGGAAAGATTGAGGGCAAAAGGAGAAGAGGGTAGCAGAGGATGAGATGGTTAGATAGCATCACTGAATCAATAGACATGAGTTTGGGCAAACTCCAGGACACAGTGAAGGACAGGGAAGCCTGGCATGCTGCAGTCAATGGGGTCACAAAGAGTTAGCAACCAAACAACAATGTATTAGAAAAAAAGCTGAGTTTTCCCTATACGTTAAACTTAATTTGTTAAACTTTTTCACCTTAATTTGTGTGTCAGAATTAGAAAGGTTGAGTCACTTTGGATATATTTGCACTGATTTTCTTAAAAGTATATGAAAGTGAAAGTTGCTCAGTCATCTCCAGCTCCTTTTGAGCCCATGGACTGTATAGTCCATGAAATTCTCCAGGCCAGAATGCAGGAGTGGGTAGCCTTTCCCTTTTCCAGGGGATCTTCCCAACCCAGGGATTGAACCCAGGTCTCCCACATTGCAGGCGGATTCTTTACCAGCTGAGCCACAATGGAAGCTCATATAAGTAAGTATGTAGAATAATACTTTGGAAAACCACAATACATTTTGCTAACTGTCTGAATGTTTGCTTTTTTTTTTTTATGACTGTAAGACCAAAGTAAAACAATGTTTTAGAAAGTGCCAAAAGATAAGAGCCAGTTAATCTGTTTTCCTTAGGAGAGTTGGATTTAGGTGGAGGGAGGAAGATTATCAACTCTGTGTAGTTCTCTTGGTTGTTTGACAGGTTATAAAAAGTAAGCCAGCCTTACTGTGAAATAGCAATAATTACAGCAAGAGTGAAAGGAACTCATAATGTCTTTTATGACCTGGAGCTAAAGACAAACTAATATGTGTTTTAAACATTCTTAGAGGAAGAACAAGGTTCTTATAATGAAAGTATTTTTGTAGTAGTAAATACATAGAGTGGTGATATTTAGTATAAACCTAGTTACATCTGCTTGTATTTGTTAGAAACATGAAAAAAATGATCAAAAGCAAAAAAAATAGTATATTCAAATGAATTCACTTGATAATCTAGTTCTATTGATCATTTTCAGTCTTTCTTTTTGATTCATAATGTGGAATTTCAATGAGAAATCTGGAAGATTTTGCCAGTAAAAAAGAGAAGACTTCTCTTAATTTTTTTATGTTATCAGATGCTGTTTTCTTATTAAGCTTTAATAATATGTGCTATTGCTTTTAGTCACTAAGTCCTATCAGACTGTTTGCCCTTGGTAATGTAAACTACACTGCAAGTCAGTGGAAAGGGCTAAATAAACAAAACTGGACCACTGGAGAAGGAAATGGCAGTGTTTGAGATAAGCAGAGAGAGATTTATAGGAGATTTTCTAGGTCAGAAGCACAGCTGTACTTTAATGATCTCAATATCCTCAATCATACATGTCTGTGATGGCCAAAATACTACATGTGATTTTTTTTTTCCCCTGTGTATGGATCCAGAATGGCTATAAGCACATTGGTTGTTAAGCTTGTGATGGCGTTGCTGACTGGGAGCTGTAGCTCACTGTCCTGCCCAGCATCATTAGAGAGGACTGCACGTCACTAGCCTGGGAAAAGATCACAATTAAAAATTTTGAAGTATAGTTTCTACTGAATGCATAATGCTTTTGCATCAGTGTTAGGTCAAAAAATCATAAGTTGAACCATTCTAAATTAGGGACCACTTACACATACAAAAAAAAGTCAGTGAAAAATTTTGATTGAAATGAGTATCTCTCTATTCAAGTGTTTCTGACGGTTTTTCAGAGGAACTTGACAACTTTCCTTCTTCTGTATGTTCTATATATTTCTATATATCTTCACTTTTTGCTTCTCTCTTTCCCATTTAGTATACATTTTGGGTTAATTTGCTTAATACTCTCCTATGGTTGTGTCATCCTGGGTTTCTTGTTTCTATGGCCCACCTTTAGCTAAGTCCAAATCCTTATCCTCTTCCAAGCCAGCTTCTGCCCCCTCCTTTCCAATTGTATCACCTCCTTCTCCCCAGCACACCCCTTTTGCTCTGGATGTCCTGGACTCCTTGTCTTTCTGCAATGAGGAATTTGACTTTCCTCCCTCCACCCCTTTGTTCATACACTGTTCTGTCTGGGCCCAGCTGTTTCCTGCCTCAGGCCCTCCAGGTTTCCCAGGTAACTTCACTCCTGTTCTGTGCTCTGCCCAGAAGTTGAGCATTGGGAGACACCTGGAAATCCCAAGTCTGGAAAGTGAGGCCTCAGGGAGGAGCTTGATTCTGTGAATCTGGTCTGGTTCAGAGAGGCCTGGCTTCTACCTAGCTGCTACATTTTCTTGCCTTCCTTCAGACTTACAGGCTTCCCTGATAGCTCAGTTGGTAAAGAATCCACCTGCAATGCAGGAGACCCTGGTTTGATTCCTGGGTGGGGAAGATCTGCTGGAGAAGGGATAGGCTATCCACTCCAGTATTGTTGGGCTTCCCTTGTGGCCCAGCTGGCAAAAAATCCACCTGCAATGCAGGTGGAGATCTGGGTTCGATATCTGGGTTGGAAAGATCCCCTGGAGAAGGGGAAGGCTACCCAACTCCAGTATTCCGGCCTGGAGAATTCCACGCACTGTACAGTCCATAGGGTTGCAAAGAGTCGGACATGACTGAGCGACTTCTACTTCAGGCTTGCAAGGGGCTCAGGAAGGGATGCTCCTTAGATCTAGCTCTTGGGGCTGAGAGAGATTTGGGGCTAGGAGGGAGTACAGCTGGACCTCTTGTTTTTATATGTTAAACCTGTGCTGTGAACCTCTATTTGCACTCTTGCCCCTGGCTCTGCAGATGTTAGAGGAGGACCTGCTCCTGACTCCAGCAGTTCCTGACCTTGAGCAACTAATTTTATTTATAAAAATGGAGATAATATTTTTTAGAGAGGACAACAGAGGGGATTTTTGTCTACAGGTAACCATTAAACAATGTGAGAGATTAAGGGAGCCAAGCCTCTGAGCAGTCATATATCCACGTATAATTTATAAGGGTTCCTCTGAATCGTGGATTACTCCCTGTCCATTATTCCTTAGCAATGGATTCAGCCCACCTCGGATCCATCTAGTACTGTGGTATTTACTATTGAAAAAATCCATCTATAAATAGACTCTGGTAGTTCAAACCTGTGTTGTCAAGGGTCAACTGTGGCTTATTACTATTGTATCCTATACTATAATGGGCTTCCCTAATAGCTCAGTTGGTAAAGAATCAGCCTGCAGTGCAGGAGACCTGGGTTTGATCCCTGGGTTGGGAAGATCCCCTGGAGAGGGGAAAGGCTTCCCACTCCAGTATTCTGGCCTGGAGAATTCCATGGACTGTATAGTCCATGGGGTTGCAAGAGTTGGACACGACTAAGTGACTTTCACTTTCACTTTCATACCTATAATTGTGCCTGTTACAGAGTAGATGCTCAATAAATATTGAATGAAAGAATAACATTTTTTTCTTTTAAAAATAGTTGTGTTGAGGAATAATTGAAATATAATAAACTCTACATCAGTTCAGTTCAGTCGCTCAGTTGTGTCCGACTCTTCGCGACTCCATGAACTGCAGCACGTCAGACCTTCCTGTCTATCACCAGCTCCCGGAGTTTACCCAAACTCAGGTCCATTGAGTCGGTGATGCCATCTAACCACCTCATCCTCTGTCATCCCCTTCTCCTCCTGCCTTCAATCTTTCCCAACATCAGGGTCTTTTCAAATGAGTCAGCTCTTCGCATCAGGTGGCCAAAATATTGGAGTTTCAGCTTCGCCATCAGTCCTTTCAATAAACACCCAGGACTGATTTCCTTTAGGATGGACTGGTTTGATCTCCTTGCAGTCCAAGGGACTCTCAAGAGACTTCTCCAGCACCACAGTCAAAAGCATCAATTCTTCTGCACTCAGCTTTCTTTATAGTCCAACTTTCACATCCATACATGACTGCTGGAAAAACCATAGCCTTCACTGGATGGACCTTTGTTGACAAAGTAATGTCTGCTTTTTAATATGCTGTCTAGGTTGGTCATAACTTTCCTTCCAAGGAGTAAGCATCTTTTAATTTCATGGCTGCAATCACCATCTGCAGTGATTTTGGAGCCCCCCAAAATAAAGTCAGCCACTGTTTCCCCATCTATTTGCCATGAAGTGATGGGACCAAAGGTTTAATGAGTTTGACATATTCATAAGCCTGTATAACCATCAGTACCATCAAAGTAATGAACATTCCCACACCCAAAAGTTTCCTGGGACTTCTTTGTAATCTATGCTTTCTACTCCCACACCTGCTTTCTGTTAGTATACTGTGTCATATTTCCTAGAACTTTCTATAAATGCAGTTTTACAGAATGTACTTTTTTTGGTAGCTTCTTTCACTTAAAGTAGTTTTAAAATTCATTCATATTGTTTGTATAAATATTTCATTCCTTTCGACTGCTGAGTCCATGTATGGATGCACAGTTTGTTTATCCATTTACTTTTTGATAGCCTTTTGAATTGTTTCCAGTTTTTGGCTGCTATAAATAAAGCTGCTGTGAACATTATGAACAGGCCTTCATATGGATGTAGTAGTAGTAGTGTTAGTCGCTCAGTCGTGTCCCACTCTTTGTGACCCCACGGACTGTGGCCTGCCAGGCTCCTCTGTCAGTGGGATTCTCCAGGCAAGAATACTGGAGTGGATTGCCATACTCTAGAGTATCTTCCCAACCCAGGGACAGAACCTGGCTCTCCTGCACTGCAAGCAGATTCTTTGCTGTTTGAGCTACAAGGAATATCATATGGATGTAAGCTTTTCTTTTGGGTAAATGCCTGAGAGTAGACTGGCTGACTCATAAAGTAGGTTCAGTTTTTAAGTTTCTGATAAACTGAGAAACTTGTTTTTCCAAGGTGACTGCACTATTTTGCATTCCCACCACACATATATGAGAGTTCCAGTTCCTTCATGTCCTCACCAACACATGGTAGTGTCAGTCTTTTTAATTTTGGCCATTCTAACAGGTATTTCATTATGCTTTTAACATGAATTTTCCAAATGACTCATGATATTGAACATCTTTTCTGTGCTTATTTGCCATCTTTATATCTTCTTTGGTGAAGTACTCAGGGCTTTGCTCAAGTTGTTATTAGATTTCCCCCCTTGTTATTGAGTGTACTTTATATATTCTGTACACAATTCCTATATCAGATATGGTTTGGTTCTCTCAGTCTGTGGCTTTCTTTTTTAACAGTCTTTTTGAAGAGCAGAAGTATTTATTTTTATCAACTCTAATTTATCAGTTTGCTCTTTTATGGGTTACTGTCTTTTATGGATCTTGTTGTATATAGAAATATTTGCTTAATCCCAGGTGACAAAAGTTTTCTTCTATGTTATCTTCTGGAAGTTTTATAATTTCATGTTTTACCTATAGGTTTGTGATTGATTTTGAGTTAGTTTTTGTATATGGTATAAAGTATAGATAGAGGACTTTCCTCTTTTTTGCACGTGGATATCCAATCTTTCTGGCAATATTTGTTGAAAGACTCTTTTTCTCTGCTAAATTGCTTTTATTGAAAATAAGCTGTTCATATGTGTGTAGAATCTGCTTCTGGGCTCTCTATTCTATGCCATTGACCTGTTTTTCTATCTTTAAGTTAATACTGCAATCTCTTGATTATTGTAGATTAATAATGTCTTGAAATTCACTAGTGTTTGTCCTCCAAGTTGGTTTGTCTTAATGAAATGATTTTTAAAACAATGGAAAATTCTGAAATATTGTCTAAAAGAATCTTGCAGTGTTTCAGAGCTAGCATTTGCTTTGGAGATAAACATGTCTGCATGACCTTTCATATTATCTGTGCACTGAATAAATGGAAGTTACCATATTATTTTCCAGCATGCATGTTCTCCAAAACTAATGTATAAATCATGTCATTAAACTTTTCACTATTATTTAATGCATTCCTATAATTAAATTTTTTATAGCACCAATTTAAATATTTGTTAATCACCATGAGATAGTCAATATTTATTATATTTTTTTCATTCTTTCTGTCCCTCTTAGACTCATATTTCCTATATGAATCTATGTGGATATGAATGTCTCATTTTCAGCTAAATCTCTGAGTTATGAGCCGTTTCTCTAGGTTTGTAGATTCTGCTTCTTGGAAAATATTTGTTCAAGCTTCAGTTTGGCAGTTACCCAGATGCGTCTTATCATTCATTCTTCTCCTGAGGCCCTTTGTCGTATTCTCCAGAAATGCCCTGTGTGCCTCGACTATGAAGACTCTCCTAGTGTGCCGTGTTTGTAGAGCACATTCTCATTGGCTCTGCATAGTCCCTTTCTCGACTCCCTATGCTCTAAGAGGAGTGCGAGGAAAAGTGAAGAAGTGCAGTCAATGACCAGGTCTGGGCTCTAGGAATTCACAGATAAAAAATGAGAAGAAAGATAAATAAACCATGTATACCTTATTACAGTTACTTACAAATAATTCATAAATTATTCATAAACCTAAAATTATTCATAAATAAATTGAAGAGTAACTATAATTATCTTTATATAAGCTATCAACCTTTTAAATCTTTATGAAAATATAAATTTAATTATTTATATTTGTGAATAAATATAATGACTTTTCAGATCCTTACAACTCTAATTTCACATTGTAATTTTCCCATCTCTGCTCTTCAGGTGCTTGGCATATACTGTGACTAGAAGCCTGTGGTCTTGAGCTAAGTCAGATTTACCAGGGTATACAGGGATCATCAGTGTTAACATGGGGGAAATACTGCCTCAAAAAGCCTCAACTTAGAGAGGCATCTTCTGTCGGGTCAGGGGTGAATAAGTCAGAGTGTTAGGTTAAGTTGGTGTGGCCCTTCTTTCAAGTGTAGGGAAAGAAAACTGGATTTTTTCTAGTATCAAGAGGGTAGCCAAAATTTTACATTTTTTTCTTTTGATTTATAACCCATACTTTTCGCTTTAAACTGATACTCATTGGGAAATTGATCTAAATGTACTTGTATTGTGTGTGTGTGTGTGTGTGTGTGTGTGTGTGTGTGTGTGTGTGTGTGTGAATTGGTCCAGGACACAGAGCTGAGAGCTCTCAGGGTTGTTTCTATGTCTTCCATTTTTATTAATAATAATAATAACAGATAATAATTATTTAGCCCTTACTACATAGCAGTCCCTGTTCTAAGGGCCTTACATATATGTTAACTCATTTGTTCATTGCAACCATGCTATGAGCTAAGGCCATTACTATCTTTATTTTATAGAAAACTGAGATACAGAGAGATTAAGCACTTGCTGAGGTCACACGGCTAGTTAGGGACACAGCTGCTGTTCAAAGACCAGTGACCTTGCTCTGAATTAGGAAGGCGCTCAGAGATGATCTGGTGCAGCCCTCTGACCTTAAAGACACAGAACAGGAGACCAGAGGAGGGTGATTTGCTCAGAGGCACAGGCTCTCCAGCAGGCAGCGCTAGGTTTGTCCTCGGGTTCCTGCCACCCTCTCCTGGGTTCTTTCCCACGATGCTGCCCCTGCTCCCCTCTGTCATCCGGCTATAGTCACTGTCCTTTGGGCTCTGTGGGCCACACTCAGCATTTTACCTTATTGCTGCCTGGGCCAGAGAACTCCCTGAGTTCCTTGGCTCCATGAGCAGACTCCAAGGGTAAAGGAATTGGGTTGGTCTCCTTGCTGCTTACCGTTTGATCCTTTCCTTACAGTATACACCCAGAGAGTCAGCACAAATCATCTTTAATGTTGGCACTAAAGATGTTGGGCCACTTTAAAATTCAGACTCAGATCTGATTTAGCCAGAATTGCTTTCCAGCCTGCATTATCCACATTGATCCAGATTCTCTCTAATGACTTCAGGAAGGCATCGTAACAGCAGAGTGCTTCTGGCAGGCAGACAACTGAACCAGCAGAGAGGGCCTCACACTTGCTCATTCTGTGGCTGACCAGATTGGGTGACTGCGTTCCAGTTAAATTCCTTTTAGAATTTATTCTGTTGTTATAAGAAAAATCACACTTAGGGCATGTGCCAAAAATACCTGGGATTATCTGGCATAGAAAACTCCTCAAAAACTAATGCCCAGTGATACAGTTTATGTTCTTGGGGACAGAAGTCATTCTTGCTATTTGCCAAATAGTTTTGGTTTTCCTCTGGGCACATCCTTGTCCCCTGGAAGCTAGATGTGGCTGTGTGATTTGTTTTGGTCAATGAAGCAAAAGTGCTGTGTGCCTCTTCAGGGTGGAAATTTTAAGAGCCAAGATGTACTTCACCACATGTTATTCAGGTTATTCATCCTGCTTCCTGGAGGTGCAAAGCTGGAGCCTCCCTCTGCCTGTTGGTGGGTGAGACTGCAGAGTACAGCCAACCTGCCCAAACAAGCAGCATGAGCAGGGAAAGAAATGTATTGTTCTGTACCCTGCATTCACATGTCTGTTCATTTGCTCTTTTCATATTGCAGTGACTGTAGATTTATGGGCTTCCCTGGTGGCTCAGACATCTGTCACAGTGTAGGAGACCTGGGTTTGATCCCTGAGTCGGGAAGATCCCCTGAAGAAAGGAATGGCTACCCACTCCAGAAGTCTTGCTTGGAGAATTCCATGGACAGAGGAGCCTGGCGGGCTCCGCAAAGAGTCAGACATGACTGAGCAACTAACACTTTCACTTTCATAGATTTATAGGAAGTTACAAGAACAGTACCAAGAGTTTCCTTGTACCCTTCCCTCAGTTTTCCCTGATGGTTCTATCTTAATGTAACCATGAAGTGTTGCTTTAAGTCACTGAGATTTTGTGGTTACATCAGCATTGTCTAATCTCATTCAGAGTTTTCTTTCTAATCTCATTAGATAGTTTTCTTTACCTTTTTTTAAAAAATGCACACCTTAATTGCAAGGACATAAAGATCTTCTCACATCACATTTTGATTTCTTCTCTTTTACCAAATGGAGTGTTTTGTTGTGTATTGTAGTTACTCATGTATATTTTTATTCTCCTTCTGCCAGATCACAAGATCTCTAAGAGAACACATTTAATTTATTTTTGAACCCCTCCCAAACAGCACTGTGTCTTTACAAGGCACTCAGATATTCATTAGTGATTGAATGAGGGATTGCTGTGTGGTTGCTAGCTTCTTGAATAGAAAGAATGGGAAATAACAAGCTCATTTTAGGGCCAAAAAAAGACCAAATATCCTGAAGTTCATCATTAACTGGCTATGTCAGTACAGAGCTATAAGATCAAACAGAGATATGGTGAAAGGCAGAGAGGCTGAAAAATATAATATTTGGTAGAAGTGGAGTAAGCAGACATAAGGCATTTACCATCCAGCTTTACTTCATTAACATAGGATTCTGTATTGTACCTTTTATATGCTGTCTTGCTTCCTTATTACTTATAGATGTTCAGTGCTTCAGAAAATTGATTTGTGACTCTACGTCTCTTTAGAGCCAAGATTTTCATACTGAAATCATAATACTTTGCTCTCCCCCACTGTTAGATTTTTATAACCATCTACCTTTGGGCCATGGGGGTGAAAAATCACCTGTCAGTTGCAAGCAGCACTGCGTTTACTCTTGTGGTGTAGCAACAAGCAGCTGTCCAGGTGTTTTATGATGAGGACCCTTCTGTAGCTGCATCTGTAGTAAGTCATTGCCTGAGATCTAAACTGGGAGATCATTAGACCACTGACATCTGGTTTTAAGGCAGTTTGCAGTTACTCTGCTGCTGGTATGTAAATGGATATTCTGCAGCCTTCCTTCCAGGCCACATAATAGCTGCTCTTCTTCACCAAACTCTTTCAGGCCTTTATTATCATCTCCCCTCTGTGCTCCCCTTGTCCAGTGCCTGCCACAAGGTGGGCTTTGTCCAGTCCAGAAATCAGCACAGCACTTCAGGGAAAGTCGGAGCACAACCCTTGCCTTCTGCTTAGGTATTACAGCCAGTCTCTCTTTCTCTTCTCATGATACACTTAACCCAGTACTTCAGTATTGAAAAAATGATTAGGTCTTTGGATAAACTTGATCATGTATGTTTAATTCCAGCTACCCACACCAGTATTCTGGCCTGGATAATTCCATGGACAGAGGAGCCTGAATCGCAAAGAATGGGATACGACTGAGCGACTTTCACTCTTACTTTCTTCTTTCTTTATTTTTATGTGGACCATTTTTAAGGTCTTTATTGAGTTTTTACAGTGTTGCTTCTGTTTTATGATGTTTTGGTGGTGGGCGGTGGTGGGCGGTGGTGGTGGGGGGCAGTGGTGGGCGGTGGTGGTGGGGGGCGGTGGTGGGTGGTGGTGGGCGTTTGCCCCAAAGCGTGTGAGATCTTAGCTCCCTGATCAGGGATCAAACCTGCATCCCTTGCATTGGGAACATGGAGTCTTAATCACTGGATCTCCAGGGAAGTCCCTAGCTTTCCTTTTAGAATAAAAACCAGGGGCAAATACTTGAAGATCTTCAGGAAGTGATGGCAGAGATGCATGGAAAGAATTCCCATGTCAGGAGAAATGATTCTGAATTGTTAAAGATGTAAGATTGTATTTGCCAAGCTACATCCCAATGTGAGGCAAGCAAAAGTAAGCAAGTCTTCCCTGAACTCATTTCCTGGGAGGGAAGTGGGGTGGCAGCTTATTTTGGTCCAACATGGCTCATTAAACACAGAAGTCTCCTGTTAATTTGCTTGTATGGGGGAACTTGAATTATATATCACAGATGAGTGGAAGCAACCCGTACATAGGGTGCAACTTCTGGGAATGTGTCTTATAGAAAATTCTGAAATGAGAAGACTTGTCTGAAATGCAGATATATTCAGAGCGAAAGTACAGGGAAGTTTAAGTACAGAGGGGTAGAAAAGAACCCCATGCGGCATCAGACAGGGCTGTTCTGGGTCACTTGGTTGGCTGATCAGAGCCTTTTGTTGAAAGCAAGGTAGAGGCTGGTTTGAGAAGCCGAGCTTATTATTTTTGAGGGAGGGGCAATGACGGAGGATTTCTCCTGGGACAAGGCTGCCTGATTTATTTTCAGTTACAGCTGAATAGTCCTTGGAGCTGATGTAAAGAGTTATGGAGTCTATTGTTTTCTCAGTAATGTTTCCATGACTAGTTGCTAGGATTGAGTGTGTGCCAAGTGTGGGCTGATGAGTGACTTGGTGGGCAAAATAAAATGGTCTGCCTAGGTTGCTATGGCAGCCAACAGGAGGGCAAGTCCAGTCGAAAATGAACTCAAATGATGCAGAGGAGAAAACTGCAGTAAGAACCACACACATACATGTTCTTGTTGGCTGTAAACCCACTTATTGCCTCCAAGCCTTTGCTTGGCCAGATGCTTCTTATCAGCCAGGTGCTAGCTGTACCACTACTTCCTCAGAGGGCCCTCCCTGACCACCCACCGTAAATACCACGCCCCACTTCCCAGCCCTCCCTGTCAGCCAAGTCCGTGGTATTTTCTCCTTTGGACTCATCGCTAGCTGCTCTTGTGTTTTTGCTTACTTGTTTATTGTCGTTAGTCACTGTGAAAGCAGGGGCCTGTCCTTCCCCCATGGTATCCTCAGAGCCAGGCATGGACCCCAGCACAGAGCAGGAGCTCCGTAAACATTTGTTAGCTAAAAAACTGTGCTGCTTGTGTGGAAGCCTTACATTTTATTCATCTCTGTGTTTTGAATTTCTGGCTTAGAAGCATTTCTTGAGCAAGTGTGGGCCACTATAGAAAGATTATCCCTGGACCTTTGTCTTCTTTGTCACTTGTCTCCAGGAGTCGTTAGCCAATGCAAAGTCTGGGAGGGGCTTCCAGTGAGCAGCTCAGAATTATGGTTACATGGCTGGACTGGGATCGGAAACATGGAGGTGAAAAAGACACAGTTTGCTAGAAAACAGAACAAGAATTGCTGACAGTTATGAAATGATTACTATGTGCCAGCCACTGTGCTCTACATTTTGTATGCATTTAATCTTTTAATCCCAAAACTATATAGAGAGGTAGGTTCTATTATTATACCCATTTTACAGGTAAGGAAGCTGAGGCACAGAGAACCTAAGTAATTTACCAAAGGTCACTGGTTGTTTAGTGGTGGAGTCAATATTCAAATGTACATCATAGGATCATGTTGAGAACCAACTGAGACAATTAGTTAAAAGTGTTTCATTTGTGCTCATAAATGTGTGTTCTTTCCTTTTCCACTCTCCTCTCTTCTTTTTGGTGCTTTTCTGATCTCCTGATATTATGGTTTAGTGCTTTTTTTTTATCAACTTATTTTTTTTTTTAAATCTACCTGGTGAGGAAATATAGTAAGTGTACTATGATATGTTTAATAGTATAAAACATACAAATACAAAGAGCAAATCCAGTACTAAACAATGAAATGTATGAACTATGATATTGGAAATGGGCACCATAAACTGTTCCACCATGCCTGGAATGAGTAGCATGTGATGAGATTTATAGGCTTCTGGTCTGAATTCAGTTGCTGAATAGCTTTATGACAGTGGGCATGCTATTTAGCCTCTGCAGACCTCTGGTTTATCTTCTGTAGAACTGAGGGTGAGATGGGGCAGAGAGGCAGTAAAACTCTAAAAGTCTTTTTACTTTTAAGAGCACATGATAACACTGTTTTAATGCCTTTTGTGCTTTGTATACACTCCTGGTTTGATGACTGCTGGCCTGAGCTGTGGTGAGCTGTGCTCTTGGAGGCCAGAAGCCCGGATGTGCCATGGCTCTGTTTTTCTCACACTGTGGGCTGCATAGCAGGCAGTGAAACTTTGAAAAATCAGAGAACACATTTTAAACTAATTTATTATTATTTTACAACAACTTTCTCTGTGTTAGAGCATCTTTCTGGATACTCCAGGTTTTTAATAGCAAGGAAAGCTAGGAGGTGTTAGAGCAGTGTTTGTCTAAAATGTATTAGAGCTGGCAAGCAAGGGTCACAGATCAGAGAGCCAGAGGTCGTTTAAGAGGGTTCGCTAACATCCTCAACAGGAGATGTGGGAGCAGTGTTCTCAGGGAGCATTTGGCAATGTCTGGAGACATTTGTTTATTGGAATATAATTGCTTCACAATGTTGTGCCAGCCACTGATCCACAGCAGAGTGAACCAGCCGTGCCATATGTCCCCTCCATCCTGAGCCTCCTTCCCACCCCTCTTCTTGCCACCCATCAGGTCATCACAGAGCACCCAGCTGAGCTCCCTGCACTGTACAGCAGCCTCCCACCAGCATCTATTTTACACGTAGATGTATATGTATGTGTATGTTACATATATGTATGTATGTATGTCAATGCTCTTCTTTCAGTTTGTTCCAACTTCTCCTTCCCTTGCTGTGTCTGTGAGTCTGTTCTCTGTGTCTTATTACTGCCCTGCAAATTAGGTTCTTCAGTACCATTTTTTAGATTCCGTATATATATATATATGTGTGTTAATATATGAGATTTGTTTTTCTATTTCTGACTTACTCTGTATGACAGACTCTGGGTTCATCCACATCATTACAAATGACCCAATTTCATTCCTTTATATGGCTGAGTAATATTCCATTGTATATATATACAACATCTTCTTTATCCATTCATCTGTTGATGGACTTAGGAGACATTTTCTATTGACATGACCCAGGGAAGCTTTGGAATCTGGTGGCAGAGACTGGGGATGTTGCTCACCATTCTATAGTGACACAGGATGGCCCTTCACAACGGAGAATTATCCAGCCCAAAATGTCAATATTGCTGAGATTAAGAAACCCTAAACTAGGACAGAATAGCAGACAAAGAGCACATCTACAAAATCTAAGATCAGATATGAGGATCCAGACAAGCAAACTGAACAACAGCAGGGCACGCAGCTCAAGGCAGGAGGGCTGGGCCACAAAGTTTTGGGAACCTGGCTAAGGGTTACGATTTTGGACAGACATCTGGAAATAGGCACAGGGCACCAGCAGAATGAAACTACTAATGTGCCATCTGCTTTCTGAAACAGAAACCTCTTTTAATTATTGTAAGGAACTTCCTAATATGGCTTCCTTCAGTTCAGTTCAGTCACTCAGTCGTGTCCGACTCTTTGCGACCCCATGAATCGCAGCACGCCAGGCCTCCCTGTCCATCACCAACTCCCGGAGTTCACTCAGACTCACATCCATCGAGTCAGTGATGCCATCCATCCATCTCATCCTAGTTGCACCCTTCTACTCCTGACCCCCAATCCTCCCAGCATCAGAGTCTTTTCCAATGAGTCAACTCTTCGCATGAGGTGGCCAAAGTACTGGAGTTTCAGCTTTAGCATCATTCCTTCCAAAGAAATCCCAGCGCTGATCTCCTTCAGAATGGACTGGTTGGATCTGCTTGCAGTCCAAGGGACCCTCAAGAGTCTTCTCCAACACCACAGTTCAAAAGCATCAATTCTTCGGTGCTCAGCCTTCTTCACAGTCCAACTCTCACATCCATACATGACCACAGGAAAAACCATAGCCTTGACTAGACGGACCTTAGTCGGCAAAGTAATGTCTCTGCTTTTGAATATGCTATCTAGGTTGGTCATAACTTTTCTTCCAAGGAGTAAGTGTCTTTTAATTTCATGGCTGCAGTCACCATCTGCAGTGATTTTGGAGCCCAAAAAATTAAAGTCTGACACTGTTTCCACTGTTTCCCCATCTATTTCCCATGAAGTGATGGGACCGGATGCCATGATCTTCATTTTCTGAATGTTGAGCTTTAAGCCAACTTTTTCACTCTCCACTTTCACTTTCATCAAGAGGCTTTTTAGCTCCTCTTCACTTTCTGCCATAAGGGTGGTATCATCTGCATATCTGAGGTTATTGATGTTTCTCCCTGTATTACCAGTAAGTAAATGACAGAGTCTTTAGACTTCAAATCTGGTACTTGTTTGACTGAGGAGGGTAGAGGTCAAAGTTGAATCACGTGGCTGGAGCAGGGAGGCAGAAAGTTAGTTGTGGGTAGTTTTAAGCCCTTCCGCATCTAAGCTGGAAGATGGGAAGGAAGTGCTCTTAGAAAGACTTGTGTGGCTTAGGCTCAGATTTTAGCATATAGGAATTTTGTCACCTTTTATTGAACCAGTCTCATTAGTGAAATCAGGAATTTTATACATTATGATAATTCTAATAATGCCTTCACTTTGGGGATCTACACTTCTCAGTTGGTGAGTAAAAAATTAAAGAGTAAAATACAATACAGTTGCTTTTTCAGCGAGTTGCTTGCCAGAACTTCTTATTGCTGCGGTTTCTAAAACTGTATTTTGAAAAAAAAAAATCAGCTACTTCAGGTTAAAGGGAAGGACTTCGGCAAGGGAGCTGTCACTGCATCTTTGTGAAGGGGTGTATTCCCCGAATAACAGATTTCAAGAGTCACCACAAATACAGACATCTGCATGGTGAGTACTATACAACATCTTACTTTTCTAGAAAATCACATTCTGGGCCATTTTAAGAAGTGGTTTTGAAGTAAGGGGTGAACTCTTCTCCTGCTATAAACTTTTAATTTTTATTGGGGTATAGTTGATTTACAATGTTCTATTAGTTTCAGGTGTACAGCAAAGTGGATCAGATATATATATATCCTGTCTTTTTAAGATTCCTTTCCTCTATAGGCCATTACAGAGTATTGAGTACAGTTCCCTGCGTTATCTATACAGTTCAATTCAGTCGCTCAGTTGTGTCCGACTCTTTGTGACCCCATGAACCGCAGCATGCCAGGCCTCCCTGTCCATCACCAACTCCCGGAGTTCACTCAGACTCACGTCCATCGAGTCCGTGATGCCATCCAGCCATCTCATCCCCGGTCATCCCCTTCTCCTCCTGCCCCCCAATCTCTCCTAGCATCAGAGTCTTTTCCAATGAGTCAACTCTTTGCATGAGGTGGCCAAAGTACTGGAGTTTCAGCCTTAGCATCATTCCTTCCAAAGAAATCCCAGGGCTGATCTCCTTCAGAATGGACTTGTTGGATCTCCTTGTAGTCCAAGGGACTCTCAAGAGTCTTCTCCAACACCACAGTTCAAAAGCATCACTTCTTTGGCGCTCAGCCTTCTTCACAGTCCAACTCTCACATCCATACATGACCACAGAAAAAACCATAGCCTTGACTAGATGGACCTTAGTCGGCAAAGTAATGTCTCTGCTTTTGAATATGCTATCTAGGTTGGTCATAACTTTTCTTCCAAGGAGTAAGCGTCTTTTAATTTCATGGCTGCAGTCATCATCTGCAGTGATTTTGGAGCCACCCAAAATAAAGTCTGACATTGTTTCTACTGTTTCCCCATCTATTTCCCATGAAGTGATGGGACTGGATGCCATGATCTTCGTTTGCTGAATGTTGAACTTTAAGCCAACTTTTTCACTCTCCACTTTTACTTTCATCAAGAGGCTTTTTAGTTCCACTTCACTTTCTGCCATAAGGGTGGTGTCATCTGCATATCTGAGGTTATTGATATTTCTCCCGGCAATCTTGATTCTAGCTTGTGTTTCTTCCAGTCCAGTGTTTCTCATGATGTACTCTGCATAGAAGTTAAATAAGCAGGGTGACAATATACAGCCTTGATGTACTCCTTTTCCTATTTGGAACCAGTCTGTTGTTCCATGTCCAGTTCTAACTGTTGCTTCCTGACCTGCATACAGATTTCTCAAGAGGCAGGTCAGGTGGTCTGGTATTCCCATCTCTCTCAGAATTTTCCACAGTTTATTGTGATCCACACAGTCAAAGGCTTTGGCATAGTCAATAAAGCAGAAATAGATGTTTCTCTGGAACTCTCTTGCTTTTTCCATGATCCAGCCGATATTGGCAATTTGATCTCTGGTTCTTCTGCCTTTTCTAAAACCAGCTTGAACATCAGGAAGTTCACAGTTCACGTATTACTGAAGCCTGGTTTGGAGAATTTTGAGCATTACTTTACTAGCATGTGAGATGAATGCAATTGTACGGTAGTTTGAGCATTCTTTGGCATTGCCTTTCTTTGGGATTGGAATGAACACTGACCTTTTCCAGTCCTGTGGCCCCTGCTGAGTTTTCCAAATTTGCTGGCATATTGAGTGCAGCACTTTCATAGCATCATCTTTCAGGATTTGAAACAGCTCAACTGGAATTCCATCACCTCCACTAGCTTTGTTCATAGTGATGCTTTCTAAGGCCCACTTGACTTCACATTCCAGGATGTCTGGCTCTAACCCCCCTATAAACTGAAACCATCAATATTGGGGTCACAGAATCCAGAAAATAAAGCTGAAATATCAATAGAAGTCCATGGACCCTCCCTTGAAATGTGTTTATTTTTCAAAGGCTTCTCCATTTCCTTCTCCAGGGGGTCTTCCTGATCCAGTGATGGAACCCATGTCTCCTGCATTGCAGGCAGATTCGTTCCTCTCTGAGCCACCAGGGAAGTCCCCTCTGTATAAGAAGAACAAGCAAAATTAAGACAATAAAGAAAATCTTAGAATGAAAGAAAATATTTTCAATCATTTTGCCAAGGTTGATGTTTATTACCTCAAACATAATGTGAGTACTCATGAATCTAAAAGAACTAAATTGATAATGAATAAATAAGCATAGTAGTTATCATCTGTTAAATGTTTATTACATCCCAGATGTTGGGTTTAGCATTTTAAGAACATTATTTCACTTGATTCTTAAGCAACACTACAGAGATGAGTATTGTCATTATGCCTGTTTGGCATGTATGGAACATTAAGCTTAGAGAAAGTAAATAATTATTCAAAATGACATAAAAGAAAAAGCCCAGCAAACCGTTTTTTGAAAACTGTTTAACTCCCAGTAAAGAGACAGAAATTAGGCACTAGTTTGCATCTATTCAACTTGCAGAAATAGAGGAGACGTTGAAATGTGCTGCTGACAAAGCTATGGGTAGTTAGGTACACACTCCTGCATCAGCATTGTGGGATGAAGCATGGAAATGCTTCTACTATTAAACCAATAGTTCCGCTCTTCAGAAATTTAGAAAAACAAATCAAAGGGAGAATAACCTTGTAGATAGACAGATGTTTTACTGTTAGCAATCGTCGATTAATACGGAAGTGGTTGAGGGCATTGAGGCATACTTATTGAGAGGGCAGCATGACTGTCTTTACAAACAATAAGCAAGATCGTCTTCTTTAGGGCTCCGCCTTTGTCAGGACCAGGGAATGCACATCTATTTTGACAGATAGTTGGAGGAGAATATAGGACAACTTGATTTTTTATGAAATTGATCCAAGTATACCTTTTTCCTGCCTTAAAACAAATGGAACCTCTCCCCACCTTGAAGCATCATCTTGGTTAGGTCATCCTGCATATAGTTTCATGATACCTTTTAGTTTTTTCTTCACAGTTCTTATCACCATGTGCAATTACGTTTTCATTTTTCTTACTACTTGTTTGTTAATGTTTATTTCACTAAACATTAAGTAGAGGTCCTGTGAGGACAGGGACTAAGTATCACTTTTGTAACCCCTACTCTTGGCTGAGTGCCTGTCACATATAGGCACTTACTAACAATTTCTTAATTAAGTGGGTACTTATATATTAGGATTTGAGTTCTATGTTTGACTATTGCCTTCAAAGCAGAAACATTTCTTATGATGCCCCCTCCTGTTTTCTAGTAAATTTACCACATATATATATATTTTTTATCATGCTGAGATCTGCCATTAAAACATACATAAAACAACCCTTATTGGGCTTCCCTGGTGGCTCAAATGGTAAAGAATCTGTCTGCAATGCAGAAGGCAGTCCAGGGCATTGCAAAGAGTTGGACTTGACTGAGTGACTAACACTTTCACTGCTGGTACTGAGTATTTTATAACTTAATCTTTCACAATATCTTTATTATATGACTTCTCTTCCCCCTCCACTAGATCTTAATCTTATCCTGGGTATTAGTCAAAACCTAGTTTGAATATTCCATCTGAAAGCTCATTTCTGTATGCAATAAACATTTATTAAGCCCTTAATTTGTCTCAAGCACTATGTGAGATGCTGGAGACAGAGAGCTAAAGGTGATTTCATCCTGATTTCCTAGAAGTTCCTTGGGGATTGGCAAGGCAGACAGTGAGCGGCATTACTGCGTGGTCAGCTCTGTAGCAGTAGAGAAGTGGACGAGATGCTATTGGAGATGGGTGAGGATGCACAGCAACTTCCTGGGGAACGGCTATTTTGTTCTTTGCAAAAAGTCTGAAACAGCATTAATTAATCATTTGAGAACCTGTTGTATTTACATGCATGTTTAGGTGCCTGTGTATTTGCACTCCTTTCTCTAAAATAATCCATATAGCATTAAAGATAATCATGAAGGAAATAGGAGGCAAGGATCATACATCAAGCATCAGGGAGAAATTGGGCTTCTGATTAGGGGAGATTGGGTAAAATAAGTGATGTGAGGATTACTCAGGGAAGTACATGGAGGGACTTCATATCTGTCTAAGGACAGGTGGCATAAGTGACTGCACAGTGGTAGGAACAGGGACACTACTCACCGAAGTAGTGCCCCGAGGAGAGGCATGAAGGTGGGAATTGTTAAACAACAGAGAAGATTTAGAGCAGGTTACCTGGGTGGCTAGAGAAGGATACAGGTAGACAAAGGTCCTAGGGTCCTTCCACGCCTGAGCATCAGCATTAAGGAAATGAGGAAGAAATGGGGACTCTAAGGAGGAGGTAGGGTACTGAACAATTTGACTGCAGGTTGCAGGCCAGGAAAGGAGGAGTATATGAAATCAGTATGGGATGGGAGAAGGGCTGAGTGGTGGAGAACTTCGTGAGGAAGGAGAGCCACCACAAAGCACCTTTGTGTTCCCTGGAGGACATAGAGATGCTAAGTGTCCATAGATACCTTCTGCAGAAGTCCTGGCTCAGTAGGCATTGGTTGGTGGACCAGGAGCTAGTGGAGAGAGTGAGACTCCAGGGTGATGACAGTACAGATTCCCATCTAAGAATCTCGGCCTGAAGAGAATGAGATAGAGAGGCCTTGCAACTTCAGGGGTTTGTAAGGTTCAGGAGGGGATTTTTGAAGTCAGGCAGGAGATTTAAGTGTGAGAGGGAGAAGGGATGTGCAATGCAGTGCCGTCCCCAAGGGAGAAGCAAGGACAGCTCCTGTGGAATGGAGGGAGACTTTCACTTGTATTGGGGGACCCCAAGGACTCTTCTTTAGTTATCCCAGAGCTATTGCACTCAGAAAGCAAGATCCAAGAGAGAAAATTCTGTTTCAGGTTGTGGAATGGAACTTTACCCATTGCAGGGTAGAGAATAAATATTTTTAAGAGGAGCATCGGTGCCTGTGACAGTGACCTTAAAGAAAAAAGCTCTCTGAGAAGAAATCATTTTTCAGAGTCAATATGAACTGTCTTGCTTTAAGTGGTTGCATCTCAGCAGTAATTTATTACATGCCCAGTGTGGAGTAAATGAAAAATACACAAGACTTTTGAGCCTTGAGCAATATAAAACAGCTTGGACATCCTATTGTGAGAGATATACAATCTTGGCCTTAAATGTTACTATTTTAACAAAGTAGCTGATTCTGACTATTGCAGAGCAAAAATTTCAAAAGTACTGTATGTGAGAAAATCACACAGAAGATAAATCAGGATAACTTCTTCTTCAGGATAAAAATCATCCCAGAGAGAACTTGGCTGCCATTCTAAACTGTGGACTTTCTATATTTATTTTGTTGTTTGGGTTGCTTGTTGTTAGCCTAAAATCATTGAGTTTGTTTTACATGGGTAAATGAATAAGACTCTTCAGAGAATAATTTTTTAGCATTTCCAATCAGGGTTTTCCCAAAGAATACTTTGAAGTAGGGCCCAATCTATCTTGCTAGATTATAACTCCATAGATGCACTGATGTACTGTTGTTTGAAAAAATGAGTTAATGGGTTTAAAAGTATGAGATGGAGTGGACTTGTGAGAAGTTCATTTAGCTAGCCCTTTCCGTAGTCTTTCTCTACATTGAACTGACGGCTCTTTCCAGAGAAGTGCTGACTTTATGTCTTTATAGCCCATGCTTTCAGATGTGGGGCAGGTGCCAGGCTGCTGCACAGCGAGGACCCCATGAACACCTGCCCTGGCTCCAGTAGGACAAGGCTTACTCTGGCCCCTCACTGCCAATGTTCAGTCAGCTAGAGATCAGGCTTTGTGTTTGCTTCTCTACAGTGGCTCTTATTGATGCCCAGCTTCTGGGCTCTGGGTCTGTTATCTGCCATGATGTGTATATATGTACGTGTGTGTGTGTGTGTGTGTGTGTGTGTGTGTGTGTGTGTGTATAATACAGTAAAAGCCTTAAAATTGACCTCTCTGGATTTTTTCCCCTTAGGTGCCTAGCCCTGGGTTATCTGTGGAGGGCTTCAGCTAATGTGCATGTTCTGTCTTTTTCCTTTCACTTTTCCCTCTTCGCCCTGCCTGGAATGTGGACATGATATCTAAGGGTATAGCAGCCATTATGTGTGCATGAGGGAGAGTCCACATTTTAAAGAGACTTTATAGAAGGAGTCTGGACCTTTTATGAGTCCCAACCTGGGACTGTCCTACACCTAGGGTTCTTTTAAGAAAATTAAACCCAGAAATAGGATTTCTGATAGCATGTAGTTGAATGCATATAGTTGAATATACATGTAGTTGAATGCTTAACTGTTTAATCTCCTCATCAACTCTAGCAGTGGTCTTCAAACCTTTTTTGATTGTGACATCTATCAATAAAATTTTTGAACATGTATATATATATTTGTATTTTTATTTATTTATAAACTATCTACATGTACTTATATGTTAGATATAGAGAAAAATGGAGACGTTAAAGACAAAATACATGTTTTAAAAATAATTTTTTATTTTATTTTTATTAATGATACTTTTTTTCACTTTTGATACTGAACAACATGATTGCAATTTAATATGCTTTCAGAGTTTCTGAAAATCTAAGTCTAACACCTTCTGATGGAATGATCTGAAGATCTGTCTTCAAGGCTATTTTAGTTGCATGCTTGGTTTTATTAACTCTCAAGTCTGAAAAAGATACTTTACAAAGGCATGCATTTTCTAAAGGAATAAGTAGATCATTGGTTGAACTCAACCAGATACTCAATTTTCAGTTCCATCCCTCAATAATGCAAAGGGTTTTTTTTATATTGAATTCGGCCAGTAAACCTCCATCTTTGATAATGGCTTTCCCTGCAAAACGAATTAGAAGTGATGCTCTGTGTACTTTTCACAGTTGGCTTCAAAACCTATTGACAGAAAGTCTTCAGGTGGAAGATTTTTAGATGGATTGGAAAATTCAGTTTCCAATTTAATGTGTGCAGGTATGAGAGTTTTTATATATGACACGCATCATTTTCAGCAAAAATTACCTGATAATGGAATCATTTCCAATTATTCATTCTCAGTATGCTCCCTTCAGAGGTTGTCTCTTTTGAAAAGCCATTATTTCCTCCCTTGTGGTTAAAATGCCACCTTTATGATGAAGGGAGAGTTTGTGTGTCTACTTAGTACCACATTGCAGAAGGCTTTTGTCATATAAGGAGATGTCAGCAAATTCAGAGACTTGTCTTTTTTGTGAGATAAAAATGGATAACTAAAAGTTCAATAAATCTTTTTTTTTTTTTTTTACAGTGAGATAACGTGCAAACCTTGATGAGATGTAAAAGTTTTTCTTGGTCACCGTCCATCTCATTGCAGATTATTGAAAGATTGTGTTGTATTTCATTGCATTGTTCTTGTAATTTTAAGTAGTCAGTTCTGCTGTAAAGCTTATATGAAAATGTGAGTTTGTTCCAATGCAATGGATATATTTGGGATTACTTTGAACATAACACAGCTTTGTGTTTGCCTATGCGCAGTTTCATCCACAAGAAATACTGTGTGAATCTGGGTGAATACAGAAAATCGCTGAATCAGGACACACGTACACACATCTACTCTCAAATGTTTATTAGCTGCTTCAGTTTACTGTGTTGTGTGTTATGAGATGAGTCATACCTGTTCACATCTGGTGTTATAACTTTCCATCCAATTTCAGATAACCCTCCTTCACCACTACACAATGACCCACAAGTTGCAACACAAACCTTCAGGCCTTTTTCAAGGGTCTTAGCCATTTAAGACATGTAAAACTGTGTTTCTGATTTTATTAAAATTTTATCTCCTTAAAAAAAAGGCTCAGTTGGTAAAGAATCCGCCTACAATGCAGGAGACCCTGGTTCAATTCCTGGGTCAGAAAGATTTGCTGAAGAACGGATAGGCTACCCACTCCAGTATTCTTGGGCTTCCCTTGTGGCTCAGCTGGTGAAGAATCTGCCTGCAATGCAGGAGACCTGAGTTTGCTCCCTGGGTTGGGAAGATGCCCTGGAGAAGGGAAAGGCTTCCCACTCCAGTATTCTGGCCTGAAGAGTTCCATGGACAGTATACTCCATGGCGTTGCAAAGAGTTAGACATGACTGAGCAACTTTCACTTTAACTTAAAAAAAAACAACTGGTACTGGCCAAGTTTTTAAGCGCTTTGCTTTCCCTCCATTGTTTTCATAAGCCCTGTGATTTTTGTTAACAATTTTACATAGTGTGGTGCTTTGATTTTGAAGATTGCATGTCATTTTATAACAGAACTGACTATACACTGATAGTAGCAATTTGTGCAATCCTGGCTTTAACTTTTTTGTAGCAATAGTTTGTTTTTGAATGATTCAGGAATGGGTTTCACAGTGAGATGCTATCACTGCAACCTTCCTTCCTTTCCCCTTTCCTAACAAAAGAAGTATTTATAGTGATTCCAATTTAATAGGTCTAGGATGGTACCTGGCCTTGGGCAGTTTTAAAAAAACACCCAGTTAATTCTATTGAGAGGTTTGAGTTGAGAATCACTGCTTCATACATCAGCAAAAGCAACTTTGTGTATTTTATCCTTGAAACAGATACTAGTAAATACCATAAGCTTAGACATGTTGAAACCCCAGTACTTTCATCCAACTGTGTAGCAAACCTCCCACATTGTGTAATTTGTACTAATACACATCTCTTCAAATATACAGCAATTTCTAAAAATTGCATTTCTTTCTTTCTTTTTGTCATATCACACAGTTTGTGGGATCTTAGTTCCCAACCAGGGATCAAACCCAGGCCCCTGGCAGTGAAAGCCCAAAATACCAACCATTGGACCACCAGGGAAATACCACAGCAATATTTTTAATGCATCTTGCAACAACATTTTCTGAGTTGAAGCACATATAACATTAAGTAACACTGAAAAAACTGTAATGGTTACCTCCATGTTTAGAATGCTCAGATTTTAAAATGTCCTGGGAATTGTGGTGACTTGACACCAGCATTACCTATTATCTCAAGAATTATTACTTATAATGAGGTTCATCTTTACTGATGGTGGACATTGATCCATATTTCAATTAATAAGCAAATGAATTCTTGTGGTTATATCTGATTAAATTGTCATTGATTTTAGCTTATAATGTGGCTGGTTTGTCAGACTACTTTCAGGGCACTTGTTTGTGTATTTGCACCGTTACTGATTACCATCAGTCTGTGGTTTCTTTGCTGAAACCCTTTCTAGCCAGTTGTCCACACTGTACGTGCATGCTCCGTCGCTTCTGTTGTGTCCGACTCTGTGTGACCCTATGGACTGTAGCCTGCCAGGCTCCTCTGTCCGTGGGACTCTCTAAGGCTAGAATCCTCGAGTGGGTTGCTATGCCCTCCTCCAGCGGATCTTCCCGACCCGAGGATTGAGCCCGCGGCGTCTGCTGTGTCTTCTGCCCCACAAGCAGATTCTTTCCTGCTGAGCCACCCGGGAAGCCCATCCGTATTGTGTTAGCTCAATAAAGCAAGGTAGCATAATCTACACATGTTCTTAACCGAGTACTCATAGATTGTAATGTTATAACATTCTAAAAGCCACCAGTGATTGAGGAGCTTAGCCCTCTTCCCTTGGGAATCTCTGTGTTCTGTGTGACATGGAATCACCAAAACTATAGATCAAGTGACGGAGGCAGTGTCAGTCCATATATTATATATTAATAAAGTTAAATTATGTTTTCAGTAAAGCTTACATGTTTGTATATTCTAATATGTTTTTCTGGTGTCACAATGGATTGCCTTGTGCGCCTCTCTTTGTCTCTTGTAGTGGCAGGGGGATTCTTTACCCCTAGTGCCACCAGGGAAGCCCCAGGCGGTTCCTCTCTTTGGAAACCACTGAGTACAACCAAAATTTAGGCTCCTGTAGAGAAATATGGGCTTCCCAGGTGGCGCTAGTAGTAAAGAATCTGTCTGCCAGTGTAGGCGGTGCAAGAGATGGAGGTTTGATCCCTGGGTCAGGAAGATCCCCTGGAGTAGGAAATGGCAACCCACTCCAGTATTCTTGCCTGGGAAAATCCCATGCACAGAGGAGCCTGATGGGGCTACAGTCATGGGATTGCAAAGAGTTGGACATGGCTGAGCACACAGCACACATTTTGAGTTTTGGAGAAATAAAGGGGTCTGTCTTCAGGCCTCTGCCAGCCGTTCCAGCTGTAGTCTGGATCAATGCCAGGTTCACACTTGACCCTTCAGCATCAGTAAAGTGTTGATTTCTCTATACACACCATGTTTGGCTGCCATGGAAACCTCTCTTGACTCTTCCTCCCCACGGATTTTGCAAAGGGCCCATAAGTATATGTCTAATACTCCAGGGAGATGTTTTAAAATATTTTTTCTACTTCTCCCAGAAACTTGGAGCTGCTTGATGTGAGGAACTGAACGTGGAGAACTGCGAGGGGTTGGAGATTCTATCCTGCTTGCCACCTAACAAGCTAGTCTGCCATAGTTCCGTGGAAGCTGACAGAGGAGTGGGGACTGCTGGGTCAGGGACAGAGGACAGAATTACTCACCGTGTTGCAGGCACCATGAGCTTCATGTTTGTGTCAGTTCCTTGCCCGCAAATCCCGAATCCCACTGGAGTGATGCAGAGCATCCCGGGTGGGTGCCGCACACATGGGGGGCTTGTCACAGTCCAGGAACTCTAGCTTAGGAAATCTTCCAATCTCCTAAGGCAGCAATCCCCAACTTTTTGGCACCAGGAATCAGTTCTATGGAAGACAGTTTTTCCATGGACCAGGGGTGGGGGTGGGGGTATGGTTTCAGGATGATTCAAACACATTACATTTATTGTGCACTTTATTTCTATTATTAGTATTACATCAGCTGCACCTCAGATCTTTAGGCATTGTTGGGGACCCCTGTTCTAAGGGCCTGTCAGCAAACCTGCTCTGCAAAAGTCTCCCAAGGGAGACTTCTTCATGTCCTGGATGGGAAACAGACCTGCCCCTACCTGGGAGGGAGACTCCCTATTTTCCAAGGCTCTTTGCTACAGACATTCTTGAAAGGATAGTCAAGACCTCATTATAAGACACACGGAATTACAAAGGGACTCATGGAGAATTATCTCCCAATATGAATCTTCTTTTTTCTGGCAGCTAACACAGGGTTGGGAGCATAGTGGGTACTCAATAAATGCTTGTTGTTGAAGAATGAGTGAAAGCAGCTGGGAATTTTTAAACAGTCTTTGAGAGGAAATGAAAAAGCTCCTGTTTGAGAAAGATTCTTTCTAAAATCCTTGGACAGGGACCAATTTCTTTTAAAATTTCAAAAAAAAAAAAAGGCATGAAAATTAGCCTGAAACACTCTTACTACCTTATGAGGAGCCTCTGGGTCCTCTGCTATGCCCTCTACACTGAGGCAGTCCTCAGCCCTCATTCAGCTACTCTGTGGGGTGGACCCAAAGTAGGGAGGCCTTCATAGGAAAACCTCCAATCCAACTGCCAGGCAGCTCGTGAAGTTCTGTTCTTTCCTGTCCACTGGATATGTTAGAACTAAGTACTGAATACTGATGCTCACAATAAGGAAAGACAGTTAGCAGATTCATTAGCTAGGCTCCTGTTTACCCTTCTATCCCACGAAGCCATTAATTTGTATAATTGTGGCCTTTTGCTTTGACTTGGTGATACTGGAAGAAGAAAGTGTTTCCTAAACCTGACTCCCTGGTATAAAATGTTGGGACATTCCAATATGCTTATCAAGAATGAAAACAAACTTTTACTTATTGTGAGTAAGAATAATTAATAATGTATTTCAGGGTACATTGAAATACCTATGGCAGGGCTCATAGGCTTCAAATACAACCTTTATTCTTCCTTCCTTACCCTTTTCCAATCTGCTTTGTGGGGCTGGTTCTTCCTTGCTGTTTTGGATGAATATTAGGGTGATTCCATAACTTTTCTGGTCACTCTGGGAAAACAAAATGTCCTCAGCTACCTCAAGTGGCAAAAGCATAGTCACATATTGCCATCAAAATGTCATATCCTTATAAACTTCTTCCTAGTTCATTTAAAGTTAAAACTTTTCTCTACCACAAGGCTATATAGTCAATAGTCAAGGCTATTCTGTGTGGGAGCCTGCAGTGGAAGAGAGGGGGCCAGTTAGCTTTTTTGTTAATTCAGTCAGGTCCAGGCACAGCTTGTGACCTTCCGGGGTAAAAGTGTGGCTGCAGAGAGGAAGGGTCAGGACAGATTTTGCTTGAAGGGCAATGATGTAAAAGCCAGTTGACTTCCTCTGTGTGTGGCAGGCGTTTAAAGCTTTTATGGAGCATTGTGGATTCTTTGTGTAGTCACCCCCATCCCCAAAGATCTCTCATCTGCAGCTCCTTTGCATCTCTAGTGAATTTCCACATCCTAAGGACCAACTCTGGCCTCTTTTTGCCGAAGTCTCCTAGCAGCTCTAGGCTGACCTCTGGGGCTGGATCCAAGACAGCCATGTGTCAACTTTCCTTTGGCCATAGTAGAAGACTGCATTTACTTCCCAAATTTAGCTCTGCACTCTGCAGACATGTACCTGCCTACTGGCCACCAACCCACAGTGCTTCAGTCACTAGAACATGTGTTAAACTTGGATATGTTTTCCAGGAAGACCATCTTATTTGACTTGAGATCACAGCTTCAATGAAATATTCCTTCCAGCTGCTAACTCTTTTAGCCTCTCCAGCTTTAACACTTTATCATGTTGCATGAGTTAGGGGCAAAGAGTTACAAAGCTGGTTTTCTTCTTTCCTTTGTAATATGGAAGTACAGCTACCTATTTTGTTCTCAGCCTTTTGGAGCCTCAGCCGAATCTGAGATAAAAAATCCAGCTTAAAAATTTAGCTTTAGAAGAACTTATTTGTAGGGCAGCAATGGAAAAACAGGCATAGAGAATAGACTTACGGACATGGGGAGAGGGGAGGAGAGGGTGAGATGTATGGAAAGAGTAACATGGAAACTTGTATAACCATGTGTTAAATAGATAGCCAATGGGAATTTGCTGTATGGCTCAGGAAACTCTTTAACAGGGGCTCTGTATCAACCTAGAGGGGTGGGATGGGGAGGAAGACGGGAGGGAGGTTCAAAAGGGAGGAAAAATAAATAAATTAGACCCTGAAAAAACAATTTAACTTTGAAAGATAAAATATAAGAATTTACTGCAATTTATGTTAACTCAAGTTTTTTTCTGCTGGATTATAGTCAAATAATAAAATAAAAATGATATCTCCACAGAGCAACTTTGAGGAAAAAATGTTTGATAATGAGAGAGAAAGAAATGTAATTTTATGGGCTGTGATTCATAATTTTATTAAATGAAACCTATACTTGTTTGTCATTCATATCATCCATAGCAAACATCCTCTGATATCCATTTTATGAAACCCACTCAAATAAGATTCAGTTCAGTCAGCAAAATGAAAGATTGTATGCATTCTTTATCTTTATTGTGTGCTCTTTTCTTTCAGGGTGTTCTTTAATGTCATTGGGAAGTATCTGATAATGTAGAATTCATAATGTCTCCTTTAATTTAAAAAATTTGGAGGTATCATCTTGCTAACCTAACTGATAAAGAATAAAGACTTTCACAGAAGAAATTTTCTGGACAATATATTTAGGTCAAAATTTTGTTTTGTTGTAATTAAGGTTTATAACACTGTGTAGGCCCTCTAGGAAAAGACTCATTTATAGATGTGATTAATCTGAGCATTCAGTGTTTAGTTCTTAGCTGTTACATGATCCTAAGTTTTCATCCTTTGCTGTAAATCAGGGCCTTGTGGTGGAGCAGGTGGGTGGCCACAGTTTAAGCCCAATCAGAATGTTTAGTGAGAGACCTGGTCACTCATAGCGACGTTCTTAGATGGTTCACGCTGCGGACCTCCCTTTTCCCTTCCCTTGCTGAAGCCTGTGAGCTTGTATGCCAGAAACTGTTTTGGAATTTGGGGATAGAGCAGTGAGGAATAAAAATCCTTGCTGTTACGGAGTTTACATTCTAGTGGGGATGGGATAGTACAATAAATGAACAGTATCAGAGTGTGTAAGTATCAGAAAGGAAAATGACCAGAGTAAGGAGATAGAAACTAGGACTTGGGGGTGCTGTTTTAGATGGAGTGATCAAGAAAGGTGTTCCTGTGGAAGGGATCTTTGAATAAATGAGACTATACATGAAGAGATATAGCATGTTTGAAGATAGATCATGACAGATATCTAAAATGCAGATATATAAATATATCTAATATGTGTACTTAGATATTAGACAAGATTCTGTTGTCAGTAATTCATGAGTAACACATGAAAAAGTCTCTCATAATTTAATATATTTGAAGTTAGTGTTTAGCAAACTTCTGAGGTATTAACATGCTGTTCTGTCTTATGTAGCATTTCCCAGGTGTATTTGAGTATGGAAACATTTCACAACTCTCTTGTGTTCTAAAGAAATCAATCTGGGAAATGGTATCTGTACATAATGCATCATGAACAACTGAAGTTTTTGAAGTAACTGGTAATGTTACTAATGTTGAATGAAATCTGAAAAGAAAGGGGGGTATTTGTTCTCTTTGGTCCCATTTATTTACTGGAAATATCAATAACCTCAGATATGCAGATGACACCACCCTTATGGCAGAAAGTGAAGAGAAACAGAAGAACCTCTTGATGAAAGTGAAGGAGGAGAGTGAAAAAGCTGGGTTAAAACTCAACATTCAAAACACTAAGATCATGGCGTCTGGTCCTATCACTTCATGACAAATAGATGGGGAAACAATGGAAACAGTGACAGACTTTATTTTCTTGGGCTCTAAAATCACTGCAGATGGTGACTGCAGCCATGAAATTAAAAGACACTTGCTCCTTGGAAGAAAAGCTATGATCAACCTACACAGCATATTAAAATAGAGACATTACTTTGCCGACAAAGGTCCGTCTAGTCAAAGCTATGATTTTTCCAGTAGTCTTGTATGGATGTGGGTTTGATCTCTGGGTTAGGAAGATCCCCCGGAGGAGGGCATGGCAACCTACTCCAGTATTCTTGCCTATAGAATCCCCATAGACAGAGGAGCCTGGTGGGCTACAGTCCATGCGGTTGCAAAGAGTCAGACATGACTGAGAGGCTAAACACAGCACATGTATGGATGTGAGAGTTGGACCATAAAGAAAGCTGAGTGCTGAAGAATTGATGCTTTTGAACTGTGGTGTTGGAGAAGACTCTCGAGAGTCCCTTGGACGCAAGGAGATCAAACCATTCAATTCTAAAGGAAATCAGTCCTGAATATTCATTGGAAGGACTGATGCTGAAGCTGAAACTCCAATACTTTGGCCACCTGATGCAAAGAACTGACTCACTGGAAAAGACCCTGATGCTGAGAAAGATAGAAGGCGGGAAGAGAAGGGGATGATAGAGGATGATATGGTTGGATGGCATCACCGACTCGATGGACAGGAGTTTGAGTAAACTCTGGGAGTTGGTGATGGACAGGGAAGCCTGGTGTGCTAGTCCATGGGGTTGCAAAGAGTCGGACCTGACTGAGCAACTGAGCTGAACAGCAAAGAAGGAGACTTCTGGATTTACCTAAGAATTTTCACCACTGGGGGCACTTGACAGGTTTTGCTCTCCCAGCATCTGACCATAAGCTAAACCAAAATCTCACTTGCTAAAATGACAGCTAATTTAAGTTGTATTACCAAATCTTTTTTCTTTGTCCAGAATGATGTCGCCATCTCGCTAAGATAGATTACTTTTGCAAACAGGAGAAGTAGAGTTGGGAAATTACAGGTGACATTTAATTCTCTCAGCTTTCACTGCTGGAAAAAAAAAAAAAAAAAGAATCTACACAGCCACCCACCATCCTCTTGTTGAAACTGATAAAGATAACATGCCATTTACTCCGGGATAAACACACAGGCCAGCCAGAAAATAGCTGTCTATCTAAGTGAAATCACAAGGACAGGATGCTCCTATTCTCATTTGACTAAAAACAGCTGGACAGAGGACACCTGTAATCAGAGTCCCCGGGAGCTGTGACTCTGGCAGTTTGCCTGCTGCCCATTGAAGGGAGAGGGAGGTCAGTTCCGTCCAGTTTCTCTGTGCTGTGTGTGACTTGCCTCTACCCTAAAGGATGTTACCAGGGGGTGAACCCCTTTGCAAGCTCATAATTCAATCCAGATGGGAAATGTTTCCAGACCTTTCTGTAAGTTTTCATCCTCCAGGAAGGGAATGTGTATCTCAGGGAATGAATGGCCTATTTCCCTCAAAGGCCAGGTCTCCACAGTCAAAGCAAAGAATTAGGGCAACTATCCAGATAATTCAGGCCACCCAAATCTACTCTGGCCTGAATCATTCAAGTTAAAAAGCAACTTTCTTTGCAGAGGCTGGCCCCTCACATAATTCAGAGGGCTCAAGAGCCCACAGCATTTTCTGCCCTGGGAAATCAGCAACACTGACTTCCCCAGACAAGCAAGAAGTACAAGTATTAATGTGACCCACTTCTGTCTCCTGGTTCTTTCTGCCTGGATACATTATATTTTGCTTTCCATTCTAAATAGCACTTTTCCTTTCCTGAGCTGTACTACCTGTGACCTGAGGGAGAAATAATAGTAAATAACAGGTGAGTTAGTAAGCAGGCAGGTGGTTTGGGCCTCTTGACTTGGAGACTCAGAAATCTGAGGCTCCAGGATTCTATGTTTTGGATATGTCTGTATTGGATAGAGACTACCATTTTTACACTGAGAGTTTTATATATTTATTTATGTATGATTATTCATTTTGTTGTTGTTTAGTTGTAGAGTCGTGTCTGTCTCTTTGCAACCCCATGGACTGTAGCCCACCAGGCTCCTCTGTCCATGGGATTTCCCAGGCAAGAATACTGGAGTATGTTGCCATTTCCTTCTCCATGGGATCTTCCTGACCCAGGGATCAAACCTCCATCTCCTGCATTGGAGGGTGGATTCTTTACCTTTGAGCCACTAGGGAAGGCCAATGTTTTGGTATCACAGAAAGGTGGTCTCACAGGATTCAGATTCCTCTCACTGTGGGTAACTTATCTTGTACTTACTGTGGTCATATAGTGCCAAAGAGTATTTTCTGTTTTCCTGCTTCACTCTCAGCTTGCAGCAGGCTCTGTGCATCTACTCCATAGAAGGAATCTCGCTTTGCTTTTCCGTCTCCCCTACCAATAGACTTTTTTTTTTCTTATTAATGGAGCAAAGCTTGTAGTAGTGCAGGTGGGAATTTTCCTTGTGCAGCTTTAGTTTTGAGCAGGCCCTCTGTGCTTAAAATAAGGCTTTCTCGGTGTTCTTATTTCTGTCCCTCTTCAGCTGTCAAACTCTGCCTCGTATCTCTGGCAGTTCCTGAGAAAAATACAGTCCTCTCCCTCAGCCACCCCTGCCCATGACAGCTGACCTCTGCTTTGTCTTGGTATAGGATTCTGGTCCCCAGTGGTCTTCCTGCCCTTCTAACCAGGGGCAGAGGGCTCTTATTTCTACCCTCCTCCAGAGGCAATAGAGTTTTGCTTGCATCCTGGCAGTGGCAAACCTTCCTGTCCCCTTCCCCAGTGAGGAAAGGTATTTGTTTGTAGGAAAGAAGAATCTGCTGAAGTGGCTGCATTTCATGTCTGCCCCACACTGGCAGGCAGTCACCATCTGCAAATCTGTGCTACCAAGTGAGGCTTCCATGGTTTCCTGCCCTGTTCAAGTCTTTCTTCTGAGCACTCAGTGGAGATCTATGGAGAAGACTGTTAAGTCCCTCCATGTCTGAAGCTCCTAGTTATTGAAAACTTATGCACTAACCTACATTCAGCCTCCACAAATTTGCTAAAACTCTAGCTTATTTATTCTTTTATAGTGTCCATCTCTTCTTCCCATGCTCTGTCAAAAGTAAAAGAGTTTGTGTATCCTTTATCTCCTGGGGAGGACTTGACCCTCTTGAAATTCAACTCAGTTCATTGATTTATAACCTATGCTTTCTGATAGCCTTGAGAAAATTGATGACTTTGTGAAAGTGAAGTCACTCAGTCGTGTCAGACTCTTTGTGACCCCCATGGACTGTAGCCTACCAGGCTCCTCTGTCCATGGGATTTTCCAGGCAATAGTACTGGAGTGGATTGCCATTTCCTTCTCCAGGGGATCTTCCCAAACCAGGGATTGAACCCTGGTCTCCCACATTGTAGACAGACACTTTACCATCTGAGCCACCAGAGAAGTCCTGTCAAAATGTCTCAGTGTTAGAATGGTAGTGATGCTCTCCTGAAGCTTTCTTCCTAAGAAGCAGCAGCATTTGCTTCTCGATGATTATTATGAGTGACATTTGATGAGTCTGGCTCACCAACTTAGTCTCATTCCATAGGCATTTTGTTTTTGTTCAGACTGAATGTGCCGTCCTTGGCCTCTTTCATGAGTGCTATTATGAGAGAACTTTTAATTCTTCTGTGTCATCTCAGATTGTGAGGTAATGCCCCAAGTTGCATAAAGCAGATTATGTGTTTAGAGTAATAGTACATTTGTTTATGCTGTCAAGTCATGATTCAGTTGACCTCATTGGAAAGAATTATTACATTTTTAGAAAATTCAGATACACGAGTAGCCTAAAATGTTTGGGAACCGTTTTTCAAGTGATCTTGGCAAATCATTGGTTGTTATTGGGGAGCTGAGAATGCTTTGCTGTTGTCATTTTGAGACACTTTTTAAGCCCTCAGTATTTGAAATGCTTTATCTGTACAGTTATTAATTTCAACATTGTTGAAGACAGAATAATGACCCCCTCCTTCAAAGCTGTCTATGTCCTAATTCCTAAAATCTGTAAATATGTAGCTCGTATCCCTTATAGCTCAGTTGGTAAAGAATCTGCCTGCAATGCCGGAGACCTGGGTTCAATTCCTGGGTCAGAAAGATCCCCTGGAGAAGGAAATGGCAACCCACTCCAGTATTCTCATCTGGGAAATCCCATGGACAGAGGAGCCTGGTGGGCTACAGTCCATGGGTTTGCAAGAGTTGGACATGACTTAGCGACTAAACTACCACCTTCAAAGCTGTCTATGTCCTAATTCCTAAAACCTGTAAACATGTTACCTTATATAACAAAAGGGACTTTCAGATGTAATTACGTTAAGGACATTAAAATGGGGAGATTATCCAGGTGGGCCCAGTGTAATCACAAAAGTCCTGGTAAGAGAAGGCAAGAGGATCAGAGTCAAAGAAGGAGATGTGATGATGGAAACAGGGTCATAATCAGAGAGAGAGATGGAAGATGCTGCCCACTATGAAGACGGAGTATGGGGCCATAGGCTGAGGAAAGTAGGCAGCCCCCTCCTGAAGGCAGAAAGGATGAGGAAGCTGGTTCTTTCCTAGAGCCTCAAGAGAGAACTTTTCCCTGCCAGTATCTTGATTTAGAGACTTTGACCTGCATAACTGTAAGGTAATAAATTCATGTTGTTTAAGCCACTAAGTTTGCAGTAATTTGTTATAGCAGTAATAGAAAGTTCATATAAATTTTGAAAAGCTAACATCCAATTTCCCTTCATAGCATGAGAAAAGAAATTACCAGTGGGTGTGACTTCTTTTTTTGGCTATGCCATGCAGCATGTGGGATCTTAGTTCCCTGACCAGAGATTGATTGAACCCAGGCTCCTTGCAGTGGATGTGTGGAGCTATAACCCCTGGACTGCCAGGGAATTCCCCTGGATGTGACCATTTTAAAGAATATTCAGGCAAGTGAACATTTAGCTGGTAATCTTGAAATGGGTCCTTTATAATATCACTTAAAAAGTTGTAATGAATTTTGTTGTATGATTTTAGCAGCTATAAATTAATGATAAATGATCCATTTTAAGGAGGAGAGTCATTTTAAGAGTCATTATTTTTAGTGGCCTCTCCTGGGAAGGTGGATACTAAACCCTTTATGCCAGAGATTTACTATGATGCCCTGTCTTATCATGGATAATAAAAGATGACATCCTGTTTTTATAATGGAGAAAATATTTTTTTTTTTTCTGGCTGAATAGTTAATACACTGTCTCTTCACTTTAGATGTGATGGCCATGATGAGTTATGTCCTCCCTCAAAGCTGAGCCATTATTATTTGTAGTAGCAACAATAACAACAGCAGCAGCAACAACAACAATAAAGATAATAATAATAGGTTTCCATTTATTATGAGCCATATACTCTGTTAGGCACTTACATTTATCTCATATAATCTTTATAACTTTAACAGTAAGTTTTCTTGTCCCTATTTTACAGGTAATTGAAGCTCAGGAGCCTGATGTAACTTGTCCAGTGTCATACTGGACAGTGGAAGAGCTAGATTTGAATTAAAGGATATGTGCTTCCTGAGTCTCATCACTATAAAACCCTGCTCCTCAACCGTGTTATCACTGATAGCACTGGGCAAAAATAATGAAAAGGCAGAATGTTATCTCTAATAAGGAGTGTCTAATGTCTTAAAGCAAAGAAATGGCTCTTAGTCATGGGGAGATAGTTGGCAGCATTCAGACCTTATCTCTATGGTTATGCCACATAGGTAGCCACCCGGGCTTATTCTTCTCACGAAATAGTAGGTTCTGGTTACTGGCTGCACAATGGACTTTTGAATAGCTAAAAAGAAAGGTCTCTTTACAGCTTCATAAGAGGGAAGACTGCTGGATGTTGCACAACCTTATCTGAATCAGAACCCACTGGTTCCCATGTAATGCCTTGCAGTGTTGATGTTTAAATGGCACAGCAGGCTGCATTACCCGTACAAATAGTCCTTTTGAATTAGGGAACCCAAGGTGATTGTTAGGCAAGGGGATTTTCCCCATCATAGTATATCACTGTCATATATTCTCTGTGCTTGTAGAAGTTGTTCAGAAAATGGTGCAGAGGAGTGGTGATGAAGATTTATTTTATGTATAGCAATAATTTGTTACACGGAATAAAAATTTCAAATGGTTTGTCCATAATCACTAACTCTTCTGAATAGTTCTCTGTGGAAGCCAAAAGCCAAAAATTATTCCAAAAAATGATGGGCAGTGGGAGATGTTCAAAGCAACTGCCTTAGAATGGGAAGGAGTTCTTCATGGATTACAATGATTTTCATTAAGTTCATTTACAAATTTAACACATCTGAAACTTTACTCTTTCATTCAGATGTTATCTTGGACAAGGCACTGTTCTAGTCATAGAAGATATGAGGATGGACAGGATAAAGTCACTGTCCCCCAGGAGCCCCCATTCTAGTGCATGAAGGAGGTCAGTAACCTGACAGTGAGAAATAATGTGATGGATGCGACCAGAGAATGATTTCTTCGGAGAGACCTAGGAGGAGTAACTAGTAATGTTTAAAGATGCTGGGGAAAAATTTCTTTGTAAGGGAGGTAAAACCTAAGCTGATTGTTGAAGAATGAGTAGTTAAACAGTGAGACCAGGCTGAGGTGGGGATTTCTATAAAGACATGAAACAGCATAAGATGGTCCCGTGGCTACGAGAACTGATGTACGGTTAGGGTACAAGGTGATACAGGGACGTGCCAAGTTAGCGAGAGACAGGACATTATTAAACTCCCATGTGTTTTGCCAAGAAGTATGGGTATTTCCTGTAAGCACTGGGGACACTGAAGATTTAAACAACAATAAAAAAATGACATGAGCAGTGCGTTATTGATCCACAGTATTGCCTATAATATCCAACTGAACACGTCACAGGGTTGTAGGTGTCTTGTCTCATTCTTCTTTGTCTGTCCCTCACATAGTATTTGGGATGTAGTTTGTGATTCATACATGATTTTTGGATTGATATGGATTATTTAACAATTATATTTATTCAGTTCAGTCACTCAGTCGTGTTAGACTCTTTGTGACCCCATGGGCTGTAGCACACCAGGCTTCCCTGTCCAACATCAACTGCTAGAGCCTGCTCAAACTCATGTCCATTGAGTCGGTGAAGCCATCCAACCATCTCATCCTCTGTCATCCCCTTCTCCTCCCACCTTCAATCTTTCCCAGGATCAGGATCTTTTCCAATGAGTCAGTTCTTCGCATAACGTGGCCAAAGTATTGGAGTTTCAGCTTCATCAGCATCAGTCCTTCCAATGAATATTCAGGACTGATTTCCTTTAGGATAGACTGGTTGGATCTCCTTGCAGTCCAAGGGACTCTCGAGAGTCTTCTCCAACACCACAGTTCAAAAGCTTCAATTCTTTGGCGCTCAGCTTTCTTTATAGTCCAACTCTCACATCCAAACATGACTACTGGAAAAACCATAGCTTTGACTAAACAGACTTTTGTTGGCACAGTGATGTCTCTGCTTTTTAATATGTTCTCTAGGTTGTCATAGCTTTTCTTCCAAGGACCAAGTATCTTTTAATTTCATGGTTGCCGTCAACATCTGCAGTGATTTTGGAGCCCCAAAAATAAAGTCTCTCACTGTTACATTATTTCCCCATCTATTTGCCATGAAGTGATGAGACCGGATGTCATGATCTTAGTTTTCTGAATGTTGAGTTTTAAGCCTACTTTTTCACTCTCCTCTTTCCTTTCATCAAGAGGCTCTTTAGTACTTCTTCAATTTCTGCCATAAGGGTGGTGTCATCTGCAAATCTGAGTTTATTCATATTTCTCTTGGCAATCTTCATTCCAGCTAGTGCTTCATCCAGCCTGGCATTTTGCATGATGCACTCTGCATATAAGTTAAATAAGCAGGGTGACAATATACAGCCTTGACGTACTCCTTTCCTAATTTGGAACCAGTCTGTTGTTCTATGTCCAGTTCTAACTGTTTCTTGATGTGCATACTGATTTCTCAGGATGCAGGTCACATGGTCTGGTCATTCCCATTTCTTTAAAAATTTTCCATAGTTCGTTGTGATCCACATAGTCAAAGGCGTTGGTGTAGTCAATAAAGTAGAAGTAGATTTTTTTTGGAACTCTCATGCTTTTTTGATGATCCAGCGGATGTTGGCAATTTGATCTCTGGTTCCTCTGCCTTTTCTAAATCCAGCTTGAACATCTGGAAGTTCACGGTTCACGTATTGCTGAAGACTGGCTTGGAGAATTTTGAGCATTACTTTGCTAGTCTGTGAGATGAGTGAGATTGTGCTGTAGTTTGAACATTCTTTGGCATTGCCTTTCTTATGGATTGAAATGAAAACTGGCTTTTTCTAGTCCTGTGGCCACTGCTGAGTTTTCCAAATTTGCTGGCATATTGAGTGCAGCATCATCTTTGAGGATTTGAAATAGCTCAATTGGAATTCCATCACCTCCACTAGCTTTGTTCATAGTGATGCTTCCTAAGGCCCACTTGACTTCGCATTCCAGGATGTCTGGCTCTAGGTGAGTGATCACACCATCATGGTTATCTGGGTCATGAAGATCTTTTTTGTATACTTCTTCTGTATATTCTTGCCACCTCTTCTTAATATCTTCTGCTTCTGTTAGGTCCATATCATTTTTGTCCTTAATTGTGCCCATCTTTACATGAAATATTCCCTTGGTATCTCTAATTTTCTTGAAGAGATCTCTAGTCTTTTCCATTCTGTTGTTTTCCTCTATTTCTTTGCATTGATCCCTGAGGGAGGCTTTCTTATCTCTCCTTGCTATTCTTTGGACTCAGCATTCAAATGGGTATATCTTTCCTTTTCTCTTTTGCCTTCCACTTTTCTTTTCTTAGCTATTTGTAAGGCCTCCTCAGACAACCATCTTGCCTTTTTGCATTTCTTTTTCTTGGGGATGGTCTTGATCACTCCCTCCTGTACAATGTCATGAACCTCTGTCCATGGTTCATCAGGCACTCTGTCTTTCAGATCTAATCCCTTGAATCTATTTCTCACTTCTACTGTATAATCATAAGAGATTTGATTTAGGTTATAGCTGAATGGTCTAGTGGTTTCCCCTACTTTCTTCAATTTCAGTCTGAATTTGGCAATAAGGAGTTTATGATCTGAGCCACAGTCACCTCCTGGTCTTGTTTTTGCTGACTGCATAGAGCTTCTCCATGTTTGGCTGCAAAGAATATAATCAGTCTGATTTCAGTATTGAACCTCTGGTGATGTCCATGTGTAGAGTCTTCTGTTGTGTTGTTGGAAGAGGGTGTTTGCTATGACCAGTGTGTTCTCTTGGCAAAACTCTGTTAGCTTTTGACCTGTTTCATTTTGTACTCCAAGGCCAAATTTGCCTGTTATTCCAGGTATCTCTTGACTTCCTATTTTTGCATTCTGGTCCCCTATAATGAAAAGGACATCTTTTGGGGGTGTTAGTTCTAGAAGGTCTTGTAGGTCTTCATAGAACCGTTCAACTTCAGCTTCTTCAGCGTTACTGGTTGGGGCATAGACTTGGATTACTGTAATATTGAATGGTTTGCCTTGGAAATGAACAGAGATCATTCCATTTTTTTTGAGATTGCATCCAAGTACTGTATTTCAGACTCTTTTGTTGATTATGATGGCTACTCCATTTCTTCTAAGGGATTCTTGCCCATAGTAGTAGATATAATGATCATCTGAGTTAAATTCACCCATTCTAGTCCATTCTAGTTCACTGATTCCTAAAATGTTGATGTTCACTCTTACCATCTCTTGTTTGACCACTTCCAATTTGCCTAAATTCATGGACCTAACATTCCAGGTTCCTATGCAATATTGTTCTTTATATCATCAGACTTTACTTCCATCACCAGTCACATCCACAGCTTGGTGTTGTTTTTGCTTTGGCTCTGTCTCTTCATTCTTTCTGGAGTTATTTCTCCACTGATCTCCAGTAGCATATTGGATACCTACCAACATGGGAAGTTCATCTTCAAATGTCCTATCTGTTTGCCTTTTCATACTGTTCATGGGTTCTTAAGGCAAGAATACTGAAGTGGTTTGCCATTCCCTTCTCCAGTGGACCACATTTTGTCAGAACTCTCCACCATGACCCGTCTGTCTTGGGTGGCCCCACATGGCATGGCTCATAGTTCCATTGAGTCAGACCAAGGTTGTGGTCCGTATGGTCTTTTCTTTTTCCCAAGTATATATTACATTCCTGAGTAGAACTCCTACTGGGGCATTGGAATGAAAACAAACACATCTTCAGTAACATTAATTAGCAACAATTACATGTACATGCAACTAAATCTTTCATCCAGGTAAACTATGTGCTGTATATATACCACCAAATATCAGTGTCCTAGTTTGGGCCTTTATCTTTTAGGGAACACTCTAATGAGATGTTTGTTTCAAAACTCTGCAAGTGAGTGCACCTTCTTAAGCATTGGGAAGTTATTCACAGTAGACTACTACGTAGATGAACACTAACAGATAATGCAAACAGACAGATTTTATATACTGGAACAAGTTCAGAATTCTGGCTAAGTTTACCATTGTCTATAACAGGGGTCCTCAACCTTTGGGCCATGGACCAGCACCTCCTATTGGATCAGTGGTGGCGTTAGGTTAGAATAAAGTATACAATAAATGTAATGTACTTGAATCATCCTGAAACCATCCCCCCAACCCCTGGTCCATGAGAAAAATTGTCTGCCATGAAATTGATCCCTGGTGCCAAAAAGGTTAGGGACCACTGATCTATAACATATATTTCTGAATCTGGTTATATCTAAACAGTTCAAAAAGCAAATCATTCCCTCATTAATTGGCCTCAGTATAAACCCCCCACACTGGCTATGCTATGACTTAAAAGAAAAAAATTAAATGTTATTAAATGAAAACAATTTAGTCTAATTCCAGTTTGTCCAATCAAAAATTAAAATTAGTCACTGAATGTTGAAATTAGCCAGAGTTTGAACTTTAGTTGGTATGCACACAAACATATACACAATATGGAATTATTTTCATGTAGAACTCAGCAGATGGGATTGAGGCTGTTAGACTGGGGTCGGTTTAAACGAACAAATAGAAATGATTTGGTAGATCATAGAAGACCGATTATTTTACCCATAGGGACAAACTGTGGTAAAGGTCAGAATGAAAAACTGCTAGGTTTCCCACAGTAGTCATTCTTTTCTCCCCTTGTAGTGGAAGACATTTTAGCTGGACATATGGCTGCCCAGACAAAGACTACATATCTCAGTCTTTGTTGTGGCTAAATGTGACTGTACAGCCATCTTCTGATCAATAGAATGTGACTATGAGTGGTATTTGCTACAGCTACTGACACCCTTGAATCAATTCCTATCAAGAGTCGTTCTCGGCAATAGAAAAAGACTGAGATCATTTCAGAAGCAAAGGAAAGCTTTGTTCTTTGATCAAAGAGTAGAGAGGTAGGAGCTGTGCTCTGGAGTCCATGCTCTCACAACAGGCTGCGGATGGGGCCACTTTATAGGGTTCTTGTCAGCAGAAGGGGAATGGAGTTCTTACAGGGGGGCTACAGCTACACTGCTCAAGTTCCAGATTGCAGTGCTGGGCACAGTGTCTCCACAGGAGCCGGAGCTCATGTCCTGGAGTTAAGGTGTAAGCACAGTCATGTTGCACCAGGAACTCTGGTCTGAAGTACTGGGGGCCCATGGCATCCTGTGAGCAAGGAAAACTAAATGAAGCACAAAGAAAAGAAAATTGAAAAGGTCAGACTTTATTTTATTACTCAGATTCTATTTTTTTTTCCCCTAGGACTTGTTAATAGACTTTGCCAGTGGGACTATCTCTGAATTGTGCCCTTAAAAATATTCCCCTTTTTTTCTCTTTATCTCCCTTGCTCATCCTTCATCTAGGAACATGGGCTTGGTGGTAAGTCACCTTCACCACACAGATGACACCACATCCAAGGTGGACAGGGCAACAAGACTAAAAGAACCTGGGTCCCAACACCATGGAGCTGCTATATTGATCCTGGACTAAGCCATTGTTATTTTGAATCTTTTTATAACAGCCAAAACTTTGTACTAATACATGTGAAGCAGTAGGAACATTTATCACTCAAGTGCCTTTGTGTTGCAGATAACAAAGTCAGTCTAGACTGTCAGAACAGTAAGGAAGTCTTTTGACTGATGAAACTGGAAGCTAGAGGTAGGCAGGCTTCAGTTCAGTTCAGTTGCTCAGTCATGTCTGACTCTTTGTGATCCCATGGACTGCAGCACACCAGGCTTCCCTGTCCATCACCAACTCCCGGAGCTTGCTCAGACTCATGCCCATTGAGTCGGTGATGCCATCCAAGAATCTCATCCTCTGTCGTCCCCTTTTCCTCCTGCCTTCAATCTTTCCCAGCATCAGAGTCTTTTCCAATGAGTCAGTTCTTTGCATCAGGTGGGCTAAGTATTGGAGTTTCAGCTTCAGCATCAGTCCTTCCAATTCAGTGGTGATTTAATACCATGGCTTATGATACTTTCAGGGCTGTGATGCGTTTGTCCATAATTTTTTCCATCTGTCTTCTTTTGTAAGTCAGCAAGATATTGCTAGTGGTTCTTAGGGCTACATGTATTTGTTAACATCCAAAAGTGGAATGGGATGCAGTGGGATGAGGAGAGCTTCTTGTTACTCCATCATTGAACAAAGAAATGGAGTTTCATTTTGACTGGAAAAGTTTTAGGTTACGTGTCTAGACCTGAATCAGTCAGTGTGGCCATGATAATTCTATATACCTATTGACTTGTCTTTGAGTTATCAAGAACTGTGGTATACCATTCTGGGTAGCTTTAGTCCTTGAGCATCCGTGAGCCTGGAGGAAGGGTCAGTCTAACTCAGGGCTCTGGTTGCTGGTCAGTGCTGTTCTGGGGAGGCATCTAGACATCTAGACAATATCCACTACTAAAGGTGGGCAGACCTAAGGAGAGAGAGCGGGACTTATGTGGCTTGGAGTGGGTGCAAACCTTGTGGTGGTGGTGTTCCATCACTGAGTCATTTCTGACTCTTTTCAACCCCATGAACTGCAACATGCCAGGCCTCCTTGTCCTTCATTATCTTCTGGTGTTTGCTCAAACTCCTGTCCACTGAGTCAGTGATGCCATTCAACTATCTCATCCTCTGTTGCCCCCTTGCCCACTTGTGTTCAATCTTTCCCAGCATCAGGGTCTTTTCCAAGGGTCTTTGCATCAAAGTACTGGGGCTTCAGCTTCAGTGTCATCCTTCCAGTGAATATTCAGGGTTGATTTCCTTTAGGATTGACTGGTTGTATAAAGTTGGGTGGGGCTCCTACAGAATGTGTTTGCAACTTATGATCAGGATTTTGTTTATAACATGGGCATTTGGGCTGAGTCTAAAGCAGGGCTCAAAGAAGGTGATTTTTGAGTGTAGCACACCAGCAGGTTTAAATCAATATAGTGACCCCTGAGAAATTCTAAGCAAATGAATGTCTGGATAGATTTTTTATCTTATTACTCTGTGTGGTGTTTGTATAATCCTGAGAAAGTAGTGGTGTTTTTGTGAATTCCCTGTTAAAAGGTCCTGGGCACAGGGAATAAAACTTATGTGATTAAAAACACACCCACACACTTACATACAGTAATCAGTCTACTAGATTTCTAAGGTTAGGAATTGATTTTTGTTGTTGATGTTGCTCTTGTTTTGATTTTGGCCTAAATTATCCAGATAGTTGACACAACCATCTACTTTTTCTTGGCTGAATAGACATGAAATGGAGCCTGTTGCTTCTGTACTTCAGAAAAAAGGGTTGCATTTATGGTTTAACCCACCTTTGATTCTAAGAGCAGGTGAAAGTAAAGGTAGAGAGATAATTTACGTGTCCTGAACCTGTCACTTGGCAGGATGAGTAAAACTGAGAAGTCAGGTTTCTGTAGGGAAAGAGATCTAGTTTTGTCTAGAACAAGGTAAAATACTACATATTTGTTTTAAAAAATTTGTGTTCTGGGCAAATACTAAATTTTGTTTCTCAGTAGAATTACTATGATATGTGTTCTTAAGATGTTTCCAATTTCAGTAATTTCTCTCAAGCATTGTCATGGTCTGACCTTGGGACCAAAGTGGATCAGTTGCTTAAAATAGTATGTTTAGAGCCTTAAAAAAAAATCAGGCTGAAATTGTCACATGATTTCAGGGAGGTGTTATTGTCTTATTACCTTGTTGTTGGCACATGAAGTAATATAGATCCAGCATGACACAGAATGAAAAGGAAACTTTATTGTTCATCCTAGAGGCCATAGGAAAAAAAATCTCCTTTTAACAATTCTCCTTACTCATAGAAATGTATTTACTAGAATTCCAAAGAAATCTGGACACTATTATTGACCATTTCATGCTTCCTACTTGTACTTTCTGAAGGATCTTGCCTTTAAATTCTATTTTTGAGGTCATAATATTCACCCTTAAGTTGCGATTATGTTAGAAATATGTTGACAACACATTGGAATTTTTGATGAAATCAGAATGACAGCAAATATAAAGAAAGCATGAAATGGGGGATTTTGATTCCTCTTTTCAGAAATGAACCATAAAACGTGTTGTTGATTCTAGTTTAAATTTCCTGGTGAAACTAAGGCAGTTGTTATCCTGTCTTCTTTTGTAAATACCTGAATCTTCCCTAATTAAATATGTTCAGTTCTCCATTTGGTTTTCATGTTTACTTACACTTGTACACATATACATGCAAATATATATGTGTGTGTGTGATATATAGATATGTGTAGATAGATGAATCTTACTTCAGAGATCTTTTTTCTCCTCAGGTTTAACTGATTGTCTTTATGTTTTCACTGTTGAAGAGTGAAACTTACTTAGGTTTAGAACTTGGAGAGGAGAGTCTCCGATCCATATAGCCTTAACTCTACTTCCAGGAGAAGATGGTGGAGTGAAGTCAGTCACAAAATCTCCCTCTCCCAAAAGCCAATGGCATTCAAAAAGATCAAATACAATTAAAAATCAGCGAAAGGTATGACCCCATTGACCGTAGCCTGCTAGGCTCCTTCGTCCATGGAATTCTCCAGGTAAACATGTTATTCAGTTGCTAAGTCATGTCCAACTATTTGAGACCCCATGAACTGCAGTACACCAGGCTTCCCTGTCCTTCACCATCTCCTGGAGTTTGCTCAGACTCATGCCCATTGAGTCTGTGATGCCATCCAACCATCTCATCCTCTGTCGTCCCCTTCTCCTCCTGCCCTCAGTCTTTCCCAGCATCAGGGTCTTTTCCAAAGAGTCAGCTCTTCATTTCTGGTGGCCAAAGTATTGGAGCTTCAACTTCAGCATTAGTTCTTCCATTAATATTCAGGGTTGATTTCCTTTAGGATTGACTGGTTTGATACTGGAGTGGGTAGCCATTCCCTTCTCCAGGGGATCGAACCTGGGTCTCCTACATTGGCAGGCAGATTCTTTACCCTCTGAGCCACCAGGAAGCCCCCAAAATATGCTGTCTGCCATCATATAAAGGCAGAGGTACAGCTCCCTATGGGGCTTCCCTGATGGCTCAGTGGTAAAGAACACACCTGCCCAATGCAAGAGAATCAAGAGATGCGGGTTCAATCCCTGGGTAGGGAAGATTCCCTGGAGAAGGAAATGGCAACCCACTCCAGTATTCTTTTCCAGGAAATCCTATGGACAGGGGACCCTGGCTACAGTCCATGGGGTCACAAAAGAGTCTGAAACAACTTAGCAACTAAAACAGCTTCCTACAGTGTAACAGCTGGGGAAAAAAAAGAAGCACAAGACTCCAGGAAACTTCATGTCTCCGAATTTCATTCCTTTATTTCCCATTCCCCTTGAGGGAATAGAATGTGAATGGACTAAGTCCTAAGAAGTTTCTCTAATCCTCTTCAGTTTACTTAGAAGCCCTGAGAGAAAATTTGAAAAGCCCTCTCTATGCCGTCAGTGTCTCACCAAAGAGAGAAAAAACATCAAGACTAACCTTTATGAAGCCGATCAGGTGGAAGAAAAGCTGAGAGGGAATGAGGAGTGACTGTAATTACCCTGAGCAAATTATCTCCAGCATTAACAGTGATGTAGCCAACTGGAGGATGAAGGGTAAAGTAAATACAGAAAGCAGAGGAACAGGTATAGGGAGGGTCCTATGGTAAGACCACAGGAGATATTAATGTGGCCAGAATGCTTTTCTTTGGCCTCTGTTAGCTGGGAAGAGAGTGGGATCCACTACTGGGAAAAAGAAGGTGATGCTGAGCAGGTAGATACTGGGTCTAAATGAAGTTTCCTTGGCTCTGCCTTTTTGGTAAACTGGGGAGAAGTACAATGTCCCTTGGCATAGGGTGAACTAGAAAGTGTACCCCCAGATGCTAGTTCTTTATTTATTCTTAGCAGAGATTTGAAAGCAGCAGGCAGGTCAACTGGCCAAACTTCCGATATATCCCAGCTGAACTCACTCCTGGATAGAAACTGAACTTCATAAATCTCTGACTGAAAATAAAAGGAGAAGATGAAGAGGGGTCAGATAATATGGAGGAGAGCCAAGACGCAGTTATACTTTCTTGACAGAGGAGCGTTCAGGTTCAACAAGAGCAAGGTGAAAGCACATGCAAGGAAACTAGGCGAGGGAAAAGAAAAAGAAAACAAAGGAGAGTTGGATAGAATACCAACATGAGGAGGAGAATTTGTTCTGGAAGTACACTAGCTGTGAAATGGAAACATGTGATCTAAATGTTGCTTTTTTGTATAAAGAACTTCTAAAAGCTTGAATTCAATAAAAAGGGAAACAGAGACAAGTTGATACAGCTACAGAATGAGATAAGGAACTGTCAGAGTCAAAAGGAAATTGAGGGGCTGAACCCTTGCTGTTATCCCAGTGACAAATAATTTAGAAAACAGTTGACAGAAGACAGTCATGGATAAAACCTGCAATAATGACATAGAGGGAAGGTTTGAAATAGTAGTTGTAAAGGGAAAGATAAAGATTTAAATATTGGTAGGATGATTTAAACACCAAGGAAAATTGGTAAACCAAGTTAGAAATAGTACAAAAGGGACAGAAAAAAATACTAAAAGAAATTACCACTTTCCCAATTCTGAAATAACTGGTTCTCTAGATCAAAAGAACATACTGTGTTCCAGTAAAAATTGATACAGAAACAACAATGCCATTACATACATTCTCTGATTAAACTTTGAAGCTAGAGAATGAATTCTGCAAGCATCTTCTTCATGCATAAAAACAAATCACCTAAAAGTAGGGAAAATCAGACTCATCTCATAATTCTCCAAGGCAGCAATCAAAGCCAAGGGAAAGTGGAGCAAAGTGTGCCAAGTTTTGAAGAAAAAGAGTGATTTGAGAGTTTAATGTAATTATTAGTTTAAAATTTAATTATAAAAAAGCAAAAAGAAAATCTATTGTAGCCCCTCAGAAATAACTACTTTTTTATTACTATTACTTTCCTATTACTTTTTCACATTCCTATTACTTTTTCCTAAGTATGTATGTATATCAGACAGAATGAATGACTATGTTGTTATAATTTAAAATAATATAACTGGTAAGTTAAATGTTCCAAGATGCATATCTAAGTTTAGTATGTGTATCATCCCAGTTTCAGTTTTATAATTTATGTATGTACCTATAAAAACCATACAACCTTTTTGTATTTTCTTTAATGTATATGAATAGTATCACTCTGTATGCATCATTTTCAACTTGATTCATTTTTTAACAATTTTAGATCCATCTTCATTAACACTGTTAATGTTCCTTATTCTTTTTAACTTAATATTTTCTTATATTGTTATAGATATTTAAATTGTTTCTAATTATGTTAGTTTAACAAATAGAGTGGCATTAGACATCCTTAGGTGTCTGTGCACAAATGTGACCGTTTCGCTAGAGTAAATATTAGAATATCTGAGTTGGCAGGTTTGGTATATTTTTAGTGTGTTCCAAGCATGTTACCCAGCCAAATTGTTGTTGAAGTATAAGGCCAACAGGGTATTTTCAAACATGCAAGAACTCCAGCATATACTTTCTAGAGAAACATCCATTTCAACCAGGATATCAAACTTACTTGCATAAAAGTTTCCAAAGTATTCTCTTATAATTCACTTTGTTTTCCTTGGTTAAGTTTTCTTAAAGGATAAAAAGCATATGGTCTTTTAACATATGCTAATATGTACTTGATACAATTCAATTCTTTAAAAAAATGAACAAGCAACTTTTAACAAAATAGGAATAAATAACCATTTTCTTAACATTGGTTTTAAAAAAAGGCATACAGCGTTAAAAAAATTTTCTCATTAAAATCGTGAACAGATTCTATTTATCCTTATTCCTTAGCATTTCCCTACTTTGACAAATACATTTAGACCAAAGAAAGAAATAGGGAAAATACTGTATAGCAAGAAAACCAGAGAGAATCAAGCTAAGAAACTCCAAATATTATCAGAATATGGTAAGCTCACTCATTACATAATTTTTAAAGACATAAGTAATAGAAAATAGAAAGGATGAAGAGATGCTATTATAATAATAATGAAATTATAAAAAATACATAGGAAAAAATTAACAATATTACATAATATGCAAAAGCCTGGTATAAAATTAACATCAAAAGCCTACCAGAGGACATATGAGAAGACTTATGTAAATTTGTACCTTATTCTTGAACAGGAAAACTCTAAAAGATGCTAATTTTCCTTAAATCTCTAAATAAATACTAGATATCAAGATATCCATTTTGGAATTTGACAAAATCATAATCAAGTCCATCTGGAAAAGTAAATCTGTAAGAAACCAGATTACAGGCAGAGGGGAATGACAACCAGTCAAAATCAGATGGAGCTCTAATAACCAAAACTCTTTAGAGCTGAAAAATAGAGAAGTGGAAATGTATACAAATTCTAGAAGTAAACTCAAATTCATATTAACATTTGGTATTAAAAAATGAAGTATTTGAAATTAATATAATAAAAGATATTATAAATGGCCAATTTGCTTAGCTAACAAAGAGAAAAAAGAAAACTTTTTCTTAAAAAAAATAAGGAACTAGGGGACTTCCCTGGTGGTCCAGTGGTTGGGACTTTGCCTTCCAAAGCCGGGGGTGCAAGTTCCATCTCTGGTTGGGGAGCTAAAATCCCACATGCCTCCAGCCAGAGAGCAAAACATAAAACAAAAGCAATATTGTGACAAATTCAACAAAGACTTTAAAAATAGTCCACATCAAAAAGAGTATTTTAAAAAACAGAGAACTGGACAAAGAATATAAACAGGAATTTCATAGAAAAATAAATGTGAATGGCAAACAAACATGAAAAACAAGCAAATGCTGTGATTATATCCTTCATAATAAAAATGAGATGCTACTTTTCATGCACTTAATGGCATGCTTTTGGCATTTGCTAACCCTCAGTGTTGGCCAGGGTGAGCGGAAGCAAGAAGTCTCAGGCTCTGGGTAGGTATGTAGGTTAGTGCATTATTTTTAAGGAAATAATTGGCAATATTCTTAACAGAAAAAAAATTGCATATACCTTTCACTTTAGCAGCCCCATTGCTAGAAATTTACCCTCTGGATAAATTTGCAATTATATATGTTTATGTGTACAAGGATGTTTATTGAGCATTTATTATCCTTCAATAATATTGAAATGTTGTTACTATAAAATGCTGAGAAAAAATTAAATATTCACTGATAGGGGTCAGGTTAAAAAAATTAGACTATATTCATTCAGTGGAATACTTGTACGTCATTGTAGAGAATGAGGCAGGTCTATAATCACACATGTGAAACAGCTCCGAGATGAGTTATTTGATGAAAAAAGAAAGCAGTGGGAAAGATCACATGTAGCATAATCCTTCTGTGCAAATAAAGAGTAAGAGGTTTTGAAACAGGTATAGGGATAGGAAAAGAAATAGAGATTGTTTAAGCTAATCGAGGTGTATAAGAATTTCCTGAGGGGCACACAAGAATATACAATGATGGAGTATCAAAAGGGGAGGAAGCATTTTCTTTCCATCTGATGTCTTTGTCCTGTTTGCATTTTCAACTATGGTCTGGGCTCCCATAGATTAAAGGGTTAAACAAATTACAGGGCCTGCACCTACTCCTCTTCTCCCCGTGAGGGGAGTGCATGTCTATGTCTATGCCATTCATGGCCTTTTCTTTAGTTCTGACTTCAGTGGCAGGTGAGAGCTGCATAGAAGAGAGATCAGGCTTTCCTTCTGTTCCTAACGCTCGTGGTTACTGACATTTACTGATTGCTGATTGTTTTGAGCACTTCCCAGACACAGTCTTCAGTTCCTGCATGCATGGACCCATGAGACTGGTACTATTTTCCTGTCCATTTGACAAAAGAATTCTACCATTTAGGACCACGTGGATGGACCTGGAAGACATTATGCTGAGTGAAGGAAGTCAGAGAAGGACAAATACCATACAATTTCTCTTATATGAGGCATCTGAAATAGTCAAAGGTATAGAAGGAGACAATGGAATGATGGTTACCAGGGGTAAGGGGAGGGAGATATGGGGAGTTGTTGTTCAATGGGTATAAAGTTACAATTGTACAAGAAGAGTAAGTTCCAGAGATCTGCTATATAAAACAGTTAATGATATGATATTGTGGACTTAAAAATTTGTTAGGAGGATGTGTGCTAAGTCACTTCAGTTATGTCCTACTCTTTGTAACCCCATGAACTGCAGCCTATCAGGCTTCTCTGTCCATGGGATTCTCCAGGCAAGAATACTAGAGTGGGTTGCCATGCCCTCCTCCAGGGGATCTTCCCAACCCATTGACAGGCAGATTCTTTCTTACTAGTGTTATGAGGGTAGAGTTCACATTAACTGTTTTTACCACAAAAACAAAAGCAAATGAAAAAGGAGCACAGGAAACTTGTGGAGGTGACAGATATATTTATTACTTGGATTGTGGTGATGATAATACAAGTATATACATTTGTCCAAACTCAGCAAGTTGTAAACATTAATTATGTACAATGTTTCTTTACAATTGTATATAAATAAAGCTGGGGTCCGATTATATATATATATAAAGCTGGGGTAGGGGGTGAAAAACAAACCTTAGTCTTCTGAAGATTACAGACATGTAGTTACTTGCCCAGATATTCACCTGCCTAACAAACTCAGGTCAAAGGTTCAAACCCTGATGTGCTTAACCTCAGCTAGAGCTTTCGACATTATTACCCTTCCTCTGTTGCACTCTTCAGAGGACGGCTCAGCTCCAGGGTGAGTCAAACAGAGTTCCCTGGCCCCAGGAAAACCACCATTTATGACTTCTTTTTCTTGATGGGGATGTTTTTCAGGTTCCAAATACTGACTCAGATGGACTTTGGGAAATGCAGCTCCTATATAAGCAGAGGACCATCTGCACTCAATGCTGTTTGCAATAATATATGTACAGTGGGATTTTCTTAGGTGCTTTTCTGTCCCTTCTTTGTTGTCAGGAGCATTTTTGGCTCTTCAAATCTATATTTTTGGAATTACTTGTTTTGCTTTAGTTCAGTTACTGAGTTCTGATATAACTCTTGGAGCTAAACACAGTCCCAGGCAAGTTGCTATTTTTCTCTCACAATGGCTGTGTTGCTCAGACAGCAAAGGTGAAATAATTGGCCAGAGGTTTGTGCTGATGATAGAGTTTTAGCTTACATGTTCATCAAACTCTTTGAACAGAAATTAAAGGGGGATTTTTCACAGGTGATACATTTTTGCCTTGTTGTGTTCTTGCCTCTTCTTTATCTTACAGTCTTACCCTTTCTCATAATTCTTTTCTGCCCTTCCCTAAAATCTAGATGCTGAAAGGGATCTTGACAAGACCAGTTGTAATCTTCCCTGTAAATAGTTATAGTGATGATGGTGATGATAATGATAAGAATAATACCATTTGGGTGCTCATTATGGATCACGTATTGTTGCAAGTAATTTATATCCAGTATCATTTATTTCTGCATAAAAGATAGAGAAGCAGAGGCCTATTCTTCTGCTACTATAATCCTGATTGTAACTGCCATTTACTGACTACTGTGAGGTGGGTCTATTCACTCTACTTTATAGATAAGTAAAAGCTCTAAAACATTGTACCCAAAGTCACATAATAGTAAGTAGTGTCACTGGAATTCAAACCTAGGCCTCTCTGAGTATAAGCCCTTTTTTCTTTCCATGATACGATTTCATCTTAGACACACGAATTGGTTTTAGGAAAGTCTAGCAGGATGCTGGTCCTTTTCTCTGTTGCCTATGATCCTCATTGGGCCATTGACCTCGGTGAATTATTGATGGAATCTTGCCCCTTCTAGGGGCTTCCCTGATATCTCAATTGGTTAAGAATCTGCCTGCAATGCAAGAGACTCCATTTTGATTCCCGGGTCAGGAAGATCCGCTGGAGAATGGATAGGCTACCCACTCCAGGATTCTTGGGTTTCCCTTGTGGCTCAGCTGGTAAAGAATCTGCCTGCAATGCAGGAGACCTGGGTACAATCTCTGGATTGGAAAGATCCTATGGAGAAGGGAAAGGCTACCCACTCCAGTATTCTGGCCTGGAGAATTCCATGGACTGTATAGTCCATGGGGTCGCAAAGAGTCAGACAGGACTGAGCGACTTTCACTTTCACTGCCCCTTCTAGATAATGAGGCAAAGGGCTTCTTTCTTCATCTTCCTTTTCACGGATTAGAGGGAAAATTTTGGACTTTTATGGCCAATGAAAGAACATTCAGGAAAGATTTTTGAAAGAAAGATGAAAGGACTGCTTACATGGGTGATCCAATGTTGCCCATACCTGATGGATCTTAAGAACTCACTCATGCATGCTTTCCTAAAAGACACCATTATGAGCTCCTACCTTGGAGTCAAACAACATCAGACTGACTTTCATAGATGAGTGGAAGGGTTGAAGTGTCCTGTATGGAAAAAATAGAGGGTGTGAAGACAAGGCCAGTTCAAATTCCAGTTTTACCACTTGAGAACTGTCTGACTTTAAGCAAGTTACTTAACTTTTTCAGATTTAGTTTCTTTGTTTGTGTACTGTGAATAGTAATAATTATAGCATAGAGTGTGTGATGGCAACTAAATAATAAAGTATGCAAAGTTTTCTTCAAATGAAGATATTTGTCATTTGATACGGAAGCCAGATTAATTCTGAGAGACATGTTGATTTACCTAAATAAGTTTCCAAACAGATGGGAGAGAAACAAATGTACTTAGGTAGAGACAAAGCACCAGATGACAAAAATTTATCTTGGCACTTAGATTTTATGTGTTTTACTTTTGTTATAATTTTTCATATGGGTTTTAGCAATGCACTGTGTCATTAGGTACTAAAATAAACTCCTATAATGCAAGATGAGACTGTTTTAAGAAGAAAACTGAATTTAGTTTTGCAGGAAGAATTAAGTGAAACAGCTTGAGCACTGATCAGTTTTATTGATTAGATTAATATAATGGAAAGCACATAATCTATAATGGAAAAGGTGTTCAAGGCAGTACCTGCGGCATTAAGGCTGGTAAAAACTCAGACATCTAGAATATGAGCCAACATATTTTCAGTTGTAAGACACAGAAACCTTTCTGTCTGAAGCAGTTACTGCAAGTAAGGTTAACTCTGGATCAAGGTTTCCAGGGTCATTGGATCAGTGAAAATAGGTAAAATTGGAAACAAAAAGTGACAGTCAGTAACCAGAAATATATTTTTTATATTTATTTTCAGTTGGAGGATAATTACAATATTCTGATGGCTTTTGCAATATAACAGCATAAATTGACATTAGGTACACATATGGCCCCTCCTTCTTGAATCCCCCTCCCACCCCTCTCCACATCCCACTCCTCTAGGTTGTCACAGAGCACTGGGCTTTGGGTTCCCTGCGTGATACATCGTACATTGAGCTCCCACTGGCTGTCTAGTTTACATACGGTGATGTTTCTGTTTCAGTGCTGTTCTCTCAGATCATCCCACCCTCTCCTTCCCTCATGTGTCCAAAATGTCTGTGTCTCCTTTGGTGGCCTGCAAGTAGGATCATCAATACTATGTTTCTAAATTATACATATGCATTAATATACAGTATTTGTCTTTCTCTTTCTGACTTACTTCACTCTGTATAATAGGCTCTAGGTTCATCCACTTCATTAGAACTGACTCAAATGCATTTCTTTTTATAGCTGAGTAATATGATTGAGACTCTTCCTGAAACTAAGACTTTCTTTTACTAAATGTATCCATTAAAATAGAATCATAAGTCCAAGAAGTTTACCAGTTCCCATTCCAATTTCTGTCCTGTTTTTCTTACATTATATGCCCTAGTGGTTACAGGATCAAAAGTATCACTAATTACTTACTCTTCAGCCGCTAAGAGTCACTTAATTACCCCAGAAATATGAATTTGCATTTTGTATACAGTTCTTTTTCTGAAAACAAATGAAAGAAGAAGGAATAACATGTTTCACTTCAGTTCAGTCTCTCAGTCGTGTCTGACTCTTTGCAACCCCATGAACTGCAGCACGCTAGGCTTCTCTGTCCATCATAACTCCCGGAGTTTACCCAAACTCATATCCACTGAGTTGGTGATGCCATCCATCCATCTCATCCTCTGTCGTCACCTTCTCCTCCTGCCCTCAATCTTTCCCAGCATCGGGGTCTTTTCAAATGAGTCAGCTCTTCATATCAGGTGGCCAAAGTATTGGAGTTTCAGCTTCAACATCAGTCCTTCCAGTGAACACTCAGGACTGATATCCTTTAGGATGGACTGATTGGATTTCCTTGCAGTCCAAGGGACTCTCAAGAGTCTTCTCCAACACCCACAGTTCAAAAGCATCAATTCTTTGGTGGTCAGCTTTCTTTATAGTCCAACTCTCACATCCATACATGACTACTGGAAAAACCATAGCCTTGACTAGACAGACTTTTGACAAAGTAATGTCTCTCCTTTTTAATATGCTATCTAGGTTGATCATAATTTTCCTCCCAAGGAGTAAGCATCTTTTAATTTCATGGCTGCAGTCACCATCTGCAGAAATTTTGGAGCCCAAACTGTTTCCCCATCTATCTGCCATGAAGTGATGGGACCAGATGCCATGATCTTAGTTTTCTAAATGTTGAGCTTTAAGCCAACTTTTTCACTCTCCTCTTTCACTTTCATCAAGAGGCTCTTTAGTTCTTCTTCTCTTTCTACCATAAGGGTGGTGTCATCTGCATATATGAGGTTATTGATATTTCTCCCGGCAATCTTGGTTCCAGCCTGTGCTTCTTCCAGCCCAGCGTTTCTCATGATGTATTCTGCATATAAATTAAATAAGCAAGGTGACAATATACAGCCTTGACGTACTCCTTTTCCTGTTTGGAACCAGTCTGTTGTTCCATGTCCGGTTCTAACTGTTGCTTCCTGACCTGCATACAGGTTTCTCAAGAGGCCAGGTCAGGTGGTCTGGTATTCCCATCTCTTTCAGAATTTTCCACAGTTTATTGTGATCCACACAGTCAAAGGCTTTGACATAGTCAAGAAAGCAGAAATAGATGTTTTTCTGGAACTCTCTTGCTTTTTCCATGATCCAGCAGATGTTGTCAATTTGATCTCTGTTTCCTCTGCCTTTTCTAAAACCAGCTTGAACATCTGGAAGTTCACAGTTCACGTATTGCTGAAGCCTGGCTTGGAGAATTTTGAGCATTACTTTACTAGCATGTGAGATGAGTGCAATTGTTTCACAAAAGGGAATTTTCATTATGGAAAAGAGACACTGCTAAAGTGCCTTTCCAAAAGGCTTGAGCAAAGTGTACTTCCAAAATAAATCCTAGTAATATTTTCCCCACAATACACAAAACCCAAAAGATGTAACAACAAAGATTCACAGGTTTGACCACATGTAAGCTAAAATTTCTGTACAGCCAAAGATACCATAATTAAAGTTGAAAACAGTGAGAATGGAGATTTTTGAAACTATATATATAAAGATGAGATCACTAATCAAAACATTAAGAGTGTCAACACAGTGATATAAAAAGATGAATGATCTAATAAAAATATACAAAGGATATGAAGAGTCACTGCACAGAGGAAGAAATGACAAATAGCCAATAAACATTTGTAAAGATTCATACCTTTGTTGGAAACCAGGAAAATGCACACTCAAACCTTGGAATATATAATTTTTTGGCTACCAGATTGGAAAATTTTAACATTATAGGATTTTATTTTGTTCATTTTTCCATTTATTTGTCTATACCACACTGTGTTTATTGCTGGAGATTTATGATACATTTTGCTAGCTGGTGAGGAAAATGCCCCTTCATAATCTCTTCCCTTGTGTGTTCCTCAAAGGAAGGAACAATATTCTTGGTCGTGGCCCTCAGCGATACCCCCGTGTTATCAGGTGTCACTGGCCACACTCTCTCCCCTCCTTTGTTACAGGGAAAACAGAAGGTTTTGTCTCATGTTTCCATTGCATCTGTGATTTTGACTCTGGAGACTGTTCCTTCACTGTTCTTAAAAAGAAACCCCAGTGTCCAAACCATTTTCTCAGTTATGTTTTTTTTTTGTTGAAAATTAGAAGGCTGTGAGAGAGGAAGCGAAGCATATCTGACATCACACAGCTTTGACCACCTCACCTCCTGCTCCTTTCTCCCCCCTTTCCAGATCCCCAGTCATCTCGCCCTCCACCCCTGGGAAGAGTCAGGCATTAGCATTCCTCGCACACCCAGCCTCCTGGGGAATGTAATCCAGGCATCACTCTAGCTGCTTCTCCTGTGGGCTGTGGCCCCACAGGGTCAGTTTCTTGCCTGATTCCCTCTCTGTGCCCCACTTCATCCAGAATTTCAGTGAGTATATTTGTCTCCATCTTATTGCACATGCAGTGGAAATTTGGACACATATGTGATTGACAGAAACACATTTACATAGGCATGTAGGGTTGGCAACAAAACATAGGGAGCAAGAGATAGATCTGGATTAGAAACTTAGCTATTGTGTATTCTTCAACAGTTTTCCTCACCTCTCTCTGTCTTGCTTTCTCCATCTATACAATCAGATGGACAGAGCTTTCCTTATGTGGTTGTTGAGGGGCATAATACAATGGTATATGTAAAGTGTGTCAGATGCTTAGCACAGCACAAGGGGTGATGGTAATTGGGGCCACTGTAGCCATCACTGAACTGTCACTTAACATAGTCCACAGGTAGACTTGGCTCTAACCATTCCCACCTACCCTTTGTGGATGATGTTCAAACACCCATTCTCCTCAGCAAAAGAGGGAAGCTCACAGATGAGTCAGGAAAGAGAAAAACTGCACCAACAAATAACTTGCAATTTGACAACATTCCATAGCAGCCACTTGAAAAGGTGTTGGTGAAGTGCATGCCTCTTCTTGCAGTAAAAGGGCAGCTATAAATGAAGGCCTCAGCCTGAAAAACAGACCATTATAGCCTCTTAGGAAATCAGAATTACATATTATTCTGCCTCATCCATTTGGTTGCATTTTGCGTCTTAATAATTAATTTAGGTAAGAGATTTGGGATAAAAGGCTGACAACGCCTTTCCATTTCTGCAATAATGTGCAGTGAAGTTTTATTGGTGCTTTAAGATGGCTCTTGCTCTTTTAACCCAGGGGGGAAATTGCACTCTCTAAACTAACAGAGCTATTTAATCTTTTCAGCTTTAATTCTTGCTCCTGGCTACTATTCATTATAAAAGAAGAGTCTAAAACCAGGGGATTATAACACAAATATGCTTTCTCCTTCCCATACATAGATTTATTGGATAGTACTGCTGGGTAACCGTCTTCCAAAAACAGTATCTGTATGACCCACCATTCTGTACTGAGAATCTATATACACTTATCGTATCTTTCCAAAATGTCTATCTTTACAGAGATATTTCAGAAACTGTCTGTTCTTTTTTTAAGTAATTCTTATGATGAAAGTGAAAGAGGAGAGTGAAAAAGTTGGCTTAAAGCTCAACATTCAGAAAACTAAGATCATGGCATCTGGTCCCATCACTTCATGGCACATAGATGGGGAAACAGTGGACACAGTGTTAGACTTTATTTTTGGGGGCTCAAAAATCACTTCAGATGGTGACTGCAGACGTGAAATTAAAAGATGCTTGCTCCTTGGAAGGCAAGTTATCACCAACCTAGATAGCATATTAAAAAGCAGAGACATTACTTTGTCAAAAAAGGTCCATCTAGTCAAGGCTATGGTTTTTCCAGTAGTCATATATGGATGTGAGAGTTGAACTGTAAAGAAAGCTGAGCACTGAAGACTCAAGAGAGAGTCCCTTGGGCTGCAAGGAGATTCAACCAGTCCATCCTAAAGGACTGAATATTCACTGTAAGGGCTGATGTTGAAGCTGAAACTCCAGTACTTTGGCCACCTGATGCAAAGAGCTGACTCATTTGAAAAGACCCTGATGCTGGGAACGATTGAGGGCAGGAGGAGAAGGGGATGACAGAGGATGAGGTGGTTGGATGGCATCACCACCTCAGTGGACATGAGTCTGGGTAAACTCTGGGAGTTGGTGATAGACAGGGAGGCCTGGCGTGCTGCAGTCCATGGGGTCGCAGAGAGTCAGACATGACTGAGTGACTGAACGGAACTGAACTATCTAACCTAATCACTTCAATGTTTTTATAGTTTTAATCAAGTCAAGCATCCAAGGAACTCAATGAAGAAAAGTAAATTTTAAATGATAGCACATTATAAATTCTTACAATTTGTAAATACCTTAACAGCAACAAATAAAACAGGAATTTGGGGAAAAGGTATATGAAAAGTATCCATGGTTATTTGGAAGGAAACCAAATAGTGATCAGAATGGAATATTTCGTTCACAACAAGTGCTGTGAACCATGTCAGAAGATGGGCCTGAATTTTGAAATAACATTCAGTAGGAAAAGCAGAGGCTCAAGTAAAACCAGCATATATGGTAACAACAATTGGAACAGAACAGTAACAAGAACATAAGAGTAACAGGAACATAAGCAGTTGATGACTGAAATACTGGAGATGTTTGTTTTGTAAAGATATTAAAGAATACCATCGAGTGATTAAAAAAGAAATAAAATAGTCCAAGAGGTCTATTCTGATTTTTGTCCTGGTCTACTCTGAAAAAGTAGTAAGGAGATGTCTGAGTGATTAAGAACTTGGGCTCTGGTGTCAGTGAGACCTGGATTCAGATGCCCTAAATTGTCCATGTGACCTTGGTCCTAATATTTCCATTTTCCTATCTGCATAGGGAGGATGAGACACCAGTTCCACAGGGTTGTTGTGGGGCTGAATGAAATGACAGAAGTAAAAGGAGCTTTGTACATTCTGCTCATTATTATGATGTACTTTGTACTTGCTATATATTATTCTATTAATTCTGCCTTCCTTGTACATGCCATGCCTGAGAGTAGCATCCAATAATAGTGCTATAGGGAAAAGGGTACATGAAACCAGAATCTGTGAGGCTTTCATTCTACTTCTGAGTCAAATGCTTCCATCTCTAACACTGTATCTATTGCTGTTACAAGTTGCAAGTAAAGTGAATAAATATTTGTGGAACTGCTGGTTTTGCGACACCTTCCTGTATTTACCTTGCTGTCTATGGTATAATTGGGTTTCACTGCTGCCAAAATGAGTTTATGTTGTGTTGATTCACAGTCTCTTCTGTCCTTTACTTGCTAGAAGCAGTGAGAAGAAGCAAATAGAAATGAAGATGCCTTTAAATAGTTAAAAGGGAGTAGGAGAAAAGAAAATCTGGTGCAGAGTATGTGCGGTAGACCTTGGTTCTCTACTTTCCATAGCTTCTTTCCTCAGTTGAAATGGTTTGGGTCCAAATTTTCTCTCAAGTTTGGTAACCACCAGCTTTGATTACCTTCTGGGGGTTGGCACCATTAGGTAACAGTTGCTTCTGGTATGATTTTTCTTCCCCCAGACTTCCTTTTGATTTCATGACATTTGGATATAAATCTAAGATGACATGCAGTTTTATTTGTAGGCGCTTCCTTGGGGGCTCAGACAGTAAAGAATCTACCTGCAGTGCAGGAGATTCAGGTTCAGTCTCTGGATTGGAGAGATCTCCTGGAGAAGGGAATGGTTATGCACTCCAGTATTCTTGCCTGGACAATTCCATTAACAGAGGAGCCTGGCAGGCTGTAGTCCATGGCGTCACAAAGACTCTCTTCATTAGTAAACTCTCTTAATTTATTGAATTTATTTGTTTTTATGGCTATGTACATGCTAAGGAAGCTAGGTTTCAGGACAGGCATTGCATCTCCTCTCCAGACCTGAGGACAAAATCTGGCACCACTTGTCCACCATTGATGGCACCTGCAAAGACTTCTTTCACAGCACAAATCACAGTCTCTTCTGTCAATTGGTTCAGCCTCCAGTAGTGTGGAAGCTCCCTGAGGACAAGCTTCACGTGTTTTTACCTTCTATCCCTAGTACTTACACAGTGCATGGCCAAAGACTGGTGAATGAAGGACCAAGGCCAGAATGTACAAGACATACCAATTAGTGCAGGGTTATCCACAAATTCTTTTCTCTCAGACCCTGCCCTACTATTAACTAGTGATGTAATCCTTGCTGAATCATTTAACATCTTTGCCTTAGTGTCCTCTGAGATTTCAGGGTGGAGGTAGAGGGAAGAAGAAAAACAATGAGGTTGTGAGCAATCATTAAGGAAGTTGGCATTATATAGACAAGTTAAATATTCATGCACAGAGCTAGACTGGGTTCTCTGAAAGAGGTCAGGAAAATTCTCAGAATCACTAAGCAGACGGGTAAGAATTTGCCAAGACACCATGAAAATGCCCTCAGGGGAACCTGTCAGGAGGAGGATCTGATTTTCCTTACATGGTGGAAACCTTTTTCTATTCTCTGTTGTTCAGAATAAAATTGTGCGGAACTAGTATCTCTTGCTGGCTCCTGTTCTTCAGTCTACACCAGAAATGTAGGTTTGGTTCCTTGGAATTCTGTCTTCCCTCTCTGCAGCCTTCTTCATGACCTCAATCACGACCATGGCTCCACTTAGGAATATTAAGTTTTCCTGTATTCATTTCTCTAGCCTGGTGAGCAGCTACACTCAGATGTTTTTCAGGCAATTTAAACTCAGTAGGCCCCAGTAGAATTTGATTTCTGTCTTCCCAAGCCTCTTTCTACCCTTCGTATGTGGGAAAGTTGTAATATAGTCCATCCAATCAGCCACACCCAAAACTCAAGGATCACTCCCAATTCTTCTTAGCTTGCGAACCCAATACATTTCAGATAACTGTTGATTTCTCTTCCTTTAACATCTCCTACCCTCTATTCACACTGCTACTGCCCTAATTGTAGTATTTATTACCACTGACCTGGGCTCCTGCTGTATCTTTTATTCTTTTCCTCCAGTTACCATACTCACCTGTTATTCATACGTCTGCTTTCTCCACTTCCAGAGTAATTTCCTGAAATCTGGTCAGATCTCTTTTGCTTAAGACCCTTCAGTGACTCCCTATAGCTACAGCATAGTCTCTGAGGTCCTTTAAGGCATATGAGGGCCTCCCTAACTTGACCCTGCCCACTCACTCCAGTCTCATAACCTGTGTTCCTATACTTCCAATCTGTTCGTGGTGTCTCTGGAGGCCTGCCTCTTATGGTCTTTGTGCCTTGCTTCTGGGACTCCCTCCACCCTAATGCCCTTATTACTAGCCTTTTTGGTGAAGAAGTGAAAGTTCCTCTGTTGTGTCCGACTCTTTGTGACCCCATGGACTATACAGTCCATGGAATTCTCCAGGCCAGAATACTGGAGTGGGTTGCCATTTCCTTCTCCAGGGGATCTTCCCAAGTCAGGGATCGAATCCAGGTCTCCCGCATTGCTGGCTGATTCTTTACCAGCTGAGCCACAAGGGAAGCCCAGGAATACTGGAGTGGGTAGCCTATCCCTTCTCCAGCGAATTTTCCTGACCCAGGAAGTGAACTGGGGTCTCCTGCATTGCAGGCAGATTCTTCACCAACTGAGCTATCAAGAAAGTCTTTTTGGTAAGCACATGCTGATATTTCAAGATGCACTGCTCTTCTGATAGACCTGACCATCCTCCTTTGTGTATGCCTGCTGTATGCTGGACAAACAAACCTGTGTAATATTTTATTTGACTTATTTGTTTACAAACTTCCCTTGCTCAAATAGACTAGGAGCTCCTGAAAGAATTGTGATATATTTGTTATTTTATTCCACTGTTTGGCACAGAGCAAAGCAGACAGTGGGCAGTCCATAAATACTGGATAAATGCATGAAAAAGTATGGCCTCAGGCTCTCCTAACTTACTGTAACTTGGAAAAATCATTTAGTCCAGCAAACAGTGCTTCTTTATCTTAAAAAAAATTGTGTTTAAAATATCGGTAGCACAAGATTTTCTGATAACATTTTTTTAAAGGCTGCTCATTCATTAATACATGGCTTGAACAACCATCATGAGCAGAAACATACATAGTCCCTGCTGTCATAGAGCATATGATCTAGTTAGAAAATAAAATAATCATAAAAATAAATGCAAAATTACAACTGTGATCAGTGCTTCAAAACAGCCTCGTGGGGATGGAGAGTCTGTGATAAAAAGATTGACCTGGTCAGAGAAATCAGGGAAGACTTCCTGGAGGAAGTGATGAGTTTGCAGAAATCTGGATGAGGAGGAGCTTTCAGGTAAAGAGGGAGGAAAATTTTCCAGGCGGAGAACATTAAAGCATAGCATGTCTGAGGAACTGAAAGGAAGTTGGTGTTTCTGGGATGCAGAGAGTAAGGGGTGAACGTGGAGTGAGAAACAGGCAAGTGGAGGCTGTTGGGCACAAAAACGTTGATTGTCCTAGTCTTGACTTTCTTTCATCTTTGGTTTCTAAAGACTTGGAAAAAAACTGAAGGAAAAAGATCATTCTCTTTTGCTGAAGATGTAGTGTCAATCTCATTAGACACCCGCGTGTTCCCCATGAAAGGGAGGACATCCTTTTGTCCCTAAGGGGACTCCTGAAAAAGGGCACAAGTCTCTGAGATTCAGAGTCCAGAATTAAAGCATCCTTCAGCAAAAAACGCCATTATTGTCTTTAATCTGAAAAGTGATAGTTAAGTGCCACCAAGTTAATGGCCAAAGGGAAGAAAGAGCCAGTGGTAGGTACCAGTCACAACAGAAGGGCATTTAGACGACAAAGCCACTGGATTGGCACTAACCTAAAAATGACTGAAGTGGGATGTGGTCTCATTCTTACAGCTTTAACAAGCTTTCTTTCCAACTAATAAGTAACTGGTGTTGGGAAAAGAGGAAACACTAAGGGTAAAAAAACCGGTGGACATGATCAAAGACTAACAAACAGAAAAAGCAAGCTGCCTCCCCACGATTTTAGAGTGTGCCTCCAAACCAGGAGAAGATGCCTGACGCATCATGGTCTCGACGATGATATATAGCGTCTGCTCTCCTCAGATGACGTGGCACCAGACAGAGGGGCTACCAGCTGGAGAGTCCACGTGCTTCCCTATGGCATGGGCAGAATTCTGACACCAAGGTTCCTTTGCTCAGGGACCATGTTTGCTGACACCTTCAGTCTTCTTAGATGAAGGGCGTTCCACCCCGAGATGAATGCTGTCAGCCATGGCAGGAGCATTATTTTTAGTTTGGAAGCTATAACTTAGTAAATAATTTAGGATATCTGTGGGAGTTTCTGAGTGCCAATTAATCTCTCTCATTCCCCTGAGTTTTGAACCAATCCAGTCAGATTTGAGCCTACATGGTTACCTTATTTCTGAAAAACCTGGCTTGGAGGGCACAGCCTGGATCTGTGATGATAAAATGGGTTTCTTATTCCTTCGTCCTCTTGAAGTGAATTTCGTATCCAGTCCCCAGCCGAAGTTCCTCCTGGATGAAGGAGAGGAGTCACATGCAGCTCCAAAGGAGTATCAGAGAGAGTGAGAGGCAGGCCCAGGGTCAGCTCTGGATTGAAGATCCCTGGCTCCATGCTGCAGAGGAAGGGTCAGCCTCTTTTCTTAGGCAGGGCAAATGAGGCAGAGAGATGGGTTTTAGGGGGTGTATCTCTCTCCCCCAAAGCCCAAACCCCAAACTTCCAAAATGAAGGAAGTCCCTATTTTATGGACATGTCTTGAAATGACAAGAAAGGAGGAACAATGGCTTGGCAATGTTTTTCTCACAAGTGTTGGTGCAAAGTATTTATTCTTCAAGATACAGTAGCTTTTGACTGCAAACTAAAAAGGAAAGTGACAGAAATGAGCCAAATTTGATGATAATGTGGTATCTTATTGAAACAAATTTTATCTAATTTTTAAATTATTAAATAGTGTTTATATTAACTGATCTCTGCAACTTTCAGTTTAAATATTCTTGTCTCTGGTTGTGAGAGGAACATTTTAGACTTGAAATAGCTTCTCTTCTCTATTTCAGTTATTAGAGACAACTTACTGTTCAATGAATGCATGATCTTTTTAATAAACGAGGCTACCAATCCACCATTTTTATTGCCTATTTGTGAGATGTATAAAAATATACATTGATATTTTTCACATAAAATATAGAACACAAAGTGCTTTATTGTTGGTCTGGAGATGCAGCATCTGGTATTTCAGTTCATTTTCTGTTGCAGTGTGTTCTTAACCTCACTGTAAGGCAGAGGAACCAGAGATAAAATTGCCAGCATCTGCTGGATCACGGAAAAAGCAAGAGAGTTCCAGAGAAACATCTATTTCTGCTTTATTGACTATGCCAAAGCCTTTGACTGTGTGGATCACAATAAACTGTGGAAAATTCTGAAAGAGATGGGAATACCAGACCACCTAACCTGCCTCTTGAGAAATCTGTATGCAGGTCAGGAAGCAACAGTTAAAACTGGACATGGAACAACAGACTGGTTCCAAATAGGAAAAGGAGTACGTCAGGACTGTATTTTGTCACCCTGCTTATTTAACTTCTATGCAGAGTACATCATGAGAAATGCTGGACTGGAAGAAGCACAAGCTGGAATCAAGATTGTCGGGAGAATTATCAATAACCTCGGATATGCAGATGACACTACCCTTATGGCAGAAAGTGAAGAGGAGCTAAAAAGCCTCTTGATGAAAGTGAAAGAGGAGAGTGAAAAAGTTGGCTTAAAGCTGAACATTCAGAAAACGAAGATCATGGCATCTGGTCCCATCACTTCATGGGAAATAGATGGGGAAACAGGGGAAACAGTGTCAGACTTTATTTTTTTGGGCTCCAAAATCACTGCAGATGGTGACTGCAGCCATGAAATTAAAAGACGCTTACTCCTTGGAAGAAAAATTATGACCAACCTAGATAGCATATTCAAAAGCAGAGACCTTACTTTGCCAACAAAGGTCTGTCTAGTCAAGGCTATGGTTTTTCCTGTGGTCATGTATGGATGTGAGAGTTGGACTGTGAAGAAGGCTGAGAGCCAAAGAATTGATGCTTTTGAACTGTGGTGTTGGAGAAGACTCTTGAGAGTCCCTTGGACTGCAAGGAGATCCAACCAGTCCATTCTGAAGGAGATTTCTTTGGAAGGAATGATGTTAAAGCTGAAATTCCAGTACTTTGGCCACCTCATGCGAAGAGCTGACTCATTGGAAAAGACCCTGATGCTGGGAGGGATTGGGGGCAGGAGGAGAAGGGGACAACCGAGGATGAGATGGCTGGATGGCATCACGGACTCGATGGACGTGAGTCTGAGTGAACTCCGGGAGTTGGTGATGCACAGGGAGGCCTGGCGTGCTGTGATTCATGGGGTCGCAAAGAGTCGGACACGACTGAGCAACTGAACTGAACTGAAAATGGGAATAATGAATAATACCTACCTCTGCTGCTGCTGCTGCTGCTAAGTCGCTTCAGTTGTGTCCGACTCTGTGTGACCCCATAGACGGCAGCCCACCAGGCTCCCCCGTCCCTGGGATTCTCCAGGCAAGAACACTGGAGTGGGTTGCCATTTCCTTCTCCAATGCATGAAAGTGAAAAGTGAAAGTGAAGTCACTCAGTCGTGTCTGACTCTTCGCGACCCCATGGACTGCAGCCTACCAGGCCGCTCCATCCATGGGATTTTCCAGGCAAGAATCTGGAGTGGGGTGCCATTGCCTTCTCCATACCTACTTCATGGGGTTATTATAATAACGAACAGAAACCTCCTTCAGAGCTACAGCAACAACGGCTGCCTGTCCACCTGCTCATGCTTCCCGTCCACACTGTACGGGTGTTGCTGGTATGTAGTTGCCCAGCCAGGGACTACATTTCCCAGCTCCCTTCCTAGGTGGGACAATATTCTACTTATTTGGGGCTGATCATTGTCCCACCTAGAAAGGGAGCTGGGAAATGTAGTCCCTGGCTGGGCAACTACATCCCAGCAACACCTGTACAGTGTGGATGGGAAGCATGAGCAGGTGGACAGGCAGCCATTGTTGCTGTAGCTCTGAAGGAGGTTTGTGTTCGTTATCACAACATTTCCACCTGAAATGTTCTTTTAGTAAAGTAATAGAGAAGTGGTTACTTGGCCATCCTTTCCTCTTCAAATAATGAGGAAAAGGTAGTGCTTTAATTGTCAAGAATACTTTTGGAGAAGTGACTTCCACTCATGTGGTCTCTCTGTGGGGATGTGAGCTGGGTCTTGGTGGTGGTGAAACATTGTGACCAGATTTATGCACATCAGTTGTAGTTTGTTCATGAAGGGAACATTAAATACATATATGTATTCAGAGACGGCAATGGCACCCCACTCCGGTACTCTTGCCTAGAAACTCCCATGGACGGAGGAGCCTGGTAGGCTGCAGTCCACGGGGTCGCACAGAGTCGGACGCGACTGAGCGACTGAGCAATTCCAAATGAAAATTACTTGAATGTCATTGACTCTACATGTCTTCATTTGAGGTCTTTGTAGGGAAAAAAGACAAAGTCAAGAATTGGACTAGTTCATAATAGTCCAGTTTTGATCAGTGTAGAGAGAGACTGCCAAATAGCTTTTTTCTCAGTCAAATTTTTGGCTTGAATTATGTGTCTAATTACTTCGGCTCTCAAGTTTGCCCATCTTGACACAGCTAAAACAGTAGGTGACGTAACTAAAACTGCAGATATTGAAGGAAACCAACCCTTCAGAACCAAATTATAATTATCTGTACAGTGTTTTGTAGGTTATAAATCACTTTCACACTTTATTGAGTTGATTCCACATTCTACCAAGTGGGATGCAGAACGCTCTGGGGGAAAATTCAGCAATTTTTAAAGTCAATTTAGTAAGAAACTCACATTCTTTGTCATAGAACAGTAAAGCGCTGTGCTGTCATTAACTTGGTGGTTGCATTATATTTTAATTCTGCTACTTAAGGCATATAAGCTTTCATATAAGTTTACCTGACAGTTCACTAAAGATACTCTTTTACCGATAATATAGACACTAGCCCAAGATTCGTAAATCTGATATTCTAGTTAGCAAAAATGCAGGTTTATCCCAATGTTTTAATAATAAATGAGTAGTTTTCCTTTATTAACACAAAAGAAAGGCATAGGTAGATAAAACCTTCAGATAATCTTATATCCTTATTTTAGTCACCATGTTCCATCATCCTATTAATGGTTTTTCTTTTTTTCCTGAAAGTGTCAGGAATGAAGTATTAGAGGATGAACTGAATATTTATGTCTTTTCCTATCTCTTGTCCTTTTCTGTCATTTTCTCTTGACTAAGATAATGAGATGGTCTAAGCAGGGTAGAAGGAACAAGAAAGACCTTTAGTGAAAAGCCAAGATAAATCAGCCCCTGAATACCTGAGAAATGACAGTGCTCCCACCTACTTGTAACTTTGTGGGCTTGTCTCATTTTGTCTTAGGTACAGAGATAAGAGTTGGCAACTCAGGAGGGGACCCTGCAGTGTCTTCAGGTTACTCTCCACTGAATGTAAAACCTACTTCTGATAGTCTATTATTGAAAAAAAATCTTTCATGAGATTTGTATTCAAAGTCTTAATCCAAAATGAGAATATTTCTATCTGTGGTGGTGATGATGGTTTAGTTGCTAAGTCACATCCAACTCTTGAGACCCTATGGCCTGTAGTCTGCCAGGCACCTCTGTCTATGGAATTTTCCAGGCAAGAATACTGGAGTGGGTAGCCATTTCCTTCTCCAGGAGATATTTCCAACCCATAGATCAAACCCAGGTCTCCTGCATTGCAGGTGGATTCTTTACCAACTAAGCCACCAGGGAAGTCCTATATTATATCTGTAAATGAATATTATTAGTGGTTTAAAGTGAGTTCTCACTCATTTGTTAGAAATTAACTTTTCGCATCAGAAGATGCATAATAGTTATATGATGATTCCTTATTTATTGGAACAACTACAGTAAATTGAAGAAAGTAGGGAAAACCACTAGACCATTCAGGTATGACCTAAATCACATCCCTTATGATTATACAGTAGAAGTGAGAAATAGATTTAAGGGACTAGATCTGATAGATAGAGTGCCTAATGAACTATGGAGGGAGGTTCGTGACATTGTACAGGAGACAGGGATCAAGACCATCCCCAAGAAAAAGAAATGCAAAAAAGCAAAATGGCTGTCTGAGGAGGCCTTACTAATAGCTGAGAAAAGAAGGGAAGTGAAAAGCAAAGGAGAAAAGGAAAGATAAAAGCATCTGAATGCAAAGTTCCAAAGAATAGCAAGGAGAGATAAAAAAGCCTTCCTCAGTGATCAATGCAAAAAAATAGAGGAAAACAACAGAATAGGAAAGACTAGAGATCTCCTCAAGAAAATTAGAGATACCAAGGCAACATTTCATGCAAAGATGGGCTCGATAAAGGACAGAAATGGTCTGGACCTAACAGAAGCAGAAGATATTAAGAAGAGATGGCAAGAATACACAGAAGAACTGTACAAAAAAGATCTTCATGACCCAGATAATCACAATGGTGTGATCACTCATCTAGAGCCGGACATCCTGGAATGTGAAGTCAAGTGGGCCTTAGAAAGCATCACTACGAACAAAGCTAGTGGAGGTGATGGAATTCCAGTTGAGCTGTTTCAAATCCTGAAAGATGATGCTGTGAAAGTGCTGCCCTCAATATGCCAGCAAATTTGGAAAACTCAGCAGTGGCCGCAGGACTGGAAAAGGTCAGTTTTCCTTCCAATCCCAAAGAAAGGCAGTGCCAAAGAATGCTCAAACTACCGCACAATTGCACTCATCTCACATGCTAGTGAAGTAATGCTCAAAATTTTCCAAGCCAGGCTTCAGCAATATGTGAACTGTGAACTTCCAGATGTTCAAGCTGGTTTTAGAAAAGGCAGAAGAACAAGAGATCAAATCGCCAACATCTGCTGGATCATGGAAAAAGCAAGAGAGTTCCAGAAAAACATCTATTTCTGTTTTATTGACTGTGCCAAAGCCTTTGACTGTATGAATCATAAGAAACTCTGAAAAATTCTGAAAGAGATGGGAATACCAGACCACCTGACCTGCCTCTTGAGAAATCTATATGCAGGACAGGAAGCAACAGTTAGAACTGGTCATGGAACAACAGACTGGTTCCAAATAGGAAAAGGAGCACATCAAGCCTGTATATTGTCACCCTGCTTATTCAAGTTCTATGCAGAGCACATCGTGAGAAATGCTGGATTGAATGAAGCTCAAGCTGGAATCAAGATTGCCGGGAGAAATATCAATAACCACAGATATGCAGATGACACCATTCTTATGACAGAAAGTGAAGAGGAACTAAAAGCCTCTTATTGAAAGTGAAAGAGGAGAGTGAAAAAGTTGGCTTAAAGCTGAACATTTAGAAAACTAAGATCATGGCATCTGGTCCCATCACTTCATGGGAAATAGATGGGGAAACAGTGGAAGCAGTGTCAGACTTTATCTTTTTGGGGGCTCCAAAATCACTGCAGATGGTGACTGCAGCCATGAAATTAAAAGACGCTTACTCCTTGGAGGGGCTTCCCTGGTGGTTCCTCCTTGGAGGGCTTCCCTGGTGGCTCAGAAGTTAAAAGCATCTGCCTGCAATGCGGGAGACCTGGGTTCGATCCCTGGGTAGGGAAGATCCCCTGGAGAAGGAAATGGCAACCTATTCCAGTATTCTTGCCTGGAGAATCCCATGGTCTGAGGAGCCTGGTGGGCTACAGTCCACGGGGTCGCAAAGAGTCGGATAGGACTGAGCGACTTCACTTTCACTTACTTCTTGGAAGGAAAGTTAACACCAACCTAGATAGCATATTAAAAAGCAGAGATATTACTTCGCCAACAAAGGTCCATCTAGTCAAGGCTGTAGTTTTTCCTGTGGTCATGTATGGATGTGAGAGTTGGACTGTGAAGAAAGCTGAGCACCAAAGAATTGATGCTTTTGAACTGTGGTGTTGGAGAAGACTCTTGGGAGTCCCTTGGACTGCAAGGAGATCCAACCAGTCCATCCTAAAGGAGATCAGTCCTGGGTGTTCATTGGAAGGACTGATGCTAAAGCTGAAACTCCAATACTTTGGCCACCTCATGCGAAGAGTTGACTCATTTGAAAAGACCCTGATGCTGGGAGGGATTGGGAGCAGGAGGAGAAGGGGACGACAGGATGAGATGGCTGGATGGCATCACCGACTCGATGGACATGAGTTTGAGTGAACTCCGGGAGATGGTGATGGACAGGGAGGCCTGGCATGCTGCGATTCACGGGGTCGCAAAGAGTCAGACACGACTGAGCAACTGAACTGACTGACTGACAGTAAATTACATGATATAGACTATATTTAGTTTTTTCTGAATTAGATTTAATAAGATTGTTTTTACTATTACAAGAAATAAATGATGAGAATTTTCTTCTGGCATAACTAGGTATTTTAACAGTTTATAACTAATAATATAGAATACCCATATGTCTCATAGATTTACACTTTATTGTTTTGAGAGTTCTTACCTAAGGAGCCACTTATAATACTTAAGGAAACAATAATGTACTTAAAGCCTAATTTATGAATTCCTGAAAGGTAAGGAATTAATTAACAAATTTGCTATATAGTAATTTACAGCCAACCATCTGAAACACATTGCTTTGAAATTTTACTGTAACATATTTCATTAGATACAGAATACAGTATGAGTTCATCATAATTTGAACCTTCTCAAAGTGAAAGAAAGTGAAAGGCACTCAGTCATGTCAGACTCTTTGTGACCCCATGGACTATATAGTCCATGGAATTCTCCAGCCCAGAATACTGGATATGGGTAACCTTTCCCTTCTCCAGGGGATCTTCCCAAGCCAGGGATCAAATCCAGGTCTCCCACATTGCAGGCGGATTTTTTACCAGCTGAGCCACAAGGGAAGCTGAAGAATACTGGAGTGGTTAGCCTATCCCTTCTCCAACAGATTTCCCGACCCAGGAATCAAACTGGGGTCTCCTGCATTGCAGGTGGATTCTACCAGCTGAGCTGTCAGGGAAGCCTAATGAGCCTCCTCAAAGGGAGTGCAATTGCTGATTCACTGAGGAGCTCCATTTACCTAGAGTTTATTCACAGGGGTCCCAGAGACATAACCACAGCATTTCATAAGTAATACATCTTTTTTTTTTCTAAGCCCTTAATTTTCCATCTCAAAGATGCCAAAAATCTCCCTTATTGACTAATAAGAATATTATTAGTATGTTATCCAGATTCTTTGAGAACTTGAAATGTTCAGTAATGAATGATAGGCCTGTGTCTCAGTCTCACTCATCTTGGGGGATGAGTCACAGTCTGGGAGCTTCCTAGAGCAGAAAATTATAACTTAAAAGATGCATAGTCACAGTTGCGTGATTTAGCATCATGTTCTAAGGAGTCAGCCAGCAGCAAAGATTTCCTCTTGGTGTACTTTTTTTTTCCCCCTTAAATTTTGGAGAAGGAGAGGAAGGAATTAAGACTGTCACGGAACTTAGTTTGGAGAGACATAAATTGTTATTTTGACCTTCTTTTGCTTCTTTGGTAGCACTCAAATTACCTAATAAAGCAATGAGAACATTGAAGGCAGTTATATGTACTTGTTAGTAAGTTGAACAATGGAATTGGCATATAATGAACAAGTTTGTAAATGAAAGTGACTAAAGAGTCAAAGAAAAATCTATGAGGTATAACAACTCATGCAGATTTAAAAACATCTCAGGATTATTCAGGGCTTCCCAGATGGCTCAGTGGTAAATAATTTGTCTGCTAAGCAGGAGACATGGGTTCAATCCCTAGACTGGAAGATCCCTTGGAGAAAGGAATGGCAACCCACTCCAGTTTTTTTCCCTGGGAAACCCCATGGGTGGAGGAACCTGGCAGGCTACAGTCCATGGGCTTGCAAAGAGTTGGACACTCAGAGAGACTGAGCATGCATGCATATATGATATAAAAACCAACAGATTTGTTAAATGTTCTGTAGACAAAGCATTAGTTGACCGACTAAAAATTTTATTTTTTTAGCATTCATGTTCTCATCCTCCACATATAAAAAGTAATTTCAGTACTATTGTCTTCAAATATTCTATTCATATTTTATGAATTTTTTTAAGTCTATATATTCTCAGAAGTAGTTACAAAAGGCAATAACAATAAATAATGTGTGGCATACTCCGGCCTGAAATAAAATGGTTCTTCAACAATTTAAATGTAGATATTTTTTCTCATTGTGTGTTTTTATTGTCTCGTAATTTTAAAAAGCACAGTGCAAAAATGGCATGAATTCACCCATGTATGAGTAATTCTTCTGATAATGTCTTGTCATATCCACAAGAAGCATAATTGGAATTGCATATGATCCTTTTTATTTACTGATAAGGATAATTGAACAAGTATTTCAGTGAACATTTCACCAGATGGGAGAAGTTACCCCATTCCACTGCTTATTTGAAATTTACAGTGAGAATATTCACAGTAAAAGAATAATCTTTATGACCTCCAGCAACAGCTTGGCATTTTATTATGAAATATTCTCATAGCTGAAGATACAGCATTCTGTTGCTAAAGTGCTTTGCACACTGCCATTTGTATGCAGCATGTGGGTGTTTAATAAATACTAGTTGATGATAAGACTTAATTTAGGCATGACATTTTATGAATACATATGATTCACATACCTCTGTGGTGCTCACAGATGCACTTGGATTTTAATTGTATAAAAGTTAAGGAGCCACTGGTACCTTAAAAAGCAATGCCTGCACTTCTTGCACAACTAAGATTGATGGGTTTACCAACAACTCTTACTTATTATTAGACTCCTATAGATGCCTGTGGGTTTTTTAACTACAGCTGGTTCCCTGCTTCTACCCAACCATTCCTCAAATAATGTAATGATATTTTGCATTCCTCAAAATATCAGCTGGAGAATAAGAATGTAAATGGGTTGTCACTTGCATCGGCTATTAGAGAAATAATTCACAATATAGATTCTGTGATGATGGATGATTTCAATATAGGAAGGAATTCACGTCACTACACAATGCTTAAAATATTCAAGGCTGCAAGCCTTTTGGGAAATAAACTTGATTTGAAATTTTAAATATATATTTTCATTTCTGAATACCTGCTAATCACTATTAATTTCCATGAATTTCTAATTTATGAAAATAAAGATATATATACACATACATACATAGATACATAAAGCTTGACCATGACATTAATATTTTAGTTGATAAATTCTGGGAAAGAACCATAAAAATGAGTAGAGTTCTGAAACTATTGAACTGGCCTTAATGCAAACTTGATGTTTTTCTAGATCCCAACTATCTAAATAAAAGGAAATCATGCATTAATCACTGAAATTCCAAGTCCTGTGTTGTTTCTGGTTTTTGGTTTATGTGTTCTATTATATTCCCCATATGTGGCATGTACTCCACATGACAATCTTTTTCTGAATACTCAGACTTTCCCATGGCTTTGCTTATTCTGTGTTCTCTGCCTGAGGGTGGGACTGCTATCTCCTCCTGTTGCCATCCTATCCGTCCACCTAAACACCAACTCCTCTGGAATGCTCCTCCATATTCCCCAAGTCAGAAAGGACCGCTTTGTCCTCTGTGTTCCCACGGCACGTTGTCCTTCCTATATCTTTTGGTCATTACCTTTCGTCACAGCTGTTTCCAATGTACTGTACCAGGCTATGTCTTATCATGAGACCTGCTTACTGATGCAATGTCCTTTGCAAATGGGATTCCAGCAACCACATGACGAATCAAAACAGAATCTTTTCCCCCCACAAACCAGCTAAGAGGTGCTTAGGCCTTTGATGTTGTCAGAGATTGTGTAGACGGTTATGTGATAAAGCCAAAGAGAAGTAATACTTTTTATGTTAATTCTGTTTATTTTTAATCTTAAGCAAAACAAAATCTGCATGGCCTCTCTATAAGACTGCATCTTAGCATTCTACTTTCTCAGCTTATTGCACAATGGGACAGATTCTGCATGGAGCAGGGCTTGCTCCTTCTGGGTTCCCAGAACAGTTCTCATCAATTATTCTGGAATTCTACTGGCAAAACAGTCATTGCTGGGGAAAGTAGCCATGAAATTCTTTTTTTCATTTATAATGAGGTTTAGTGGTGAATCTTTTCATATTCATATTCATAAAGAACCTCAGAAACACTGTGTATTGATAACTGACTTTATTTCAGGTGCCAAATCAAAAAGCATCTTTCTTCAAGTGTGTATGTTAATAGTGTCTTGAAAAACACCCTAATGGAAATGGAAGTGCAGAATAACATGACGTCATGTAAAAGACTTTCCAGCTATTACTGTTTCCATTTATCATTTGATAAATACCCATGACTTCCATGGTGGCTCAGTGGTAAAGAATCTGCCTGCCAATGCAGGAGATGCGGGTTCGATTCCTGGGTTGGGAAGATCCCCTGGAGAAGGAAATGGTAACCCACTCCAGTATTCTTGCCTGGGAAATCCCATGGACAGAAGAGCCTGGCAGGCTACAGTCCCTGAGGCCACAAGAGAGTTTGACATGGCTTAGTGACTAAACAACAACAACAAAGAGCCTACAGGGAACTTCATTCTTTTTAGTAGTTGTCTGCTGCTGCTGCTGCTGCTGCTAAGACGCTTCAGTCGTGTCCGACTCTGTGCAACCCCATAGACAGCAGCCCACCAGGTTCCCCCATCCCTGGAATTCATCAGGCAAGAATACTGGAGTGGGTTGCCATTTCCTTCTCCAATGCATGAAAGTGAAAAGTGAAAGTGAAGTCGCTCAGTCGTGTCTGACCCTCAGCGACTCTATGGACTGCAGCCTACCAGGCTCCTCTGTCCATGGGATTTTCCAGGCAAGAGTACTGGAGTGGGATGCCATTGCCTTCTCCTATATCAGCTCACACTGCTATAACAAAATACCGCAACATGGGCAGCTTATAAACAACAGAAATTTATTTCTCCCGTTTCTGAAGCCTGGAAGTCTAAGACCAGGATGGCAGCTCTGGTGAGGGCTCTCTTCTGGGCTGTAGAATTCCTGCTGGGTTGCCACATGGTGGAGAGCAGAGAGCAGCGAGCAGCAAGCCCTCTGGTGACTCTTGCAAGGGCACTGATCCCATTCCTGAGGGCTTCACTCTTATGACCTTGTTTAATCCTAGTTACCTCCCCAAAGCTCTGCTCCCTCATACCATCACATTGAGGGGTAGAATTTCAACGTATAAATTTGGGAGGACATTGTCTATAACAGTAATGAATACTTACCAGAAGAATTGGAACCGCCTAAGTTCCAATAGTGCCTGCCCCACAGGATTGTTAAAAAGTTAATATATGTCAAGCTATTAGCACAGTGCTTAGCACACAGGAATGTTAAATAAATCCAGCTATCATCATCCTTATAATTAGCTAATATAATGTCTTTGAAACAATGAGACACACAGAATTAAATCAAAGGAGGTGAAGAGAACCATATTAACATGTTAGTGAAAAAGCTCAAGGCCTTGATACAGTCATTTCACAGGTAAGACTCCCCTGCCTCATCCCTGAGCTGTTGAGTAGAAGTCTGGGTGGGGGATGAGGGTGAGGAGATGTGTAGCCCTCTAAACACAGTCCAGGCCTATGGGCAAAAATGGCAGAAATAGACCAGGTCGATGGCAATGATGCATCCATCATTCTAAGGTAGAGCTGCTGCTGCTAAGTCACTTCAGTCGTGTCCAACTCTGTGCAACCCCATAGACAGCAGCCCACCAGGCTCCCCCGTCCCTGGGATTCTCCAGGCAAGAACACTGTAGTGGGTTGCCATTTCCTTCTCCAGTGCATGAAAGTGAATAGTGAAAGTGAAGTCGCTCAGTCGTGTCCGACTCTTAGCGACCCCATGGACTGCAGCCTACCAGGCTCCTCTGCCCATGAGATTTTCCAGGCAAGAGTACTGGAGTGGGGTGCCATTACCTTCTCCTACACATCAGTTACCTCTAGTGGTCCAGCCTTGTGAGGGCAGGACAGGTGATCTAAATCCTGATTGTAGTCATTGGACCATGACCACATTTTTGAAGAGCTATATTAAAAGATACAGTTGTTTTGAGGCCCTGTTTTTGTGTTGCCAAAGGAAAGATTTCTTTGTTAACCTCATCATTGAGTAAGAGTTACTGAACTCTTATTAAGTGCTAACTACTGTGCTAAGGATGCAGAGACAGAAGGACCATTCTTGTCTTCAAATATCTCACAGTCTAGTGTGACTGTAAGTTGGCAGACAGTCATTTGATACAGTTTGTCACTGGCTGGTTTACTGATGTATGTGGCTTTTGACATGAACTTGACAACCATGGCACATTCAGAGAGATAGGTACTCTGGTAATGGACTTATCCTAGGGTTTTATGCAAGTGTATAGTAGTTGCACATTGGCAAATGTAGTATTAGCCCATGGGCAGGAGTAAGAAGAACAAAGCAGTTGAAATACAGAGAGGAAAAATTCAAAGATTCCCTATGTTTCAACAAAAGAAGACAAAAAAATTCATATTGCTTCTTCTCATTCTGTAGGTCTTAGCCTAAATGTCACCGTCTAAGAGTGACCTGAACATCTTTTCTAAAGTCACTTATCCTTCCCCACTGATAACCTTTTATTTTTTCTCTTATCCAGTTGTTTGTTTCCTTCAGAGCACTTGTTATAACAGTTAGTTATTTTGCTTGTCTGCTGTATTAGTTAGGGTATAGGCTGAGTTTCTATAACAAAGAGATACAAAAACAGAGTAACTCAAACAAATTCAAAGTTTATTTCTCTCTTATTTGATAGTCCAGAGGCAGGTGAACAGTCAGGTGAGGGTCTGTTCCAGGGCTCCCAGTTCCTTCTGTCTCCTTGCCTATCTTCTCCACATGTGTTGCCTTCATCACTGTTAAAGTCAGCCCAAAGAGACCTTGTTCATGGACTGGGTCATGAGAAGGGCAAAGAAAGTGAAGGGCAACCAGCCTTTTTTTTTATTTTTTTGGCTGAGTCAGGTCTTAGTTGAGGCACTCGGGATCTTTCCTTGCTGAGCACAGGCTTCTATCTAGTTGCAATGTGTGGGCTCAGTAGTGTGGCTCCTGGGCTTAGTTGCCCTGCAGCGCATGAGATCTTAGTTCCCTGATGAGGGGTGGAAGTCACATCCCCTGCACTGGAAAGCATATTCTTAACCACTGGACCACCAGGGAAGTCCCAACCAGCTCCATCTTGAAGCACATGATCTAGAGACACACACCTCACTTCTGTTCACTTCGTGGTCGACACCTAGTGGGAGGTTGGAAAGTTAGTCTATAGCTAGGTGGCCATATGCTAAAATTGCTTGAGGGAGTCTATTGCAAAGAGGAGCGGGACAGAATAAACACTGGGGGTCAATTAAAAGTCTTTGCCACGCCAGCATAGTTGTGTTGCTTGTTGTTTGTTTCTGTCCTTTGTGGAGCCAGAGACTATATATCTGTCTTATTCACTATTATTTCCCCAGAAACTGGAATAAGTGCCTAGCATATAGTAGGCACTCAGTATATATTGAATGAATGTAGTTAAACAACTAAACACTGAAAAACATCTTTTGTTATATCATAATTGGGTTTGGCTTTTCATAATTCTCATAGTACTACTAAATAGTGATTTTAGAATGTTCGTGTGGTTATTGAATGGCATGCTCTAACATGGTGACTGGCAGGCATATAACAAGTATTCAACAAATGCGATTTTCTTCCATTATTTTTAGTTAAGAAGAAAGGATTCATGTTTAGAGTTCAAATATATTTCAAGAAATAACATTGAAATAATCTTGACATTCAGAGAAGAAATATGAAACATTAAATAATCAACCTTAAAGGATATCATTTTCAAAAATTAGGTCTCTCTAGGGTTATCTGACAAACGATGACCAACAGCCCACCAGCAATTGGCTAGCCATGTTTTAACTATTGGTTTCTTCTCAAAATATTAGTGAATCTTATTGGCATCTGACTTATCAACTTCCAGGTAAATAAAAAATATGTTGAATAAAATAATTGAATTTGGAGCAAAAATAATAAAGATAGAATAGGGGGTATATTGACTCTGGCCTATTTCTATACACCGAGGAAAAGGAAAGCTTGATTCTGTGTTTTCTTTCCAGTTGCTTTTTTCAAGAACCATTTATTTTGAAAACAGCTTTGTATTAAGGGACAGATTAAAATTTCAGCTGATTGTTAACCAAATTAAAAAAATAATTAAATGAGATTGATTTTTGTTTGTGGCCCCATCTGTTAATTTAATCCTTAAATAGAACAAAGTACAGTTCTTAGGAGTCATGATTAGAAGGCTTCAAACAGCAAATGTAGGAGATAATGTCCTGCAGGTTATTTTAGGAGTTTTTTAAAAACCATGAAAATTTAATGCTCATATTGAATTATTGACATAGTAATTGGCCACTGGTTCCTCTTCCAGGATACATTTGGTTTTGGCTTATGCTCTCGTTTTATGAAATCTTATAGAACAAAGAAATGTAAGCAGGCTCTGCAAGCTCTTATTTATTTATGATTTTATCCAGACCATTTTAACTGTTCACATACTAGCTTGGTTAGGGAGTCTATTTTTTGGTCCTCAAACCTGACAGATTCATTTCAGACTACTCAGAAAAGATAAATGTAACATAGTGTCCACTGCTACATATTCCAGAATATGTAGAAATTCAAATAACTATCTGAGTATATTTGACTGAACATCGAAACATCAAAGCTTCTGTCCTTGGAAATATATTACCTATACTTAGCCTATGCAAATCCCCCACATCCTTCAAGACTGAGCTCAAATCCCTTCATTTCTGTGAAACTTCCCTAGCCAGGCACTTCTGTATTAAAGGACTTTCTTTTGAACTGCACCTTCTCTGGTCTCTTTGAGAGCTGTGTTATCTTGAGCCTAGAACTCCAGGCTATACTTAAATTCTTCTAGTCCTAGTGAATGTTCACTATCTTTTCTTGGCATCTGCTGAAACCACTCTGTCTCTCTCTCTCTCACAGTGTTTGTATAATTCTATATTTAAAAAATGTTGTGATCATGTAATATTGCTTTTATAATTTTTTTAAAAATCACAAATTCATTGACATGACTCCCAAACCTGTATGCTGCCATCGTGGAAGCTATTACTGGACTAATTGTTCTAAAACAATCACTGGATCCTTGTTTCCTACCATCACTATGAAGCCCTCACACTGGCTTCATAATCCTAGCCACCCCTTCTGGCCTGAGTTCTCACCGCTTCCCAAGTGCTCCTGTTGGAGTTGGGATTCTTTCCTACTCATTACTTCATCTTTGCCTTTGCTAGTATTTTTTGCTGCCCAAATAACTTCCTATTGCTTTTCTCTGCCTTTCTAAAATCATATGTGTTTTCAAATCCCCAGTGTAAGTTTCACTTTCCTCACAATAGCCATCCTTCTCCAAATTCCCAAAGCACAGTGCATTTTTGTTAACCATCATGCATGTAGCTTATACTAGAGAAGTATGATATTTTAGTTATCCCCTTCAAATGTGCAGTTGATTGAAATGTTGCATTGATGTCAGAAATTATGTGTTTTAGAATTATTATTATTTATTGTTCTTTTTCTTCTTGGAGATAGAAAATGGGAAGAAAAGAAATCTTGATGTAATTTTCTGACTGAGCATTCACACCGCCTGGATCAATACTCCCAAACTCTGGTACATCAATGGCTGAGTTACTGTCTTGCTTTAAACACAGTTTACTTTGGCCCATAGATCGATAGTTCAGAGGAGCAAAATGAATGCTATTGTTGATGAAGGACACTAATCTTTCTTTTCTTTCTCCCTGATTAATACAGCTACCTCTGGGCTCCATTTTCTGTACACCATAATAGAATAAATGTTCTACATACGTTTTGATTGCGACTGCATGTGAGTGTGTTTGTGAGTGTGTTCAAGTCAAATAATTTGTCTTTAAGTCTGCCAATTGATACAGCCCGAATTTCAGGTTTATGTTAGTCTCCACACGTCATCACTCCAGTACTCTTGCCTGGAGAATCCCATGGACGGAGGAGCCTGGTGGGTTGCAGTCCATGGGGTCACTAAGAGTCGGACAAGACTGAAGTGACTTAGCAGCAGCAGCAGCAGCCACATGTCATTTACCTGTTTCTATCCTTATAACCTGCTTTCCATATGAGATTATGTTTAAAATTAGGGACTCAAAACCCCAAATTAAATTTCAGATATTCCAGAACATAGGAGCTAGATTCGGAAAACTTGAGGAAGAAGGCATACTGTATAAACACAGAGTGGTAGCTAATGATAATCATGTTATCAAGTCTGACCCCAGAAAAGGTCCTCCTAACCAGTGTTGCTCACGCCAATAGAACAAGACTTGAGTTTTCATTTAGGAAGCTAAGGAAAGCTTTATTTGATAAAGAATGGAGGGATGGGAGCTCCCTCTGCAGAGCGCATGCTCTCCTTAACAGGCTATGGGCAGGGCTCTTTTTTACGGCTCTCGACAGCGGGAGAGGGAAAGTGCTGGAGTTCTCACAGCTGGGATGCGCCCAGCATCCCTGCTCGCCCGCTGCCGCCATCTTGAATTACGTGCTGTGCGCAGCGCTTCTGCACATGGCACACCTACCTGAGGTGTTGGCACAGACCTGTCACACTGGGACCTTTGATCTGAAGGCCCGGTGTTTAGGCCTCTGCCTGTGGCGCCAATGAGCGCATGAAACTAGACTAAGCATAAAGGTAAAGAAATAAAGGTTAGACTTTATTACCCAGATTCTATTTTTATTTCTAGGAATTGTTAGTGGGCTTTGTTGGTGACAAAACCATTCAGACTCCTTTAATCCTCACATTCTTGTCTGGAGAATCCCATGGACAGAGGAGCCTGGCGGGCTACTGTCCATGCGGTCGCAAAGAGCTGGACACAACTGAGCACGTACATACACACACACACACACACACACACACACAAACAAGCATGCAATTTGAATATTAGTTTTTGTTATCTTCCTTTTGCAAATGGAGAAAGAGGTTTCCTGAGAATGACTTATTAAAGGTCAGCAACTTGATGGAGATGGAACGCCTCTCACACCTGTGACTTTTCAGTCATAGAATGCCACACTGAAAGCACCCTCACCCAACACACCACACCATATCTTGCTCCCCCATACAGCCTGCTCTGCCATGTCAGGCCACAATATAGCACAGAGCAGCCTGTGTCGTGCCACACCAGGGCAGGCTGTGCCACACTTCAAAGACATCATGTCATGTCCTGTCCCATGTCATCTTTCTAACAGAATCATTCATCAGTCATCCTATTTTGTCCTTCCTTATGTGCCTTCCAAGGTATATCACTTTACATAACTTTGTTTTATCTTTTTTTAAAAATTTTTGTGGTTTCTTGGTTTTGTTTTTATTTATATTTTTGTTTTTAATTTTTGTTGGAATATAGTTGATCTTAAATGTTGTGTTAGTTTCAGATATACAGCAAAGTGAATCATTTATGTATATACATATATTGATTCTTTTTGATTCTTTTCCCATATAGGCTATTACAGAGTATTGAGTAGAGTTCCCTGTACTTTACAGTAGGTCCTTACTAGTTATCTACTTTATATAGTCGTGTGTATATGTGAGGAGGGAATGTCAACATACTCCAGTATTCTTGCCTGGAAAATCCCGTGGGCACGGAAGCCTAGTGGGCTACAGTCCGTGGGGTCACAAAGAGTTGGACATGACTGACGTGACAGAGCATGCATGCATGCTGTGTGTATATGTACATGACACTGTTTTAGATTCCAGTGACCTGTGTTCAGTTCTCAACACTGGCACAAAATCCAAGACTTTCAGCAGAGAATGCATGTCTCAGGCATAGGTCTATTTCTACCAGATGAAGGACATCTGTTGCGTTTTTTTAGTCAAGACACAGTATGGGCTGATGGTACCCTTACAAGGTTGTTTGGACATAGATTCCCCTTTATAAAACACATTCTAATGAGACACCCTAATTCTAGCTTTATCTTGATCTTATGGATTATTCCAGACTGAGGTAAATTTGTTTCCTAGTAGCCTCTTCAGTCTGTTTTAAATGCTGGAAGCAAGTCATAGGCAATTATGAAAATTCTTTGCATCTGACTTTAATGTCAGTCAAACTTATGAAATACACTCAGTGCTGTGGCTAAAAGTACAATTTGAAATTATGCATTATTTAAAAAAATTTTATATACCCATATGTTTTAATTGGCTACAAATGCTACATGAATAGTACAGGGCAGGAAATGTAAAAATTTGTGAATAAAAATAGAAAGTTTAAGTCAAGAGAATCAAAACTGTGAAGGGAGATTGTCTCTTGTAGTCAGGTCTGGGTCAGATTTTTAGAGGGATGGTGACAAACTATTGTTCGTCCCCTGGTTGTAACCAGTAGGATGAATCTGGAAACATATGCATTGATGTATTCTGTAAGTATTTACCAAACAAAACCTATGTGTCAGAAAGTGTGCTTAGCATGAGAGAAACAGCGAGGCACAAGGTACAGTTCATGTCTCTTAGGAGCTTCCAGGGTGAGGAAAACAAAACATGTGAAAGGGGGAATGAAGAAGATTCTGCCCTGAGCCATGAGAACTAAACAGGGGACACATCTGCTTCACATCTGGATGTCTGTCCTGTGGAAGAAGGAAGCTGGGTTGGGGGTTCACATCACAGTTGTGCAACACCACTACCTATCTTCCCACATTGTGTTCTTTTTCTTCATTTTTAAATGAAATTGAAATTTTAAAGAGTCATACATTCATTTGGTTGGAAGAAGAAAATAAATTTTTAAAAGAAGTACATGACTGTTTGTAATAGCCAGGACATGGAAGCAACCTAGATGTCCATCAGTAGACGAATGGATAAGAAAGCTGTGTGGTACATATACACAATGGAGTATTACTCAGCCATTAAAAAGAATACATTTGAATCAGTTCTAATGAGGTGGATGAAACTGGAGCCTATTATACAGAGTGAAGTAAGCCAGAAAGGAAAACACCAATACAGTATACTAACGCATATATATGGAATTTAGAAAGATGGTAATGATAACCCTGTATCAGTTCAGTTCAGTCACAGTCATGTCTGACTCTTTGTGACCCCATGAACTGCAGCACGCCAGGCCTCCCTGTCCATCACCAACTCCCGGAGTTCACTCAAACTCACATCCATCGAGTTGGTGATGCCATCCATCTCATCCTCTGTCGTCCCCTTTTCCTCCTGCCCCCAATCCCTCCCAGCATCAGAGTCTTTTCCAATGAATCAACTCTTCACATGAGGTGGCCAAAGTACTGGAGTTTCAGCTTTAGCATCATGCAAGACAGCAAAAGAGACACAGATGTGTAGAACAGTCTTATGGACTCTGTGGGAGAGGGCAAGGGTGGGATGATTTGGGAGAATGGCATTGAAACATGTGTAATATCATATGTGAAATGAATCACCAGTCCAAGTTCAATGCATGATACAGGATGCTCAGGGCTGGTGCACTGGGATGACCCAGAGGGATGGTATGGGGAGGGAGGTGGGAGGGAGGTTCAGGATGGGGAACATGTGTATACCCTTGGTGGATTTATGTTGACATATGGCAAAACCAATACAATATTGTAAAGTAATTAGCCTCCAATTAAAATAAATAAATTTATATTCAAAAAAGAAGTGCATGATGAAAAATCTTCCTTCCACTTCTGTTACTCTCTATTCTGTCCCACTTCTGTGGCTAATAATTAGTTTCTTGAGTATTTGCCCAGTGTTTCTTTATGAAGATACAAACAAATACAAACATATGTTCTTGCTTCCCCCTTTGCTTACATGAAAGTTAGCATTTTATATATCTGTGTCCATATAGCTGTATCTATAACACATAGTCTGTATCTTACTTTTTCTCTTAATCATTTTTATCTGAAAATATTTCCATATCGGAACATGGAGATAATTTTCATTCTTTTGTGCAACCACTCAGTATATGTGTTAAAATATATAGTTTGGTTAACCAGGCCATGATAGTGAATATTTGAGCTGATTCTAACTTTTGTTATTTCATGCTATAGTGAATAACTATGTTCATATTCATTTTATGCATGTGTAGGTATGTCTACAGAATAATTTCTGTAAGTTAGATTGCTGGTTCAAAGAGTAAATGCATTTGTACTTTGGACAGGCATTGCCAAATTGCCATCTGTAGGGATTATATCATATTCGACTCCTATCAGACTCCTCTCAGTGAGTGAGTGAGTGTTTTCCTTCAGCCCTACCAAATGTGTATTGCCAAACTTTTTTGAATTTTTCCCTATCTGATAAGGGAGAAATGTCATTTTAGGATTGTTTTAATTTGCACTTTTATGCTCCAGGATCATTTATATTGCTCTTTCTATGCAAAGCATTTATTTTTACCTTTTGTTCACTGTCTGAACAAATGAACTGATAGTCTTATTCTTCTTGATTTCTAGGAACTCTTTATAGATTAGGGAGGTTATGTGTTGTATTATTTTCTGGCTATTTGAGTTGTCTGTTCCCACTAATAGATTCTGAAGACAAACCTTGGACTAAAGGCTGGAAGCAGCAGTGGAGAATAAAGTTCAATTCTAAAAATAATACTGAGCCCTTAATGTGTATCAAGCATGATTCTTAGTGCTTTGATTCCACTGTCTTACTTAGTTTTCACAACAATTCTATGAGGTGATATTATTAACAGATGAGATGGAAGCACAAAGGCATTAGGAAATCTGCCATACAGCTAGTAAATGTTGGGAGTCTGTATTAAAAGTCAGGCATGTGACCCTGGACCTAGGCTCTTAACTAAAAACACTAATTAATAATTTGGTTTTCATAGCAAACAGTGAAACTAAAGTTGGAAGATGGCCAATCCTGAATCTCGTGGATGAGATCCTGAGATGGGGAGGGGATTTAATTTGATAACTTCAAAGAACCCTTCCAGGTCTTCTTTTCTGAAAGTGTCATACCTGACCAGAAAGATGAATCAGGATATATGACATGCCAGGGCTCCATATAGGACCTTCCTCTTCCAATTATTATCATCCATCAGACACTCACTCCCCAGCGTTGCTGCCACAAGTAGCAAGGGGGCCCCAAACTTCCAGTTACAAACAATGTCTTCATAGTGAATTTTTGTGGCACTAGGTTTCTAAGCCTATGTATATAGGGAAATGTCCTCCACTTTGTTCTTTGCATATGGTAAGTGTTCCACAGATTTTTTTAATTGAATTAATGCATGATTGATGGTAAAGCTTATTCCAAAACTCTTGAATGTGACTCAATCCAATAGTAATATGGAGGTAGTCGTACCTTCAGTGATTACTGAGGACATACTATGTGCAAAGCACAGTGCTAAGGGACTCAAAGTCGTGAAGAAGTACAAGACATGGTTCTGAGCCAGTATAGAGACACCTTTGTCTCTGGTGACAAAGGCAGGAAAGCTGGTGAATCCCAAACAAATGATCGTGGCTTTGGAGTGGAGAGGAAGGAGAAAGCACTGGGGAGTGGCGTGGTGGGAGGAAATTGCCTACAGGAGGTTTGGAATCACCAGAAGCTCTATTTGGATTTAAGGAAGAGTGAAGGAGGCTCCCAGTTGAGGAAGTGGGCTTGCACAGAAGCATAGAAGTCGAGTATCTTACTCAAATTCTGGGCTTGAACAGGTGTGTTACTTGAGCAGACTCAGAAATAAAACCAAAAAGGCAGACTCACTGATGATGATCCTGAATTCTAAGCCAAAGGATGGGCAAAGAGCTCACCAAGGGCTTTGGAATAGAGAAGTGACATGGCGAAAGTGATGTTTTAGGGAGGTGAATGTGTCAGCTGTGTGCAAGGTGGCACAAGGAAGAGGTGGGACTGGAAGCTGTAGGACACTGAGGAAGCATCACACCGATTCAAGTAGAAGGTTGATAAGGGTCCAGCTGGGAAGGTAGCCGTGGATGGGAAGTAAAGGAGAAAGGTCGTGTAGGATCAATTATCAGGATTAATTAGATGAGTCTGTGTTGGTGGGGAGGGAGCAAAAGAACTCACCATTAAAGTGTAAACAGAAATTTATAGTACACATTTTTTTCTTTCACTACTGTCAATATACACATAGTGTTAAGGAAATGTGACCAAGAACAGTTATTTTTCTATTTGGAAATCAGAGAGCACAATTCTTCAACAAATAATATAAAGGTTGGGATAACTCTTTTTTTGTTGTTCCAAAGGTAATTCTTTGCACGGTGAAGTAACTCAGAGCTTTTTCTGTGTTGAAAACATTAAAAGTGGAATATATCTAAATTAGGTGGGTGAATTAGATAATGGTGATGGTTGTATAATTCTGTGGATATACAAAAATTGCTGAGTTGTATATTTTAAGAGTGAATTTTATGGTTTGTGAATTATAAATCAGTAAGTTGTTTTTTTTTTTTTTTTTTTTTTTAAGGCAATGGGAAGTCTAGGAAGGGTTTTAAGGACTTTTTCTTAAGATCTAAGTAAATTATAAATAAATGTTTCTTCCCTCTCCAGAAAAGATTGTCCGCACCCAAGAAGGCCACAGAATCACATTTACACCTTTGAACACAAAAATGTTCAAAGCAAAAAAAAGGTCCCCATACTTTGAAGCTCATCAGAACTTGCATTCCATTGCATCTCAGGACTTGGCAGTGTTATGCTGTCTAAGACCCTGCGGAGACTTGGCAGCATTATGCTGTCTAAGACCCTGCGGAGAACTCAGAGAAACTTAGGCAGTGGTTTGCTGCTGGGCTAGTTTTTTTCCTCTTACAGAATTTTCTGCTAAAGGGATAACTCTGCAAGGCAGTGCAAGCCCTGGCTCTTCATAGTGGAGGAAAAACCCAAAACTTGCTGAATCATTTTTTTATTAAACATTAATTTTGCAGTTCCGACAGCTAAATCTGTTATTCTGGCAGGCAAGCTTTAAATAAGGCAGTGAGTTGGGGAAAGGAAGAGTAGTTACTCATATTCTTAAAGTCCAAGCATGTCATCAGCATTGACTTTGTGTCTTTTGCTAGGGACTGCAAGTTCATGTTCTCCTTTTTACTTGATTAACTAATCACATAGATACATTTTTAAAGAATGGATGTCCCTGAGTTTCTCAGCACCCATTTGTCATGTTAAATCACAGGGTACGTCATTTTAGAAGGAGAATGCTTTCTAGGTGACACAGAGGCTCCTGGTGCCTCCTCGGCATATCCACCCGTCAGAGGTGACTCTCTTGTCAGGTGTGTCACAGCCTCCGTCTGGGGGCCTGCTGATTTCGTAGCATTTAGAAAAGATGAATGGGAGTTTCAGGGAAAAAGCCTTACTGCCTATGCTCTGTGCGGGCTACCACCATCCATCACATGGGCAGTCTAAGGGCAAATGATTCTTGGAAAAGTGAATGCAGATTCACCCTAGGTCACTTGTTTCTGGTCTGTAATTTTTGAATTTTAACATGCATCTGTCACCCTACTCCCACTGTCATTCCAGGTTTTCATATACCCCCCCCCCCCAAATATTTCTCAAATTAATGGGACTATATACCTATACCTCTTAGTGTTGGCTCTATTTAAACAATAATTAGTGGTTTTGTTTTGTTTTTATTTTTAAAAGATGTTTCTCTAATGGAGCACATCTACCTCTGTGCTCAGAAAACCTGTTCATATAAACTATTCTTTGTTTCTGGCATTGTCTATATTTCCATTTCAGAGCAGTAAGAGGGTCTTTATGAGTTACAGGAGAATCATCTTAAACCACTGTCGACTTGTCTCTACCCTGAGGAGTAAGAATGAGCTCAATCTACAAGAGAGAAACCTCATCTGTAGGCATGGAACATTCTCCCGCTTTTTCTATGTCTTTGTAAATTTCAGCATTTCATACTTGTTAGGCATTACCAGGCATTACCAGTTCCTCACAGGATCCATCAGTTGCATCACTAGAAAATACTTAACACCCAATCACCTGCTTATGGAGCTCTGCAGACAGCCCTGACCTTGCACTCTTGGGACTTCAGGATCTAAGGCAGACCCCAGAGGGCAATATGAGTGTGGACTGGCTATATTTAACTCATTCTGGCCCAAAAGACCCTGATCACATGTCAATAGATAGGATAAAGTACCAAATGGATGGATGGTATATGTTGCAAATTCTGGTGTCCTCCCTGCAAAATAGAGGTAATTATAAAGTCCACAGCTCTCATTTACTGTGTGTACTATGTGCCAGGAAAGGAGCTAAGTGCATTATCTCATTTAATCCCTGTAACAGCCCAGTAACATGGGAACTATCTTTGCCCCATTTTAAAACTGAATAAACAAAGCTCCATGGAATTCTCTAGGCCAGAATACTGGAGTGTGTAGCTGGTCCCGTCTCTAGGAGATTTTTCCCAAACCTAGGGATCGAACCCAGGTCTTCCGCATTGCAGGCAGATTCTTTACCGGCTGAGTCACCAGGGAAGCCCAAAACAAGGCTTAGAGAGGCTACCTTGCCCAGAGTCTCACAACTGATACTAGTAAAGTCAGAAAACAAACCTAAGCTGTAGGCTAGCAATTGAATGAGCTTGATTCCGTGAGAGTCAGTCAGGAATGAAGATTTGTGGATAGACAGTTTCAAGAAAAGTCAAATACTAAATCATTATTCCTTAGTATTGCTAGAGAAATTTTAAAAATAAAATAAAACACCCACCATTTAGGAGACTACTGAATTTATCTAGCTCATGATTAGTGTTTCTGATCTAGGACATCAGTGTATTCAAAAGCCTGATTTTATCAGCACATAACAATTTCATGGCAGCTAATTTAGCTTATTTTCATGCTTTCTTCCACATAGGTTTTGACTAGAGATAGTGACTTGCGATCCTTCAACTTTTATTATAAGTACTTTCCTAAAAAAATTACTTGTAAGGTGGAAATTTGAAAATCAATCCCGTTTTAAATTTGCTGTGCCCTGCTGTCCACCTCCTGAAGGGGCATGTGTATGTCTACACATTAACTATATGTGCATCTTCCTTCATGCAAATCCGATTTCTTGATGGCCAAGGAAACAGCCAGAGGATGAGGAAGTCAGATGTTCCCAGGAATCCTTGGTTATATAAAGAAAGTAGTAATTTCTAGTCTAGACAAGGAAAGCCTTTTTATTTAGCGGATTTGTATCTAACAATGCAACAATATTGGTTCCTGCCTGGGGCAACTGGCTGATGTGCTCTGCCTCAGTCCACATAGCTGCCAGCTCTGTAGGAAGCGCTGACAAGGATTAATTGGCTTTCCTGAGCCTTGAGGCTCAGCTCTGCTTTCCAGTTCCAAGGCTCCCTCAGGACTCTGCTCTCACATAATTTACTGTCTAGAGGGACTTTCTATTTTTGAGAGTTCTATCTAATAGGCCCTATGTAATGTATGCTGCTAAGCTGCTAAGTCACTTCAGTCGTGTCCGACTCTGTGTGACTCCATAGACGGCAACCCACCAGGCTCCCCCGTCCCTGGGATTCTCCAGGCAAGAACACTGGAGTGGGTTGCCATTTCCTTCTCCAATGCATGAAAGTGAAAAGTGAAAGTAAAGTCGCTCAGTTGTGTCCAACTCTGTGCAACCCCATAGGCGGCAGCCCACCAGGCTCCCCTGTCCCTGAGATTCTCCAGGCAAGAACACTGGAGTGGATTGCCATTTCCTTCTCCAATGCATGAAAGTCAAAAGTGTTTAAGTGAAGTCGCTCAGTCTTCGCAACCCCATGGACTGCAGCCTACCAGGCTCCTCCATCCATGGGATTTTCCAGGCAAGAGTAATGGAGTGGGGTGCCATCGCCTTCTCCATGTAATGTATACACATTTTCAAATTCTTTGAACCTTGAGAATCTTTTAGGATATTTAGCTCAATTTAAACAGGACAAGAGGTAGGACATGACCACATTCAAAGTATTTAGATTATTTTGTTGATTTTATGAGGGTTTTGACATGGTCCCATTTAAAATGTATGATTTACACAAGTGATTTTGTCCCTCTTCCTATACTATTCCCTCTTCCAAATACTATTTGGTAGTATTTGTGACATCCTTTCAATTTTATGCTGGGTTTTCTGGGCAAGAGGAAGCTAGTAAGATGAGGATTTCAGGAGTGGGAGTTCTTCCCAATTATTGATTCTGTCTATAGTCTCTCTAGTAATGTTGATGTGACCCAGAGTTTATCGCCTCAATTATTGCTATATATCTGGGAAGCCCCTATTCTTTGTGACATCACCTTCAGGAAAATTATATTGATTCTGCTCTACAGGTAAAGAAGAAATGAAGGAAGTTGTGTCCCACTATGGTGAAGCCAATTGATATAAAAATCATAGACCGTTGGAAGAGTCTTCTGCTGTTGTCCTATCCAACTTTCCATCAAATGCTGGTTCCTGCCTAGATGGATGCTGGGCCTCTTTCCATCTGCCTGCCACTGGGATCATAATAGTCTTGTTCCTGAGATGCAGCTCCCACCCATTGTTGGATAACTTGAATTCTAGACGGTTCTTTCATATAAGAGTTTAAAAACATCCTCTTTGTAACTTCTCATCAATTAGTCTTAGTTTGTTCTGAGTAGTTGCACAGAATGTCTACTCATTGATTGATTGATTGATTGGGCTATTCATTCATTTATTCATTTTGGGGGCTGCCAACTGTGTACAATATATTGTACAAGAACATGAGTCTCAGACTCTAGGAGCTGACAGGTTAGCAGGCGATAACATAGACATATCAAAGTCATGTATCGTACATGTGACACAAGCAGTATAATTAATGGGAAAGGAAGGGGAGAACAATATGAAGGGGTCAGGTCTTGACAGGTGTGGTCAGCAGACTCATTTTGGTGATGGTTTAGTAGCTAAGTCATGTTTGACTCTTGCAACCCCGTGCACCTCTGTCCATGGGATTTCCCAGACAAGAATACTGGAGTGGGTAGCCATTCCCTTCTCCAGGGGATATTCCTTCCCCAGGGATTGAACCTGGGTTTCCTGCATTGCAGGAGGAGTCTTTACTGACTGAGACACCAAGGACGCGCATGGCTTGAAGTTAAAAGGTGGAGATTTGGATGTGGAGATTGTAAGTATTAGGTGTTGGAGAAGTCATGGGTGGTCTGTATTGACCAGAGCTCAGCGTTTGAATTGGAGAGTGTAAGACAGGCCTAAAAGGGGTGGTGGAAAGAGTGTGAGATAGTGAAGGGCTTGGTATGCCTAGAGTGGAGGGTAAGAACAGTGGAGACAGAGCTGTGAGGCCAGGTGGCATTCATATCGTCTCAAATGACAGGCTGCAGGGTTTAAGGATTATCCAGTGAGGCAAAGCAGAGCCCTGGGGCCAGTTGCGAAACAGGTGACAGTTGTGTTTAGTGTGATGACTGGTGGCAGAAGACAGTGGGCTGGAGGGTTATGTAACATGCCAGATACGGGTGATAAGGGTCAGAAGCCATGTGGTGGCCCCTGCAATAGAACTTCTGACTGAGAGTTGAATGATGACTTTGACAGCCCTGGAAGCTATCTACCGTGTCTTCCCCTGGACAGCATCTTCTCCCCACTTCCCCACACATCCAGACTATTTACATCTAGCAGCAAACCCTTCCTTACTTTCTGGTGAACAATTGCTTATTAACACATGAAATCTTTCCAGGTAATTGTGGTAGAGAATCTCAGGATCCAAATGTCTGTCGTGAAATAGCTGAGAATTGATTTCCCTGCCTCTAATGTGGTCTACATTATCAGTTCAGTTCAGTTCAGTTCAGTCGCTCAGTCATGTCTGACTCTTTGCAACCACATGGACTGCAGCATGCTAGGCCTCCCAGTCCATCACCAACTCCCGGAGCTTTCTTAAACTCATGTCCATCGAGTTGGTGATGCCATCCAACCATCTCATCCTCTGTCATCCCCTTCTCCTCCTGCCCTCAATCTTTCCCAGCATTAGAGTCTTTTCCAATGAGTCAGTTCTTTGCATCAGGTGGCCAAAGTATTGGAGTTTCAGCTTCAGCATCTGTGCTTCCAATGAATATTCAGGACTGATTTCCTTTAGGATTGACTAGTTTGACCTCCTTGCAGTCCAAGGGACTCTCAAGAGTCCTCTCCAACACTACAATTCAAAAGCATCAATTCTTCGGCACTCAGCTTTCTTTATGGTCCAACTCTCACATTCATACATGACCACTGGAAAAACCATAGCTTTGACTATACATGGACAGAGTTCTGACAATACTTGGTCCACTGGAGAAGGGAATGGCAAACCACTTCAGTATTCTTGCCTTGAGAAGGCAAACCACTTCCCCATCTTGCCTTCTCAAGGCAAAAATGCTGATGTGTTTTGCCATTCCCTTCTCTAGTAGACCATGTTTTGTCAGAACTCTCCACCATGACCTGTCTGTCTTGGGTGGCCCTACACAGCATGGCTCATCGTTTCATTGAGTTAGACAAGGCTGTGATCCCAGTCTACATATAGGCTAAGCCCATATCACACAAGAAGCTTTAACTATCCTTTAGGATAAAGGTGTGTGTGTGCACACATCGATTTAAATTTAATAGCTTTTTCTTTAGTGTTCTATGTGTGTGGTAGGGAATAAGACCTGTCATTATTACCATTCCTTTTGTAATTGAGTTTGTTTTTATCTAACTGAGATGCAGGGGTGCCATATATGAAGGAAGTGTATCTAGAAGACTGTCTGAAATGAACAGATTTAACTTGGTCTGTTGCTCACAAAATTAGGCTACTTGTTGAATAAAGTGAATGTTGTTAGCAATTTAGGGAAATGTTCCCATGTGTCTTCTTACACATTCTGTTATTTATGCTTTATTCTAAATTTTAAAGTTACTTTAATTTTTCATATATTTAAGTACCAACTATGTGCCAGGACCTATTCTAGATTTTGGGCTACATTAGTGAACAAAATAGTCAAAGATTCTTGCCCTCCTGGAATATACCTAGCAAAGGAGGGGGGACAATCATTAAATAAGTAATGAATAAGTAAGTTAATTATGTGATTTATTAGGAGGAGATAAGTGTTAAGGAAAAATAAAGAGAAAAGTAGGGAGGGCCAGGGTTGCTAGGGTGTGTAGGGGAGTTGCAACCTGAGACAGAGTGGTCAAATTTGCCTTCCTTAAGAAGGTGACATTTGAGTGAAGACTCGGCAGTGAAGGGTTTCGATACATAGGTATCTAGAGAATTCCAAGGAAAGAAAGCTGCTCTTGCAATGCTATTGAGGCAGGAGAGTGCTGGAAGCGAATAGGCTCTGTGCTTTTCCATTTCCCTTAGACTAACCATGCTCATACAACCAAGAAGATAGCTTGGAAAAGAAAATTGCTAAGTGTATTTGTAATAGAACTGATTCAAAATTACTTAAAAAAGAAAAACTTCACAAACATTTAAGGAAGTACAAAGGGGGCTAGGGGTGCTTTTCTGACTTCTAGACTGCTTGGGTTTGAACCCTGGCTCTGCCACTTCCTGCCTTTGTGGTCTTTGGTGTGTCATTCAGCCCTTTTGTTCCTCAGTTTCCTCATCTGTAAAATGAGGCTAATTATAGTACCTATCCTCTAGGATTGCTTTGATGACTAAAGGAGTCAATATTAATGAAAGCTTGGCACTATGTCTGACACATAGCAAGCAGTCAAGCATTAGCTAGTAATATTACTGTTACTACTAATAGTTACTGTTACTACTTTCATGAGTTGGTGCCCTAATCTGTAATATTCTTTAAGTGTGTCTTAAGGGCTGAGTGCCAAAGAATTGATGCTTTTGAACTGTGGTGTTGGAGAAGACTCTTGAGAGTCCCTTGGACTGCAAAAAGATCCAGCTAGTCCATTCTGAAGGAGATCAGCCCTGGGATTTCTTTGGAAGGAATGATGCTGAAGCTGAAACTCCAGTACTTTGGCCACCTCATGTGAAGCGTTGACTCATTGGAAAAGACTCTGATGCTGGGAGGGATTGAGGGCAGGACAAGGGGATGACAGAGGATGAGATGGCTGGATGGCATCACTGACTTGATGGATGTGAGTCTGAGTGAACTCCGGAAGTTGGTGATGGACGACAGGGAGGCCTGGCGTGCTGCGATTCATGGGGTCGCAAAGAGTCGGACACAGCTGAGCAACTGAACTGAGCTGAACTGAAGGGTTGAATGTGTGTGTATGTGTGATCTCTGGAGAGTGTGGAGCTTAATTTAGAACATTAAAGAATCAGGTAAAATCCTACTTATGAGCAAGTGACAAGGTCTCAGTAAATGTTAGTTTCTTCCCTTCTGACAGTATTTTACAGCATAGAAAAATAATAAAGGTTTTCTTTCTTCTCCTTGCTATTAATGAACATTTTGGCTGGTTTATAAATAAAATGAAGGCCAGGTGAAAAAATTCTGTAGACTCAACCTTGGAAACTTGCTTTGCCCTTGGCACCACCAGTCATACCAAGAAATTCTCAGTGGGTCATTTTTGAATATACTGGAAGGCAAATAACCTCAGTTATTGGTGGGTAACTGAGGAGAAAAACAAAATGAGGGGAAAACCAGAGAAGAAGCAAAGCACTCTTTAAGGTGATACCACTTTGGGACGAGGCCACCAGAAAACTAGGGGTTTCTTTCTCTGAGTACCTTTAACAAGAGAAGAGATGGCATCGGTCCAGGTAGAGCAGGAGTCCCTGAATGAAAGGACTGGACCAGAGAGTTCGTGAGCCTTCTCCAAGCTCACTGAGCAGCCCTTCTCCCCAGTGGACTATCCTATTGTTCTATTTACAAACTTGAATTAACTTATATTTCCACATCTGTTTAAAGGGTCACCGTACTCTTGCCTGGAAAATCCCATGGACGGAGGAGCCTGGTAGGCTGCAGTCCATGGGGTCACTGAGGGTCGGACACGGCTGAGTGACTTCAGTTTCACTTTTCACTTTCATGCATTGGAGAAGGAAATGGCAACCCACTCCAGTGTTCTTGCCTGGAGAATCCCAGGGACGGGGGAGCCTGGTGGGCTGCCGCCTATGGGGTTGCACAGAGTTGGACACAACTGAGCGACTTCAGTTTCACTTTTCACTTTCATGCATTGGAGAAGGAAATGGCAACCCACTCCAGTGTTCTTGTCTGGAGAATCCCAGGGATGGGGGAGTCTGGTGGGCTGCCGCCTATGGGGTTGCACAGAGTTGGACACGACTGAAGTGACTTAGCAGCAGCAGCAGTGCTTAGATACAAAGAAGTGTTTTGTTGACTAATACCAAGTAAGAACCAATCACTGCATATTAAAGTAGTAGATTTTGAGAATCAACTTTCTAGTTGTCTGGGGTCTGTCTGCAACTTCTCTGGATGTGGCAGCTCATGCAGTCTGCTGCCAGAAACATACCGGTGCTGGGGGCTATGCTGAAGACAAGGAAAAACAACATGAGAGTGGTCTGAGGGAACTCTGAGGTCTTGAGGAGAAAGGATGCTGTGCCTGCACAGGCCCGGGGTGGGTGGTGGGTTAGGCAGGTGAGAAATGAAGCCAGGCTCCCCCTCACTCTCTACTGCTGTTTTGATTTATAGGTGCATCGGATGTCTCCAGGGCCATGGATCATACCTTTTCAACAGTGGCAAAGGATGGGGAAGGAGTGTGTTATACATCTCTGATTTCTGACATCTATTACCCACCTCGGGAGGATGCTACATATTTCACTGGAATTCTTCAGAAAGAAAACGGCCGCATCACTGCTTCAGAGAGCCCTGAGGAGTTGCGTCCCCCTGGATCCTCCTTACCAGATGTGCCTGGGATGGAGCCTCGTGGCTTATTTAGTTCTGATTCTGGAATAGAAATGACTCCGGCAGAGTCCGCTGAAGTGAACAAGATCTTAGCAGACCCCCTGGACCAGATGAAAGCAGAAGCCTATAAATACATTGACATAACTAGGCCAGAGGAGGTGAAATATCAGGAGCAATGTCACCCCAAGTTGGAAGAGAAAGACTTGGACTTTAAGAATAAGGACACTGAAATCTCACTAAGGTCTGAAGAGACCCGTGAGGCTGAGAAACCAATTCCTGTGGAGGGGAAAATCCTCAAGGACCATTTATTTGAGGAATCAACCTTTGCGCCATATGTAGACGATATCTCTGAAGAACAGCGCAGTGCCCCTCTGATTGCCGCCCCTGTCAAGATCACGCTGAGTGAGATCGAGCCTTCTATTGAAACCGCTACCCCAGAGAAGACCCCTGAGAAGCAAGATATCTGCCTGAAACCGAGTCCTGACACAGTCCCCACGGTCACCGTCTCAGAGCCTGAAGACGACAGCCCAGGATCCATCACTCCTCCATCTTCCGGAACAGGTGAGTGGAAATCTGTACTTTAAGGACTGAAGATTTGCTTTCAAAATACTTCCACCTCAATTTAACTGATTTAATTAACGTGTAACTTTTTCAGTCGTGTGCCCATTGTACAATGGTTGACATCTGGGGTTTTTTAAAAAGTCCTATCAGATTTGCTTTGTAAAATATTTCTTTCTTTATTTGAGGGGAGAAGTAAAAATGACACACTGGCGACATTAAAACCCTCCTGCAGTTCTGCTGTTCAGGGTAGAGAGGGAGGTGCTGCCAGGCTCTAGGGTAGCTCTTTTCCCTGCTCCCTGGGCATCTTAGCTGCTCTCTTCAGACCAATTGGACCACCTTGGACAGGGCATTTTGCATCCTTGGCTCCAGCTCCAAGTCTGTACAATGAAGGGTGATAGGGTGGACCTTAGGGTCTGGGGGGGATGGGCAGTGAGAGGAAACCTAAACAAAGGGTACTCCTCCCTTCCCCCTTCAATCTCAACACTGTCCTTTTCATCTTTTCAGTTGATTGAAGTTCTGCTTACGACTTCATTTTTTAATCCAACAATTCTATCTGGTTAGAAGTTTTAATAGTTCAGAATTCATTAGGCTGTGATCTTTTTCAGCTTGAACCTTCTACTCTGACTCAAGGCAGAGTGTTGTTAGACCACATCAGTACATCTTCTCAAGCACAAAGGGGACCTCTCAGACCTGAGTGAAAGTCCAGAGTGGTAGCCAGAGTTTCCCCACCCCACCTCGTGCCACCCCTTCACAGGAGGTGGGAGCGGGGCCTTTACGTCTCTTCTGCTCTCGAATGTTCGGGGGCATTAGGATGAAGACAGCGAGAGATCTTGAATCTCCCCCTACCTCAATTGGCTGGAATTCTGACCCTACCCCACAGTAATTTACAAACCTCTTTTATTTACAAAAAGTAACCTTCAGAACCTCAGGTAAAAGAGCTTGTACTGAACTCTTAACACAGATCTAAACCCTTCTGATTAAAGAGTGATTGCTCTAAATCCTGATGAAGCAGTCAGTCCAAGTGTTAGAACAGAGCGGGTATTTAGTGGAGGTCCCTCCTGTCTTGTTTCCCTAAAGCTTTTGGAATCCATTCTTCCCTTCCCCTGACCTTACCTCAGACTCATTCAACTGTAAACTCTTAGAAGCTTCACAGCACCCAGTTCCTGATTTTCAAATTCATTCATTTGCTCAACACACACTTTCTACACACTTTCTACACACTTTCTTTTAGTCAGGCACTCGAATAAGCACGGGTGATGTTGGAGTTGAAAAGCAAACAAAAATCAGTCTCTGCCTTCCAGTGGGACAGATGACCAGGGAAATAGTCCCATTCCAGTGTGACCTATCCCAGCTGACAACAGGAGGTAGGGACACAACTGAGTCTCAAAGCCTCCTCATGATCCTTCTGGCCACGCAGGTAAAACCCTTCTGTTAATATTATCCCGTGACGTAAAGATACTGACACTCTGAAGATAACTACATTATCAGCTGTGTTTCAGAGCTCTGGGGTTGTCTGGTGATGAGTACAGAAGAACTTTGGCCAGTCTTTGGGAAGGGTGAAATGCCCCTGCTCCTTCAGGTCTATTTACATGGCCACATGCCTTATGTGAAAATTACAGTTTACGAAGCTGGTGAGAAAGACTTGATGTGTGCATGTGTGCATGCGAAGTCGCTTAAGTCGTGTCCACCTCTGTGCGACCCTATGGACTGTAGCCCACCAAGCTCCTCTGTCCATGGGATTCTCCAGGCAAGAATACTGGAGTGAGTTGCCATGCCCTCCTCCAGGGAATCTTCCCAACCCAGGGACTGAACCAGTGTCTGTTACATTCCCTGCAATGGCAGGTGGATTCATCACCACTGAACCACCTAGGAAGTCCAAGGACTTGATATAGGGTTCATTAATTATGAGGGATTTTTTCTCTTTGGTTGTCATGACTCAGGTTCTGGAGCATCTTGAAGAGAAGACAAAATCAGATGTGGCTCTCATGATCTTGGGGTTTTATGATCTATTGGTGCCCGTTTGACAGCATGGGATAGGACAGTGGTTTTCTCTGCAGTTACTCCAAGTAAACATTCTAAGTAAGGTTTATTCCAGAAAGAGAAAGTCCCTTGTCCCATTACACAGTTGTCTCTGATGGTCAGCTCCCCTCTCCACACACCCACTACACCATAAGCCCTGAGTCATAAGACGACAGATAAGAATAAAATTAACAAAAGAGATAGGAGGAGTCCGCTTGTCTTTGAGGCTTTTCTTATTCTTTTTATCCCAAAGTGAAAGTGAAAGTCTCTCAGTCGTGTCTGACTCTTTGCAACTCCCTGGACTATACAGTCCGTGGAATTCTCCAGGCCAGAATACTGGAGTGGATAGCCTTTGCCTTCTCCAGGGGATCTTCCCACCCATGGATTGAACCCAGGTCTCCCGCATTGCAGGCGGATTCTTTACCAGCTGAGCCAAGCTACCTTAACCCCCTTCTCATTTTGTGAGCCCCTGGTACTATGAGACCCTATGCCCATAGACACTGGAGGATTTGGGCTTCATTTCATCTCTTGGGTCTCGATTCTCTCTGCCATTTCCAGTGCTAACTGGTAAGACAAACACCAAGAATTACATATAATCCTACATAGAAACTGAGGAAAAGGCAATCATCCTAAACAAAAGGAATTTAGTTTATCACTGTTTAATGAATATGGAAATTGTCAACTACCTCTGGGGAATAATTCTAATTATGTGAATCATGAATCAGGAGAAGTTATAATTTAGAAAAGTTTTAGCTACAGACCCTAAATCTTAATCAAGGAGTCTAATATACTTTCTTCAATCCAATATATTATTCCATTGTGCAGTTTTCTCCAATGTACTTAATTATTTTCATCATATTAAATAACATACCTGGAGGTATGGAGGTAAAAATTCTTACAACTCAAATATTGGAAGTGTCTTCTAAGTAAAGATCAGTCATGAATACAAGCGAAATGTTTTAGGAAAATACAGTAAGTGCCCTGAGGCACCAGAACATTGATCTGCAGCATGCTATTTCTGACACACATACCTAGAAGTATATTATGGTGGTCATGGATGTTCTTTGAGGTGTTACCTTAAGAAAAGATAATCAACAATCAAGAGGCTATGATAAAACCACCATGTCCCTTAAGAAGAAATAGCAATACAAAGTAAATCAATTCTAACTCTTTGAAAACTAGTGCTGCTGTTTATTTCCTTGCATCAATGAGGTCTGTGATTCTCCTAGCCACTTTGCAAATTTATTCTTTTATTCAGAATGCTTATTGAGTGACTTCTATATGTCAGACATGTGCTAGACACCAGACACATTGCAGTAAACAAGGTGAATAAAGTCCCTGCCCTCGTGGAGCTTACTGCTAGTGAGAGACGTCAGTAAAAGGAAGCACATAAATAAACAGTGTAATTTCATGGAGTGTGAACACTAAACAGTGATAGAATGTTGGGTGTGAGAAGGTCAAGGATGGCCTCTGTGACCTGAGATCTGTAATCTATGATCTGAAATCTGAATGAGAAGACCACAGTTCAAAGAAAAGGATTAACAGGGACCCAAGGTTTAGAGGTCAACTAATGCACAGGCCTCAAGGCTCAATAGAGCCTTGGGAACTGAAAGATGATACAAAGGAGCAAGGGAGAAGTATGAGACATAATAGAATTGGAGAAGTAGACAGGGCCTAGAGCATTCAAGGCTTCACATGCAAGAGCAAAAAATTTGAATTTTGTTCCAAATGCATTGGGAAACCACTGGATAATTTTAATCTGGGAAAGAATGCCATTCATTCATTGTTTCACTTAACAAACATGTAATGACCATTTACTCCACGTCAAGTATTGTTTAATCGCTGCTGTGGATATAGTGGTGAAACATAAGATTCCTCCATGTATGGAGTTTGCATTTTAATTGACAAGACTTACATACAAATAGGGCTTCCCTGGTGGCTCAGAGGTTAAAGCGTCTGCTTGCAATGCGGAAGACCTGGGTTCATACAAATAAATAAATGGTATACTATCAGGTTGTTATAATGGTTATGAAGAATGATAAAGCAAGGTAGAGTGTAAGAGAGTGATGGGGGCAGTCATGAGGAAATGCTTTTCCTTGCCAGTGGTTTTCGCCAGAGACCTGAGTGGGGTGAAGGAACAAGCCATGTAGATACAAGGAAGAGGTGCCAGGCTGAGCTGACAGCCAGTGCAGAGGCCCAGAGAACGTTCTGAGTGTTCTAGGAGCAGCTGGAAAGTCAGTGTGGCCGCAGTGGGGCGAAGGAAGGGAAGAGTGGCAGGATCAGATTTGTGTTTCTAAAAGATCCTTCTGGATGACAAGTGGAGAATGAGCTGGGAATAAAGTGAATGTCACCACTGTTCGTGGTTGGACACTGGCATCTGTGACTTGATAGACTGGCCCATATTCACCTTCCTTTTTTTTTCCTTCTAAATTAAAGCATCGTAATTAGTAGCAGCAGGAAACATACCTTCCCATGCTGGATGGTTCTAACTTTCACAGTTTCTATATTCTGTTTAATCATCAATGACTCTCTAGCTTTGCTGTGTCAGTCTTGTGCTGTGCTAATTTGTGTCCAGCCCATATTCACTTTCCTTTTTTCCTTCTGAATGAAAGCATCATAGGTGGCTCAGATGATAAAGTGTCTTGCTTACAATGTGGGAGACCTGGGTTCAATCCCTGGGTTGGGAAGATCCTCTGGAGAAGGAAATGGCAACGCACTCCAGTACTCTTGCCTGGAAAATCCCATGGACAGAGGAGCATGGTGGGCTACCGTCCACGGGGTCGCAAAGAGTCGGACACGACTGAGCGACTTCACTTTAAATTAGCAGCAGCAGCAAACATACCTTCCTGTGCTAGGTGGTTCTAACCTTCAGTTTCTATATTCTGTTTAATTATCAATGACTCTCTAGCTTTGCTGTGTCAGTCCTGTGCTGTGCTAAGTTGTGTCTGACTTTTTCCAATCCAATGGGCTATAGCCCGCCAGGCTCCTCTGTCCATGGGATTCTCCAGGCAAGAATACTGGAGTGGGTTGCCATGGCCTCCTCTAGGGAACTTCCCTGGCCCAAGGATCGAACCCACATCTCTTAAATCTCTGTGTGTAGCAGGCAGTTCTTTACTACTAGTGCCACCTGGGAAGCCCAGTGTCAGTCTTGACATAAACCCATAAGTTTTTAACAAGGGTAGGAAAACCTCTGTTTTGTTCTAAAATTTCCCCTGATTTCTCCTAGCACTTTGTTAAACTTTTAGTTCACTTTTAGAATGGAGGGTAATGTCTACAATATCTACTGAGTCCCATTTCACTCATAAGAAAGATGATTTTTTTTGAAAGTAGTACTTTTACTTGCCCAACATGAAACTTACCAGACCTTTTCCTCCCACACTCCACTGGTACCATCCTTGTGTGTTAGTGGCTCAGTTGTGTCCAAATCTTTGCGACCCCATGGGCTGTAGCCCTGCCAGGCTCATCTGTTCATGTAATTCTCCAGGTAAGAATCCTGGAGTGGGTAGCCATTCCCCTCTCCAGGGAATCTTCCTGACCCAGGGATCAAACCCGGGTCTCCTGCATTGCAGGCAAATTCTTTACTGTCTGAGCCATTAGGGAAGCCCCTACCATTGTTACCTTTGAGTAAATAAACCAACATCCTCAAGCCTTATTTTCTGAATGCTCTAACATAGTGGTTTTCAGCTGGAGATAGGGTTGCCAGATAAAAACATCAATATTTCCTAGGACATCAAACAGTCCTAGTTAACTAAGTATCCTGTATCTTTACTTGCTAAATCTGTCAACCCTAACTGGATGTGATCTTTAGAATCACCTTTGGAGTTACAAAACGCTGATGCCTGGGCCCCATCAAGACTTAACTTCTACTAAGTCAAAGTTTCTGAGCGCAGTTTTGAGCCACACACCACTCAAAATCAGTGAGGAGAAGGAAGGGAAGAGCGGCGGGATCAGATTTATGTTTATACAACTCAGAAACAGTTTCACCACTGTTCTGAGACTTCCCCAGCCGTCCAGTAGTTAAAAATCTGCCTTCCAATTCAGAGGACGTGTGTTCAGTCCCTAGTCTGGGAACTAAGATCCCACATGCCGTGAGGCCACTAAGCCCATACACTCTACTACTGAGCCTGAATGCTGCCGCTAAGACCCGATGCAGTCAAATAAATTAATCAATTAAAAAAACATAAACAAAGCAAGACCAAAGGACCAAAAGTCACCCTTAGAAAAAAAAGAACCATTGTTTTTAACGATTTGAGGTCATTCTCACATGAGCTCTGTTTGTTGAGTACATCCTGTGTGCCAGGCACTGTACCTGGTACTGGGGATATGATTTGGGTTGTTTCACTTTTTTGACTGTTACAGATAATGCTGTTATGAACACAGGGTATAAGTTTTTGTGTGGACATAGGTTTTCAATTCTCTACTTATGAGTGGAATTTCTGATTTAAATGGAAACTCTAAATAGTTGAGGAACTGCCAGACTAGTTTCCAAAGCAACTGGATCATTTCACATTCACACCAGCAGTGTCTGAGTGTTCCGGTTTCTCCAGATCCTTTTCAATACTTAACTACGCTCTGACTTTTTGATTCTAGGAATCCTAGTGGGTACGAAGTGGTAACTCATTGGTTTAGATTTCACTTCTCTGGTGAATTATGATGTTGAGCATATTTCCGTATGCTTTTCTGTCATGTGTAAATACTCCTTGGAGAAATGTCTATTCAAATTATTTGCCTATTTTTAACTGGGTTGTCTTTTTATAATTGAATTGTAATAATTTTTATTTTTATTTTTTATTATTTTTTATTTTATTATTAAATTGTTTTTTCTCCTGCAAGGCTGTTACTTCACTGTATAAAAATAGCACCAGCAAACACAGTATACTGCAAAATTAAGATAGTAATATTCTTCATTGGACACTATACAACTAACAAACTTTTCTCCACTGGCAGTTATTTCTAGTGGGAAGATAATTTTGACCCAAATCCAAGGATAGCTGTAAGCAAGTTACAGTGTCATATAAGGTTTAAGATAACCATGTTATCCTTGAATTACATAATTTTTGTAATTAGTTTTACCAGAGATAATTTCAGGAATTCTGTATATTATAACTGGAGCCTAGCCTAAAAATCACAGGATGCTGTGGAAAAGATGCACAGTGTTTATCTGAAGTCATTAGATAGTTACGAGGTATTTTCTTCAGGAAACATTGTTACAAGTTGTTTCTTTTGCTAAAAGTTGCTTTTTAAATATCTATCCACCACTAATTTAAGACAACTATGCTAGATTAAGTTGTTTCAAAGTAGTTTATTTAGGGGTTCCATTTTCACTCCTCAATAGATTTTATGTATTTCTCATATGCTTCTTCACTCATTAGTTCATCTAGCGCTGAAGGGTTACTGAATGTTATCTTGATCAGCCAACCATCTTCATAACAAGACTTGTTGACAAGTCCTGGATTTTCTGCTAGAACTTTATTAATTTCAGTTACTTCTCCTGATAGAGGAGAATAGAGTTCACTAGCAGCTTTCACACTTTCCAAAGCACCAAACTCCTCGTTTGTTCAACTTTGTCCCAACTTCAGGCAGACTACAGTAAACAACATCTCCCAAAGCTTCCTGTGCAAAATTGCTGATTCCCACTGTTCCAACACCATTTTCTGTTGTTGCCCATTCGTGTTTTTCTGTGAATTTCCGCACCGACAGCAGAGCAGGGCCGGTGCGCAGCGCCTGGACGGCACCCGCTCGCAGTCCCCAGGGCCGCATCGAGCAGGGCGCACTGGGTGCCGAGATGGCACGCAGGCTGCCGACCGCAGCCGCATGCTCCGCACCATGCGCAGCGCCATGTTCGCACCGGTGCCTGAATTGTAATAATTTTTAATAGATTATAGATATAAGTCCTGTATAAGGTATATGATTTGTAACCCATTCTATGGATTGTCTTTCTACTTTCTTGATGTTTTCCTCTAAAGCAAAAAAATGTCTAATATTGATGAATTCCAATTTGTATATTTTTATTTTGTTGCTTGTGTTTTTGATGTCATGTCTAAGAATCCACTATCTAATCGAAGGTCATGAAGATTCACTTCTATGTTTTCTTCTAAAGTTTTTGATTTTAGTTCTTACATTTCGACTGAATCCATGTAGAGTTAATTTTTAATATGACATGAGGTAGGGGTTCAGCTTCATTCTTTTGCATGTGGTTATCTAGCTCATTTATCCTCTTCTCATTTTCTGAAATATAATTTGTCCTATCTTAGACCCCACCCACTTTTTGAACAGATGTGGCCTGATATAGTGAGAGATGCATGAAACATAAAGACTTGAGTTCAGATTTAAGCCAAGTCATTTCTAACCATGTGGCTGTATCATTCAGGGCCCTACAGGAAACAAAAGTGACACACTCAAAAGTTGTAACTGAAGAGGGTTAAAAGAAATGGCTATTTACAAATGTAAAGACATTTAAAGACAGTTAAAAAAAAAAACAAAAACAAAAACAAAAAATGGTAAAGCACCCAAGGACTGGCAACATTAAGGATCTGTTAGTACCCTGGACCCAAAGCGGGAAGGGGAAGGAACAGCATTCCCAAAGCCTGGAGCTTCAGAAACAGCAAGAGGTATAAATACCCCAACATTTGTCTCCTTCTACCTCTTCTGTGATTGCTATTGGCTGAAAACAACCAGAAATCAGGGAGGAAGGAACTCCAAGTAATACCTTCTATGTAGGTCAGCCTCTCAGAACAGAGAACAGGGCAGAGAAAGATGGGAATAAGTCCAAGGAGGCAAAGATAGAAAAACCAGTACAGTGATCTTGGACAACTCACTTTACCTATTGCCACTAGACTCTAAGCCCCATGTATGAAGTGCCTGTAACCCAGCAAATGCTCAACAAGTGGAGCTGTGATGCTGCTGCTAGTGATAGTGCTCTGGAGGTACAGGCTGTTCCTTCATTCACACTGGCCTCTACTTCCTATCTTCTTTCTCCTTCTTCTACCCTATCATTGCAAATTAATGTAACTTTTACACTTTTTTGCTGTTTGAAATCACATGTGCACAACTTACTAAGGAACTAACTTCTATAAAAATAAGTTAAGGATCATGCAGTACATCTTTTCACACATAAACTGTGCTTGAGATAATGAGGTTCTTGTCTTAAGTTACTGAAAAACAACAACAACATAAATCATATCACTTCTCTACTCAAAATCCTCCAATGGCTTCTCATTTCACTCAGAATAAAAGCCTGAAGAGATCCTACATGATGACCCCACTTCCCTGCATGCATTTTACCTCTTTTCCTATTTACCTATTTTCCTACCCCCTTACTCGCTTTGCCCCAGACATGACTGCCTCCTTTTGATACCTAGATCATTGCAGCTCTCACCTCCAGACCTTTGTACTGTCTGTTCCCTCTGCTTGGCATGCTTTTCCTCTGGGTATCTTCATGAATCACTTGCTCACCTTCTCAAGTGTTGAATATAGATAACCTTCTCAATGAAACCTATCTTGACTACCCTATTTAAAATGACAAACTCATCCCCGTCCTGTCACAGTCCTCCTGATCCCTTTACCCTACTTTTTTTCCATAGCACTTAACATCTTCTAACACACTATGTACTTTTTTACTACATGCATTATTTGTGTATTGTATTCTTCTCCCACTAGAATATAAGCAGAGATTTTGATTCCTGTTTCATTCACTAATACATCCTAAGTGCCTATAAGGGAGCCTAACACATAGAGGGCTGTCGATAAATAATAGATGAATGAATGATACATGGATAAAGGATAAAATCATTTTAGCTTTTAGAGAATCAGACAGAGCTAAACTCTTTTATCCACTGGGGTTCACCCATAGTCCTAAAGTGACAAATTACCTAGCCATTGATAGTCTCCCCTTTACCCTCCCAGTGACCTCAAAGCTTTGGAGAAATGACAAGTAGTTCTTGCTTCCAAAAGGGCCAGAAATCACTGTCTAGGATATTCTGACATAAGGCCCTGTTGTATTGGCAAGGGGAAAACCAAGCTCTTGAAAACTGTTGTTATGGCCATCCCAAGTAGTTTCAGCTAAGAGAGAAATATCAGTAAGATTGCCCATGAGGTTTGGGAGCCATCTGAATATACATCAGACAGAAGGCAGGCACTTACCCAAAGGATGTGACTATTGGGTTTTGTTCTCAAGAGGAGGTGAAGAGATGAAAAAAGAATGACAGTGGACTCTACCATTAGAAGCCCTGCGGGATTGTGCAGTATGGTGGTCTGCAGAGCCTGCTTAGTGGAACTGGCAAAAAATTAGTCCTTATATTGCTCCACTTTGTTACACTTTTCACTAAAGCAGAGTAAATGTATTGATTCTTATGGAAAATGTGAAGGTTGGAAAGCATGTTGTACATAAGGATCCAAATTAGCTTTCTTTGTCTTACTGAAGCAGGGAACATGGACAGGAGTTCATGGACAAGGAGTTATTACAGATTTGTTGACACTGGTGGGCCAAATTAGAGAGTTATATATATCAGATTGGGGCATCCCAGGTGGTGCTAGTGGCAAAGAACAGGCCTACCAAGCGCAGGAGACATAAGAGACGTGGGCTTGATCCCTGGGTCAGGAAGATCCCCGAAGGAGGGCCTGGCAACCCACTGCAGTATTCTTGCCTGGAGAATCCCATGGACAGAGGAGCCTGGCAGGTAGCTGACAGTCCATAGGGTTGCAAAGACTGGACACGACTGAAGCGACTTAGCACACAAGCATACATTGGATTATCTGGTGAAATCTGTGATACTGGAAAACTTCCCTGAGAGGCGGATTAGAAATTAAAACCATGACTTCTAGAATCTGTGCCATATTGAAACAGAAAAATCAGCCAGGTGCTACTTCTAAGAAATTGCTGCGTTATTTTTAAAAATAGCTAAATTAAGATATAGGTATATGAAACACTGATTAATTGGGCCATAACAGTAATTAGCCTTTTAGTTCAGGTGGCCTTTCTAGCATAGCCCGGGAAACAGACTATTTTGGGGGCTAATAAGATATGTGTTTTTTAAGCAAGGAGAAAATATCTCCTCTAATGGAGTTTTGTTTTATTTCCTCTCTCCCTGTCCATCTGTCTGTCCTTTTGTGTGCTTCTTTGGCGCTTCTTCGCTCTGTGGGACGACAGAACCATCTGCTGCAGAATCCCAGGGGAAATGCGGCATCTCCGAGGATGAGCTGATCACTGCCATTAAGGAAGCAAAGGGGTTATCCTATGAGACAACGGAGAGCCCACGGCCAGCGGGCCAGAGGGCCGAGAGGCCCGAGGCCAAGGCCAGGTCTGGGCTGCCCACCATCCCCAGTCCCCTGGACCACGAGGCCAGCAGCGCGGAGTCGGGGGATTCGGAGATCGAGCTGGTGTCCGAGGACCCACTGGCCGCTGAGGATGCGCTGCCCTCGGGTTACGTGACCTTTGGTCACGTGGGCGGCCCGCCGCCGTCACCGGCCTCGCCGTCGATCCAGTACAGCCTCCTGAGAGAGGAGCGTGAGGCCGAGCTGGACAGCGAGCTCATCATCGAGTCGTGCGACGCCTCCTCCGCCTCAGAGGAGAGCCCCAAACGGGAGCAGGACTCACCGCCGATGAAGCCAGGTGTCCTAGACGCCATCCGGGAGGAGCCGCGCGCCCGGGTCGAGGAGCGCACCCCCAGCCGGCGGGCCCTGGCAGAGCAGGAGCCCTTCCTCACTTTCCCCTCGGCTGCCCCGCGAGCCAGCCCGGAGCTGCCCTCCGGAGACCCTGCCCCCGCCCCCGAGGGGCCCACCGCTCCACAGACACCCGTGGAAGCAGCGAGTTCCGACCAAAGCTCCCAGGCCACGAAGGCCCCCGGGCTTCGGGGCCCTGGCGTCATGCCCCTTCTGCTGTTTATCAATAAGCAAAAAGGTAAAGTGACAGCGTTCTTGATTCAAGTAGGTTGTCTGCTTACAGTTCTCCCCCTGGGTGCGCCGAGATACTCAACAGAGGGGCGTTGGTCTGGCTCAGCCCTGTAGTCAGGTCCTGATTGGTCAAACAGTTGGCCAAGAACAATTCCAAAGAGGGTGGGGAGAAGAGAGGATTCCGATTCTTAGCTGGGACTTCCACGGCAAAACCATGTGCTGTGAGCTACGCCTGGCTGGCTGAACCCTAGCATCTCCAATAATAAACAGTTTTGTGGACACTCCAGGATCTCCTGAATGAGTGAATGTGTCCCCCCTTTCCTTCCAGAACTGGATTTCCTCACTTGGGATGGGATGGGGTTTGTTATTGTCTAAGGCTCATTTCCGGCTTCCCACTCCCTCAGTGATGGAGTGGGCTTACAGTCCCTCTAGGTGCTGAAACCCACCATTAGCACTTCCATTTTGCCAACCAAACGTGCTTCTTAAATGGACCAAGAGGATCTCAGTGCCATCCTTTCTCTTACCAAAAACAAAGCAACCACAACAATAGAGTTTCTCTTGTCCCTTGGTAAGACCTAAGGTGACTAATTTTAAAGTCAGTTTTTACTTAGAATGATTTTAATCTGGCCATTATATTTTCCCTATGAGAGATCTTAAGTTGAATGAAGTCTTCAAATTCAGAAAAAATGGAAGCCATTACTTTGTCTTTTGGGCTTTCTTGCCCCCAAGTCATCCTCCACGCTGGATTGCAGCTGTGTTATGGAATTCAGGAAGGGAATTAAAGTCAGGTGAACAGTAATAAATTAGGCATTGCACAGTCTAGTTAATGGGGCTACGTTGAAGGTATACAATCTCTCTCCAGATCCTGGGGAGAACTTGAAAACAAACCCTAAAAGCACAGCTCTGTTCATGGTCCCCTTTCCCCTGACTCCTCTGCTTTGTGTGTGTGTGTGTGGTTTTTTTTAGAAGTATTTTTCTTTTTAGGGATAAATGATTCTGAGGGTAACACCCTCCTTCCTGTTTATACGCTAACTTCAATGTTAGTAGCAATTAAAGTGCCTCATATAAAAATAAAGGACAAAATCTTTCTCATTATAGATTGGAAGCTCGCTTCTAAATTCCTTCAAATGAACACATTGCAAAGGGGGAAACAGGAGGAATGTAATGAAAGATAACCCTGCTGCGTGGTTACTGGTGGCCTAGACACGTGGCATCATGTGGGGGCTGACATAATTGACTCCTGATATCCCAAATAACTCATCCCTGAGAGTTTAAAGTATATTTAGTGTGTGCAATAGGGAGGCTCTTCTGTAACAGACTTAGCAGTGGAAATGTGTATTTGTTGCATGAATATTAGAACTAATTTGGATTCTTTTGCCACCACTCTGACTGTGGTGGGACAGGGCCCTGCAACTTTCAGGGAGCTTGAAGCAGGAGCGCTTGAGTCATTCAGAGTATGGGTTCATATCACTGCACTGTAACAGGCATGTATTTCCATTTTATCCCCTGATTAGCATCCCCATAGTGAAATGGTCACATGTGCACGGCACTGCTCAAATATGTTTATCCTCAAAAGTAAGGGAATCTGAAGTCTAATAAAGAGAGAATGGTATTGTGCAGGCCCATTCCCCTCATTAGTATATTTGAGAGATAAGTACCGCAGCAGGACTGACTGAGCGACCAAACTCCAATAAAGAACTAAGGTGATGGAAAAGTACCGCTGTGAATGCAAAGGCTTCAGAGCGTATTTTACGGCTGATTCTGGTACCATTCTAATCTCTGTGCAAGTTGCCCCATATGGCTTGGACCCTCTGCTGCCACGTTAGACATTAGAAAGGAGAAAGTGGCAGTCTTTTCAAACGATTAAGGCATACCACGGTGAATAGTCTCTGCTCTCCTCTGCACTGAGGGATCCTTTGAAATCCAGTCTCCCACTGAAACTCGGCGCTCTCAGCCTCATTATCTATGAAGAGAGTCTGAAAGGTTGTTCTGAGGCAGCCGAGCGCTGGCGGTGCTGCGCAGATGACTCGGTGCTGCCAGCAGGTTATTGGAGCCCTGGGGTTCTTCTGGTCTCACCCGCTCCACCTCAGCGGGTGGGAGGAGCAGCCTCCCCCAGGCTGTTCTTAATCACTGTCTGTGGACAGGAGGGTTGCACTCAAGTCAAGTGCAACTCCCCGCAGCAGTGGGGTCAGGTCAGCTTTTGTGGTTTCCTCAAGCCTCTGGCAGTGTAAATGCATTCAAGTTCATATATTCACAAGTACTCTCTTCTCCCTGGCTTTGAAGTTATCCTGCTAATGCTGGTGCTGGGCTAAGTTTTGGAAAGGTCCAGAAATATTTAGAATGAGGTTTGGCAAATATCTGACATCATAGCACATACTGTCAAGGAACATTGGGCTTTATTTACTGGCATGTGCTTGTCCTGACAAGGTCTATTTATGGAGCTTCTTACCTTTCGGAGATGTCTGCTGCTGTTGCACTGAAGACCAGATGTGCTTCATCATATTCCAGTTTCCCTTCTCTATGCACCCCCTGAGCTCCTGCTCCCCTGTTATTTTGCTTCCCCACACCCTCAAGGATGGCCTCTCAAGAACATGACAGGGTAGATAAATTTTCACTGTTGCAAGGTTGACCCTTTTAGGAATGTCTTAGTTGAAAACAAATGAAAAAATCTCAATAAAACACTAATACCCAATGTGACTCATCAGGGTGGGAGTGCAGTATATTTCCACCTATTTGATTGCAGAATCTTTTATTAGAGTGCAGTGTAGGGTTCATCGTCTACAGAGCATTCTTTGAGAAGCAGTGGTCTCTGGGTACTCACCTCCGTTCCCAGCATTCTGATTACTTTTCCTTGCAGTTCAAAAGCATAGTGTTAGACCAGCCACCAGGATGTCACATGGGAGCCTGTTAGAAATGTCAAGCTCCTTTCCAGACCTAAATACTGATTAGAATCTGCATTTTACCAAGATGTCCAAGTGATTCCTATTCATGCTAAGGCTTGAGAAGCAATGCTTTAGACCGTGGAAGTCAGTATTAACATTCTGACCTGAAACTGTTCCGAAGAAGGTCACCAACAACAACCAAAAGAGCTCTTTTCAGTCTCATCTTTCTTGTTTTCCTGGGTACTTTAGTGTTGTACTGCTGAACAGTCCTTAAAACATTAGTGAGAAAATAATATATGTTCAAAATAAATAAATGTAACATAATAAATGGTGCAAAATAAAAAGTTTAAGTTCTCCTGATCCAACCTTACATTTCTAAGTCTTAGAGATAATTGCAGGCTTCTGTTTTTGTTGTTCTTAATTGCTTTCAGAAATTTTCTATGTGTATATTGGTATACACGGGTTTTTATTGAACAAGTGATATCATATTGGACAGACTATTTTAACTTAACTTCTTTTAGCAGTAAAATCAGGGACACCACCAGCTCACATGGAGACTGTTCTCATCTCAAAACTGTCCTCCTTTATCTCCCTGATGTTTCTCCTTCTTGGTTATCCCCTCAGTCTCTGACCTTTCCCCCAATCTCTTTTGCTACCTTCCTTCCAATTCCTTTGTTTGATCTGAGTCCTTTCCCTGTCTTCCTTCTTCCCTCATTTTCTTGCTCTCATCCACACAGATTTTCAGCCACTGCCTCATGTGTAGCACCTCCTAGGCTTTGGAGAAGTCTTTCATTCTGGGCTCCAAGTCCATTTCCTCACTCTTTAGTGAACGTCCTATAGACTACCCCCCTCCACCTCCCATTTAGTACATTGATGTCCTTTGTCAAAATCTGCTCCTTTCCTTCTTCTACTCCCTTCCTGAGTGAATGAAGGGATATCATTCAGGCTTCATTCTGGTATGGATGTTCAGATCAGGTCTGGATCTGAGTAAAGGCTGAGTAAAAACTCAGTGGCCTGAGACCAAGTTAGAAGTAGAACCTGATTGTAAAACTTCAGTGGAAGTGTTGCAGTAGTATTTGGCTATACAATTATCCACATTATCCAGGATGCTCTTAATATTTGAAAAGTTATCAAAAACAAAGTGCAAAATGTAAAAAAATAACTATTTGGACCTTTCAATAGGGCATCCAGTGATCCCAGTTTGAGAAATACTGGTTTAAGCCAGTGGTTCCCAAAGCATCTCAAAGCCTCAGCACGGGGTACCTCATAGTCTCCTGGAGTGCTGACTGAAAATGCAGATTCCTGTTCCTCCCCTGCGCTAGAACTGCAACATCAGGATGAGCATAAGCTTGCACTTTTAATAAGCATGCTAAAGAGAATTTTGTCTGTAAGCAGATGAGCTAAGCAGCCCAACCTGTAGTGAAAAACACCTTGGTGAGCATGCCCTGGGCATATGGTGTTTTTTAATGAGAGAGAGTGAGGGGCACTAGGCTGTTTCCATCCCTTCCTGTGCCCTGGGAGGCAGGCCTCTGCATCTTCTCTCTGCAGGCACCAGCTGCAGCAGCTGGAGCTTTCAGGGCTTAGCCCTCTGTAGCAGGGAAAAGCTTATCTCCTTAGGGGAGTGATTTGCAAGAAGACTCCCAGATGGAGGTCTTCTCAAAAAGACCTAGCATTTATGATGTTTATTATTACTTTTCATTATTATTAATATACTAGATATTGCTTCTGTCCTAAGATATTTTGGAGAGAACCAGAATAAGTGTGACCTATTTACTTTTCTTCCTGTAATTCTTTTTTTAAAAAAGTTAGTATACTTTAGTCCCATATTTATTTGCTTCCATGAAACTGAATTAGTAAAATATGCCATAAAGATTCTTGGACAGGATCTTTCTTTCACAATGCAGGTTTCATAATTGGCTCAAGACTTACGTCCCTAATATTACAGCCACTTCCCCCATGCCAGCTTTCAACAAGATGGACCAGAAACTGCTGGATAAAGTGTGGCTTCTGTGAGGATGTATGCAGTGTAAATATTTAGATGGAGACATTGAACCTTCCATTTTAGGAAGGACTATTCAAAGCTATTAAGTTACTTTTATGAGATGCTGCCCAGTGATAGAAGGTATTCTCCTGGTTTAGCAGCACACAATGAGGCTGCCAATAGGCAGTTCATGTTACTGGTTTTTCCTTCTGAAACAGTCACAAGGTTAGCATTGTCCCAGATTGCATATTGATCTGCTTTTTAAATAGTGACTTCAGGACCCTGGTAAGGTTTCCTTCTCAACCCTGAAGAGATTTGCTCCAAATCTTGGTGACCCAGCACTTAAACTATTTCTAGGGACAGATATTTTTGACACTTCACCTACAGGATGTATATATAGATCCAAAATTGTTGTTGTAATATTTTGATGCCAAGTCCTTTGGGCACAATGAACCCAACTCCCTAGTAAATTTTGCCTGGGTACAGAGTGGGGCATCATTTCAGTTCAGTCGCTCAGTCATGTCCAACTCTTTGTGACCCCATGGACTGCAGCACACCAGGCCTCCCTGTCCATCATGAACTCCCGGAGTTTACACAGACCCATGTTCATTGAGTTGGTGATGCCATCCAACCATCTCATCCTCTGTCATCCCCTTCTCCTCCTGCCTTCAGTCTTTCCCAGCATCAGGGTCTGTTCAAATGAGTCAGTTCTTTGCATCAGGTGGCCAAAGTATTGGAGCTTCAGCTTCAGCATCAGTCCTTCCAATGAAGAATCAGGACTGATTTCCAACCAGGATGGACTGGTTGGATCTCCTTGCAGTCCAAGGGACTCTCAAGAGTTTTCTCTAACACCAGAGTTCAAAAGCATCAATTCTTCGATGCTCAGCTTTCTTTATAGTCCAACTCACATCCATACATGACAACTAGAAAAACCACAACTTTGACTAGACAGACCTTTGTTGGCAAAATAATGTCTCGCTTTTTTTAGATATTTGAAATACAGCTTTATTTTGATTCTAAACAAAAAGGAATGGGAATGACAGTAACAAACAAGATCCCACCTCTCATTATTGTCATGTGACTGTAGCAGTCTTATATTTGAAACTCAAGGAGGAAACAACTGTGTCCCAAACCACCTAAATATGCAGGTCCAAAATATGAAAGTAATTTTTTTTTAACTGCCACATTTACTCCAAACCCCATCCATCTCCTTCAGCACCCAAAGATTAAGCACATGCCCTGCTTAGCTGTATAATAAAGTGACAAACACGCTGCCCCACTGACATCACAGGACAGTTGCCTATAAAACTAGACTTCTGACGCTGGGCCCCAGCTTCACTTTCGCACAGGTCATCATCTTCATCTGGAAGAGCAATTGTCTGAGCAACCTCTAAATCGTGCTCATACTGTGCTGCCAAGGCTGGGTCCATGACCACCTCTGGCGGGGCAAGAGCAGGCATGGCGACAAACTCCAAGTTAGGGTCTCCAATCAGCTTTCTAGCAAGCCAGAGGAAGGACTTTTCAAAGCTGTAGTTACTTTTGGCAGAAATGTCGTAGTTCTGAAGATTCTTCTTTTGGTGGAAGACAATTGACTTTGCCTTAACCTTTCTGTCCTTAATATCCACTTTGTTGCCACACAACACAATTGGGATGTTCCCACACACTCGTACCAGTTCCCTATGCCAGTTAGGCACATTCTTGTAAGTAACTCTCAATGTTACGTCAAAAATAATAGCACACCGAGCTTGTATATAATAGCCATCTCTCAGTCCACCAAATTTCTCCTGACCAGCTGTATCCCATACATTGAACTTAATAGGTCCTCTGTTGGTATGGAACACAAGAGGATGGACCTCAACACCCAAAGTTACTACATACTTCTCAAATTCACCAGTCAGATGACGCTTCACCAGTCAGATCATTTTTCCAGTACCACCATCACCAACCAAAAAAAATTTGAACTGGACTTGGGGTTCTCCATGGGCAGCCATCGCGATGTTACTTCCAGAAGCATCTCGGAGCCCGTCTGACTGAGCCGTCTCTGCTTTTTAATATGCTGTCTAGGTTGGTCTTAACTTTTCTTCCAAAGAGCAAGTGTCTTTCATTTCATGGCTGCAGTCACCATTTGCAGTGATTTTGGAGCCCCCCAAAATAAAGTCTGTCACTGAGTGGGGCATAGATAAGCCCTTAAGATGGATCCAAGTCCAACTTGCCTGTAGAGATTAGAGTTCACAGATGGCATATGTTCTGGTGCCTCTGAGAAATAATGACCCTATTTAGATGGTGATCCTGATTCTCTGTCTAGTCCCTTTATCTTTCACATAAATCGTCTTTGCTTACCGATGCAGTCATGGAGATTGGAGACTACAGTCCATGTACCTCTAATTCTCAGCATCAAGACTCCAGAGGATTCTCCACTCCTTTCAAATGCTAACCTCACTTTCCTCTAAATCTGGGTGGGGCACTCACAGTTATGGTCTCTGCTTCTGGATCCTATCTTTGTAATCCCACAAAACACTACTGTAATACAGATAACATAAATTTTACCCAAGGTTCTGCCAGCGCCACCAAAGGAAGACCTTATCAATTCAATTCATTCTTCATTCCTTTGCTTCAGTCAGTATAGTGTACTGCCTGTCTGACCCAGGCAATATAGTGATGGCCAAGGCAGGTATGACTCCACCAATTGGCAGGGCTTCATTTCGGTGGGTGGGCATGACGTTAAATAGAAATCAACAGAATGATGTGTTCTCATGAGAGAGTACTTGGTGGTAGTGGAACTTGGTTCAGAAGGTCCAAGAGGAGGAAACTAAGGAATCAACTATGGCAAGACATCATTTTAAAACATTCTGGACAATAGACAATGCAAAAGCTACAGGCAAGAAAGTTCTGGGAGCATTCTAGAAACTGGAAAAAAATGTCTCCGTAGTTAGAGTTGTTTTGTTGTTGTTGGTTTCCCTGGTGGCTCAGTGGTAAAGAATCTGCCTGCAGTGTGGCGATATAGGTTCAGTCCCTAGGTTGGGAAGGTCTGTGGAGAAGGAGATGGCAACCCACTCCGGTATTCTTGCCTAGGAAATCCAGTGAACAAAGGAGCCTGGAGGATATAGCCCAGGGGGTCTCAAAAGAGTTGGACATGATTTAGTGACTAAACAACAGCAACAAGATTGGCAGTGCCATTTCATGCCCAGACCACAGTGCAGAGTTTGGTCTTTATCACGATATGACACGGAGAGGAAGGTAGCAATGAAAATGAAGAGGAATGGCTGAATTTGAAGTTTATTTTGAAGATTGGCCTAATTGGACTTACTGATACAGTGGATTGGTATTTGGGGTGACTTCATTCCCACCTCTCTCAAGTTATATTTCAGTTTTTGTCACCATAATGATTATAAATAGATGCAAAAATATTTATAATGGGAAAAATACCCCAAACCTCAATGCGGTTTCTTTACTCACTGAAGCCAATTTTGTTATGTCTACTATGGGAAAATCATCCATTTGGGTAATGCTGGCTCTGAAATATTCTCTCCCAGGTTGAGCTGTATATCTAGTATATTTTTATGGCCAAGCATTGGGGGGTGTAATAGTTATTAATGTGTTTTGGTGACAGTGATGTTTGAGTGGCTGAGACCAGAGCTGGAATAAGGGTCAAATATGGTACCTATGGAAGTTAAATAGGACATAGAGTAAGGTAGGCAGGGATGGGGGACAGCAAGTTGGTTCTATGAAAAGAGTTAGGTATAATTTTGGCGAGGGCCAGGAACTCACAAAAGCTTCAGAAAGTCTAACGTGAAATTCCAAATATAGATCAAAATTATCCTAACAAGCAAAGATGGTAGCCTGCCAGAGAGCAGAGGATAAAGTCAGAGAAAAGGTAGTTTAAGGCAAACACTCAAACTGGGGTCTGAAGTGGGAACAAGTATATCACTGGCCCTAGTTAACTTCAGCTCAAGCCTGCAGTTGATTATTGTTATTTGTGATTACTCGGTGCTTCCTGAGTCAGCCTTATCTCTTTAATGGTCCTTTTGGGTTTTAAATGACCTAGGGGTCCTCTTCTGCTAGGGAAAGCCTTGATCCAGGATTCTTTCTCTCTTCTCATGGAAACTGAGGGCATGTGGCAGGGAGAGTGGATTAGGGACTCAGTGGAGACATTTGTTTTTCTAGACAGTGTTTCTCAAAGTGCAGTTGGGGACCATTGACATCATAAACTGTTTGATAAAATACAGATTCCTAGGCTCACCTCCAGGATCTTCTAAGAATGGGCTGGGGAATCTGCTTCATTAAGTGGCTCCCCAGTAAATCCTAGGCACACTAGAATTTGAGAACTATTGTTCCAGGGACTGTGTTGAGGCTGATCTCTCAAAGCCCTCAGAGTTATCTTTGTCAGGTTTTTTTCTCTAAGTGTCCCATCTTTTTCAGGGCCTGGGCCAGAATCCGGCCAGGCAAGTTTTCTGATTGAGCTTGCTGCTGCTGCTGCTGCTGCTAAGTTGCTTCATTTGTGTCCAACTCTGTGCGACCCCATAGACGGCACCCCACCAGGCTACCCCCTCCCTGAGATTCTCCAGGCAAGAACACTGGAATGGGTTGCCATTTCCTTCTCCAATGCATGAAAGTGAAAAGTGAAAGTGAAGTCTCTCAGTCATGTCCGACTCTTTGCGACCCCATGGACTGCAGCCTACCAGGCTCCTCCGTCCATGGGATTTTCCAGGCAAGAGTACTGGAGTGGGGTGCCATTGCCTTCTCCTGATTGAGCTTAGGTGTTTTTAAATGGTTTATATGTGGGATTTAGAATGAAATTTGTACTGTCAACTCTGAGATTTCCAGCTCCTTATAGGAGAAGTGGAAGGGGGATAGTGTGAGCACAACCTGGACTTACAGGCTTATTCTGGAGGTGCTACTGCTATCTCCCCACCCCACAGAAACTCCAGAACAAAGACCTGCAAAGGGTGGGCAGGGACACAGCTAGCTAACCATTCATGTTCTCAGTAGTTTGGGGCCTTCTGGAGATTTTGGAGGGAGAGCAATGAGCAGTCCTGAGAAGAGATCTTAGTTCCCGCCCCAGGAATTAAACCTGGGTGGCCTGGATGAAAACCAACAGTCCTAACCACTAGACCACCAGGGACCAGAGGCTGGAAGCAAAGTGGCCCTGGCTCTTGCCACTATTTGAAAGCACGAATGTTTCAAGGAGGCAAACACTAAACGCAGGTACAACATTTATTATTAGAGACACAGCACAATGTATGAAAGAGCACACAGGAAAACAGTTTATCCAACTCAGAAGCGGGGCAGAGATACACACCCAGAGAGAAAGAGTACAGACACTGAGGAGCTCAGGAAGTCAGACACTAGGCAGAGACCCACACCTGGAGAGGAGTGTGGGTGTCCTGAGTGAGGAGAACCGCAGTACAGAGGGACTTATACAGGAAAGCCCTTCCGCGTCTTTGTTTCCCTTTGGCCCATTATCTTGTTTCTTTCTTCACACTGGTGGCCCATGGACCCTCCCCAAGATGCGTGTGCAACTTTTTGCTAAGATGGATCCCACTGCAGAGGCCTATGAGTGCATGTCCACGTTTATTATGGAGTGGGGTCCCCTCCCTTTTCAACCCCCAAGAAGCCTTCTGCACTTGTGCAGACAGGGAAGTCTTCCTTGACCTCAGGAGTGGGTACGTTTTCTCTTTGCTTTAGCAGAGCTCGGCTTTTACCACTAGCTTTGTCCTTGGAGAGTCTGGGTGAGAACAAAGCTTGAATTTTACTCCACTTGACAGATACCAGGTGTCCAGCCCAGAGGCCCACTGTCTCCCACCTCACTGGGCTAGAGGAGTCCTCCAAATGGCCTCTGTCCATAGCTTGGAAGATTCATGGGAGAGGGAGAAAGCCTGAGGCTGGGGTTGAACTGTATGCTTCCAGTGACAAATGAAGTAGCAAGCTTAATCTTCTTATACAAGATCAAAAATTTCACTACCACTGATAAATAATTCAGCTCAAACCTGCATACTCTGGTAAATACAGCATTCTGATTTAACTCTTCCCTTCTGGCTGGTACCTCTTTTACAACTCAGCTGAACACTGAAATCATGGGAGATTTCTCTAAATGCAAAGCACTTACAAAAGCAGAATATGTGTTCCAAAGCTATCTTTTTTTATTTTTATTTTTGTTTTCAAATTCACTTTTGTTTACCTCCCCCTAACATCTGTAGGAAATTCGATGCTATATCTAAAAACGCAGAAAAAAAAAACAAGTAAAGCAGAGAAGAGTGGCTTTCATATTGATTTTCTCCACTCACTGTTAATGTCTGTTGCCATCCAGTGGTTGTGATGAAAATATCCAACCTCTACTTTTTAACCTTATCTGAAGCCACTAGGATTTGAAATTACACATTTCAAATTTACAAAGTTACTGGGTTAGGATGTAAGAAAATGTATCTTTCAGTGATTTTACAGTGTCCATGTGACTGCACCGTTTGTGTAGGGATTGATCATTTAAATTGTCATCCATATTTTCCTTGAAATAAGCACAAGGACAGAGGTCCAAAAAAATTCCTAAAAGGGTAACCTGGTTTGTACCAGAATTAATTTTAAGTTAGCCATTTTGCCTGTGCCAAAAAATATAATATCACGTAGGATTCATGAATCAAAGTTTCATACTAACTGGAGTTTTTTGATCAACACTCTCCTTTTATATTGAAGTCAGGATTTGAGGTACAATCAGTTGTTCTCGGTGATATTGCAGGGGTAAAAGAACCAAAATTTGAGATAAGGTCTCCTGAGTCTGATCCAGTGCCCTTTTCCAACTAAATTGATTTCCAGGTAGTTGACTTGTTTGTAAGTAAACCTAAATGTGAGGTTTACCACCTTCTCTATGTGAGGTGGCTTTATAATTTGGAGATTAAGATTTAATATCTTAAACATATACTGCTTTAAATAGTTTTATAATGGTGCATGAAACACATTTAGATCAAGTGGTAGTGTGGTCAATGATGTGGAAATTCAGTCCAATCACCTGGAGAGGATTTAATTTTTTTTTTTAATTTTTAAATTTGAGGTTAGCCAAGTGATGGTCAAATCACTTTATGTAGAGTCACAGTTTTCTCAAATGTTAGACATAAATAAAATCATAAATAACTTGGTTCTAGATAATTCTGATATAAGTAGAATGGCCTCATTGTTGATATTTCCTTTTTATTTTCTCTCTTTTCCCTTTGTTGGGGTCCACATTTTAAAGCCCTTTCTTATTCTGAAACCAGAATCTTGAAATTGTGAGTAGATTTTATTTATCCCACAAATCTATGCTCTACTTACAAAGCCAAAAATCCTGGCTTTCATTTTGACTTCTAAACCCCTAGTTCCTGTGTAGACCACATCTTTCCCTCAGACCCTGTTCAGTCCAGTTCAGTTCAGTCGCTCAGTCCTGTCTGACTCTTTGCAACCCCATGGACTGCAGCACGCGAGGCTTCCCTGTCCATCACCATCTCCCAGAGTTTACTCAAACTCATATCCATTGAGTCGGTGATGCCATCCAACCATCTCATCCTCTGTCATCTCCTTCTCCTCACGCCTTCAATCTTTCCCAGCATCAGGGTCTTTTCCAATGAGTTAATTCTTCACATCAGGTGGCCAAAGTATTGGAGTTTCAGCTTCAGCATCAGTACAGCAGAGACTAATGCCCTGGAGACTGATGGCAAAGTCCTCTTTGAAAAAGATACTTTCAGATTTCAGCTATACTATTCATCTGTCAAATCTGGACTGATTTGCCTCTAAGATGAGGTATAAGATCGTTCACTTGAACTGTAAGTTTTATCTCCCTTTTGTATATTTGTTCTTGTGATTTATATAACGCTCATTTTGTAACGGGTAAAGATAGATCACTTTCCACCAAATTTATACTTCCTCTTCAATAGTTTGCTTTCCTGGAGGCTCAGCTGGTAAAGAATCCACTTACAATGCAGGAGACACCGGTTCCATTCCTGGGTTGGGACGATCCCCTGGAGAAGGGAACAACCGCCCGCTCCAGTGTTCTGGCTTGGAAAATTTCATGGACTGTCCATGGGGTCTCAAGAGTCAGACCCGACTAAGTGACTTTCACTTTCACTTCACTGCCATAGTGTAGCGTCACTGCTGGGTAAGACTGTTTCGTCAGCCACTGCATTTTCTAGCCCTTTTTGCATGTAGATGAAGCTAAATACCTGATTGCTATCAGTGGAATGTGAGTGGAAGTGATGTGGGTCACATCCGGGGCAAGGTGGCCAAGATGTAGTTGTGCCTTTTCTGCCTTCAGGCTGTGAGGGATAACAAAAGGGAAGGAGCCTGGGCCTCTGAATGACTGCTTAGAGGGAAGCTGCCTGCTAGAACACACATATTGCTCTATTAAGTTAGCCCCAAAACAGATTTCTGCCATGGTAAGTGTTATTTGTTACCAGAGCCCGCCTCATCTTGACTAGTATGGTAACTCATGATGTGAAGGTGAGGTTAAGAAAGAAGATCTACAGTTAGAATGTATGTTGGACCATGTGTTCCACGTTGGACCATGTGTTCCACAGTTGCATAATTTTTACGTTTTGCCTCTCCTCTCTACCCTTCTCCTTTGTTGCTCTCCTTTGCTGATGCTAATGGATCTGACTGTTAGAAATACTGGTGAGGTAACTGAGCAAATTAGAAAATGACACTCTTGTCCTCAGGATTTTCTGTTGCTACTTATCTAAATATTGTCATAAAAACTGAACAAATCTTTAATAACCACAAGGTGAATAGTTCATGTTCTCTGGAGTTCTGAAAATCAAGAAGCAGCCCTGCTGGTGACCCTCAGGTCCACTAGAACTGAAGCATAGAGAGTTTCTGTGAGACAGAACACTGGGAGAACTGAAGAAGTCCCACTGATAGGGCCAGCCCAAGGCAGGATCTTGGGGCCCTCTTACCTGCCACATCTGGTGTATGCCTGACCTGCGGCTGCTCAAGACCCCCACTTTGGAACCCAGTGCTCCTGACATCACCTGCTTCCCTTTCAAACATGCATTTTCTGTGTCCTATTTCCCTGGGGTCCCTGATACTCTCCATTTCCTAGAGTGCACTATATAGAAGTAATTTAACAAACCAATTCTTTTTTGTGCGTGTGTTAGCGAGCTACTGTGTGATCCCTTCCATGTAACAGATCTGAAGGAATGAACCACCCGAGGGTAGAGCTTGTCCACTCCAGAGAGTAGTTTTCTCAGTCCAAGACTCCGTTCTCAGTTTACTAAGTGTTCTGAAACACAAATGTATCTGAATCTGATATAAACTGGAATGCCCATTTCCCGTTTACCTGGGTATCAGGAGAATTCCACCCCAACGTGGAGATAAGCTCATTGTTGCCTGGTGAGCATAGAATTGGAGCAAGAAGAGTAGATTGTTTCATTGAAAATTTCCACCATATTTTGGCAGCCTGTGAACTGTTCTGTTCTCTAAGCACCTGGGTCCTTAACTAGAATCAGAGCAACTATTCCCTGGCCCATGCCTAAAGTGTTTCCCATCTGGTGGCCCCTTATCTAGAGTACCTTTCTCCAAACTCTGTATTGTTTTGACTGCATATCATGAACCAGCTGGATTTGGATCCTAGTTCTACCATTTGTTACTAGCTGTGTGATTTTCGGCAGTTACCCTGTCTGCACTTAGATTTTTTCACTTGTTCTAAGCGGAGAATAGTACCATCATCACAGGATTCTTGTGATAATTAATTTAGATGATTTAAGTTATTACCCTCTCATTTTATTACTATTTAAATATTTATGTTAATAGTAACCATACAGTGAGTGGAGCTTTGGAAGAATCTAGTCCAGCTACTCATTTAGCACAAAAATTCTTTCATAATATTTCAAATATCTTACAGGTTATCTCTATATGCTGCAGTTTGATTGGCTGTTTTCCAATGATTAATATGTAGTTGACTTGATCTCATGAATAAGCTCATTCCTAAGCATATGGTTGGGTGGGTTGCCCATAGGGAGGTTTCTTAAAGCCAACAGACCCAATTGATCATCTTTTTGAGTAGTTTTTTTTTTTCCCAAGATACATATGCTTAGGCCTGACTCTAAATATCCCAGAGTATAATCTTTGAGTGTTACATATATAGATGAGTACTTTCAATATCCCTTGGGTGATGTAAGATGTCTATCCAGGGTTCACTGCCACTGAGTTAACTATCCATGGTGTATGGGCTCCCAGTAGTCTCATTTGTTGTCTCTCCCTAGGCTCCAGTGTTCTCGACTTAGTTTGTTTGAGTTAGGCCATACTTCAGTAAGGAACCCTCAAATCTCAATGGCTTATCGCAACAGATGTTTATTTCTAGCTCATATAAAATCTTATGCTCATTGATGGGAGCTTTTTTTTATCTGATTACAAAGGGATCCAACCTGCCTCCCTCCCATGCCACTGAATATCAACATATAGTTTCCCAGGTTTCCACGCCAGGGGAAGAGAGAGCTGGAGGGGCGCATTAGCTCTTCAAAGCTTCCTCCTGGAAATGAAACATGTCACTTTTGCTTATGGTCCATTGGCCAGAATTAGTAACGTGACTCTCCCCTGATGCATGGGACACTGTGGAAATTGGATGAGCATCAAGTCTTTATCACAGACCTCTTGTGTAATTATCTCTTACTATAGATCTTCATAGTACTTATCATTACCCAGTATATTAAATATGCATTTTTATTGTTTATTTCTTGTTCTTACCAGATAGATCTTAAGCTCTTTGAGATTACATACTTTCTTTCAGTGCTCTATTTCCAGTGCCTACAATGGCACCTGATAAGTTTGTAGAGACTCAATAAACATTTGGTGACTAAATGAGCAGTGACTCTAGACACACAGATGAAGCCCCAGAAGTATATTATGGGATTTTATTGTATGTCAGTGTGTTTTATAGATTGTGCTCTTTTCTAAGAGCTCATTTAAATGTTATTGAATCCAGTGAAAGAGTAAAGAATAATAGGCTAATTAAGAAGAGAACATTGCTTGTGAATCCCCACTGTTACTCATGAAGGGCATCTACCTCTTGGCTGCACTCTCCTAGAGTGATCAGCCCAGGAAAGGGCAAATGGAGTCAGCAAAGAAAGACGCTTTCTGAGGTTCCGCTGACAAAGCCAATAATAGATTTGAGTTGACAAAGCAGAAGGTGACAGCACTGTAGGCCACTGTTCAGCTTTTCTTTGCTGAGCCTATGGAATTTGTGTAAGACTAGTCTATTGAAACTTTATAACCCTCATAAAATAGAAAAACTTTCTGCAGTAAATGCTTCTTGTTGTTTTGAATACAGCACAACCCAATTAAAAATAAGGTTTGTTATTAAAGTTGTATTACATAGTGATTAAGGCATGAGCTCTGGAATCAGACAGCTTTGGGTTTGAACCCTAGTCTACCGCTTGCTGGCTTAAAACTTCTGAGGCGTCATCTGTAAAATATGGCTAGTAATTCCTACTCTCTTGAATTGTAATGAAATGTAAATTGAATACATTGAAACTGTTTTTAAGGAGCTTAGGCTAGTAGAAGACCTGGCACATTGTAAATGGAAGCAATTATTATCACATTTCATGATTCGATCATGTTTTCTGTACAGGCAGGCTGCCATCGTAATGGTGGTTATGAAGGGTAAGGCAGCACGGATGGGCTCCCCTTGGTAGATCACCCCTGGCCTTCCGAGGCTGGCTGTATGGCAGGCCTCCAGATCATAGCCATAGTAGCCTGGCCATGCACCTGAGCTCCATCAGCATCTTGCCCTCCTTCTGTGCACTCAGCATTTCTGTTATCCAGAACGGGGAAGATCCAAGAGGACTGCTTCATCACCATTTGGTGCTCTCCTGTCACACCTCACCTCATCAGTATTTAGCTTAAGCTCCCAACTCTGGTCCAGTCAGATTTCTCTCAACACAGAGTGACCAGGGCAGTAGCAGCTTAAACAGAAATAACCATTAAGACTATTTTCCATTATAGGGCTTCCCTATAGCTCAAATGGTAAAGAATCTGTCTGCAATGCAAGAGACCAGGGTTCAGTCCCTGGGTTGGGAAGTTCCTCTGGAGAAAGGAATGGCAATCCACTCCAGTATTCTTGCCTGGAGAATTCCATGGACAGACAAGCCTGGCAGGTTGTAGTCCGTGGGGTTGCAGAGTCGGACATGACTGAGCAAGTAGCACACGCACACATGAACACACATACACTTTAAAAGGGACTGAATTCATGGCAGACTTGAAATGCTGCAGATGCCTCTTCCTCATTTCTCAAAGCATGACTCTAAAGGTTCACGCCTCTGATTTGTTTTTATGGGAAACTACCTTCTGAACAATCAGATTCTTTAGGAATATTTGAAGTAACACTGGGGGCAAGGTTTAGCCACCTTCTCACAATTATAAATATGAAATCTCCCCTTTAGAGTTAGACAGACAAATCCTTGAGGGTTTCTTATATAAAATGCTCCAGATGATGGCCATTTCTCTCAAAAATCACTTCCATTTTTTTGTTACATGCTTTCAGTTATCCTCAGTGGGGAGGAAACTTTGACATTCTTTGACTCCAGAGCAGTCTTTTGTCTGCCTGGTCCCCTAGAAGCAGGCAGACTGGCATCAGGCAGGGGCAGGATTTATGCAGTATTTCTGTCCCCATCTAGTGAGGTTTCTTACAATATCTTGCTTACTTGGTAAATTTTGCTTCATCTTCTTTGTCCAACATTTTCATGCTTTCAAAAATAATTGTTCATTAGCCCACTCCAGAAATCCACACAGGGTATATCACAATAATATTTAAGCACTGACAAAGTGTTTAAAATAGTATGTATTTTAATCATTCTTTAAAGGAGACAAGATTAGGGTTGATCCTTCAAATACTTAATTCTTACCTATGATTTGAATGAGGACTCATGCTTCTATTTTTTTCAAGATATTTAAAATAGATTATTATAGAAAATTTCATAGATACTTTGGAGAGAATAGTATAATGAATTTCCAAATATAGAGCTACAAAATTTAACAGTACCATTTTTATCATGTTTCACATAATTTTGGGGGGAGCATTTGGAAATTAAGTCACAGCCACCAATAAGTTTCCTCTCCTAAATACTTCAGTGTACTCTCTAAAACTAGGAACGTTTCTTCTGTAACCACAGGACCATTGTTACATCTAATGCCCAGTTCATATTTAAATTTCTTTAAAAATGCTCTACATTTTTTCAGTTGGTCACTTTTAATTAGCCAATGAACAAATATCCCTCTTCTATTTTTCAACTATACTAACTGTAATAAGAACATGAAACAGTGGAAACTTCCCTTGGTTAGTGTTTTATATGATGATTAGATATATTTTCTTTTTTCCCAATATTTAATATGAAAATTTCCAAGCATACAGACTAAATACAGAACAATTGAAAGAATTCTTCAGCGCATACCTGTTTACATGGTCCTATTTTAAATTCTTTGCCTACCTTTTTATTGGGACTTGATAGTCTTTAGACCTCAGATTCAGTGAGAAAGTGAGTATTCTATGGCTCCTTTTTAGGTGGAAGCCTTACATAATATTTGTAAAGCAGATGGATAATATGCTGATTACTTTGCATGGTTTATAAATCTTGAGGGTATCTTCTTCTCCAACTGGGTAGCCCGTGCCAATCTATAAATATTCTTAAGCCTGGCTTTCAGTTGGCAGTATTTTTCTGGGGCATCCCCAGAGAGCCAGGTGCTGTGCTGTTGAAAGTGGCATCACCATTGTGGGTTAAGTGAGAAAAGAACAAGCCACCACATCTAATAATGAAGCAATTGGAACAGGCAGTGTGTTTACACCTTATGCAGTGTCAGTTGTACTTCAACAGTATCCAAAAATATCATGGAAAGGTACTTAGAAAAGAGGAAAACAAATCTGGTTTTTAAAATGTCTATCTGAGGGTTGCTGCGGTTGCTATGGAGATCAGAGAAGCAGATTTTCATGGCTTTACCACACTGAGCTTGCTTTTGAACAGATTCATGAGACTTGTGAGCTTTTTTTCCTCCTATTCTAGGTGGTTTTGTTAGACATAACCTTGCCTGAATAATATTAACATACCGCTTGTGTGAAAGCGCATTAGATGCTAATGCTTGGAGTTGTTTTTAGCAGAACAGTTTAACAATACCAGATTCATTTTTCATCTGCATGTTTTTAAATAGACTCATTCTCCTAATCAGCGTTAACATAGAGCTCAGCTTGGAGCATAAGGAAATGTTAGTTTAATATTTTAGTGCCATCTGCTGTAAGTTTCATGGCATTCTACCCCATCTGGTTTATTTGCAGCTATTCCTCCCCTCTTTTTTTTAGTCTTAGTAGAATGCAGCAAATCTTTTTCCAAATCTTTTGTAATATTTGGCCCTGTTCCTTCCTACTGATCACTGGCTGAGGCTTTCGTCAGAGGAATATGTTCCCTTGGCTCTGGGTGTTCATTTCCTGAAGACTTCAGTTTCGATTTAGTGGGATATGTGCATGCATGCTTTCATATATGTGTGATAATTATCAAGCAGTTAACATATTCCTAGACCTCTTTGCTTTATCTCAAATGATCGTCTTACTGTTGATGAGTGAATATTTGTAAATTCAGCAGCATCACTAGGTAAATAATTATTGAAAGCCTATTAACATGCCAGGCTTTTTCCTAGGCACTGTGGGGGTCAGGGGGAGCGTGGCAAACAAAGCAGATGCCCTGCTCCCGTGGAGGTCAGTTAGTGGAGGAGTCTAACAATATACAAGGAAACATATATTATGGTACCACATATTATAGTATAGTGGCAAGTGCTGTGAATTAAAAAATAAAGCAGGCTAAGGGGAGCTGCTTCAAATAGGATGGTCAAAGATAGATGATAGAATTAAAATATTGCAATGAACACCTCTGACCTTAAGGTCACTAACAAGGACAACAAATGTGCCCTTCAACCCTGTGCCTTGAGGCTCTTGTTAAAGTCAACTTATTGTTAATCAGTTATCTTTTAACATTAAGCAGAAACATTACACAGATGAAAAATCTGTCTTTTAAGAGCTGTCATACAGTTTGTGCTGTTGCTCTGGAACTTGGTGGACCTAGGATTTGATTTAGGTGAGCTGTAATTCAGCATGTGATTAGAGCTCCCATATGTGTCTAATTCTCTGCAAGGTTCTGTGGGGACACCTGAGGACTTTAAGTCAGAACCTACTCTCCAAAAGTTGCTTTTAAGTGAATATTCCACTAACCTTCAACCCATCCAGGGGTTAGAATAAATACAAATGGAAATGTAAATAATAGCACCAGGTACCATTATGATTAATTCTCACTACAAATGCTGTCAGTTTTAAGTTCAATCATATTGGGTGTCAGAGGAGGGAAAAGTGTGAAGATGTCCAGTGCATTTCTCTGTACGTACCCTCTTTAAAGATCAGTTTGCACCAAAACATTGAGCACGTGGAGACTGCTAATATTCCTGTCATCAGAAACAAAGGGTTTTCTGAATTATGTCATTAGAGCTATGAACAAGCACTGTGGATTCCAGTGTATGTATTCTATGTCTTTGGTCACACATGTTAATCTACTAACACGTTCAAGTGCACCTTCATTCATTCAAGAATCAAATCTCTGGCACCTACTGCATGGTTGCGATGAGGCTGTGTCTGGACAAAGACAATAAGATAACAGTCTTTGCCCATGAGGCATTTGTAAGGACAGACAAACACACAAATTAATGCAGCAGTGTTATAGGAGTAATAAAAGCCATACCTTTCCTAGCTCTCTCTATGTTACTGATTTACATTGCCATGATTGAGATGTTGTATGAGTACTCTGACCTTACTGGCCTGATTTTGCAATATCTTAAAAAATCTGGGGCACAGAAAAGTATTAGTAGAATAATGATTCCTATCCCTTTCTTACCTTGAGGAGAAAGACTGAATTGTCCTGAAGTGATGACACATTTGTTTTGGCTTACTGTGAAATGAGCCACATAAATAGAATCATTGATTCAATAGCTTGAATACCATCACTAGATGCTATAGTAATAGTATACCAGTGGGAGTTGAACAAATGGTAAAAATGTATTTTCTCTCTGTTTTTCTGTTTATACAGTGTACTTGAAGTCACTGAATAATTTCAGAGACTCATTAGCCTTCTGTATAATTAGATAAAAATGCTTACCTCAGTAGAGGCTGATCCCAGGGTAGCTGCAAAGTGAGGTGGGTTGGTGCTGTGTTCATTCCTAATGGTGCACAGCTCCTCTGCCCTATGCCTGGGAGCTTGTGGTAGGCTGCATGAAAGCAAAAGTAAAACTGATTTTGGGAACAGGGGGAAGCTGTTGAATGTCTAATTTATCCTCCACTCTTTGGGATGCTTTTAATAAGCTTTTTTCTGTGTATAAAGGAGAATTTAAAGTCCATTCTATTACCCTTACTGTATATAAAATTTTCATCCAGTTGAGTACTACTTTTCAAAGCCAAGAAAGTGTTTGTTGGGCTAACTGAAAACTATAAATGCTGCTTTTTTGCTAAGTGTTTATATTGATGGTCCAGCTTTCTGATTACTCACTTCTCCTCCCCTCCCCCGATCCAATATGCTCAGTTGGCATCAAAATGGTATTTTTATGGTCTTTGGTGCTACCTTTGTGAGAGGTGGATTTTCCTCCTGATCTTTGTGTCGGGGAAAGTCAGTAGCAGCAGCAGCTGCAGAAGGTCAAACTCCAGGAATAACACTGGCTCTTTCCAGATGCTTTTCTCTTCTCTCTTCCCTCTCACTAACTGGCAGCTTGATTTTTTCTATAATTTCCTTTTAGCTTCCCAGGTGGTATGGTGATAAAGAATTCGCCTGTTAATGCTTAAGATGTGGAGACCCAGGCTGAATCCCTGGGTCTAGAAGATTCCCTGGAGTAGGAAATGGCAACCCTCTCCTGTATTCTTGCCTGGAAAATTCCATGGGGTTGCAAAAAGTAGCACACAACTCAGCACACACACATAACTTCCTTTACTTCTGTGCTGTCTACACAGGACAATTCTGAATTCAAAAAAGAAAAACCTGGCCATCACTTTATTCTGTTGTAGGGCCATCGTGTCAATGGAAACAGGACTAGTATGTAGGTGCTATTGACTCAAGGCCTTTGGAGTTCTAAAAGCTGACTTTTAGATGCCAGCAGGTTTTCAAAGGTCTGACTATTTCTTCCCCTGATGGCAGACCATATTGTGCCCACTGCTTTTTCATTCCATCTTCACAAAGGCATAAGGAGTAGTTTGCTGAGTGGGAACATTGTTAAATATTGGATGGGATTTTTGAGCAATGTTGTTTAATCTCAGTAGATCTCTGAACCTCACAGAAATTTGACTATTCGAGGACTGTTCATAAAAGGATTAGAATTCTTGAATTTTTATGATGGGACCATAATATGGTCTGAATATTTGTGTTCCTCTCCAAAATAAATTCTTATGTTGAAATACTAATTCCCAAAGATTATGAGGTGAAGTTTTTGAGAAATGCTTAAGAAACCATTGCCTATCCAAAGTCATGAAGATTTACTCTTGTGTTTTCTTCTAAGAGTTTTATATTTTTGGCTCTTACATTTAAGTCTTTGATGTATATTGAGTTAATTTTTCATTAAGTGTGAGACAGGAGTCTGACTTCATTCTTTTGTATGTGGATATCCAGTGGAGGTGATGAAATTCCAACTGAACTATTTCAAATCCTAAAAGATTATGTGTGAAAGTACTTCAGTCAATATGCAAGCAAATTTGGAAAACTCAGCAGTGGCCACAGGACTGGAGAAGGTCAGATTTTGTTCCAACCCCAAAGAGAGGCCAAACAATGTTCAAACTGCCGTACAGTTGTGCTCATTTCACATGCTAGCAAGGTCATGCTCAAAATCCTTCAAGCTAGACTTAATAGTACATGAACCTATAACTTCCAGATATACAAGCTAGATTTAGAAAAGGCAGAGGAACCAGAGATCAAATTGCCAACATTCACTGAAGCGCAGAAAACACAAGGGAATTTAAAAAAAAAATCTACTTTTGCTTCATTGACTATGCTAAAGCCTTTTACTATGTGGATCACAGCAAACTGTGGAAAATTTTTCAAGAGATGGGAATACCAGACCATGTTACCTGCCTCCTGAGAAACCTATATACAGGACAAGAAGCAACAGAACTGGACATAGAACAACAGGCTGGTTCAAGATAGGGAAAGGAGTACGTCAAGGCTGTACTGTATATTGTCACCCTGCTTATTTAACTTGTATGCAAAGTACATCGTGCGAAATGCCGGGCTAGATGACTCAGAAGCTGGAATCAGGGTTGCTGGGAGAAATATTAACAACCTCAGATATGCAGATGATACCACTCTAATGGCAGAAAGTGAAGGAAAAATAAAGAGCCTCTTGATGATGGTGAAAGAGGAGAGTGAAAAAGCTGTCTTAAAGCTCAACATTTAAGAAACGAAAATCATGTCATCCAGTCCCATTACTTCATGACAAATAGATGGGGGAAAAGTGGGAACAGTGATAGATTTTCTTTTGGGGGGCTCCAAAATCACTGTGGATGGTGACTGCGCCATGAAATTAAAAGACACTTGCTCCTTGTAAGAAAAGCTATGACCAACCTAGACAGCATATTAAAAAGCAGAGACATTACTTTGCCAACAAAGATCCTTCTAGTCAAAGCTATGGTTTTTCCAGTAGTCATGTACTATTGTGAGAGTTGGACCATAAAGAAGGCTGAGTGCCGAAGAATTAATGTTTTCAAATTGTGCTGGAGAAGACTCTTGAGAGTCCCTCGGACAGCAAGGAGATCAAACTAGTTAATCTTAAAGGAAATCAACTCAATATTCATTGGAAGGACTGATGCTGAAGTGAAAGCTACAATACTTTGGCCACCTGATGCAAAGAGCCAACTCATTGGAAAAGACCCTAATGCTGGGAAAGATTGAGGACAGGAGGAGAAGGGGGCAGCAGAGGATTAAAAAGTTGGGTAGCATCACTGACTTAATCAATAGACATGAGTTTGGGCAAACTCTGGGATAGTGAAGGACAGGGAAGCCTGGCTTGCTACTGTTTCATAGGGTCGCAAAGAGTCGGACACAACTTACTGACTGAACAACAGCATGCAGTTGTTCAGGAATCATTTGTTAAAAAGATAGTTTTCCTTTGAAACATCTTCTTATCCTTGTCAGAAACAATTGAAAACTTCCCTGGTGGTACAGTGGGTAAGAATCTGCCTGCCAATGCAGAGGACATGGGTTCAATTCCTGGGCCAGGAATCCTGCGTATGCCACGGAGCAACTAAGCCCCTGCACTGCAACGACTGAGGCTGCATGCTGTAACTACTGAAGACCATGTACCTAGAGCCTGGGCTCCGCAGCAAGAGGGGCCACCGCAGTGAGAAGCCCAAGCACCGCAACCACTGAGGCTGCATGCTGTAACTACTGAAGACCATGTACCTAGGGCCTGGGCTCCGCAGCAAGAGAGGCCACTGCAGTGAGAAGCCCAAGCACCACAACTAAGACTAGCCCCTACTCACCTCACTAGGTAAAGCCTGCTCACAGCAACAAAGATCCAGTACAGCAATGGAGATCCAGCGCAACTAAAAATAAATTTAAAAATTACTTAAAAAGAACAGTTGACCATAAATGTGGGATTTTATTTCTAGATTATCAGTTATATCCCATTGATCTATATTTCTAGCCTTATCCTAGTACCATTACTATTTTGATTAATGTAGCTCTGTATAGGGCTTCCCTGGTGGCTCAGATGGTAAAAAATCTGCCTGCAAAGTAGGAGACCTGGATTTGATCCCTGGGTTGGGAAGATCTCTGGGAGGAGAGCATGGCAACCGACTCCAGTATTCTTGCCTGGAGAATCCCCATGAACAGAGGAGCCTGGTGGGCTACAGTCCATGGGGTCTCAAAGAGTCGGATATGACTGAGCCACAAAGCATTGCACAGCTCTGTATAAGTGAAATCTAGAAGTGTAAGCCCTCTAACCTTTTCTTTTTCAATATTGGTTTAGCTGTTCTGGGTCCTTTGCATTTCCATACGAGTTTTAGAGTCAATTGAAAAGCGGAAATTTGATAAAGGTTGCTTGGATTTTGATAGGGATCCCTTGATAGGGATTGTGTTGAATTTGTAGTTTGGGGAATATTGCCATGTTAACAGTATTAAGACTTTTAATTCATGAACATGGGCTATCTTTCCATTTTTTTATAATGGAAAATAATTGTTAACAATTTAAGAATTTAATTTCAACAATTGTCAATAATTTAACAATTTAGTTTCAACAATTAAATTCTTTTGTAATTATCTTTGCATTAATCTTGCCCTTATTTTATTAACTTTATCCCTAATTACTTTATTCTTTTGATGCTTAGTATAGCACCACTCATTAGTTTTTAAATAAGGTTTTATTGAAGCACAGCATACTGAATTGCTTACATATTGTCTTTGGCTTTTTTGCTACAAGGGCAGAGAGGAGAGGTTGCCACTGAGACCATGTGACCCACAAAGTCTAAAGTATGTACTCTTTGGTCCTTTACAGAAGAAGCTTGCTAATCTTTGTCTTAGAATATAATTCAGTTTGGAAAATGCCACTTCTCTTCTTTTTCTCCCTCAGAGATGCTATGTGGTAAAATGGAAGAAAACTCAGAGTTATTTTATTTAATGTTGTGTGTGTGTGCGTGTGCTCGGTCGCTTATACAAATTGTATTAGATGGGATGAGCTGTGGAGTTAGTGAGAGCTGGCTCCAGTACTGAGCCATCACTTTCTATTTGGTCTCTCTGAAATTCTATCTCTCCTTGAAATTTTAGTATGCTTTTCTTAAGAGGGCAGAAAGTGACTTACTGATGTCATATGTTATAGCATATGTCAAGCACTGGGCCCAGAACCCTATAAACTGCTACCCTTTTGTCCATTTTCATTTCCAGTGATTGGAAGTTAAATTCTTGTGTGTGTGTCTGTGTGTGTACTCAGTTGCTCAGTTGTGTCCGACTCTTTGCAATTCCATGAACTGTAGCCTGCCAGGCTCCTGTGTCCACAGGATTATCCAGGCAAGTATACTGGGAGAGGTTGCCATTTCCTCCTCCAAGCAATCTTCCCAACCCTGGAATCGAACCTGCCTCTCTTGCATCTCCTGCATTGGCAGGCGGATTCTTTACCACTGTGCCACACGGGAAGCCCATTAAATTCTTACCAGGAGATATGAACTAAAAGTTGCTTTCTCCTTATTTCCCTCACTAAGTTCTTAATATCAACTTGCTGGATGCACCTTTATTACTTATTAAACCATTTTCTTCTTTTTCATAAAAACTTAAGTGCAGAAAAATATGCTGCTTACTCAATATTTAGGTGATTTTGGAACAAGTTTTGTTTTCCACTTAAGAAAAAGATGTTACCTCCATTTCGTAGGTAATGACATTCTAACCTGGTTCATACACATGTAGAACACTTTTATATTAGCCACGATGAGATTGAAAACATAGCTCTTTCAGACATATCGCCTGTGGTGTCTATTTTGTTGATATCAATGACAACAGGCTTCCAGCTGGAAACGATTCAAATGGGTTTCCACTTGCTCCTTTATTTGAATCTACTCTAGAAAAACACTGACTGTACCAAAACGGATAAAAATATTACTCAGCAACTCTGGTTGTACAGGTATTAATAAAATAGACTACCACTCACCACTAAAAGTTTCAGAATACTCTAGAAGCAAGGTTATCTGGAAACAATGTTTATCTGAGAAACACATCTTAAATCTAGTGCTTACAGAAAGATAGAGGACTTTCTCGGTCACAATATATATTTAGCTTGATTCTTAATGCTTTACAAAAAGTAGGTGTTGTAATCTATAAATAAAATGACAGACTATTATGACTACTCATTCTTTCAGTGGGATGTAATACTAGAAACTATCACTGTTGAGATGACTTTATCTTTTTCTGGAACCTCCATTTTTTTAAACTCGAATGATCAAAGATCTCAGAATCAGAGAATTTCTGGGTTGGAGGGAATCTAAAAGTTTATGATTCTTAGTGACAGGAAACTCACTGCTTCCAAGCTTACTTTCCATCTTTAGTCAGTTCTTATTAATATATTTATCTCATATGTTGATGATATTTATTGTGGTTGGAACTTTGGGTAGAAGTACTAGACCTTGCATTTTATTCCTGCTAAACATGATCTTGTTAGGTTAACCCCATTTTTTCAGTCTGTCAATATTTAAGAATATTGTTTCACTCAGTGCCGACGAATTGATGCTTTTGAACTGTGGTGTTGGAGAAGACTCTTGAGAGTCCCTTGGACTGCAAGGAGATCCAACCAGTCCATCCTAAAGGAAATCAGTCCTGAATATTCATTGGAGGGACTGATGCTGGAGCTGAAACTCCAATGCTTTGGCCACATGATGCGAAGAACTGTCTCATTGGAAAAGACCCTGATGCTGGGAAAGATTGAAGGTGAGAGGAGAAGGGGATGACAGAGAACTAGATGGTTGGATGGCATCACCGACTCAATGGACATGAGTTTGAATAAACTCCAGGAGTTGGTGATAGACAGGGAGCCTGGCAAGCTGCAGTCCATGGGGTCGCAAACAGTAAGACATGACTGAGTGACTGAACTGAACTGAACTGAGCTTTCGGTCAGCGCATCTGCCATCTCTGCCAATTTTTGCATTATCTGTAGGTATGATCCCTTGCTTCCTACTTAACATAGATGGAAGGTTTGGGAGCCCAAATTCTATGATAGGCTATTAGAATATTTTTCAGATTTAAGTTCAATTCTGTAGGCATTTATTCAGCACTTGCTTGGTAATAAACAGTACTCTCAGTTGAGAACTCAATGATAAGCAAGATAGGATGTTACATGCGTGTGTACTCTGGCACTCAGTCATGTCCGACTCTTTGTGACCCAGTCGACTGCAGCCCACCAGGCTCTTTTGTCCATGGAATTTTCTAGGCAAGAATGCTGGAATGGGCTGCCATTTCCTTCTCCAGTAAATCTTCCCAATCCAGGGATCAAATTCACCTCTCCTGCATTGGCAGGCAGATTCTTTACCACTGAGCCACCTGGGAAGCATGATAGGATGGTAGTTTCAAGAAAATCATCACTCTATACAGAGGGAAAGACATCTATACAGATAACCATGGTGTACAGTTATGAATAGAATAACAAAGATATGAACATGGAACACAGAGGAGAAGCCAGTAATTACACAGGGAAATTAATGATGTGTACCAAGATGAGATGATATTTGAGCCAGTCTTGAAAGAAGATGAGGTGTTTTTAAGAAGAAGAAAGGAGGAGAGTCTGATTGCTGTTCATTAGTTAGCATTTATTCACAGCAAAACAAAATGTTGTTTTTCTGAGAACTCTTCCCCTGGGGAACAAGTAGAGCAGAAAAAATGAGATTCTACCACGTAACCTAACGTAACCAACGTAACCTAAACTCGAGATTATCCAGTGGTTACTTCACAGCATTACAGCAGTCATATTCTTTGAGAATAAGCAGTTTCATTTAAAAAGTTTCTAGGTCATGTATTTCCTGCTCTTTGCCTATTGAGGTTGATGAAGAAGGTCTTACTGATGTTATGTTTCTTAGACTTAGGATCTAGGAGCCTGGAGTAGGAAATCCTGAAAAATTGTTTCTTCATCATCTATCCTTATTGGTCTGACTCTCTGCTTTGTGACAGACCCATCCATCTTGGAGGAACGACTACTTGTCTAGATTACATCCTTTGACTGTTACATTATAGTAGCTTCCAGCTTCTTCAGTGAGTATTTAGGACCCCTGAGAATCACAGGGGGGTTTCATACCTTTGTAGAAATTCAGAAATTTGTTGCTGAGAGCATGTGAATTTGTCACTAGGCCTTCTGGCCCTGATCCCAGGATCAGTTCATGTAGCTGTAGTCAACTGCATTTTCCATTAATTCAGCAAGAGATTTTCTCCTTTAAAAAAATGAAACAGAATTACAATAGCCTTTCTTCTTTCACAACAAGACCTAAGAATACACACACACACACACACACACACACACACACACACACACAACTTGTCCTTTTATTAAGTTATGCTATTGACCTTTTAAGTGATATCTTGGCCCTGGGAATGAGCCATCTGAAGACACCAGGGTAATTCTGCTGTGGGCCAAGTCATTCATTTATTGGGAAGTGACCATGCATTTAGCAATGCTCCTGAAGCTTTAAAAGCAAAGTCATTCTACCTGCGGCCTCAGCATAAAGGCACATGACCTTGTCCTCTGCCAGGCAGGTAAATGCAGTTATTCAATTGCTGTTGACAGTGGAAAAGTCGAGAAGTTTAAAACTTAGCTAAATTGTTGGGAACTTCGCTGAATACCCGCTCTGACATCAACTTCACTGACTAAATCTGCCTACACCTCCAGGGAAACCAAGAATAAAATGAGAGCCCTAAGAAGTAAAATTTTTAAACCACATTAAATTTCTAGTAGCTTGCTATTCTTTGTAGATTTTATCATCATTTTAAATTGCAGATTTATTCCTGTATTCATTAATTAATGAGTATATCCCTGATAGAGTGTAAGCTCTTGAAGGGCGTAAACAATGCTTTGTCTGTCGTTGTTTATATGTTTACCACCTAGCACAGTGTCTTCCTTGACCCGAAGGAACTTGAGATCCAGTAGAAGAAAAGTCACAGTACCTAGTTGCTTCTTCTGCCTTTGCCTTCTGAATCCATAGTCTGGCATCCTTGTTGGTTCTCCATACATCAGCCTGGAGCTGAATGTTCCTGGAGAGTAGTACCCCTAGTGAAGGTTGTTAAGACAAAGTGAAAGCTGAGAAGACTCCTCCTTGGTGATCCCTTTCCTCCTTATCATCTCCTACTCAAAGACAAAAGGGAAAGCAGCATTTATAGACAACATGTCTAAGATGAGAAATACTGGTCGTAACTCTCATGTATTTTCTATCAAACTCTTCTTTGTCTGTCAGTTAAACAATTAATAGGGAATTGCACTATGCATACAATCATTCTTTTTACTCATTCAATAAACATTATTAAATGTCTATTATTTACAAGCCTTGTACTAGGTTCCAAATGAAAATAATGAGTAAATAAAATTATGAAAAATGTATTATCATTTCCTTTCGGGGGTTCCTTCCTAAGCTGGGGGATAGTGTATTGGTGGCTATCAAACTGGAAGGTTGACCAGGGTGGCTCAAAGAATTTACCTGCTTGAAGGAAGTGTAAATGGTAGCAACTGAGAGTGCCTCTGGGTTCCATTTCACCACTATTTGGTCACCCTTTGGTTCTTCCACATAAACAAAGCTTAAGATTACCACTCCCCTGCCCCACCACCCCCATGTCATCATTCTAATGTGTGGTCAATACATATAAGATTTTGGGCCAAGTCAACATATCATTTGAATATTTTTATAGACTCAATCTGTAAAGTGCTAGAATTTTTCTGTTATTGATAGGTTAGATTTTATACAGTTAAATAGAACCTGTGCTGAAATAATGAAATGTAGGAATCAATAAAGTCAGAAAAGTAAAAGATTATTCTTAATTTTATGCGGACAAAGCAGATGGTTAATTCTTTTGTCACTCCCTAAATCCATGAATTCTCTAACTTCCTCTAGTTTATAACAAATAAATCCCAGAGCTCAGTGGTTTACAACAAGAAGTAAAGTTTTTCTTCTGCACGTTATATCACAATTTGGCTCTGCTTCAAGGCTATGGTTTCTCCAGTAGTCATCTATGGATGTGAGAGTTGGACTATATAGAAAGCTGAGCACCAAAGAATTGATGCTTTTGAACTGTGATGTTGAGAAGACTCTTGAGAGTCCCTTGGACTGCAAGGAGATCCAGCCAGTCCATCCTAAAAGAGATCAGTCCTGGGTGTTCATTGGAAGGACTGATGTTGAAGCTGAAACTCAAATACTTTGGCCACCTGATGCGAAGAGCTGACTCATTTGAAAAGACCCTGATGCTGGGAAAGATTGAGGGCCAGAGGAGAAGGGGACGACAGAGGATGAGATGGGTAGATGGCATCACTGACTCAATGAACATGGGTTTGGGTGAACTCCAGGAGTTGGTGACGGACAGGAAGGCCTGGTGTGCTGCGGTTCATGGGGTCACAAAGAGTTGGACACGACTGAGCGACTGAACTGAACTGAACTGAACTGAAACTTTGGTGGGCTCAGCTCCATGTGCTTTTCCATTTTGGAACCCAGGTTAAAGGAGACATGCTGTTCTCCTGGTGCAAGGATAAATGAAGCAAGAGGGCCCCAGCCCAGCCACACTTCACATGAAGTTTCTGCTCAGATGTGGAAGATGAATGTTCTCTCACACACCATTAGCTGAAGTATGCCATATTACCAAGTCTGAAGTCAGTGGTTGGATAAGCAAGATGAAAGAAAGGAGAAACAAATAATGTACCGAACAAATAATTACAGACTATGAATCAGCATTAAAACTGTAGTCAGACTCCTTGGACTTTCTGGCATTCAGCTACATTGCTATAAAAAATAATGTTCTGTTTTGAAAATAACTGAAATTTAAAACCTTTTAGTTCAATGTATACTGGGAGATTCGTGAGGCTTTAACTTATATATAGTGCTAAACATGAAACCTTAAAAGAAACAACATTACTGTATCAGATCCTTTTGATGCACATAGCAAAACTTTTGGGTTAAGTTCTTTCATAGTTACTAGGACTGATAATTTTGTAACAAAGCAGAACCCTTCTGATGGGCCTTTGGAGAAAAACTAGGATGACCACCAAAGAACCCTCCCAAGATATAATATGCAATTTAAGTAGATACATAAGCTGGATAGTGTCACTGTTGCCCTAAATGAGTAAAAATGGAAGGATCTAAGAAACCATTTGTGTTTTGAGCATTATATGAATAATGTTAACATCAGTGACCATTGTTGACATTAGAAAAAAATACTTTCTTAAAATGTATAATTAAGGAATTTAATAAGTTTAAGTCAACATTAATCAAATTTCTGACTATGATGAATATTATCTAGAAAATGCAGAAATGTCCCATTTCAAACTAAACATTACAGAGAAGTCATCTGTAGGTCATTTCAACCAATGCAGCAATATTAATAATACAGTCATTTCAAATGAAGGATTTAATTCAAGGTCTAAGAAAATATATTGCTTCTAATAGTCTAATTAGACTATTCCATATTATTTAAGATATTTTTAATATACTGTTGCTGTGTCAGAGTGACCAAATTAATCTGATCAGGTCTGAAGACATAAGATACTTTCAAATAAACAATGATAAATGTTGACTGAGCCTACGACTTTCAAAGAGCATACAAATGGATTTAATATGTCTGTGAGAGTGAACAAGCTAAATCTTTTTTTAATCTGGAAACCTCAGTTTCTGCTTAGGCACATAAAATGATTGGCTATTGGTATATTGCAGTGGTTTTCTATTCATGATAAATGTAGGGAACGCACTCCTCAAATGCAGAAATACAGATTAATCATGTTCTTTAATATGATTATATGGATACTTATCAATCAGTCAATCAAAACCCCTCTCTGATTTTGTGTTATTTGATTTTACCTCTTCTTTCTGCTGACTCACTCCCGTTCCCTTGTCCTTCTCATCATCCATTCTAAAGGGACTAAGAGATATCCTTGGGCTTGTGTGTATAAACTAGATGTTTGGTATAAGTGTTTTGAAATTTTAAAAGTGATGCTGTGCCACAATTCTCATTTTGTTTCTTATATATATTCTATTTTAACTGTGTTACATGTGCAACTAGTTAATTTCTTCCATCTCTTGCATCATATCTCATTGTGTACTTCTGTCAGAGTTCACTTCTGCGTTCATTCCTTGCTCCCTGATGACGGACTCCTAGGTGGCTTCCAATCCCCCACTGCCATTCATACACAACACTAATGTAAGTATCCCACATGTGTCTTCTTGTAAACCTATGGCAGAATTTCTATAGTCTATACGTACTATGAAGGGATTGCTACTTCATTAGGTATTTGCATATCTCAGTTCATACTGTTCATGGGGTTCTCAAGGCAAGAATACTGAAATGATTTGCCATTCCCTTCTACAGAAGAACTAAAGAAGCCTCTTGGTGAAAGTGCAAGAGGAGAGTGAAAATGTTGGCTTAAAACTCAACATTCAAAAAACTAAGATCATGGCATCCAGTCCCATCACTTCATGGCAAATAGATGGGGAAACAGTGCAAACAGTGACAGGCTATTTTCCTTGTGCTCCAAAACCACTGCAGATGATTGCAGCCATGAAATTCAGCTCAGTTGAGGTATCATTGAACTGAAACTCATTGAATTTCATTGAATTCATTCAATTGAATTCCTTGAATTCATTCAGTTGAATTTAATGAGTATCATTGAACTGAAATTCAATTCAGTTCAGATATCAGCCATGATACCTCAGTTCAGTTCAATTCAGTTCAGTCACTCAGTCACGTCCAACTCTTTGTGACCCAATGGATTGCAGCACGCCAGGCTTCCCTGTCAATCACCAACTCCCAGAGCTTGTTCAAACTCACGTCCATTGAGTCAGTGACGCCGTCCAACCATCTCATCCTCTGTTGTCCTCTTCTCCTCCTGCCTGCAATCTTTCCCAGCATCAGAGTCTTTTCAAATGAGTTGGCTATCACTTCAGGTAGCCAAAGTATTGGAGCTTCAGCTTCAGCACCAGTCCTTCCAGGTGTTCAGGACTCATTTTCTTTAGGATGGACTGGTTTGATCTCCTTGCAGTCCAAGGGACTCTTAAGAGTCTTCTCCAACACCGCAATTCAAAAGCATCAATTGTTTGGCACTCAGTTTTTTTATGGTCCAATTCTTACATCCATACATGACTACTGGAAAACCATATCTTTGACTACTTAGGCATGGAAAGGTTTTATTTCCTCTTCATCTCCCCTCTTCTTGCTAACATTTGGTATTATCTGAATTTCTAATTCTGATGAATCTGGCAGAAATAAAAGGCTCTTTCTTTTTCTTAATTACAAGTGTGGTTGAGCATCTCTTTATGTACTTGTTAGCTGTTCAGGCTTCTTTATATGTGAATTGGCTAGTTATATTTGATTTTCCATCTTTTTCATATTTATTCTCTTATTGGTTTAGACCTTCCTCTAGTTTATCACCTATTCGTTAACTCTATTGTGTAGTTTGTTGAGCAAAAGTTCTTATTTTAATGTAGTCAAATTTTCAGATTTTTCACCTTGTGGTTTCTGCTTTTTGGTTAAAACACATTTTCAAGGCACAAAGTTATTTTAATGCATTATCTTTTACTATCTAGATGTACTTAATCCATTTGTAGTTTACCTTTGAATATAGTATGAGTTAAGAATCTAGCATTCTGTACTTCATGTGTAATGAGTTGATTTTCTCAGCAGAATTTATTGGGCAGTTTATCCTGTTCCTCAGAACCCATGCTACTACCTTTGTCATATATCAAGTTTAAATCTGTGGTTCTGTTCATGAACTCTTGATTCTCTTCCATTGGCTTAATTTTCCATTCTTGTGTCAAAACATTTGTTTTATGGCTATTATAGTTGACTTAGTTTTGATGGTTCTTTATTCTTACATATAAGTTTTATAATAAATTTTTTAGGTTGTTCTAAAATCATACTGGAATTTTTATTAGAATTGAATTGAACTCATATATTCAACTAGGAGAAAATTGACACTTTATAATCTTAAGTTTTTCATTCATGCACAGAATATGTACCTCCACTTACTTTAGTCTTTTGTTTATTTATTGGATTTTCAATGGAGTCTAAAATTTTTCTACATAATTATCTTGTACCTTTTAGGCTAATTCCAGTATTTTCCATTGCTGTTGTAAATTTAACAGTGTATTTTTTGTTGGCTGTTGTTGGTATAGAGGAATGCTCTGTGTGTATACCCGTGTGTGTGTGTGTGTGTGTGTGCACGCGTGTGTGTGTGTGTTGGTTACTCAGTCATGTCCGACTCTTTGCCACCCCATGGACAGCCCACCTGGCTCCTCTGTCCTTGGCATTCTTCAGGTAAGAATACTGGAGTGGGTTGCCATATATACATATATATTTTATGTCTGACACATTTGCCAAACTCACATGCTAGTTCCATATCATGTCTGTTGAATCTTTTGGAATTTCTATATAGATGATCAAAATTGTCTTATGCTTAATTATACAAGGAATACATTTAAACTTTCTCCATTAAGTATGATATCTGTAATTTGATTTCTACATACAGTTATAATCAAGGAAATTTCCTTTGATTCCTACTTCTTCAATATTTTTTAGTCATAAATAGGAATTTAACTTTAAATTTTTTATCCACATCTACTAAGATAGTCATGTGATTTTTCTCTTTCGGTCAATTAATTTAAATTGATAGATTTTCTAAAGTTAAACAGTCTTACATTCCTAAAATAAACTCTGGTTTGATTACTGTTTTATATAGCATTTTAATATTTGTTGGTTAGCTAATATTTATAAATTTGATATTCATGTCAATATTAGCAATTGCTAACACTTGCAGGGCTCCCCAATCTCCAGGCTGTGGACTGGTACCTCCTATAAGATCAGTGGTGGCATTAGATTAGAAATAAAATACACTATAAATGCAATGTCATTGAATCATCCTGAAAACGCTGTCCCCACACACAGCCATGGTCCATGGAAAACTCCTCTTCCTTGAAACCAGTCCCTAGTGCCAAAAACGTTGGGGATCTCTGACTTATAGAATATTTACTTTAGGATATTTATAGGATATTTACTTATAGGATTTTTATAGGATATTTATTATATATAGGATATTTACTTATTTATAGTATATTTCATACCAGGCACTGACCAAGGACTTTGACACATTCACAGCTTATGACATATATACTAATTCTCATCATTCTCATTTTACTGATAAAGAGACTAAGACACGAGCAAGTCAAGTAACATTCCCGAGGCCACACAGCTAGTCAATGGTGAAGCGGCAGTTGGAACTCAGAGAGCCTGACTCTGGAATCCCTGTACCTCCATGCGGTGCTTTACTGCCTCTCATAAATGACTGGAGCTTGAAGTCATTTTTCTTGTACTGCCCTCACTCATCCTATTTTGGAATCAAGATTATACTTGCAACATAAAATTATGTGGATAGTTTTCCCTTTTTGTTTCTGGAACAACTTGCATGGAATAAGCATCATCTAATCTTTGAAAGTATGATAGAAATAAAATGTAAAGCCACCTGGAATCTATGAGTTTCTTTTATGGAGGAAGTCTTTGATTACTATTTCAGTTTCTTTGAAGACTATTGTTTAGTGTGAAATTTTGTCTCCTTTTTGTACTAATTTTTACTGTATTTCCCCCAAATATATGCATTTTATTCTAGTTTCCATATAACTGATACATAGTTGCCAATAGTATTATTTTGTAATCTCTGTTTGTAGCTATTTCTTCTTTGTCTTGTTACATTTTATTTATTTTCTTCTTCTTTCTCCTTTTCTTGATCAATCCAGTTTGTCTTACTAATCTTTTCAAATAAGCAGATTTTGGTTTTTCATCTTTCCCATTTTTGTTATTTTCTTCTCTATTTATTGATTTATTTTCATATTGTTTCCTTCTCACTTATTTCTTTGGATTTCTTTCTATTGCTCTTCTAACACTTGAGTTGAAAAATACAACTCATTTATTTTTAGTGTCTTATTTTCCAACTAATATATTTAAAACTCTCACAAATTTTGACATGTGTTTTCCACTGTCATTCAGATATAATTTTTTATAGTTTCCCTATGATTTTTAATTTTATTACATTTTGGTTAATCTTGAATGTCTATAATGTTGATTCTTTGAGATTTATTAAGGTTTTCATTGTGCCCTGGCAAGTAGTTTATTTTTGCAAATGTTTTATGTATGCTTAAAGAAAACAAAATATCTATTCTGTGTCGCATATGAAGTTCTCTATTAGTTTGAGCTAAATTGTGATATTTAAATCTTATAAAATTTTGTTAATATTTTGCATGCTTGATCTATGACCTTCTGTTCAGGGTTCATTATTCTATGCAGCTTTGATTTTCAATTAATCATTTAACCCCATAGTTTGATCAGTTATGTTTTATTTATTTGGAGATTCTAGCTTGGGCCCCTCATAGTAAGCCTAGAGAGTGGCAAAGAGAGTGTCCTTCAGAGTAGAAGGTCTCTGCTGTTATGGTCTGGGCTTGATGTTCCCTCCTACCCCACCAGCTCACCACTGACCGCCTCTACCCATCATTCAACCAAAGCACCCCCAAATGCCTTTACCTTTCTGGGAGCCTCTCTGTCCCTTCACCCTAGAGGGTGGGGGAATGCTCCAGTGCCACCCCGAGAGTGGGTATTGCTGTTTTTCTGCCTCCAGTGATCTACCCCAGGGCAGTAAGGGGAGAAGAAAACGAGGATGCTCCATTCCAGTCTTTCCCCTGTGGTTGCCTATCCTCTCACTCTGGACTACTATCTGCTGTGCACACTGGAACCCAAACACTACTCTCCTTGAAAGGGTTTCTCAGTCTGTATATGAGTTTCCAGGATCCATTACTCCTTTTTCTTTCTGTGGCTTCTCCAGCACTGGGTTTGGGAGAGAGAAAAGGAGATGGTAGAAGTTCACAGTCTTATTAGGCTTTGTGTTGTATAACCAGTAATTTGCATATCTAACTATAATTTGGTTCATAATGTTGAGAACTTGGCAGTGAATACTGAATATTGTAGAAGGTAGAAGAATATAACAGATTTTTCTTTTCAACCTGAAGTTTTTAGATTCTAAGTCACCATATGGCAAATACTCAGTTTTGTAATTGATGCACTTTAATATTTTTGCACCATGCAAACCTTCAGAATTATTTTCAGAAGCTTGCAAATAATGTTTCTTGAAAACGATATTTAGTTATCCTTTGTCATATGAAGTATCTTGTGATTCAATTCCAACTCTCAAGTGTGCTGTATATAAGTTAGTACACACACAGTCACATATGTTATTTTTCCTTCCGTTCTTATGGTGTTTGCTAATCTTTTATGTTCACTGAGAGTGATCTTTCCCACCTTCCCACTTGAGCTATGGCTCTCCCTGTTTCCAGATAGGTAATTTAATTGTCATTCTAGCATTACCTTTGTTGAGAGTTGACTATGATCGATAATTTATTGAAATAAAAAATAAATCCTGATTTAAAAAACATAATAGTGACTGGCCAACTGAGGAATAAAAGCTGAATAACAAAACACCTGAATGAAGAATGCAAATGCAGGTGAAGGCCCTATGCTGAAAGATGGTATTTAGAATGAAAGTAAGATTTCGTAACCAAATGGACCATTTGCTTTGAGATGCATCTCCTTTAAACCAAACTGAGATGTGCACAAAAGTGAAGGAACTAAAAAGTCAGTCTGGTTCTGAGCATCTTCTGAACGCATCCAAAATCATCTTTGGGTGTGTATTGTGAAGCAAACTGATTTCTTTTTTTGGCAGAACTTGCCTACTGTAGTAGACTAGCCTATTGTAGACGAGCCTTGCCTTGGATTCGCAGGGATTCTTTTATTCCATGCATTTTTCTATAGTAGCATTGTCTGAATGCATTATAAGCAAAAGTAAGGAGAAAACAGCTTTGGGCAGCAGCATCTGTATCAAACAGGGCTTAGTTAGTTAGTTAGTTAAGTCACTCGGTCGTGTCCGACTCTTTGCGACCCCATGGACTATAGCCCACCAGGCTCCTCCGTCCATGGGATTCTCCAGGCAAGAATACTGGAGTGGGTTGCCATTTCCTTCTCCATCAAATTGGGCTACTAGAGTTAAAGCATACTTGGTGCAAAAAGAGTTAAAACCAGGATCCATAGTCAATTAAAAGAACATAGAAATGTGCATTAATAGTCTAGTAAATGGGTATTGCACTAACTGTTCTCTTTATCTAGCATTTTCCTCTGCTCCTGATTTTTCTATGGCTGTTTCTATCTTTTTATTCTGTTCTCAGCCTATATGACATCTCCTCAGAGAGGACTTCCGTGACCATTAAATCTAAAGTAGCCACTGGGCTAGTTGCTTGTACATTATTCTATTTTACTTCTTCCTCTGAAGTAGATTTACTAAACTCTGGGGGAGCCAGAGTGTCCCGGTTATATAATACACGGAGGTCCTGCCTCTCTTCATTAAAAAAGGTATTTTACACAGGACACCCTGATTTTCAGATAGTGGCAGAATCCTAGTCTAAAGACAATTTTATAATCCTTAAATATTAATGATGGGAAGAAATTTAGAAAATCCCCATTAGCCCTCTTCTATTTAAAAATGAGGAGAACCAATACAAAGATGTTAAGTGAGTTTCCAAATAACTCCAACTGAGTTATAGCAAAGGCAGGAACAGTTATGTATTAATAAAACACTGGTTACATTTTCTGAGAAAAGTTTGGTGATGGGGTTAAACTTTTACCAGGCTTTAGAAAACATCCCAGAGAAGGCAATGGCACTCCACTCCAGTACTCTTGCCTGGCAAATCCCAAGGACAGAGGAGCCTGGTGGGCTGCAGTCCATGGGGTCGCTAAGAGTCGGACATGACTGAGCGACTTCACTTTCACTTTTCACTTTCATGCCTTGGAGAAGGAAATGGCAACCCACTCCAGTGTTCTTGCCTGGAGAATCCCAGGGACGGGGGAGCCTGGTGAGCTGCCGTCTCTGGGGTCGTACAGAGTCGGACACGACTGAAGCGACTTAGCAGCAGCAGTAGAAGACATCCAGAATGATTTGAGGGACTCTCAGTCTAAGACAACAGAGCAAGCAATTGTGTCCACCTTCTTCCCATTTTTCCACTGAGATGACAGAAAATATTTTTAAAATTATACATTTATATAAGCATTGGAAAATGTGAACTAGTAAACTCAGTGGACAAGAAGTTTTGAAGAATTTCTGAAAAACAGAAAGCAGATCAGATTGGATTGGCAAAGATATCGCAGAGAAAACCATAATCCAGACACCAGCTCTTGGTGCAGTTCATCCCAAGAAAACCCAGAAAGGCCCCCAGCTTAACAGATACTGCAGCGATGGGGGCTGGGGAACCTTTCTGGGTGTGTAAGCATGAGTGAGACAGCAGGGCTCCCAACTGTAGGACTGGGAGGGCTTGAGACCTTTGGCTAAAGCTAGGGAACACTTTCTGATTTTTTATTGGGAGAATGGCATTAAAATTAATTTATTTCTTTTAATTGGAGGGTAATTACTTTACAATATCGTGGTGGTTTTGGCCATACACTTTCTAAGGAAAGCACTCCTTCCTGCTAGGGAAGGCACCTTAAAAGAGAACTCTGGTTTCCGAGAGAAGAAACTCCAGACCTCCACGAAAGATATAGAGGCAGAAGAAAAGAGAGGATAGGCATTTCTTTCCAGAAACACTAAACACTTCCTTTCCCAAACAGTAGCCCTCTTGCTCTGGTAATTGAGAGCTCTAGGTGTATGAGCTTGTTTTCCTGCACACATACCTAACAGCAGTGCTTCTTAACCAGATTGTACATTAAAATATCTGAGGAGTTTAAAAAAAAATACTAATGCCTAAGCCCCACTGCTAATTTAATTGGCCTGAGACAGGGTCTGGATATCTGCATTGTTAAAAATATCTTTTATGATGCTAAGATGTACTTAAGGTTGAGAATTATTTCCTTACTGGAGAATCTAACCTATTATCAATGGGAAAACGTGTCTATCAATAGTGTATAAGTTATCTTATCAATTGTGTCCTTCATTCATAGGTAAGAATCACAATCAAGATCACTGGATTTTGGTGAATTTAAAATTTCACCTGTTACACCTCAATAAAGCTGTTTTTAAAAAGATAAAAAGGAAAAGAAGTCACTAGTGAGGGTGTTCAGGACACACCACCCTAACATATGGCATCATGGCATGCTGAATATTTCAAACTGAAAGGATTTAAGAAATGGTGTGTATAGGAAGGACTTTCTGACTTTCCCCTGAAGCCAGTCATAAGACCCTAATGTGAGAGGTACCTTATCCATACCTAGAGGCGAGGAGCATCTTCATCTTCAAAGACAAAGGGACACAGAGAGAAATCTGAATGAACAGGCCTTGCTAAGTGACCCTCAGTTTATACTTACTTCATACTCTTCCCTATCATATCTTTCCATGACTTTCCACTCTTTATCAAACCTAATATAAAAATACTCAGGTTTAACCATTTCTTTGAGTCTTCATTTCCTTATGAAGACTTCCTGTAATGTAAAACTTAGATTAAATGAGTTTGTATGCTTTTCTCCTGTCTGTGTCTGTTTAATTTTCAAGCCCAGCCAGACACTTTAAGAAGGTTGAAGAAATCTTCTTCCTCTCCTCCACCAGAATTTGAGAAAAACCAACAACATAAAAGGAAACCAAGATGGGAAACAAATCTTAAAAAGACAGTTACTCATTTTAAAAAGACAAATGAGTAACTGGCCAAAAGGAAATAGAGATAAATCAAAGAAAATGGGTGGAAGGGGTGAAAGACTCTTTTAAAAACTCTAATTAGTATCCTTACAGTGATTAGAGAAAAGTACTTTAACCACAAAATGAAAATAATCTCTTTGAGTGAAGGACAAAGGAGAATGTGTTCCTTGAAATTATGAATATGATGTTTAAAAATCCAGTGGATTAACTTGAACAGTAGAATGATAGATAAGGCTAAAGACCAACCTGATGATCTGAATTTGGTATCGAAGAACTCTCCCAGAGAGTAAAACAAAACGCTTAAAATCACCAACAATGTAAAAGACCTGGAGCCTACGTAAGGAAGCGCATCATCTAATCAGTTTCAGAACAATGGGAAGGAGGAAGTAATAATACCCAAAATACTAATAACAACAGAAAAAGAACATTTCCTTGAGCTTTAGAAAGATATGAATCTTCAAGCTGAAAATCTCTACCTAGTATGGGGAGAATGGAAGAAGAGGCATAGCTAGACATAATCTGATGAAATTTTAGAACTGTGAGGATAAAGATACCTTTTAATATTCCAGAGTGGGGAGATTGAAGGAAGAATAGAGAATGAAGAATAAAGAATGAAGGAATGAAAATCAGTCAGATATTCTGTTTCTTAGCAGCAGCACTGTACACGAGAAGACAGAGGAACGGGAATTTCAGATTTGTGTGGAGGAATGATATGGAGTCTAGACTTCTACACTCACTCACCCAAACTATTATTCATGTAAAACAGCAAAACCAAGATATTTTCTGACTTGCAGACTTTGAAGGTTTTTCCGTTCAAATAACTCAGGTGACCATTATATCTACTACTGTGGGCAAGAATCCATTAGAGGAAATGGAGTAGCCATCATAGTTAAATAAAAGAGTTGGAAATGCACACTTGGATGTGATCTCAAAAGAGACACAGATGTATAGAACAGTCTTTTGGACCCTGTGGGAAAAGGCGAAGGTGGGATGATTTGAGAGAATAGCATTGAAACGTGTATATTATCATATGTGAAACAGATCGCCAGTCCAGGTTCGATGCATGAGACAGGGTGCTCAGGGCTGGTACACTGGGATGACCCAGAGGGATGGGATGGGCAGGGAGGTGGGAGAGGGGTTCAGGATGGGGAACACACGTACACCCATGGCTGATTCATATCAATGTATGGCAAAAACACTACAATATTATAAAGTAATTAGCCTCCAATTAAAATAAAAAATTTTTTAAAAGGAATGATCTCTTTTTGTTTCCAAGACAAAGCACTCAATATCACAGTAATCCAGTCTGTGCCCTGATCAGTAATGCTGAAGAAGCTGAAGTTGAATGGTTCTATGAAGACCTACAAGACCTTCTAGAACTAGCACTCAAAAAAGATGTCCCTTTCATTATAGGGGACTGGAAAGCAAAAGTAGGAAGTCAAGAGATACCTGGAGTAACAGGCAAATTTGGCCTTGGAATGCGGAATGAAGCAGGGCAAAGACTAATAGAGTTTTGCCAAGAGAACACACTGGTCATAGCAAACACCCTCTTCCAACAACACAAGAGAAGACTAAAAATGAACATCACCAGATGGTCAACACCGAAATCAGATTGATTATATTCTTTGCAGCAAAAGATGGAGAAGCTCTATAGAGTTAGCAAAAACAAGAGCGGGAGCTAACTGTGGCTCAGATCATGAACTCCTTATTGCCAAATTCAGACTGAAATTGAAAAAAGTAGGGAAAACCACTAGACCATTCATGTATCACCTAAATCAAATCCCTTACAACTATACAGTGGAAGTGACAACTGGATTCAAGGGATTATATCTGATAGACAGAGTGCCTGAAGAACTATGAATGGAGGTTTGTGACACTGTATGACACTGTATAGAAGGCAGTGATCAAGACCATCCCCTAGAAAAAGAAATGCAAAAGGCAACATGGTTGTCTGAGGAGGCCTTACAAGTAGCTGAGAAAAGAAGAGAGCAAAAGGAAAAGGAGAATAGGAAAGATATACCCATTTGAATGCAGAGTTCCAAAGAACAGCAAGGTGGGATAAGAAAGCCTTCCTCAGTGATCACTGCAAAGAAATAGTGGAAAACAATAGAATGGGAAAAACTAGAAATCTCTTCAAGAAAATTAGAGATACCAAGGGAATTTTCCATGCAAATATGGCACAATAAAGGACAGAAATGGTATAGATTTAACAGAAGCAGAAGATATTAAGAAGAGGTGGCAAGAATACACAGAAGAACTATATTTAAAAGATCTTCACGACCCAGATAATCATGATGGTGTGATCACTCAGCCTAGAGCCAGACATCCTGGAATGTGAAGTCAAGTGGGCCTTAGGAAGCATCACTATGAACAAAGCTAGTGGAGGTGATGGAATCCCAGTTGAGCTATTTCAAATCCTCAAAGAGGATGCTGTGAAAGTGCTGCACTCAATATGTCAGCAAATTTGGAACACTCAGCAGTGGCCACAGGACTGGAAAAGGTCAGTTTTCATTCCAATCCCAAAGAAAGGCAATACCAAAGAATGCTCAAACTGCCACACAATTGCAGTCATCTCACACGCTAGCAAAGTAATGCTCAAAGTTCTTCAAGCCAGGCTTCAACAGTACATGAACTGTGAACTTCCAAATGTTCAAGCTGGATTTAGAAAGGACAGAGTAACCAGAGATCAAATTGCCAATATCCGCTGAATCATTGAAAAAGCAAGAGTTCCAGAAAAGCATCTACTTCTTTATTGACTGTGCCAAACGTTTGACTGTGTGAATCACAACAAACTGTGAAAAATTCTTCAAGAGATGGCAATACCAGACCACCTGACCTGCCTTCTGAGAAATCTATATGCAGGTCAAGAAGCAATAGTTGGAACTGGACATGGAACAACAGACTGGTTCCAAGTCAGGTAAGGAGTACATCAAGGCTATATATTGTCACCCTGCTTATTTAACTTATATGCAGAGTACCTCATGAGAAATGCTGGACTGAATGAAGCATAAGCTGGAATCAAGATTGCCGGGAGAGATATCAATAACCTCAGATATGCAGATGACACCCCCCTTATGGCAGAAAGCGAAGAACTAAAGAGCCTCTTGATGAAAGTGAAAGAGAGTGAAGAAGTTGGCTTAAGACTCAACATTCAGAAAAGTAAGATCATGGCATCTGGTTCCATCATTTCATGGCAAATACATGGGGAAACAGTGGAAACAGTGCCTTTATTTTGGGGGGCTCCAAAATCACTGCAGGTGGTGACTGTAGCCATGAAATTAAAAGATGCTTGCTCCTAGGAAGAAAAGTTATGACCAACCTAGACAGCATATTAAAAAGCAGGGACATTACTTTGCCAACAAAGGTCCATCTAGTCAAAGTTATGGTTTTTCCAGTAGTCATGTATGGATGTGAGAAATAAAGAAAGCTGAACGCTTGAAGAATTGATTATTTTGAATTGTGGTGTTGGAGAAGACTCTTGAGAGTCTCTTGGACTGCAAGGAGATCCAATCAGTCCATCCTAAAGGAGATCAGTCCTGAATATTCACTGGAAGGACTGATGCTGAAGCTGAAACTCCAATACTTTGGCCACCTGGTGCGAAGAACTGACTCATTTGAAAAGACCCTGATGCTGGGAAATATTGAAGGCAGGAGGAGAAGGGGATGACAGAGGATGAGACGGTTGGATAGCATCACTGACTCAATGAACATGCTGCTGCTGCTGCTAAGTCTCTTCAGTCGTTGTTCGACTCTGTGCAACCCCATAGCAGCCCACCAGGCTCCCCCGTCCCTGGGATTCTCCAGGTAAGAACACTGAAGTGGGTTGCCATTTCCTTCTCCAATGCATGAAAGTGAAAAGTGAAGTTGAAGATGCTCAGTCGTGCCCGACTCTTAGCGACCCCACGGACCGCAGCCTCTGTCCATGGCATTTTCCAGGCAAGAGTACTGGAGTGGGTTGCCATTGCCTTCTCACCAGTGGACATGAGTCTGAGTAAATTCCAGGAGTTGGTAGTGTGCAGGGAGGCCTGGTGTCCCGCAGTCCATGTGGTCACAAAGAGTCGGACAGGACTGAGAGACTGAACTGAACTGATCTGAACTGAACCCCATGTTAAAAAAAACATTCTCAAAGAGAAAACCTTGACAAAGTAAAAGTAAATTCAAGGAAGTGGATGGTGCAAAATATAGGGAAGAGTGGTAGCTGAATATGAACTATAAAAGCAAAGAAAGTTGAAAAGTTAGTAGAAAATGTACTGAATTCTTAACAATTGAAGCTTTTTCCTGTTGAGCAGTGGGAGGTTTCGTGACATGGATCACATGCCCTTTGAATCTAAATACATCACTTATTTCTATATAAATATTATTTAAATTGTTGTAAAACAATAACTATATATATACCATAAATTTTGTTATCTACTCCATGGATAAGGCAGAGAAATTCCTAATTATAGCTCTTTAAAAGAATGTACATTTTCTAAACCTTGGTATCTGAAATAAATGAAAAGTCTACAACTGGAAAGGAAATGAGTAATAATGAAAGTACATCAAGTTTTTAAATTTTTTGTAACAGATACCACCTTTAATTAATAAATCAAGAAATAGTTGTAAAAAAGTTCATTTAAATAAATCATGGTAATGACTATAAGTAAAAATACCAGAAACTAAGTAAGAAGAACTGGTTGGAATGAGGAAGACTTTAAATTGTTAAAAAAAATAAAGCTTTGTTCTAATTAAAACTCAAAGTCTTTCTCAGTTGTATGATTATACAATTGCAAACTAAATATTCATGCTATATATCTTAGTTGATTCATTACAAAGCTTTAAATTCAGAAGTTTTGTGAAGGTCAATTACTAAAATTATTACTTTTGAGAAACTAGCTCAAAGCACAGCACTTGAGAATAAGGATTACACAAAGGCTATCAAAGCACTAGGGTACTATTCATAGTAAAAGAGTTGGCTCTGAGAAGAATTGAAAATCAAAAAAGAACAAATTAAATGGGTCATCTGTTCTCTTTCGTGGCATACAAAAGCCAAAAACACTTTTCTTACTATTAAGGTCAACTACCTGAAACCAAAGAGATTAAGGAAATAAAGAGTAATTCTAAAGCAAGAGAAAGGAGCCCTTCAAGGAAGCAGTTATTGAGCTAGAGCATCTGATCTTTCAGGAAGTAGAAATGAACAAACAGATTTGAAACTTGGCTCACCTGGTTTGAGGAACAAAAGAAGTTTTCACAAGCTGTGGTTAGACCCATCATTTGCAACATTCAGTCCTACAGTGAATGGGTCTTAGGAGAATATATCAGTACATCATAGTGTTTGGGACCTGACCAAAGACATCCTCTAACCATGCTTCTTTCAATTTCCAAAAGAAAGTTAAGAAAGACGGAGAGAAGTCCTAGTCTTAAATGCTTAATAAATTGACAGATAAAGATTTATATTGAATCTGAAAAAAAAAGTGTTAGTCACTCAGTCATGTTTGACTCTGTGACGCCGGACTATAGCCTGTCAGTTTCCTCTGTCCATGGAATTCTCCAGGCAAGAATACTGGAATTAGTAGCCATTGCCTTCTCCAGGGAAACTTCCCCACCCAAGGATCAAACCCAGGTCTCCTGCACTGCAGGCAGATTCTTTACCATCTGAGCCATCAAGGAAGCCCTATATTGAATCTACATAATTTGAAATCTGAAAGATATATTTTCTATCTCAACCATATTATAAATGTGCAGTTTTTCACTTCCCCTATCCAAGGATAATTTGGAAACACTAAGATTAAAAAAAGTTATAGTGTTAACTTATGAAAATTAATACCATCTTGTACATTTTAAAACTGATTAATGTATTTATTCAGTGAAAGAAAGCAAAAGATGGATGCCAATTAGCAATTTTTAATAGAAATAGAACATAGGATTGAGTTTGGAATAAGCCTCAGTGTAAAACCCAGAGAATGCCTTTGTAAGAGAGAATGGAGTTGACAGATTCATACATCAACCACAGAGTGAATGTCAAATATTTTGTTTGACTTTTTGAACATTAAGAACCAAAATGTTACTTCTCTAGCTATAAAGCTATAAATCAAATTTCTACTCTTTTCTCTTGCCTATATCTCTAAACGCTGAGTAAAACCACAAGATTTCTATCAGGCAAATTAGTGCAGCATGGATTATAAATCACAGTTTCTAGAAGTGGACTTCAGTGGGACTGAATGTGCCCTCCTATGTCACTTTAATTATGGATTATGAACTCAGAAATTATCCACTCATATCTCAAAGCATCTTTAAAGACTCTTGAGCTGTGTACTGTCTGAATGCAGTTGACTTTGCTCCGTGGAAACATAGAGTTGTGTTTTTCTCTAATGTAGAGTGTCAAGCACTACTCATTGGAAACTATGAGTTACTTTAACAATTGTAAAATTTCACCATTCAAAACACTGTAGTCAAAACACTGCTGTTTCAGTTGGTTTGAAAGTGAAAGTGAAAAGTGAAGTCACTCAGTCGTGTCTGTCTCTTTGCGACCCAGGAACTGTAACCCACCAAGCTCCTCCATCCATGGGATTCTCCAGGCAAGAGTACTGGAGTGGGTTGCCATTATACACACTTACTAAGTACCTACCTTTGCCAAGTTCTGAGAGTACAAAGATGATTATGATCCATTCCATACCATCCAGCAGTTCAGGGCAGAGGAGGTACAAATAAGCAAGGCGGTAAGAATGTTGGGAGTCCCTCTATAGAAATATCTATACATGTCTGTACATCAGCAACAGAACAGTGAATGGCATAATATTGGATGCATAGTAGATTTTGGTTGAATAAATAAAATATCATGAGAATATACAAAGAGATTGTGATGCCTCAGAAGAAGGGAAACAAGAAGCACTGAACCGTAAGCTAAGTTTCAGAAAATGTGTAACTTGCATAGAGATGAAATAGATGAAAGGATCCTAGTTGAAGAGAAGAATGTGTGGAAAGTCCCAAAGGGAGGAAATAGCATGTGAGTTCAAAGAACCAGATTAGCAGTTTTGCTGGATTGCTGGATTCCTGGATGTCAGTGGTGAGGGCATGAGAGATGAAGTTGGGCAGGTGGGAAGGTGCCTGAAAAGGCAGGGCATGCTAAGCAGACTTCTGTCTTCTTAAAGAGAAATGCCATGATCCAATTTACATTTTAGAAAGATTTCTCCATGAGGATAGATTGGTAACCAAGAGCATAGTTAGATCATAACAAAAATCCCAGGGGGATGAGGGTTTAAAACAAGCGGATGGACTTGAGAGATTTGGAAAGTAGAAATAAAGGTGTGAGAGTGGACACAAAGAAGAAAAGAACAAGGAATCTGAGGCGATCCTTGTGTTCTGATTTGATTGATTGTGTGAACAGGAGTGCTGGTTACCAGAACACAGTCTGAGGAAAAGGTGATACAGGAAGGATGGGTTCATAGATGCTTATGAGACCTTCATATGTACAAATTAAGAATTGTTCCTTGCCCATAGTTAGTATTTGATGAATGGGTACATGTAGAATTCAGCAAAGTGATTCATGTGTGTGTGTGTGTTCTTTTTCAGATTCTTCTCCATTATAAGTTATTACAAGATACTGAATATAGTTCCCTGTGTTATATAGTAGGTCCTTATTATTTATCTGTTCTGTGCTGAGTAGTGTTTATCTGTTAATCCCAAACTTCTAATTTATCCTCTATTGTCCCTTTTCTTGGGCTTCCCTTGTGGCTCAGATGGTGAAGAAACTGCTTGCAATGCAGGAGACACAAGTTCTATCCCTGGGTATGGAAGATCCCTGGAGAAGGGAATGGCAACCCACTCCAGTATTGTTGCCTGGAGAATTCCATGGACTGAGAAGCCTGGCAGGCTACAATCCATGAGGTCACAAAGAATCAGACACAACTGAGCTACTAACACAACAACAATATCCCTTTTCTTAACCTTTATGCAGAAGAATCTTAAAATGCAGTTCAAAGCACAAAACAGTCTGTATGTTTTGCTTGGTCTTGAAGCTTGGAAATGTTTCTCTAAATGAAAAAAAAGAAAGAAATGTTTCTTTAGCTCGTATGGAGGGGTAGAGGGTTTATTTTTATGAAATTAATAAGTATTTAGCAAGAGTTAATTTGTTTTAGAGGGGTTTAAGGCTTCTTTCGAAAAAGAGAAAACACAATGGAAAGTCTCCCATTTATTTATTCAGGAGCAAAGCTTTTAGGATGCAGTAGCCAAAAGCTATATTACTAACTTGATTGTTCCAAGAGGAGTGCTGCTCAGCTGCCATGGTGATAGGTACCATGGAAATAGACACACTTTGTCAGATGTATTGTAAATGCTTTGGGGTATGAGGGCAGCGGTTGCAGCAAACATGTTATTGTGTTACATTTTAGAGGTTGTACAATGTAAGAGGCTTATGTAGAGTCTGCTGGTAAGTGTGACCAGGATTTAAAAGAAGCATTCTTAAAAAAAAAAAAATAATAATGAACAAAAACAAATTGCAACCTATTAGACCTAAAATGAAATGAGAGCAATTTGCAAGGCTCACAGCCATCTTTTATGAGAAAAACCAGGTCGGTGTGGAAGCTTCAGAAAATTATATGATATTCCAAAGAGCTGTAAACTTTGAAGTGTCTGTGGCAGTAGGTGATAGGCAGCATGTGGATAATTTAAATCCATAAATATTCCTCAGACTTTAGCTAAGCAGTTCAGCTTTTCCTCATTGGCCAGTGCAACATTAGTTTTCATTAACAATAATGTGAAGTTATTAACAGTGATTACTAGTATTAATATCCATTTTGTGTCCTGCTTTTTTTTTTTTTTTTGCTTTTCAGCCTCCTTTAACAACCCTAAAGGTACAAGTGACTGATACCATAAGCACATCTGTTCCATAATGGGGGAAATTAAGGCATAGAGAAGAAATAAAGACTTCCTAGTCTCAAGTGACAGACAGAGTTGGAGTTTGAACTGAGGAAAGCTAGAGTCCCAACCGTCAACTTATTTACAAACATCTCAAGAGTGGTAAACAAAACCTAAGTCAAGGGTGTATGGGCTATCATCATGGCCGTTTAACAGGTAATGTGGCTTAGCAGCAAGCACTGTACTGCTGTTTCATTTTGGAGCAGCTACACAACCCTCACACTTAAGAGGGAAATCCAGGATACTTCCCTGATTCATACCCAGGCCACACTTACAATTATACTAGCTTGTGTTACTCGATACACAAGTGAGTGAGGGATACTGTTGGCCTTTTTCTACTAGGTTCTTCCCTGTCCTCAGTCCTTCCCAAATACATTATAACTCACAATCCAGTCTCTCACTTTCCAAATCCTAGGACACAGGATCCAAATGCTGTTCTTTACTTTTCAAATGCATTGTTAGACTCAAGAACAAATAGATTTAGAAATTAAAACTTTAGATCCATGGTCATGGTTCTTAAAACTATACTTTCAGAAGAAGAACCTGGGGAGCATGTTAAAAGAAGTGCAGATTCCCTGACCCCCATTCTGACTCAGGAGGCCATATTTTAACAAGCTCTTGTGATGCTTCTGAAGCAGGTGGTTTGCATATTGCCCTTTGAGACACCAAGAAGCAGCTTGTCAGTCTGGTAGAGCCTTATCCATACCTGTGGTCCTAAGCCTAATGGAAGCAGTGGGGAGGTTATGGACGTGGCAGTAGTGAGAAGGGAGTTCTGGGCCTCTGCACCTGGGAGCCCAGCAAGGAGTCTTCTGCCCTTGAGGTCCCAGCATACACGGTGGCCCAGACTGGATTCGTCTATGTGTGAGAAAAAAACACAACAAACTTTGGGTCTTCACAGAGGAAGAAGCATGGGAAAAAAAAACAGACGCCACATGGTGATCTATAATCTGAGTAATTGGTTCCTGAGTCGGTGAGAGGATAAGAGTTGAAATCAATTTTCTTCTCTCAGATATTGAACACCCGAAGATAAATTAAACAAAGACCAGGCCCCAGCCTTTTAGAGAAATGAAACGTTTTTTAACGTGTTGGTGCTTCTTTCTTATTGTTAGGAAGGCCTGGCCAGGGTAGCTGAAATAATGGAGCTGGGCAACTTGAACATTAAAATGCAGTCCTTGAATAAAACTTTGGAGAAAAGACCCCTTTTCTCATCCCCTGTGTACCCCCACCACAATCCTTAAGCTTTGGCAGCATTTCAAATCCTCTCTGAGCCCACAGCAGAACTTGTAGCCTTGGCTTGTTTTCTGGGACTTATATGATACCCTTGTTTTCTACTTGGGAATTCAAGCAAAGCTCTGTCTCTGGCTGAAGCAGTGGTAGTCATTGTTGTAAATAGCTTGGACTAATTTATCTTTCTAAAATGCTTAGAATAGCATTCAGATGCCAAGATATTTGGAGTGGGGAAAAGAATGTTATTTTTATAAGAAATACTATTTTAGGGAATTGTTCTAACATTAAAAGACAGAAATGGGCCATATGGTTTGTCAGGAAATATCCTTGCAAAGCTAAAATCCGTGTTACTGCCCACATGAGTAGGTTAGTTAGCCATTTTCCCACTTTCTCTTAAATCAGATCATGATTCCTGAGTTATAGCCATCTCTCAAAACTAGAAGGATGCATGAATCTGGCCAAGTGCTTTGAACTGAGTCAAGGGAAAGCTAACACAGGCCTCATTTGTTTCCATCTACCTATGGAAGCCAGGTCTATATCTTCCTTGGGCTGAGTAATTATGACCATTTGTATCTCCTTCCACAGGGCCAGATTGTTTGATAGTTTCATTTTAATGATTAAAAACTCCAGTGATAATGTCAGCCAATTGTTTCATCTTCTTTCACATCATGCTCTAGCCACTTAATGAAGTATTTGACCCCTTGAGCTACGTTTCAAACTATAAATCTCTCCTCATGCCTCCTAAAAAAAATAATGAGTTTTTTTTAGTTTATTTACTGTTTTTATCCCCAAATGATAACCACCATTTCCTCCATGACCAGAGTGATGTACTGTCAACCCTGGAAAAAGATATCTTGAATAACCTTCAAGAAAAATCAAATGAAGAGAGCCTTTGGCTCCTTAGATGTTCAAAATATGAGAAAAATCAACCTGATGTTTTTTAAATTCAGAAACGTGGCAACTATGAGTACATCAAATCAGCATAACTTAAATATTGGCATCTCTAGGTGTGTTCTTTATAGAAGGACTCAAAAGACTGGGACTCTGGGGAAAGGGGCCAAGAAGCACAACAGAAGAAAGAAAGACCAAGACCTAAAGACAAGCTGGAGGTAACAGCCAGCCCCTACCCTCAGAGAAACATGGATGAGGGCAGTGGGGTGAGGAATATGTGACAACCTGGAGGTAACAGCCAGCCCCTCCCCTCAGAGACACATGCATGAGGGCAGTGGGGTGAGGAATGTGTGACAAGCTGGAGGTAACAGCCAGCCCCTCCCCTCAGAGACACATGCGTGAGGGCAGTGGGGTGAGGAACGTGTGACAACCTGGAGGTATCAGCCAGCCCCTACCCTCAGAGACACACGGATGAGAGCAGTGGGGTGAGGAACGTGTGTAGATGGTGGGGTCTGCCTTCCTAAATAAGGTACGATGAATATGGTGAGTCTTTTCCTGTCATCTGAATTCATAATGCCTTTTCAATGTCATCTTCTTAGAGAATAAGCATTTCTGAACTGCATTGCTTTTTAGCCTATGTTTCATGCATTTAAGAGCTTGCAGTCCACTGGGTATTTTTAGTGCTTAAAAATGACCCGAGAAACCTGTTAAAATGCAAATTTGTGGGTTCCATCCCTATCAGTTCTGATTTGGTTAATCAGGGATGGATCCAGAAATTTTCAATTTTAGTGAACATACTAGTTGATTTTAAAGCTAGTCAACAGGGCTACACTGCCGTACCATTTGCTACTTTCCATCTTCCTCTTTCGCAGTCCTGCCTGCTTTCTTGCGTTCTTCCAGCACACACCGTACTTGTGCCTGTGTCCTTTGCCCTCAGAATTCTTTTTCAGTCATCGATTATCTAGATACCCACTTAAGCTTCAGCTTCTCTCTTGGGTTTCTCACAGAATCTCATTGTTTCTTTGCGTCAAACTGTGACTTCTTTCTCAGGCCATAAAACTACTGATAATTGATTGAAGTTGTTTCCTTATTGCTGCCACTGCAATTATAAATGACGATGATATTCTCAAGGTCATTTATATACCACAAAAAATAAACAGTGTTTGCTTTATGCACAGAACCTTCTGAGGACCTGGTGTATAACGCATTGACTCATTAATCTGTACAGCCCATGTGCAAAAACTAGATAGAACTGCTCTTTCCACTTTACAGTTGAAGGCAACAGGTCAGAAGTACACATTCCAGTGTCAATTTTTTCTATTAATCTTGACTTAGAAAATTCATGTAGTGGATATTTATAGACTACCATATGTCAAGCATTATGCTAGGTGTTAATGATACAGTGATGATCCTGCCCTCATGAATCTTACAGTCTAGTTGAGAAGCAGAGAGGAAGACAAAGGGAATTATGAGCACATATATGGTGGCACCTAATGCAGTATTAAGGGCTTCCCAGAAGAAGGCGATGGCACCCCACTCCAGTGTTCTTGCCTGGAGAATCCCAGGGATGGGGGAGCCTGGTAGGCTGCTGTCTCTGGGGTTGCACAGAGTCGGACACGACTGAAGCGACTCAGTAGCAGCAGCAGATGGTGCTAGTGGTACAGAACCCACTTGCCTGTGCAGGAGATGTAAGACACACAGGTTCGATCCCGGAATCAGGAAGATATCCTGGAGAGGGGCTTGGCAACCCAGGTGTGTGTATCTGGAGAATCCTTTGGACAGAGGAGCCTGGAGGGCTACAAGTCCATAGGGTCACAAAGAGTAGGACATGACTGAAGCAACTTAGTATGCATGCATGGAACCCAATATTGAATAGAGGGGCAGGGCTATCAAGGAGACTAGAAGTTAAATTGGACTGAAGGTTGAATATGTTGACACTAGATCATGTCCTTGATGGTTGGTTTCATTTAAAACAAAATTCTAAAATTTATTTTCTTGTGGTTTTATCTTAATTATAAAATTTCAGTAGAAAATAGGTTATAAAAATAAACCAGGATGTTGGAATTGGACCCTTCTGACTTTAAATCTGAGCTCCACCCCTTATATGTTGTATGACTCTGGACAAATTAGTTTATGTTTTCAAATCTTAGAGTTCTAATGTATGAAGTAGAATTAATGATCCCTAAACCACATGCTAGCAAAGTAACGCTCAAAATTCTCCAAGGCAGGCTTCAACAATACATGAACCAAGAACTTCCAGATGTTCAAGCTGGATTTAGAAAGGGCAGAGGAACCAGAGATCAAATTGCCAACATCCATTGAACCACAGAAACAGTAAGAGAGTTCCAGCAAAACATCTGCTGCTTTATTGACTACGCCAAGGTCTTTGACTGTGTGGATCACAACATACTGTGGAAAATTCTTAAAGAGATGGGAATAACAGGCCACCTGACCTGCCTCCTGAGAAATCTGTATGCAGGTCAAGAAGCAACAGTTACGACTGGACATGGAACAACAGACTGGTTCCAAATCAGAAAAGGAGTAAGTCAAGGCTGCATATTGTCACCCTGCTTATTTAACTTATATGCAGAGTACATCATGCAAAATGCCTGGCTGGATGAAGCACAAGCTGGAATCAGGATTGCCAGGAGAAGTATCAATCACCTCAGATATGCAGATGACACCACCCTCATGGCAGAAAGTGAAGAAGAACTAAACAGCCTCTTGATGAAAGTGAACGAGGAGAGTGAAAGAGTTGGCTTAAAACTCAACATTCAGAAAACTAAGATCATGGCATCTGGTCCCATCACTTCATGGCAAATAGATGGGGAAACAATGGAAACAGTGACAGACTTTATTTTGGGGGGCTCCAAAATCACTGCAGATGGTGACTGCAGCCATGAAATTAAAAGACACTTGCTCCTTGGAAGAAAAGCTATGACCAACCTAGACAGCATATTAAAAAGCAGAGATATTACTTTGCCAACAAAGGTCCATCTAGTCAAAGCTATGGTTTTTCCAGTAGTCATATATGGATGTGAGAGTTGGACTATAAAGAAAGCTGAGCACTGAAGAACTGATGCTTTTGAAGTGTGGTGTTGGAGAAAACTCTTGAGAGTCCTTTGAACTGCAGGGAGATCAAACCAGTCAATCCTAAATGAAATCAGTCCTGAATGTTCATTGGAAGGACTGATCTGAAGCTGAAACTCCAATACTTTGGCCACCTGATGTGAAGAACTGACTCATTTGAAAAGACCCTGATGCTGGAAAGGATTGAAGGCAGGAGAAGAAGGGGACAACAGAGCATGAAATGGCTGGATGGTATTACTGATTCATTGAACATGAGTTTCAGCAAGCTCTAGGAGTTATGGACAGGGAAGCCTGGTATGCTGCAGTCCGTGTGGTCACAAAGAGTTAGACATGACTGAGCAACTGAACTGAACTGAACTGATAGACTTCTTTCAGCATGGAAAGAACTTTTTTCCATATGAAAGATGAAAATCTTTCAATATGTTGAATACTACACAAACATAGGTACATACTCTCACACACTCCCTATAAGCTTGGGTTTTCTTTGATGTGGTTTGTTAAATCATTTGGTAGTAATCCCCCTGTAAAAAGAATTTTTTAGGGACTGGCAATCTTTAGCTGTCATTAAAGTATCTCTTCATCTCTCCTGGTCTATGCTCCTTAGTCTATAACTAGAAACCAACCATTTGAAAGAAACTGTGATCTCATCTGCGTTGCAATTACTTCATTACATTTCTGTCTTCTAAGTTTTGATGACCCATCTGTGCCTTACTCATCGTCATTTTCCAGCACTTGTACATGACTGGAACACTGAGCACTCAAAATCTATGGCTCAGACAGTAAAGAATCTGCCTGCAATGCAGGAGATCTGGGTTTAATCCCTGGTTCAGGTAGATCCCCTAGAGAAGCAAATGGCTACTCACTTCAGTATTCTTGCCTGGAGAATTCCTTGGACAGAGGAGCCTGGTGGGCTACAGTCCATGGGGTCACAAAGAGTGAGACATAACTGAGCGAGTAACTCTTTCACTTTGGCTTTGAACTTCCTGGGCAAAAAGGTCAAAGCAAAAAGACACTCTTTGTATTCACTCATTCAGCAAATTATCTGTTAGATAATTATCACCACCTAATATAATATGATTTATTTGAGAAGTGTTACACACACCATGATATTAATTTGGAAAATAATTTGTCACATAGTGTGTCCTCTTTGTGGATTATATGAAGCTCAAAACATCATAGCAAGAAGAAAATAATTCTTGGAGTACAGCAGTGTTTTAAAGTAACATCCTTTAAGGTCCTGCACTTGCTTTATTAAAGCCAAGGCAACTTGTTAGCACTTTGCTTTCCTCTAAGGAGTGACTTTGTGTTGAGGTGCTCTGAAAGTGAAAGTGTTAGTTGCTCAGTCATGTCCAACTCTTTGCAACCCCATGGACTCAGGTGTTCTAATTTCACCCTCTTCCGAATTCCCCCTATCTGCTGGCAGTTGACCACCATAAGCACTGGCCTATTTACATATGTGTGGCAAGAAGTGGTATCCTCCTTCTGCTGATGAAGCTGAGCTCAGGGAAGTCAAACAGGCTGAAGTAGTCAGACTGTTAAATGGCAGAGACAGAACTCTTTCCACTGCCATTGCTGCATCTTGACCAGAGTAGATTCATATCCTGAAGCCCAGAGAGAAAATGAGCCTAACTTTAGAGACTGTGAAAGTCGGTCAGTCGTGTTCGACTCTTCATGACCCCACGGAGTATACAGTCCATGAAATTCTCCAGGCCAATGTTCTGGAATGGGTAGCCTTTCCCTTCTCCAGGGGATCTTTCCAACCCAGGGATCAAACCCAGGTCTCCCACATTGCAGGTGGATTCTTTACCAGCTGAGCCACAAAATTAGAGATTGCCAAGATTCATGCCTCCAGCTAATCCCTGCAGCATCGGGCTGTGTGGTATCTGCTTCAGGAAGGAGAAAGGCAGGAGCTAGATGTCAATATCTGAGCTTTCTTGGTTTCATTTTGTGGGCAGAACAAAACGTTAAACACTTATTATCCTCCCCTTTCACTGAATTCTGAGCCAAAGTCCAGCTCCAGACACACTGGGGAAGCTCAAAACTGCCCCTTACCTTGAGATTGGCCTTTTCAGCTTCAGAAACTTTAGACCCATTGTTTTGCCCAGCCCCTGGCCTCTCCGGTGCAGACAGTATGTGGCTGTTAGGAAATGTCAGTATGTAGTACAGTATCCTGAATCACAGCTGGCATTCTGAAGCCAGGCAGACCTGGGTCTGTACCTGACTGCTGTCTATGGCTTCTGGGGATGGAGTCAAGTTCCCTAATCTGAGTCATACTTTCCCTCTAGTGGAATGGATGTATTAGCAGCCCTTCTTCATAAATCTGTGGTGAGGATTAAATGAGAGAATCCTTGTGAAACACTTAGCCCAGTGTCTATCACTTGTATATGTTAATAAATGTGTGGTCTAAAAAAAAAAAAAAAAAAAAAAAATGTGTGGTCTGATATGGCTTTTATTCCTGTAAGTGTGGAGTGTTTTTCTCTACTCTTTGATTCATGTCTGAGTCACATATAATCTTCGTTCCATGTTATCTGACAATTGCAAATGAAGGAATAAGGAGGACTTTTTTCATTAATTCCTGGTGGTTTATCTTAAACTAATGGAATTTTAAAATGGGAAGTTAAGAATCCTTCTCCACAAATCTGGTAGTACTATATGAAAAAGGATGTTTAAATAGGGAAGACTTTGACATTTTCTCCTTTCCTTCTCACAAGTTTGATTCTACGACATGTATCTTTGCAAGACAAACATTTCTTTAAAAACTTAAATAACAACCTTCCTTCCTCCCCATGTACTCTTCTGTCAACTCCCAAACAGCCATCGTACACTTCTGTAGAGTCCACCACCTTGAAGACGATAGGATGGAGTGGTGTGTGCTCATTGTCATAGTAATGAAGGCACTGCTATTCACTCTGTGTTGTGGTCTGGGTTAGAAAGTACTCAAGGAATGGTGTGCAAGCATAACCTGCTCAGTTTGTCTTTATTTTCATGGTAATTGCTTAAGAAGACTTGATTAATAATCACATTAATAGGAACATTCTAAGGAAACCACTTCTTGATTATATAGCAAAACATCTGAAATGTCTTAAAATACACATGCAAAACGTGCTAGACATTTATGATAATGGGATGTTGTTTACCTTTTCTTGTGTATGACAGCTTAGTATGTAAACACTTGTTTAGGAATATTGTTACTGTTTAGTTGCTAGATTGTGTCTAACTCTTTTGTGACCCCATGGACTGTAGGCTCCTCTGACCACAGGATTTTCGAGGCTAGAATACTGGAGTGGGTTGCTATTTCCTCCTCCAGGGGATCTTCCTGACCCAGGGAGCAAACCCACATCTCCTTCATTGGCAGGTGAGCCACCCAGGAAGCATATACTAGCACATATCTTTTTTATCTTCTAGCAAATGAACAGGCTGAAAGATGGCTGTACACCTACTCTTACGGAGGTATTGAAACACATTGCTGAAGGAGATTGGGCCAAACACGCCAGAGTTCTTTTCACTTCAAGTTTAACATCAGATGTCAGTTTTGCAGAATTATCTTTAAGTAACTATCTCTAACCTTTAAGACTTTTAAAAACCATCCATACCTGGAACACTAGAGTAAAAGAAAAATAAGAATATAATTTGAGCACAGCTCTATCATTATTTTATACCCAAAGAGTAAGTCTGTGCTAAGAACACTGAAGTTGAATCAAGAAGTGGCCCTAACTCTGTTGCTGAGACCAGGAGTCCTGTGAGCAGACACATCTGTCTGGATCTCCAGTTAACCAACTTCAAAAGCATTCCTACAGGGTCAGTGGACAACAATGAGTCATTCTAAGTGTCTTTTAATACTCACCTCACATGAGATTTTAGCCTGGGACTTGCTGTCACCACTATTATGAAGGACTGAATGTCTTTCTGGTCTCTGAGACTTCCAGAGTCACTGTAACACAGGCAATATCTTACACATTAAGAAAAAAAAAAGAGGTTACTCTCTCCATTTGTCTCACCCGCTCCTTCCCTCACCTTTGTCCACAATCTCTTCTCTACTGTTTGCATCTCCACCACTGCCCTCTCACTACCATCATAACCAGGAATGTTCTAATTCATTCTCTTTATTGTGCATGATAAGTTGCTTCCGTTATGTCCAACTCTTTGTGACCTTATGTACTGTAGCCCGCCAGGCTCCTCTGTCTACAGGATTCTCCAGGCAAGAATCCTGGAGTAGGTTGCCATGTCCTCTTCCAGGGGATCTTCTCAACCCAGGGATCAAACCCTTGTATCTACATCTCCTGCATTGCCAGGCAGGTTCTTTACCACTAGCACCGCCTGGGAAGCCCTTTCTCTTTATTCCTGTTGATTAATTCAATACAGGCTGGTGCTGAGGTTTAGTTTGGGCATGTGGAATTTGAATCTGTGCTGAGACGTGAACTGGCAATCTTACATACACAGGGAAAGAAATGGCTGAGGTGAAAGATCTAACATAACAACATCTTTGCTTTATTTTGTTTTTGTAAAGGAACGTTCTGATTTTTCCAGGCAAATACTGATGCCCAGATTTACTCTAAGGAACCTGTCAAGGCCTGAAAGGGAAATCTGGAACATGCTAGATGAGGTTGTGACAGAGAAGAGTGCATGTACTGACCACTCTAAAATGTGGTTGGCCCGCTGTGGTAGATGCCAGTCATTTTAAACTCTCTTCTCTCATGTTCTCCTACTACTATGGAGCCTATAAAAACATATAGTGACACATAGCTATATGACATGCACATATACTCTTTCCAGAATGCCTTGCACATAGGGGAAAATACACAAGCTGTTTGAATGCCTGGCTCTTTTTTTTTTTTTTTGGTCAATATAGCTATTACTGCCTTCCTGCTATTTTATCTCCCCCTCTTAGACTTAATAGCATGAACTAAATGCAGTTGATTTCACAAAGCAATTGAAGGGATGAAGAGAAATGTACCAGACATGGCGTGGGAGGGAGGTTCAAGGGTGGAGGACCTGTGTATACCTATGGCTGATTCATGTTGATGTATGGCAGAAGGCAGCACAATATTGTAAAGCAATTATCCTTTAATTAAAAATAAATTTTAAAAAGAAGTTAAATAATTACTAAGTTAGCGAAGAGTGGAGAGGTGTTCATATTCTAAGAAGCATATTCTTCCAGTCTCAGTGTTTTTATTCCTTTGAGTTCCTATGGTTGTGTGCCTTAGAATTTTGCTGTTTCTGTCCTAACACATTTCTCCACAAGAGCTGACTATTCTTCTCCTTTGTGTGCTTACTTTTTTCCTAATACAAGGCCTCCTCTGAAATTCCAAACCTAAATAGTGAGACCGGTTTTGTGAATTCAGTTTGCTTCTTGCTGAGGAAAAAAATTTAGTGCTGCTTCAGCAGCTTCCTTCAATACACTTTCAGATTAGTATCTTTTTTTAAATTTTTTTCTAGGTATGTTAGGAGTGGTTTACAAAATTGCAACCGTTTGCACAAATTTAGTCCTGTGCTGTAAATGTTTAATGAGATCATTATTTTAAATCCAGTTTCTGGTCCTTGTTCATTGTTGCATGTTCAGCAGAGGAATTTTTATTTTTTGGTCAGTGGTGGGGACTTTGGGCTTTCCTGGTGGCTCAGTGCTAAAGAATCTACCTGCAATGCAGGAGACACAGGAGAGCTGAGTTCGATCCCTGGGTCAGGAAGCTCCCCCAAAGAAGGAAATGGCAACCCACTCCAGTATTCTGGCTTGGAAAATCCCATGGACAGAGAGCCTAATGGGCTATATTCCATAGGGTCACAAAGAGTCAAACATGACTGAGCATGCACGGGGGACTTTATGTTGCTCCTGCTGCTGCTGCTAAGTCACTTCAGTCATGTCCGACTCTGTGCGACCCCATAGACGGCAGCCCACCAGGGCTCCCCCATCACTGGGATTCTCCAGGCAAGAACACTGGAGTGGGTTGCTATTTACTTCTCCAGTGCATGACAGTGAAAAGTGAAAGTGAAATCGCTCAGTCGTCTGACTCTTTGTGACCCCATGGACTGCAGCCTACCAGGCTCCTCTGCCCATGGGATTTTCCAGGCAAGGGTACTGGAGTGGGGTGCCATTGCTTTCTCTGGGACTTTATGTTAGTAAGGCACTATTGCAGAATCATCAGTAGGTCCCTTTAGTGATGATTTATTGAGAATGTTTCTTTTTACCTTGAATGTATAAGGCAGATTTTTGCAATACCAAACCATTCATTTAGTTATTCTATTTGCTGTGGCTTTCTGTCAAAGTGGTCAATAATGACCTTCAAAGGAAATATCTAAGTCATTAATGGTGAGAGGAATAAGCAGAAAATGGAAACATAATGTAGTGTTGCTCTTCACTGATACAAAGAATCTGTAAAATGAAGAAGGGAACCAGGAAAAAGTACTACAGCGCTAACCCTGTCAGTGAGTGTATCCATAGGAATGCTTTGGGCTGCAGTGACAGAAAATCCACCTAGCATCAGTGTGAACTGTAAGGACATTGACCGCTTACTTAATGGAAAGTTTAGAGGTAGGAGATTCCAGAGACACAAGTGGCTCAGCGGCCTACAATGTCAGGGCACTTTTCATGACCTTCTCATGACCTCAGGATGGCTTCAGTAGTTCCAAGCTTCATGGCCTCACAGTAAGTGGGGGCAGTCAGAGTGACAAAAGAGTTTTCTCTGCTTTTCATCAAGGAAAAAAACCTTTCACAGAAGCTCTCCAGTAGACTTCTCTTTATATCTCATTGGCTAAAACCTGACTACATTGCCACCCCTATGGGCAAGGCAGTCTGGAAAGAGTATATGTGCATGTCATATAGCTATATGCCACTAGATGATTTTATAGGCTCCACAGTAATAGGAGAACATGGGAGAGGAGGGCTTAAAATGACTATGGCAGCTACCAGGGTGGGCCAACCGCATTTTAGAGCGGTCAGTATGTGCACTCTTCTCTGTCACAACCTCATCTAGCATGCTCCAGCTTTCCCTTTCAGCCCTTGTCCGTTTCCTTAGAGTAAATTTGGGCATCAGAATTTCCTGGAAAAATCAGAATGTTCCTTTACAAAAACAAAATAAAGGAAAGATGCTATTATATTAGATATTTCACCTCAGCCATTTCTTTCACTGTATTTGCAAGATTACCAGTTCATGTTGCAGCACAGATTCAAAGTCCACAGGCCAAAACTAAACCTCAGCACCAGCCTGTATTGATTAATCAGCAGAATAAAAGGGAATGGGCTTCCGTGGTGGTGCTAGTGGTAAAGTACCCACCTGGCAGTGCAGGAGATATAGAAACTAGGATTCAGTCCCTAAGTGGAGAGGATCCCCTGGAGGAGGACATGGCAACCTACTCCAGGATTCTTGCCTAGAGAATCCCATAGACAGAGGAGCCTTGTGGTCTACAGTCCATAAGGTTGCAAAGATTAGGACATGACTGAAGCAACTTCAAGAGATCTCTAGTCTTTCCCATTCTGTTCTTTTCCTCTATTTCTTTGCATTGATCGCTGAAGAAGGCTTTCTTGTCTCTTCTTGCTATTCTCTGGAACTCTGCATTCAGATACTTATATCTTTCCTTTTCGCCTTTGCTTTTCGCCTCTCTTCTTTTCACAGCTATTTGTAAGGCCTCCCCAGACAGCCATTTTGCTTTTTTGCATTTCTTTTCCATGGGGATGGTCTTGATCCCTGTCTCCTATACAATGTCACGAACCTCATTCCATAGTCCTCCTCTCTATCTATCAGATCTAGGCCCTTAAATCTATTTCTCACTTCCACTATATAATCATAAGGGATTTGATTTTTCTTCAAGAAAATTAGAGATACCAAGGGAACATTTCATGCAAAGCTGGGCTTGATAAAGGACAGAAATGGTATGGATATAACAGAAGCAGAAGATATTAAGAAGAGGTGGCAAGAATACACAGAAGAACTGTACAAAAAAGATCTTCACGATCCAGATAACAATGATGGTGTGATCACTCATCTAGAGCCAGACATCCTGGAATGTGAAGTCAAGTGGGCCTTGGAAAGCATCGCTACGAACAAAGCTAGTGGAGGTGATGGAATTCCAGTTGAGCTATTTCAAATCCTCAAAGAGGATGCTGTGAAAGTGCTGCACTCAATATGCCAGCAAATTTGGAAAACTCAGCAGTGGCCACAGGACTGGAAAAGGTCAGTTTGCATTCCAATCCCAAAGAAAGGCAATGCCAAAGAATGCTCAAACTACCACACAATTGCACTCATCTCAAATGCTAGTAAAGTAATGCTCAAAATTCTCCAAGCCAGGCTTCAGCAATACGTGAACCGTGAAATTCCAGATGTTCAGGCTGGTTTTCGAAAAGGCAGAGGAACCAGAGATCAAAGTGCCAACATCTGCTGGATCATGGAAAAAGCAAGAGAGTTCCAGAAAAACATCTATTTCTGCTTTATTGACGGTGCCAAAGCCTTTGACTGTGTGGATCACAATAAACTGTGGACAATTCTGAAAGAGATGGGAATACCAGACCACCTGACTTGCCTCTTGAGAAATCTGTATGCAGGTCAGGAAGCAACAGTTAGAACTGGACATGGAACAACAGACTGGTTCCAAATAGGAAAAGGAGTACATCAAGGCTGTATATTGTCACCCTGCTTATTTAACTTCTATGCAGAGTACATCATGAGAAACGCTGGACTGGAAGAAACATAAGCTGGAATCAAGATTGCCGGGAGAATTATCAATCACCTCAGATATGCAGATGACACCACCCTTATGGCAGAAAGTGAAGAGGAGCTAAAAAGCCTCTTGACGAAAGTGAAAGAGGAGAGTGAAAAAGTTGGCTTAAAGCTCAACATTCAGAAAACGAAGACCATGGCATCCAGTCCCATCACTTCATGGGAAACAGATGGGGAAACAGTGGAAACAGTGTCAGACTTTATATTTTTGGGCTCCAAAATCACTGCAGATGGTGATTGAAGCCATGAAATTAAAAGATGCTTACTCCTTGGAAGAAAAGTTATGACCAACCTAGATAGCATATTCAAAAGCAGAGACATTACTTTGCTGACTAAGGTCCATCTAGTCAAGGCTATGGTTTTTCCTGTGGTCATGTATGAATGTGAGAGTTGGACTGTGAAGAAGGCAGAGTGCCAAAGAATTGATGCTTTCGAACTGTGGTGTTGGAGAAGACTCTTGAGGGTCCCTTGGACTGCAAGGAGATGCAACCAGTCCATTCTGAAGGAGATCAACCCTGGGATTTCTTTGGAAGGAATGATGCTAAAGCTGAAACTGCAGTACTTTGGCCACCTCATGCGAAGAGTTGACTCATTGGAAAAGACTCTGATGCTGGGAGGGATTGGGGGCAGGAGGAGAAGGGGACGACAGAGGATGAGATGGCTGGATGGCATCACGGATTCGATGGACGTGAGTCTGAGTGAACTCCGGGAGTTGGTGATGGACAGGGAGGCCTGGCGTGCTGCGATTCATGGGGTCACAAAGAGTTGGACACGACTGAGCGACTGAACTGAACTGAACTGAAGCAACTTATCATGCACAATAAAGAGAATAAATTAGGACACTCCTGGTTATGATGGTAGTGAGAAGAAGGAGGTTGTGGAAGACCCTAATATCTGTGATTGGCAGTTTTATTTAAAAAATAATTAATGGAACTTCTGGCGTAGATCTGTTTCTGCCCACTCACTTCCTCTAAGCACAATTAAAAACACTGGAAATAATGTGCAAGAGACAACCAAAGGAGAGCTCTAAAGGGTGGTAAGGAGGCAGGCTAGTTTGGAACCCTAGGACTGGAAGAACAGTACAGAGACAGAGCGTCTTATATGCCCTCCTCAACAGAAGGCCACTCATGCCTAGTGTTATCTGATCCTCAACTTGGCAATAGAAGGAAGCCCAGGTAGGTTCATTTCTCCCTCAGGTCCAGCGGGACTTTTTCTGAGAACACCAGGCTAGTCTAGCAAAGCTTGCACAGTAAGGTCAATCAGGAGCTCTGCCAATAATAAGCATCTAGGGGAAACACTCTCCTTCCCTTCCAAGCCAGAAGCTCCCCATCTCTACCAAGAGAAACTGAGGCAGGTAGGCAGAGCCGGCAAGAGGTGTCCAGCTGCAGCAAGCGGCCTAGTTCTTGAAGCCTCATTGCAGTGTGGGATTGAGATTTTTCTCCCATGCCAGCAGATACCAGGGCAGCTGGGAGGCACCATTTGGGGGATCCCATCAGACCACTTCCCTACTGAGAGACACTGGTTGGCACAGTCTGGTAAAACCTCCTCTGCTGTCTTTGGCAGGACCAGCAGATACCAGTGGGAGCCCCAGCGGCAGCAGAAAAACAAATAGACCAAAACAGTCTGCACAGGTTCTAAAAGTTAAACTGCCTTTAGAGCTATAGTTAACAAAACTTGATCAAGGCTCAAGACCCATATGCTAAACCTAAACAAGAGTACCTGCCTACTAAAATAAAAGACTTAAATAGGAAACAAAGTCTCCTGACATAAATACACCAAATGCTTGGGATACAATAGAATATCATCCATCATACCAAGAATGAAGATAATCACAGTTTAAGAAAAAACAAATAACTGATGCCAATGCCAATATAAATCATATGCTGGAATTGTCTGGAAAGGATTTTAAAGCAAACATCATAAAAATGCTTCAACAATCAATTACAAATGCTCTTGAAACAAAACAAAAATAGAAGATCTTAGCAAAGAAATAGAATTCATAAAATAACCAAATAGAAGTGCTAGTACTAAAAAAATTATAGAAAATTTTCAGAAATTACTGGATAGCTCAATGCTAGAATGGAGATGACCTCGAATAGAATCAGTGACTCTGAAGACAGAATAATTAGAGTTCACCTTGTCTGAACAATAAAAAGAAAATATACTAGAAAAAATCATATGAACAGAACCTTAGGGACCAGTTGAGAAATAACAAAAGATCCATGGTTTGTATTATCAGAGTCCCAAAAAGAGAGGAAAAGGAGGGAGGCTGAAAGAACATTTGAAAAACTCATGGCTGAAAACTAACCGTACTTAACAAAATACCAGCCTCGAGATTCAAGAAGCTGAGCAATCTTCCAAAAGGATAAACCCTCCAAATCTATGTCAACACATCATAATTAAACTTTTGAAAACTGAATACAAAATCTTGAAAACAATTAGAGCGAAATGGCATATCAATATGGGAACAGCAATTCAAATGACAGCAAATTTCTCACCTGAAATCGTGGAAGTCATAAGAAGTGGTACAATATTTTATTTTAAACTGCTGCAAGAAAATTGTCAACTATAAATTCTGTATCCAGTTAAACTATGCTTCAGAAATAAAGGGAAAATAAAGACATTCCACCCTGGAGAAGGGAATGGCAACTGACTCTAATATTCTTGCGTGGAGAATTCCTTGGACAGAGGAGCCTGGCAGGCTGTGTGGTCCATGGGGTCACAAAGAGTCTGACACAGCTGACCAACACACACACACACACACACACACACACACACACACACACACACACACACACATTCCAGATAAAGAAGAAGGCCCTAAATCCTCTGTGCTCTGCAGATTCATCTCTCTTACCTCACCCCTGGCAACCACATTGTCTCCATGGTTTTGCTTTTTCTGGAATGTCATACGTGTGCAGGCATGCTAAGTCATTTCAGTTGTGTCTGACTCCTTGCAACCCTATGGATTGTAGCCCACCAGGCTGCCCTGTTCATGGGGATTCTCCAGGCAAGAATACTGGAGTGGGTTGCCATGCCCTCCTCCAGGGGATCTTCCTGATCCAGGGATCAAACCCGCATCTCTTATGTCTCCTGCTTTGGCAGGCAGGTTCTTTACCATTAGCGCCACTTGGGAAGTCCAGAATGTCATATACTTGGACTCATATAGCACATAGCCTTTCAGATCACCTTCTTTCCCTTAGTGGTGTGCATTCAAGTCTCCCCTTCATCTTTTCGTGGCTTGAAAGCTTTTTAGTACTGAATAACATTTTGTTTTCTGAACGTACCACAGTTTATATTTATCCATTCACCTACTGGAGGTCATCTCGGTTACTTTCAAGTTTTGGCAACTTGCTACAAACATCCTGTGTGCTGGTGTTTGTATGGAGACAAGTTTTAAATTCCTTTGGGTAAATACCAAGAAGCACAATTGCTGTATCATATGAAAAGAATGTGTTTCATTTTGTAAGAAACTGCCAAACGGTCTTAAAAGTAGCTGCAGCATTTTGTATTCCCACTAGCATTGAACAAGAGTTCCATGGTTTCACATCCTTCCCAGCATTTGATATTGTCATTGTTCTGGATTTTGGCTATTCTATTAGGTATACAGTGATGACATAAAAGTTTGATATTCTATGTTACTGGTTTCTTAATCAGGTTATTATTTCTCAAGTTACAGTCAACGTAAAAGTGAATGTCAGTCTCCTCAGCTGCATTTAATTTTATTGTTGGGGGTTGATTTTGTGACTTTCATGTGTTTGTTATTCAAAAACGTCCCTCTTTCAAATTACATGTGTTCTTTCACTGATGCTTTCTTCTAGTTTGTGGCTTTTCTTTTTACTTTGTTTACATGTGGATTAGGTGTCTTGTTTTGCTCTAAGCATAAAATGTCTTATATGTGCTAAGAAAAAATAAAACTGAGAATCATGCTAATTCTTGTGAGTCAGCCATTGACTGACCTTCATCTTTGGCAAATTTGTTCAGTTTCATAATTAGTTTTGGGAAAGATAATTTGCCAGCTTCTTTACTCCACAGTTGCCAGAAATTATGTGGTATATATCCTTTTTCAATTTGCATTTTTTAACTCAGTATTCTATTTTCAGAGTTATGTGTGCTAATTCATGAAATCTTCATTCATTACTTTTAACTGCTATATAGGCTTCTGTTGTATGAATAAAGCACAGTTCATACAGCGAAATTCAGTCAGTTGTACCACTAGTATTACAGGCATCACTGTAGTAAACAACTTTTTTCATATCTTCCTGTGCACAAGTTTGAGATTTTTTTCCAGAGTAGGTACCTGGAAGTGGAATTGTTAGATCATAAGGAATGGATATCAACTTTGCTAAAAGTAGCCAAATTGTTCTAATGATCTAGCATTACATGAGTTGCTTCTTCCACATCTTTACCAACACTTAGTAATATCAAACATTTGATTTTTTTCTAGTATCATAAATGTAAATATTTCACAGTGGTCTTTATTTTTAGTTCCCTAATTAGTAGAAATCCACACTCGTACTGTGTTTGTTGAGTCAAAAGTATTTCTAGTTATACAAATTGCTTATTGTACTTTTTCCTATTTTCCTGTTAAATTCCTCTTAGGATGAATTTGGAGAAGTTCTTTCACTGATGCCTTCTTCTAGTTTGTGGCTTTTCTTTTCTCTTTGTTTATATTTTCAACTGTCATACTTGAGGGCTTTAAATGTGATCACAGTTTTCCTTTTAAATTTGTAACATTTCTACCTTATGCTGATATGGTAAAGCTATATTCTTTTATTTTTTCTTAAAAATATTTTCAAAGTAAGTCTTCAAATCATGTTTTTAAAATATATAGTGAGTTAGGAATTTTGTTTTGTCTTTTTCCAGATGGCTAGCCAATTAGTCCACTACCTTTTATTGAATAACTATTCCTTTACCCCTGAATTAAATCACCATATAAAATGAATTAATATCTATAAAGTACTGAAAAAATTTTCAAACTATTTTATAGGTAGCAGTGACAATAGTAGTAATACTTATACTGCTCTATCAAAATTTTACATATAATGGGTACATGTCTAGGTTTTCTAGTTAATTCCATGGGTCTATTTAACTATTGCTTGCCAATATTTTTAATTATAATATTTATACAAGTCTTGATACCTAGAAAAGGATAATTTTTTTTCCTTTTTTTTTTTTCTCTTCCCCTTTTTCCTTTATCCTTTTCTCTTCAAAATTGTGCTGTTTCAGGCCTTTCCTTCTTCCACATGCATTTTAGGATTTGTTTATTCAGCACTATGAAAAAATTTATTGGAGTTTTGATTGAAATTGTTTTGAATTTACAAAATCATTTTAAGAAGTTCTATCTCTGCAACAGTGGGTCTTCCTAGCATGGAATATCTTTGTATTTAAGATTCCTTTATATCCTTAAAAGTTTTTTTCTAATATTTTTCTTTTTATGTTTCTATAGAACTATATGTATACCTAATAACCTTTTACATCTGTTACTTTTATGATAGGTAACCTAAATATGTAATTTTCCAAGTGACTGCTATTTTATAGGAACACAATTTTTGTATATTGAACTTTTGTTCAGCAGTATACCATGACAGCTCATTTCCTGATTGAAATGATGTGATAAACCTAGCTTCTTAAAAAGATGATAATGCCTTTTTATGGGAAAGCAACATCAGCTGTCAGTCTTTATGGTTCGTGTGTACACAGTATCCATTATACTATAAAAAATTGCTAGACATGTAAGACGGAGAAGGCAATGGCACCCCACTCCAGTACTCTTGCCTGGAAAATCCATGGACAGAGGAGCCTTGTAGGCTGCAGTCCATGGGGTCGCTAGGAGTTGGACACGACGGAGCAACTTCACTTTCACTTTTCTCTTTCATACATTGGAGAAGGAAATGGCAACCCACTCCAGTATTCTTGCCTGGAGAATCCCAGAGACGGCAGAGCCTGGTGGGCTGCCGTCTCTGGGGTCGCACAGAGTCGGACATGACTGAAGCGACTTAGCAGCAGCAGCAGCAGCAGACATGTAAGGACTAAGAATATGTAACTGATAATCAAACAAGAAAGAAGATAATAGAAGCAGACCCCCTGGTGATCTGGATATCGGAGTTAAAGTTTTTAATGACTATTATGAATATATGAAACAAGATGGAGACTTTAAATAGAGAAATGGAATTTATAAAAACAAAATCAAGTAAATTTCCTAGAACTGGAAATTAAAATTCTGAAATTAAAACTTAATTGGCTACATTTTATAGGTCTTTGGACGTAGAAGAAGATAATTAGTGAACTTGGAGAGCTCAATAAGAAATATTCAAAATGTATCACAACAAACTGTGGAAAATTCTTCAAGAGACGGGAATACCAGACCACCTGACCTGCCTCTTGAGAAATCTGTTTGCATGTCAAGAAGCAACAGTTAGAACTGGACATGGAACAACAGACTGATTCCAAATCAGGAAAGGAGTACGTCAAGGCTCCATATTGTCACCCTGTTTATTTAACCTATATGCAGAGTACATCATGCGAAATGCCAGGCTGGATGAAGCACAACCTGAAGTCAAGATTGCCAGGAGAAATATCAGTAACCTCAGATAGGCAGATGATACCACCCTTATGGTAGAAAGCGAAGAAGAGCCTCTTGATGAAAGTGAAAGAGAAGAGTGAAAAAGCTGACTTAAAACTCAGCATTCAGAAAACTAAGATCATAGCATCTGGTCCCATCACTTCATGGCAAATAAATGGGGAAACAATGGAAAGAGTGAGAGACTTTATTTTGGGAGGCTCCAAAATCACTGCAGATGGTGACTGCAGCCATGAAATTGAAAAGATGCTTTCTCCTTGGTAGAAAAGCTGTGACCAATCTAGACAACATATTAATAAGCAGAGGCATTGCTGACAAAGGTCCATCTAGTCAAAGCTATCGTTTTTCCATTAGTCATGTATGGATGTAAGAGCTGGAGCATAGAAAAAGTTGAGCACTGAAGAATTGATGCTTTTGAAGTGTGGTGTTGGAGAAGACTCTAGAGAGTCCCTTGGACTGCAAGATCAAACCAGTCGATCCTAAAGGAAATCAGTCCTGAATGTTCATTGGAAGCTGAAACTGAAACTCCAGTACTTTGGCCACCTGATGCGAAGAACTAACTCATTGGCAAAGACTCTAATGCTGGGAAAGATTAAAAGCAAGAGGAGAAGGGGTTGACAGAGGATAAGATGGTTGGATGCCAGCACTGACTTGATGGACCTGAGTTTGAGCAAGCTCCAGGAGTTAGTGATGGACAGGGAATCCTGGTGTGCTGCCGCCCATGGGGTTGCAGAGTTGGACATGACTGAGTGACTGAACTGAACTGAACACAATTATCAATGTGAAAATAAACAATAAGGATAGTTACAACAATCCTCAAAATCCTCAAAATTACAATAATTACAATCAGTGGACCAAAGAAAAAACTCTCAATCCCAACTGGAAAACATTTTGAACAATAATATTGACATAATGTATCAAAACTTGCAGGATGCAACTGTAGTGTTTAGAGGGTATTTAATACTTTTCAATGAAGTATTAGAAAAGAAGAAAGACTGACAATAATCTAAGCTTTCATTTTAAGGAGCTAATAAAGGAAGTCAAAGCTATGGTTTTTCCAGTAGTCACATACAGACGTAGGGGTTGAACCATAAAGAAGACTGAGTGCCAAAGAATTAATGCTTTCAAACTCTGGTCTGAAGAAGACTCTTGAGAGTCCCTTAGACAGCAAAGTGATCAAACCAGTCAATCCTAAAGGAAATCAACCCTGAATATTCATCAGAAGGACTGATGCTGAAGCTGAGGATACAATCCTTTGGCCACCTGATGAGAAGAACCAGCTCATTGGAAGAGACCCTGTTGTTGGAAAAGACTGAAGGCAAAAGGAGAAGGAGATGACAGAGGATTAGATGGTTGGATGGAATTACTGACTTGGTGGACATGAGTTGAGCAAACTCCAGGAGATAGTAAAGGACCAGGATGCTTGGCATGCTGCAGTCCATGGGGTTGGTCACAAAGTTGGACATAGTTTAATGAATGAACAACAATAAAGAAGAGCAAATGAAAGTAAAGTAAGATAATGATTATAATACGAGAATAAAAGAGAGTATATATACAACAGAGAAAAGGCAATAGAGTAAAATTTTATTCTTTAAAACTAATTCGTTATATTGAAAAATCTCCAACAAAATGATCAAGAAAGAGAGAAAAAGCTTAAAATATCATAAATGAGAAAGGAAACATGACTCTGACTCCTCCAGATTATTAAAAAATTTAAAAATGATATTATGAGCAACATGCCAATAAATTTGACAATATATTTTAAATGGATAAATTAATCTGGAAAAAACTGACCAAAATTGTTATAAGCAGAAATTAAAAAATCAGAATAATCCTACACTATTAAAGAAATCTGTAATTAAAGATCATCTCACAAATAAAACTCCAGGTCCAAATGGGTTCCCTGGTGAATTCTTACAAACATTCCGAAATGAAATAATGCCATCGTACATAAACTCCTTTGGAAAATATTAGAGGGATTAACACTTTCCAACTCTTTCGTGTCACCAGTTTAACCCTGATGCAAAAACTTAAGAAAATATTATAAGAGAAGGAAGAAGAGAATAATATCCCTCATGAATATAGATAATAAAATTCTGCACAAAATATTAACAAATTGAATCCAAATTAGAGCAACAATATATAAAAAGAATGTCACATCAGGGCTACATGAAGTTTATTCTAGGAATGCAAGTTTGCTCTAACACTCAAAATTCAATCCATGTAATGTATATATTAATAAAATTAAGGGAAAGCCCATGTGATCATCTCACTAGGCTCAGTAAAAGCATTTGATAAAATTCAGTATCTATTCATGACAAAAATTCTCAGAAAATTGGTACCAGAGGGAATTTTCTTATTCTGATAATGGATAGCTAAAAAGTTCACAGCTTGCATCATGTTTAATGGTGGAATTTTGAGCACATTTTCCCCCTTAATTCAAAAAAAAAGACAGGATAGTCCCTGTTAACCACCTCTACTAAACATACTAGAAGTCCTAGCCAGTGCAGTAAGTTAAGGTAAAGAAATGAAATATAAAGATTGGAAAGGAAGAGACAAAGCCATCTTTATTCAGAGAAGATATTCTTATGTGTGGATAAAATTCAAAAGAATCTACAAATAAAATTAATAAGTAAATCTAGCAAGGTCACTATTATAAAAATTAATTAATCTGGTATAGCTTTTCCTCTTTCTACTTAGAACATTTCTGTGTCAGTATGTTTTAGGACTTTTTTTTTGAAAACATCCTTTGCTAGATCTTTTTCATCCATCATGAGAGCTTTCATCTTTTTTTAGCTGGCATTATTTAGATATATTTAGAAGCATTTTAATACTTTATTTTGTGCTTTCAATTTACTAGTTATTTTCTTTGCTTCTCATTTTTCCTTTGCCTAATTTCTGTTTGATTGTATTAATTACCTTGCTTGTAAAATTTATTCTTGTAGATGTATTCTAATTATTTTCTTTTAGTGGAGACCATTAAATATTTAGCATATAAATATGACATTTTCATAGTCTAAATATCTCTATCCTCCTCCGGAACAATACTAGGATCTTAGAATGCACTTGCTCTTATCCTGCTTTCTACCTATGTTCTATTTTGTCTACTGTTTTACTTTCATCTTTCATTTATAACCCTTTCATTAGGTTAGCCATTCCTGATCTTTATGCTCAGAATTCTTTCATGCATGTCACTTTTACCTTTTAACTGAATTTAGATTCAGTTTTATTCTTTCTGGAGTACTGTTTTTGGTTTCTTTTTCTGCAGAGTCTGCCATTAGGAAATTCTCTCATTTTTTATTTTTTGAAAATATCTGTATTACTCTTTCTGTGTATATAATTCTAGATGATGGTTATTCTCCTTCACCACTTTGAGAATATTATTTCATTGTCTTCTAGCTTATATTAATGAAAAGATTGCTGTTCATCTCATTTGTCTGTTATTTATATATGCTTTTAAAATTTCTCCTTTGTTTTGATGCCCTGCAATTTCACTGTGATGTGAGTCAAGGTATGGATTTCTTACTTGTCTTGCTTAGGGCTAGAATTTATGTCTTTTGTCAATTCTGGATAACTGGATAACCATGAGGGTGTGGCCACTCATCTAGAGCCAGACATCCTGGACTGTGAAGTCAAGTGGGCCTTAGGAAACACTACTACGAACAAAGCTAGTGGAGGTGATGGAATTCCAGCTGAGCTATTTCAGATCCCAAAACATGATGCTGTTAAAGTGCTGCACTCAATGTGCCAGCAAATTTGGAAAACTCAGTAAGTAGCCAAAGGACTGGAAAAGGTCAGTTTTCATTCCAATCCCAAAGAAGGGCAATGCCAAAGAATGTTCTAACTACCACACAATTGTGGTCATTTCATATGCTAGCTAAATTATCAGAGAGAGCAATGTCAACCCACTCTAATATTCCTGCCTGGCAAATCCTATGGACGGAGGAGCCTGGTAGGCTGCAGTCCATGGGGTTGCGAAGAGTCAGATATGACTGAGCAACTTCCCTTTCACTTTTCACTTTCATGCATTGGAGAAGGAAATGGCAACCCACTTCAGTGTTCTTGCCTGGAGAATCCCAGGGACAGGGGAGCCTGGTGGGCTGCTCTCTATGGGGTCACACAGAGTCGGACATGACTGAAGCGACTTAGCAGCAGCAAGATTTTACTAAAAATCCTTCAAGCTAGGCTTCAGCAATATGTGAACCAAGAACTTCCAGATGTTCAAGCTAGATTTAGAGAAGGAAGAGGAACCATAGATCAAATTGCCAACATCCATTGGATCATAGAAAAAGCAAGAGAATTTCAGAAAAACATCTGCTTCGATGACTATGCTAAAGCCTTTGACTGTGTGAATCAACAAACTGTGGACAAAAGAGATGGGAATAACAGGTCACTTTACCTGCCTCCTGAGAAACCTGTATGCAGGTCAAGAAGCAACAGAACTGGACATGGAACAATGGACTGGTTCAAAATTGGGAAAGGAGTATGACAAGGCTATATATTGTCACCCTGCTTATTAAACTGCTGTACAGAGTACATCTTGTGAAATGCCAGGCTGGATGAATCACAAGCTGAAATCAAAATTGCTGAAAGAAATATCAACAACCTCAGATATGCAGATGATACCACCCTAATGGCAGAGGTGAAAAGGAACTTAAGAGCCTCTTAAAGAGAGTGAAAGAAGAGAGTGAGAAGTCTGGCTTGAAAATCAACATTCAAAAAACTAAGATCATGGTATCTGGTCCCATCACTTCATGGCAAATAGAACAGGAAAAAGTGGAAACAGTGACAGACTTTATTTTCTTGGGCTCCAAAATCACTGCAGATAGTGACTGCAGCCATTAAATTAAAAGACACTTGCTCCTTGGAAGGAAAGCTATGACAAACCTGAGCAGGATATTTAAACGCAAAGACATCACATTGCCAACAAAGGTCCATATAGTCAAAGGTATGATTTTTCCAGTAGTCATGTATGGATGTGAGAATTGGACCATAAAAAAAGTTTGAGTGCCGAACAATTGATGCTTTTGAATTGTAGTGTTGGAGACTCTTGAGAGTCCCTTGGACCACAAGGAGATCAAACCAATTCTAAAGGAAACCAACCCTGAATACCCTAAATATTCACTGGAAGGACTGATGCTGACATTAAAGCTCCAGTACGTTGGCCACCTAATGAGAAGGGCTGACTCATTGGAAAAGACCTTGATGCTGGAAATGATTGAAGGCAAAAGGAGCAGGAGGCAACAGAGGATAAGATAGATAGCATCACTGATTCAATGGACATGAATTTGAGCAAACTCCAGGAGATAGTAAAGGACAAGGAAGTCTAGTGTGCTGCAGTTCATGATGTTGCAAAGAGTCAGACATGACTTAGTGACTGCACAGCAACAGTCGATTCTGGAAACTTCTCAGCCATATTTGGATAAATTATGCCACTTCCCATGTTACTCCTCTGCTTAAAATCCTGCTGGGTCTCCCTCATCTATTGACAGTATTACTACTCAGGGCTGTCACAGTCTGGCCTCTACACTTAATTTCTGAAATTAAGTTTCCACTTCTGTCTTCCAGGAAAGCCCATCACTCAAACTGCTGATACATTTCTTACTCATAACTTAGCTTAATTGTCACCTATTCTCTGAAGCCTTTCCTGAAACCTCTGCCTCTAAGAACTCTGTGTACCCCTGGTTTCCTGTTCACACAATTCACTGATTGCGTTTATCTATTTATATGTAAATTTTCCCCCAATAAACTCAAGTCCCAGTGGGCAGTTCCCTTTGTATTTACAGAGACAGGCACTTAGTGTGGGCTCAATAAACAGTTGTAGATTGAATGAATGAATGAATAAAGAAAATGAAAGTAAATACTGTCTACCTCATAGGGATCTTGTAACAACTAAATATCAGTGCATACCACAAGATAAAGCACCTGGAAAATAACAACTGCTAATCTCTTGTTTGAATTGAAGACAATTCATGCAGTGTTTTGGTACAGTGGGTTATGTACCAAATTGGTTTTTCCTTTAAATTTCCTTATTCCATATGGCATAGAACAGAGTTCTTAGTGTTCTTTGATTATAATGAAGTACTTTTTTGGTTTTGTGCCTTTTCTTCCAATTGCTGTACTTCTGAGCCTAAAAAAACCAGAGAGTTCTATGAGAATGCTTGATATAGTTTACTAGCTGTTACTTTCTGTCCTGAAAATTGAGTTCATCTGTGAATACTCTTCTCCCATACAGGTCAGTGGCTTTCTCCTTTCTTCCGTTAGGTGTCTACTCTAATTTTACCACGAGTTAGGCCTTCACAGACTCTCATTATAAAATAGCAAATGTCCACCCACATCCTTTTCTATCCTCTTTTACCTGCTTTATTTTCCCCAGTACACTCCTCCACAAGTGAAATATATACAGTATTTACCTCTTTTATTATTTTCTGCTCCTCCCATACACGCTGGCATATAACTTCTTAAGGGCAGGAACTTTGCTTTATGCTTAGAGCAGTCTCTGGAATATAGTAGGTGCTTGGTATGTATTCCTTAAATAAGTGTATCAATGCAGGTGCCATTGAGTCTCATCAGTATAAATCCTGATGCTATAGTAGACAAACACCATACGACCACTCTGGACATGGTAGCCTTCACCATTCATCTAGATCTGGGATGAGATTACAAAACTTGGCTCCTTTGCTTTTCCATATAACAGACTAATGCATGATTTCATCCTGAAAACTAAAGAAATCACTTCCCTTCCTGGCAGTACCTAAAGCGAGCTCTAAGCTGGCTGCATACAAAGCCCGTCTGTTCTCTCCTGGTTTAAAGACAGAGGCAGTTCCTGCCCACTTCCAGCAAGCTTTATTTTGCTTTCTGTTTTCTTTCACTGCTAAAGGACAATTTACATATCTTTTCTACCCATTCTATCGTTTTGACCTTGCCAAGAGCCTTCAATTAATACTTTGTGTGCACTTGTGCAAAGAAAGCACCCATTTGCAACGTCTATGGGAAACAAATTCTTATTACTTCATAGAAACAAACATCTAAATGTGTAATTCATGTGTATATTATGAGAGAGGTTCAGAGATGATACATGACTGGTTGAAAGCCACAGAACTAAAGTTTGTAACACAAGTAGATCTAACACCCACATCCCTTGTCAAGTTTGTGCTCTTCTGCCTGATTTTCCTTTAATATGATCATTTATGCTTCTCCTAAGCACCTGGGCATTAATAGAAAACCCTCAATTCTTACTAGTGTGTATCTCTCTCTGTGACATCAGACATCTTACCTCCTCAATCTTCAGCTGTCAAACTGTTGTATTGATTTTTCAGGTGTCATCAAGCTTCTCTTTCCAGATTTAGCATGACTGAAAAGAATGTGGTCTTTCAGCTAAGCTGACATTCCAAGGTCAGCTTTGTGGCCAGTGAAAACTCATGGCCTAAGGATTCTGACACAGCTACCCGACACCTGAGGGAGAGCTTGCCTCTGCCTACTCGTCCTTGCTAGGGACATACTGCCCCCACCTTACTGCTCAGTACTGACTGTCAGAGCCCACACTGGCTCCAGTAATGTGACTGTGAACACTCACCGCTCAAGATACCTGGGGCACCTTTTGTGTTAAGGCTAATGCCTGGGGCTATCATTGGACAGGCAGTGCCTCCTAGTGGCCAAGGCTCCAAAGGTTTCCAGATGAAAAGTGGCCAGGACACCCACCTGGCGACCCTTTCTCTCTCCTTCTGAGTCTTGTCCCTACCTTTTTGCAGTGTGTCCAGCTCCACATCATGCAATGAGAATTCATCATCAGCTCCCAGTCTTTTCAGTATTTTGCTGACTGAATTCCCAATCACGACCATGATGATGAAAAAATTGTGGGAGGACAGTAGGAAGTATAAATATAACAAAGTCACTAACACCTCCAGAGCAAGTCAGTTTGAAAAGTGCTTTGTAATCATGTGGTCACTGTTCCTCCTTCTCATCAGCCAAATGGGAGCTCTGACAGCCCCACTCTTATAGGAGACTTATGATGCCCAGAAGTGCCAAATCATCCTGCTGAAGTCATTCTTCTTAAACTTCCTTAAGAATAATTCCAGATGTGTTACAGAGATATGCAGAGGCTCAGCTGGTTTCTCTGGAAGCTTTTATTCTAAAAGGAACATGCATGATTCTAAGGATCATATTTTAAAGTGTATATGCTTCATAAAATGAAAGGTAAATCATTTCCAGAACCTTAACCTTGAGATTAGGTCCTTAGGCTCTTGCTGGCACAGCATGTACAAGTGCATATTTGGGTCTGGGAAGGAATATATCTGGGAGCTGCAGAGGAATTATGGAGGCTCCACTTCTCCATGAGGGAGAGAAATTCTATACAATGGATAAGGCCATGCTACAACAAATGGAAGTGGGAACTCTTCCTTCTATAAAACCCTTTGGTCTCCAAGGCATCTTTGTCCTCATGCTATGTCTTGTCTCCTCGAGGGTCCCTTCTACCAAGACTTTCCCCAGAAAATGCCTAAATTCCAGTCATTTCTCTGTGCTGTTTCTACCTTTTCCTTATCAAAACATACCTATCCCCTGTCCATTCTCTCAACTGCCTTGGAAAGTAATCTGATAAAGCATTTCATGCTAAAATTTGAATAGTAGGTCACCACCCATTGCTGACAAAAGTCTGTATGGTCAAAGCTATGGTTTTTCCAGTATTCATGTACAGATGTGAGAGTTGGACCATGAAGAAGGCTGAGCAAAAACAATTGATGCTTTTGAACTGTGGAGTTGGAGAAGACTCTTGAGAGTCTCTTGGACAGCAAGGAGATCAAAGCAGTCAATCCTAAAGGAAATCAATCCTGAATATTCATTGGAAGGACTGGTGCTGAAGCTGAAGCTTGAATACTTTGGCCACCTGATGCGAAGAGCTGACTCACTGGAAAAGACCCTGATGCTGGGAAAGATTGAAGGCAGGAGGAGAAGGGGGTAACAGAAGATGAGATCATTGAATGGCATCGCTGATTCATTGGCCATAAGTTTGAGCAAACACTGGGAGATAGTGAAGGACAGGGAAGCCTGGTATGCAGCAGTCCATGGGGTCACAAAGAGTCAGACAAAACTGAGTAACTGAACAACAACACATTGTTCTGCTCCTCCCACTGACATTCACATTGTAAGTGGGGACACCTGAAGCCCTTGAATCACTGGGCTTGGAAATCAACTTTATCTCCTGAATTAAACACACCACTCACATCCATCATCCCCTAACATTCAATCCCAAATATGATGTTGTTGAGGAACAGGCCCTTTGCTTCCTGAGCTCTCTTTGGATGTCCCCACAACTGACCACTCTTGGTGTGTCTCTATAGTGACTAATTACTCCGTGTGCCAGAGTCCAGAGGCTTTGATCCCGACCTACTGGCACCACATTCAGATATTGTTGAAAATTCATTCAACCCACAAACAGAGCTGAGAAGAAACACTAAACCTTCAGGGTTTCTTTGCAATGATTGCGGCTTGCCAGGGAAGGTTTCGGAGAGCCATGGGCTGTTCCAAAAGAGGGAAAGACTCTGGCAATTGTCTGGAAGATGTCAAGCAATTAGTGTGGCCAGAATGTAAAGAACTGGAGGCTGGGTGGGGGGAGGTGAATGAGCGTTGGACACTAAGGGGATATGATGCTGAAAGCCTGAGGTTTGTACTGCCATCATCAAGTTCTTGGGTTTCTAAGACATTTCTAGAAAATGCACCATGCCAGTAAGACCCAAAAACAGCCCGCGTGTTCTGCTGTCATTCCTACCCTTGGCTCTTTCTCCTCCTTCCCTCAAACCTCCCACCCCTGGTCAGCTTTTCCGCCTCCCGGGTGCGACTGGTTTTAAATATCTCCAGGGCAGCGAGCCTCTGCTCTGAAGTCTAGCGGCACCCGCATCATCCGCATCACCGGGCGCGCAGGCTGATCCGCACCGGGCGCGCAGGCTGATCCGCACCGCGCGGCGCTCATTCGCTGCCGCGGAGACTGCGGCGCCCGCGACGCGCCCGCCCCTCGCGGTGCACGCCGGCTGGTGCAGCCTCAGTCTGTCTGCAGCCGCGGCCACCGGGAGCAGCGCTGCAGCCGGGGCCCCGACGCCTGAGTGCCCGCTCAGCGCCCCCGAGGACAGCAACGGCGAGCCCTCAAAGCGCGCACGATGCAGGCCACCGCCGATTCCACCAAGATGGATTGTGTTTGGAGCAACTGGAAAAGTCAGGGTATTCTCTTTATTTCAGTAGTGCATGCCTGCGGCGCTCACGGGAACCCGGGACCCGGAATCAGCCATTGTGCATCATTTCACCTGTGGGACCTATGCATGCTTTATACCCAAGAGCTTTCTGTTGGGGGGAGTAAACTTGTTATGTCAAAAATCAGAGTGGACGGTGTTTGGTTTTTTGTTTTTGTTTTTTACCTTTGCCATCTTAAAAAAAAAAAAAGAATCCCCCACCCCCACCCCTTTGTTTTCTTGTTGTCAGGCTACTGTTTTAAATGCATCTTTTGCCTCCTCCTGGAGCTCTTTTGGTTTCCGCTCAACGTCAAGTACTTGTTTAATCTCTTCTTATTCCCGGAGTTAAAATGCTTTCTTATTGTTCCATGTATCCCAGTGCATTAAATTTGTGCCTAAAGATTGAAATCTAGTAGAACCGTTAACTGAGTGGGTTCTAGTGCATCCTTTTAAGAGGGACACACCCATTTTAGGGTTATTATTTGTGGTCACACAAAGGGAACTGGAAATGCAGAATAGCTCTCAAAATCCTGAAAATATGATGGCATAGACACATATTAGGATGATTCACTTTGAAATATTTCGGGTTTTTTGTCTGTCATTGGGGTAACTTGTAACTACTGTTCATTAATAATGGGTATATCTGGAACAAATGGAGGGAAATTAAAAAACAGTGCCAGTTGCTCTCTGATATAACAGATTTATTTTGAAACAGTCCATATTAGCACTGGGTGTGGCCACCCTCCAGCCTTGCTTGGATTGCTTTTCAGCCATTTTTATTCAGCCTCATACTTCACACATCTCCATCTCGCCTTTGTTACATTAAGATTCTCTCCTTCACCTTGCTCAGTTTGAGATTACTAGGAGAAAGGGAGACTTTGCAAGGATGAATTATGTGTTGTAAACTTGGATGTTATATGAAGTGTCTTTTAATGTTTAACAAATGGTTCTGAAGAAGGTACGTTTGACTTAACCTGCAGGGTGCAGCATCCCTCAGGACCAAGAATACTCTGGAGCAGAAACTAATTTTTTTTTTAAAAGGCACCTTTTTCTTGTAATATTGTATCACAAAAAGAATGGGATGTCTTAATACCCCATAGAGTTTTTCTTTGGTAAATTTTTTAAGCAAAGAAAAAGTAAACATGAACCTCAGAATTAAGAGCATATTTTCTCTGCCTCTTATTTGTTAGTTGGGTGGCAGAGACATAAAATGCAATAGTCTAGTTCAAATTATTTGGATCTATTGGAAATACAACTGTCAAAAGTGAATAAATGGACCTAATAAATTTAAAAGCCAGGAAATAAATGTATGGCCATCCAGGGGCATCATTTTAGAGAATGATGATAACTACATGACCTAGCATATGTTTTATACAGAAGGTAGCTGTGAAAATTCTTGGTAACATTTCATTCTTGCTACATGTTTAGACTCATCCAGTTTATTCCAAATACACACTCAATGGATATCTATGGCTTGATAGATTACCAAGTTTAGGTGGATATAAAGTTGGTTTTTAAGCTTATTCTTATGGATTTCCTCTATTCTTACCAAAAGTAGGTAGCAGAAGTGTCAAATTTTCTAATATGTGTAAGATCTAAGACACTGTTTCATCATAATCCTATGTGTTTGCCTCTGTTGACATTTTCACTGGGGGGTTAAAAATATGGACATTTATAATCAGAAAACAACACAAAATGCTTTACTTTGTCCATTAAAGACTGTCATTTTCATTTGCAGTGTACAGCTGTTTATGAAGATTAATGCAGGATCGTTGAGGGTCTTTTATACTCTGACCTTTGGTAATCTTCAGTACCATTGATTTCCTTTTGTCAGATAGAACAAAGCCATTATCCTGACAATTGACTGATAACTGGGTGGGTGGGTTTATAGGCATAAAGGAGAAATTATAAGTAAATTATTCCTGTTTCTCCCCACTAGGAGAACTTTCATCTAAATTAAAATCTACAATAAGATTCTTGTTTAGTATTTCAAGTGTATCTTTTAGTTCTCTTAATTATAAAAAAAAAAAAAGCTGTTCTTAACGCTGGCTGCATATTAATATCACCTGGGAAGCTTTAGAAAACACAAAGGATGCCTGTGCCCCACCCCTAAAGGTTCCGATTCCATTGAGCCAAGCATCAATATTTTCCAAAAGCTCTCAAATGAGTTTAACACATAATCGGGGTTGAAACCACTCAGGTGCAATAATTCTTAGCCCAATCCATAGCCCAGCAGAACAAGGTCTAGTATACAAATGATGAAATGGGTTTGATACAAGAGCAGCTGTGAATGTAGTTAAAAGAAGTATAACATTGGGGATAATGTCCTCCAGAAATAGTGAGAAGTGAAGGTTTTGCTTGGAAAAGGGAATAAAGGGAGCCCCCAGGCTTCCTCCATATTATTAAACAATTCCACAGAGAAATTGTAGTTCCTTAGGTATGTCAGAAAGACTCTACTGAAACTAATATAATGTGTCCTAAAAACTATAGTATACATGCAAAAGGAAGCTTATATTTATTTTATTAATATATATGATTTTAGCTGTAGACAAGAATGTTTAAAGAGAGACTAAAGTCCACATTATACTACATTACACAGATTCTGCTTCCATTAAAAAAATGATACTCATACCCAATTTGTTGATAAACCAAAGCCCAATCTGCTCAGTGAAGATGAAATAAGAAAATAACCTAATAAAACTTGGCAATATACCTGGGATTCTTCAGATTACTAGTTATTACTGTTAAATATTAACATTTACTGGGCACTTTTACTACTTTACTTGTATCATTGCAGTTAATCTTCATGAATCCTATGATGTGTGAGTTTTATTATTATCCCATTTTAGAAGTGATGAACTGAGGCTTCTTGCCAATGCGCACAGCTGGTAATGCCAGAGGCCAGATTCAAGCCGAGGCTGTCTGACTCCAAAGCCCTTTGATTCTTCTACTCTACCATCTGCCTCCAAAGTAGATGGCTTCTTCCTCAATGGTTTTTCTAAAAACGTTAAGAATTATCTAGGTAGTAGGGGGGTGTTAAAAACCCCTCCCATTTAAATACCTTTCATTTTGCCAAACGTCTTCTCATTTGAGCTTTTCAGTTTACTCTTGAACAACATGAGGCTCAAAGAGGTTATGTGACTTGCCCAAAGTTTTTCATTAAGTGGCAAGTGGGGTAGTGAAAAGGTGACTGTAGCCGAAAATCCTGAACTCTTCCCATCTCACATACTGCCTCTTTCACTAATGCTGAGTTTCAGAAAGTAAACTCTCCTTTACCCCTTCCAAGATATTTTCACACAGCTTAACTCTTTAAAGACAAAGCAATATTGAGCAGTTGAATCAGTGATTTTGATCAGTTTACACCATTGTCGTCATCATCATCATCATGAGCTCATCATTAAAAATTCTCCATCATTATTATCCATGTGTTGGTCATTGTCCTAAACTCTTGTTACAGATCTTAATCTCATATCTTTCTGAGATTATTGTTTTACTCTCACTTCCCTGGTGGCTCAAACAGTAAAGAATCTGCCTGCAATGCAGGAAACCCGGGTTTGATCCCTGGGTCGGGAAGATCCTCTAGAGAAAGGAATGGCTACCCACTCCAGTATTCTTGCCTGGAGAATTCCATGGACAAAAGAGCCTGGCAGGCTACAGTCCGTGGGGTCGCAAAGAGTCGGACACAACTGAGCAACTAACACAACAACATTTTATAGAGGAGGGAATGGGATTTTAAGGTTGAAATGGCTAGTAATTTGTCCTAGGACTTAATGATTCCCAAATGCAGAGCAGTCTGCTCTTTGACCACTCTACTATACTACCTGAATCCAAATGGTACTGTGGCAGGGGACCGCTCATTCATATCATTTCACTTGTACTCTAAAGATTGCTTGTTTTTGTTTCCCAAGTATCACTGCTTTTGACAGTTTCACGGGCAGGACACTTGGCAATGTGGGAAGTTGAGACTAATAGCTCCCACTTACTGTATGTGGCAGCATTTTGTACTTACAGAGCCCCCTAAAATATTGTAAAATATTGAAGGGTGAAATACCTTCCAGAGAATATAATCTCACATATTTCTCATTTTGTTAGACAATAAAGTATTTTGAAAACTGTATGCTGACCTATAGTTCTCTGTGAAAACAGTGTTGAGGGTAGTCTGTTCTCAAAGGTGCTAGTTCAGAATGACCACGCCTCCCCAAATACAGAAGAAATGTCTGTTTTAGCCATAGGAATCGAATTGTATGCTTGTATTTTGAAAATGGCATTTAATAAAGCCAATTTTACATACAGACATAAAGATAGACCAGTCCCATCATTCAGCATTTTATTTAGGTTCAGTATTATTAGAACACTTGTGCAAACCTTACAGCATAAATAATTTCATCTACAGGCTCCCTCTCTCAGATTCTAAAGAGATCTAATGGGAAAACTTTCTTAGCTGATGATCTAGGGATTTGTTTTTAATGAAAGAAAACTCATTATACAGATAATATACCAAACATAGGTAGTTATTACTTCACTGAAAAATAAAATTCTCCTTTTTCACAATGTATTATTTTCAAGAGAATTTTTTAAAGGAATATTTCAAAATTGGGGGGGAAAATAGTGGCTTTTTTGGTTTTCTAAAAATAATACATGTGCATTATGAAAATTTCCATTTCAACAAAGAGAGTTTCAAATGAAAGCCACAAATCACCCAAAGTCCTTCCATCTAGAATTGATTAATGTTAATATTTGTTGACTATCTTCCAATATCTGTGTACCATATAAAATGAATCTAGAGGTAGAGAACAAAAGCAGTTTTTATTAAACAAGTTTGTACATATCTTAAAAAGAATCTGAAATAATTTAATGGAAGAAACCGACATGAAAGAATTGCTCAACTTCAAATACATGTTTCTTTGTGTTATGAGCTATTCCTTACTAAAATTAAGAAAAAAACTATGATAAGCGTCAATGGGGTAGACTCATTTTTTTTATTACATGTTTTGGCTTTAGACTGTATAGATGGACTCTGCAGTGTTTTTTTTTTTTAAAGGAAGATCCACCATGGGTAAGAAAGGTTGACAAAAATTCCAGTCTAAATCTACATCTTCAAATCTATGGTTTTTCTCATATTTCCATGAATTAATATTTCTTTCATTAAAAAATAGTAATATTCCTGATACTTCATCACTAAAGCATTATGATTAGTATATATCAATAGGGGTTGTTGATGAAATCTTCTGTCATAATAAGCAGGCCCTTCCTTCATTTTTATTTTTATTTTTTTTTTCCTTCCTTCATTTTTAAAAAGTTTCTCTCCTTGCCTCCTTCCCTCCTACTTTTTTCTTATAGTATTTGAAATGATGTTCTTTACTCAGTTCTTTTTCATTGTTAGAAAAATTAATACATTCAGGAACAGAAATCTGTGAAGTAATTGACCTATTTTAAGTTCACTTAAAATAGAATTCTAAAATCCACAGAAAGCTAATTAAATTTGCATCACCACTAAGTTTCCCATCCTTCTCAACCTGTTCCCTAAGTTGTGTGCATATTGACCATGTGTTAATGTTTACATTTGTCACTTCTCCAGTTCCATGACTACCTTATAATTAAGCTCACAATTTGAAAACTAAGAACTTGACATTAATACTTTAAAAAAAACCCATCTTCTGCCTATATTATGGATAATAATAATAACTATATTACAACATGAAATTATAATTGTATTCTAACTTCATAGAATATATTTCAAATAAAATAAGATTGTTAGGAGTTTTAGAACATAGAAGTATAGAGCTCTATTTCCCCCAAATGTTTGAGCTATGAAGTTAAATCTGAGCAATTATCTTATTGTTTCACAAAAGAAAATGCTCAAGTTCTTTCTTATTTCTTATATTGACAAAGGCAGAAAATAATTCAAGCCTTACTTACAGGTTCTTTGACCAAACTGGTGTTTAATATTTAGAATGTATTACATGCATGTTTCGTTGCTCAGTTGTATCCAGCTCTGCTTCCCTGTGGACTGTAGGCTGCTAGGGTGCTCTGCCCATGGAATTTCCAGGCAAGAATACTGGAATGAGTTACCATTTCCCCCTCCAGGAGATCTTCCCAACCCAGGGATTGAACCCAGGTCTCCTGCGTGTCCTACATTGGCAGGTGGATTCTTTACCACTGAGCCACCTGGGAAGCCCCAGAATTTATTACAGTTAGACCCATTTCACAGTGGGCATCGTTCAAATGTAGTCATGTCTTAAGTTCGGCCTTCAGAATCATGTCACCAAACTGCAGACCAAATCTAGTGGTAATGGGGGTCAGGAACGCATAATGTTTTATTGAATAGAACAAAAGTACAGTGAGAGATTATTCCTTTCCCTTGTCATATCTTTTCAGTTCAAGAAGTATTTTAGCCATTATGGTCTTTGTCAAGTTTTCAAAATATATTCTTTTTAAAAAAAAAGAACCAACAGCAGTCTTCCTCCATGGTTCTCTTCTATTCTGATACAATGATGGATTTTAATAAAGGTATGGCTCAGACTAAAGATTTTGTGACTAATTATGACTGATGACAAACCAACCAAGGAACCGTTTTGTATTTTGATCAAGTCAGGAAGCTTATTAAAGAAAGAAAAAGCACACAAAGACATTCCTTATTCAATCTCCTGAAAATTTTTCTGTGTGCCTCCCTCTACTACCATGTCCCCAAGGCCTATCGTTCTCTCCACGTGACCATAAATCTTCCTTTCATCCCAAATGAGCCCATTTGCTGGAGGTTTAGTATGAGGGGCTGACCCCCTCATCTTAAATACTGGGCCCTACTGTTTCGTTTCCTGGCCAGGCCTGCTCTACCAGGGTGGCAGTGGCCTAAGCAGCACTGTGTTAACTTTACAGCGTGGAATGCGACCCTCGTGGCTAGAACTCGCAAACAGGAGCCACATTCAGCTGCTAAGTCCAGGGAAATGATAAATCTTACATGAACATCAAAGTAGTTTACATTATCAGTCAATCTGAAGGGTAGTTGTTAGAAGAATGTGTTTGCTTTTGTGTCGCATAGAAGAAAAGTCCCAGAGATTGTTGCTAGCTGTGCCTTTGGCAGTAAAATCCTTCACTTCCCATTGTTCTGCCAAAGCTGATTAGAGTAGATCACCCGTGTGGGTTAAATGCTGTGCTCTTTTACTGTCTGTATGGAGCACCAGGCTTAATGTATCTTTCCTTTCAAAACATCCACTGAATTACTTAACTGTCTACAGATAATGTTGGCATTTTTCTCTTGACAGTCATTTTGACTGCATTTAAAAGATGTGAAGGAAGGGCCTAGAAAATGGAATCACTGCAGGAATCTTATCTGCGAAAATCTTTTAGCAGTTTCCCCTCTGAATGCAGGGCTCCTGCATTACCTTTTTAAATTTTACCTTATGTAGAAGACTGTTTCATGGCAAATGAAACTGATTAGTTGACCAGACAGTGTCATCTTTGAGGCTCTCTGTGTATGTTTAAAGTATTTTCTTACATCTATTTCCATTATGTTTCTCTAGTTTAATGGCAAAATTAGGGAATAAAGTAGGAAAAGTTACTAATGTTTCTTCTTGTTAACTTAACAAAAATCAGAGTAATGGGCTTTTTAAAATATATTTTTATTATTATCATTAGGTTTTTTTTGGTCACTCCATATGGCCTTCAGGATCTTAGTTCCCCAACAAAGGTTCAAACATCATGCCCGCTGCAGTGCATGTGTGGAGTCCCAACCACAGGACCACCAAGGAAGTCCCATAATCACTGCTCTAGACACTGAGTTGTAAAGAACTGAGATTTTTTTAGCCTGGTAATCCTTTCCACAAGGTAGTCAATTATTGGAAGCTTGCTAAAAAGTAAATATTAAAGTCAGGTGAAAGTGAAAGTTAGTCACATAGTTGTATCCAACTCTGTGATCCAGTGGACTGTAGCCTGCCCAGCTCCTCTGTCAGTGGGATTCTCCAGGCAAGAGTACTGGAGTGGGTTGCCATTGCCTTCTCGAGGGGATCTTCCTGACCCAGGGATCGAACCTGGGTCTTCTGCGTTGCAGGCAGATTCTTTACCAACTGAGCCACTATATCATTTTTCAACAGTTCTTTTCTTGAAATGCTGATGTCATTTGTGAACAGGAATCTCACACATTTTCTGACCTTGCCTTTTAAAAAGTAGCACTAACTTGTTACATAGCAAGTGGTGCAGCGCTACCTGAAATCTTTTCTAGACCAAGATGAAATATAAATAAATACATTTAAGAATATGGTGCAATAATGCGGATAATTGTGCACAATTTATTGCCATTTATATTATCTACATTTTGCCTTATAAATAGAATATGAATAGCTGCACCACTGTCTTTTCAGTTCATACATTTTTAATATGCTTTCTGAATACTGGCATCACTATTAGATCATTTAATTTTACATTTAAATATTTTACATTTAAAATAAGGTGCCAATCCAAAAAACTTAGGACTGCTGCAAAAAGGCTTTCTCCCTAGAAATTTGACATTGAATTTTATTTCCATTTAGCTATTAATTCACACCTTGGCTCACTTCTGTTTTATTGTTCTTTTCTTGCCCAGATTATGGAAATGAAGGTAGCACTGATTTCAGCATTTGAGATTAGGATTCTTCAAATCCTCCAGTCCACCCCTGACTGAATTAGTTCTAAGTCAGCTTCAGGCAGGCTGCAGTGTGAGCTCCCACCTGTGGTTTGGGGACCAAGATGAATTCACTGAGCCCTGTCTGTTTATTAGATTGATAGAAGGCTCTGATCTCCCATTTCGTTTCATTGCTCCTTGGTATTTAGCAAAGTGATTTTTATAATTGGCAAAGCAGTACAATAATTTACCTGTCTTAGTGAATGTACACTTAGCTATTTAAACTCTCACCTAGCCTTCCTGTATTAGGAGGATATTGAAGGAAGAGACAAGCTATTTATTACGGTATCCAAAGGCTACGTGTGATCATTTGCTGCAATTACAGAGATGCTTTTTTTTTCTTACTTGGACTCTAAGGAAACTTTATTCAAATACTGATTTTTCTGGACCAGGTACTATAAAGCTTCCTACACAAGTTTGCATAACTCTAAGCAAAATTAAAATGTGAAAAGTTGGCATTTATACAGCAACTTTGGAACACAAAAATTCTCTTCTGTGATCACACTTCATCACTTCCTACCCTTCCCACTGAATCCTCAGAACTTCAGGCTGTTTGCTGGCTTTCCCGACACACACAGCCCTTGTTGCTCTCCCAGCCCATAAGTTCCCAAAGATCTTCACTGCTTGTCATTCCCAGCCTGAGCCCAAGGTGGTTCATTTCACTTCTGTCTTGGATCATTTGTCTTCCTGTCTTGTTCATTTCATTTCCCTTGGATCTTTGACTCCTCCCGCCATGCCCCTGTGCCAGCTCACAAATCTGGTCCAGCCCCATCATCCACAGATCAGAGTGCTCAGCCTGTGACCCTGTTGACTGGATCCACAGAGATCCTTTACTCTAACCAAACCCTCTTACTTCCTGGAAGTTCTTTATTAATTTGTTTTTGAGTCCTTACTGTATTTTTCTAGGTCAGTTCTGTCCGATAGAAATATAATGTGAGCCACACATGTTATTAAAATTTTTCTAGTAGTCACATTAAAAAGCAAAAAGGAACAGGAAAAATCAATTTTGATAATACACTGTATTTAATCCGGCATACCTAGAGGATAAACTTTTCGACAACAGAAGATCACTATAAAAATGATTAATGAGATATTTTTATGTCTTTTTTTATACTGTCTGAAATCTGACATGTACTTTACACTTGCAATGTATTTTAATTGAGACTAGCCACATTTCAAGTATTCAGTAACTACTATGGCTCATCACTGCTGTATTGAACAGTGCAGGTCTGGGCCTCTCCCAATCTCTTTAAGCCCTGCTTCTATCCTCCTCAGTCTCAAGAGGACCTCAGGACTCATTTTCCAGAGAAGAGTTGAGTAAATCTACCTTGAGCCACTTGATGATGTTCTCTTTCCTCCTCAGTATATCTGTAGCCACGCCCATCCTTCAACAAAATGTTCCTCCATCTTTATCCAGCCTTTCATGCTTCTTCCTTCTTTGAGAAGAAAATGCTGTGACAGAGCCCATCCTTTCCCTGCCTTTTCTTTCACTTTGCTCAAACAAATATCTCCTCATTCCAGGATCTCATCTCTCCCCTTTCCGCTAACATTCCCAAGTTTACTTAACCTTGCAATTTGCTTATTGCTGCTTCCTGAACTACCATTCTCTTTACCATCTTCTTTACTACTTTGAACTTCCCTCCACTGACTCAACCCTTTGTGACAGAGCTTCCATCCTCACTCTGTGCCTGTTATGGGTGACTTCGTAGTCTCTAAAACCAGGGGTCCTTTCTCATTTCCTTCATTGCATCTATAACATCCCACACTGTAGCCTACCCCTTTCTTCTGGAAGTTTCCTTCTTCTTGACTGCCATAACCAACACTCTTGAGGGACCCTTTCTAATACCTAGACAGGACTTCTTCTTTTTTTTTTTTTATTTTAAGTGGAGGCTAATTACAATATTGTAGTGGTTCTTGCCATACATTGACATGAATCAGCCATGTGTGCACATGTGTCCCCCATCCTGAACCCCCCTCCCACCTCCCCTCCCCATCCCATCCCTCAAGGTTGTCCCAGTGCACCAGCCCTGAGCACCCTAGACAGGACTTCTTTTAGAGCTTTATTCAATCCTTTGAGTAAAGAATGAAGTATAGGTCATCCTCTATTGTACCCCTTAGTCTCTGCTCTCTTGGAGGTTTCCTCTACTCTCATGGCTTGAGTCATCATTTCCACTCAGAATACATCCAAATGTGAATATTCAGCCTTCTTATCTAAGAAGGACTTCCCTGGGGGCTCAGACGGCAAAGCATCTGCTTACAACGCAGGAGACCCAGGTTCGAGCACTGGGTCAGGGAGGTCCCCTGGAGAAGAAAATGGCACCCCACTCCAGTACTCTTGCCTGGAAAATCCCATGGACGGAGGAGCCTGGCAGACTACAGTCCATGGAGTCGCAAAGAGTCGGACACAACTGAGCAACTTCACTTTCTTTCTTCTTTCTTATCTAAATGTCAGCGCAGCACTTCCACTTGTCTGCTCTGCATATCCATCTGAATATCACATGGATATTAATGTCCATTTTAGCTCAGGGCTACTGTGACAAACCTATAAAAAGAAATCATTTTATTTCCAAGCCTCTAAAAAATTACCGTGTTGTGTGTAATTGTCAGCATCATCTCATTTGTGATCCCTGTCCCATCTCTGCCCCAGGCTGTGTCAAAATGCCCTGCTTGATGTCATCACAGTGGAACCTGGAGATATAAAAACAAGTGTCAGCTTTTTGCCAAACCAGTTTCCCCTAAGATTTCCTATTTTTGTCACTGATACTAATCATTCTATCACCCAGCTTTGAAATGTTGCTTTCCCCCTTAATTAGTTCTGCCTCCTTTCTCCCACAGCTAGTCAGTCACCATTCCTGTCAACTAATCCTTCATAATATTTCCCTTTATTCACCCCATCTCCTTAACAAACTGTTCACCACATTCCCAAACTATCCCCCATCCTCTTTCATCAATCCCAATACTGTCCCTTTCTTGAACTCGGCTTTTGCCACTGCTGACATCACAGGATATATTGGCACTGATGCAGCATTTTTAAAAAACATTCAGTCTTCCCAGCTAGATCTTAAGTTCCTTAAAAGCAGGAACAGAATGTTATGATCTCTTCATGCCTGTGCTTACTAAATAACAGATGGCCAGTAACTGTGTACTGTTGACAATGACTTTATTTCCCTTAAAGAGAAAAATCACTATAAATATCTAGTTCTGGAAGCAGATTTAAATATAATCAAGTGGTCTCAAATTAATTTAGCATACTTTGGGGGACAGTTGACTTCCAACCACATAACAGAATAGAGGCAACTGTTCTGAGAAACACATCGAACTTAGGGTTTGATCTTGCTTCTCCTATTAACTAGTTAGTATGTTGTTGCTGTTTAGTTCTAAGTCGAGTCCTATTCTTCGTGACTCAGTGGACTGTAATCTGCCAGGTCCCTCTGTCCAGGCAAGAATACTGGTGTGGGTTGCTATTTCCTTCCCCAGGAGATCTTCCCCACTCAGGGACTGAACCTGAGTCTCCTGCACCAGCAGGCAGACTCTACTGCTGAGACACCAGGGAAGCCCCAGCTAGTCAGTATATGAGTTTCTTCAGTTCCCTCACCTGTTATACGCCTGTTTAATGGAGTTTATCATGAGGTTTAAATGAAGTAATATGTGAAAGTGCTTTGAATATTTCAGAATCTGTGTAAATAGAGAATCATGTCACAAAGTACCCAGAATCAACTTCCCACAGATGTTTTAAGAGAAACTTTTGTTAACCTCCCAGTTAGAAACCTCCAGCAATTTTAAAAGTTGGTTGAAGGACCTGTTGTGTAATTACCCTACACCAAACTAATGTTACTTCATGCTAAGTCACTTCAGTAGTGTCCGACTCTGCGACCCTATGGACTGTAGCCTGCTGGGCTCCTCTGTCCATGGGATTCTCCAAGCAAGAATACTGAAATGGGTTGCCATTTGTTCCTCCAGGGGATCTTCCCCACTCAGGGATCGAACCGGGTCTCTTATGTCTCCTGCACTGGACCGCGGATTCTTTATCCGTAGCACCACCTGGGAAGCCCAGTTACTTAGTTAACAGTTAGTGTTCTCTGCCACGGCTGCTTCTAGTACATCCCTACCTGGTGCCTGCCATTCTCAGGCTGTTTGAACAGGGGTCCAGAGAATTGGAAGGCTTTTCTAGAGGCCACCATCGTTTTTAGCAGGTGTTATGCAAGTCATTAAGTGTAAATTCACTTGAAAAAGCAAATTCTATCTCCTCTTTGCCCAAAAACTACCTGCAGGGTCCCCAGTGTCCCTTTACATCATCTCAGGTGGTGAGCCTACCACCCCTAGCACTGTGTGCTGACATAGCACAGATCATGCTGTCTTATAATGTGTTTGCCTCTAAATCTGTCTGTCATGGAAATCGGTGGGCATCGTAAAACAGAAGATTACCATTTATTTATTTACATGTAAGTTTTCTTTTTTAGAACAGTTTATTTATTTTGATACCCCTGCACCTAGCACAAAGCATGGCACTTAGTTCTTGCTTAATAAATACTGAATAAATGAACAAACGTGGAAGCAGTAACATTACTGGTAATGGTGATGTGTTAGTCTCCTTTTTGGTCTCCTTCGCCTTTCCAGAACTTAGCATGTAAACAATAGGAGCTCCTAGCTCCCTGGGGGCTAGACTTAGACTCCTAGGCTTATCTCAGCCACTCAAACAGGGGGAGCTGGGCTTCTTTGGAGATTTCCTTCTTCTCCCATTTTTGTCATCTACCCTTAGGGGTACAGAGGTTTCTTGTGTCATAGCTTCAAAAAGATCCTTCTTCTCTGCCCAAAAAGGATTATTATTTCGGTGTTCTGTTCTCAACAGCTGTTCTGAAATGAAAATCATTTAGTGAACTCATTCAGATTTTTTTGTTAATGACATATCCCCTTCTAGATCTTTGCATTAAAAAAAAAAGACAACAAATACTTTGAAGATTAAAAGGATTACTCCAAATAAATGAATTTCTAATAGTGAAATGTCAGTGTCAATGTGACTGGGGCTGCGGATTGGGGCTGGGGAAAGAGAGAGACTTTGGAGCAGCAGTGCTTTCACTTTGTCCAAGAAAATGATCTGTAGAGCCAGCACCACTCAAAATAGAGGGGGAAATAATCTTTGTTTCACCCCAAAACATGTTTGTGATCTTCTCTCCTTCCTACACTGCAGAAGTGTTCTAGGAGGAAGGGAACATATTTTTTCCCTAACAAAATGGCTGACTATTGTAATCTTTGTGAGTTAATGTCATTGGTAGACCAAGCAGTGGTGAGTGGGGGATAGATAGGGGTGAGTGACAGATCAGTTCAGAAGTAAATTCTCTCTCCAGCTTCAGACTGCTGGAGTGTCCTCAGTCTGTTATAAAAGATCCCCCCTCCCACTTTAAGCCCTGGATCTGATGTGCTCTCCATCCAGCCTGAGTTAGTCTGGTGCACGGGTTGATACTTTGCAGCTTTCCTTGTATCCTCTCCACAGTGTGGGGTTGTCACTAGGCTGTGTGACCTTTCCAGTACTGTCTCTCAGCTAGCTATGTACCAGAGTATGATGCGAGCAGTTCCCTGCTTCCTTCAATCTAGTCACCTTCGTTTTCCACTGAGCTGATGACTAGTGCCTTAGACCTGGTGCCTCCACTTACGCTGCAAATGAAGCTGGTAGTGTAAGCAATGGCCACTTTCATTTGGTTGTAAGATGGGAATTTCATGTCTTATTTTCTTTTTCTGAGAATTTGTGTAATATTCTATAAAAACCATTTCTGTGTGTGTGTGACAACATGGAGAGATCTTGAGGGCCTTATGCTAAAGGAGATAAGTCACACAAAGACAAACACTGTAGGATCCCACTTACACGCGGAATCTGGAGAAGCTGCATTCATAGGAACAGAATAGAATGGTGGTTACTGGAGTTAGGGGGAAGGGGAATTAGGGAGATGTTGACCAAAGGGTATAAACCTGCAACTAGTAGATACAGGAGTCTGATGGATCTAAGGCACAGCAAAGTAAATATAGTCAACAATACTGCATTACATACTTCAAAGATGCTGGGTCTTACATGTTCTTACCAGAAGAAAAGAAACAACTATGTGATGTGATAGAGGTGTTAACTGATGCTGTGTCGTTGTTGTTCAGTTGCTCAGTGACTCTTTGCTACCTCGTGGACTGTGGCGTGCCAGGCTTCCCTATCCTTCACTATCTCTCAGAGTTTGCTCAAACTCATGTTCATTGAGTCAATGATGCCATCCAACCATCTCATCCTCTGTTGCCCCCTTCTCCTCCTGCCTTCAGTTGCTATACTGCAATATATAAATATATCCAATCAGCATGTTGTACACCTTAAACTCACACAATGTTATGTCAATTGTATCTCCCCCAAAAAAGAAACCGTATGTTACTTGCCTAATTGGAGGACAAATTTGCATACATTCTTGAGCAAGTCTTCTATGCTTTTTTCATAGTCTAGTGACTGAAATATTCAAAATATTTCCATTTTGCGTCATATTTGAAGCACCATGGCTTTATTCTTTTGAATTAATTTTTTGTTTCTAAGTTGAAAGAGAGAAATAACTGAATGATAGGTACAATGTAGATTTTAAAATTTATATTCCAGGTTTTTAAGTCACAAGAATGTAAGTGAACAAATCATATGAAACAAAACCGTTTGACCCAAATGTCAGCTCCAGGGATTTTTGAGATAGCTACTAACTACTAATGTTTAGTTTTACTCATTTTAGTGGTAGACCATATCTCTATTCAGAAGCCTTTGGCATTGCCTGCAGTCTCCCAGACCAGCTGACAGGCTTCTGAGGCTCCACATTTGTTTTCGTTCTTAGTGCCCCTGCTCAGCAGCAGGGACGTGTCTATGACTGACGTGCTCATCTCCGGGCCACTATTGAGACACTGAGTTGTAAGCAGGGCATCAAGATGCATGCCATCAATGCCATCCAAAGAAAGAGAACAGATACTTCAGAGTGCTCTGAATTTTCAGTCTTGTTCCAAAGGCACATAACTGATACCCACAGTTGCAACCCACTGAGATTTGCTCATGGAGATACTGTCACTGGAGGTGCAACAGCCTTTTCTTATCTGTGAATTTACTAATTGACCTCAGGGATGGAAAGATGCTTCCAAAGCCAAACAGGAGGATGGGAAGTGCCCTAGGAGTGGTGCTCTGTGTGCTCACCTGTGTTTAGGAATCCAAGAGCTGGGGAGAACCTGTAGCGACCGCGGCTCTGTGGAACGAGCCGGGCAGCTCCCTGAAGGCGCTGCCGATGTTGGGTGCTCTGTGTGAATGTGCGTGTCTCCTCCCACAGCTATTGACCTGCTGTACTGGAGGGACATCAAGCAGACGGGGATAGTGTTTGGGAGCTTCCTGCTGCTGCTCTTCTCCCTGACGCAGTTCAGCGTTGTGAGCGTCGTGGCCTACCTGGCCCTCGCTGCGCTCTCAGCCACCATCAGTTTCCGCATCTACAAGTCTGTTTTACAAGCTGTGCAGAAAACCGACGAGGGTCACCCTTTCAAGTGAGTGCCCAACCCGACCAGCCCTTGCCCCACCTCTCACGTGGCTCTTTCCTCGGCCTCTATTTCACCGCCTGTGCACTTTGGGTCCTGCTTCTTTTGACCTTTAACAGACCTCTTAGAGTCTCCTTTAACACTGTCTTTTAATATCAAATATTTCTGTTAAATTTCTAAAGCAGACTCATCCCTAGTCTAATGCTTACTGCTTTATTGAGCTTTTTAAAACTTTAATCACTTCTAATTAAATGTTAAATATTATCTTTAATATACATTTCTATAATGTATATAATACAAATCCTTGTGGGCGAATTTATGAAATGTGAAAACATTTAATTTATATTTGATATTATTTTGTATTTAATTACTTTTCATAGTAATCATAATTCACTTACATGCAGACAGTGTTTTATGATTTAAAGTGTTTCAACAATTATTTTCCCAACTCTGTGATGAAGGCAGAACATTATAATCCCTTTTCACAGATGGAAAAAACAGAGGTTCTAAGAAATAAAGTGACTTGCTTAAAGTAAATAGCACAGAACCAGGACCAAGGTGTTTGGATTTTTATTTCTGTGCTCTTTTCGGAAGTTTAATGTCAAAGGGCCAAGTTCTGTGGGATGTAAGGTTCATTCCTCAGAATCTGTATAGTATTATGTACTCACAATTGAATAGTATTATATACCCGCTTCTGTATTTTAGTACAGGGGAAATCTGACTCGAATGAGCACTGAGCAGGAGGATTTCTTTAAGGCAGTGTATTAAGAGGCTATATGAAATGTGGCAGAGGGAGATAGCACTGCCAGCTGCATGCTCCCCAACTCCACCCCAGTTTACTCGAGATTCTAGCTTGTAAGCCCTGGGCATTTTAGCACTGACCGTCAGAGTCATACCATCACCTGCTGCAGGCCCTGCACCTCCTATAAGCGAGGGATATTTCTGCATCCTGGATGAGACCTATAGATACTGTTGCATAATGGCTTCTGAGCCAACCTCAGTGATTCCCTGGGGATGCCTCTGAATCCTCCCTGGCTCAGCCTCATCAGCCAGCTGAATCAAGGTCTCGGGGCACCAGGCTCTTAAAAGAAGGAAAAGATGCCAGGGCCTTGTCGACAAAAGGCAAAATGCCGTGTTTCACATGTCACTTTCTAGCCTCGGGTTCCTGTGCTCGTTGTCAAACACAGTTACAGTCTGATCATCCTCACCCTTGGGATGTGTTTGGCCTTCTTCTAATGCAGAGTTAGTGGGTCTCTGAGCTATAACTTGGTTGCCTTCCCAAAGGTGGGAAAAATAGAGAAGTGGAGCATCATCTTACCAGGGTGAATACTATGCCTACTTCAGTGACCCTCGCCTGTGACCAGTATCCACACCTTTAGAGTCCTGTCCTGCTCCAGCCTCTACGCTTAGCCATACAAGAGAGGTTGGCTTCTCCCACCTTCTTGGATCCAGGACTGTCAAGTTACACTGGGGATTTACCTCTCACTTGGCTTATTTCTTCTGTAACTACCCAGTTGTGGGACCAAGAGTCAAACTGTTATTAGCTTAACTACTTTATCTTCCATTAGGAGACACATTTAAAACCTTTGGCTTCATTGTTTCTATCAATAAAAGGAATATCTAACTCAGAGTACATTTTGAATCAAAACATATCAGCTAGACAAATCCGCTTTTCTGATTATTTTTCTAAAAAGCCAAACATAAAAATTCTCAATCCTCAGTTAGGTGAGCCCTATTAGAATTCTAGAAGTAGACAACGTGGCAGAGAGAAGGAAGGAAGAGAGGACAGGTCTTGTTGGTGGCCAGGGGTGGGGTAGCGGGTGGGGAGCATGGTGGGTATGGTCAAAGCAGGAGGATCAATCGATTCTTATAGATTTGTAGAGCCTGGTTTATCTACCCAAGAGTTCAAATTAACCCTTTGAACAAATGGAAAATGCAGTTACTAAAAATACCACTCTTACTAGAACCAGTGAGCATTTTAATATGTCCCAGGTCACTTGTGTTCTCAGAGCTCTCTAGAATAAAACCTAAAAGTACTTTCCAGAATCTAAATATGAAATCTTAGAGATCTGATGAGAAGTAATAATTGGCAGCTAAGATTTTGAGATCTCTCAATTATTTAAAAAGACAGTTCATCTTCATGCAGCCGAGAAGAAATAAGAACTTTTCATAGTTGCCCAGTGAGCCAGATATACCGAGAATTCAGCAAGTGAACTGATTTGGGACTGACTTTTCTCTGCTCCTAGCCTCTGAATTATCAGCTCACACTATCGTGTTGCCTACGAGAGACAGAAACAGCCACATTGCCCCACTGAGTGCCGTGATTCCTATGTTCCCCAGTGTACTAACTGTGGGTGTGGGTATGGTGCCCTGCAGCCTTCTGACTGGCGTAAATCCTTCAGGATGACCTGAATGTGGTCCTCAGGGTTGGAGAAGGGAAACTTAGCTGTTTCAAGATTCCCTCTGATGGAGTTCTCTGTGGGGATGCTCTGTTGACAGGGCCTACTTGGAGCTCGAGATCACCCTGTCTCAGGAGCAGATTCAGAAGTACACAGACTGCCTGCAATTCTACGTGAACAACACACTCAAAGAACTGAGGAGGCTCTTCCTTGTCCAGGACCTGGTGGATTCCTTAAAAGTATGAGTGCTTAAGCCATTTCATTTGACAGTCTTGATTTTTGTTTTCCCTAAAGGTACACATAATGTTATAAACTTCCACATGATGGAGAATTAAAAAAGTGCTAATTATATTTTAGGGAATGTCCAGCTGTACAGTACCATGGAGCTCATCCAGTTTAATGTCATCATTTTACAGATGCTGAAACTGGTTCAAAGAGGTTAAGACACTTGCCTGAGGTTGCCCAGTGAGTCACTGACAGAGCTGAGATCAAACCCAGGTTACATAGCTTCTGGTTTTGTACTACTTACAGTACCCCAGGCTGATTCTTGTTCCCATTTTCAATTCCTCAATTTCCTACAATTATTTTAAAAATAAACATCTAGTTTAGGGAATGTGAAAAATACACATGCTTTTTCTTAGAAAGAAACACTGTACTCTGCTAATAATAAGACCTGTGGGCTGTGAGAATGAGCCTCTGAAGTGTAGAGGAGGGTCACCTGGGTGTTATTCCTGGTTCCATCATTGAACTCACTGGGCTTCTTGGAACAAACTGCTAGGACCACCACATGGCTTATAGGGAAAGCCAAAGTCAATCAGTCATGGCTCAACAGGGCCATGAGCAGAGGGGTGGGAGCCCAGGCAAGGATTCTGTCAGTTCTCCATTCTCTCAGAGCAGCGGGAGGGATCTGTATCATGGGCTGCTCCTTAATGAGGAAGAAAGAGCAGAAGGAAGGCGAGTGATGAGTCCTTAACGCTCAAGGTGCTTTACTGGAATAACATCTTGGCAAATAATGACTAAAAAAAGAGAGCAGGGAGATTAAAATTACTTAACCTTAGCGGTTTTAAGGTAATGTGTCTACTTAAATTTGTAATGTGAAAACTGTGGGCTAGAATAGGGATCAGCAAACCTTATCTATATATAAAGGGCCACGTGGTAAATATTTTAGGCTTTGTGGGCTACAGTCTTTGTTGTAGCTACTCAACTTTGTCACTATAGCAGAAGAGCAGCCGAAGACAATACATAAATGAATAACTGTGGCTGTGTGCTAACATTGTTTATGAATACTGAACACTGAATTTCGTATCATTTTCACGTTATACAAAATGTTATTTTTGTTTTCACTTTATTCGACCATGCAAAATTCATTCTTAACTTGTGGGCCTATACGAAAACAGGTCAAGGCCAGTTTGCTGACCCCTGCCCTAGTTTATTATTTCACTGAGTCCCTCAAATCTTACAAGGAGATCCACAGGGTTCTAAGACAAGTAAAGACTGGATCCTCTTTCAGTAATTCTGTGGCAAGCTTTAAATGCTCTTATACTTCCTATTGAAACCATGATGTCCTTTGCCTCAAATTTTAATCTAAACAAATCAATGAAATGAGACTCTTTTCTGTCATAATGGGTTTAGAAGCTCTGATCATCATTTCGTTTGTTAGTTTGCAGTCCTGATGTGGCTCCTGACTTACGTTGGCGCTCTCTTCAATGGCCTGACCCTGCTGCTCATGGGTAAGGGCAGACAAGCATGTTCTGTCTCCCTTCACATACTCTGTGTGAGCATCTCCCTAGGCTGTGAGCTTGCTTAGATGGGTTCCTAGCAACAAATTCCAGATTTTCTGAGTGCAGAGCATTTCCCTGACCATCACAGTTCAATTAAAGAGCACAATATATCAATATATTACACAGTAAAAATGAATTTCTTAAAGTTTTTTCTTTTTCTTCAACCATAATTGGTTTTAACTGGCTTCAAATATATATCTGCTTCAATGGTGTTATGTATAGAAGATGATTTTTATCTTAGGAGGTCATTCTCTCTTTCCAGAATTAATGACTTAATATTTGTGAAGGTCTCAGCATTTTTTGGTTTTCCTTATGAACTAGCCCTGCAGTCTTTTAGCTTCTAGCTTCTTGCTGGCTACTGCAAATAATGTCATTATATCACATAAAGTGAAAGTGAAGTTGCTCAGTCGTGTCCGACTCTTTGCAACCCCGTGGACTGTAACCCACCAGGCTCCTCTGTCCATGGGATTCTGCAGGCAAGAATACTGGAGTGGGTTGCCATTTCCTTCTCCAGGGGATCTTCCCAACCCAGGGATCGAACCCAGGTCTCCTGCATTGCAGGCAGACGCTTTAACCTCTGAGCCACCAGGGAAGCATTATATCACATAACTATATAAAAATGTATCTATGAGATTGTTCCTACTTATAACTCTCAATTTTAATACTATATTTGTTTTTCATCCCAGCTGTGGTTTCAATGTTTACTCTACCTGTAGTGTATGTTAAGCACCAGGTAAGTTCTATGTGATGTCAAACATTCATGTTAAGTTTTGACCTTGTGAACTATGGATGTGCTCATGATTTCTTCTCTTTGTAGGCACAGATTGACCAATATCTGGGACTTGTGAGGACTCACATAAATGCTGTTGTGGCAAAGTAAGTTGCATAGTGCAATTTATAAAAAGGAGAGACTGCCTTAGGTAGGCATTTGACTGGATTAGATAGGAGTAATAAAAGGATAATAAAGTAATAGACTGGTTTTTGATCATTCACTTCTTTGAGTCATATATTCATACCCTTACCAAATATATTATTTCAGAAATAAAGTATAAATTTTAAAATTTCCAGTTAAATAAAACTTCCAGTGGTTTATTTCAGGTATCATGAAATGAATTTTAATAAATGAATGATATTAATGTCTGTCTGGGGACTGGCTCATGTCCAAGAATAAGATGGATTGGAGGAAGGAAAGAAGCCTGATTCAGAAAAGTAAAATTAAATTTTAGTAGATTAATCAAAATCAAAGTGTTAGCATTTTCAGTTTTTAAATAATAAATATCACTAAGTTTTAAACCATTGAAATTATTTTTAAAACAAAACACTTTTTAATCTTGAGAACTTTTATTACCTTTTAGATTACACCATTTAAATTCAATAAGTATGTGTGTTTGCCTATTTTATTAATACCATTGCTTTTTAAACCTGAGTCTTAAATAGACTCTACTTTATGGCTACTTTATATATTAGGAGATAATGATTCCAGTTATAAAAGTATTTACAGTTAATATAGTCATTAACTTAGTAGTTTTCCCTAATTCTTAAATTAGTGTTTTTAGATATATCTTCATCTAAAATGAAGTTTTTCTCTTGTTATTATTACTCAAGATTTTGTTTTAATCAAAAGCTGACCTCAGCTTTGACTACAAATACACATCCGAAAAATACTAGAGTTTCTCTCCAGGAATCCTAGAATAATGTGGCTAGACCTAGATGATAGTAAGAATTAAATGCAAGTATTTTAGATAGTCAAAGATATATAGAGCAAAACAAATAAGAAAAAAGCAAGCACTTTAAAGTTCCTCTGCTATTTGATTTGTGTGTCATCATTTACAGTTCTCTCCTGAAGTTTATAAAGATTTTTGTTTTTATTATGTATTGTTTATATTCTTCCTCTTCAATTCATGGTGAATTTGGATTCAGACATTTCAAAATGCCTGAAATTATCAGCTTAACACATATGCAATGAATACCTAGTGAAAACCAGCATATTGAAGACAAATATGTATTACTTTCTATTAGGAAATGACAGCATGGTATAACATGAGATTTGGTATTTGCAAACCTGGGAAACCTGTTAAAAATATGAATTCCCAAATCTACAACAAACTTATGGAAATAAAATTCCTGGGATAAGGGACCCATAATCTATATTTTAATGAACTTCCTAGGTGTATTTAACTTCTGGTAGTTAGAACTGTGTTCAGGAATGACAGCAAAGAACACCAGAATAGGAGCTTGGAAACTGGAAGACAGAAGTTCTAGGCCTCAGCTGTTCAGCACTTAGTTTGAGGATCTTGAACAAATCACATCTCTTAATTTTTTATTGATTAGTTGCTTGCTTAAAAAAGAAAAAAAGACATTATTTTCCAGGCATTTCATTAACAGGTACAGAGAGTATAAAGATGAATAAGATGATCCCACATAGCAGAGCTCTTAGCCTATGGGTACAAACAAAACTGTAAAGAAATAACCATAAGACAATATAAGAATAACAGTAGAATTGTGTAAAATATTAAGGTGAGAGAGATACGGAAACTACTGTTCTTACCTGGGGGATAATGGAAAGCCACTAAAAAAAAGGGCCCTCGCTAGCATGACTGGGTTCTGTGGAGGACTTCTATCTGTGTCCTCACATGGCAGAAGTAGATGGAAACTCTCTGGGTTCTCTTTTATAGGGGACTAATCCCATTCATGAATGCTCCATTCTCATGACCTAATCACCTTCCAAAAGCCCCGCCTCCTAATACTAACGTATTGGGGGTTAGGTTTCAGTATATAAATTTGGTGGTGTTGGGTGATGGGGTGCAGCAGGACATAAACAATCAGTCTATAGCAGCCCTGAAGGATGGTAAACTCTCATCAGGGGGATGCTGAGGGGAAAGACACTGCAAAAAGAAATAACACAGGTAGAGGCAGAAGCATGAAAAGGTAGGTCAGGGTCAGGGAGCAGTGAGTCAACCAGTGTGTCTAAAGCTTAAATGAATGAAAAGATGAGCTAGAAAGGGCCTAGAAAGAGAAGCTAGGGCCAAGTATAGAATGCTCTAAGGAGTTAGGACTCAACAGGACATAGCAGGCCCTTGATGTTCCTATGCAGGAGATTTGTATTTTGCACAGATTACTATGGCAGTCTAGTGGGAGGAGAATTGGAAAGTGAGATGTGGTAATTAGCAAGGAAGCTGTTTGAATTCAAACAAAAGTGGTAGAGATGTAAGCCTGTTAAAATAGATGCAAAGGAGAGATGGCAGAAACTAAAATGTATGAACATATGTATACAATATGGTTGGCTAAATTAAAATTGGAAATCAGTGCTCTGAACAGGAATAGAAAGGAAGCTAAGGACAAAAAGAGAAACTGAGTGGGGCTTCCCTGGTGGTCCAGTAGCTAAGGCTTCATGCTTGCAATGCAGGGATCTAGGTTCAATTCCTGGTCAGGGAACTAGATCCCATGTGCTACAGCTAAAGATCCCCTGTGCTGTAATGAAGATTGAAGATCATGCATGCCGCAACCAAGACCTAGTGTAGCCAAATAAATAAATAGGAATAAAATATTTTTAAAAAATTAAAAAAGAGAGAAACTGGATAAGTTACGTAGTTAAACAGCAGTTCTCCAAGAGAATCTGTTTGGCCTGACACTAAATTTTGAAGGATATTTGTTAGTGGAGTCTTACCTCTAAGATTTCTTCAACCTCTGAAATTCTGATTACATGTTAGAATAATTCCACCAAAAGAACTCACACCATTTTAGTGAAACTGTTAAAAACAGGAACTTTGGAATCAGATAGACTAGCTTGAGTCCATTTCCGGCATTTTTTAGCTATATGAATTCATTATAAATGTTATTTGACTCCCTGAGTTTGTTTCTTTATCTATACATTGGAAAGATAATGTCTGTAAAGTATTCGTACTTGGACATAGGGAGGACTCAATAAATATTCAACGATCATAATCATGATCATCCTACTCCCACTGCTTAGAGATCAGTTCATGGTGAGTGTGGACAGTCCCAGACTAGGCAGGAAACCTTGGTGCCCCTCCCACGCCTATACTGAATGAATGATACCAGGTCATTTAACCTCCCTGTGTCTCAGTTTTCCAGCTCTAAAATGGGGGTGTGTGCATGCTAAGTCACTTCATTCGTGTCCAATTCCTTGCAACCCCATGGACTATATAGGCCACCAGGCTCCTTTGTCCATGGGATTCTCTTGGCAACAATACTGGAACGGGTTGCCGTGACCTCCTCCAGGGGATCTTCCTGACCCAGGGATCAAACCCAAGTCTCTTACATCTCCTGCATTGGCAAGTGGGTTCTTTACCACTAGTGCCACCTGGGGAGCCCCTAACTGGGGATAATAACACCTAACAACACTTTCTTAGTATTTCATTGAGGTACTTGAAAAGTCTTCCTGGTGTTCTTGAGGAGGAAATGGAGATGTACAGTCCAGATTATAGCACAATTGGTAGAGTTCCAGAATGTTGAAATAGTAGACCCTATGGATGTCCACCAAAAATCCATCCAGGGCGAGGTGCAGTAATGTGATACAGGGCTCTGCCCTTGACTCCATGACTTTCCATACCAGTGCTTCACATGACTATGTGAAGACAAATCAGATATACTCATCAGAGTTCTAGGTGACACATAGCTTGGAGCAAAAGCACATTCAGAAGACAGCAAGCTCAAGATTCAGAATGAATTAAGTGACCTTGAGTAATGTAGAATGCGGAACTGAAGTTAATAGAATCAAATTGACAGGGAAAGCAAAGTCCTATATTTAGATTTTTTTAAGTCAACTTTTGCAAATATCGAATGGGAAGAGGGGCAGATGTGATAGAGTACAACAGTTCAGTTCAGTTCAGTTCAGTTCAGTCGCTCAGTCGTGTCCAACTCTTTGCGACCCCATGAATCGCAGCACGCCAGGCCTCCCTGTCCATCACCAGCTCCCGGAGTTCACTCAGACTCACGTCCATCGAGTCCGTGATGCCATCCAGCCATCTCATCCTCTGTCGTCCCCTTCTCCTCCTGCCCCCAATCCCTCCCAGCATCAGAGTCTTTTCCAATGAGTCAACTCTTCGCATGAGGTGGCCAAAGTACTGGAGCTTCAGCTTTAGCATCTTTCCTTCCAAAGAAATCCCAGGGTTGATCTCCTTCAGAATGGACTGGTTGGATCTCCTTGCAGTCCAAGGGACTCTCAAGAGTCTTCTCCAACACCACAGTTCGAAAGGATCAATTCTTCGGCGATCAGCCTTCTTCACAGTCCAACTCTCACATCCATACATGACCACAGGAAAAACCATAGCCTTGACTAGATGGACCTTTGTCGGCAAAGTAATGTCTCTACTTTTGAATATACTATCTAGGTTGGTCATAACTTTCCTTCCAAGGAGAAAGCGTCTTTTAATTTCATGGCTGCAGTCACCATCTGCAGTGATTTTGGAGCCCAAAAATATAAAGTCTGACACTGTTTCCACTGTTTCCCCATCTATTTCCCATGAAGTGATGGGACCAAATGCCATGATATTCGTTTTCTGAATGTTGAGCTTTAAGCCAACTTTTTCGCTCTCCTCTTTCACTTTCATCAAGAGGCTTTTTAGTTCCTCTTCACTTTCTGCCATAAGGGTGGTGTCATCTGCATATCTGAGGTGATTGATATTTCTCCCAGCAATCTTGATTCCAGCTTGTGCTTCTTCCAGTCCAGCGTTTCTCATGATGTACTCTGCATAGAAGTTAAATAAGCAGGGTGACAATATACAGCCTTGACGTACTCCTTTTCCTATTTGGAACCAGTCTGTTGTTTCATGTCCAGTTCTAACTGTTGCTTCCTGACCTGCATACAGATTTCTCAAGAGGCAGGTTAGATGGTCTGGTATTCCCATCTCTTTCAGAATTTTCCACAGTTGATTGTGATCCACACAGTCAAAGGCTTTGGCATAGACAATAAAATAGAAATAGATGTTTTTCTGGAACTCTCTTGCTTTTTCCATGATCCAGCAGATGTTGGCAATTTGATCTCTCATTCCTCTGCCTTTTCTAAAACCAGCTTGAACATCAGGAAGTTAACAGTTCACGTATTGCTGAAGCCTGGCTTGGAGAATTTTGAGCGTTACTTTACTAGCATGTGAGATGAGTGCAATTGTGCAGTAGTTTGAGCATTCTTTGGCATTGCCTTTCTTTGGAATTGGAATGAAAACTGATCTTTTCCAGTCCTGTGGCCACTGCTGAGTTTTCCAAATTTGCTGGCATATTGAGTGCAGCACTTTCACAGCATCATCTTTCAGGATTTGAAACAGCTCAACTGGAATTCCATCACCTCCGCTAGCTTTGTTTGTAGTGATGCTTTCTAAGCCCCATTGACTTCACTTTCCAAGATGTCTGGCTCTAGATGAGTGATCACATCATCATGATTATCTGGGTCTTGAAGATGTTTTTTTGTACAGTTCTTCCGTGTATTCTTGCCATCTGTTCTTAATATCTTCTGCTTCTGTTATGTCCATACCATTTCTGTCCTTTATCGAGCCCATCTTTGCATGAAACGTTCCCTTGGTATCTCTAATTTTCTTAAAGAGATCTCTAGTCTTTCCCATTCTGTTCTTTTCCTCTATTTCTTTGCATTGATCGCTGAAGAAGGTTTTCTTATCTCTTCTTGCTGTTCTTTGGAACTCTGCATTCAGATGCTTATATCTTTCCTTTTCTCCTTTGCTTTTCGCCTCTCTTCTTTTTACAGCTCAGTAGTGTGTGTAAAAAATCCCTGGGGGGTGAGTGATAAATAGATTAATTGCTCATAGGCAAATATGAATCAGTAATGTACTGAGGCATATTTTTTAAATCTATGCAAGTTTTGATGTTATTAATAGAAGTATATGTCAAAATGAAAAGAGACTATAGTTGTTTCATATCCCATATTGTCATTCCATGGATGTGTTAAATTTCAGAGTTGAACACTTTAAGAGCTGCAATTACACACTGAAGTCATGTCCAAAAGACGACTGGGTATTGAAGTATTGGAAATATGACAGTGATGTGAGTGACAACCGAACTTTACTGGAGATGATTATTCTGGAAAAGAGATGACTTTAAAAGAACACACTGGAGGTCTAACATTGCGAGAGAAGTAATCATTCTCTTTTTCTCTAAAGAGCTATGAATGGAAAGGCCAGAAGTTCTGGGATTTGAATGAAACATGAGAGGAAACAGTACCAATTAGAGTTGTTCAACAATGAAGCCATTTGCCCTGTGAAGCAGTAAGCCCACTGACACCCATTCAAGTATTCACACAAAAAAAGTTAGTTGACCACTGTCACAGATATGGTTTAAAGGACTTCTGCAATGGGAGAAAAGTAGAATTAGTTAACACTTAGTCTACTGTGATATTCTAAAAACATTTAAAAACTAATACATAGATGTTATACTTTGGAGAAGACCAGACCTAAGGTGTCTCTATTGAAATGTTTCACATTCTCTGCTGCGTTATCAGTTTCTGCCTCTTATGGCTCATTTCCACAATCATAATCTCTCCAGTCTTTCTATCCTTGCTGTCTCTATCGCTTCTCTCCCCACCTCACTGCAGTCAGGCCTGCACCCTGAGCACTTAAGTTGCTCTTAGTCAGGGTCCTAGTGACCTTCATATTGCTAAATCCTACAGTCATCACTCCATCCTCAACCTTCTCAACCTCTCAGACACTCTTTATGATTACTGCCATCTTTGTTGAGCACTCTCCTTGACTCTTGGCACTGCTTGAGTCTCAGCTGCTTTCTCGCAGTGTCTTCTCTTGGCTCTTCCTTCTCTGGTTCACCCTTCATCCCTAGTGGCCTCAAAGATTATCACTATGTCAAGGACTCCAAAATGTGTGTCTCCACAAGCTTAGGTTTTTAAAAATTCCACTTTACAAATATAGAATATGAGGAGGAGGCGATAGAGATGAGATAGGATACAACAGTAGTATGTATAAAAAATACGTGGAGGTTTTCATTGGTTAATTTGTCACAGCCAAATATGAGTCAGTTATGTGCTTGAGACATTTTTTTTAAAAATCGATGCAAGTCTCAGTCAGTTCAGTTGCTCAGTTGTGTCCGACTCTTTGCGACCCCATGAACCACAGCATGCCAGGCCTCCCTGTCCATCACCAACTACCAGAGTCTACCCAAACCCATGTCCATTGAGTCAGTGATGCCATGCAGCCATCTCATCCTCTGTCATCCCCTTCTCCTCCTGCCCTCAATCTTTCCCATCATCAGGGTCTTTTCAAATGAGTCAGCTCTTCGTATCAGGTGGCCAAAGTATTGGAGTTTCAGCTTCAGCATCAGTCCTTCCAATAAATATTAAGAACTGATTTCCTTTAGGATGGACTGGCTGGATCTCCTTGAAATCCAAGGGACTCTCAAGAGTCTTCTCCAACACCACAGTTCAAAAGTATCAATTCCTCAGTGCTCAGCCTTTATGGTCCCAAATCTCACATCCATACATGACTACTGGAAAAACCATAGCTTTGACTAGATGGACCTTTGTTGGCAAAATAATATCTCTGCTTTTTAATATGCTGTCTAGGTTTGTCATAGCTTTTCTTCCAAGAAGCAAGCGTCTTTTAATTTCATGGCTGCAGTCACCATCTGCGGTGATTTTGGAGCCCCCCAAAATAAAGTCTCTCACTCTTTCTATTGTTTCCCCATCAATTTGCCATGAAGTGATGGGACCAGATGCCATGATCTTACATTTCTGAATGTTGAGTTTTAAGCCAGCTTTTTCACTCTCCTCTTTCACATTCATCAAGATGCTCCTTAGTTCCTCTTTGCATTCTGTCATAAGGTGGTGAAGTTATTGATCTTTCTCCTGGCAATCTTGATTCCAGTTTGTGCTTCATCCAGCCTGGCATTTTGCATGATATACTCTGCATATAAGTTAAATAAACAGGGTGACAATATACAGCCTTGACGTACACCGTTCCCAATTTGGAACCAGTCCATTGTTCCATGTCCGGTTCTAATTGTTGCTTCTTGACCTGCATACAGATTTCTCAGGAGGCAGGTCAGGTGGTCTGGTATTCCCATCTCATGAAGAATTTTCCACAGTTTGTTGTGATCCACATAGTCAAAGGCTTTGGTATAGTCAATAAAGCAGAAGTAGATGTTTTTCTGGAACTCTCTTGCTTTTTCAATGATCCAGAGAATGTTGGCAATTTGATCTCTGGTTCCTCTGCATTTTCTAAATCCAGCTTGAACATTTGGAAGTTCTTGGTTCACGTACCGTTAAAGCCTCACTTGGAGAATTTTGAGCATTACTTTGCTAATGTGTGAGCTAAGTGTAATTGTACAATAGTCTGAACATTCTTTGGCATTGCCTTTCTTTGGGATTGAAATGAAAACTGACCTTTTCCAGTCCTGTGGCCACTGCTGAGTTTTCCAAATTTGCTGGCTGATTGAGGGCAGCATTTTAACCGCATCATCTTTTAGGATTTGAAATAACTCAACTGGAATTCCATTACCTCCACTAGCTTTGTTCATAGTTATGCTTCCTAAGGCCCAGTTAACTTCACATTCATCTGCTTACCTGAAGTTATCTCTCGAATGTCCCATAGGCATTTCAGATTCAGCATGGCCAAACAGATCTTGCAGTTTCAGCCTAGAATTTATTTTTACTTCAGTTGTCATACCATCTTTGTAAATGGCATTATTATTCACCTGGTTGCTCAGGCCCAAAACCAAAGCATCTTCCTTGATTACTGTCAATCTTTCCCCTGCCCACACATTCAACCCATCAGCTTGGCAGGTGGGTCCTGTCTGCTCCATCCCCTCACTGGATACCCAGAGTGTGAACTTTACTCCACTGGCAAGGCTTCATTCCATATAACCCAGGCCATTGCCATTCAGCCCCTAGATTGCTACGGTTGTCCTCCATCCATTATTGCTCTGTTTCCCCACTTTTTTCACATAACCACCATCATGATCTTCTTTGATCACATCATTCCTTTGCCTAAAATTCATCACTGGCTTCCCAGCCACAGAATAGAATCTAAATTCCTTTTACCACCTGCAAGTTTCAACACCATCTGGTTACCTCCTGCCTCTCAGACCTTCCTGCCTCTCTCCCCAAGCACACTGGTCTCATCCTTGCCTCCTAAGCTTGTCCTCACTTTTTGGCCTCTTGTACTCCCTTCTTCCTCTTCCTGAAACACTTCAACCCAGTGGCCCCTTCTTATCCTGCAGACATCTGTTTCTCACATCAGGGGACTTAAGTAAGCGTCTCCCACCTAATGGAAATCAACCCTGAATATTCATTGGAAGGACTGATGCTAAAGCTGAAGCTCCAATAGTTTGGCCATCTGACGTGAAGAACCAACTCATTGGAAAAGACCCTGATGCTGGGAAAGATTGAAGGCAGCCGGAGAAGGGGGCAACAGAGGATGAGATGGTTGGATGGCATCACCAACTCAATGGTCATGAGTTTAAGCAAACTCTGGGAGATGGTGAAACAGAGGGAAGCCTGGTGTCCTGCAGTCCATGGGGTTGCAAAGAGTCAGACATGACTGAGTGACTGAACAACATCTCTCAGCTATCACCACTGCCCCCTCATTGCCTATCATTCCATCTTGTTTGGTTTTTTTTTAATAGCATTTGTCACAATATGTACTTCTCTTGTTTGTCTACTTGTTTATTTCTGGCTCCTCAACCCCTAGGAGAATGAAAGCTCCATGAGAGCAGGGCCTTCTCCCTTCTGTTCACTGAATTCCAGCATCTGGAAGGGTGCCTGGCACAGAGGAAGGTCTCAGTCAAACTCTGCATGGGGAGTTCATTAAGCTTTGATTTAATGACACAAAATGCTTCCAGTATAAACCTACCTAAAATAATACTGCCATTCTGCGAGAATCACAGAATTTTAGGGGCATTAGAAATATCTAATTTGCACCCGGTAAATGCTCTAGGACCAGGAAGGCTCATTAGCTGCCAGATGGCACACAGCTAATTAGTAGAGAGCTGAAACTAGGGCTCAGTTTTCTTCATTCCAGTTCTAGCAGTTTATGCTGAGGGTGACCATATGTTTCTTCACCTGGAACCATCCCTGTTCATGTGTGTTGTCCTGGTATAGTTAATAACAGCACTGTCTTTCTCTTTCAGAAGTGTCCCAGACTGAGTGATAAATAGTCACCTACGTATATCACAGCTTCTATAATTCTGAAATAAATCAACATCTTTGTCTACCTAAAAAGTTATAATTTAAGAAATATGGCTTCCTGGCGTCATTCATTATCTAATTATACTTCCTTATTGCATAGAAATGCATTTATAGACACTCATACATAAAAATTATGCTTTTTTTTAAATATTAAGCTATTTGGTCACTTAACTAATTAAAGCAACAACACATAGTGATATCATAAGATTATTTCATTAATAATACTTGTGATTTACCACCATCTGATATTGTCTTTTTAGGATTCAGGCTAAAATCCCAGGCGCTAAAAGGCACACTGAGTAAGTGGATACCCTACCGGGGACTGAACACCAAGAGGAATGTCTGAAGTGGTAACAGCTCTGTCTTACATGTTACTGCAAATTGATTGTTTCTCCCCCCCAGTTCCATAATCTTAGAGACAAACTTTAAAACAGCTGTTTTTAGGCTGTTTCTGTACCCTTAGGATATTTGAGTCACTTGTGTCAAGCACTAAAGTATAGCGAAAAGTGTATTTAGATGTGGTTTTTAATTTTGTGTTGCTAAAAAAAAAAGCGCATGATGGTGAGAACCCAAGTTATCTTTCCTTCGTCGGTGTTCTTCTCTCTGCAATGCTTCTGTAGCTTCTCATGTTCCCTGTGGCTAGGCCTTTCCTGCCCAGTGCACTGATGCAATAGTGGAAATCGCTTCTATGTCCTTGGGTTGTTGGTTGGATTAATCTTTAATAACAATATATAGACTTGTAAACCGATGTTTAAGTGTTTTTCCAACACACACACAACATAAAAATAAAAACAAGTCGACCGTACTTAGAGTAATCAGTTTTGTATAACTTAAAATAATTAAATAAATGAATAAACCCAAAACAAACACTCAGTACTTTTGTTGTGTGAGACTGATGGGCTGATTTACATGTATGGTAACTAAAAAGTACCAGCATGTTAACTTTATTACAATTTGTATTACTTTCTCTGTAGTTCCTAATGGACTTAACTATGGATTCTGGATATTTGCACTTATGTACTTGATACTGAATGCATAAATAAATGTTACTAAATGTAGAAACTTCTCCCTCTCTTCTCGTGATCGCACCAGAAAACTCAGTGCTCTAAGAAATAGCATCTGTGGATGTGCCGGACAGGCTGAGACCAAATACTCACTTTGCTCCTGTTTCCAGAATCCACATAGTCCAACTCCAGCCTAGTATATGGCTCATTTGGGTTATTGATAGAAATCACTGGAGACTGGTAAAACTGGAAAACATTCTTCATATTGTACTTGGTGGGACTTATGTAGGTAATTTAAAATAGTTTTTTTAAAAACTTGAATGTGATATAAATCCTCCCATAAACTTCTTATAATAACATGCAACACAATACTGGGATAAAACAATTATAATTGCTGTGAACTCACTGTTTTGGTGATTATTTATTGAGCATCTACTGTACTTGATACTGAGTGCCTAGCGCTCAGAACAGGGTGGTGAATGAGAGAGACAATGAGTCCTGCCCTCACCAAGCTGAGCCTTTGGGGTTATTTACTACTCTTTGCAGAAGTCCAGTCGCCTGTGTTATGTCACCGTTAAAGTCAAAGTCAAAGATGCTGGGAGGTAGAAGGGGGGATGAAAGTAGTAGTAGTAAGAGAAATAAAAATGGGGGGAAAAGGATCGTTACTTACAAAAAGCTGCCTTTAAGCAGTTTTGGACTTGCGTTCAATAAGCACTCGTGGAGTTACCCTTCTGTGCAAAATATTGTGACGACCACACAGTCAATTAACTGGACACTGCCAGCAGCCAAGACTGGGAGAGATGGGAGGAGGTTATGTGGAAATGCTCACTAAGTAAAAAGCAGCTGAAATAACAGCTGCGATATAAAACTAGAGCAAACAGAGAAGGATTCTCAGAGGTGGACTTCGGGGCTGGGTTCTGATCTGGCTTTTTCCAGAGGGAGACGGTTCATCACAGTACGAAGAAAGAACATGGACTAAGGTGCTGAGACATGGGGGCACATGCAGAGAACGGTGAGTAATACGCTGTAAGGTGCTTGAGTGGGCATGTAGTGCCAGGTAAGGCTGAAAGGGTGGGCTGAACCCATGCTAAAAAGAAACTTGAATGTTAAGGAGTTTGTGTTCTGTTTCTTAGATCTCAGAGAGTCCGATAGACACAGTGAGGGTGCATGATACTGGAGATTAGAAGAATATAGGAGATAATTGTGATATAACTGACAGACAGGTGATGAAAGGCAAAGCTTCTACTAAGGCAATGACAATAACAATAGAAAGGATATATTCACCTGTCTCTGATCCTCTGTATCAGCCCAACATGCCTAGCACCCACTGTGCACAGAGGAGCCACTCAGAGAGATGATGTGGAGGGGGATGGGATTGGAGATGGTGACTGATTACATGTGGAAGTTCAAGACCAAGGCTAACCCTGAAAGTGAGTGCCTCCTTAAATTCTGCACTCTAGGCAGCTTGCCTGCATCACCCTAGCCCCAGCTCTGTTAAAGACTAGCTGATCAGGAGAGTGCGATACCATTTATCAGGTTAGAAAGCCCAGAAGAGCTCATCTGGGGAAGGAAAATAATAAACTTGGTGTGAGGCCTGCTTTTTTATGGTTACTAGTTATAGGAGAGGAGTGTGTGTGTGTGTGTGTGTGTGTTTCAGTGTCCAACCTCTGGGATAAAGTTTCTTCTAAACAGCTTTATTGTGTCAAATTAACCTTCAGAGTCTGCTTTTTTCCTCCCTCCTGAGAGCCCAGAATTCCTTTCATAAGCAGCTGCTTATTCAGAGGATCGAATGAGGAATTCTGTTTGCTAGCCGTGGTGAAGAAAGTTTCCTGAGGAAACTCCAGGCTGACAAAATGATAGGTATGGACGTAGAATTTAACAGATGGACAACACAGGACACAATGATCCTGCTTTATAAATATCAGTACCAAATGATATTGGAGATGATGGAAATAATGTGAGGACCCAATGACCAGGTAACAAGCAGACCAAGAATAGAGCCCTCAGGGGCCCAGAGTGAGTGAGGTTATCCTGAAAGCTGTGAACAATAGAAAATTCTTAGAGCCTACACACAGGTTAAGCAAGAATTGGGTGAGTAGGTGAAGAAGCTGTGGTGTTTTATAGATCATTTCAGGAAAAAAGGAAGTAGGATAGCTCATATTTTTCCTGCTCTTTCCCCACCTATGTCAGTTTCCTAGTATTACCCTAACAAAGTACCAACTTCTGGGTGGCTTAAAATGACAGAAATGTATTGTGTCACAGTTCTGAAGGCTACAGGTCCAAAACCGCGGTGCCGGCAGGGCCGCACTCTTCTCTGACGGCTCTGGGAGAGGATTCTCCCTTGCCTCGTCTAGCTGCTGGTGGTTGCCAACAGTCCACGGCATTTCCTGGCTTGCAGGTGCATCGCCCCAGACCCAAGGCCATCTTCTCACTGAGTATCTTCACACCACCTTCCCTCTGCGCCCAAATCCCCCCTTTCTATTAGGATACCCAGTCACATGGATTAGGGCCCCCTCATGACCTCATTTTAACTTCATTGCTCTGTAAAGATCCTATTTGCAAATATGCTAACATTTTGAGATATTGGGGTTTGGTACTTCAACATAGGTTTTGTTGGGGACACAATTCAACTCATAGGCCTCCCTGAGCATGATAGTGGCCCTTAGAACACTGTGAAGTCTTTTCCTCTGGGCAGAGCCCAGACCTGTTTCCCCTGTTGATTCTCACTATAGGGCATTACTACTGAGAAGCAGTGGAACAGCTCTTCCCTTCCCTGGGTGTCCCTGAGTGTAGCTGGGTGCTGAGCCTTACTTCACTACCATGGAGTTCCAGCAGCTGTCCCATTGTCACTGACTAGGGCAACTTCAGGCACCCGAACTTTAGCACTCTCTTCTGGAGAAGGGAATAGCTACCCACTCCAGTATTCCTGCCTGGAAAATTCCATGGACAGAGGAGCCTGGCGGGCTACAGACCACGGGGTTGCAAAGAGTCAGACACGACCAAGCAACTAACACTTTCACTATTTTTTTTCTTTTCTAAGTATGGGAAGTAGGTGGGGGATACAGGAGCTCCCACTGCAGTTTGGTATCAGCTAGTGTGGTTGTGGTTAAGGTGCAATAAACAAGCTCTGTAGATCTGGGCAAAGAGTCAGCTTGCCTTCACACTCCAGCTTTCTTATCTAGTGCTTTATATTGGCAGCAATCTTAAGCTGCTCACTATGATTTTTTCTTTAGTTCAGTACATTCAACATTACAGAATTAATTTGGCGGCCACATTTTCTTTGGTGAGTAAATAGAGATGAATTATTTTGTATCCTGTGTGTACCAGTTACCTTTTAAAAGAATTCTGCTGGAATTAGTTCTCTCTGGTTGCTCCCCAAGATGCTGAAGGGAGTTTTTCAAGTAGAAATGCAAGGACACTATATGACAACATGAGAAAAGTGTATAAAAATCTAAGTAAGCATGAACAATCCTCTGCTGCTACCTTTCTAAAAGAGGATACCACCTGAAACATCAGTGACTTAAGTTAATAATAGTAATTTAAAAAATAAGACATTCTTGCTATATATGGCATTGGTTGTTTCTGGCCCAATTTCATTTCTGACTACTCTGCAGATGCTCACTTGAAAAACACTGAGTGCCATAACTGATAATGATATGCTGCTGCTGCTGCTGCTGCTCCTGCTAAGTCACTCAGTCATGTCAAACTCTCTGTGACCCCATGGGCTGTAGCCCGCCAGGCTCCTTTGTCCATGGGATTACTGGGGCAAGAATACTGGAGTGGGCTGCCATTTCCTTCTCCACAGAATCTTCCCAACCTAGGGGTCGAACCTGCATATCCTGCTAGGAAAGCATGTTCTTTACCAGTGAGTCACCTGGGAAGCCCTTACCCTAGCCCCAACCCCCTGCCCTGGTTACAGAGCCACAGTACAACTCTAGCACAACAGATAGCGCCCTAGTTCTGGAGTCAGAAGGATGGCTTTGCTATTGTCCAACTTTAAGGGCCTAACCCAAAGTTATCCCCAAGGTCATTGAAGCTTTCATCTTAGTGTGATTTCCTGAAAAATAGGGTAATCATTATAATCACCCCAAAGAGTTATGATAAAGATTAAATAAGGCACAGAAACAGTTACAAAATGTTCATTTTCTCAAACTACATACTGCTTTGCAGGTGTGCTTCAAAACCTACTCTTCTTTCTCTACCTTCAAGGCCATTTTCTTAAAAACAGGGGCCATATCTTGTGCATGAAAGTGAAAAAGTGAATGTTGCTCAGTCGTGTCTGACTCTTGGTGACTCCATGGACTATACATCCATGGAATTCTCCAGGCCAAAATATTGGAGTGGGTAGCCCTTCCCTTCTCCAGGGTATCTTCCCAACCCAGGGATCGAACCCAGGTCTCCTGCATTGCAGGCAGATTGTTTACCAGCTGAGCCACAGGGGAAGCTCAAGAATCCTGGAGTGGGTAGCCTATCCCTTCTCCAGTGGCTCTTCCCGACCCAGAAATTGAACTGGGGTCTCCTGTATTGCAGGTGAATTCTTTACCAATTTAGTCAAAGCACTAATTAGAGTGTTTGGTATAAACGCTCATTACATGCTGGCTGGAGTCATCAGAGAAACTGAACTTTTAGGGAAAACAGAAAAAGGAAGATCTCAGGAAAGTAGACAGCTGACTTCTCTGGATTCCTACCCCTATCTCCCCTTCCTCCTTTTATTTCTCTTCCCTCTTTTGTCTTGTCTCTCTCTGACCTCTTTTTTCTTCCACTAAGAGACTAATTAAAGAAGCCTGGTTCCTTCTCACCACTCGTGTCTCCCTTCCCCAAAGAGGCCTTCCCTGGTGCCACCTATGGGTTTCTTTATATAAGTTCAGTGCCCAGCTCAATGCCCAGAACACAGCATGCACATCCCAAACATGTAAACCAATGAGTCTGATGCCAACACGTGCGGCCACACCTTTCTCTGGTAACCTGACAGGCATCTTTCTCTGCAGAGCCTCAGAATCCTCCCTAACTGAGCACTCCAGGCAGTCACTCATATCAAGCAGAAATAACATGGATATAAAGCCAATTCCCCATCTCTGGGACAGCAATTGTTGATTTATTTGCAGTAATTGTCACTAAAGGTTGAATGACCAAGAAGTTTAAGGAAGGCAAGTGTTGCGAAAGGACATTAACATTTGTATTTCAGAAGAAATGTTTTTTATCTTCCATTTAGTAGAAATAAGAGATGGGAAATAGCATGTACTCTGTGCTAAGCACATTGTTATTTACTTAAGCTTCATAATCCCAGGATGTAAAATTCAATTTTACAGATGAAGAATGGAGATTAAGAGGTAAACTACCTAAACCAATCTAAAACCACCAGCAAATGATACAATGAGTATTTGACTCCAATCTATTTAGCCCCAAGAAATTGCTGATGATGGATAAAAACAAGTATTTAAGAGACAAAGTTGAAAAGGAGGGCCCTTATAAAGTGTTGTTACAAACAGTGACATGGTCTGCCCTTCCTTGGAGATGCTCTGCTATCCTTGTTTGGCATAACTTCATCAGGGACACTAATCCCATCTGTTCGCTTCTCTAACCATCTGGCATTACCTAGGGGACGCGGTCTTCCTGCCATTTCACCACAAATGACTGTGTGATACAATTGCTGTAGCTGAGAATTGCAGCCTGATCACAAGACAGGTACTTTAGAAGCTATGCAAAGCCCAAGGGTTATGGAATCTTTGCCTAACATGCAAGTTTCTTGCAGACTAGGCATAAAGCAAATACAAAGCCAATATGAAGGCTTAAATGGGGGAAATCCTACTGGTACCAATAAGCAAAGATCAAGCCCCACTTTCTATTCAATGCTAAAAGCTTCACTGATTCCTTTACCACCCCTAGGAAAGGCCCACCCAGCCAGCTGTTTGGACCTAATGTTGGGGTTAGTTTGGAGAATGTATGTGTGTCTGACATTCCTTGGGTAACTGTCCAGCTGTTCTGAAGCCTCTTCTCTCCTGCCACCTCCACAGAAGCTGGAAATTCAGATACCCCTTGTCCTAACCTCCCTTTGATGGGCAGCATTGTGATCTAGTGTTGGCCATTGAGACATAAAAGGAAGTATGTAGGACTCTGGCCAGATTTCCTTCCCTGATGGAAGAGGAGCGGGGCTTCCACAGGTGGACCCTTTCCACTCCTTCCCACTTTGTACAAGGGCATGATGTCTGGAGTTGCAGTAGCCATCTGTGACCATAATGCAATAAGCCTGAAGGTGAAACACAACATGCAAAAAGGTGGCAGGACATTAAGATAAATCCTACTGATCAACCATGATGGGCAGACAGGGCCATGTGCCTATATTGTTGTTATTCAGTCGCTAAGTTGTGTCCGGCTCTTTGCAACCCCATGGACTGCAGCATGCCAGGCTTCCCTGACCTTCACCATCTCCTGGAGCTTGCTCAAACTCATGTCCATCGAGTTGGTGATGCCATCCACTCATCTCATCCTCTGTTGTCCCCTTCTCCTGCCTTCAATCTTTGCCAGCATCAGGCTTTTTCCATTGAGTTAATTCTTCACATCAGGTAGCCAAAGTATTGGAGTTTCAGCTTCAGCATCAGTCCTTTCAATGAATATTCAGGACTGATTTCCTTTAGGATTGACTGGTTTGATCTCCCTGATGTCCAAGGGACTCTCAAGAGTCTTCTGCAACACCACAGATCAAAAGCATCAATTCTTTGGCACTGAGCCTTCTTTATGGCCCAACTCTCACAACTGCCCATGACTACTGGGAAAACCATAACCTTGACTATATGGACCTAATATGGGCACATACCCTTTCATGGATCACAGCCTTATCGTGGCAAAGGGCTTGCATAATTCAGTGGAGATACGAGCCATGCTGTGCAGGGCCATCCAAAATGGACAAGTCATAGTGAAGAGTTCTGACAAAACATGGCCCACGGGAGGAGGGACTGCAAACCACTCCAGTATTCTTGCCACAAGAACCCCATGGACTGTATGTACCCACATTAGTCCCTGTATTTGTTATCATTAGGGGCAGAGTGAGGAAGACAGACTCTATTTTCTTGAATCTTTACTCCTCAAGAGGATTTGAGCATAGTCCAGTATTGAACCATCAGAGATCTTTAAATTCTGAGCAGAGCAAAGCACTGAAACATGCAACCACTTCCTATACATGAGATGTTTAACCAAGACTGGGACCTTGACCTGGTTTAACCCAGGGTCTAGAAACACAACCAAGCAGTTGAGGTTTTCCCTAGAGGTACCAGATTTATGCAGAGGCAGGAACAAGAGCGTGTCATCATCAAATACCATATAAACCTCAAATACTGTAGGAACTGCAAATATATCTGAATACAGGATCATCAACACTCCTGTGCAAGTTAGGGGTCAAATTCATGCAGCAGTTGGATTCTCCTCCTGACCCTGTCAGCAACAGAGGAAGCAGAAGCAAACCTGCTTAACATAACTAAAAAAATAAATGTCAGCATGAGACTGGGGTATTCTAATGTGCTGTTCTGCTCCTGAGTTAAAGTCTGCCTGAAAAATATTGACTGGAAGAAAGAAGTATCTGTTTATGTCACCGGAGAAAAATAGGAGAGAAGTAGGGCCTGACTTCTGGCCCGGTGAACACCATCTATGGCTACTGAAGGATAAGAATGCTTCTTTATGCTCTCAACTATTTTCAGCTCGTGTATTTTCTTTTTAAAAAAGTTTTTTTAAAAAAAATAATAAAAAAACACTTTACTGTCTTTTGTAATTACAAAAGTATGCAATGCCCCCTCAGGGATTGGCCTCATAGACAATGGAGAACAATGTGATCCAAATGAAGTGATGAGTAGGAAGAATATTCTGGTGACAGCAAAAAGGTTGGCTTAGGGTGGTCCGGTCAGGATAGTTCAAGCAGAGGAATTTACCACAGGAAATTTGCTACAAGGGCTATAGAAACCAAAGGGAAGGAACATAAAGGAGATCCCAGAGACCAGAAAGCTGCCACAAATCTGGTCCGCGCCCACATGCCTGCACTGACTGATAAGCAGCTGGAGACTGCTGGAGGCACTGGTTCCCACTCTTGCCACCTCGGGAGCCACCAAGGCTGCTGGGACACACTCGATTGCGGTGGCCTGAAACTGCCACTCCAGGGGATGAATAGAGTGGCTTCTCTGCCAGCTAATCTCCCAGCAGTGTCTGCAAGCAGCCAACAAGTGTGTTTGAGGAATGTGGTTTCTAGACACCGCTGCCCCCCACCCCCCACCAACCCCGACACACAGAGAAAAACACAGAAGGGCAGGGATAGATCTGAATGTCAAATCTTGCAGAAGGGAGGCCAGGATGTGGCTCTCCATGGAGGAAGGAGGCCTGGATTCTGGAGCTAGCTCTGCTGTTGATGTGCTGTGCCCTCTCCAAGGCAGTATAGCACAATGGTCCAGGACATACATATACTCTGTGACCTCATATGCAAAGTGGGGAATAACACCCACCCCAAAGGATGGTTCTGAGGGTTAAATAGGATACTGTAAGTAAAGTAGGACAAGGCCTGCAAGATAGTTCCATTCAACAAGATGGCTGTTGTCATGTTATTTTCACTGATTTCAATTTCAGTCTGTAAAGAAAAGTGAAGAAGGAGGGGCTTAAATCATCTTTGCTACTCTCTAACCAGCCAGAGGAGAGTGGAACCAACAGTTACTCTCTCTCTGAGCCTGATGCAGGGCTGGATTTTAGAGACAAAGAGAAAAATTAATAATATCCCTGCTCACAGTTTGATGAGAAAGCAGAAGAAATTCACTGATTCAAGGTAGAATATGCTCAAGGTAGAAGGGTCTCCAGGGACAGGTCTTGAAGAATACAGTGGCGGGTTTTGTAGCATAATGGAAAGATTTACATAGGCTCCACTTTAAACTCAAAATGATTCTCTTGTGACCCTGGGCAATTCACTTAGTCATCCCTGCCTCAGTTTCTTTGTCTGTTTAAGTGGAGATTATAAAAGAACTCTCCTTACATAGCCGTTGTGAACATTAAGGCAGCTGTACATAAAGCTCCTCCCTTTAGTACCTAGCACTGAAATGCGCTCAAACATGATCAGATTTCCCCCGGTCCATGAGAAGCGCACAAGTGTTCAGCTACAAGGCCTGAACTAGAGAAATGGAAATGCAAAGAGGAAATGACGGCTAAAGAGGGTCTCATAGCTACAAGATCCCTTAATTATTGTGGATAAAGTTAGAAAAATTGGCTAGGCACCCACCCTAGGTGTGAGCCACGAGCTGGCGCACTGCCTCAGCGTCCTCGTTGCCCGTGGCAACCGGCAGTCCTTGCCTCTGGCCTGGTCGAAAATGCGCAATAGCAGTAAGATGGCTCTGAGCTCCTGGTCCCGGGAGCTGGGGTTAGGCAGCCAGAAGGCGCTGCCGGTGGCCGCCGTCTCCACTGGCCCCTCCCTGGAATTATGCACCTTCCCCTCCACGCTGGGCTCCTCGGTCGCGACCGACGCTCTTGAGCAGCTCCTTGTTGTGGGTGAGCGGCCCGTGGGCTCCCGGAGGGATATCTTCTCGGAAGTGGTGCTTAGAGAGCATGAAGCAGAAACCCTAGAGGGAACCTTCTCCCGCTCGTTGTGGGAGAGATGGGCGACAGAGTGGGATCCAAGGCTCAGCTCACACTAGTAGCTGGTGACAAATCCCAGACAAATCCTTAACTCCCAGGCTATTGCCATTTCCTTGTAATTAGAATGTCCAACTGCATTTAGGCTGTGTATTTAATTTCAGTTTGTCTCTTTCTTGCTTTTTCTTGGCAAGTTAACTTTCTCCAACACTTAGTCATGGCAAACTGGAGAATTTAACAGGTAAATCAGAAAGCGAGTGTTCGAGAAGCCCCTGTTGCCTTAGGCAAGGAACTGTGCATTAGGCACAAATACTTTTTCTGCTACCAATTTCTGACCGTCAGAAAATTTGTCATAGGAGAAAGCTTCATTATGCTTTCTTGCCCTAAGTGTGAGTTATAAAATATGTAGCTATCCAGTCCATTTACAAGTGGGAACATGCTTGTACTCATTCATTCCATAGAAGAATTGAAAGGAGATAATGAAGGACAGGAAGTCTGGCGTGCTGCAGTCCATGAGATCACAGAGATTCAGACATGACTTAGCAACTGAAAACAGCAACAGCAAGCCAAGCATGCCTGTCCCTCCCTACCACACACTTGCTTGGAACCTCAGGAACTGATTTTCACTCAGTTTGAGAACTTAGTCCATTAAGAGAATCCAAGTTCCCTGGAACGGAGGGCAGAAAATAGCATTTCTTCTGGGAGGTGAGGATGGCCACTCAGGGCATGGACTCTGGAGTCACACCCCTTGTGTCTGAATCCAGACTCAATCAGTGATAGGCTCTGTCACCTAAAGCATGTCACATAACCTCAAGTCTTAGGTCTCTCACTTGTGAAATGGGAAGCATCATGGAGTTATAACAATCAATTTAGATTATACAAACATGTGAAAAATTAAGCTTATCAAACTCATGCTGCACATGAGGATGCAGCCCTGGAATCTGTTTAGACAGAATCTGTATAATGCAATGGTGACAGAACCAAGGTGAGTGGAGTTTCCTCTGTTGTCTCTCCTCTTCCTTTTTTTCTTTTCCTTCTTCTCTGTCTGCATGTATCTTGTCTTCCTTACTTCTGCAAACATTTTCCAAACCTCTCTTCTCGTGTGTTTTCATCTTACAGTATGTGAGAGAAAGGTGATATCTTTTATATGGCAATGAATGAAAGGGGTTAAAAACTCTTATCTAACTCACACCTACCAGTTTCACAAATATTTACTCTCACCCCATGATCAAAATACTGGCACAGAAGTGCAAATGACATGATGGATTTTTAAAGAATTAAGTGTTTTTTTGTAAAATATTACATTTAGGATATATATGTATGTGTGTGTGTATATATATATATACACACATGAGGAGAGCATGCAACCCACTCCAGTACTCTTGCCTGGAGAATCCCCATGGATGGAGGAGCCTTGCGGGCTACAGTCCATGGAGTCACAAAGAGTGACTCAGCAGCAGCATATATATATATATATACAAATATATATATGAAGACTTTCTTAAGCCCACATTATGGACATGTTATATTTATCCCTTTTGTAAAATATTTATTATATTTATCCTATACTATACGGATTCCTTCTTTTTACCATGAATTATACAAAGGTGGAAACTTAAGAGGAGGTTGGCCTCAAGAAACATGAAGTATATCCCTAAATTTGTACACTGTAAAATAAGAAATAATAAGTACAAAAGAGATTCATATTATTTACTATAAAAATTAAGAGTTAGAAGATGTAATTTTCAACTGATTAAGCATTTGAGCTAGACCTTTAAGGGTTAAATAGGATTTGGATAGATAAGTAAGAGATCTTAATTTTCTGATTTTTTTTAGAACAATCACTGCAAAGTGACTATTTTAAATGCAATGAAGAAGCTAAGAACTTTCTTAAGGACGTTGCTATCGCTGTTAAGAAATTGGTATTGTATTACCTATAAGAGCTACTTTTTCAGTCTTCCACTTATTTCTTCATCAAACTTTAATTTAGCACCAACTCTGTTCAACGTACTTCAGTAGATGAATAAGGAAAATATTTGCCCTGAATAAAAATTTCTCTCAGTTTACTAACATTTGCACCAGTGTGGATCAGCCGTGGATTGCTGCCTGGTTTCCCAGGCAGAGCACTGAGTTAAGGACCTGTGCTATGTAGAAGGGCAAGACTGCTCAAGAGAAGAGACCCGGGTGATAACAGAGCTCAGTTAAGAGTGAGTCACGTGCCATCAATATGGGAACATTGCTTAAAACCAGCAAACAACCTCTGGGATAAACTGCATGCATAGTGCCAATTATCCCAAGTCTCTATAAGCAATTCCTCACAAAACTGGTGAAAGATTATTCGGGACTTACTCCATTAACATAGACAGTGCTTTTCAATGAAAGCAAACAGGTTCTCTTTCAGTTATGCTAACTGGGCCCCATCAAAGTAATATTTAAAGACTTTCCTTTCGAAGCATCACAACCATGTCTCTCTATTGGCTCTGGCCCTGAATGATATTTCAGAAAGGCGACATCCCGTAAGAATCTCCTACATATCAAATATCTAAAAATGTAGAAATATGGCTGTAAAATAAATGAGTTGAGTCTACAGATTGCTGAAAAAAGTTAATCTCGTTACTTTGTATTTTTATGAAATTATATGTAGTTGTACATGTATACTACAGAATTAGATTTTATAATCCCAGTAAATTAAGTACATGTAAACATACATATGTACATGTACATGTACATATATGTAAACACTGAGAGTTTGTGTGTGTGGTACTGCATTGTGATCCTGTGGAAATCTTTTCCTCATTTTGTTCTTTTACTAAAAAGTTATGTCTTTCTCCAGGATTTGAAAGGTTCAAAGTATTTATTTTGGCTTATTAAAGTATTTATCATGTTTCCATATACCATATGGAGAAGGCAATGGCACCCCACTCCAGTACTCTTGCCTGGAAAATCCCATGGATGGAGGAGCCTGGTAGGCTGCAGTCTATGGGGTTGCGAAGAGTCAGACACGACTGAGCGACTTCACCTTGACTTTTCACTTTCATGCATTGGAGAAGGAAATGGCAACCCACTCCAGCGTTCTTTCCTTGAGAATCCCAGGGACGGGGGAGCCTGGTGGGCTGCCGTCTATGGGGTTGCACAGAGTCGGACACGACTGAAGCGACTTAGCAGCAGCAGCCATATACCATATGAGCTGTGAAATCGCTTAAATAGAGATAAATCCTCTCATTTTTTGCGGTAACATTTTCACTATTATAAAAGCATTGTGTGTTTACTCTGGAAAAGTTAGGGAAAAATAGACAAGCAAAAGGAAGAAAGTGTAATAAAACATCATGATCCCACCCTAAAATAATCATAATTAACTCTTTGATGGATGTCTTTCCTACTTTCAGGGTATAGATGATGCCTGTATTGAATTTTATTTTTTACCAGAAAAACGATCATACTAAATATACAGTTAGGCAACCTGCTTTTTATTATTTGTAAAATATAATGGCAATTTTTCAGATCATAAAGAACTATATCCACTACCACCATTTATTTGAAACAGTTTTTTTTTTCACTATCAGATTATCAGTTTTTTTTAATGTTTTTCCTTTTTTAAAAATAGTCCCACATATATATCCCCATCTGACTATTTGTTTGGATTTTTAGGTAGATATAAGAAAACTATCATTCTTTTTATACCTAAGCATGCTTTTATAGTCATGTTCCAGTTTATTAAGTAGATTTTTCTCAATGCCACTCTTTTTTAGGAATCTTTCCTAAAAAAGAACACACACATAGCAAAAAAATAATTTCTGAGTAGAAGAAATTAAAAGATAAATGAAGAAAGATACCTTAAAATCTGATTGGAGAACAATTATTTCCCACTTTCTATTCCAAATAAAAATGACAGCAAAAGATGTTTACTGAAAAGCAAATTTTGATGTCTGAAAACATTTGTGGGCATTGTTTAGGAAATCAATCTCATTATTTTAATATCTTAACTTTTTAAATATGTAATTTACATTTTCAGGAAGAAATGAGAAAGTCCACAATAGATCTTCTGGAAATTGAAAGCATGGAACTCAGCAGATTATATTTTGTATTGGAAACTCTTCCCACTAGTGTTAGCAGAGAACTGGAAGGTACTTTGAGTTTATTAGAAATTTAGTTTATCTTATAAGGCAATAATCTAGTACTTGTAACAAGATGAGTTGAATAGTTATTCCATATCAGAAAATAGCCAGAAATAGTATACAAGACACATACAGTGAGATCCATAATATGTTTCCCTTTTAAGTGGAATAACATATATGACTTGAATTTATATAATTATTATAAATAGACTAAAGACAATATTTGTCCTTTTGTGACTGGCTTATTTCACTTGGCATATCTTTAAGGGTAATTCATGTTGTAGCCTATGCCAGAATTTCTTTTACAGATGAACAATATTCCATTGTATGTATATACCGTGGTTTGTTTATCCATTCATCCATCAACAGACCCTGCATTATTTCCATTTTTTTAGCTATTGAAAATTATGTAGTTACAAAATAATAACAATTATAATAGTAAATAACAGTGCTGTTACAAACGGGTGTTTATATCCATTGTATCAGGGGTGCAAATATCTATTCAAGTCTCTCCTTCCAACTCTTTGGGTAGAAATGTAGAGGGGAATTGCTGGATTGTGTGGTAATACAGTAATTTTGTGTTTAGTTTTCCAAGAAGCTGTCATATTGTTTTCCACAGTGACTGCATCATTTTACCTTCATTTGCACAATGCAAAAGCATTCCAATTTTTCTACATTCTTGCCAGCACTTGCTATTTTCTGTTTTTGTTTTGTTTTAAATAACAGCCACCCTACTGGGTAACAATTGCTGTCTCTTGTGGTTTTGATTTGCACTTCCCTAATGATTAGTGCGGAGAAGGCAGTGGCACCCCACTCCAGTACTCTTGCCTGGAAAATCCCATGGACGGAGGAGCCTGGTAGGCTGCAGTCCATGGGGTCTCTGAGAGTCGGACACGACTGAGCAGCTTCACTTTCACTCTTCACTTTCATGCATTGGAGAAGGAAATGGCAACCCACTCCAGTGTTCTTGCCTTGAGAATCCCAGGGACGGGGGAGCCTGTTGGGCTGTCGTCTATGGGGTCGCACAGAGTCGGACACGACTGAAGCAACTTAGCAGCAGCAATGATTAGTGATGCTGAGCATCTTTTCATGGGCTTATTGGCCATTGGTATATCATCTTTGGAAAAATGTCTGTTCATTTCCTTTGCCCATTTCCTAATTAGGTTATTTGCTTCATTATTGTTGAGCTGTGGGAATTCTTTATACATTCAGGATGTTAACCCCTTTTCAGATGTATAATTTGCAAGGATTTTGTCCCACTCAATGGACTACTTTATCACTCTTGTTGATAATGACTTTTGATACACAAATGTTTTTAATTTTGGCATAGTCCAGTTTATATTTTCAGGTGTTGCCCGTGCTTTTGGTGTCATATCCAAGAAATCATGGCTAAATCCAATGTTATGAAGATTTTACCTATGTTTTCTTCTAAGTGTTTTATAGTTTAAGCTCTTATATTTAGGCCTTTAATCCATAGTGAGTTAAATTTTGTATTTGTTGTAAGATCAGACTCCAATTTTATTTTTCCAGCTGCCAGGAGTGTTGGCTGAAGCTCATAGCTCAGTTCCTCTGCAGGAATTGTCCTTGACAAAAGAGAAAGGCTTCACTCCAGTTACCGCCCTCCCCTAGGGCTGCCCACATTCAATGACTAGTCACCAGGGGAGCACAAGGGTCTGCCTTCCTCCATCACTGTAGAATAACTCTGAAGTGTCACTGCAGCTTTAAAATTCCTTATCATTTAAACCCTCCACCCTTCTGCAACTCTTATCTCCTCAGAGGAGATGTTCCCCAGCTCTATACAAATTTAAAAATTTATTTTCTAGGGAGCCCAACCTAAAACAGTGGTCTAAATAAACTGAAAAAAGAAAAAAAAAGATTTTTAAAGTAGCTGTTCCAGTTATCCATTTATTGCCTCGCAGCTCCGAATCTACCTTCATTGTCTGCCCTGTCATAAGACAGTTGGGTCCTGTAAGTTTCTCCCTTTGCCAGCAGGCCCAGTGTTAAGCTTTGTTAGTATAGGGCACTGGAGGGACACTGGAGGAAGAGGGGGTTCTCTTCGTGTTCCGGTGTGCTCAGCTTGGCCAGCTCTTGCAGTGCAGGTAACTTCTCCCAGCAGCGTGCAGCAGCCCTCAGTGCCCGGAAGCTCCCACCCATAGGCCTCGGGCAGATTCATGGTGGATTGCTACCAGTGCAGCACCTCCCTGTGAAGCTTCTCTGGCACTGTTTGCAGTGAGTTCTGAAGTATAGCAATTCCCTGTGGACAGGTCTCCCCAGTGCTGCCAGAAGCCATATTTCTAGTAAGTTCTGCCAACCCAGCATTTCATGAAGCTCTTTGCCATCCAATGATCCACAGCCCTCTTCAGTGGGGTTTGGATCTTGGGACTGGAGGTGCTGCTTCCTAGAAGGCGCTCTATCTCAGCCTTCCGGATAGTGCTGCTCCTTGTGCTGGGTATTGCTGAATTCTTTAGAGTCCTCTGTGCGCGCTGTGCTAAATTGCTTCAGTCGTGTCTGACTCTTTGCGACCCCATGGACTGTAGCCCGCTTGGCTACCCTGTCCATGGGATTCTCCAGGCAAGAATACTGGAGTGGGTTGCCATGCCCTGCTCCAGGAGGTCTTCCTGATCCAGGGATCGAACCTACACTCTCCATTGGCGGATGGGTTCTTTACCACTAGCGCCACCTTACGTTCTTACTATTCATTCTCTCATTACTCTAATTCTCTGAAGTGAAGTGAAGTGAAAGTCACTCAGTTGTGTCCTACTCTTTGCGACCCCATGGACTGTAGTCCATGGAATTCTCCAGGCCAGAATGCTGGAGTGGGTAGCCTTTCCCTTCTCCAGGGGATCTTCCCAACCCAGGGATCAAACCCAGGTCCCCTGGATTGCAGGCAGATTCTTTACCAACTGAGCTAATTCTCTGATACAGTTAATAATTCCTGATGTTAAAACTTCCTTATTCAATGTGAGATTTCTATCTCCCAATTAGACTCTTAAAGGTATAGTCAGTTATGAAACAATATGCTCAGTTAGTTGACAGGGAAAATCCAGCAAACTTCTACATGCGGATAAAAAATAAAACTTAGAAGAATCTGTGCTCAAGATAGAATTAAGAATGTTTCTGTTTTATTTTCTTTGGTTGCTTTTTTCTTTTTTTTTTTTACTTTCCAGTTACTTTTATAAGCAAGACAAATATTTTAGAAGGGAAAAGAAATACTGTGCTAGTTTATAAGTTCTTTGGTACACATAAAATACTTAACCAAATAAATTTAATTGGCTTTGTATTATAAAGCTTTTCAACTCAAAGTATGGTCCTTGGATCAGTAGTATCAACCTCACCTGGGAGCTTGTTACAAAATGCAGAGTCTCTAGGTCCTCCTCAGACCTACTATATCAAATTCTATATTTCAACAATACACCCCAGGTGATATATATGCATATTCAAGACATAAAGTTTGAGAAGCCCTGCTACAATGGGCAATTTAACTTATAACCTATGAAAGAAATAATTTAGTTCTCTCAGGGGAGCTACCAGTTTCCAGGGAATTTGTTGCATAGAAATGGATAGCCCAATACTCATTTTTAAACAACAGTTCAAAAATTCATGCATTTTCACCATCTATCTCTCAAGCACAGAGGTGATCCTTTGAAATCTTCTGTGATTTAAGCCTTATGTGATTACACAGATATGTTATTTATCGATGGATAATTTAGTTTTTTAACACACTGGCTTTCCCAGAAAGCAGAGCCGAAAGCAGTGGCTTTTGCACTATTATTTATTTATTTTTAATTTCAATACTCTATTTATTTGGCTGCTCCAGGTCTTAGTTGTGGCACTCAGGATCTTCAATCTTCATTGCAGCATTGAGGATCTTTTTTACTTTCTGCATGCGGGATCTAGTTCCCTGACCATGATGGAACTCAGGCCCCCTGCATTGGGAGCATGGAGTCTTAGCCACTAGACCACCAGGGAAGTCCCTGCACTATTATTTTATTAGGACATACAGTCCAGGTGGATGAGAGTGGGATAAGGAACCAAAGTAGGAAGAAGGGAGAGCTAATATGGAGGCAGTATGATACTGACTAGTGGTGACAGCAACTAGTTAAGTATGAGAATATGCCCCCAGGACACAGTGGTACCCTCTTCTCGGGAACATCCAGGCAGTCCACTGGGGCATGCTTGCCACATCTGCCAAACTTTGCATTACACGTACATGGGGGGTGTGAGTATCTGAAGATGTCCCATAGTAGAGGTGACAGGGAAGTCCTAGATAGCTGAGAAGTGGATAGGACAGGCAGGAATCAGGAGCTGTCAGGCTGCACCAGTCTAAAGTTGTGCAGAGCTCATAGAAAGCTGGTCACTGACCATAGCAGCAGCTGAAATTAGGGATATAATTGATAGGTGAGATTGAGAGGGTCCAAAGGGGTGAGGGAGAGGTTTCTGATCCAGAACATACTTAGAAGAATATTTCAAAGAAACACATACTTGAAAGGTCAGTATCTACAATTGTGCAGTTTCTCAAATAAATGAGTAACATTTCTTCCACTTACTTTTAAGAATGTGTCAGGGATGCTCGCAGAGTGAATCTTGTTGAGATAACTGAACTACACACAAAAATTACAAAGATAAATGATGAAATGGAGTTTCTGAAGCAGAAAATACTCCATCTGCAAACAGATAATACAGCTCTAGGGTAGGTATTTTTGTTTGTTTGTTTGAAGGAGTCAGGGTCTGGGGATAAAGTGGGAAATTTTTCCTAAGGGATTTGTCCTCTGGTCTGATCTTCCCTGTAGCTCAGTCGATAAAGAATCTGCCTGCAAGACAGGAGACTTGGATTCATTTCCTGGATCAGGAGGAAACAGCAACCCACTCTAGTATTCTTGCCTTGGAAAATCAAGGAGCCTGGCAGGCTAGAGTCCATGGGGTCACACAGAATCGGACATGAATTATTGACTGAACCACCTCTGAACTGGTGCAGGGCAAGTTAAGAGGTGGAGATAACTTGTAGAAGATGACTGGGCTGATAAGGGATGTGTGATAGCTTCAGAGAGCTGGGAAGAGAGCAGAAAATCTTCTACCACCATAGCCAGGAGACTGTAGGATTTCAGAAGGAATTCAGCTTCCCACAGCAACTACACACAACTTACTGTGTGTAAGTCACACACTGCCTCGCACCCACCTCCAAAGGTAGAAACACAGTGACTTTCATTTCATTTTTAGGAAAAGTAAGTTTACAAACCTCAACCACCAAAGCAAGAAATCTTGCTGGGTATTGTGTTGCAAGTATAATATCAAACCAGGTATACTGTAGCTAGATTAGTTCTTTAAAGACATTCAGGTATAGTCTACTGGAGGGCTGAGGATAGGCTTGGTCCCAGATATTTATTACCTGCAATTAAATGGAAGCTGACACCTGTTAGTTTCGTTTGTTTATTCTTCAGCTGTGTTATTAGCACTTTCCCCTCTGTGGGCTTCATCTTTTCCATCTGTAAAATGGAGATTACAAATCTTGACTTACCCAGTCCATGAAGGAAGAGATATTCTGAAAGAAAAAACAATAAAATCCTGAAGAATATCTCAGCTCTATGAGTAAATTTGCAGGAGCAATGTATAAATGTCAGACTTCCTGTTTGTGAGAGTGAAAAATACTCAAAGAGCCCTCATTATAGTGAAAAAATCTTCTTGGGAAGGTAAAATATTCAGAAGGTTGCTTTGGTGCCAAAGATATCAAAGCATCAGGAATTAGGCAGGAGCTCAAGGCCCAGGGACAGTTTTCTTGGAACACCTGTTTTGGAAGATGCTCCATGAAAAAGAAAGGGCATGACCACAAGTCTGAGAAGGACTGCAGACACTAACCCCTCTTGGAGATTCACAATGCACATTTATGCATGGTGCATGCTAGCCACAATCACCGGGGACCACAGACTATCAATTTCTAAACTACTAACAAGGAAGCGAATGCCCAGGCTGGAATACTCATATCAACTGGCCAGCACCGTCACACCCCTATGGACCAATGACTCTCAAACTTGAGTGTACATTAGCATCACCTGGAGTGCTGGTTAAAACACAAAGTACTGGGACCTCTGCTGCAGATTTCTGATTCAGTAGGTCTAGGGAATGAGGGCAAGAATTTCCATTTTTAACAAGTTCCTAGATGCTGCTGCTGGTCCTGACCACATTTTGAGAATCACTGCCCTAGAGAAATCTTCATGGAAAGCCAATTACAAGTGAACATAACGTGGGTTGCCTGATGAGCCAGCATCACCAAGCTACAGTCAATTATTTCATCCATTTTGGGAAGAAAGAGGTACATCAAGGTGCCCGCACTCTCTGACAGGCTGGCCCTTCCCTGGACAATCCTCAAAACCTGGGCACATGCAAGCTCTTCAGGGGCGGGGGAAGGGGATTTCCTCAGGTCCTGAGAATTTGGGAGACCAACCCATCTCAGTATACCTAGTCAGGTGTATTGATTTGATATGTTTTGCTTTGCTTCCTTAAGGCTACTCAATCCTTAGTTTGCTTCATTCTTAGCAGGCTTCCTCTACTAAGCCTACAAAATACCCATTATTTGACACCATCTAGCCTGGGATTCTTTCAGTTGCCTTTCTGTGGTGGAGTTAACTTCTGGAAAATAAACTTACCAACAACCTATTTCCATTTTCCTGAGCCTTTGCACACAATCCCCCTGAACTTAAGTGTTTAGCTTTGGAGATTAGAAGAAAGTCTTTACATTGCAGGAGATTTGAAAAAGGGAAAATAGAGAAATGGCATCACTGTTCTTCCTCCAAATCTTTGATTGTCATTCCTGAGGCAGATGTTTCTCACAATCTTAGCGTCTTCTTCAGGTGGGAGTGACCAGCAATGAATATGTAAGGTTAACCTCTCCTCTTAAACTCAGATTTGGCTATGGCTATGAGAAGATAGGGCTTCCCAGGTGACTCAGTGGTAAAGAATTCGTCTGAGATGCAGAAGACACAAGAGATGCCACGGGTTCAATCCTTGGGTCAGGAAGATCCCCTGGAGGAGGGCATGGCAACCCACTCCAGTGTTCTTGCCTTGGAGAATCCCATGGACAGAGGAGCCTGGCAGGCTACAGTCCATAGGGTCACACAGAGTCGGACACGACTGAAGCGACTGAGTACACACAAATGTGAGGAGTTAAGAGAGTTTAAATAAGATTTTAAGCTCCCTCTGAACCGTGAAGACAGACTCAGATCCCTCTTCCCCAATTTCTGTCCTTAGAGGGGGATTAGGTTTCTCCTGGACATTCTATGCAGGGCAATGGCATCAGAAGGTGACTGGAAGAGTGGTGGGATGTTTATCTATCTTTGGCTTAACTATGTATCTCACGATGATAAGGTAGTTACGGCAAAGTTACATATCAAACCTTTTGTCCAGTGAGATTCCACTTGCCTGTTCAAAAGGGTTTTTGAATCATACTCCAGTACTTTGGCCACCTCATGCGAAGAGTTGCCTCATTGGAAAAGACTCTGATGCTGGGAGGGATTGGGGGCAGGAGGAGAAGGGGACGACCGAGGATGAGATGGCTGGATGGCATCACTGACTCGATGGACGTGAGTCTGAGTGAACTCCGGGAGTTGGTGATGGACAGGGAGGCCTGGCATGCTGCGATTCATGGGGTTGCAAAGAGTCGGACACAACTGAGCAACTGAACTGAACTGAACTGAAGCTTTAAACCAAAATATCCCATAGTAACTACCTGGTATATGAAGATGGCTGGGGTGAGGCAGGACCTGAAGACACTTTGGCAGTGATAAACAGTTGCAAGATGGATACTGTGTTTCCTTCTGTCCTTCATCTCAACCAAGTTTGCTGCTTCTGCTGATGCTGCTAAGTGACTTCAGTCATGTCCGAATCTGTGCGACCCCATAGACGGCAGCCCACCAGGCTCCCCCATCCCTGGGATTCTCCAGGCAAGAACACTGGAGTGGGTTGCCATTTCCTTCTCCAATGCATGAAAGTGAAAAGTGAAAGTGAAGTCGCTCAGTCGTGTCAGACTCTTAGCGACCCCATGGACTGTAGCCCACCAGGCTCCCCCATCCATGGGATTTTCCAGGCAAGAGTACTGGAGTGGGGTGCTATTAAGTTTAGGCCATTACAAATACAACTCTAAAATAAATGTCCCTTAAGTTTCCCTCTCTATGGTGGTTCACCTCATCAAACAGACTTTAAATTTCCCTCTGGAAAAAGCCATTCTTTTTGTCAAGAAGGATTCTTTTTCTCTAGTGAAAGGCAAGAGGAGTTAGTGAAGCTTTATGGAAAGATTGTCCTGTCACTCAACCAAGCAATGAAAGAAAAAGCCTCTATCACTATTTACATCAATGAGACTTATACCAAAATTAACTCGGAGAAGAAAGAACTTGAATTGCAAAAAACATATATTCGAGAAATAGAGGAGCAAATAGAAAGAGAAAGAGCAGAATATTTGAAGAAAAAAGAAAAATTGAATCAAGAGGTAAGTGGTATTATTTTTTTAAAAAATAGAGAATTGTACAGAATTGAAGCAGGATATGAGAAATAATGTATTTGCTCTTGATGATAGCAAGCGTTCCCATGGTATCTTCTGCAGGAATAGAGCAGAGGCTCCAGGACACTGGAGCCCATGGGGGAGATGTTTGATTTGTACCACCATCTCAGTTCATGGGAAAGAACACGAGTGATAATGATGGCAACACTGGGATGGCCCCTTGCTTATATGCAGCCCTATAGGAAGTAGGAGTTTGGTTCTGTGTCATTTGGTTGTCTTTGACAGTTCTGAGGCCCTGTTTCTGTAGATAGGATCAGTGAGTTCAGCTCTGCTGGAACTGATGCCAAAACCTGACATCTATGCACTGTCACTGGATTGAATCTTGGAAACAGAGTTTTGGGTGACGTAGAAAAGAATAGCTTTATTGCTTTGCCAACAAAAGGTAACCACAGTGGGCTAATATCCTCAAAATTATGTGTTCTAAGCCAGTGAGGAGGGAGTCTTATAGTCAAAGGAAGGATTGCAGACAAGGATCAGGGTGCACACGGGGGTCTGCATTCCTTCAATCCAGAGGTCATCTGGCCTGGCATCAGGTGATCTTGTGATGGCTTCTATGATTCTCAAGGTTATTGAACTGTGACCTCTCTGAAAGGAAAAATGCTTCAACAAGTAGTTAATTAACATCTTTACTTGATGAGGACTCCAGTTCTGTGTAAGAGCTCAAAGATATTGTTATGTTTATCCCTTGAGGAGGAATCCCATCCTTGCCTCAAGGCTGCACTATTGTTTCCTGACTGCTCCTCCCTTGTTGCTGCATCTCCTCCCTTCCTTGATACAGCAACCCTTTGAACTGCCCTTTGGAACCCAGGGAAGGTCATGGAAGCTGTTGAGTTGAGTTTGAGTTCAGTTCAGTCGCTCAGTCATGTCCGACTCTTTGTGACCCCATTGACTGCAGCATGCCAGGCCTCCCTGTCCATCACCAACTCCCGGAGTTTACTCAGACTCATGTCGATTGAGCCAGTGATGCCATCCAACCATCTCATCCCCTGTCCTTCCCTTTTCCTCCCACCTTTGATCTTTCTCAGCATCAAGGTCTTTTCAAATAAGTCAGTTCTTCACATCAGGTGGCCAAAATATTGGAGTTTCAGCTTTAGCATCAGTCCTTCCAATGAATGTTCAGGACAGAGTTCCTTTAGGATGGACTGGATGGATCTCTTTACAGTCCAAGGGACTCTCAAGAGTCTTCTCCAATACCACAGTCCAAAAGCATCAATTCTTCATTGCTCAGCTTTCTTTATAGTCCAACTCTCATATCCATACATGACTACTGGAAAAATCATAGCTTTGACTAGACAGACCTTTGATGGCAAAGTAATGTCTCTGCTTTTTAATATTGTTGGTTACTACGAGTGAAATGACACAGAACATAGAAGACACACAACAGACAGACAGGACACCACTCTGGCCAGAGGGATAAGAACTGCGTGCGCCAGCAAGCTCGCGGTTTATTTATATACATCCCCTCTGGGCAGAATTCCAGACTGTATGACCAAACTTGTTCAGTACAGCGCATGTGCACAAATGTTATCGTACAGTAAAAGGGAGTGAAATCCCGGCCTACTGCAGAGTCTGTCCAGAGCCCTTATCACAAGAAGGGAATGTTCCCTTATTTGCAAGGGACCATTAAATCTCAAGGCTGTGTCCATCTCCTTGGCAGAACATCCTGTTTGCAAGCAGCACATCTCCACTTTCCCTATTGTGGCCGCATTAACCCTTCAAATATGCTGTCTAGGTTGGTCATAACTTTCCTTCCAAGGAGTAAGTGTCTTTTAATTTCATGGCTGCAGTCACCATCTGCAGTGATATTGGAGCCCCCAAAAATAAAGTCTCTCACTGTTTCCACTGTTTCACCATCTATTTCCCATGAAGTGATGGGACTGGATGCCATGATCTTAGATTTCTGAATTTTGAGTCTTAAGCCAACTTTTTCACTCTCCTCTTTCACTTTCATCAAGAGGCTCTTTAGTTCTTCTTCACTTTCTTCCATGAGGGTGGTGGCATCTGCGTATCTGAGGTTATTGACATTTCTCACTGCAATCTTGAGTCCCGCTTGTGCTTCATCCAGCCCAGCGTTTCTCATGATGTACTCTGCATAGAAGTTAAACAAGCAGGGTGACAATATACAGCCTTGACGCACTCCTTTCCCAATCTGGAACCAGCCCCTTGTTCCATATTTGGTTCTGTCAGGCGAGCGTATGCTCCTCAGTTCTTTGTCTCGTCACAAAGATTTGGAGCGAGGGACATTAAAGCCCTCGGCGCGTCACAGCTCTCAGGTTTTGAACAAACCATGTCATAGCTCTTAGACAAATCAGTGTTACAGCTCTATTTTATTTAGAAGATAGCAGGAGAATCAATTCTCGAAGAGAAGAGAGTGGAGGAGCATGCCAGCGGGTGCAGGGGTGGAGGTTGGGGCCGTGGTGGAGAGAGACAGAGAGGGAGAGAGAAAGCACTTGGGCTCCTCCTTTTATGCTTTTTTCCTCCCCCTGGACCTGCCCTATGCAAATTGGGCTTAGCCAGGAGTGCTGTTTGTTCTTCCTGAGGTCTTCACTCCAGCCCTCAGACCTTCCTTTGACCTTCCTTTGTTCTGTTTTCCCGGGCTTTTCCCTTCCTTGTCTTTTAGCCACCGCCATTTTGGACTCCTTTTCTCTATTCGAACTACCTAACAGTTCTAACTGTTGCTTCTTGACCTGCATACAGATTTCTCAGGAGGCAGGTCAGGTGGCCTGGTATTCTCATCTCTTTAAGAATTTTCCACGGTTTATTGTGATCCACACAGTCAAAGGCTTTGGCATAGCCAATAAAGAAGAAATAGATGTTTTTCTAGAACTCTCTTATGAGAGTTCTGTGATCCAACAGATGTTGGATCAGTATGAAAAGGCAAAAAGATAGGACACTGAAAGATGAACTCCCCAGGTCCATAGGTGCCAAATGTGCTACTGGAAATCAGTGGAGAAATAAATCCAGAAAGAATGAAGAGATGGAGCCAAAGTAAAAAAATCCCCAGTTGTGGATGTGACTGGTGATAGAAGTAAAGTCTGATGCTGTAAAGAGCAATATTGCATAGGAACCTGGAATGTTAGGTCCGTGAATACAAAATAAAGACACAACCAAAAGCTGTGAGTTATGTTTTATTTGAGGACTTTACTGGAGAATGCAGGCTGGAAACGTGGCCTCTCAAATAGTTCTGAGGAAGTGTCCCAAAGAGGTAATAGAGGAGCCAGGATATATAGAGCTGAGAAAAACCACATAGTCCAAATTGAAACATTATTGCTAATCACACACAAAAAAACAGATATCTCATGTTAATGATTTTAGTGCTTTTCTCTATATGGGAAGATGCAAGAGTATAGGCTCATTGAAATAATTCCTTTTGGAACAGGAGGGAAATGGTAGGGCACAACTTTTGAAAGAATGACATAGCCCAAGGACACAACATAAACAGATTAGAATCAAATGGATCCGAGATGGCAGACAAGTTAACTTTGACTAGACCTTGATCCTCAAGCAAGCTAAATGACACACCAGAGGTGTCATGACAGTTGCAAGCCTCTATCAAAAGACCAAGGAGTGGATGGTGGCCCAGTTCCTGGAAATCGGCACACCTTCCCCCAAATAGTTAGAATAATCCTCCCACTTATTAGCATATGAAATTACCCAGTCCATAAAAACTAACCACATCACATTTCACAGCCTCACTCACCCTCTCCCATGGCCTGCACTCTGTCTGGGGAGTGTGCTTCTCTCTGAATCTGAATAAATCCATTTCTTGCCTCTTTGTCTCTCACTGAATTCTTTCTGTGATGAGACATCAGGAACCTGAGCTTCATTAGGTCTTGAAACCTAGTACCTTTCATTTAGGCTGGGCTCAAGTCCCAGCCATGTGGATTAGCATCCCAATCTGAGGTAAAGAGTTTCACTTTGTTATGAATCTTAACTCTAGGGCCAGTATCTTGTTTTACTCCATCCTGAATTCTCTCAGGGCACACCATCCAGGCTTAGGCTGCACAGTAGCTGATACTTGACTGTGAGCAACATTCATTGTTTACTGAAATGGCAGGCCACGTGTTTTTTGTGCACAACCCCAAAGCTGGTATTTTGAGACCAGCAATTTTATGAGGCTCAGCAGAGATAACTACTGCCTCCTGAACTGTTAAGAATTCATCCTCAGAATGGCTTCTGATCGGTTCCTCTTTGTTCTTCTTCAGGTTGCCCCAGGAAAAGCAGGTTTATCTCCATTTTAGGTGTTCCCAGCAGCAACCTTCTTTTCCTCCAAGTAGTGAGGGTCCAGCCCAGGATGACAATTGCTGTTGAGCCCCTGGTGCTTCCCTCTCCATCATGAGAATATTTATAGTTATGAACTGGCATAACTAGAATGCAGAAAATGAGACCTGGGCTTGCAACCTGCTATGTTAAATACACATATACATGTATATGTATAAAGAAAGAAAAAAACATTTATTATATTGCATTTTGTGTGTCTTAATTAAAATTTAGTGGAATACAGTCTCTCAGTGATCAATATTTTGATGCACAAAAGAAAAATATCACTTCCTGGAAAAGGAGTGAACCTCCAGGACAGACTGCCAAGTGAACATCCTTGGTTTTGATAAAGAAGGAATTCAAGAGTGAGCCAAAATAAAGCGAAAACAAGTTTATTTATAGACACATATATTCCACAAGCAGAATTTGGGCCTGTCTTAGAAAGTGAGAGCGGCCTCAGGATATGGAGGTTCTTATGGTTTGGGTAATTTCATATAACTGGTGAGAGAAATATTCTGTTTTGGGTAGTCAAGTCAGTAAGTTCAGTAGCTCAGTCACGTCTGACTCTTTGTGACCCCATTGACTGCAGCATGCCAGGCCTCCCTGTCCATCACGAATTCTCAAGGTTTACTCAAACTCATGTCCATCGAGTTGGTGATGCCATGCAACCATCTCATCCTCTGTTGTCCACTTCTCCTCCCACCTTCAATCTTTCCCAGCATCAGGGTCTTTTCAAATGAGTCAGCTCTTCACATCAGGTGGCCAAAATATTGGAGTTTCAGCTTCAGCATCAGTCCTTCCAATGAATATTCAGGACAGAGTTCTTTTAGGATGGACTGGTTGGATCTCTTTACAGTCCAAGGGACTCTCAAGAGTCTTCTCCAACACCACAGTCCAAAAGCATCAATTCATGAGAGCTCAGCTTTCTTTATAGTCCAACTCTCATATCCGTACATGACTACTGGAAAAACCATAGCTTTGACTAGATGGACCTTTGTTGGCAAAGTAATGTCTCTGCTTTTTAATATGCTGTCTAGGTTGGTCATAACTTTCCTTCCAAGGAGTAAGCATCTTTCAATGTCATGGCTGCAGTCACCATCTGAAGTGATTTTGGAGCCCCCAAAAATCAAGTCTGACACTGTTTCCACTGTTTCACCATCTATTTGCCATGAAGTGATGGGACTGGATGCCATGATCTTAGTTTTCTGAATGTTGAGCTTTAAGCCAACTTTTTCACTCTCCTCTTTCACTTTCATCAAGAGGATCTTTAGTTCTTCTTCACTTTCTTCCATGAGGGTGGTGGCATCTGCATATCTGAGGTTATTGATCTTTCTCCCAGCAATCTTGATTCCCGCTTGTGCTTCATCCAGCCAAGCATGATGTACTCTGCATATAAGTTAAATAAGCAGGGTGACAATATACAGCCTTGACATACCCTTTTCCTATTTGGAACCAGTCTCTTGTTCCTTGTCTAGTTCTGACTCTTGCTTCCTGACCTGCAAACAGATTTCTCAAGAGACAGGTCAGGTGGTCTGGTATTTTCATCGCTTCAAGAATTTTCCACAGTTTGTTGTGATCCACACAGTCAAAGGCTTTGGCATAGTCAATAAAGCAGAAGTAGATGTTTTTCTGGAACTCTCTTGCTTTTTTGATAATCCAATGGATGTTGTCAATTTGATCTCTGTTTCCTCTGCCTTTTCTAAATCCACCTTGAACATCTGGAAATTCAGAGTTTACAGACTGTTGAAACCTGCCTTGGAGAATTTTCAGCATTACTTTACTAGTGTCTGAGCTGAGTTTAATTGTATGCTACTTTGAGAATTCTTTGGTGTTGCCTTTCTTTGGGATTGGAATGAAAACTAACCTTTTCCAGTCCTGTGGCCATTGCTGAGTTTTCCAAATTCGCTGGCATATTGAGGGCAGCACTTTCACAGCATCATCTTTTAGAATTTGAAATAATTCAACTGAAATTCCATCACCTCCACTAGTTTTGTTCATAGTGATGCTTCCTAAGACCCACTTGACTTTGCATTCCAGAGTGTCTGGCTCTAGGTGAGTGATCATACCATCGTGATTATCTGGGTCATGAAGATCTTTTTTGTATAGTTCTTCTGTGTATTCTTGCCACCTCTTTTTAATATCTTCTGCTTCTGTTAGGTCCATACCACTTCTGTCCTTTATCGAGCCCATCTTTGCATGAAATGTTCCCTTGGTATCTCTAATTTTCTTGAAGAGATCTCTAGTCTTTCCCATTCTATTGTTTTCCTCTGTTCTTTGCACTGATCCTTGAGGAAGTCTTTCTTACCTCTCCTTTCTGTTCTTTGGAACTCTGCATTCAAATGGATGTATCCTTCCTTTTCTCCTTTGCCTTTCACTTCTCTTCATTTCTCAGCCTCCTCAGACAACCATTTTGCCTTTTGCGTTTCTTTTTCTTGGGGATGGTCTTGATCATTGCCTCCTGTACAATGTCATGAACCTCCATCCACTGTTCTGGTACTCTGTTTATCAGATCTAATCCCTTGAATCTATTTGTTACCTCCACTGTATAATTGTAAGTGATTTGATTTAGGTCATACCTGAAAATGGTCTAGTGGTTTTCCCTACTTTCTTCAGTTTAAGTCTGAACTTGGCAATAAGGAGTTCATGATCTGAGCCACAGTCAGCTCCCCATCTTGTTTTTGCTGACTGTATTGAGTGTCTCCATCTTTGGCTGCAAATAATATAATCAACCTGATTTCAGTATTGACCATCTGGTGATGTCCATGTGTAGAGTTTTCTCTTCCATTGTTGAAAGAAGGTGTTTGCTATGACCAGTGCATTCTCTTGACAAAACTCTTTTAGCCTTTGACCTGATTCATTCTGTACTCCAAGGCCAAGTTTGCCTTGTTACTCCAGGTATTTCTTGACTTCCTACTTTTGCATTCCAGTCCCCTATAATGAAAAGGACATCTTTTGGGGGTGTTAGTTCTAGAAGGTCATGTAGGTCTTCATAGAACCATTCAGCTTCAGCTTCTTCAGCATTACTGGTCAGGACATAGACTTGGATTACTGTGATATTGATTGGTTTGCCTTGGAAATGAACAGAAATCATTCTGTCATTTTTAAGATTGCATCCAAGTACTGCATTTCAGACTCTTGTTGAATATGATGGCTACTCCATTTCTTCTAAGGGATTCTTGCCTACAATAGTAGATATAATGGTCATCTTAGTGAAATTCACCCATTCCAGTGCATTTTAGTTTGCTGATTCCTAAAATGTCAATGTTCACTCTTGCCATCTCCTGTTTGACCACTTCCAATTTGCCTTGATTCATGGAGCTAACATTACAAGTTCCTATACAATATTGCTCTTTACAGCATCAGACTTTACTTCTATCACCAGTCACATCCACAACTGGGTGGTGTTGTTGCTTTGGCTCTGTCTCTTCATTATTTCTGGGCTTATTTCTCCACTGTTCTCCAGTAGCACATTGGGCACCTACCAACCTGGGTAGTTCATCTTTCGGTGTCCTATCTTTTTGCCTTTTCATACTGTTCATGGGGTTCTCAAGGCAAGAATACTGAAGTGGTTTGCCATTCCCTTCTCCAGTGAACCACGTTTTGTCAGAACTCTTCACCATGACCTGTCTGTCTTGGGTGGCCCTACACCACATGGCTCCTAGTTTCATTGAGTTAGACAAGGCTGTGGTCCATGTGATCAGATTGGTTAGATTTCTGTGATTGTGGTTTTCAGTCTGTCTGCCCTCTGATGGAGAAGGATAAGAGGCTTATGGAAGCTTCCTGATGGGAGAGACTGACTGAGGGGGAAACTAAGTCTTGTTCTCATGGGCGGGGCCATGCTCAGTAAATCTTTAATCCAATTTTCTGTTGATGGGTGGGGCTGTGTTCCCTCCCTGTTATTTACCTGGGTCCAAACTATTGTGCCATTAGTGAAGATAATGGCCTTCAAAAGGTCCCATGCACACACTGGTACACTCAGTGCCCCTAACCCTGCAGCAGGCAACCACCAACCCACGCCTCCGCGGGAGACTCCTGGACACTCCCGGGCAAGTCTCAGTCAGTCTCTTGTGGGGTCTCTGCTCCTTTCTTCTGGGTAGTGGTGCACACAAGGTTCTGCTTGTGCCCTCCAAGAGTCTATTTCCTCAGTCTTATGTAAGTCCTGGCAGCTCTATGGTGGGGTTAATAAGCGACCTCTTTCAAGAAGGCTTATGCCATACTCAACTCTGCTGCACCCAGAGCCCCTGCCTCTGCAGCATTCCACTGCTGACCCATACCTCCATAGGAGACACTCAAACACAGTTCTGTCTCAGTCTCCGTGGGGTCTCTGGATCCTTGTGCACACAAGGTTTGTTTGAGCCCTCTGAGTGTCTCTGATGGGTATGTGGTTTGAGTCTAAATGTGATTTCGCCCCTCCTACTGTCTTGCTGGGGCTTCTCCTATGCCCTTGGATGTGGGATATCTCCTCAAAGTCACTCCAGAGCTGCACGGCTGTTTTGGGTAAGGGGTGGGGATTTTCAGAAATTTGGTCACTGCCCACTTTCTGGCTTTTTATGGTCAGCTTTCAAATTCTCATGGCACTTGTGGGTGTGTCATTTAGCATATGCTAATGTATTACAATGAGCATATAAAGAGGCTCGAGGTCAACTGAAAGTCAAATTTTCTGCCATCCTGGGCCTATCTATGGTTTAACCAGTTTTCGTAGTATCCTGTTTCTCTCCATGGCTTTGTCCCCTGCCCTCTTCGTTCTTGTCTCAATTTGGTTCTTGTGATTGTTTCCATGATGCGTGCAAAGTTGCTTCAGTTGTGTCTGACTCTTTGTGATCCTATGGACCATAGCCTGCCAGGCTCCTCTGTCCATGGGATACTCTAGTTATGAGTACTGGAGTGGGTTGCCATGCCCTCCTCCAGGGGATCTTCCTAATTCACAACTTTACACCTCCTGCATTAGCAGGCAAGTTCTTTACCACTAGCACCACCTTTTTTCATGATAAGACTATTCATAAGTTCCAGTTAGGTCTGAGAGTTTTTATCCTTTAAAGCACCTATGTCTTCATAAAAGTTTTACACTAAAACCATGGGTTTTTTAAAAAAGTGTAAATAGCTCAGCCTTAGTCATCCTCAGAACAGGTGCTTTGTGAAGTCATTGACAAGGGGTCCTTTGGGCAGTCTGCAACCACCAACCAGAATTTGTAAAAGTCGAGCTCCATGGACCTTTTCAGGGGACGAAACCATTGTTACTCTGCACTGCAGTTCTGGAGTCAACTGAAATCCGTGGCTCCTGTCACTGGGCTAGACCTTGCTTGGATTTATTGTTATTTCAGTGAAATGGTATCAGAATAATAAGAACCAAAATGAGTTTTTCCTCTTTTTTTTCTCTACCTGCAACAATGCTGAGAGGACTTAATTTCACCCACTGTTTCCAGCCCTCTGCTTGACTTTCTCTCTGAGTAGTCCAGAACTCCCACAATGGAGGGGCTCACTGAAGTTACAGGGGTAAAAAGAGGGATGTGTGTGCATGGGCACAGCTTGAGGGATGATGTGCAGGGCAGTGTAGGTGGGGAGTGGGGAGAGCCTAGTCACTTTTTTTTTTTACTTCTGCTGGGGCTGAAACAATGGTCAATGGTGGCCTGAGTATTACCGACATTTGCCCACCAGAAGGAAGACTCCACCAGGCAGGGATTTTGTCTGTCTTTTTGTTGCTGGATTCTAGCACCATGATGGGTACCTGGCATACCTTGCATGTATAATATTACTGTATTGAGAGATTGAGTTTCTAACTTCATTTTAAGCCCTAGAGAGAAGTTTCCACCCTCTCCCATCCCTTCCTATTCTTTAATATAAAGAATATAATATATATTATAATATATATAATAAATATTATATAAAATATAATATATATTTTACATAAAATTTTTAAAAGGAAGCCCAGAGGGACTTCAGATTGAGAATTTGAGAATATGATAGGTTCTCCTTCCTTTTGTGGATAGTGTTTCTCAGTCAAAAGCACTAATTCAATGAATAAGTGTGGCTTTACAAAAACAGGTAGTGGCTGGATTTGGCCCACAGGTAGTAGTTTGCCTACCCTTGGTCTAGTGCCCTGGGAGAAAAGGAAAAGCCTTAGAGCACTCAGATGCAAATAGCAAAAGCCTTGACTCAAACTTGCTTAAATAGTAAGGGCATTTATCATCTTACACAGTAGGAATTCCCAAGGTAGGGCAGACTCCAGGACTAGCTAATTCAGTGGCTCATCCCTCTTCCATCTTTCATTTTAAGGCTGGTTTCCCTCATCATCACAAGATGCCTGCCAGTGACAACTGGACTGTATGCTTCCATATTCACATAGAAGAAGAAAACCTTTCCCAACCAGAGGCATAAGTCTTGCCAGGTTAAGATAGTGCCCACCTCAGGATACTAATGGATCCTAAGGGAATGCATGTACTAGTGGGCTAGACCAGCTAGGGTGGATATTAAGGAGTCAACCATTGATGCTCACTAAACGCACACCATATGCCATGGTGTTAAGCTGGTTAATTCCCTTTATTTCAAATGAGAAAGGAAAACCTGTTTATAGCTGTCAGAGTCTTCAAACACACAGTCTCCTCTAACACAAAACAGAATTGTTTTTGCTAATATTATTTCTATAATTACAAGACTTTGGGAGAAGTTTTAAGCCAAAGAATGAGGACAGAATATCAATTTTCAATAAAATTTATTATCACCAATTTCATTTAAATGCACCTGTGCCCTAGTGCAGAGATAATTGATAATGATTACATTCATTCAGAGTAGCTACTTTGAGTGAATTGGCTGATGACTGATGGAAAACCACACCACTATATATTTTCATTAATTCTTTAATATAAAGTTAAATATGCTTTCTCAGGCCTTACTGCTCACTTGCCTTGCTCTTGATAATTCACCTTGCCAACAAATCCATGATGTGTTTGATTTTGCTAAGAAGGTGACTCATTTAAGTAGGATCTGACAGGTAATCACAATATGTTTGATCTTAGTAAAATTGTTATTTATCCTGTTAATGAAAATAGTCGATAAACAATCTATAATAAGAACAGAAAAGAGTTTTATTTGAGTCAAACTAAGAACTAGTTCAGAAGCCATCTTCCCAGATTACTCCAAGGAGCTGTTCTGGAAAAGCAGGGTTTTCAGCACAGTTTTATATCTTGTCAGAACAAAGACTACTGAACAAGTCAGAGTTACATTTCTTCAGCGTTCTGAAAAAGAAAAAAAAAAAAAAAAGAACAGACCAGCACCTGGGAAGGGAGTCTTATCATCAAAGGAGTAACAACATACTTAGCATCCCAGGAAGAGGGACATTTAATCTTTATTTTTAACACGAATTTTCTTTACTCATTAATGTTTCCTTTTCTTAAATAGTTACAGCTGATGTAGAATGCAGGTATGATAGACCACGAAAAGGCTATTTTAGTTAGCATAAAATTCAGGTTAGCTGATGTATAAGCCAGAGTGACCTCCTTATATCTCAATATGTGAAAATTTATCAGTTCCCAACAGGTTGGTGACCCCCTTCTATGGGTCCTTTGCCCAGTGTCGCAAATGCCAGTCAAACGAAACAGGATTCGGTATAGCAAATCAGGAACTCAATTCATTGATTAAGGAACAGAGAAGAGAGAGCTTCTGCTCTAAATACACCATCTTCCTGAAGGAAGGAGAGTAAATGAATTCTCAGGAGTAGGAGGCAGCAGTCATCAGGGCTCTAGGAAAGGGGCGGAGATTTATAGAACCAGGGCAGCTGGAGCATGCGCGGTCTTTCATGCTTCCTTGCACGGGGCGTGAGTTGCGCCTCCTGCTGCTGGGGCTGCTGCTGCTGCTGCTGCTGCTGCTGCTAAATCGCTTCAGTCATGTCCGACTCTGCGACCCCATAGACGGCAGCCCACCAGGCTCCCCCGTCCCTGGGATTCACCAAGCAAGAGCACTGGAGTGATTTGCCTAGTAGAGTACAAATACCCTGTTTGGGCAGAGATCTTAACATGGTAAAGAAGCAAAGTTAACTTTCCAACACCTCAGGTCTTATGTGCACAGGAAGGGCATTCCTGTGGTCAAGTCACACAGCCAGTTCAGGGCATTTGACCACCTAATATCTCTTAAGGCATAGCCACAAAGCATTTCTGCCAAATACCGGGTGCTTTTGAAACAGAGATAAATCAAAGTAAGGATCCATTAGTTCTCGGAGCTGGTATGGGTGACACAATGGTAAGTTGTTCAAGGCTGTGAGCTGCCCTACCTTCAATAATTTTGGTTTTGGTCTGGTTTATTCCTCATTAAATAATGTGAATTTAAATTTCTGAACAATTCTTAATTCCTTCCTTTGACTCTCCTCAGTTCAGTTCAGTTCAGTCGCTCAGTCGTGTCCAACTCTTTGCGACCCCATGAATTGCAGCACGCCAGGCCTCCCTGTCCATTACCAACTCCCGGAGTTCACTCAGACTCACATCCATCAAGTCAGTGATGCCACCCAGCCATTTCATCCTCTGTCGTCCCCTTCTCCTCCTGCCCCCAATCCCTCCCAGCATCAGAGTCTTTTCCAACGAGTCAACTCTTTGCATGAGGTGGCCAAAGTACTGGAGTTTCAGCTTTAGCATCATTCCTTCCAAAGAAATCCCAGGGCTGATCTCCTTCAGAATGGACTGGTTGGATCTCCTTGCAGTCCAGGGGACTCTCAAGAGTCTTTTCCAACACCACAGTTCAAAAGCATCAATTCTTCTGCACTCAGCCTTCTTCACAGTCCAACTCTCACATCCATACATGACCACTGGAAAAACCATAGCCTTGACTAGAGGGACCTTAGTCGGCAAAGTAATGTCTCTGCTTTTGAATATGCTATCTAAGTTGATCATAACTTTTCTTCCAAGGAGTAAGGGTCTTTTAATTTCATGGCTTCAATCACCATCTGCAGTGATTTTGGAGCCCCCCAAAATAAAGTCTGACACTGTTTCCACTGTTTCCCCATCTATTTCCCATGAAGTGATGGGACCAGATGCCATGATCTTCGTTTTCTGAATGTTGAGCTTTAAGCCAACTTTTTCACTCTCCTCTTTCACTTTCATCAAGAGGCTTTTTAGGTCCTCTTCACTTTCTGCCATAAGGGTGGTGTCATCTGCATATCTGAGGTGATTGCTATTTCTCCCGGCAATCTTGATTCCAGCTTGTGTTTCTTCCAGTCCAGCATTTCTCATGATGTACTCTGCATAGAAGTTAAATAAGCAGGGTGACAATATACAGCCTTGACGTACTCCTTTTCCTATTTGGAACCAGTCTGTTGTTCCATGTCCAGTTCTAACTGTTGCTTCCTGACCTGCATGCAGATTTCTCAAGAGGCTTCTAATATGCTGTAAATCTTTTTTTTTTATTTTATATATTGTTGTATTTTACCAGTAATTTTTTTGTTTTACTAGTAAATTTTAGAACAAAAACTACTTTTATAAATTGCTTTTAATGATCACTGTTTTATTGTGACTCTAAATTTACTAGTTCAACATTTCGTAATTACAGTTCAGTCTTTGTGATTTATTATTTTTCCTTTGATGCCTCAAAATAAGCCCAAACCCGCCTGTTTTAATTTGATAAAATACTTAGGTTAAATATGGTATATGTAAATATGAATTAGGTTGGCAAAAATTTTTTAAAGGATTTCCTAAGCTTTGTTGTCATCTTAAGCTTTCTGTTTGGTTTATTATGTTTATTAATACAGATTGAAGAATGTAAAAAACTCTGTGAACTTAAGAGAGAAGAAACTTATGCAAAGAAGAAAGAATTGGATAAATTAAGGCTTACAATGACAAAAATGAGAGAAACTGTTACTACGAGCACAGTGGTAAGAAAAAATAAAAACTGGTTTTTCATGTCTGACCCCAGGCTTCTCAATATACACTGCCTTAAACATAGCAGGAGGTTTTTTCTAAAAAGGAGTTGATTTTAATTCATTTTCATGCCATTCTGGGGAGAATGTTTTGAGCATGTTAACGTTTTCTGACATATTATTTGAAGTGTCATAGTGCAGTTATGTTTTCTTCAGGAATATGACGAAAAGAAGTAAGTTTGGAATGCCTTAGGTATAAATTGCATTTAATGGACTGCCCAACCAAGAAATTGAACCCAGGCCTTCCTCAGTGCAGGCAGATGCTTTACTGCCTGAGCTACACATGAAGTCCCTTTAATGGGCCAAAGTACTATAAAACTGGTTTTAAAAAACACATATAGAACTGACCAAATGCATACAGAACCTTATGTAATGTTTCTGTGTGATTGCTTTATTCTGTATAACAAAGTGAATAACCATGGACAGGTTCCTTATTTCTGAATATGTGATAATCAAACAGAATTTGGGCTCTCCATTTATACTGAGTATAAGAACATTAATATGCACTTTTACTTTTAAAAATTGATAACATTGATTGAAAAAGCCAGTACTGTGATAGTCAGTACTTTAAAATGAGGGTTATCCTCATTTTAAAGATGAGAAAACTGAGCTTATGGAGGTGACTATAGTTGAAGAGGTCAATGCTAATACTACTTCTATGTTAATTAAAATAGAAACACCTGTAATCTATCATAATTAGTTGAATTAATGAGTCTTTAGTGATTTCTTCTATCTGTTTTGAATTGTTATTTAGTCACTAAGTCATGTCTGATTCTTTGTGACCTCATGGACTGTGGCCCACCTGGTTCCTGTGTCCATGGGACTTTCCAGGCAAGAATACTGGAGTGGGTTGCCATTCACTGCTCTAGGGGATCTTTCCCATCCAGGGATCGAACCCACATCTCCTGCATTGGCAGGTGGATCCTTACTGCTGTGCCACCAGGGAAGTCCTCCATCTGTATTGAGAATTACATGTAAAACTATATGGGGCAATAGTAATACTAATATATATGTAACATTTCTTGTTAGAATGTTCAGTTAATTCCATTTATAGGGTAGTTCTGACCATTATGGGCTTTCCTGGTGGCTCAATAGTGAAGAATCCACCTGCCAATGCAGGAGACATGGGTTTGATCCCTGGGTTGAGAAGATCCCCTGAAGGAGGAAATGGCGACCCATTCCCAATATTCTTGCCTGGAGAATACCTTGGACAGAGGAGCCTGGTGGGCTTCAGTCCATGGGGTCATGAAGAGTCGGACACAACTGAGTACCCACACTTTTTTCCTTGACCATTAGAGTTACAATCCATCTATTATGACATCCAATTACAAAACACTAGTAAAACAAAAAAATTTCTCTGCATACAAGATCATTATCTGTTTTTTTCAAATATCAATGCAGTACGGAAGCATAAATCTAGCTAGGTTCAAAGAAGAAGATGGGTTGGATAAAACAGATTTTATCTGCATGCCTAAGCATAAATTTAGGGCCTCATAAATTATGTCACACTTACCAGTTAGCTTGGAAAAATGAAGTATATGTTCCTTAACCTGTACTCCACAGATCTCTAAGGCCAGATAAGACAAGGCTTGAGGTAGCAGGGATACTCACCTCAAGTGTCTCTCTCTCTTTGGTTACTAAGTCATATCCAACTCTTGCGACCTCATGGACTATAGCCCACCAGACTCCTCTGTCCATTGGATCCTCCAAGCAAGAATCCTTGAGTGGGTTGCCATTTCCTTCTCCAGGGGATCGTCCTGACCCAGGGATTGAACCCAGGTCTCCTCCTCTGCAGGCAGATTCTTTACCGACTGAGCTATGAGGAAAACCCAGTGTCTCTCTATCTCCCCCAATCCAACACTCCATCCCACCTTACTGGTGGAGAATAGTGTTTAAAGCACAATGGCAGTATCATAGAGGCTTCCCAGGTGGCTCAGTGGTAAAGAACCAGCTTGCTAATTCAGGATAGGCAGGTTCGATCCCTGGGTCAGTTAGATGCCCTGGAGTAGAAAATGGCAATCCCCTCCAGTATTCATGCCTGGAAAATTCCACGGACAGAGGAGCCTGGAAGGCTACAGTTCATGGGGTCTTGAAAGAGTCAGACATGACTGGGCATGAGCTTCACATACATATCAGAGAAACCTGCATCTGAATCTCAGCTTTACTAACCCAGAGTTTCCTTGTCTATAGTACGGAGGTCGTAGGACTGCCTACTTCAAAGGACTTTTGTGGAGAAGGAATGAGGTCATGCCTATAAGGCTTTTAGCTGAGTGCTTTGTATTTGGTAAAGTTGTGGTTGATGTTGTTATTTCCTGAGATTAGAAAACAACATTTTGGCCATGAACTTGAGACTACTCGGAGTTTCAGGTTCCCCTTCATGTGGCACTTTTGGTTTAGAAAACTTTGCAACCAGATCAAGCTAATGTGATTCTGGCAGAAAAGAACAGTGTATGATTGATTCTCAAGGTGCCCTACAGTCTAGGGCGGGGAGGTTAGAGGGCTAGAGGCAATGAATATCAGGCTGGACGGGCCTTGAGCATATATAGTCACTAATCTTGATGATCAGTCAGAGTCCCTTGGACAGTCTACTGACTTTTGATGAGGGTTCTAGGATTTCAAACTCCTGTTAACTCTGGAACTATGGTCCACAAGTTCAGTCATATGAGTGCTTTAGAGAAAAAATGTTTGGGGAGCTTTCACTCACCTGTCTCACCTGACATGACTGAGAGTGCCTCTATACCCCTGACATATGTTCTCTGACCCCACATTGGTGTGCGGGATTGGGGGAAGTTAAATAATCTGCCCAGGGTAACTCTATGCAGAGAGCAAAGGAATCTGTTTGATTAGCTTTCCTCTCAGCTCCACTTTCCTTCGCAAGTGGAAATGCAGATCTAAGCTCCAATAAATTTGCCTTCCCTTTTCCTTTACTAAAACTGTGTTATAAAAATGTTTCACTATGAATTTTCTTCATTCGTAGTTCTTTCATTTAATTATGATAACATTTTTTCATCATACCCAATTTTTCCATTTCCAAAATGCTGATTAAGTATTAAGAAAAAAATCTTCAGCATGAACATAGCTATCAAATAAGGCAAAAGACCTGATTTGTTTTGACTTTTAAAATAATACTCATTCCAGTATTCTGGAATAACATTTTGAAAATAATTATTAAAATGTATATTTAATTTTTAAAATGGTATTCAAGATGAATTCATGTCTTTAAAGTTTTTTTATATAGTTTTTACATTCCTATTGCTATAATTTATTTCTCTTCCTCCCAAATTTTGTTTTTTTTTTTCTGATGATTTCAGGATTACTTCTGTCTCAGTTTGTTTTTTAAAGAAACAAGTAATATAATGATTGATTTTTATTTTAACTAAAGGCACTCCCAGTATAAAAGATGAATGGATGATACATGAATATTTAATGAATTGAACTGCTGTCATGAGTCATTTGATGATTTACTGAATTTTCAACAGGTTCTTAGTGATCACAATTTAGAAATAGCACGACTACAGGAATCAATAAGAGAGTGGGAACAAAAAATTGAAGACATGAAGAAATCTTGTAAGATCCTGGAGGATAAAATGTAAGGATAATACTTTCTTTTCACTGAAGCATTTCTAGATGTGATGTTGCTTTCATTAGAAAATTTTTTCTAATATTAGATGAAAATTATATTCTCTTAGTTTACTAAAGTATCTGTGATTTTCAGCTTTACAGAACCACATCTTCATTTTGAAATTAACCAGTTTTTCAAATGATTAGGAGAAACAATTGAGGATGATGTGTTTAATTTAGGAAGAGGGATGGATTTTGGGGTATGGATTATCCTCATTTCAGTTCCTTACTCCCTTTAAACAAATATGCCCCTGGAGGAAGGCATTGCTGTAATGCTACAAACTCACCTAACCATGCTGTTACAATTGTTGTTCATAGTCAAAGAGGACTTGCAGAACTTGAGAAAATACAGGGAAGCCTCAAGGCAAAAACTTTTACCCAAGGAACGGAAACCAGAAACATAAGAAAATATTCCTTCCATTTCAAAGGTCACAGTCTTTGCTTCCTTTTATGATTCTCTTTATCTACATGCTGTGTTGTCTTCTCGGTGAGCCCGTGGCTAAGCATGGCTATTCTAAACACTCTGAGTTTACCTGGCACAGGTTCATCTACTTTAGAGACTGACTAACAGATTCTCCCAGGAGAATTCCCAGATTTCCCAACAAATACTGTTTAGCTCAGCTCTGGACAGGAAGGTGGGGTCTTTCAATATAAATATGGCTTCTGGGCTTACCCCTAGGGTTTGCCGACAGTTTAAAAGACAAATTGTGGTCTGAACAGTTTCCAAAAAAGACATGTAATTTCACATATAGAATCCTATTATAATATGACTCTTTTCTACATAGATTTGAATGTATTGCACTTAAAGTTACATCTCTAAAATAACAATTGTACCACAGTGCTACCCTACCATCAACTGTCCATAAAATATGCAATAATCTCTATACTCAGTACTAGATTTAAAAACAAAAAGCTCAAGTAACACAACAATTAAAAATCAGAATAAAAAAATCTTTTTCTTTGACAAAGTTAGTTTGAGTTGATATCTATTTCTTAAATACCAGGCAGAGAATCATCATGGAATTTACAGATTAACTCGTGAAATTATTTCTAGGGGTTATCATTAAAAGCCTTGCTGTTACACTGATGAAAAATTTTAAATTTATAAGCAGTCTTCATGTTAGCTGATACTGATAAGTCGCTTCAGTCATGTCCGACTCTGTGCAACCCCATAGATGGCAGCCCACCAGGCTCTTCCATCCCTGGGATTCTCCAGGCAAGAATACTGAAGTGGGTTGCCATTTCCTCCTCCAACGCATGCATGCATGCTAGTCACTTCAGTCATGTCTGACTCTATGTGACCCTATGGACAGCAGCCCACCAGGCTCCTCTGTCCACAGGATTCTCTAGGCAAGAATACTGGAGTGGGTTGCCATTTCCTTCTCCATGTTAGCTAACTAGTTTTAAAAGTGTGTTCCAGAAGGAGATGGGGGGCTTCCCTGGTTGGCTCAATGGTAAAGAATCCACCTGCCAGTGCAAGAGACACAGGTTCGATCTCTGGTCTGGGAAGATCCCACAGGCCTTGGAGTAGCTAAGCCCATGCACCACAGCTGTTGAGCCTGTGCTCTAGAGCTGGGGATCTGTAACTACTGAGCTCAGATGCTGCAGTTACTGAGGTATGTGTGTCCGGGAGCCCATGTTCTGAAGCAGAAGCAGCCAGCACGGTGAGAAGCCTGTGTATCACAGCCAGAGGGGTCCCTGCTCACTGTAACTGGAGAAAAGCCCATGCAGCAAAGACCCAGCTCGGTCAAAAATGAATAAATAAAATAAATAAAAATTTTTTTAAAAAGAAGGAAATGGGGATTCACTGATCTTTCATTTTGAATGGCTCACCTTTTTTTTTTTTTTTAAATTCCAGTTTTTTAAGAGTTTTCATGTAGAATCTCACTGAGAAAAAGTGCTTTTGACTAATTTGGTGATTGAGGATATTTACCTCCCCCCTTTTTATTAATAAAACTTTACTTTTTCCTCTTTATTACTTGGCAAATTAAAAGAAAATTCTCTGTATTTTTATTTTCTTACTTAGTTCCTTTTTTCTAACTTTGGTGGTAGAGAGAAGCAGCTCAGTTCTTGTTTGGTGAATTTAAAGAATCAAGATGTTATTTTTATAATATCTATAAGATTCTTTAAATTAAACAAGAAGCTAAATAATTTGCATAGGTTATCTTCTTAATATCTATAAGATTCTTTAAATTAAACAAGAAACTAAATAATTTGCATAGGTTATCTTCTTAATGATCTATAAGTCTTAATTCCCCGTGTCCCGCCCACCATGAATTCTTTAACTTGCAAGCTGATCATCTATTTTGAGGTCAAAATATTGAGAAAAAAAAAAATACTCAATTCCAAGTTTAGATTAAATATGTGGAAATTTAATTAAATTTAAATTAATTTAAATTATGTGGACAGTTAAGAGTACCTAAAATTTACTACAAGTCCATGGGAGGCACTGCTAGTTTAATCTTTCTTCTTTGTTATTATTAATATCCATAATGATGTATTTGCATAATAAAAGGAAAATCAGTACCTATCTTTCTAAATTGCTATGACCTTTCTTTGTCACTGACCTGGTTATCAGCATATGGGAACTGAGAGATTAGAAACTAAATATTGTACGTAAATGACATCCAATTTGTGACCCAAAGTATAGACTTGCCATTATAGTGCAGGAGGCTGTAACAATTATAGATGCTTTTTTTCCTTTAAAGTGCTGAAGTGGTTTCAAAATTGCCAAGGTCACCAATGACTTTCATCCTGCCAAATTTCAGTGATCTGGTCTAAAGTTTTTGAATTCTTAATAAAATTTGACACAGATGCTTACTTTCATCTTCTTGAAATGGTTTCTTCATTTGGCTTCCCAAACATCACCTTCTCTTATTTCACTTACCACACTGCTCTGTCTCAGGACCCTATACTTGAACCATTTCTTCTTTCTGTCTCTAAATTTTGGACTTCTCAGCCATTCACTATCCTCTATTCTGTACTCATACTCCCCATACATGTCTTCATTCAGTCTCATTCTTTCTGTACCCCCAATGACTTCCATATTTATACATTCAGCCCTGCCCTCTACATGCATACAGTCTGCAGCTTATTTGACCTTTGCACTTGGAGAATTGAAGTGATAGTTTCTCAGTTGTGTCTGACTTTTTGCGATCCCATGGACTATAGCCCATCAGGATCCTCCATCCATGGAATTCTCCAGGCAAGCATACTGGAGTGAGTTGCCATTTCTACTCCAGGGATCTTCCTGACTTAGGGATCAAACCCAGTTCTCCCACATTGAGGGCAGATTCTTTACCATCTGAGCCACCACACTTAAAGGATATCTCAAATATACATGTCCCAAACAGAATTCATAATTTCCCATCTCCTTGAAATAGCTCTTCCTTTAGTCTTCCATATCACTGTTTACCTAATTACTCCAGCCAAAAAACTAGAAGTCATCCACCATTCTAGTTTTCCTCACTACCTAACCCTAACTCAACTAGGTAACTAACCTAACCTAACCCTAATCCAACTCTGCTGCTGCTGCTAAGTCACTTCAGTCGTGTCCGACTCTGTGTGACCCCATAGATGGCAGCCCACCAGGCTCCTCCATCCCTGGGATTTTCCAGGCAAGAGTATTGGAGTGGGGTGCCATTGCCTTCTCTGAATCCAACTCTAACTCAAGCCAAATCCAAAAGCTTGTCCTATTGCCTTAATCTTCAAAATATGTCCTGAGTCCAACTACTTCTCACCAGCTCCACCACTACAGCCTCAGCCTAGCCACCATTATCTCTTCTAGACTCTTGCCATAGACTGCTACATAGTCTGTCTTCCTGTACTATTGTCTTTCTCTACTAAGTAGCCAGTCATCTTACAAGATGTGAATCAGTTCCTGTCATTCCTTTCCTTAAAAAGTCCTCCCCTGATTTCCTTCAAAATAAAATCTGAACTTCCACCTTGTTCTCAAGACCCTATGTGATCTGGGCTGTGTCTGTCTCTTCAGCCTTTTCAAACTCTTGTCTTCATCTAATACACCAAGCATGTTCCTGTCCAGGTTATTATCACCTGCTGTTCTTTCTATATGAAAAACTCTTCCTTAAGGTCTTCACATATCTGGGCTCCTTCTCATCCTTCAGGTCTTTCACAAATTATTCTAAGAGATGTTCCCTAATCACCTGTCTACACTACCATCATCATTCTCAGGACTTTGCTATACTTTACCCTACTTTGCGGTCTTTGGATCATTTAACATTATCTGAAATATATATTTTTTGATAACTTGCTTCTATTCTGCCTACTTCACTAGAGTATAATTTCCATGATGGTAGAGACTTTGCCTGTGCTGTTTCTCCAGTATCTATATCATGTTCAGAGTGTAGGTATTCAAAAATTGCTTCTTAAATTAATGTATAAATAAATACTAATACATCATATCAAAAGAGTAAAATTTTTGTTTATTTTAATGAATAGTAAATAAATATGTTGCATAGGGAGATGGACTGGAAGTTCCTGATATCATAAGTAAATGTGGTTTTTCTGGAAAACATGTCTTAATAGGAATTTATTTGGTTTCCTTTGTTCATAGGCTTTTTTTTAAGAATAATAAGGAAAAACTGGATGATTCATCACATTTTGAAAAAAATGAATTACTGATGAAGATAAAACAGGTAGGAAGATAGAAATGATGGCTTTAAGTATAATTAATTTTTAGTTAACATTTTAAGTATGTGTGAAAATGTGAAATTTTCTCAAGATAGTATTATTTTCATTAACTAATAATAATTATGATCATGATCGTTCACAGTAACTGATTTAAAGATCTTATCAGAAATCTGGAAGAAAATAGTGAAAATCACCTAAGCTGAGCATAAAAAAAAGTTTTGTTTTTTTTTTAAATGAGGATCGTTTAAAAGACCTCTGGGACAGCATCAGTGTGCTCTAATATTCAGATTATAGGGGGTCCCAGAAAGAGGAGAGAGAGAAAGGGGCAGAGAAGATAATTAAATAAATAATAGCTGAAAATTACCCTAACCTGAGAAAGAAAATAGATATCTAAGTCCAGGAAGCACAAAAATTCCCAAACAAGATGAACCCAAAGAGGACTACACCAAGACACATTGTAATGAAAATGGCAAAAAAATAAAGATAAAGAGAGACTCTTAAAAGCTGCAAAAGAAAAACAACTGGCTGTATACAAGGGAACTCTGAGAAAACTATCAGCTGATGTTTTAGCAGAAGCTTTCTAGGCCAGAAAAAAAGTGGCATGATAAATTTAAAGTGATGAAAGGATAAAACATACACCCAGTTCTCTACTTGGCAAGGCTGTCATTCAGATTTTAATGAAAGATGGAGTTTTATAGATATGCAAAAGCTGAAAGAGTTCAGCAGTACTAAACCTACTTTACAAGAGATGTTAAAGGGACCTCTCTAAATAGAAAAGACCATAGCTAGAAATATGAAAATTACAAAAGGAAAAATTTCACTGGTAAAGGCAAGCATAGAGTAAAGGTCAACCACTTATAAAGCTAGTGGGAAGGTCAAAATAAAAATGCAGTAAAATCATCTATCCACAATAAATACTTAAGTTATACAAAAGCCAAAAAGATGGACAATATGACGTCAAACATACTAAATGTGTAGGGGTAGTAAAAATGCAGAGTTGTTAGAATGTGTTCAAACTTAAGATCATTAACTTCAGTTCAGTTCAGTTCAGTTGCTCAGTCGTGTCTGACTCTTTGCCACCCCACAAACTGCAGCATGCCACGACTTCCTGTCCATCACCAACTCCTGGAGCCTACCCAAACTCATGTCCATTGAGTTGGTGATGCCATCCAACCATCTCATCTTCTGTCATCCCCTTCTCCTCCTGCCCCCAATCCCTCCCAGCATCAGCGTCTTTTCAAATGAGTCATTTCTTTGCATCAGGTGGCCAAAGTATTGGAGTTTCAGCTTTAGCATCAGTCCTTCCAATGAATATTCAGGAGTGATTTCCTTTAGGAAGGACTGGTTGGATCTCCTTGCAGCCCAAGGAAAGCTCAAGAGTCTTCTCCAACACCACAGTTCAAAAGCATCAATTCTTCAGCACTCAGCTTTCTTTATAGTCCAACTCTCACATCCATACATGACCACTGGAAAAACCATAGCCTTGACTAGATGGACCTTAGTCAGCAAAGTAATGTCTCTGCTTTTAAATATGCTATCTAGGTTGGTCATAACTTTCCTTCCAAGGAGTAAGCATCTTTTAATTTCATGGCTGCAGTCACCATCTGCAGTGATTTTGGAGCCCAAAAAAATAAAGTCTGACACCGTTTCCACTGTTTCCCCATCTATTTCCCTTGAAGTGATGAGACCGGATGCCATGATCTTCGTTTTCTGAATGTTGAGCTTTAAGCCAACTTTTTCACTCTCCACTTTCACTTTCATCAAGAGGCTCTTTAGTTCTTCTTCACTTTCTGCCATAAGGGTGGCGTTGTCTGCATATCTGAGGTTATTGATACTTCTCCTGGCAATCCTGATTCCAGCTTGTGCTTCATCCAGCCCAGTGTTTCTCATGATGTACCCTGCATATAAGTTAAATAAGCAGGGTGACAATATACAGCCTTGACATACTCCTTTTCCCATTTGGAACCAGTCTGTTGTTCCATGTCCTGTTCTAACTGTTGCTTACTAACCTGCATTCAGGTTTCTCAAGAGGCAGGTTCAGGTGGTCTGGTATTCCCATCTCTGTCAGAATTTTCCACATTTTATTGTAATCCACACAGTCAAAGGCTTTGGCATAGTCAATAAAGCAGAAATAGATGTTTTTCTGGAACTCTCTTGCTTTTTCGATGATCCAGCAGATGTTGGCAATTTGATCTCTGGTTCCTCTGCCTTTTCTAAAACCAGCTTGAACATCTGGAAGTTCACAGTTCACATATTGCTGAAGCCTGGCTTGGAGAATTTTGAGCATTACTTTACTAGTGTGTGCTGCTGCTGCTGCTGCTGCTAAGTCATTTCAGTTGTGTCCGACTCTGTGCAACCCCATAGACGGCAGCCCACCAGGCTCCCCTGTCCCTGGGATTTTCCAGGCAAGAACACTGGAGTGGGTTGCCATTTCCTTCTCCAATACTAGCGTGTGAGATGAGTGCAATTGTGCGGTAGTTTGAGCATTCTTTGGCATTTCCTTCCTGTGGGATTGGAATGAAAACTGACCTTTTTCAGTCCTGTGGCCACTGCTGAGTTAACTTAATCACACGTGTATAAACCTTGTTATGTGTATGAAGTGAAAGTGCTCATTGCTTCATCATGTCTGACTCTTTATGACCCATGGACTATATATAGCCTGCCAGGCTCCTCTGTCCATGGAATTCTCCAGGCAAGAATACTGCAATAGGTGACCATTCCCTTCTCCAGGGGCTCTTCCTGACCCAGGGACTGAACTCCTGCATTGCAGGCAGATTCTTGAACCATCTGAGCCACCAGAGCAGCCCTGCTATGTGTATATGTCATGGTAACCATAGACAGAAAATTTGTAATAGACGCACACAGAAAAGAGAGAAAGGAATCTAAACATCACACTAAAGATAGTAATCACATCACAAGGGGAGAGAACAAAAGATGAAGCATGAACAAAAACTACCAAAACAACCAGAAAATAAACAACACAATGTTGATAAGTACATGTTGTTGTTTTAGCTACAAAGCTGTGTCTGACTCTTTTGCAGCTCCACGGACTGTAGCCCATCAAACTTCTCTGTCCATGGGATTTCCCAGACTGGAGTGGGTTGCCATTTCCTTCTCCAGGGGATCTTCCCAACCTAGACCCAGGGATTGAACCGCATCTCCTGCATTGGCAGGAAGATTCTTTACCACTGAGCCACCGAGGAAGCATCAATAAATATATATCTATCAGTAACTGCTTTAAAGGTAAATGGGAAAATACTCCAATCAAAGATATGGAGTGGCTGATGGATTTTTTTTTTTTTAATGTCTATATAGGCTGCTTACAAGAGACTAGCTTCATATCCAGAGAAGGCAATGGCAACTCACTCTAGTACTCTTGCCTGGAAAATCCCATGGACGGAGGGGGCCTGGTGGGCTGCAGTTCATGGGGTCTCGAAGAGTCAGACATGACTGAGTGACTTCACTTTCACTTTTCACTTTCATGCACTGGAGAAGGAAATGGCAACCCACTCCAGTGTTCTTCCCTGGAGAATCCCAGGGACAGAGGAGCTTGGTAAGCTGCCGTCTACGGGGTCGCACAGAGTTGGACACTACTGAATCAACTTAGCAGCAGCAGCAGCAGCAGCAGCTTCATATCTAAAGACACACTGAGACTGAAAGTGAGGGTGTGGAATAATGTGTTCAATACAAATAGAAGCAGAAAGAATGCTGCCCAAAAGACCTGTTTGGATTTTGATTGGGATTGAATGAAATCTGTAGATCAATTTGGGGAAGATTTTGCACTTTTACAATACTAAAGTTTCTAGTCCACGAATACAGCATATCTTTCATTTATCTTAGGTTTATTTGTTCTCTTTGACTTAATTATTTAATTTCACTATGATATGTCCAAGTTTTTCTTTTTGTTTATCCTGCTTGGGATTTATTGGATACCTTAAAATCTGTGAATTGCTGTATTTTATAAGTTCTGCAAATTTTTCAGCTGTTAGCTGTTCATGTATTTCTTTTATCCCATGCTTTTTCCACTACTCCAATTCTGTGTACACAATTATGTGTACTAATAAAATATCCTGTCTGTTTCTTACTTGCTCTTCTCTGTTTTCTAGTTTTTGTCTCCCTTAGCTGCATTCTGGGGAGAATGGTCTCATTTCAATTCTTAATTTGGTTTTTGTATTTTTGAGTTGGTAAATTTTCAGCTCTGCTTTTGTCAATCTTCATTGTTTCCGAATCCTTGCCATATTTTTCAAGCATGTCTAGGATTTCTTTGATCATAATAAGTACAGTACTTCTGTATTTCAGTGTCTATTTCCAATGTCTGGTATTTTTGTAGGACTATTTCTTTTTATCTATAGTTTCTGCTAGTTTTTGTTCATGCTGTCTTGTTTCCTTCTGTTCCTGGTAGGAAACTGGATAGTGTTCTTCAAAAAAGGTGTTTGTAGAAACAATTTGAGGTCTAGGATGACAGTATATTTCTCAGAAACAGATTTCATTCACTTTTGTCAGATTCCTGGGATGTTACCAGTTCCAAACTTTCTTAATCTACCTTTAGGTTCCCTGGTGACTGAAGTCACACTTAACCGTACTTCAGTCCAGTTCTGTTCAGTCGCTCAGTCCATAGACTGCAGCATGCCAGGCTTCCCTGTCCATCACCAACTCCTGCAGCTTGCTCAAACTTATGTCCAAGTCAGTGATGCCATCCAACCACCTCATCCTCTGTCGTCCCCTTCTCCTCCTGCCTTCAATCTTTCCCCGAGTCTTTTCCAGTGAGTCAGTTCTTCACATCACATGGCCAAAGTATTGGAGTTTCAGCTTCAGCATCAGTCCTTCCAGTGAATATTCAGGACTGAGTTCCTTTAAGATGGACTAGTTTGATCTCCTTGCAGTCCAAGTGACTCTCAAGAGTCTTCTCCAACACTACAGTTCAAAAGCATCAATTCTTCAGCATTCAGCTTTCTTTATAGTCCAACTCTCACATCCATACATGACTACTGGAAAAAGGGAATGGTTACCCACTTCAGTATTCTTGCCTGGAGAATTCCATGGATGAGGAACTTAGAAGGCTACAATCCATTGCATGAGTGAATGACTAACCATGCTTGTTAGCTTTTAATTCACTTTTTTTCAGACAGTGAAGCTCTTTGGGATCCCAGACTAAAGTGGTGGAAGGTTTTATCAGGCTTAATACCTGGATGAGCTCTAAGTGTTTACTTTTGTCCCCTGTGTCAAGTAAGAGAACCAAACCTCAGTTTCCAAATGATTTTTTCTATATTAATAAATGTCCTCAGACTAAAAGGACTTTCCTGCTGGCTCAGTCATAAAGAATCTGCCTGAGTGCTGGAGACCACCTGCAGTGCAGGAGATGTGGGTTCAATTCCTGGGTCAGGAAGATCCCCTGGAGAAGGAAATAGTAACCCACTCCAGTATTCTTGCCTGGGAAGTCCAATGGACAGAGGAGCCTGGTGGCCTGCAGGCCATGGGGTCACAAAAGGTGGACATGACTTACTGACTAAACTATAACCACCAATATCAGAATGAAAGTTTTCAGTGCTAGGTTTACCAGTCTGGACTTTTGCTTTTTTATAGAATTAGGCCTACTAACCTCATGACTATGCCAAAGCCTTTGACTGTGTGGATCACAATAAACTGTGGAAAATTCTGACAGAGATGGGAACACCAGACCACCTGACCTGCCTCTTGAGAAATCTGTATGCAGGTCAGGAAGCAGCAGTTAGAACTGGACATGGAACAACAGACTGGTTCCAAATAGGAAAAGGAGTACGTCAAGGCTGTATATTGTCACCCTGCTTATTTAACTTCTATGCAGAGTACATCATGAGAAATGCTGGACTGGAAGAAACACAAGCTGGAATCAAGATTGCCGGAAGAAATATCAATAACCTCAGATATGCAGATGACACCACCCTTATGGCAGAAAGTGAAGAGGACCTAAAAAGCCTCTTGATGAAAGTGAAAGAGGAGAGTGAAAAAGTTGGCTTAAAGCTCAACATTCAGAAAACGAAGATCATGGCATCCGGTCCCATCTCTTCAAGGGAAATAGATGGGGAAACAGTGGAAACAGTGTCAGACTTTATTTTTTTGGGCTCCAAAATCACTGCAGATGGTGATTGCAACCATGAAATTAAAAGACGCTTACTCCTTGGAAGAAAAGTTATGATCAACCTAGATAGCATATTCAAAAGCAGAGACATTACTTTGCCGACTAAGGTCCCTCTAGTCAAGGCTATGGTTTTTCCTGTGGTCATGTATGGATGTGAGAATTGGACTGTGAAGAAGGCTGAGCGCCAAAGAATTGATGCTCTTGAACTGTGGTGTTGGAGAAGACTCTTGAGAATCCCTTGGACTGCAAGGAGATCCAACCAATCCATTCTGAAGGAGATCAGCCCTGGGATTTCTTTGGAAGGAATGATGCTAAAGCTGAAACTCCAGTACGAAGAGTTGACTCGTTGGAAAAGACTCTGATGCTGGGAGGGATTGGGGGCAGGAGGAGAAGGGGACGACAGAGGATGAAATGGCTGGATGGCATCACTGACTCAATGGACCTGAGTCTGAGTGAACTCCGGGAATTGGTGATGGACAGGGAGGCCTGGCGTGCTGCGATTCATGGGGTTGCAAAGAGTCGGACACGACTGAGTGACTGAACTGAACTGAATTGAACCTCATTATCTTATTCTGCAACATGTTTAAGATCCCTTTTCATCCTGCTATTTCAGCGATCCTTAGCCCACCATTCCTTCCTTTTTTTACCTCATTTGAAGCCATTTAGTAGAGACATCCAAGCACCAAGTTCTTACCTCATTCAGAAAACTAATGTTTGCTGTCTTTTGTCTTTGAATAGAAATATTTAAGAAAGGGTAAGCATAATATCTAATCAAAGAGGTTTTGAGCAAGAATTCCTACTGATGTTATTTTTCCCCCCCTGGTATAGTTTATCTTCTGGGAAAAGGACATACATATCTTGCTGAATGATCCTACTTTATTAATTCTTATTTCAATTTGAATTATTACTTTATGGTTTCTCATCAGTGTTTATTACCTTTCTACACATTTGTTATATTTGAGGCCCCAAGTGTACAATTAATATCTGATGTAGAATTAAATCACTCAACATTTAAGGCATAGTCTTATATGAGTGTTAAGTCATATGCCCAGTGCTCTAGTGAGTTGCCCATCAAAGAAACCATGTCACAAATCCTCTACTTCAATTCCTTTTATTTTCCCCTAGATGACTGAAAAGTTACACAAATGTCGTTTAGAGAACAAAGCTCTACGGGAGAAATTGCAAACAGTTTCCAGACAATATAAGATTGTCTTAAGCGAAGAGGATAAAGTTTTCATGCAGAAACGGAAAATTTATTCTGAGTATGTTTCTATCCATGAGCTATACACGATTCGACATACTATAGTTATGGGTTGCGTCTCCATTTAAGCTTATCCTAGTTTTAAAATCTATTGACAACAGTGAAATATTCTTTATCCAGTCATAAATATGCCCCGAATTTGCCTCTGTACATACTGAATAATGCTTTCCTCATATGGGTCAGATCAAATCTATAAACCGCAAGCCTATTATTTTTACTTCTACGTTAGATTCTTGAAAGAATAACCGTGTTCTTACTCCATAAGACGGCCTAGAGAAACTGAGATCTACTGTCATCAGAAACTGGCTCTGCACTTAAATTTCCTGTCTCAGAAAAAGGTCTGGTCATTGACATAGTCCCCTAACCCAGAGACTGGTAAATTATTCAAGGAAACTCCTGTATTTTACCAGGAAGCACCAATGTTTGTCAGTTCCACCTCCCAAATATTTCTCAAATATATCCTGTCCTCCTATCCAGCTCCACTGTTTTCACCCACTTTTAGCCTCTTTGCTTTGGCTTGCCTCTCAGAAGTTCTTCCCACTTTCTATTTTACCACCCCTAACTTATCTATCTCCTTCTCACCAGAATGATCCCTATGAAACATCCCTCTGAGGTCACTCCTTTTCATTAGTCATCGCATTGTTATCACCTGCGTACACATCACTTTGTCCCACTGAGCTATGACAGATCAGCACAGTTGCTCCATCTTAGCACTGTATCCTCAGGATCTTGTCCATTGCTTAGCAGGTAATGGGCATTCACCAGTGTTTTCCTAATGAATTATATAAGTAATAATCCGGAGAAGGCAATGGCAACCCACTCAGTACTCTTGCCTGAAGAATCCCATGGATGGAGGAGCCTGGTAGGCTGCAGTCCATGGGGTCGCGAAGAGTCGGAAACGACTGAGAGACTTCACTTTCACTTTTCACTTTCATGCATTGGAGAAGGAAACGGCAACCCACTCCAGTGTTCTTGCCTGGTGAATCCCAGGGATGGCAGAGCCTGGTGGGCTGCCCTCTATGGGGTCACAAAGAGTCGGACATGACTCAAACGACTTAGCGGCAGCAGCACACTTAAAATTAAGTCACATGGAAGTGTAATTATGGTGTACAGACCCACTTATGTGAAGCTGAATTTATGGTCATTGTTGTAGCATTTGCAATACAGAGTTACTACAATCATCATTTCTCATCCAGTTGAAGAGCCTACTAAGAATGATACAGTTAGTATTCTTCAGACAATAACTTCCTTGGATCGATACGAAGTTATCAGTATGAATCATAAAATGTTCTGGTAACAAACAATTGTAGTCCTGAAACGTTTACTACTGTTATTGGTATTTGTCCACTTCAGCTTGGGCTGCCATAACAAATTGCCATAGACAGAGAGATTTAAATGACAGAAATTTATTTCTCATAGTTCTGGAGGCTGGACGTCTGACATCTGGGTGCCAGCATGGCCAGATTCTGGTGAGAACTCTCTTCCTAACTTGCATAAAGAAGCTGGTCAACCATCTTCTCACAGAAGGGAGATAGAGAGACAGAGCTGTCTGGTATCTCTGCTTACGAGGGCACTAATCTCACCATGAGGACTTTACCCTCATGACCTCATATAGATCTAATCTCTTTCCAAAGGCCCCGTCTTCAAATACCATTTCACTGGGGGCTAGGGCTTCAACATATGAATTTGCAGGAGAACACAATTCAGTCCATAGACGTTTTGAAGAAGATGAGATGCTTAGATAAAGTACTTCCTGTTGCAGGCATGTGCCTCCTATCAATGTCTGGAAATTTGAACAAAATCATAAACTTTCCATTACTCACTCTGTAAGTTAGGGACAAAAAATCATCACTTTTCATAGAATTTCTCATGGGTGCTGCTCACTGGCTTCAGCACTTTACATTTCATTTACTTTTTTATAACCAGTGAGATAGGTATTATGGTCCCCATTTTATGGATGGCAAAACTGAGGCTCATCCATAGGTGAAGTCTCTTTTCAAGATCGCACTGCTAGGAAGAGGTAGACCATTATCTGAAGTTAGTCTGATTGATTCCTTCACATTTTCCAAAATAAAATACCAGAATTGATAAATTCATTAAAAGAGACACACTCACTCAGCAAGGCAAAGTGCTATTGAACTATTCTCATGCGTTTATGGTTCCTTTTACAATTAATATTCTTTTCATGGCTTGAAGATTTTCATAAATTTAGAGTTAGCCACTAATAGGAAAAAACTTTGTTTCTATTTTTTACTAATTTATCTGGTAAATAGTTCCTGAACTGAAATTTTCAAACTACTTTTTGAATCCTTGTTTTTTATTGCATATTTTCTTATGCTAAGGAGTTAAAAATGATTTCAACGTTCAACTTATGATAACTATTTTTTCATGGTAGAAATAAAAAACAACTGGCATTTATAGCTCAGAAAGAAAACTTCCTATCAAAAAGAAAAGTAGACATCAAAAATATGGAAGAAGGACTTATTACTCTCAGCGAGCTTCATCGGTATGTTTATTTATTACTCTCAGCGAGCTCCATCGGTATGTTTATTGCCTTTGAACATTTTAATCTTCATTCTTCTGCATTTATTTCTTAATAAATGGTAACAAACCTATAAAATTTGGAATATACTATAGAAAAGGAGGTTCATAATTGGCTATCTCTGTTTTACAGTCCAGAAAGGTCATTATCATTGAATCTTTCAATGAAAGGATAGACAGGTGCTGAGTTCTACATAAGCTGCTTCTAATACCTACGTTAGAGTCTCCACATTCCCCTCTACCCCAGATCCACAAGCACATCTTCCGTTCTTAATTACTACTTATCCCTAATTCCAGAATCTATATTGGCTTTCTAAGTTATGGGAGAAAGTGAAATTTACAGTAGCTCAGTCATGTCTGACCCTTTTGAGATCCTATGGACTGTAGCCCACCAGGCTCCTCTGTCCATGGGATTTCCCAGTCAAGAATACTGGAGTGGGTTGCCATTTCCTTCTCCAGGGGATCTTCCCCAGCCCAGGGATTGAACCTGAGTCTCCACATTGCAGGCAGGTTCTTTACCATCTGAGCTACGAGGGAAGGCCCCTATACCAGTGTATAATGTCTAAATTATACATTGCAGCAAATCAGAACTCAGTCCAAAATCCAGAGTTCCTCAACAATTTGTTGACCTAAACCCTTCCTATGTCATAGGGTTATTTCCCTTCATGTCCTCTGTATGCAATGTTTGTCTTAGTTCCAAGCGTCCTGACTAGCTACTCCTTTCCTCTGTGTGTTTGCAAATGATGATGTCTTTTCCTTGGTGAGATATCACCTCCATGTTCCCCCCTCTATTAAATGTTATTCTTTAATAACGTGTCCTCAACTGCCTCACCAAAATCTGTTCTTCCTTATTCTTGGCTTCAAAACTTGCAAAATCAGTTTGCATTGGCCAAAATGTTGTAATTGTTTTTCCATTAGTCTGGTACTAAAATCTTCAGTTGTGCTGGTTCGTTTTGTCTCCCAATTAGATGGTAGCCTTATTGTGCTACCACAATAAGTTTGCATTATTGTGAAGAATTATACGTTAAGTCTATCATACATTTAACAGCTCCCATAAATGCAAAATCCAATATGTTTTTCTTATTTTTAGAGCAACAAAGGAAGTATATCGGAAACAAATAAAAATCTTGAATGAGAACATGGAAAGAGAAACTCAGAGATGGTAAAAAAAAAAAAACTTATTTATATCATAAGTACTGTATGTTATCTTAATTAATAGTGCCCCAAAGTTGGAAAAAATAAGAGTGCTTGTTGGTTCCTAGAGTCCATGGAAGTTATTTCCCACAAAATTAAATTGTGTGAGTTCTCTTGGCTCTAGATGTATTTGTTAGTTTGATATTTTGTTCATTGAACAGAAACAAAGTTTTTCATTCCAGTCATGTGAAGTCACTAGAGTATAATTGTCAAGATTTGTGACAATGAGGCTTGCTCAGCCAGGTGCCTATGTGGACCAGTAAGGAAGGTGATGTGAAGGGACAGAGGAGAGTGGTTAAGCACACAGTCTCAGCAGATAGACTACTTTGGTTGTTTTGCCTCTTGTTAGCTCTATGACCAGGGCTGAGTTATTTAATATCTCTCTGCTCCCATCCCTATAAAGTGAGGAATGATAGTAGTACCCACCTTGTAAGATTGCATGAATGATAAATGAGATGATCTACGTGAAGTATATGGCCCAGTGCCCAGCACCTAGAAAACACCCGCAGAAACTTAGATATATTTTATTGTTGTTGTCATTGTTGTTATACTATTTATAAGACTCTAGTTGCACATTTTTACTCTTCTCTAGTTATCTTTTTTATGTTGTGGTGGAGAGAAAAATTTGAGAATTCAGAAGCTTGAGACTTCTTACTAACACTTTGAGTAATTTAGGTAATTCCTTTACCATTTCTGTCTGGGACTCCTCTTTTTTCACCAAGCCCTGAGCCTTCCCCATTTCTATATTTTCTAGAGGAGGTGAGCTATCAAGTGTGGTTTGTCCACCGTCCTGCTGGATGCACTGACACAACTTCATGTGAAGCAGCTTGCAGAGATGCCATTTGGGCAGTTAATGTTTTGTCTTATTTTTTCAGCTAATGTGCCTAGTCTGCATCATCAATAGCACAGATAATTTTGTATGATTTCTTTTGTTTTGAATTTTTCATCTTTTCAATGAACTGTGATGTCAATTTGATGATAATTCTTTTTGTTCTCATCTCCAGTATTATAACTCAGTGGAAAATAGCTTGTTTGCGAAAAAAACATGCACGTTGGGTCAAAAATATAAGAAATGAAATAAATGAACTTATAGATAAAATTCAAGAAGCTGAAAATAGGCGCAGTGAATTAATGGAAGAGGTAAAGGAACACAAGGAGCTTGTGTTCGCTCCCTATATTGATTGCATATCAGTAATTCTTCAGTATTTCATTACACTTTACCTTATCGCTGATTTCATGTCTAGAGTAAATTATGTAACTTTCTTAAGAAATGTATACATTTGCTATGTATTAACTGTAGGAATTTAGCAAAGTAGCAATTCTCTCCAGAATATGATTTTGAAGTATGTAACTAAAACTTGAGGACAGTGTTTAGGGAAACTATCTCTAAAAATAAAGGGACTAAACATCATTTATTTAGCTCCTATATTTATCCTCTGCCTACCCTCCAGCCCCTACTAGTTCCATGCCTAATTTCCTAATGTCATTTACACATGGTGTTTGGTGACAAAATTAATCTCTGAAGGGAAAAAACATCCCTCCCTCTCCAGTAGTTACTGAGACAAATTAGCCAAATGTCATGCAGAAAGGTATTAATTTATCTGACGATTTGAAAATATTAATACTGACTGCTACAAGACATTTGATAAATTCTCATTTTTCCCCTAATTAGACCAGTATTAGAGAAAATGATATCAAAGAATTTTTGGCACAGATTGAACAACTTACATTAGAATTAAAACAAGAGGAAGATGCATTTGTTATCAAAGAACAAAAGTTAATTCAAGAATTAAGCAAGTTTGAAGTAAGTTTTATTTTATATCTAAGAACAATTTTATGTGGCTGTATGAAGGGGAGGGTATATTTCATGCCATTCAGTTAGTGAAAGTGAAAGTCACTCAGTCGTGTCCGACTCTTTGCAGCCCTATGGACTATGCAGTCCATGGAATTCTCCAGGCCAGAATACTGGAGTGGGTAGCCTTTCCCTTCTCCAAGGTATCTCCCCAACCATTCAGTTAAATGTAAAGTAAATCTTCTAGTTTGAACAAGACTACAATTAAATTCTGAATATTTCTTCTTTTCCTAAAAAAGAAATAGAGCAACAAGAAATATTTTTTTAGTTAAAAAAAAAATCACACACTCCAAGTTATGTAGAAGTGCTGGCAAAAATCCGTGGAGGTAAGGTGGAGTGTTGGAGAAAGTCATGCAGAGCTGAAAGAGGAGATAATGGGGAAGAGGAAAGAAGGGTGAGGGAGACCAAGAAGGGCAATCCCAGAGGTTCTCCTTAAAGAGGGGGAATGGTATTGACCTGGAAACTGCCAGGGGCTGCCCTTGGATAGAATAGAACATGGATGCTGGAGAGGAAGACTCACAGGGCAGAGAGTGGAAACACAACAGAAAACAAAAAGCTTTTCAAGGTGCTGGTGTTACCTTGACAGGCAAGGGCATGTTTCTTGGAGACCACCGTTAATAAAGTAGCTGAGAAGTAAACAGATGGTAACAGAAGACTTCCTGAACTTAATTCAGTTTGAAGAGAGGGAAAAAGGCCTGGCTACCCCAAAGAGGAGCTTTATTTGAAGGCAGCAGTCCCTCGCTGTAGCAAGGGAACAGGCAGTCCTTACATTTCAAAGTTTAGATCTCCCCCTGATCCAAGCCCACTCTCCACCCTCCACCATGGCCACACACACTCTGCCATGTCCTGTAGAAACCCTCTGTAGATAACTGGTCCCAGAAAAAGTCAATTCTAGAAGCAGATAAATCTTCTGCACAAAAATACTATGAGAAAAACAGGTGAAGGGGGAATGAAACTTTCATAAAATCGTTCTGGAACAGTTGAAGACTATGATGATTCAACATTCATCTGTGAATTCAGAAAAAAGTTCATAGAGGTGCCAAGGAAGATTAGCAGTATGGAAATACAGGAACTCAGGGAAGAGACGTCAGAAGGGGATGGCCAGAAATAGCAAGAGGGGAAATGGAAACTGGCACAGCTCAGGGAACAAACAAGGGGAAAAAAGCATTGCACAAATGCGTACAAAATTAGAAGGGACAGAAGGAAGAAGCTGCAAGGTGGAGGGCATTTCTCCATTGGTCACAGCATGTCAACATGCTCAGTATCCTTCTAAATCTTGGAAAACAGAAATTTGTAAAAGAGAGGGGTGGGAAACAGATAAAGAGCTTTGTCCTTATGAAATATTTCACTGGGGTGGGGGGTGACTGAAAATAAACAATAGAACATGTGATATTTTCAATGGCAATAAATGCTATAGAGAAAATAAAAATAGGGAAGTACACTGGGGTGAGTGTATATAATGCAGTCTATGTGCCCTTTTAAACAGGGAGTCAGAGAAGCCCTGAAGGATATGAGGAAGTGTGATGTGCAGACATCTGGAGAAGGTGGCTCCAGGCGGAGGGCGTGCTGAGCCTGAAGGTTCTGAGACGAGACTTTCTATTTGAGGGATGACAGGGAGGCAGCGTGGCTGCAGCAGAATAGGGGAGAGTGCCAGCTGGGCGGGGACTCATCTTCCAGAAGCAGATGCTGACATGGAGTTAGGAGTTCAAAGGTTTATTACGGTGTGATGCCAATGAAAGGACTAGGGGCCACTATGTAGGCTGCAAACTCTCTAGGGAGCTCCAAAGCCAGGATTGTCCATAGGAAGAGGCCCGCCTTGGGCAGAAATGGCCTCACCCTTGTTCCATCTCCTTGCTCACGCAATTAGTTGGAGGCCACTGAAGAGCATGGTCTTGGCTAGATAGCCAAAGTCACTCTGAAGGAGCCAACCACCCTGGAGGCTCTCAGCTAGCCACTTTCCTTGTCACAGGCCAGTGGATTCTTCCTTGAGGGGAGATCTAAAAGGGGCAACTCCAGGCCTGCCCCTCATTATAGGTCCTCGTGAATACATTGTCTTTTGCTCTGCATGGGCTGGGAAGCCATTGGAAGGTTCTGAGTGAAGATTATTTATTCTGAAATAATATGGCTTTCCCTTAAATAGGATCACTCTAGTTGCTATATTCAACAGAATTTAGGAAAGCAGTGGTGGATACAGGAAGACCAATTAGGAAGTGAGATCAATATGCCAAGTAGTTTGACTTAGAATGGTAACTGAGGGGTGGTCAGAGGTAGTCATCATCTCAGATGATTTTTGAAACAGAGATGACAGAGTTTACCCATCACACTTAATGATAAACCAATGAGGACAGTCAGGAGTAAGACGAGGACACCATTTAACATTGCATTCAAGCTTATAGAATGAAATAAGGCAAAATAAGTAAATTAGAAGTGTAAGACTGCAGATAAGAAAATTTCTGCAGATAGTCTGTTTGCCAGCCTATGTGCCCCCTGCAGGGCTGTGGCCACCTGTGCCTCATTTACACAAAGACATGGACAGATGGCAGCCTGGGTGCTACTATTATAAATCGCTTTTCCTCTTGAAAATCATCATCAATAACCCCAGGCACATTGGAATCCCATTCTGCCTTTAGTTCAGTTGGCGTGGGGAGCCCAAAATTGAGAGGCAGTAACCTCAGATTTCAGAGAAGGCAATGGCACCCCACTCCAGTACTCTTTTGCCTGGAGAATCCCAGGGATGGGGGAGCCTGTTGGGCTGCCGTCTATGGGGTCGCACAGAATCAGACACTACTGAAGCGACTTAGCAGCAGCAGCAGTAGCAACCTCAGATTTTGGTTTATGGGAGTATTCTTGTACCCTTGGTGGGGTCTTTCTCACCGGTAGTAAGACCTCTGGATGGACAGAACCCAAATTCACAGGGAGGGAACGTGAAATCAGTAGGTTTCATAGTGAGCCTTTCATCACTGGGCTACATATGCACGTGGCTCAGAACACAGGGAGGCTGAGGGAGGATTTGAATGATCTGAAGAAGCTGCCCACCTCCAAGAAGCCGAGCCAGCAGGCAAACACCCCCTTGCCTGAGCGGCAGCAGCACCTGGTACCCAGTCCTCTCTCCAAGCATAAAACAAGAGCATGGTTTCTTGTTAGGGTGGTGCTGGCAGCCTAACCCTGTGCAGGCATGGGAATGAATTAAAGTATGCACAGACTCCCTTATGTGAGGAAGGCAGCCATTGTTAGACCATTCTGTTTTTAGAGAGCATAGCATAGGTAATACATGATTGAGTTTCTGAACAGTGCAGTCTGGAGAAATTTACTCCTGATTCTACATTGTAATAATTTTATATTATGGTGTTTTATGTTGTTTTTGTCTTTCTGTGTTATTCGTAAGGATTCTAATGACAATATGGAAGGGGACCTATCAGGCCATTAAATCGCTGTATTATTGTAATTAGGGCAAGCAAGGTGCTCTATCAAAAAGAGGCCAAAATACAGTGAACATAAGCAAGATGTGCACTGAAGGGTTAACAATCCTCTGTCTCTTATTGGGAAATTGATTTTGGCTTAACTTTCTGGCTCCTTCCCCTGGTAACCTGATAAAGATGGATTCTCAGTGGTATCAGGCAACATTGCTTGTGCAGAACAACACTTTATTGGCGTGCTGCATCTTGACCAGGAGAATAACTAATGGGAAACCAGAGCATTGGGCTTTCCCGGATTTGGTGCCTCTTTTAAAAGGGCATGTCCCTGGTATGGACCTGGAAGGTATGCCCAAGAGATGTTGGCTCCAATTTGAACATGAGGCTTCTAAGCCAAGGAGGACTTCACATCCACCCCTGTGGGACTCTTTCTCTTAGGCTATCACCTTGGTGGGGTCAATGGACATTAGCCTCAGGTTGGCTGTGTTGAAAGGGCACCTCTTGTTGGGGAGACAGGCCTGATGTTGCTGGCATTTAGGTTTCTTTTAAATTATATGTGTGTTCAGCTTAGATAAAAATAAAAAATAAAAGTAAACTGGATCAGGTGTGGCCTGTTTAAATCTTAAGAGTCTTAGTATCTAGTTAAGGACCCCCTAACATGGTCATTACAGAAGAGAGATTTTTATTTCTCTTCCCTGGTACAGGCTGAAGGGAGGGGGTTGAGGGCTGGAAAGGCAGCTCTGCCATCCTCAGCATGAGGCTAACATCTGCGGGTCCAAGCGTCAGCTTCCATTCTCATCCTCTTCCAGCAAGGGGAAAGAGGAAGGACCCAAGAGGCATATACTTCTTCCTGTTTTAGGGGCAGGACCCAGACATGGCATACCCCACTTCTGCTCACAGACTCACTGGTCACACCCACCTGGTAGGAAGGCTGAGAAATCACTCTCGTTGGCAGCCATCTGCTCAGCTAAAACTCAGGGGTCCTGACAGGACAGGAGAGTGGATAGGACATGTCAGTTGGCTGTTTTTGCCTTAGTCATTAGTTTAAGTCCACCCTGACTTTCTAGGAGAGACTCAACCATATTCCATTTGAAACTAAATAAGACCTGAGCTTGAATAAGTAAGCAGGCATGTTCATGTTTTGCTTTGGGCACTTTTAACCCATTTATTGAAGTATTATATCCATTTATTTCTACCCCCTCCCCATTTCTTACTTACATCCACATTTCTTGGAGCTGGCATGTATTTTATTTTACTGCGCTTGTGCTTAGTCACGCAGTTGTGTCTGACTCTTTGCGACCCCGTGGATTGTAGCACCCCAGGCTTCTCAGTCCATGGGATTCTCCAGGCAAGAATACTGGAGTGGGTTGCCATGCCCTCCAGGTTTCATAATGTATGATCAATCAAAAGAAAGTTTCTCAAATATGTTTTAGGCACATATAAGGTAACCGCAATAGAACCATAGCAGTCAAGCTATAGAGCTGAAAGGATCTTTGGAGAGCCCAGCAAATTCATCTCCTAACATGATAGATTGCCAGAGAGTCAGTGAGTCAGCCAACAAATATTTATTAAATATCTAGTGTGTGCCAGATATCTTTCTATGCAACTTAGGATAAGAAGTGTCCAAGACAGAAGTTTCCACATCCATGAACTTACCTTCTACTCTAGAATATTGTGTGAATTCTCCATAATCATACCTCACAATCAGCTTTCTGTCTTTCAAGCAAAGATTCGCTGAAGAAGCGCAAATTAGCAAAGAAAAGAAAATTGAGTTAGACGAGTGTCTTCCACAGCTTCATGTGGCAGAAGAGGAATTCATAGACAAAAACAGAAAATTTCACAATCTCATTGAAACTGTTACAGGTAGATATGAAGTACTTAGTAATTGACTTCAAGCCCAGGTACGGATTTCACTGTTGTCTGCTAACACAAGGTGGGCCATTCATCACAAGCCAGTAGTGAAATTCTCTCAAGCTTTTTCCATTATCTTTAATTCTCCATTCTCTAGTTTTTGCCTCTTCTAGTTTCCTCTTCTCCACACCACAATCTTACTGTTAACTTATGTCAAATTTTTCTTCTCTTTTAAAGACTATTTAAAACTAAGAGTTAGTAACAACTATATTATATAGTTTCTGTCTGTCCTTGGTAAAAGTAGAACCAATTTCTTTACCTTCTACCATGTGGAAAATTTTTTATGTTTGTTAACATAAGTTTACAAATTGTATCTTTTCCAGCTGTGACTTTAACCATTTATCGAGTGGTACTCCTTAGATTTTTTTTGCTAATCTAACCCTAAGGCAGAGATAGATAAGAACTTGTCTCAGATTTGGGGGCTTCAAACAGGATATGAAATGTGTCTGAACACATGTTTTGTGTTTTAGTGCATGGCACAACCATGTGTGTGTTTAATATAAAAAACAATTATTCTCCCCAAAAAGTTGTGGTCATCTAAACCTGAACCCAAAAGTTCAGATCTGGAACCATCCTAGAGGTGTGACTCTTGTCTTGAATCTGGGGAGTGAAGGGTCATTATCCAAGAATTTAGGTTCTTAAGCAGGACAACTTCCAGCATTTCTATCTTCTAGATGATAGCAGAAATGCTGTTGGAATCAGGAGGCCAGGACCAAAATTACAGAAAGTACTGGAATGGGAGTAAAAAATGTGCACTCTGGTGGGACTGACCAGCTGGCAAGGATGACTATGGGGATAGCAATTAAAACAATGTGTCACATGGAAGCCCATATGCTGAAATGTGAAACAGATATTCAAAGCGAATAGTGATAATTGTCAAAGAGGGTGGATTTTTAAGAATATAAGAATAAGAATAAATGCCTAGGTAATTGGTCTGGTTCCCAGTCCTCAAGTGGCTTCCACTTTTGCCAGGTTTTCATTTGGTTAACCCAGTTAAGTTTTCTTCATCTTTTACCACTTTTAGCAAGACATACAATGTGTATATATTCTGTTGCCAGATATCTACTTCTCCAACTTTCCTCCATCCCTTCTTGCACTGGGTGGGGGATATAAGAAACACTATGAGTATAAAAGTAAGCAATATATTGCAGTATACTGCAAGGAATGATTCTCTTAAGTCAAAACAAAGGGGTAAAACACTGAAGAAAGTAGAAGGGAAGGCAGGAGAAAAGAAGGAAAGGGGACATAAGAGCAATGTGCTTCAGATCGTAGGAACTAAACCTTTTAGTCCCTTACTCATAAATAGGATTAGATAGTCAAAAATCACCAGACATCTCAGGAAAAAACTCCAACATGAATGACAGAAACTAAAGCAGACAGAAAAAGAGAATATGCTAGAAACATGGACAACACAAAGAACATAATATGGATTCTCAGGGAGTACATATTCTCTCTATATTATTATATATAATGCATATATATTCTCCATTTATTGCAGAGAATATATATTCTTTCTATTATAGAGAATATATCTTAAAGGTATATTCTTAGAGAAATAAGATATTGTGTTTATGAAAAAACAAGATGCTTAAAAGAACAGAGAACATGAAAGAGTTAGTAGAAATAAAAAATGTAACAACTAAAATTTTAGAATTCAATGAGGATTATAAAAAAGTTAAGAAGATTTCTCCAAAAATATAAAGAGAAAACAAGGAGATAACAGGATAAAGGGTAAGGAAATTATAAAACTATTCTGAGATGTCAAATATCTAACAGGAAAGACAGAGAAAAATGGAAAGTATAAAGTTATCAATAAAATATTACAAAAATATTTCTCAGAATTGGACAATATGAATTTCCTATTTGAAAGGGCCTACCAGATTCCCAATACAATATATGAAAGCCACATCACTGGATTTCAGGAGGGAAAAAAAAAAGATTGTAAAGGCTTCTAGAAAGAAAAAGAAGATTTTACACAAAAGATTAGGTACCAGAATGGTTTCAGACTTCTTAGCATCAATATAACAGTAGAATTTAGAAGACATTGCCTTCAAAATTTTGAGAGAAAAAAATTTCCTATGTTGGATACCCATCTGAACTATCAGTCAACTAGAGATGTAAAATAGAGATATATTTAGGTATATAAGACCTCATCTACTGTGTCTCAGGAAGCTACACAAAATTTGATTCAACAAATAGAAGAAATAAGAGAAAGAAGAGGGTATGAGTTTCAAAATGCAGGAGGTCTAACATGAGAGAGATGCAAGGGGAAGTCTCAGGAGGTCAGCTTTGCAGTAGGACTAAAGAAAAATGCACAGAAGACAGTGGGGGAGGGCAGAAGAATGGAACTGATGCACTACCTGACATGTCTGACCACATGGGAAGTAATTTTCAGAAAGATCTTACAATTCTATTATAGATTTTGGTGTGAATCAATGATATATACATGGAAAACTAAGCATTTTTTTTTTAAGTGAGGTAATTTTTAACTCCAGGAAAAACAAACAAACAAAAACTATACAAGAAAAGAAACATAGTCATACTGTACCATTTGTCTCATCAGTGAATAAACTTTGCATTATCATAATGATCCGAACAGTTGGAATTCATTTAAACAAAATCTGTAATTAATGAGGAGGTTAGAGGAAGCAAACATGGAGGCTGTGAGTGTTCACAGGAAATGTGACAATAGGAGTAAGTGTCTATGTCCTCCTTTACTATCTCAGGAAGTAAGTAGGAAAAAATTTAAGAAAGAAAAGGAAAAAATTTTTATAAAGAAAAGGTTTTTCAGAAAGAAAGTTTTAAAGGAAGAGGAAAAAGTAAAAATGAGTTAAAAATGGTTGATTCTGAAGAGTCAAACACAGGGGTGGAAGCAGCATTGGAGAGCACCTGACTTCTGATTTTGATCATAAGCTTTAAAATAGTATTTGGCTTTTAAAACCAAGTATATGTCTTATTTTCTTTTATTTAATAACATTGTGAGTAGTTATTTTTTCTCTCCTTCTTTATAGCACAAAAAAATGAACAAACTTTACTGAATAATAATATTTCCCAACTTACAAGAGATTTTATAAGATATATTAACAACACGGTAAAGTATCAATATATTCATTCTTTTTTCCTTTCATTAGAATATTGGTATATATAGACAATAGTACTTACCTAGCGCCATTAGAGTTTTCAAGAAAGTCGCATTGTTTAAAGTTACCCTATTAAACCAATGTTTTGAAATTTTTAGTCACAGCATACACACTTGTATATAGATACGCACATGTGTATATATATGTGTGTATATATATATATGTTCAGTTCAGTTCAGTAGCTCAGTGGAGTCTGACTCTTTGTGACCCCATGGACTGCAGCACACCAGGCTTCCCTGTCCATCACCAACTCCTGAAGCCTGCTCAAACTCATGTCCATTGAGTCGGTGATGCCAACGAATGATCTCACCCTCTGTCATCCCCTTCTCCTCCTGCCTTCAGTCTTTCCCAGCATCAGGGTATTTTCCAATGAGTCAGTTCTTCACATCATGTGGCCAAAGTATTAGAGTTTCAGCTTCAGCATCAGTCCTTCCAATGAATATTCAGGACTGATTTCCTTTAGGATTGACTTATTATGGTCTCCTTGCAGTCCAAGGGACTCTCGAGAGTCTTCTCCAACACCACAGTTCAAAATAATCAATTCTTCAGCGCTCAACTTTCTTTATAGTCCAACTCTCACATCCATACATGACCACTGGAAAAGCCATAGCTTTGACCAGATGGAACTTTGTTGGCAAAGTAACGTCTCCGCTTTTTAATATGGTCATAACTTTTCTTACAAGGAGCAAATGTCCTTTAATTTCATGGCTGCACTCACCATCTGCAGTGATTTTGGAGCCCCCCAAAATTAACTCTCTCACTATTTCCATTGTTTCCCCATCTATTTGCTATGAAGTGATAGAACCGGATGCCATGATCTTAGGTGTTTGAATGTTGAGCTTTAAGCTGAGTTTTTCACTCTCCTCTTTCACTTTCATCAAGAGGCTCTTTAGTTCTTCTTTGCTTTATGCCATAAGGGTGCTGTCTTCTGCATTTCTGAGGTTATTGATATTTCTCTCAGCAATCTTGATTCCAGCTTGCTTCATCCAGCCCAGTATATCACATGATGTACTCTGCATATAAGTTAAATAAGCAGGGTGACAATGTACAGCCTTGATGTACTCCTTTCCCAATTTGGAACCAGCCCCTTGTTCCATGTCCAGTTTTAACTTCTACTTCTTGACCTGTGTACATATTTCTCAGGAGGCATGTAAGGTGGTCTGATATTACCATCTCTTTAAGAATTTTCCAGTTTGTTGTGATCCACACAAAGGCTTAGCATAATCAATAGAGCAGAAGTAGATCTTTTTCTGGAACTCTCTTCCTTTTTCTATGATCTAATGGTTGTTAGCAATTTGATCTCTGGTCCCGCTGCCTTTTCTAAATCCAGCCTGAACATCTGGAAATTCATGGGTCATGTACTGTTGAAGCCTGGCTTGGAGAATTTTGAGCATTGCTTTGCTAGTGTGTGAGATGAGTTCAATTGTGCGGTAGTTTGAACATTCTTTGGCATTGTCTTTCTTAGGGATTGGAATGAAAACTGACCTTTTCCAGTCCTGTGGCCACTGCCGAGTTTTCCAAATTCGCTGGCATATTGAGTGCAGCACTTTCACAGCATCCTCTTTGAGGATTTGAAATAGCTCCACTGGAATTCCATCACCTCCACTAGCTTTGTTCATAGTGATACTTCCTAAGGCCTACTTGACTTCCCATTCCAGGATGTCTGGCTCTAGGTGAGTGATCACACCATCGTGGTCATCTGGGTCATGAAGATCTGTTTTGTATAGTTCTTCTGTGTATTCTTGCTACCTCTTCTTTATATCTTCTGCTTCTGTTAGGTCCATATCATTTCTGTCCTTTATTGTGCCCATCTTTGCATGAAATGTTCCCTTGGTATCTCTAATTTTCTTGAAGAGATCTCTAGTCTTTCCCATTCTATTGTTTTCCTCTATTTTTTTGCGTTGATTGCTGAGGAAGGCTTTCTTATCTCTCCTTGCTGTTCTTTGGAACTCTGCATTCAAATGGATATATCTTTCCTTTTCTCCTTTGCCTTTCATTTTTTCTTCTTTTCTCAGCTATTTGTAAGGCCTCCTCAGACAACCATTTTGCCTTTTTGCATTTCTTTTTCTTGGGGATGGTCTTGATCACTGCCTCCTGTACAATGTCATGAACCTCCATCCATAGTTCATCAGTCACTCTATCAGATCTAATCCCTTGAATTTGTTATTACCACTGTATAATCGTAATGGATTTGATTTAGGTCACACCTGAATTGTCTAGTGGTTTTCCCTGCTTTCTTCAATTTAAGTCTGAATTTGGCAATAAGGAGTTCATGATCTGAGCCACAGTCAGCTCCCCACCTTGTTTTTGCTCACTGTATTGAGCTTCTCCATCTTTGGCTGCAAATAATATAATCAACTTAAATCAAATTTAAGTATTGACCACTTGGTGATGTCCAAGTGTAGAGTCTTCTCTTGTGTTGTTGGAAGAGGGTGTTTGCTATGACCAGTGTGTTCTCTTGGCCAAACTCTGTTAGCCTTTGCCCTCTTCATTTTGTACTGCAAGGCCAAATTTGCTTGTTACTCCAGGTATCTCTTGACTTCCTACTTTTGCATTCCAGTCCCCTATGATGAAAAGGACATCCTTTTTGGCTGTTAATTCTAGAAGGTCTTATAGGTCTTCAAAAAATGGTTTAGCTTTGGCTTCTTCAGCATTACTGGTTGGGGCATAGACTTGGATTACTGTGATATTGAATGGTATGCCTTGGAAACAGGGATCATTCTGTCATTTTTGAGAATGCACCCAAGTACTGCATTTCAGACTTTTTGTTGACTATAATGGCTACTCCATTTCTTCTAAGGGATTATTGCTCACAGTATTAGATACAATGGTCATCTGAATTAAATTCACCCATTCCAGTCCATTTTAGTTCAGTTCTGTTCAGTTCAGTCACTCAGTCATGTCTGTCTCTTTGCGACCCCTTGGACTGCAGCATGCCAGGCTTCCCTGCCCATCACGAACTCTTGGAGCCATCTCAAACTCATGTCATCAAGTTGGTGATGCCATACAACCATCCCATCCTCTGTCATCCCCTTCTCCTCTTGCCTTCAATCTTTCCCAGCATCAGGGTCTTTTCCAGTGAGCCAGCTCACTGATTCCTAAAATGTCTATGTTCACTCTTGCCATCTCCTGTTTGACCACTTCCAATTTCCCTTGATTCATGGACCTGACATTCTAGGCTCCTATGCAATATTGTTCTCTACAACTTTGGACTTTACTGTCATCACCAGTCACATCCACAACCGGGCATTTTCACTTTGGCTCCATCTCTTCATTGTTTCTGGAGTCATTTCTCCATTCACTTACAGTAGCATATTGGGCACCTACCAACCTGGGGAGTTCATCTTTCAGTGTCATATCTTTTTGCCTTTTCATACTGTTCATGGAGTTGTCAGAGCAAGAATACTGAAGTGGTTTGCCATTGTCTTCTCCGGTGGACCATGTTTTGTCGGTACTCTCCACCATGACCCGCCCATCTTGGGTGGCCCTACATGGCATGACTCATAGTTTCATTGAGTTAGACAGGGCTGTGGTCCATGTGATCAGTTTGATTAGCTTTCTGTGATTGTTGTTTTCATTTTGTCTGTCCTCTGAAGGATAAGGATAAGAGGCTTCCTGATGGGAGAGACTGACTGTGGGGGAAACTGGGTCTTATTCTGATGGGTAGGGCCATGCTCAGTACAACTTTAATTCAATTTTCTGTTGATGGGCAGGACTGTGTTCCCTCCCTGTTGTTTGACCTGAAACCAAACAATGGCAGTGGTAGTGAAGATAATGGCGACATCCTTCAAAAGGTCCTGTGCCCACACTGCCACACTCAGTGCCCCTGACCCTGAAGCAGACCATAGCCTATCCACACCTCTGCTGGAGACATTTATATATACATATATATATGTATGTATACATATATACACATGTGTGTGTGTGTGTAGAGGGAGAGAGATCAGCTTTAGAAGCGATTAACATGTAACCTGTTACCACTGGAAAACCACTCACTGGGGGAGGGTTCATTTTCCTTACTTAAAAGGTGCCATGCATGCTAAATTGCAATAGTTGTGTCCGACAATTTTGTGACCCAAAGACTGTAGCCCGCCAGGCTCCTCTGTCCATGGAGATTCTCCAGAAAGAATACTGGAGTGGGTTGCCATGCCCTTCTCCAGGGGATCTTCCTGACCCAGGGATTGAACCCACATCTCCTGTGCCTCCTGCATTGCAGGCAGATTCTTTGTCACTGAGCACCTGGGAAGCCCTATTTAAAAAATAGAGATTGGATTATGCTTTGTAAGCTTCTTTTCATATCTGTTATTCTGGTAAATTCCTATGAAGACAAGGATAATGGGCAAAGGTTGTAGGGGTTAGGAGAGTGAATGAAACAGGAGCAGGTAAATGGATGTTTACTACCTTTTAACATTTTATAATCCATAGTTAGTGGTAAACATATGTATGTGCAGTTGATTAAACATAAAATGTATTCTTTGAGATTCACTGATATCAAAGTAACTTTTAATGTGTTATGGAAATAGAAAAATATGAAGGGGAAAATGACAAATATACTATATATATGAGCTTCTCCATTGGCTCAGCAGTAAAGAATCTGCCTGCCAATGCAGGAGACACAGGAGATTCAGGTTCAGTCTCCGGGTTGGGAAGATCCCCTGCAGAAGGAAATGGCAACCTACTCCAGTAGATGGCGTGGGAAATTCCATGGACAGAGGAGCTTGGTGGGCTATAGTCCATGGGATTGCAAAAAAGTCAGACACCACTTAGTGACCAAACAACCAACAAAACAGCATATTATATATATAATTCTGTTTTCCTAATAGGATGCTGCTAGGGGCAATTATGCAATATACAAAGATTATGTGATTTATAACAGTATAATAATTTAAAACTGACTAGAGAATTCAGAAAAATCCATAAAGTAATATTCTTTGAGAAATAGCAAATATCAAATCCTCCCTGAAAAAACCTCAATAAATTCTACTCCCTTCTTCCTCATTTTGCCAGGCAGTTGTCTATATATCAAGATATATTCTATTTTGTGAAGTTGTCTCAATAGTTTGACTTTGGCTCTTAACTTGGGATCCGTAGACTTGCTTCCCAGAGTCCATTAACTTTGGAGTTGAAAGTTCCTCAAGGGAAGATGTTCATAGCCTCTGCTGACGGTCATGGAATTACAGTCGGCCCTTTAGCAATATAGGTTTGAATTGCATGTGTCCGTATATTTGTGAATTATTTTTTTTCAATGAATGCACTACACGGTCTGTGGTCGCTTCAATCAGGAGATGTGAAACTGGTAGTGGAGTACCAACTGCAAAGTTTTACCCAGATTTTTGACTGGGCAGGGGTTGGTGTCCTTCACTCCCGCATTGTTCAAGGGTCAGCTCTAATTAGAACCCTTCTCTGAATGTGGTACAGGCAGCTTAATACACTGGTGCCCTGCTAGTTGAACTCTATAAGGTAATTGTGGATTTTATGTTTGAGCAGAAGAAAGTGAAGCAGGAGTTGAAACAGTTAAGAGAGCATGAAAGCTATAAAACCAAAGCTCATTTTGAAATTTTAAAAAGCTTAGAAAATGAAATCTATTTTTATGACCTAAAAACAGATGCTTTGATCCTGGAAAATAAAAGATTGAAAGAGGTAAGTTCGAGAGCACTTTACTTTGTACGATGGTCATGGTTGATTTCCATATCTGTACTAGTTATGAGAGAAAAGGAGAGAATAACTCTTGAAACTTTCTAAGTGAAACTTAAAGTACACGGAGAGAAGCGCCCACATCATACACAGCTTAATGAACACACTGAATAACCAACACCTAGATCAAGAAACAAAGCATCCATCGACAGAATCCAGATACTGACTTCTATGTCTTCTATGGGCTTCCTGTCATTGACCTTCCCACAATATACTATATCATATAGTATACTCTCCCACAATATGCTATACTGACTTTTAACACTATATACGAGTTCTGCCTGTTTTTGAACACTATATGTATGGAATGATACAATACATATTCTTTTGCCCAAAATTATGCTTCCCAGGTTTCTTATTATTATTGAGTGAAGTTACAGTTCATTCCTTCTCAGTTCTGTATTGTATTTTACTGTTTGTATGTACTGTATTCCATTGTATGACTATACTATAGTTTATACACTCTGCTCTTGATGGGGGTTTGGAGAGTTTCTAATTTGGACTACTACCATGAAAAGTCTATTGCATGTATTTTGATGAATGTAGTTACATATTTCTTTTGGGTAAACAGCTCAAGCGGCATTCTAGAGTCATAGAGGGTCATATGGTCCACCTTAGTGCACAGGGGCAGGCTCCCAAGGACATGGCACTAACTGCCACTCCTGTCTGTAGTGTAAGAGCATAGTTATTCCTGATTCTAGGCAAAGTTCAGCTGTTTTCAATTTAATCATTCTGGAGGGTGTGTAGAGGTGACCCACTGTGGTTTTAATTTGTATTTTCCTGATGATTCAGGAAATGATGTGTATGTTGTTCGCCACTTGGAGACCCTCTTTGTGAAGTATCTGTTCAGTCTTGTGCCCGTTTTAAAAGTTAGATTGTTTCAGATTGATGGTCGTTCTTTTCATAGCAAAGGAATTTGTTCATCCAACCCCTAAAATGAAAGTCTCAATCTCAAAAGATTAAGTTTTGCTTATTAATACTTAAGATTTACTTATTTGACTCTGTCCCTCAGTAGTAACCCTGTGGTGTGACTGCAGCACTAAGACTGTAAATGGCAACAATTATCTGTCTAATATCATGTGTTTTTCAGCATAATTAAATGCCATAAGAGATATGAGTCTACTTTGAAAAGGCTCCACAGAGCCCAGGTGCCACTGGTAGTAACCCACACACATCCAACATCTTCATCCTTCTAGCCTTGAAACAACCTTGTAGGGAATTTCATCCACCTATGAAACATTCCACAAGACTGTCTTCCTATCAAGATGATGTAGAGTATTTATTGATTTAGTTGGAATTTTCATTGCTGTTTTGGTAATGGGTGAGCAAATGGATGACTATGTGAAACATTGATTCTAAAAGTTCTGGTTTGGACTCCAGATCCATCTACTAGGCCCTGGATGACCCTATGCTTATATCTTATTCATTCATCACTCTTTGTTTAGATGATCTCATCATCCCTTCATTCAACAAACATTTTAAGCATCACTGGGTCCCAAGTTCTAGGGAAGAAACAGTGAATACAAAGATGGGTAAGACACTGTCCTAAACCGTTAAAAAGTTCACAGTCTGGCTGGGGAGACAGGTATACAAATGTATAATTACAATTTGGTTGTTAAGTGTGACAATCCACCCAGAACACATATACGTAGTCACCCAGAGCACGAGCATTTAATCACACCAGGTGAGGAGCTCCAGGAAAAAATCTGACCTGGTGCCATTAGCATAGAGGCAGATTTAACACCTGGGAGATAGTGAGATTCCTTGAGGATAGTTAATGAGAACAGTGAGGTGTGAACAGAGTTCGGAAGAGAGATAGTTTTGAAAGAAGAAACAGTAGAAGTGGAGACCAAAAGGGGACTAAAAGACTGAAAAGGGGACTAATAGAGAGTTACAGGAAGCCGCCTGAACTAGACAAGTCTATAAACATGATCCATGTTCAAAGAGAGCAGGAATGATGAGTTGGATTTGGCTTATGATAGCTTTCACTTAGATTTACTATAAAACCTGCCAGCAAGCTGTGCAAAGACTGACACAGGGTAAGGCTGCAGCAGAGCCCCTCTGGCACATCCTCATGAACAGTCCTATGGAGCAGGTCCATGTCTTCTCCTAGGTCACTGGGACCACTTCTAAGATTTTTATCAGTAGTTTCTAGAGTTTGACAATTTCTCTCTCGGAACTGAGCCAGTGCCTACTTTATATCCCAAAGCCCACATTTTCAGAGTTCCCAGACTTTAGACTTCCTGACCACTGGGTAGTTAGAACAGAAAGCCATGTCTCTGATATCCAAACCACTGCTGTCACTGCCAGCCAACCCAATGAAACATCCAACTAGAGTGAGCAATTCCATAGGGTCTCCTGACTTGATATTCATCTCTTTGAGGTCCTATGAATACCTCCAGTGAGGCAACATTGCTGCCTTGTAGCATATACTGAACACACATTTTGCCAAAAGGAAAATTTTTTTCCTGTGGACACAGTGCAATTAGGGAGCATACCTTTTAGTTCATTTTTGTGGCAAATTCAGAATATCATGTTTATTTGGGTGAAGTTGAAATGCTTACTAGGAAACAAGGTCCTTTATTTCCCTCACCAGAACATTAACTTAGCAAGGGCTGTGCTTACCACTGTCACCTTGGCAGGTAGAATGACAGGACACACAGAGGAGGGATCGATAAATGTTTGCTAAGTGACTACACAGATAATTAACCTACTATAATTCAACAGCTTAAAGCAACCATACACCTTTAATTTCCAGTATATTGCATACCTAAAGGACAACATAGAGCAATATGAAAGGGGAGAAGAAGACCTCATGTGCTCCTCAAGTGACCTGCCTTGTCAGCTGACAAAACTTCAGAGTAAGTAATGTGTCATGAGTGACCTTTTACATATAAAAAAATAAAGTTCTGTTTTGTTGAAATCAATGTTACTGGTTTGATATAATAAAATGTACCCATCTTAAGTTCAATGAGTTTTGACACGTGTACATACCACCAGAAAGATACAGAACATTTTCGTCATTGAAAAGCATCCCTTGTGTCTCTTTATGGTTGATTTCCCAGTCTGCTTCCAATTCCTAGAAACCGCTGAAGGACAGTGCCTTCTGTCCTTAAGGATTGGATATAATGGGCTGATAGAACATGTACTGATTTGTACCTGGCTCCTTTTACTCAGAAGACTTTTTAAAGATCCACCTACGTTGCTGCATATATCCTTGTTTGCTTTTTTATAGCTGTATAGTGAAAGTGTGTTAGTCGCTCAGTCATGTATGACTCTTTGTGACCCCAGGGACTGTAGCCTGCCAGGCTCCTCTATCCATGGAATTCTCCATGCAAGAATATTGGAGTGGGTTGCCATTTCCTTCACCAAGGGATCTACCTGACTCAGAGATCAAACCTGGCTATCCTACATTGCAAGGCAGATTCTTCACTGTCTGAGCCGCCAGGGAAGGAGCTGTATGGTAGTGGTCCTTTAAAGAGATGTACCATATTTTGTTTATCCCTTCACTAGCTGAGGAACATTTGGATTGTTTCCATTTGGGGGTTACTATTTGTGTTTTTGAGAATATTTATCTTAGTTTCTATTGGGTAAATACAAAGGAGGGGGATCACTGGATTTATAAGAAATAGCCTGTTTGCCAAAGTAGTTGTACAGACTTATTATCCTAATAGCAATGGGATACTCCACATCCTCTCCAGCACTTAAAATTGTCAAAGCACTTAAAATTGTTGTCATTTTAACCATTTAGTAGCTATGAAATGGCATTTCCTCTTGATTAAGATTTTCTATCGACTAAGGTTGTTAAGTATCTTCTAGTGTATTTTGGCCACTTACATATCATTTTTTATGTTGTATTGTTGACAAATTATTTGTTACAACCTAACAAGCATTACAGATTGCTTTGCTTACAAATTGTCAGTTTGGTTAGAACTTAGTGGAGGCAACTCCTGTCTGTTCTACTTCACATCAGCTGGGGCAACTTGATGGCTGAGGGGTAATTCAGCAGCTGGGCACTGGGGTCATCTGAAGACCTGCTCACTCGTGTCTGGTGTCGATGCTGGCTCTCAGCTGAACTCAGGGGGGACTGTTAACCAGAACACCTCTATGTGGCCTCTGCATATGTGTAGTTGCTTGACCTGCTGTGTTTCAAAAGCTAACATTCCAAGAAAACAAAGCAGGAGTTCATGGCATTGTGACTTGACCTTAGAAGTCAGGGCCACATGTCTTTCCAAATCTTTGCCCATTGCTTTGTGTTATTTGTATTTCTTATTGAGTTAAAATATTTATCTAGTCTGGAAATTAGTCCTTCTTCAGTCTAAGGCTTGATTTTTCATTTTCTTAATGGTGCCCTAGAAAAAAGTTTAAAATTTTCTTTTGAACAAAGTCTGCTTTATCTAGTTTGCCTTTTTAGCATGAGTATGTTTTGTGTCCTTTTTTTGCCTAAGCCTAGTTCGCAGAGTTTTTCCTATGTTTTCTCTATTAGTTTTTCAGTTCAGTTCAGTTCAGTTCATTTCAGTTGCTCAGGCATGTCCAACTCTTTGCGACCCCACGGACTGCAGCACGTCAGGCTTCCTATCCATCACCAACTAGTGTTTTAGCTTTAATGTCTAGATCCCTGGTTCAAGTTAACTCTTTCACATGGTATGAGGTAAGGGTTGAAATATAACGGTTTTCTCTTATGCATATTCAGTTGTTCCAGCACCATCTTGGAAAAGACTTTCCTTTTAGCATTGTATTACTCAATGACTTTTTAAAAAATCGTTTTGTGAATCTGTTCCTTTATTCTAAGTATCTGAATTTATACCAACATCACACTGTCCTGACTGCTATAGTTTCATATTCAATCTGGAAATCAGGTAATGCAAGTTCTTCTCATTTGTGCTTCTCTGTTAGAATCATTTTGGCTATTTTAGATATTTTGATTTCCATATAAGCTTTAGAATTAGCTTATTAATCTACACATATGCATACCTCTGCTGGGATCTTAATTGAGTTTGTGTTGAATCTATAAATCAATCTGAGGAGAATATACATCTTAACAAAGTGAAGACTTCCAGTACAAGAATACAGTATATACCTCCATTTATTTAGAACTTACTTAATTTTTCTCAGTAAGATTTCACAGCTGTTAGTAAAGTTTCAGAGGTCCTCAAGAACATCCTCAGTCCCAGTGATTACCTGGAAGGATTCACAGGACTCAGACATTGTTATACTTGATGGTTATTGTCTGTTACAGTGAAGGATACTGAGTAAAATCAGGGAAGGGAAAAGGGCTTGGTGGAAAGTAGGTGCAAGCCTGCAGGCGGCCTCTCCCAGTGAAGTTACGGTCAAGTTCCATCCCAGTGCATGCATTTGATTCCCCCAGCAGCGGTGTGTGACACAGGTAGGGGAGCTCACAGGGGTAGGTGTCCAGGGTATTAGGAGGGGGTCCGTCACATCGGCATGCAGTGCCATTGTGAATGACCTCAGCAACTCAAGCAGCTACTGAAACGCTCAGGTGGTGTTTCTCCTTTACAAGGTTAGTGCGGAAAATGGCACTGATTGATTTTGGAATGTCAAACCAATCTTTCACTCCTGCGATAAGATCCACTTATTCAAAAGCTGTTACTGTTTTCATATATTGCTGGATTTGATTTGTTAATCTTTGAACAGATTTCCATGTCTGTGTGCAAGCCTGTCTTGCTCAGCTTGCATCCCGCTAGGAGAGCCCAGTGACCAGAGGAGGGCTCCCTTCTTTTAGGTGTCACCGTTCTGGGTTGCCCATCCTCCAGTATCTGAAAACTGGATATTGCAGCAAATGTATTTGTTTTATATATTTAGTCCCATTTTCTCCTTTTTTACAGTGGGAGGGCAAGTGTTAGTCTGACATTTCAGAAGTAGAAACTTATAGATAAAAATGGTTTTTGAGAAACAAATAGCATTACTTTAATAAAATGTTCAAATTATTTCAGTAACCTTTGCATTTAAAAATCTTTAATTTAGCACAATATTCGGATTTGTGGGCTGAATTTTGGACTACACTTAAGGTGAGCTTTTTTACGTTGCCTTCATAAGTATCATATTTTTAAGATATCTACCTACCTAATAAGTGTGTGTGTAAGGAAGGAAGACAGAGCTCATGTGATCATCACACCCTAAAATGTGTTCTTTGTGTTGTTACAAAACAAATCTCAACTGAATCAGTTTTAAAGATTTTATTGGCTTTGTGCAATACCTCATAAATCAGGCAGCATTTTAGCTAGCAGACAGGAAGAAGCTCTGGGGATCTGTACAAAATGAAAGACTTTTATAGGCAGAGGGAGCAAGAGCAAGGAAGTCATTTCAGGAAAAAATGTCAGGTTCCATATTGTAAGGTCGGTCACTTCCCTTTCAGGGATGGCAGGGATCAACCAGGCAGATTACCTATTTTGTGCTGATCAGGTAATTCCTGATGGACTGGTTAAGATTCCATTTCTAAGAGAACTGAAACTAATTAAGTCTCTCAGTTTGGTGACGTGGGATTTAGTGTAAGTGACTCCATTTGGGGCCTGTTGTCTTATTCTTAAGAATATAAAATGTCATTATGAAATCTTAATCCTTTGGGAAGCTATCTTCCCACTCTACCACTTCAGCTAAAGTGGGAATGACATTTTTATTTCCAAGCATAAACGGAAGACAGATTATTTTAGGACAAATTTGTCAGTTCTGAACTCTCTCTTTCCTCCACATTTTACCAGCTATGTACCGTCTCCATCTCTCCCTGCTTTAGAAGCAGGGAGACTAGAATATAGATCCTGGTTCTGCTACTTTCTAAGTAACTAAAGATTACCTGTGATCCTGGTTTAACCCTTAAGCAGAGGCTAAGAGAAGTGCTGCTGCTGCTGCTGCTGCTGCTGCTGCTGCTGCTAAGTCGCTTCAGTCGTGTCCTACTCTTGCGACCCCATAGACGGCAGCCCACCAGGCTCCCCTGTCCCTGGGATTCTCCAGGCAAGAACACTGGAGTGGGTTGCCATTTCCTTCTCCAATGCATGAAAGTGAAAAGTCAAAGGGAAGTCGCTCAGTCGTGTCTGACTCTTTGCGACCCCATGGACTGCAGCCCACCAGGCTCTTCTGTCCATGGGATTTTCCAGGCAAGAGTACTGGAGTGGGGTGCCATTGCCTTCTCCGAGAGAAGTGCTAGTAATGCCTTTTTTAGATGAAGCTACGGAGTGAGATTCAGACAATTGAAATGATTTGCCCAAGACCAGACTATAGCCCTCCAGGCTCCTCTGTCCATGGAATTCTCCAGGCAAGAATACAGAGTCGGTGGCCATTCCCTTCCCCAGGAGATCTTCCCAACGCGTGGACTGAACTCAGGTCTTCTGCATTGCAGGACCATGTGAGCCACCAGGGAAGCCCACTGATGAATTTGTGGGGATTTAAAGCTCAGATCTCCCTGATTGCAAAGTTCCTTCTCTTAAGCTGCAAGCCGCACTGAGTCTCCTCTGCAGTTCTGTGGTGCTCCTAAGATGAGCTGGCTTTTTTATGCCGCTGCCGCCACCACCACTACTACCCTACCCAGTTGAAATTTTGAGTTTAGTGAGCGTTCTATTAAGTCTCATTTGTTAATCCACTTTTCTAACATCCTGTACAGAACTTTGTGAGTTTTCTATGTACAGACACTTACTTTACACAACTGGTGCCAATATTGTGTCTGTATTTTTGTCTTGTGCATGACTCACTTGTACAAGATATTTTTATTATTTTGTTGCTATTTACATTCACATACCCCCAAATGCTAATTTTTTAAGGAACTGACAGAAAGTGGTAATGAGACCTTGAGAGAAATAAAAAATCTGATAGACAAGCTGGGTGAAAGAGATGAAAAAATCGAGCAAATCAGTATTTGGCTTCAATCAGACCTTGAAGAGATGCGTAGTCTTATGGAACAGGAATCGGAGACAGACTTTCTCAGTAAGTAACATCTCAAGAATTTTCTGCTATTTTACTGTCACTGGTGACATCAAAAATAGCCCCCCAAATGAATGCCAACCAATAATTTAGTTATCTGCAATAATCTATTCCCAGTAATATCACATATGTTCACTGAATGTTGATTCTCATTTGTGGGATTGAATATGGCAATGTAGCAGTGTTGCGCAAACCTCCCTTTTATCTTGGTGAGTCTCCTAAATAACTGAATCTCAACTTCTTTATGATTTTTAAAAATATTCCTCCCCCCAAATCTTTTTAAACTCTTTTACATGCTTCCTTGTCTTCTTAAAAGAAAATATTGAACATCATTTTGCCCTTTCTTCCTGAGCTGAGTTTAGCATTAGAAACAGGAACTGTTGCCTTCTCTGAAAGTCTAACGATGCTTTCTGGGTCTTCTGAGATGTTAACACATCAATTATAACACAACTGACTCAAGAGCAAGCAACACAGTCATTTCAGAGGAAGATCAATCTTCATCCTCAGTCCCTACTCTAGAGTCGTGTTAGACACCAGGGCCACAGAACTGTCCATACCAGGACTGCAGTGAGAAGCAGAGGTGAATCCTCGGCCAGCACAGCCCAGGGTCCCAGGGCTGCAATCTCTTGAAAAGGTGGGATGGTGGAGGTAGAGGGCGCTGTCAGAAGGAAGGAGAATAGAGCATAGGGGAGAGATGGAGAGGTGAAATGAAAATGGTATCATCTGACAAGTGTACAGATCTATTAGAGGTTATTAAGATTTAAGAGCATCATCATTAGATAAGCCATACTAAAGGTGAGTTGTAAAAAATAAGTGAAATAAAAGTAAAATGAAAGAAAGTGGCACAATTAAAAACATCTAGATATTTGGTGGAGAAGGCAATGGCAACCCACTCCAGTACTCCTGCCTGGAAAATCCCATGGACGAAGGAGCCTGGTAGGCTGCAGTCCATGGGGTCGCTAAGAGTCGGGCATGACTGAGTGACTTCCCTTTCACTTTTCACTTTCATGCATTGGAGAAGGACGTGGCAACCCACTCCGGTGTTCTTGCCTGGAGAATCCCAGGGACAAGGGAGCCTGGTGGGCTGCCGTCTATGGGGTCGCACAGAGTTGGACGACACGACTGAAGTGACTTAGCAGCAGATATTTGGTAAAAAAACAAAAGAAACACAAAAAAACAGTGTTCTGAGGGTGTTGCTTGATAAAAGAAATAATGTTTTAGCAGCCACTAAGGAACTTTGTGGGTGAATCTTCTTATCAAACAAAAAGCTGTGTTTGTCATCGTGTTCCACCTTGATGATACTTATTATGTATGCATGCTCAGTGGCTTCAGTCATGTCAGACTCTTTGTGATCCAATGGACTGAAGCCTGCCAGGCTGCTCTGTCTGTGGGATTTCTCAGGCAAGAATACTGGTATGGGTTGCCATTTCCTCCTCCAGGGGATCTTCATGACCCAGGGACTGAACCTGAGTCTCCTGCACTGCAGGCAGATTCTTTACCCCTGAGCCACCAGGGAAGCCCCTATACTCATGATATCTTATTGCATAAAGAGTCTTTGTGCATCTTGCTTAACTCTGAGTTTCCTTTATTAGGTCAGGCCATCCCTAGTAACTGTAGATCAAGTAGACATTTAAGAGCTAAATAGTTTCTTCAGTTGCGCTGTTTTCACAAGGGAGAATCTTCCCTTTTTGTCTGAAACCTGATGGAATCTTTACATTGGAGCAAATGTACTATATTGAAAAGCTAAACCCACTGAAAAACTAAGACCGTATCCCCCTTTTCTTGTACTTTGAGAACTGATAACCTATTGAAAGTGGAGGATTGCAGCATGGAAATAATGGAAGGCCCCCCAGATGAGAACACGCTGAGGCAGAAAGCTTGGTAGACCAAGGGAGTCCGTGTCACCATCACTTGTGTTGGGCAGAGATTCAGAGGCAGGCAGGGGAGGGGGAGAGGTTTAGTGTTGGGGGTGGGGAGAAGGGAAGCTGCAGGTGTGCTCTGACTGGAGGTTGTCGGCATTGCTGGCAACAGGCTGTCTAGAAGCTGGATGGCCTATGTGATAGGTTAGTGAGCACATTTGGCTCTTCTCTGGTTGGTCCTGAGTTAGAAGAAGGGTTATAAAGGAGGGAAGTTGGCAGTCATTGATCAAATTATGACTATTCTGCGCTAACTGTGTATGTGGTCAATTCATCGGTCTATTGTCGTGTATGGTCTGGCCATTGTCAGTTTGTATATTCCATTTTTCAGCATGGATTTTAATTTTTACTTCCATTTCAATTTAAGATATCGTGTCCAGAAGAGAGTAATATTGATAGTTGCTTTGTGTGAAAATCAACCCAAATAAAATATAAATAATGGGCTTCCCTGGTGGCTTAGCTGGTAAAGACCCTGCCTGCCAGTGCAGGAGATGCAAGAGACATGGGTTCAATCCCTGGGTGGAAAGATCCCCTGGAGAAGGAAATGACAACCCACTCCAGTAATCTTGCCTGGAAAATTCCCTAGGCAGAAGAGCTTGGCAGGCTACAGTCCACGGGGTCACCGAGTCGGACGCAACTGCACGCACATGCACAATGGGTCAATCCAGTATGTGGCATTCATTTTTATATCATCCAAATGGTACAATCATTTAATTAAAATTTAAGTTCATTTGATAGGCAATCAGTATACATGACTCTTAAGCTGTGCTTATTCTAGGCAACTGGAACAAGTTCCAGTTAATATTAATTATGAAACATCACAAGTATGAAAGACATAAAAGTCACACACACACATATACACACCATCGGGCAAAAATTTTAACATTTTTGGCATGTGATGGTATTCCCGCCAGACAGAACAAGAACATAATTGTCGTTGTTGTTCAGTTGCTCAGTCATGTCTGACTCTGTGACCCCAGGGAATGCAGCATGCCAGGCTTCCCTGTCCACCACCACCAGAGCTCGCCCAAACTCATGTCTATCAAGTTGGCAATGCCATCCAATGATCTCATCCTCTTTTGTCCCCTTCTTCTTCTGCCTCCAACCTTTCCCAGCATCAGGGTTTTTTCCAATGAGTCAGTTTTTCAGATCAGGTGGCCAAAGTATTGTAGTCTCAGCTTCAACCCAATGAATATTCAGGACTGATCTCATTTAGGATGGACTGGTTTGATTTCCTTGCAGTCAAAGGGACTCTCAAGAGTCTTCTCCAGCACCACAGTTCAAAATCATCAATACTTCAGCACTCAACTTTCTTTATGGTCCAACTCTTACATCCATACATGACTACTGGAAAAATTTTGTTATATTTTAAAATTTCTGTCTGATATTATACACATCATTATATATATTTATAGTATAAATAAACTGGGGCACATGATACAAACTAAAGAGAGTTTGGAGAGCACTCACCTCGGTTTCCGATGATCACAGTTTTTGCTCAGGTTGTCATTATAACCAAACCACAAACTGTAAGGAAAGTTTGTTGTAGTCTGATGAAAACTTTAGAGAAATCGAAGCTTGGAGGCTGTTAGTTTTAAACTCCTCCCCTATTCTCAGTTGCTGCCTGTGTTCCTAGATATCAACAATGTTGTGGAGATTCCTGAGCAAGTCTTATTGTCTACAACAAGGGTCACTAAACTACAACCAAGGGGCCAAACCTGCTTCCCTCCTATATTTGTAGGGCTCAGAGCTAAGAATGGTTTTGGTATTTACAAATGGTTAGAAAAAATCAAAAGGATAATATTGGCCAGTACCAGATTCAATAACCTTAGATATGTAGATGACACCATGCCTCGGCAAAAAGCAAAGAAGAACTAAAGAGCCTCTTGATGAAGGTGAAAGAGGAGCGTGAAAAACCTGGGTTAAAATTCAACATTCAAAAAACTAAGATCATACCATCTGGTCCCATCACTTCATGCCATATAGATGAGGAAACAGTGGAAACAGTGACAAACTTTACTTTCTTGGGTTCCAAAATCACTGCAGATTGTGACTGCAGCCATGAAATTAAAAGATGCTTTCTCCTTGGAAGAAAAGTTATGACCAACCTAAACAGCATATTAAAAAGCAAAGACATTGTTTTGCCAACCAAGGTCCATCTAGTCAAAGCTATGGTTTCCCCAGTAGTCATGTATGGATGTGAGAGTTGGACCATGGCTGATTCATGTCAATGTATAGCAAAAACCATTACAATATTGTAAAGTAATTAGCCTCCAATTAAAGTAAATTAATTAAAAAAAGAAGAAGACTGAGCACCTAAGAACTGTTACTTTCAAATTGTGATGCTGGTGAAGACTCTTGAGAGTTCCTTGGACAGAAAGGAGATCAAACCTGTCAATCCTAAAGGAAATCAACCCTAAATATTCACTGAAAGGAGTAAAGTTGAAGCTGAAGCTCCAATACTTTGGCCACCTGATGCAAAGAGCCGATTCATTGGAAAAGACCCTGATGCTTGAAAAGATAGAAGGCAGGAGGAGAAGGAGATTACAGAGAATGAGATAGTTGGATGGCCTCACTGACTCAATGGACAAGCTCCAAGGGTTGGTGATGGACAGGGAAGCCTGGCATGCTGCAGTCCAAGGGGTTGCAAAGAGTCAGACATGACTGAATGACTGAACACCACCACCAACTAGAAAATTATATGAAATTCAAATTTCTATATGCGGAGATAAAGTGTTTCTCAATCCCAGCCATGCTCATACATTCACACATTACATTTGGCTGCATTTGTGCTACAACGACAGACACTGTGACAGGGACTCCATGACTCACCCCACCTGAAGTATTTACTGTTTAGGTGAACAGTAGATAAACAGTAGATGTTTGCCAAACTCTGTAAGGTACCTTTTCCTTTGATCACGCATGGAGTGGGTGTGCTTTCTTGGCAACATGGCAAACCCTAAGGATCATATCCACTGAGACGAGAATAGGGATGTGATGATTTCTTTGTTCTAGACCATTCAATGATGAACAAGCTCTATTATGTGATGCCTATTCTGGAAAAATTAAAATGTTCTCCTTTTGTGGTTGGAAATGAAAAGAATATCACTAAATTTTATGAGAAAAAAACATATTTATATTGAATATATTTTCAGTCAATAGATTTTTGAATGGAGGAATTTCAGTGTAAAATGCCAGTACTGTTTGCAGCCACTGAAAGGTTCCTAATTGGCCATACTGATACTTGAAATTCCTCCTGTTTTTAGGGTAGCATCCACATTTCACTACTAACTCTACACTGAATTCCAGAAGTATTTACTGAAGCCTATTTTGTGCCAAGTACCATGTTAGGCTCTAGGGTTATAGTGGTCAATGAAAACAGATATAATCCCCACCAAGTGGAACTCATAATCTAGCACAAAAGTGTGCAAATACTAAAGGGCCATAGTATTTTTTTGGCTTTGTCACACATGCGGTCTCTGCAGCATCTACTCAGCTCCGCCATCATTAGCAGAATTGTGCCTGCAGTTTGCCAACCCCTGACACAGTGGGAGAACCAAGAATTTATTAAGCAAATGTGTGTAAAAAGTCTCATGTCATATGGATTTCACAGCTGGGGCATAGAACCATGAGAGAACCTGAGAGGGAGAGAGGTCTCTAGAGACTGGAAATGGAGATGAGCTGTAAAGGAGGATCTCTGGATTCTCCAGCTCCACTTGTTTCTGCTCCTGGAGGAGTGGTACCACGTGGGCTTTGGAGGAAGGGGGACCTGGGATCAAATTTCAACTCTGCTTTTTAACACGTTATTTAACCTCCATCCTTTAGTTGCTCCAAGTGGCTCAGTGGTAAAAAGAATCTGCCTGCAATGCAGGAGACACAGGTTCAATCCCTAGGGAAGGGAGATTTGGAGAAGGAAATGGCAACCCACTTCAGTATTCTTGCCTGGGAAATCCCGTGCACAGAGGAGCCTGGCAGGCTATAGTCCACGGGGTCTGAAAGAGTTGGACACAGCTTAGTGACTAAACAATGCAACAGGAGTAATAAATGATGCCTCAGACACAAATTAGGCACTAATATTTCTGAAGTCTTCTTACCTCTGAGGAGATAATTCAGTTCAGTTCAGTTCAGTCGCTCAGTCGTGTCCGACTCTTTGCGACCCCATGAATCGCAGCACACCAGGCCTCCCTGTTCATCACCATCTCCCAGAGTTCACTCAGACTCACGTCCATTGAGTCCGTGATGCCATCCAGCCATCTCATCCTCTGTCGTCCCCTTCTCCTCCTGCCCTCAATCCCTCCCAGCATCAAAGTCTTTTCCAACGAGTCAACTCTTTGCATGAGGTGGCCAAAGTACTGGAGCTTCAGCTTTAGCATCATTCCCTCCAAAGAAATCCCAGGGCTGATCTCCTTCAGAATGGACTGGTTGCATCTCCTTGCAGTCCAAGGGACTCTCAAGAGTCTTCTCCAACACCACAGTTCAAGAGCATCAATTCTTCAGCACTCAGCCTTCTTCACAGTCCAACTCTCACATCCATACATGACCACAGGAAAAACCATAGCCTTGACTAGACGGAACTTAGTCGGCAAAGTAATGTCTCTGCTTTTGAATATGCTGTCTAGGTTGGTCATAACTTTTCTTCCAAGGAGTAAGTGTCTTTTAATTTCATGGCTGCAGTCACCATCTGCAGTGATTTTGGAGCCCCCCAAAAATAAAGTCTGACACTGTTTCCATATGCAGAGTACATCATGAGGAGATAATAGGCCCTTGAATTACTCTGAGCTACCAGCACTTGGATACTTCGTATGGAATGGCTTCTGTCACTGGTGGATTTCTAGAGAAGCCCTTGATCTCTTCCAGCTTAACAGCCCTCTCGTGCACCCTCTTCTGGACACAGTGTATCACTGCAGGCCTGTCGGGTCTGGTGTGCTCCTATTCACAGCACTAGCTGTATTAGCATACTGAGTACCTTTGAGCCGGGCACTAGACCACGCCTGCAAGCTTAGTCGCTCAGTTATGTCCCACTCTTTACGACCCTATGGACTGTCCTCTGTCCATGGGATTCTCCAGGCAAGAATACTGGAGTGGGTTGCCATGCCCTCCTCCAGAAGATCTTCCCAACCCAGGGATGGAACCCGTCTCCTGCGTTGGCAGGCAGATTCTTTTACCACTGAGCCACCTGGGAAACCCACTAGAGCATGTGGCTAGTTACTACCTTGAACATGACTCAGTCCCTGAACCTCAAAGCATATACATTGTGAGAAACAGACAAGTGAAGAGATGATTAGACTGGAGTGGATTCTTCCAAGTCAGTAGCAATGGAGGGTGAAGAGGCACCTCTGCTCTCTGGGGTGTTGAGTACATGGGATGTCTCCCTGAGGGAGCAGTAGACGTAGACCGGCCAGGGAACAGTACTGATGTGGCCGAGTAGAGATCTGCGGGAGGTCCTGGTTGGCAAGCATGAGGGATAGGCTTGGCAGAATGTGAAATGCCAGGCTTCATCCTGAAAATTAAAATCATTACTTTTTGCTTTAATAGTCATTCTTATAAATTAAATAAATTAATTTTTGGTGTATAGCAAACCTAATTAACCTGCAAAGATTACTTTTAAAGAAGTATTAAAAATAATTTTGTTTTAAAATTCAAAAAATCCCAGAGTATTATGGTATAATTTAGATAACAGATAAACAATTTGTGTACTAATCAAATATCTTAACTTGATATGTGCTCTACAGAAGACTTTTTTAGGTCAAGAGATATTTTTAGAGAAAGATTTAAAAATTTGTGCTGTTAAAGTTATCTTTTTGTGACTGTGATCAAAAGGACTTGATATAATTATCTATATTTTGATCTCTTAGTTCTGGAAAAGAACTGGTTATTGAAGCAGAATCAAATTTTCAGTAAGAAATACTTAAAAATGTAATTCACTCGGAAATTTTCTAAAGGTCTCTTGGAAAAATTAAGATCTGAGCTAAGAAGAGTTTAGATCTTAGTTTTCGAACATTAGCGTCACCTAGAGGAAGTTTCAAAATTTCCTCTGCTCAGCAGACCAATTCACCATGAGTCTCTGGGGTGAGACCCACGAGTATTTTTAGAATTCTCTCTAGCTGGCTCCATTGTGTAGCCAAGTATGGAAAACCATCAGTTTTAGACAAATACATTAACAGTGTAATTGTTAAATTTATCAACTGACCCAAATTAAGAAAATTTTAGCTTTTAAATTGCCAGTCTGGTGATGAGCAAAGTAACTACCATACACTGCAGCAGCGAGGTCTAAGACAAAACTGTACTTTCAATGACTTATAACAAATTATTTAGTAACCTGAGCAACCATAGCTGCTATATTCTAGTCGTTCTTAAGGAAGCAAATTAAAAACGCAAATATGTATTATTTCTGAAATTCTTTGCATTTGAGGACTTGTATTACTTGCATGATTTCTCCTTTTGCATGCACATTTTTCTGCCAGAAGAGGACATTGGAGGGGAAGATCATTATTTAAATGACTCCAAATGTAGTGAGACAAAAAGACAGCCCTGGTAATCAGTTGCATGATCCCCCAGCACCATGCCCACCCCTCCACAACCCACCCTCTGCTCATTATACAGTTGTCCAATTGAGGATTCTTGGGGCAATTTAAAGTTGTAACTACCTAAACTTATGTAAGATACACGCAGAATTTTCACATTTGATTTATTCCTATAGAAAAGAAGAAACAGAGCCCTGTTAAAGTAATCCGCTTCCCAGCAGTTGAATGTACTATGAAAAAAACATCAATGAAGAAAAGTTAACAAAATACTGGATACAACTGCCGTGAATTCAAAAGGTACAGATAAAGCAAGTGCCTGTTCTTTCATATTTTACAACTGTCAATGGGAGCCTTAAGTTTGAGATTTAACAACTCTCACCAAGGAGGAGAATCAGGAAATAACCTTCTAAATAATATAAATGAATAAACTAGGTCAGGTTATTAATTGCAAAAATCTTATTTTGCTTCCATGGTTGCAACCATGAGCCTCCTGAAGGCTTTAGAGCATAAACATCACAGCACACAGGAAAACCACTGGCTTCCCAGGTGGCGCTGGTGGTAAAGAACCTGCCTGCCAGTGCGGTAGAGCAAGAGACTAAGAGGCACGGATCCCACCCTTGGGTTGGGAAGATCCCCTGGAGAAGGAAGTGGAAGCTCACTCCAGTATTCTTGCCTGGAGAATCCCATGGACAGAGGAGCCTGGCAGGTTATAATAGGGTTACACCAAGGGGACACGACTGAAGCGACTTAGCACAGGAAAACTACGTACTGAATATACTCCTCCGTATTTTGTTAAACCATCAATTGAGATGTCGCAGTGTGACAAAAATTATGTCTTGAGATTTATAAAATATGGTATGTGTATTTATCCTTCAAAAATGAGATAAATGACATATACTCTTCAAATATGAGGAAGTATATAAATATTCATGTTTATTCATTTAGGAAAGAGACACTTAACATTTTGAATTATTTCCACAACTAGTGTGGCAAATACAACTAGATGCCAGACATTTGAGATTTTTTTGTAATTAAGCTTTTTATTATTGTTTTTCTTTACAGGAACAGGAATAACCTGAGGATATCTTCAACCAAGCTACCTAAAAACAAAAGACCTGTTATATAAATTATGCTCTATTTTTGTAATAGATCAAAATACTGTATTGGTGAAAATAAATAGATAGCAAACATAGAAATAAAGTATGTTGTTTTTGTTATCCGACCCCACAAATATGCTTGACTTTATAATTCAGTATATTTGAGAAGCAAAGTGAAACACAACAGGCATGCACAATTATGCCAATGTTAAGGACTTCAGATTATACTTGTTAATAGACTTAATAAAAATAGGAACATCACACATTGTTAGGTACACAGAAACATGATTTTGCTCTAATGAAGAGCTAAACTGTTGCAAGAGGTAAGTGCTTCCTAATAGGCCTCCAGTGGAATATAACGGAGTTCTGTAAGTATACAGTGTGTTATACTACATGATGGAGAATTATGGTATTCTGCATTTTCCTTGAAACGATAAATTCTGTTAAATTGAAAAAAGAAAACCAACAACAAACTCCCCAAAACATCAGATGTACTGACAATGATATTCCCTTGTATGACAGAAGAGTACTAATACATTTTTTAACTTTTTTTTTTAAATTAAGAACACTTCTTAGGTTTTTTTTGGCATTTTACATTCAGTGTCCATTGGCTCCTTCTGAGAGTATCCGTGAAGGCTCGGTAAATTTTGCAGTGAACAAGTAAAAAAGGGCTGGTGTGGGTACCAATGCCAAAAGGGGTAAATCTTGCTCGAGTTTATCCACTCTGGAAATGGAGATGATCCCATAGGCATGGAGCAGCCAGTGGCTGAACAGAACAATGAGTCTTTTCTTTCTGACCAGAAGATCATAGCAGTTCTATAAAATTTTGTAAAAGAAAGAAGAGAGAGATACAGATTATTGGGCTGAATCAACTAGATAATTTATTAGTTTTAATTTGAAACATATTATTTTCACATAAAATCATAACCTCAGAATCACAGGGACATAGGAAATCACCCAGTCTTGCTACTATAGTTTACAGATGAGGAAACTCAGGCCTCCTACTTTCAGCACGCCAGTGGCCACAACGAGACAGGAGCCCACATTTCTAGGTTCTGGTCTACAACCCCATTCGACCCTGGAAATACTACAGCTGTTTCTGAAAAATCTGAACTGGAAGGGAACTCCACATTTCGTGCCTTCTTCCTGCCCTGGTCCACAGCATCTGAGCCTACAGATGGGAAGCAGGCGGTATATACACCCAATCTCCAGCATTCCTAGAGTCAACTGCCTGGATACTTAGAAGGGAGCAGAAATGACAGGTGACTACTCTGACTTCCCTTTAACCTTTAATATCACTCTATAATATACAGAAATTGGAAGGACCAAATTATTATAAAAGTAATATCTAAATGTGCTAATAAACACACTAAAATACAATTTGCAACTGGCTAGTCAACTTTCCCTCATTAAATGGCTCATCAGCTTGGTTCCATGTAAAATAAAGAATTTATGTTTCCCTTAAAATACTGTTAATAAGGTTCAACATTTCAATAATCAAATATTTTCTATGTAGATAAATGATATGAAATGATTTTTTTCTCTAACATGCTGGAGAGTTAAGCCTGATTAATTTCCCAAGCAAATACAGTCTAGGATAAAACTTTTTACAAACTGATGAGCCAAAAGCTACTGAGTGACCCTGTTTAGCCAAGGATTACTAAAGCAATCAGCTGTAACATGTCATATCATATATGCTGTCCTATTCAATAGTCAAATCTATTAAAAAAAACAAAAACAAACTCTTTAACAAAAGAAAAAAGACATCCTACCTCTATTTCAGAAGCTGACATGTACACAGCCAGAGTGACCAGAGATAATACTAATATAATGTATGGGAAGGCATAGTCTGAAAGACAAACATTGGTATTATGCTGAAAATTAAAATTTCTGAATAAACCATCAAAAAATTCAAACAGTATAATTCTTCTCCTAGACAAAAACCTCAACCAATCCTGGGAGAGATGGAAGCCCTACTGCTCTAAGACAGGGGTCCGCAAACTTTTTCTGTAAAGGGCCAGACAGTGACTTTGTGGGTCATACAGTCTCCGTCTCAGTCACCTAACTCCACAGTTGCAGTGGGAAAGCAGCCAGGTCATACGTAATGAATATATGTGTCTGTGTTCAGTAAAATTAACTTTATAAGTTTGAAAGTTATGACATATAAGTTATTCAGACAATAAAATTCAAATTTTATCTAATTGTCACATGTCAAGAAATACTACTACTCTTTTGATCTCCCCCCCTCAATGATTAAAAGATGTAAAACTATCCTTGGCCTACCTTTGAAGACCCCTGTCTTAAGGCTTCCACTGATGTAAAAAATTAACCTCTCTCCTATGCATACTAGCTATGTATCAAACTTGGGAGAATTGGGAAATTAATCACTCAATTTTTGATGTTTTGTGGTCCAGATTAGGGAACTTCAGTTGAGAAAGGCTATTATATATAAGGGTAATTCAGCTTTAATTAAAAGGTCATATGTCAATAAGCCTCAAAGGCTAAATGGATCATTCAGTGCTCTTAATGACAAACTTCTAAACATTTCTACTTCAAATATAGTACAGTAAAATAATACTTTAAGTAAAATTTTTACTTTAAAATGCCACTTTTCTTTTAAAATGTTTTAAACATATACAGCTCACTAAAACAAATGGACAAATTGAAAACAATCTTGAGTTATTTTTATGCAATTATTTAAAAACAATTCAGTTACTGTTAGGTTAGTGCAAAAGTAATTGCCGTTTTGCATTGTTGAACTTTGTTGTTTGATATTAGAATACCTTCTTAAATAAATGTAGTTATACATCATTTTAATGTGCATTTCTCACTTTTTCTTGCGAATAACTTATTACTTGCTGTGTATTTTGTATTTATTACAAAAGCTTACGGAAACGATGTCAGACAAAAAGCAAATTCGAGTGATTTTCTTATGAGTTCAAAATGGGTCATAAAGCAGTGAAGACAACTCACAACATCAACAATGCATCTGGCCCAGGAACTGCTAACAAACATTCAGTAGAGTGGTCAGTTCAAGGTTTGCAAAGGAGACGAAAGTCTTGAAGAGGAGGAGCATAGTGGCCAGCCATCGGAAGTCGACAACAATTGAGAGCCATCTTCAAAGCTGATCCTCTTACAACTACATGAGAAGTTGCCTAAGAACTCAGTGTCAACCATTCTATGGTTGTTTCACATTTGAAACAAACTGGAAAGGTGAAAAAGTTTGATAAGTGGGTGCCTCGAGGGCTGACTGCAAATCAAAAAAATCATCACTTTGAAGTGTCATCTTCTCTTATTCTACACAACAACAACAAACCATTTCTTGATCAGACTGTGACATGCAATGGAAAGTGGATTTTATACAACAGCCTGTGACAATCAGCTCAGTGGCTGGCCCGAGAAGCAGCTCCGAAGCACTTCCCAAAGCCAAACTTGCACCAAAAAAAGGTCATAGTCACTGTTTGGTGGTCTGCTGCCCATCTGATTCACTACAGCTTTCTGAATCCTGGTGAAACCATCACATCCGAGAAGCATGCTCAGCAAACTGATGAGATGCACCGAAAACTGCAACGCCTGCAGCCAGTGTTGGTCAATATAATGGGCCCAATTCTTCGTGACAATGCCTGACCACAGGTCTGACAAACAGTGCTTCAAAAGTTTAATGAATTGGGCTACAAAGTTTCGCCTCATCTACCATATTCACCTGACCTCTCACCAACCACCTACCACTTCAAGCATCTCAAGAACTTTTTGCAGAGAAAATGCTTGCAGAGCCAGGAGGCAGAAAATGCTTTCCAAGAGTTCATTGAGTCCTGAAGCATGGATTTTTACGCTGCAGAAATAAACCTATTTCTTCTTGGAAAAAATGTGTTGGGTGTAATGGTTCCTATTTTGATTAATAAAGATGTATCTGAGCCTAGTTATAATGATTTAAAATTCATGGTCCAAAGCTGCAATTACTTTTGTACCAAACTAATAAAACTATTCATTTCTCTGTAATGCAATAGAACCCATTTGGAACACTGTCAGAAACTCTGAATTATCTATACAAGCCTGATTCCAACTTACTAAATAAATGAATGACTTGTTTGACATTTAGAACCTTTTACTGCCTAAACAGGTTAGGTCCTAACCAACCATTCAAAAAAATCCCAATCAACTTATAAATAGCTAAACAATGTTACTGATGATACAAATTTAAGACCTAGTAGTAAAAAGGATAAAGAGGAAATTTCCAATATGGCCCAAACTTTTGGGGAGCAGAGGGAGGTTCTGGGCTCAAAGTAGGATTTAGAATTGTTCTTATTCTAGGGTTGAAGACAATGTAAGATTTTAAGCAACCCTAGGTCTGAGGGTAGTGCCTAAAAATCTGCATTTTAGTTCTGCAGGTGGTTCAGAGGCAGATCACACGTCAAAATGGGCTTCAATAATACTTCCAATCAAGTAAAAGTTTGTCACTGACATCTTCCTAATTACTCCCAGTGTCTCTTTCCCTAGACCCTGGTATCCTGAGCTACCAGAAGCCTCTTGCTGCTCTACTTTGCTCAAGCTTGCTATATTCTCTTGTCATGGACTAAATGTCTGTGTCCCTCCCAAATTCTTATGTTGAAATCCTAACCCTCAAAGTGATGGTATAAGTAGATAGAGGGCCTTTGGGATGATTGGGTCATGTGGGTGAAGCTCTCAAGAATGGGATTAGTGCTCTTATAAAAAAGACCTCCAAGAACTCTCCCCTTTTCTGCCATGTGAGGACTCTGAAAGAAGACAGCCACTGATGAACCAAGAGACAAGTCCTCATCAGACTCCAGATCTGCTGGTGCCTTGCTCTTGGACCTCACAGTCTCCAGAACTGCAAGAAGTCAGTCACTGTTGTTTGTAAGCCACCCAGTCTATGGTATTCTTTTATAGCAGCCTGAACTAGGACACCCCTACAAACCAAAAATTATCTCTCTTTTTCAGCATCATAAAGTTGAGTTGTTATGATACCCTCTAGGACTGATCTCAGCAGACTGCGTAAGTTTATAGTTAGTACAAATTAACAATAACTCCTTGATCCTCCCTTGATGAATGTGCTCTGGGCATTATCTAAACACATTCAGTGTGGGAAAAGGCATTTTTCAATATAGGCAGCTACAACATAGAAAGCAATGCTATCTGGCAGTCTCCTTAGGTTAACTTCCCAACCTCTCCCTGCTTTCCATGACTTTCCTCTCTCTCCCATTTCACAACCAAGAAGTTCTCTACAATAGAAGCACCTGCTGTCCAGGACACACGGATCTGAGGGCTGACAATTCTTAAATCTTTACAGCCTAGTCAGCTCTCCCAGGTTTGTCCAGTATAAATAACTACCTGTGCTCTTTTGGATATTCCATGAATACCAACCTATTTGCTTCTTCTAACATTCATAATTCATGCTATCACTGCTGCTGCTGCTGAGTCGCCTCAGCCGTGTCCGACTCTGTGCGACCCCAGAGATGGCAGCCCACCAGGCTCCCCCGTCCCTGGGATTCTCCAGGCAAGAACACTGGAATGGGTTGCCATTTCCTTCTCCATTGTATGAAAGTGAAAAGTGAAGTCGCTCAGTCAGGTCCGACCCTTAGCGACCCCATGGACTGCAGCCTACCAGGCTCCTCCATCCATGGGATTTTCCAGGCAAGAGTACTGGAGTGGGGTGCCACAGCCTTCTCCGCATGCAAGCACTAGTTACTAAGTTAGAAATTTCCTTTATTGCATTCTCCTCCCAATCCCTCAACCCCTGTACTAGATTCCTAGCTTAGTTAACTCTGTCTTTGAAACTGTTCTTCATTTCTGGTGTTTCTCTGCTAGGTCACACAGTCAGTTTGCGGCAGTAATCTCTTTACTGATGCCCCAGGGTCTCTTCCCAGCCAATCATCTTCCACACTGCTACCAAGTTATCTTTCTTCAGTGCAAACCCAGTCATGTCACTCTTCCTCCAGAAACCGTTTTAAGAGCAGGTCCCAAGAATAGCAACTTCAAATGCTTACAAATGTCAGTTAGGAGAATAAAATTATAGGTTCTCAAACACCATGCAGGCCAAAGGAAACAATGTATCTGTCAAATCAGAATATGAGGGTTAAAGACCCTAACTAGCCTCCAATTTCCTCTTCCCTTGGCCTTACTCTCAGCTCCACCCTCACTTTGAACCAAATGCATTACTAAGCTACAGTACTTGCACAGTGATGTCATCTTGCCCAGTTCCTTCAGGTCAGAAGCTTGTCCTCTGCACCCTGGCAAGCTCCATATACAGTTGGTATCCAACATCCTTGCAATGTTCAATGTTACATGTTCAAAAAGTACCACTCTATGTTTTCAGCTACTTAGTATAGCTTTCCTAGTAGTAGGTGAGCTCTTTAATACCAACTTTCATTCTTTTGAGTCACAGATCAGTCTAAATGGTTGCTGAATAAATGAATGAATGGATACATTAAAATTAAAAAATACATTGAGGATTTTTTTACTGTTTCTAAAAGTTTTTTGATAAAAAAAAAACTTAGAAAACTAAGACCGAACTTGATGGTAAACAGCATACGATATCAAGAGTTATTTCCATTTGTTATATGTAAAAACCAGTTTTTGTGTCATTTACACTCAGATTTTAAAAAACCTTCCTATGAGGTCGTGAGCTTCAAATACAAAGTATTTTCTAAACAAGCTAGTTTTGATTAAGAATGATGATGTGTTTTAGCAAAAATGTATAGTATGGCTTATTTTCAAGGATAAAAACAAAACTACTTTAAAGAACAAGGTCCAATATTATACTCAGGGAAAATATTGTTTATCACATATAATAAATATATTTCATTGATGTTACCCATCAAACTTACATAAAAGGCCTCCACCAACTGCCTGAAGCACAGTTAAAATTGGGAAGAAGTAAAGTGCAGCATAAATACTTTTAAATCGATCCGACTTCCCTAACCCACAGGCAATCTTTTTTACCAGAAGAGGTCGGAGCAGCATCATTAATACCAAGCAGAATGCATAATAGATAAATACAATGGTGTATCTGGAAAATAAAATAGAAAATTGTCACACCACAAACATGTTTTAAAATGTCCTTTTATCATTGATCATTTTAAAATCAAAGATCCTGAAAAAGGTTTAAAAAGTCTACTGGTCAAATATTCAGATTGGTAAAGGGTTGGCCAGAAAGACTCTCATATATTGCTGTAAAGAGCATGGTTCCCTTCTGGTAGGCAGTTTGGAAATGTGTATCAAAAATCATAAAATGTTTATATCTTTAATCCAGAAAGATTACTTGTAGAAATTAATCAAAGGGAAACAATCAGATATACACAAAGACCCAATGAACAAGCATTTTTACTGAATCGCGTGATAAAGAAAACCCAGGAAGAAAATATTCAACAATAGGAAAGTGGTTAAATTTTAGAATATATTTTTGCTGGACTACTATGCAAACATAAAAAATCCAATTATGAAAGAAACAACAACAAAACTGTGCCTCATACATTAAATGACAACAGATTATAAATGGCATGTGAATAATATAACTAAAAAAAAATACATATATACATACAGAAATGCAACTGGAAAGACATTTTTAGCAGTGATCATCTTAAGAAATGGAATTATAGATTTTTTATCTGGGGTACGCTTTTTCTGTTTTCCAAATGTCCTATAATGTAATTTTTTAAAATCACAAAAAAAGTTGTAAAAAGATACTCTCTCTCTGTATTAGCAGATTATAGTTTCTAGCTCTTTATGTTAAATAATGGAATTTCTGTGTATATATTTCTAACTTCCTTTTCATGAGGATTTAAATTTATTTTTACTAACTTACATTCAAAGCCTCTCCTGTGCAGAGGAAAGTCGAGGGAAGCACAAAAGCTGTCCCAAATCACTGACTGCTTGCCTGTTCACACAGCTCAGTGATCCAGGATCCCTGTGCTCTCACGATGCTTTCAGGTCCAGCCCTGTACTGTACTGCAATATTTCAAGCCTGACCTCCTGGAGAATGAGTTTTTTCCTCTTGTTAGGTCTCCTTCTACCAACATCAAAACAAAGTAAAATCTGTCTATTCCTGTCTGTTCCTTAAGAGCTCCAAAAAGACTATTATTTTAATCAGTTTATATGTATAAATTATATGTCTGGCTGTCTTTATATATAAAAGGAATAAATAATTTACAGAACTTAAAAGGTAGGCAGGCAGTTAGAAAAGGTTCTCATATCTCTATATCTGGATCTTATTTTTAGATCTCATTTTTTGAAAACTATCTTTTTACATACGTACATTTTTTTTGGACATTTAGTATTACTAAGACTTGCACAAAAAGGTCTGTTTTGTTCAGCATATTACATAACGGTAAATTTCTATGAGAATATAAATACCAGACTCTTCTATTTTACCTTTACTGAGAAAAACACATCAAAATGAACACCGACAATTCACAGGAATTCTAAAAATGTAGTCTGGGATAGTATTATACAAAATCTGACTAATTTGATATTTTTAAAACAAAACCCACTGGTGAAAGTTACATTTATTGGGGGGTGGGGTGGGGAGAAAGAATATTAACCCAAGTACTCTAATAATAATGCCAGCTACTTGGAAGTGCTTCCTATATGTAAGGCGTGCTTATTTAATCCTCACAGTCACCTTACAGGGTATCGCTTTTCCCATTTTTACCAATGGGAAGGTCGAGGTTACAAGAGGTTCTTAACATGTTCAAATTAACAGCTAACAGGCTTGCGATTCAAACTCCACAGCCCATATTATTTCCTGTAAGTCAGATATCGCTTCTCTGTTGTATATCAAAAAGGTTTTCCTTATAATTCCCTTTCTAAGAAACATAGAGTTTATTTTGGAAGTGCTTAGATACTGCAACATCAACACTAACATACTTCCACTTCTGTTATACTAAGATGTACCTCTATTTCCTCTTATCAGACTATAGAAAAGAAAATGATTTATGTTTATCTTCCATAGTGCCTAGGAGCCATTTCACAAGGCTCAATCTGCTGAAATGAATGAAATCTACCATCAGAATTTTTTAAAAATGATCTTAATAAATACTTACAATGGATAGACAGCTTCATGAGTGCAGTGCACTGTGGTCACGTAATCTGGACTTGGGTTGTAAAGCATGGTGTACCAATCAGAAAGCATCAATACTCGACAGGAACGGATATAAAGCACACCAACTGGCTCGCTCACAAGTAAGGTGATGATAGCTGCCATAGTGCATTCAAACAATGCAGTAATGTGCTGGAAAAGGGCACTGGAACTGAGAAAACAAAGGAAGGACAACCACCAGAGAATTCTCAGCATGTAACTGGCTTTTAATAAAACCTGTATACGGTTCAAAATATGGATTCTAAAAAGAAGTTGTAACTGATCAATCCTGAAACCAAAAAATCTTCTACATAGGTAAGAAGAGCAAAGAACATACAAAAACTACACTTGGTTACTAAAAAGGGATAAATACTTATCCCAGATAGCAATGTGCCTGTATTGTCTAAATGTGTAGAAGAGCAGAAATTGGATCTACTTTTATATTCAATATCTCTCCAAACTATTAAAAATGTCTTAAAAGTTTATGCATCATTTTAAATTATTTTAAACATTAAAAGTACATTAAAGACTATATGTAATATACATTAATTAAAAATATAAGAAACACTGTAAGCTCACCAACGTTAACAACTTATACCTATCTGTTCCTCCCCATTCCATATTCCTGTCTCTCCCCTAGAAATAACCATTATATTAAATTGCCTTTATTGGTTTTGCTAAACAGTTTTTATTCCATCTGTATTTATACTTCAAAATTACTATTTAGTTTTGCTTATTTTTCAACATGATAAAGAGATATAACCTTTCTCAGATTTTTGTTGCCACTCAGACAGAATTACATTTCTAAGATTCATTTAAAGCCCTGCTTATAGCTGAAGTTCAGTCATGTTCATTGCTTTACAATATTCTACTTGTGATCTATTATTTATCTATCCTGCTTTGTTAGTAAAGTACGTTGCAAATGTCTTCCTATCAGTTTATGGGCTGAACTGTCATTTTTCTTTGTGATGTCGTTTTATGAACAAATGTTCTGAATTTTAATATAGTCGGATTTATCAAATTTTAAATTTCTGGTTAACAGATTCTCACCCTAAGAAAAATATTATCTTGTATTTTCTCCTAAAAGTTCTAAGGTTTTGCTTTTCATGTTTCGATCTTTAATACATTTAGAAGAGATTTCTGTGTATAAGTTAAAAGAGATTTCTGTGTTTAAGTTAGAATATAACTTTAGCTTTTCCCATTTGAATATCCAACTGTGCAGGAGCAGCCTTCTACTGAAGAGTTAACTCCTTCCCCTCACTAAGCTGCCGTGCCACCCCTGCCATAAAAAAGTTCCCTGTATAACTAGGCTGCTTTTAGGTTCTCGGTTTCATTCCTGGGGTTCATTTATCTATCCCTGAGGCAACAGAACGATAGTAATTTCCTGATATTACATATATTCTTCTACTTTTTCAGTGGTTTTGGTCACTCTTGGGTCACTCTTGGTCCACTTTCGCTTGCTGGAATCAATGTGCTAATTTATCATCAGTTATTTACTTGGGTATTCATTGATTATTCTATTAAAATGGGAGGTGGGTACAGAAGTGGAGAATGTGACTCAGGAGTCTAGATGGACCTTTGAACTTCCACATAAATTATAGAACTAGCTTGTCAAGTTCCACTGTATAAATCCAATGTAGCTCAGCTACCTTGGTCTTGGCTACCTCACAGAACTGTGATTCTATAAATGAAGGAAGGAACTGATTTTGTATACTTATAGCCAGCCTCTTAAACTCTCATCATTTATAATATCTAGTCTATAGATGCTCTTGAGTTTTCTCCTTGAACAATGTTTCAGTTATCTACCACTGCATAGCAAACTACCCTAAAACTTAATGGCTTAAAGCAACCACCACTGTTATATTTTACTATTCTGTGGTTTGACTGGGCTCAACTGAAATAATGAAGAGCAAGTTCACAGAATTCTTCCTAGGAATCAAAACACATTCCAAGAAGAATAAATAAAAAGAAATTCACACCAATACACATTATACTCAAGCTTCAGAACACCAAAGATAAAAGAGCTGCTGGTGAGCAGCGCCTGTGTGCTGACAGCCAGCACCTATTCCACACGAGATACTCACTTTGCACACCACAGCCAAGTCCAGCCACAAGATGAGTGCATCCCAACTCAACATCATGTGGAACAGAAAGAAAGGACTACCCAGCTGCTGTTGGCAATTAGCCTTAGGCAACCCAACCCTACTGCCAACTGTGGCTCCAGCTCAGGGTGGGTTTGCTTGTTTCTGAAACAGAAGAGTTCTCAAAGATCCACCTCACCCCACCCCATTCCTGTGAGACCAGCAATGTCTTCCATAGCATGTCTCTCCCAGACTTTAGGTATTCCACGCAAGAAGATCTCCAAAGCTCCTAATGAGCCCAAGGTGCTGGAAGCAGAGCTCCTAAGCCATTTTACACAGATGAAGATCGAGTATGTAAGTAAATGTGTACACTTTCATATTATAGAACCCAATCTTTTGCTTCTTTATAGAATTCATATTTTTGGAGGCAGAATCCGAAACTTATCGATTCTTGACATGACTTTAGTAACATTCTTACTGGCTTTCTACTCATCATACTCTCTTTCAATCCATCTTCAGTCAACTATGTAAGCTTTCACTAAATGGAATCTGCTTCTAAAACTCCCCTTATTAATCTACTTCAGTGAGTCCCATCTGCCTTTCAGGAGAAGTACTTCCTGCCAGCCTTATCTCCCATACTACCTGGCCTTACGAAACTGCTTGCTTCCTCACTGCTTCACTCATCTCAGCATGCGCCATGCTCCACCTCAAAACACATGTCGCCCACCTGGCAAATGGTGTATTCTTTAAGATCAGATCTGGGGTTATTCCCAGGTCCTAGGAATATTTCCTAAGACTCTCCCAGCCCCAGATCGCTTTATATCTTGGTCTTATTCAGTCCCTATTTCTCACAGCACCCCCAGCTCTCATTTCTTGGTTACATTGTGCTTTCCCTTAGCTCTAGATTTTTGCACGTTTTTCCTGCTGATAAACTCTCCCTTCAATTTCTCTCAAAAACAACTCATTTTTTCAAAGTTCAGCTTAAAATCAGTTTTTTCTCCTGTGACAGCACCCTATTCCCTCTCTAAGCTAGCCTTAAAACTACGTCCATACCTCTACCAGAGACCCTCACATACTCTGTGACGGTTTGTTTACCTCATCCACTGGACTGTGAGCATCCACACTTTAGTCATTTCTGAATCCCACAACCTAGTATAGCACCTGGCACACTGCAAACATCCCTAAAGATTGTTGCATGAATACAAATTGTTGCATGGAAAACAAATTACAAAAGAAGCACAACTTCTGGCTTCATTACATAAAATATGCATTTTCTGCCTATCTCTGCTCTGGCCTCAAAGAAAAACAAATACTAAACTCTGGGAAAAGCAAACAGGCCAGAAAGGGAAGTTTTGATTAGTGTCTAGCCTATGTTTTTGAACTGTGGTGCTGGAAAAGACTCTTCAGAGTCCCTTGGACAGCAAGGAGATCAAACTAGTCCATCCTAAAGGAAATCAGTCCTGAATATTCATTGGAAGGACTGATGCTGAAGCTGAAGCTCCAATACTTTGGCCACCTGATGCAAAGAACTGACTCACTGGAAAAGACCCTGATGCTGGGAAAGACTGAAGGCAGGAGAAGTGGATGACAGATGATGAGATGGTTGGATGGCATCACCAACTCAATGGACATGAGTCTGAGCAAGCTGCGGGAGTTGGTGATGGACAGGGAAGCCTGGCGTGCTGCAATCTATGAAGTCGCAAAAGAATCAGACACAACTGAGCGACTGAACTGAACTATGCATTCTTAGTGGGCACTAGGACTCTCAAGGAGATAAGAATTGATCCTTGAGTATAAAATAATATTACACTTCTGATATATAAAGTCCATATATACATACACTATATAAATCAATAAACAGTATATCTGTGACACTAAAATTTCATGGAATTTTATGGAAATGGAAAAAGACCCTGATGCTGGGAGGGATTGGGGGCAGGAGGAGAAGGGGATGACAGAGGATGAGATGGCTGGATGGCATCACCGACTTGAAGCACATGAGTTTGGGTGAACTCTGGGAGTTGGTGATGGACAGGGAGGCCTAGCATGCTGCGATTCATGGGGTTGCAAAGAGTCGGACACGACTGAGCAACTGAACTGAACTGAGGTGAAATTAGGGGGAAAAAGTATCTTAAAAAGCTTTTTACGGAGGAAAGAATGAAAAAGTTTGAGAAACATGAGTCTAGCCTGCTTCCTTGATTCTAAGTACAATGTCTCAGGAAAACATAAGAGATGGGCCTTGTATTTCTTGCTAACAACTTCTTAAGTAAAACATAGTTATGCAAACTCCTTTTTAAGCCCACCTCCTTTCCTGTCTAAGCACTGATCATATCCCTGCTTTATCCCCAAGCCAAGGCTCTACCTTCTGCTCTAACATTCTCTCAAACCATATCTGATGTTTTAGTTCAAATGTATTTGGTGAGGTACATTCATTAACCCCACCTCCTCTCCATTCCAAGCTATAAAGTTCCAAATGAGCAATTATTTCACTTGAGCTCTGTTAATCACATTTCTTTTCTCACCTTCATCTCTCATCATTCTACAACAGAAACTAAAAGCAGGATGACAGCTGCTTTAAAAAAATTTTTAATGGCTTCTTTTCTGAGAAATAATGAATGCTTTTCCAATGTAAATAATCAATGTGGACTTATCTGGTAGGTCCAGAAAAGTACTGATTCTACTTCCATCTGACCATCCTCTCCACTTCCGTTCCTATCACTGGAGTCTAGCCATCACTACTTTTTGGACAACAGCTTTCTAGTATGTCTTACCTCTAATCTGCCCTCCACAGAAGGGCAGATTAGAATTGCAATGTCTTCTTAAAACATATACCCAAGATACTCTTTTTCCAAACAAAAATCTTCACCAATAAATCATTCATTGGCAAATACCTAGTATCTATCATGTGCCAGCAACTGTGTTGGTCTCTGGATAGTCCACAGATAACAGTGGGGACAACCCTGCCCTCATGGAGCCTATAATCAGGGGTCGGAGAGAACATGAAATGAGGAGACAAACATGACTACAGATTGTGTTGAGTGCTAACTACAAAGCAACAACAACAAAATAACAGTGCTTCTGAAAAAGAAAAATAATGAGGACAGGCCTACTTTAGATTGGTCAGTGAAGGCTTCTCTAAGCAGGCATAATTTAAACTGAGATTGGAAGGGGAAAAGCTGCTAGGTAAAAAGGTGCAGGGAGAAGAGAGTATTTCAGGCAGAGAAGAGTTTGGGGAAAGGGACAGGACCTAAAGCAGGAAAGATGCTGAAATGTTAAGAGGAACCAACAGGCAGGATGGCTGAAATGTACTACGGTAGAATTTGGTTCCTCACTCCCAGTGGAATAAGGTTCACATCATTACCAAGAACTTTCACATTCTGGCCTCGGCCCCTTTCTCACCCTCTTTTTTATTACCTTTCTCTCATATGCTATCCACACTTTGAACACCCAACTACTCCCATTCCCACCCGTAAGAGATCACATGTTTTATACTTCTGTGCCAGTGTTCACACTGTTGCCTCTGCCTGAAATGTTCCTTTTTTGATGTGTTTCAGGCAACACCAGGCACGATTTCATCTCTTCCATTCTCTGTGACTCCAGACCATTTAGTTTATAAAGCTTTTATACACTTTTTGATTCTATACTTTCAAGACTGATATGTATTATAATTAGTTGTGTATCTATTTGTCTTCTCTATAAGATTAGGGCTATCAACCACATCAATTATTTTTGTATCTCTTCTCCTGATCTTCTAAACATCAAACACAATGCTCAGTAAGTTTTTGTGGATTTTAGTATGAGTTTTCATAATTAGGTTGCAGCCATAACACTTAAACTACATTATACTCGATTACTAGTATTAAACTGCAAAGATTTTTGTCTCAGAACAATAAACAGTTTGTAATCACAGCCAATTCTTTGCAAAAAACCAATAAAGATAATTAAGAAATAAAAAGTAAATAAAAAATTGCTCCAGTTTCACTCAGAGTAAAACAAAGGACATTTCCCTTAATATTTACTGAGGCATCCTCTAGCAGTTTTCTGGCCACAGTCAAAAGTAATCAGAAGATAAAAGAAAAACAAGCCTGCCACTTGTAAAATAACAGAGGCATAATTACTTGATAAGGTCTTCTAAATGACAACTATTCCAACATCAGTGCATTCAGATATATTTAGAGAACAGTGCTGACCTCTTTTTCCCTGAGTACCATTCAATGAAGAACCAATGTAAAACGAGAGGAAGCATAGCCATAAAGCCAAGATAGAGCCAATCATAAAGTTCTGGAGACTCTGTGCAAGGCTGACAGTATTTCTGTGCATTTGTTCTCTGCCCTCTTGGACACACCTACAATATATAAGAACAGTATTTTATGTACAGATATTATTTTAGAACATGAACACCCTCCCAAAATTGTTCACTAAGACGTCACATTTCAGTTTAAACATCTGTTTACATGTGCATCTTTTAAAGATAAAAGAGAAAACATAAATTTAAAAAGTCTAAATTGTATTTGTTATACCTGCATAATAGTTACTAAAAATAGTTGACTAAGTTACATGAAAATCTAGTCATTAACACCATATAAAAACTGCAGAGAAATGCTCTGGAGTGATAATGTTAGATTTTTGTCCAAGTCAATTTTCTATATTAATAAAAAGTAATCAGAAATGATTAAATTATCCATTAAAAAATACTTAGTAACTGTGACTGTCACAAAGATGTATTCTAGACAATATGACAACACAAATGAGAATTTTATTAATGCCTCCATATTCTTTTTTGGGTTGAAATACACTAAAGAAAAAAAGTTATTCTACATGTCCCAACATTTCAGAAGCAAACAGATTTTACAAATGAAATAAACATACAAAGTTCAGACTTACCCCACATTCTCCATATATTTCAGTTGAGCCATTTTTAAATAACAGGGTCTTCCCACAATAAAGTCCAAGGCATGCTGGTTGAATATCGACAGCTTTTTAAAAACAAATGCCAGTATAGTAACATCTTTTGTGATTATAAAAAATTAGGTAATAACAGCTGAAACAGTTGGCAGAAATTATCTCAACACAGTTTCAAGGAAAAAAATATGTAATAGACAAAAGTCTTGATGCATGTATTTAGTTTTCCTTTTATACTGTGACTACTGAGGGTTACATGGCACCTTGTTGCTAATACTGTTCCTTAAGATCAAGGTCTTCAGCCAGCAAGACAGATTCTGCCCAGGACTCAAAGCCTAGCCTGGAATGTCTCCAATGGCTCCAGCCAGTCACTCACCTTGACTGGATGGTCTAGACTTTTGAATTTCCCTTTTTTTTTTTTTTAAACTAGAGGATTAATAAAGGATTTTTGCCCCGAAAGAACATTAAGTCATGCCTTAAAACACATGAAAATTATCATGACCTCCCTTCATGACAGAACACTATTTTAATACCAGAAAAGCAGAAAGGACGAAATTTCAGAATAAAAGGACTTTAAGGTAAATAAATTCACTTCATAAGAAGCCTAGTAAGTTATCCTAACTTTTGTCATTTTTGTAGAGGACAGGTGAAAATTTCATCAAGGCTGTTACTGGGCCTCTGATCAGTACTTAGGAAGCACTGCCTTAGACTCAACCCTCTGATCTCAAGCCTTAGACAACATACAAAGCAGCTCTTTTTAACCAAAAAACTCAGGGCCTACAGATTGTCTTTGACCTCAGCTACAGGGAAAAGTTATCATCAAAGGAATTTTTTCATCAGTGACATCTGATTCCCTTCAATCATTGATTTGTTCACTCAGTAAACATGCATTAAGTGTGATTCCACTGGTGAGAGACCCGGATAGATCCACAGGGGAACATGACAGAGGCCATACCCTCAAAGAACCTACACCCTACTGTGGAATAAGTCCTGGTCAAATGCGAATTTGGGAAATAAAGCTTTTCCTGAAAAATCATTTCCCAAATTCTTCATGAATTCACAATCTAGAGACTGCCTGATCCACAATACTTTCTCCTTTCAAATTGGAGTAGACGCTTTTCTTTCTCCTTGTGCTGTTAAGAAAAACAGAAACAGCACAGACTAAAATGCCTCAAGTTTAATATGTTCACCTTTGTCAAATTTTTGACTTTAAAAAAAAAAAACCATAGGCTTCTTTACCTTGGCATTTAAAATTTTTTTTCACTATCGCAGTTGCTTCTTTTCACTTATTATTTATGTATTTATATTTATTATTTTTGGCTGCCCTGGGTCTTCGCTGCTGCTCTCTGGCTTGCAGCGAGCTTCTTCCTTGTTGCAGCCTCCCCTTGCCAAGCACTGGGCTCTAGAGCCCTGGCTCAGTAGTTGTGGTGCTGGGGCTTAGTTGCTCTGGGGCATGTAGGATATTCTCAGACCAGGGACTGAACCCCTGTGCTCTGAACTGGCCGGCAGATTCTTAACCACTGGACCACTAGGAAAGTTCTGCACTTATTTTTAAATCAACTGTAATCACAAACAATAGACCAAAGCGAGTTGTTTCAGATTTTTTGAGAACGCATAAGTTAAAAATTGGAAACTTTTTCTATACCAACTTTGCATCTGACAGCTGCTTAATAAATACATCTGACTGTAAATAATCTACAATTTCTCAAAACCAAAGACCTGAAAATCAGCAATGATAAATTGAAAGCAAAAGCTTATTGTTTAGTCGCTCAGTCGTGTCCGACTGTTTTGCGACCCCAAAGACTGTAACCTGCCAGGATCCTCTGTCCATGGGATTGCCCAGACAAGAATACTGGAGTGGGTTGCCATTTCCTTCTCCAATAAGCAAAAGCTTATTGTCCACTAAAACAACAACAACAACCCTAGCTCCCACTGTCCGCTCACCCGTTCCCCTTGGAGATATGAATTTTTAATTGTTTTGAAACCGTCATGGTCCTTTGGGAACGGCCCCCAAAACTTAAGTTTGATGCTGAAGCAAGACACAACAGTAGAGCAGCATTAATTTCTGCTTTCTTTACTGTTTTCCTGCACTTAACGCCTGCGCTTTAAATTGTCAAGTTAACCCTCTGGAATATTAAAGGGACTGAAAAAAGGTATTGAGGTTACATTCTGAATAAACAACAGAGGCCTGGCCTTTCCCGCGTACGCAGCCGGCCTTCTCTTTGCAGTCAGTTCCCCAGTTCGCTTTGCCTGGGACAGAGACTATCCCCATCCCACCTCGGTCCGGCCAAAAACGCGTGGGAACAAAGAACAAGGACTCGCCGCTAACCAAAGGCCACCCGCTGGAGCCAAGCGCAGAGATGGCAGCGTAGGGTAGAAGCAAGGACTAAGATAAACGCTTCCCAGGACCTTGACGACCACTCACCCATCAGCGGCTTGTAGGTTTCCTTGGAGAGGCTCCCGGATTAGCAGACCAAGCCACCTCGCCCGGACATCCGGGCCAAAGTGCCCTCGACGGCTCCGCCTCCTGGTAACCCGGGCGACCGCTCCGAAGCCCCGCCCCTCCCCTCGCTTCCGGGTCTCGGCTCGGAGGCCCCGCCCCCTGAGCCGGCGACACGGCCTGCCTCTCCAGCGCGGAGAGAGCGGGTGGGTTCGCAGCGTGAAGCGCGTGTCTGCGTGGCGGTGGAGTTCTCTCCCGGAGGCCGACTATGGCGGGCCCGCTGACTGTGCCCTGGATGCCTCCACATGACCCGGGGACGCCGGCGCTGTCGGTGGTGGACATGCACACAGGCGGCGAGCCCCTGCGCATTGTGCTGGCGGGGTGTCCGGAGGTGGTCGGCCCCACGCTGCTGGCCAAGCGGCGCTACATGCGCCAGCACCTTGACCATGTGCGGCGACGGCTCATGTTCGAACCCCGGGGGCACCGGGACATGTACGGAGCTGTGCTGGTGCAGAGCGAGCTGCCCGACGCGCACCTGGGCGTCCTGTTCCTGAACAACGAGGGCTACAGTTCTATGTGCGGCCACGCTGTGCTGGCGCTGGGCCGCTTTGCGCTCGACTTCGGGCTGGTGCCGGCGCCTCCGTCCGACGCCCAAGAGGCACTGGTCAACATCCATTGCCCGTGCGGGCTGGTGGCCGCCTTCGTGGAGTGCGAGGGCGGCCGCAGTCGTGGCCCGGTGCGCTTCCACAGTGTCCCGGCCTTCGTGCTGGCCACAGGTAACCTGCAGGACCCTTCCGGCCCTGCAGCCGGGGATCCAACTAATTACACTAACTGTCTCTGTGGCTTGGAGCCCACGAGCGCAACTAACCCACCCCACAAGCTTTTACAATCAAACAGAAGGTAATTGTAAATGCCTGCAAGTGTATGTCAGCATCTTAGCCTTGTGAATTTGTGTGATGCATGCTATTTGATTGGGGCTTCTCTAGTGGCTCAGCAGCAGAGAATCCACCTGCCAGTGCGGAAGACAGGAAGCTAGGTTGGGAAGATCCCCTGGAGAAGGTAACGGCAGCTCACGCCGGTATTCTGTCTGGGAAACCCCATGGACAGAGAAGCCTGGCAGGCTGCAGTCCATGGAGTCGCAAAGAGTGGGGCACGACTTAGCCATTCAACAACAATACTCATATTGATTATCTCGCAGACGTGTCCATCTGTGATTAAGGGAGAGCCTCGAGGAGTACAGAATTACGTGTTTCCCTTACTCAACGCTTCGTTCCCCTCTCTCAGGCATTCCAGAAGATTTTGCAGTTGGATAAACCAGGGTCCACTAGGGTCAAGGAAAGTGCAAAGAGCAACCACGTACTGGGCTCCAGGGTGGCTCAGAATATGCTTGCTGAGCACGTTATCGACCCCTGACAAGTTAGTAAACACAGGTTGCTGGAGCTCGTCTATAAAAAGTGTCTTTCCCACTTCTTGGAGGAAGAATTAAATCTTTTCAAGAATATACAGCTGTTGCTGCTCTTACTTTTTAATAATAGAAAAAAGTGTCTGGGTCCAAATCCTGACTCCTCTTTAAAGCTATGCAGCCTCATTCGCTTTCCATTCCTACTGAGTCTTCATTTTTATCTCAATTGAGTTTTTTTGAGGATTTTGTATACGCGAATGCAAGGTACCTAGAAGTTTAAAAAATGACTTAGCGGCAGCAGCAGCAGAAATAGAAAGACTGCGGAATATATCAGGTTGGTAGTTCTCTAGGAATGCATAGCCTTGAAAAGGTTTTGGTGGGTTCTCCAGTACAGAGCCTGTATGTGATGCTAAACAATGTAATTATAATCCTTACAAAGAGGGAGATCCTTAAAAATCCTATCAGTGAAGGCTGAATTCTATCAGAGGAGGCTTTAGTAGTCTGACTAGAACTGAGCTGGGTGCTAATTTAGTCAGTACAGGTATAGGGTTATCACTCCTTTTCTTCAAAGACTTCAGGCCATGCAAATCATTCTGTTAATTTAATCTTGAGCCTCCGGATGGATTGGGGTTCCCAATTAACCTGTTTATGAATGTTATGAACGATGCAGTAATAGCCCAGGTGTTTGAGAGTCTTAGAACAGCCTCAGACAGCTGAAACACACAAGTTAGTAAAAACTGATACCATTTGCCCAGAAGAAATGGTGTCACATCGAATTGGGAGGGCACATAAGGGAGATGAGAATTTATGTTAGGATTGCATCTTAAAAAACCTCAACTGTTAACTGGCTTGGTTACCTGACTCCTCCGCCTCCCACCAACCGCCAGGCCACCCCAGCAGCAGATTAGAAGCACTCTAGATTTTGTGGAAAATGACAGCTGGCAGCAGGATCACCAGCTGTGTACATTATAGTTTGGAGCAGCCAATACGACAAGCACAGTAGTTCCTGAAAGCATCCTCGTGTGACCATAAAATAATCAGTGGGCATTTATGGTCACTTTGAGTCATTAAGAAAATGAAATCCTTAAATTCTCTACTTTGAAAGTTGCTTAAAAGGCAGACTGATAGTGTTCAAGACCATTGCTTTGCCCCTTCCCATCTCTGTAACCTTGTGGAAGGGATTCCAAGCCTCAGTGTCATCTATAAAGAGAAGATAACAATAGTCCCCACCTCAGAGTTGCTGAGTTCATTGCTATGCCACCCAGCTAAAGTGAAAACTAATTGTCATCACTATATTTAAGTACTAGAACAGTATGCAGTCAGTGAATGTTTTTGAGTAAATAAATGAAACTCAGAGCAGAATATGTTCATTGGTCCTTGTAAGAGCCCTATTCCTGCTGGAAGTTAAACTCTGGGCTTTCATATCGATATTTATTACATTCCTAATCTGCCAAGCATTCCCCACACATTATCACATGAAATTCTCTAAATAATCCTCTTCGGAAGGAAACAATTCCATTTTTCACATGAGGACTCCAAGGCCACACTTAGCTTTCTCCATTCTGGCAGTCCCTCATCTCCATCTATTTCCTCAGTCTCCTCTCATTAAACCTGCTTTGCATGTTGCATCAACATCAAGATAAAACATTTTTCTCTTTTGCTGTTAAGTTCCACTGGCATATTTTACTCTTCATTATAAATTTGCTCTGACACATTATGTATTAAAAGGATTCTGCGATTCTTCTCTGAAACTGATAGCTCCCTGATGTCTTTCTATGACTCACTGTGCAAACCAAGGAGTATAAGACCTATTTTACTTTACACAACTTAATTTCTAAATTGAGACCCCTTTACCCTGTTGGTTGACTTTGCCTCATCCTTCCATGGGCCCTTTTCTGATATATGTTTGAGCAAAGGTTTCTTAAAAGTTCCATCTTGGAGACAAGGGCCTTAACCACTTGCATAGTTAACCAGGGAAACATCATCTACCCCATCCAGTGGCCCCTGCCCCTGTCTCCTCCTCCCTCTTCCTGTTGCTATCTCTGCCACATCCCTTAGCCTCCTCACTGTGCTGTGGGAAAGACCACACAGGTCTGCAGTCAGAACCTTCAATCTCTTTTCTTGGCCTAGAGGAAATTTCTCTACTGACCAGGAGGACTATTCTTCCTTTGGGACACTCCTTTGCCAACAAATCTTCCCCTGATAACTTAGGTCTCTATGAACCAAACACAGAAAGACCTGCTTTCTGTTCTGCTGTATGCCTCCCCTAGAGGCAGTGATCATTAAGCCTATTTGACCTAGGGAGGAGAAAGAGAAGAAAATGCAAAGAAAGGTCAACAGTTTTAATGTCCCCAAATATCACCAGCCCCATTCCTTTGGAAATACAAATTCATGATTTCAAACAACTGCAGTTCAGGTGAAATTTGGGGTATGTCAGGGACTTAAAATACCCAAATAAAAACCCTGATGCAAAATGATACTGTAAAGGCCAGTGATTCTATAATGGCTTTATTCTGGATATTGCCTGTAGGATACTTCCTTGAGATGAAAATTTCTAGATAAATAAGTATCTGAAACTTTTTTTTTTCATTTTGTTTTGACGTTATAGCTGAAGAAAACCAGTTTGTGAATAGGATTCAAAATCCTCACTGTTTTAAACCATTCCCAATAGTATGAGAGGGACCTACATTTTTCTTCATAGTTTTCACACATTTATAGCCCAGAGTTTCCTCTCTCTCTCTGCTTCAATGATGTTTTCTAGAAAAGATCTTCAGAATAGTTAACAAAATATGTAACTATGATTTAGGAAAAACATTTAGAACATTTAGATGTTCTAAAACTTACGTGAACCTCATTGAAGTTAAAAGTAGATGTACTTACCTAAAGGTCTGTTATTATTTACTTGATGCACATTCATTTTCAAAATTGATTTTTGCTGCATTCCTAAGACAGGAAAAAGTACTCTTCGCCTCCCCCACCCCCCAAAAATACACATGAATTTAAAATGATGTGAATTTTATTGCTGAAATACTAAAAACAAACTTATTTTCAAACACATCTCTTTTAGATTTCCTGGTGGATGTTGCTGGTCATGGAAAGGTGGTGGTGGACGTCGCATATGGTGGTGCATTTTATGCATTTGTTAGTGCTGAAAAGTTAGGACTCGATGTTTGTTCTGCAAAGACAAGGGACCTCGTGGCTGCAGCAAGTGCAGTGACAGAAGCAGTGAAGGCTCAGGTCAGTACCGATGCTGCTGTCATAGCTGAGAGCCTCCTTTGTGACATGAAGGGAATATAAATGACATGTCTACAGAAGTTAAACATCTCTACATTTAGATTACTAGTCGTACTAAGAATAGGGTGCTGGTTGTAATCTTACACTCTAGAGCAAGACTACCTGGGTGTTGTAGATTTGCCATTTGTAACCTTGAACCAGTTACATTGCCTCCATGTGCCTCAGTTTTCCTGTCTGTAAATGGAAATTATGAAATTGGTGCTTCATAGGGAGTTGTAAGAGTAAGTCAGTATGTGTAAAGGACTTAGAATAGTGCCTTCGCCATAGTAAATGTTCAACAAATGACAACTGTTAACTTTAAAAATAAGTAATAATGTAATTTGTGGTTATTTAAACAAATAGAAAATAGATAATATTACACTTTGAAATGCTTTTGATATGCGTGGTCATTCTGCAAAACTTGAAAATAATGAATGTCAAATATAGCTTACAAAATAGATTTCATTAAATCTGATCAGAATTTCTCTTATTTCACAGAGAATATTAATTCCTAGTTAGTGAATTTTTTTCTATATTGCTGAGAAGTAATAACTCAAGTAACTCCAGTTTGACTTGGGAAAACTGTTGTTATAAAATCAGTTTAGATAATAAGAAATTCTAGAATATTCTTTCACTTCTAGCACAAGTCTGACATTTTACCTAATTGGGTCCAATATATAAAACTCATATACATACTTGAATGTTTTAGCATATGAAAATTTAATTGTCATTCTAAGTAAAAAATAACTTAGGAAAGACAGAGTCTAGAATACTTCTACTAATAATTATTTAAGGCCTATTTAACATATCTGAGGCTTTAATTTAACATAATAACCTATCACTTTATAACCTAAATAGCAAAATGAAAATATATACTATAACCCTGTTCTAAATTATCATTTTTCCAGGACTTCCAATACAAATATGTAGAATTATCATAAAAACTTCTAAAACTCTGGACTTAACATCTGTTTTCTGTTCCAGTTAGAAGGCAGCTGATAGTTTGAGTTAACAATTTGACGCAAAGTAATTTGACCTTATTTTTTAATAAATCAAGAGGAAAAGGCATTGTTTTCTTAATAGAAGGAGGAAGTTTGAACTTCTCATGAAAGCTGGAACGTCTCACTAAGGTGGTGAGGGGTGGACTTTGAGGGAGGAAGGGTTCTGAGGAAAATATGAGAGGCTCTGTCAGTGATGAAGCAGCCAGTAGTTCTACTTTGTGAATTGCTGACCACTCATGCTGCTTATGCGGATGTAGGCAAAGGCCGTTTGGGAGGGAAGGGGGCTAAAGTAGATGTAATATAAATTTGTCCCTATCCTTTTAACAAACGTCTACCAAGGACTTATTGTATGTCAGATACTATGTTAGATGCTGGAGACCAGAGGAAGAACAAACCCCAGCACCTTCAAGGAGCTCAGTCTAGTGGGGGCAGCATCCCTGTGTGCCGTGTGATGTACTGGAGCCGGGCATGGGGGCTTTAAGGGGATGGAGAACAAAGGTCCAATATGCAGGCTTCTTTAACTGGGTTATAGATGGACTCCTTGGATTTTAAGACTCCATATCTCTTCAACTGCTTTAAATGATAGGTAAGTGGTAGGGGAATGTACTAACCATCGGGATACAATAGAAGTAAGATTATAGTCATTTTGGCCAGGCTAACAGACGTTACAGAAATCCAGAAGTTAAACCACCAGACCTCCCAAGAAGAATAGGAAGCATTGCACATTTGAGCCTGACCAAGCTTTACTGCTCATGTGACTTAGCTTCCCTGCCATTGCCTGCTTCTGTGTGTACCTGCTGTTTTTTTAATGATACTGACTTCAGTCCTTTATAATAAACCTTTTTTGCCCCCATCCAATTGCTTCTCTTAACCTAATAGCTTCTGCAACCTTATACTTTTTGCTTGCTCATGGCCTCTTACAGTTCTTGTGTTTATCTGTGTTATTAATTTCAGCTCTAGATACTCATTGCTTGACTTTTCTGCATTATTCTCTTCAAGTTCCTTAGGGTGAGATAAGGATTGCCTTTCTCTTCCTGTTTGATCAGCCATGGCTGGCCTGTGAATTGACTGTCCTGGGGTCAATCCTGAGGTCAGTGCTTCAAAGAGTGCATATGTTTGGGGGTTAAGTGTATAAAATACGGCTATTCCTTTAGTAGAGGATATGTGCAGGATGACTCCCTTAGAAAGGGCTCAAAGTGTAAGAATCATAACTTCCAACAAAAGTATCTTTATTCATCTAGAAAAATGTGTAATTTCTAAAATCAATATTTAGTGTTGTGACCCAAAAAATATTTTTTAAAATGATAAAGATGGAAAAATTATATCTAAGAGTACCCCATATCTGTTATTTAAAAGAAAAATTTGAATGAAAGTATTTGTTTTACATGTGGTTGTTAATTATTTTATTTACAGTTTAAAATTAATCATCCTGACAGCGAAGACCTTGCTTTTCTATATGGAACTATATTAACAGATGGAAAAGACACTTACAATGAGGAACCAACCACCAATATCTGTGTGTTTGCAGATGAACAGGTATTAAAGCTGGGATTTTTAGGCACACAGCCAGGTAACATGGAACTAGAACACTGTGAACACTATCTTCATTTATTCTGAAACAGGTTGACAGAAGTCCGACCGGCTCAGGAGTGACAGCCCGAATTGCCCTTCAGTATCACAAAGGGCTTCTAGAACTGAACCAGACCAGAGCCTTTAAAAGCAGTGCAACTGGCTCAGTATTCACAGGGAAGGCTGTGAGGGTGAGTGGTCTCTGTAGCTTCTTGTCTGTAAATATCTTACTTTTGATTCTGGAGCCCTGAGTTGGATGTTAGATAAGTTTCTTCATTAAGCTCTTAGAAGAGGACTGAAAAAGGACTGACAAAGGACACAAGACTGAAAAAACTTCTGTTCAACTAGGATATTGGTTTTCAAAGTATGGAAAGGACCTTGGGGTCCTATCCATGGGTCCACAAGGTCAAAGCTATATTCATAATAATACTGAGATGCTGCTTGCTCTTCACTTTCATCATTTCACAAACGTACAGTGGAATTTTCCAGGAGCTACATGGTATGTGGTATCTTAACTGATTGAATGCAGAAGCAACAATGAGAATCTAGCTGCCTTTAGTTAAGCCAGACATTAAAGAGGTTTGTTAAAATGTAAAAAATGCTGTTTCTCATTACATGTTTTTTTGTTGGAAGAGGTAGCTATTTTCACAAAAATTTGTTTATTACAACATGCAACAGATTTATTATTTATAAATGAATTAATGAACAAATATGTTTAATTTCCAATATAGAAAATATTAATTGATATAACCTAAAAAACTCTTTGAGGTCCATATTCATTTTAGCATTGTTTGTTCTGGTTCTGTAAAAAATGGCCTAGTATTTTGATAGAGATTGCATTAAGTCTGTACATTGCTTTGGGTAGTATGGCCGTTTTAATAATATTATGTTTTCCAGTCCAAGAGCATGGAATATCTGTTTGTTTCTTTACATCATCTTCAGTTTCTTTAATCCGTGTGTTATAGTTTTCAGTATATAGGTCTTTCACCTCCTTGGTTAAGTTTATTCCTAGGTATTTTTTGACCCAGTTTTAAATGAGATTTTTTTTTTTTTTTTACTTTTTCTGATATTTCATTATTAGTGTATAGAAATGTGACAGATTTCTGTATATTAATCTTATATCTTGCAACTTAGAACTTTATTAGTGCCAATAGTTTTAGAGTGGAGACTTTAGGGTTCTCTAAATAGAGTATCATGTCATCTGCAAATAGTGACAGCTTACCTCTTCCTTCCCAATTTGGATATATATTTTTTCATATCTGATTGCTATGGCTAGGATTTCTGATACTAGGCTAAACAGAAGTAGCATAAATGGGCAACCTTGTCTTGTTTCTGAATTTACCGGGAAGGCTTTCAGCTTTTCACCATTGAGTATTATATTGGCTGCAGGTTTGTCATAAATGGTCCTTGTTATGCTGATATGTTCTCACTATACCCACTTTGATGAACATTTTTAATTATGAATGGATGTTTAATATTCTGAGATGCTTTTTCTGCATCTATTGAGATGATTATGTGGTTTTTGTCTTTCCTTTTGTTAATGTAGTGTATCACATTGATTGATTTGTGTATGTTGAACCATCCTTGTGACCCTGGTATAAATCCAGCATTATCATGGTATATGATCTTTTTTTTTTTTTTTTTTGTATTGTTGGATTGGTTTGTTGAGGTTTTTGGCCACTATATTCATCAAAGATACTGACCCAAATTTTCTACTTTTTTAGTGTCTTTGTCTGCTTTTGTATTAAGGTAATGGCTGGTGATGTCCTCAAATCTTAGGGTATAAAGGGATCCTAAGACCAAAATGTTTGAGAACCATTAAACTAGGTTTAACTTCCCTGGTGGCTCAAAGGTTAAAGCATCTGCCTGCAATGCAGGAGACCTGGGTTGGATCCCTGTGTCGGGGAGATCCCCTGGAGAAGGAAATGGCAACCCCCTCTAGTACTCTTGCCTGGAGAGTCCCATGGCAGAGGAGCCTGGTGGGCTACAGTCCACGGGGTCACAAAGAGTCAGACACGACTTTGTTTTTATTCTATAGGAATATTCCATTTTATATAGTAAGATGTGAAAGTGCTGAAAAGTTGTGGAAAGTAGAGTTCTTATTAACATAGTGCTAAGTATCTTAAGTCATGTCCAACCCTTTGAGACCCCATGGACTTTAGCCCACCAGAGTCCTCTGTCCATAGGATTCTCCAGGCAAGAATACTGGAGTGGGTTGCCATTTCCTTCTTCAGGCGATCTTCCCAACCCAGGGATCCAACCCAGGTCTCTTAAGTCTCCTGCTTTGGCAACCAAGTTTTTACCACTAGTGCCACCTGGGTACCCCTTATTAATATAATGTAATCAAATTTTAAATGTGCTAGCAGAGCTAATTAATGAATTTACTCATAGTTGTAAGTGAAATCTACTATAGTATGATTAAATTGCATCTGGTAAATTAATATACTCACAAAGAGTCCTTTAATATAGCAAATAATTTATCCTAATAAAGATTTAAAATCTAATATAGCGGTTTTTAAGTTTTGTTTTTCTGAATACTGAATTTTTTTCAAGTTAGGGATTTCTACACAATACAGTAATCTTAATGGAATACCATGTTATATGCAGAAGTTTGAAATACATTGTCTTCAAGTGTGAGATTTTAGATAAAATTGTAATTGTCAACATTTATTGGGTGCTTCACTACGTGTTAATTTCTAAGCTCAGCACTTCAGATATACCATCTCATGTAATTCTCACAAGAATCCAGTGAAAGTTTAGAGTTTAGATACTTTGCAGAGGTCAAACAGACAGCAGAGCCAGGCTATGAAGATGGGTCTCTCTGAGCAGACCCTGTACTGGTAAACACCCTATTTTCTTGCTCTTAGGCAAAACATTTGATGCAGATGGGCAGTTTCACCCATGTGAGAATGAACTCTATTCTCAACCACCCAGATTTTCATTCCTACCATGCTTATCTGTGCCTCCCTCCCGAGTCTAACACTGTCCACTAAACTTATTTCAAGATGATTGTCTCAGAGATACCTCAACTCATTAAAAAGTTCTTCCTTCCTAAATATGTTCTTTCCTATCTCATTCCCCATCTTGGTGGTGTAGCTGCACTTCCAGGCTAGACACTGTGGTCATATTTAACTCATCTCTATTCTCACCACCTGTGTACATCAGCCCCCAGGTCTATCAGTTCTGCCTCCAAAGTATCTCTATATTTTGTTCTGCATTCTCACTAAAAACTGTCCTCCTGTCTCTAGATTTAATTGATGAATTAAAGTTGCCTCTTAACAGGTTGCTGGGTTTCTAGTCTCTCTTTTCCCCAATTAGTTCCCCACTTTACAGCTAAACTTAATCTAAAAACATGAATACAGTCACTTACCTTAAAAGCCTCCCAGTTGCCTATATGATCGCTGTACTCAGTTGCGTCCAACTCTTTTCGACCCTATGAACTATAGCCCACCAGGCTCCTCTGTTCATGGGATGCTCCAGGTGAGAATACTGGAGTGGGTTGCCATGCCCTCCTACAGGGGGTCTTCCTGACCCGGGGATCGAACCCACGTCTCCTGTGTCTCCTGTACCCCAGGTGGTTTCTTTACCGCTGAGCCACTGGGGAGGCCCACTTAACTCTGGGATTTTCTTTAAAATGATAAAATTTGAGAATACAACTTTTAGGCTAGGTAAACTATGCTGGCAATACCTTGATACTCTCCTTTCATCATCTTTTTTCAGGAAGCAAAATGTGGTGATTTTAAAGCTGTCATAGTGGAAGTATCCGGACAAGCACATTACACAGGTACCGCAAGTTTTATAGTAGAAGATGATGACCCACTGAGGGATGGATTTCTTCTCAAATAACTTCTATGGCTTGCAAGGGCTTTCTTTTCCTAGAAATTGTTATCATTAGTTATTTTTCTCTGAATTATGTGGAAAACTATATCCACACTGTACATGTAAACCAACTGAGATTCTAAAATACTGTGGCTAAATATAAAGTCATTATTCCTCAGTTTGTACATGTATATTGGTATAACTATCACTTACAGAATATAAAGTATCCAAAATGAAGAATACTTTTCTAATTATTAACACATCAGGTAAAATTAAAACCTTAGTTCTTCTTACTTACTTAGTTCTTATTACTCTGTGGTAGTCACTGTGATATTTTGTTTTAAATGCTCTAAGCTTGAATTGTAGCCCTCACAACAATGGGTCTTACAAGTTTATTATTTTAGTCTTCCAGTTTTTGAGTACAATCATGCCCTCTCTCTGGAGAAGGAAATGGCAATCCACTCCAGTATGCTTGCCTGGAAAATTCCATGGACAGGGAGACCTGGTGGGCTTTAGACTATGGGGTTGCAAAGAGTCAGACATGACTGAGCACACAGTACCTGCCCTCTCTCTAAGCACGATGTAAGGGAGATATATTATTATAAAGTCCTCAACACTTAGCAGTCATAAACTGGGAAGGAGGGGCGTGGTCAGCTTCTTTGGGTGGAAGTTGTTGTAGCTGCTGCTGGGATGTCCTCTAAGCTGCAAAGACCAGCTCCTATCCCCATGAACTTGAGAGAAGACCAAGAATTAGGCTTCTGATATATCATTAAGGCTTTTATAAAAGGGTTGTTTATTGCATTATTTAAGTATAGGTATACAGTCAGAGTCAATCAGTGAATCTCTATAGTGGGGCAAATCTCATACTCTACCAACTACATGCTGCTGCTGCTAAGTCACTTCAGTCATGTCCGACTCTGTGCGACCCCATAGACGGCAGCCCAACAGGCTCCCACGTCCCTGGGATTCTCCAGGCAAGAACACTGGAGTGGGTTGCCATTTCCTTCTCCAGTGCATGAAAGTGAAAAGTGAAAGTGAAGTCGCTCAGTCGTGTCCGACTCTTTGCAACCCCTTGGACTGCAGCCTTCCAGGCTGCTCTGTCCATGGCATTTTCCAGGCAAGAGCGCTAGAGTGGGGTGCCATCGCCTTCTCCGAACTACATGCTAGGTAATTTAAAACATGAAAGAAATGTTAACTGTTAGCATTCTGGCTAGTTAATTATCTGTGAGTCTGTTAAAAAATTAAAGTTTGATTATTATAAAATGAAGTACTAAAAATTAATCAACATGTGATTTTCTTAATATTCAGTAAACTTTTATAAAATGAAATAAAAATGAAATTTTTATTATAAAATGAAGTACTTTATAAAATGAAATACTAAAAATTAACATGTGATTCTCTTAATATTCAGTAAACTTTTTTTGAGGTAAGTAGTAGTATTTCTCTTTCTTAGCATACAGTGAAGTAATTAATTCATTTCAACTGGCTCTGTCATCCAGCAAGTCTGTACACATCCTGTTATTAGGTCTGTGATTGAATTACCTATCCAAAATGAAGACTATAAAGTTAATGTTCTTGATTTCCTTATTAAATACACAAAAACTAATGTTTTCCACTCATTATCTCTTATAATTTGTAGTAAAGAATTCATTTACCTCCAAAAAAACACTAAATATGACCAAGAAATTTTCTACAGATTAAAGAGATTTTCTTTACTTTTTTTTTTTTTGGCCAGAGAAACATTTTTTTCTTTTTTTAAAAGTATTTATTTTTTAATTGAAGAATAATTGCTTTACAGAATTGTGTTGGTTTCTGCCAAACATAAGTATGAATCAGCCAAAGGCATACACATGTCCCCTCCCTCGCCCGTTACACTTTTGAAAAATAGAAACAGAACCACTGTTTTCTCTCTAAATTTCACAAGTCACATTAATTTTTAAAAAAATGCAAACTGATATTTAGTAGGTTTTACTGTTGTTTCAAAATTCTCTACAGACAGTGCACCTTCTGATCAATTGCACCCTGGCTAGAACTCCCTCTGCCCACCCGTGGTACGCCACTGTGTTTATCTCATTTATGGATATGAGAGAAATGGAAGTCAGATGTGTTAAATTACTCTCCTAAGGTCACATTTGGGGCTTCCCTGGTGGCTCCCTAGTAAAGAACCTGCCTTCCAATGCAGGAGACATGGGTGTACTCCCTGGGTCAGGAAGATCCCCTGGAGAGCGAAATGGCAACCCACTCCAGTATTCTTGCCTGGGTGGCAAAAGAGTCAGGCATGACTTAGCAACTAAACAACAACAGGTCACATTTGGGGCTATCATTCTAGCTCTGCTGGCTCCAGGTCCAGTATTTTCCTGCTACACTTCCTCCACTTCTGAGACAGGACAGCCAGAACTTGTTTTATGATATAGTACTTCAACAAAAATATTCTGTTTCCTAAACATTGAAAAATAAATACTGCCTAAGTATTCCTAAATTCTAATCCAAACCAGAGCCAAACCCTTGCAATAATATTCATTCCTTCTGTATTTCACCGTGCCTTCCACAGAATCAAACCACTAGGGAAATCAACAGCTATTCCTCTTGCTTCCACTTGTCTAATCAGTCATGAAGCCTTATTGATTCTGCCTTCTAAATACTGTTCACTTCTCCCCCATCCCATCCTTGCTAAGGGGCCTGCCTCATCACTAAGCTCTTTCAAGCAACCTCCTTCCTGTCACCGGTTCCTCCCTCTAAGCTATTACCAAGTATCATCATAACAAGATGAAACAAACACCCCTTGTCCACCTTCTCTCTTCAGCCTCCTGTCACCCTTTTCCCTTCCTTTTGTAGTCAAGCTTCTAGATTCCTTACTCTCTTCTCATTAGTATATTTTTTCATCTTCCATTTGCTACTCAACTATTATAGTCTGATTTTGACTTGATTACTCATTGGAAGCTATGCTTGATCTAACCTAGATTTAATGGTCACTCACGGGTTTATATGTTAAAAAGCAGATTCATTACTTTGCCTACAAAGGTCCATGTAGTCAAAGGTATGGTTTTTCCAGTAACCAAGTACAGATGTGACAGCTGGACAATAAAAAAGGCTGAGCACCAAAGAATTGATACTTTTGAACTGTGATGCTGGAGAAGACTCTTGAGTCCCTTGGACAGCAAGGAGATCAAACCAGTCTATCCTAAAGGAAATTGTCCTGAATATTCATTGGAAGGACTGATACTGAAGCTGAAGCTCCAATACTTTGGCCACATGATGCAAAGAGCTGACTCATTGGTAAAGACCCTGATACTGGGGAAGATTGAAGGCAGAAGGAGAAAGGGATGACAGAGGATGAGATGGATGGACCATTGACCTAATGGACATGATTTTGAGCAAACGCTGGGAGATGGTGAAGGACAGGGAAGCCTGGTATCCTGTAGTCCATGGAGTCGCAAAGAGTCAGACATGACTGAGCGACTGAACAACAACAAGGGTTTACTTAATCCATGGTGGATGCTGGCACTTGCTTCCGGCAGGCAAGTGTGGTACATTTTGGAGCAGGAACCTCTATTCCCTCGGTGTAGAGCTCCAGGGAATAGGAGCCAGGGACCTGGGTTCTATCCTTGGCTTCTTTTTTGTGCTCTTTCGACCCGTCTGCTGATGCTCTGAGGTGGATGTCTGTGGATTTGGTCAGTACCATTCCTTTCCCCTTCTTTTATCAACAACACTCTCCTTTTCCTTTGGGAAACTATCCATCCCCCGCATGTCGCCTTGCTGAGGCCACCAGGTAAGGGTACTCCAGTCAGACTCTCCCCACCAAGACCTGGGATCTTACGAGAAATGACATAAGGTCTGAAAAATGGTTGTAGCAGACTTATTCCTGTAGATCCCTAAAGAGATCGCTCTCAGTTCCTCTACCTGTGGAGTTGCCCTGACTTCTCTTGCTCTTGGGGTTAGCTATTAATTAAGACTGTCCTTTTGAACTCTCCCTATCCTTCTAGCCAGTTTTGTTTTTGCTTAAATGAGACAGTAACCTCATTGTATTGCTTATATCCGAAGACCCCAATCCCGACACTAATCCTTAAAATCTCTTCCCATCCTTTACTGTAAATGCTTAGTTCAGACTCTTGTCATTTCTCTCCTGGGCTATTATAATGCCTTTTCTTAACTGGTCTCCCAGTTGCCAGACTCTTCCTATAGTCATTATATGTTTAAACATCTATGACATTGTAATATACTTGTGTTTGCCTAAAACTGTAAGGTTCTTTGGGCTGGGATCCTTGTTTCTGAAAACCTAGTACAGAGGTTTTCAAAAGAAAACAAAAGTAATCTATTATATGTTTTTGTCTTAGTGGTTTTCAGCTGAGGTTGGCCCCCCTCTCACCCTCTTCCTCAACATTTTGCAATGTCTCAAGACATTTTTACTTGTCACTACTGCCATCTCATGGGTAGCGACTAGGAATACTGTTAAACATCCTACAATGCATAGGGTAGCCTCCACAAGAAAGAATTATCTGGCTCAAAATGTCAGTAATGCTGAGACCAAGACAGCGAGTCTTATTTTACCACCCTGCTGTGCTGTGTTTAGTTGCTCAGTTGTGTCCAGTTCTTTGTGATCCCGTGGGCTGTAGCCTGTCAGGCCTCTCTGTCCGTGGGGATTCTCCAGGCAAGAATACTGGAGTTGGTTGCCATGTCCTCCTCCAGAGGATCTTCCCGACTCAGGGATCAAACCCAAGTCTACCGCATTGCAGGCAGATTCTTTAACATTGGAGCCACCAGAGAAGCCCTTTTATCACCTTAAATGAACTTTATTTATACTGTAAATTTCCAGTAGAATATTTTTCCCCACCCAAATGAGCACCCAAAACACTAATATTGTTGATACTGAGACCTGAAAGTATACTAATCATTCTTTAGATCAGTGTTTCTCAAACTTGCATCAGAATCACTTGCAGGGCTGGTAGCTGGGCTCCATCTGCAGAGTCGCAGATTCAGGAGATTTGTGGTAGGGCCTGAGAATCTGCATTTCTAACAAGTTCCCAGGTCATGCCAATGCTGCTGGTCCAGGGTCCACACTTTGCAGACCACTGCTTTAGAGAACCTAAGGGTTTATAAATTACACTTTCCCCCGAACGATGCCATGCCCAGAAACTTGAGATGCAAGCTTCCCTGAGCAGGCAGACCCTTCCTGTTCCTGAAATCTTCCTGCCAGGTACCTGGAGCTGCATCTGTGGTGACTCCAGCACCTTAAACTCAAAACATACCACCTTCCAGAGAACTGACAAAGACTGAAAGCAGGGCAAGGAAGCAGTGACTCTCCCCTCTTCCCTGATGCACGTGAGACAGTCACAGTCCTGAGGGCCAGGCCCTTGAAAACAAGGTGACATCCCTTCTCCAGGATCCGTATCCTAGCTCCTCAGAGCACCTGTATCAGAATCACATTGAGGATTTAGATTCCTGGGCCCATCCTCAGTAATCCTGGGAGTCAGCCAGTGACTGCATTTTAATAAGCTTACTACATCAGTGGTTCTCAAAGCCTGGTCCTTGGACCAGCAATATCATATACCCAGTAACTTGTCAGAAATGCAAATTTTCAGACAGGACCCCATACCTATTGAATCTGAACCCCTGAAGTTGGACCCAGTCACTTGTGTTTTAACAAGCCTTCCAAGTCAGCAGTCCCCAACCTTTTTGGCACCAGGGACTGGTTTCCTGGAAGACAATTTTCTCACAGACAGAGCTGGGTGAGGCATGGTTTAGCTGTCACCCCCTGCTCACCTCCTGCTGTGCAGTCTGGTTCGAACAGGCCAGGGACCTCTACTGGTCTGTTGCCTGGGGGTTGGAGACCCCTGCTGTAGGTGACTCTTGCCTGCTCATGTTTGAGAATACCTGGTTTAAGTCCTGCTCCCTCCTGTTTTCATGCTCCCTCCTAAGATTTCCGAATTTAGACTTTTCCACTTCAGGTTCTAGATTCCTTTCCTACTTGTAGATGTCAGAAGCACCCACAGGAAGCAACCACCCCCTCTCCCCTCCCTACCTCTCTGTAGAACATGTATATGGAACCAGAGAGTGTGAGAGTGAACCCCTATTGAATTTGGCCATCTATATGAGGGCCACTCCCGTTTTAATCTGGCCGGCAGTTGTCCCCAGGAGCTCCACCTGGCACTTTCTGAAGCCTACCCACCCTGGCCGCGAAACCTTAGGGAGAAGTAATGTCCTGGACATGCTTTTCCAAGGGTTCTCGGCCCACGGCCCGCCCCGCGCTCCTGCGTAAACACGCGGTTCCCTTGACAACGCCTGGAACGCACGTCAAAGGCTCCGAGAGTCTCGGGGGACGGTCACCCCTCCGGCCGAGCGCGACCCCCGGCAGAGGCCTCTCGGCCCGGCCCCGAGCCACCTCGGGCTTGCGGCCTCCTCGGCGGGTGCGGGATGAGCAGACCTGCGGCCGCCGCGGGGCCCCATGGAGGAGCAGCCGCCGCCGCCGCCGGTCCGCCCGCCAGTGAGCACGGCCTTATCGGGCAGCCCACACCCCGGCGCCCCCTCCCCGGCCGGCACGCCTGGCGGGACTTCCTCCGCGGCGACGGCGGCGGCCGTGCTTTCCTTCAGCACCGCGGCGGCCGCGGCGCTGGGGAACCGGAGCGACGTGAGCGGGGCCGACAGCACTGGCGCCGCGGCTGGCGGCGGCCTCGGCGGGCGCGGGGCGGCGGGGGCGGCGGGGAGGCCGCCGCCGGGCCCCGAGGCGGCGCCGCTGCTGTCGCACGGGGCGGCGGTGGCGGCCCAGGCGCTGGTCCTCCTGCTCATCTTCCTGCTGTCTAGCCTGGGCAACTGCGCGGTGATGGGGGCCATCGTGAAGCACCGGCAGCTCCGCACTGTCACCAACGCCTTCATCCTGTCCTTGTCCCTGTCGGATCTGCTCACGGCGCTGCTCTGCCTGCCCGCCGCCTTCCTGGACCTCTTCACGCCGCCGGGGGGCCCGGCGCCCGCCGCCGCCGCCTCCGCCGCCGCCGCGGGGCCCTGGAGCGGCTTCTGCGCGGCCAGCCGCTTCTTCAGCTCGTGCTTCGGCATCGTGTCCACGCTCAGCATGGCCCTCATCTCTCTGGACCGCTACTGCGCCATCGTGCGGCCGCCGCGGGAGAAGATCGGGCGCCGCCGGGCGCTGCAGCTGCTGGCCGGCGCCTGGCTGGCGGCTCTGGGCTTCTCCTTGCCCTGGGAGCTGCTCCTCGCGCCCCGGGAGGCCCCGGCGGCGGCGCAGAGCTTCCACCGCTGCCTTTACCGGACGTCTCCGGACCCCGCGCAGCTGGGCGCGGCCTACAGCGTGGGGTTGGTGGTGGCCTGTTACCTGTTGCCCTTCCTACTCATGTGCTTCTGCCACTACCACATCTGCAAGACCGTGCGCCTGTCGGACGTGCGCGTGCGGCCCCTGACCACCTATGCGCGCGTGCTGCGCTTCTTCAGCGACGTGCGCACGGCCACCACCGTGCTCATCATGATCGTGTCCGTCATCTGCTGCTGGGGGCCCTACTGCTTCTTGGTGCTGCTGGCCGCCACCCGGCGGGCCCAGGCCGCGCAGTCTCCCTCCCTCCTCAACGTGGTGGCCGTCTGGCTGACCTGGGCCAACGGGGCCATCAACCCTGTCATCTATGCGGTTCGCAACCCCAACATTTCGATGCTCCTAGGGCGCAACCGGGAAGAGGGTTACAGGACTAGGAACGTGGACGCTCTCCTGCCCAACCAGGGCCGGGCTCTGCAGGCTGGAAGCCTCAATCCCCTTCGAAACCGATACACCAACCGCCTGGGGGCCTGGAGCACGATGTCCTCTTCCAACCCGACCAGCGGGGTGGCAGGGGATATGGCCATGTGGGCTCGCAAAAATCCAGTTGTGCTTTTCTGCCGGGAGGGACCACCAGATCCTGTGACAGCAGCGGCTAAACAATCTGAATCCGGGGATACCAGCCTCTAAGGAGGGTTGGGATGCACAGCTTATGAAGGCAGATTTCCACCCACTTCGATTAACTAACGGGGAGAATCGTGCATTTCATAAAGCCAAACGTTTAAAAAAAAAGAGGGGAAGGCTTACCCCTTCCCTCCAAACAACATAACAAGACAATGTCCTTTCCTTCAGAAGTGCCAAAAGGAATGTAAAATGCAAAAATTAAAACGATCTTACACTGCACAACCAAGCATTGTGAACTGTCAGTGCCCAAAATGACAAAAATAAAATTCACAATTACTGAAAAGCTCGTATTACAGGAATCACACTGTGAAACAAACCAAAAAACTCACTGCGACTGGTATTCATAATACATAGAGTTCCAGGAAAGAATGAAGACTTTAAGACTGCTTGAAGGCCCCTCTAAATCACCAGCATTCAACGGAACTTCAGATTTCTAGAACCTGCACCTCTGACACATGCCTAGGGTGCTTAAGTTAGGAGTAGAAAATTTTATCTGGCTTTACACACTTTGGTGCATTTCCTTCCCACCCCCACCCCATAATCTTTGTAGGAAATTTTAAATTCATATCCCATTTAAAACCATTTTAGGATTTTGAAGGTGGTTTATTACTATAAAATTCAACCGTTTCGGGGCAAACAGAAGTATGAACATAAAGAAATGTGGCTAATTTTTAAAGTATTTTGAGATTATATTTAGAAATTAGTGTGCAGCATCAACCCTCCTCCCCCAAAATATTTGCCTTGGAAGCTTTGAGACTTTGACCTTTACTCTAACCTGCTATTTTTGTTTCTAATGATTTAGAGGTGCCACTCTCAGAAAGTTTTCACATTCTTAAATGATTTTCATAGTAGAAAGTCTTTGCATTTGAAGTAAATTTGATTTTTGTATGCAGCCAAAAATGTAACTTGAAGTCAAGTTGATTGAATCATGTGAATAATGCATATATACATAATAGGAGAACTCTATGAAGTTATCGGCTTAGCTATCCTACGTAGCTTTCAGCTAATCAAAAATGATTCCAAAGAGGAATTCAAAAAACATTTTGAGAAGTGGATGCATTCTTGGAATGAGCATAAGCCTCTCCAAGAAGATCGACATGTTCTCCTACATTTGGAAGCTTGGGTATGTTTGTTTAAAAAAAACAGTTCCTTTATAGACATGACATCTAAAATAATGTGATCTTTATTCAAAAGGAGAATGGCTGTGAGATTATTATATGTAATAGAGTATTCATAACTTAAGCATAAAGTCAGAGGGGTACCTGAATCACACTGGAAATACCTTCAGAAAGGTGCAAAACAAAGATGCTTTTTTTTAAAAAAATTCAAAGCACGATTCAGAATTTGTATGGGTGAAATTTCTCTTAGTAAATGCCACCGTACATAGAATCATTTGCTCAGAATTTTGAAAGATGTTTTTTGTGTTTTCACCCTTTCTTCCATCTTACTCCTCTTCAGTGTTTCACAGCCTTAATTGAATAAGTACTTTAAACTAGATATGAAACTCCAGCTTTCCTAAAAAGATTTTAATGTGAAATGGCCATCTTTTTTCCCTTGTAAAGTCTTTAAACATCTTTGTTAGTATTTAATTTTGTGTGTGTGACACATGGGTATATGTCATTATTTTGTAATCAAAGATGGAAATATATAATTCTTGTCAGAGCTAAAGATGTTTTCATGTTTTTCCCTTTCTCAAGGCATAACGCAACCAGAAGTTTATGAATTATCTGTATATATCTTCCCACACTAAGTGTAGTACAGAGTAGATGAGATCACCTCTCCTCTTTAGCACTTACTATAACAGTAAGTGCAGCTGAACTCACGTTTAACAGGTATATCCTGTTAAAGGCAGAAAAAAAAAACAGTCATGTATTTTTCACACTGTGAGAAAATGGAAGTCATGTCTGGTATTTAGAGGAAAAAGATAAAGTCTTCCAATGAGGAAATTGAAATTCAACAGCTGTGAATAGTAGCAGAAAAAGAAAAATCTTAGGGGAAGGAGCAAACATGTTGCAAAATAAGGTATTGCCTAGGAAGAAGAATCAGAGAAGGCAATGGCACCCCACTCCAGTACTCTTGCCTGGAAAATTCCATATCTGGAGGAGCCTGGTAGGCTGCAGTCCATGGTATCGCGAAGAGTAGGACACAACTGAGTGACTTCACTTTCACTTTTCACTTTCATGCATTGGAGAAGGAAATGGCAACTCCAGTGTTCTTGCCGGGAGAATCCCAGGGACAGGGGAGCCTGGTGGGCTGCCGTCTATGGGGTCACACAGAGTTGGACATGACTGAAGCGACTTAGCAGCAGCAGCAGCAGGAAGAATTGAAGGAAGGCATTTAAAAATAAACATAACATGAGATAAACCTGCTTCATGAGTGAGGGGGGAAATTCCATGAGACTGGGCACTCTAGGGTGGTGGCATGAAGGACTGTAAGCAGAGAAGGAATTCCCACCCTAACTCTTGGTAGGCAGGCGTAGGAAGTTTTAGGAAGGGGATGGCTTGGGAAGGAAATTGTTCTGTTAGTGGTTCTAAGAGGAATGGTGGGCAAGAATGGAGAGAGAAAATTGCTAATATGTTCCTGGACTATTTACAGTGTTATGTTTGTTTTTAAATTTGAGGTTATTCAACTGGTCAGTGATAGAACTAGGACCTGAACCTCAGAGCTCCGTGTTCCCTCCTCTATTCTCTATTGCCCCCACAAGATCCATGAGTGGAGCCACTGAGGAAGAGAAGTTGCGGTCCTGTCATCATCAGCAACACCATGATCAGCATCACCATCCACTGGTTTTATTTTGTATGTCATGTAGAACAGCTTCCTGGAGTGCTAAGGAAACTAAAGGGTAGAAATCACATTACCCGCCTTAAGAAGGCATACAGCCTAATCGAGGACTTTGTGCTTTATAAAAATTGCCCATAATCAGTACTCTTTAGTTTATCTGTGAGAAAGAAAGGGTGCAGCATTTTCAGAAGTGGTTATCAAAGAGAGGAGATGGATTTGGAAGCAAAAGACATGTCGATAAAGTCCAAGAGCCATCTCGTCCAGTCGTAAATACTTGGAGAAAAAATTAGTGCCTTGAATAAAAGATGTGAAAGAATGACCTGAATATTTAAGACTTAGACCTTTCCTCATGACTCTGTGGAAAAAGGAGAAAGAGAAGCTTTGCAATATTGGCATGTATTAAATATTGCTTAGACATAAGGCCAGACTATAATTCTTCATATCTCATTCTGCTCCCAGCTCAAGTATTTCATTTAAATTGCAATAACAAGTCATACTTAGCATAGTACAGGCATTAGCTCATTTAATCCTCAAAACAACCTTCTAAGTGGGGGAGGGGTGTTGTTATTATCACACAACCCATTTTGCAGATGAAAATACTGAGGCACGCACAGGCTTTGTCTAAGATCACACAGGAAGTAAGTGCTAGATTTGTCCCTAGCAGACAGGTGCCAGAAGTCTCATCTTAACCACTAAACAGTACTGCTTCTCTAATTTGTAAAAGATAATGGGAAACCTGGGAAAGAGCCCAGGAGGGTAAAAACAGGACTTCCCAGATGGCGCTAGTGGTAAAGAATCTGCCTGTCAATGTAGGAGACATAAGAGACTTGGGTTCGATCCCTGAGTTGGGAAAGTCCCCTGGAGGAGAGCATGGCAACCCATTCCAGTATTCTTGCCTGGAGACTTCCCCGGACACAGGAGCCTGGTGGGCTACAGTTCATAGGGCTGCAAAGAACTGTACCCAACTGAAGAGACAGCACAGTACAGATAAAAACAATTATCAAAGAAATGGGAAATATCATAAAATTTAAAAGAAAGTATCTGTTTAATTTGGGGAATGGCTATATAAGATGTGTGTTTTAAAAATATATGGAGAGATTTTGAGCAGTTATTTTCTCATATAAACCCCACTCCTGGATGACCCCAGTCATTGGCCTTCTCCATTCCCGCTCCAGGGTGACTGAGCACAGCTTGAGAAAATTAAGAGATCGGTTAGTTCCCTCTGCACCTAGAACCCATAGTCTTGCCTGACCCTTCTACCCTACCCAGCAATCTGAATTTCTTCTCATCAGCACTCTTTCTGCCCACTTTAGTGACCCTTCAAACTTTCTCTGCTCAAACTTATAACCAGTTCTTTCTTTTTAGAAGATCAGTTTTGGTCCTACGTCTTGAAGAAAATAGAAGCCATCAGATACAGATACCTTCATATTTTAGCCATCAAAGGAAACACACTAAACTGAATTGGCACCAGTTCTCAGCTCTGTCTTTCTAACAGTAAATAGTCTGGTCTCCTCACCAGCCTCAGGAACCTCATGCTGTTAATCAGCTCCCTTTTGTGGCATTCTTTTGTGGTAGCCTTTCCTGCTGAACCAAACCCTTCCCATGAGTTCTTAAGCATTCTCACTTAAAAGAAAAAACAAAACGTCTCCAGTTTATCCATCCCATTTCTCTCGCTCCGCTCCTGCCCTTCAACTAAACTTGTCAAAAGAATTGCCTACCCTTCTACAGATCTAGATCCTATAGTCCATAATGTTCACGGTGCAAGAAAGTCAGTTTTATGCAACTCAATTTTCCCAAATCCCCTATTCTGCCGGGTGGCAGAAACTTAAGATGGGTTTAAATAAGCCCAGGCCCTATGGAATTTTCTAGCACCAAGGCCCAGTGAATGTCAGTCTTCAGTGGCCATCTGTATTGCATCCGCTGAAGTACCCATCTATGTGTCTCTGATCACATCCATAGAAGGCTGTGTGAATTTTCCCTGCTCAATCTGAGAGATTAACAAAGGTCCGTCTAGTCAAAGCTATGGTTTTTCCAGTAGTCGTGTATGGATGTGAGAGTTGGACTATAAAGAAAGCTGAGCGCCGAAGAATTGATGCTTTTGAACCATGGTTTTGGAGAAGACTCTTGAGAGTCCCTTGGACTGCAACAAAGATCCAACCAGTCCATCCTAAAGGAAATCAGTCCTGAATATTCATTGGAAGGACTGATGCTGAAGCTGAAGCTCCAATACTTTGGCCACCTGATAGGAAGAACTGACTTGTTGGAAAAGACCCTGATGCTGGGAAAGATTGAGGGCAAGAGAAGGGATGACAGAGGATGATTTGGTTGGATGGCATCACCAACTCAGTGGACATGAGTCTGAGTAAACTCCAGGAGTTGGTGACGGACAGGGAGGCCTGGCGTGCTGCAGTCCAGGGAGTCGCAAAGAGTCGAACATGACTGAGCGACTGAACTGAACTGAATATGAGAGAACGCAACTCTCAACTTAGCCAAATTTAGAGCCCTTCTTTGGACACAAAGATTATTACTCCATCTCAGCACCAACAGAGGGCTGTGACAACCCCTGTAATGCTATCTCAGGCTGGTTTTTTTTAATTGATTTTTAATATTTTTGAGGAGCCCTGTGACTCAAAACTTTTTAGTATCGTTGGGTTAATAAATCAAAATGATAAAGTATATGTTGGAGGTTCTACTTATGAAATGGCAGTGGAGTCCTGTGACCAGCTCTTCAGTGAAACAAGTGCAGCTGGTGAAAATTATTTAAAAAGCAACCATTTGAAGCCTTTGGATTGTCATAAGAGCAAAACGATGGGTAATGGTTAGTCAGATTCATTTCATCTGCCTTTAGTAATTAAATTCATTTTAAGACTTGCATGTCCTCCAAGCAGCATATGGCCTAAGATGTTGGCCCAAGTTATTTACTAGGAACTTGCAGTCAGCTGCATCTAGTTTGAGCTGAGCTGATTAAGACTGGATAGGACCCCTCAGGCCTCCAACTGGGCATGCTCCAGTGTCCTCTCTGTAACCTTTTGATGTCAGATGGCTGAAAACTCCACCCTCAGATGATGCTAAGCACCTACACGTTTGAACTGCAGATGCCTGTAGCTTAGTTACACCTGTCTTAGTTACAGACAGTTACTGCGCATTTTCCCAATGACCTTTCCCACTCTCCCCACACCTCAGACTGCCCAGCTTCTTTATTCCTTATCCCATGAGCACCCGCGCCCTTGCCTTTCGGGAGGCGGATTTCAGATTCCTTCATCCATCTCGCTTGACAGCCACGCGAATAAACCTTCTCTTTGCTACACAACTCAGTGTCTCAGCATTTCACTTGCTGTAAGTTGGGCAAGATGAACCTGGTTCAGCAACAAGAGCATGTAGCAAATGAAGCAACATTTATGCAAGAAAGTCCACTATAACTCAGTAAGAACAGCAACAGTGGGTAGAACTTGAATTATAACCCACTCCTTCTCCCAGCTCACTGCAACAGAAACTCCATTTCAGGTGAGTACAGCCAAGCCCCCGGGCTCCCGCTTTCCCCAGTTCCCAGTCCAGCACTGCGCTAGCTTCTTGGGAGGAGCAGGTGACAAGAACTTCTCATCTTTCCAGGTACATGTTGCAGAGACTAAATCCCAAGTGCTGCAGCCATAGTGATTGGTCCAGCTGGTCCCATTCACAGGGTGGTACTTAGCCTCAGGGCAGCGTGCTGGGAATATTGGCCCGTGATTGTCCTCACCCAGCTTGTTGGTAGAGCAGAGGCTCTGTGCTGGAAAAGACTGGGAAGCGGAGAAGATTAGAGGCTACTGTCTCCACAGCTGCCCTGCTCCTACAGGGGCAGGTACCCCCAAAGAAGTAACCCACTCTTCCTCAGCTTCAGAGCAGTGGTCAGTGTTCTGATCAGTGGTATGGACAGGCCTTTGAGCAGAGAGTCCTGAAGCTCTCGCTAAGGAACCAACTTTACTTCAAACAGAGTGTGAGGAAGTTCAAGTTTAAGAGCATTCTCAGAAACAGTGCATTTTTGTGTAAACAAAATTTGGGGGCCTGGTATCTTCTTGAGCATTACAAACTAAGCCTTAGGTCAGCTAGTTTGCCAGAGAGAATCGGGGAAAGATATGTAAAAAATGTGTCATTTGAGCAATTCCCCTGCTCAATTTATAAAAATATTCACAAATATGGCCAGAGATTTTTTTCACTGTGTTATCACTGAGAATAACCAAAACACCCAATGATAACTGGTTAAAAAATGATATGTTTATAGAAAGAAATATAGTGATTATGAATTGTTTTATACACATTTAATAAGTTGGGAAAATCCTCATAATTTTAAGTGAAGCAAAATTCAGAACTGAATGCTCAGCGTAACCCTACTTTTTTAATGAACGCACACCCAGGAAAAGACTAGATGTAAAAATCTTGTAGTGTTAACAGTGGTGGTATTACTGTTCCAAGGGCTTCCCAGCTGGTGCTAGTGGTAAAGAACCCACCTGCTAATGCAGGAGACTTAGAGATGTGGGGTTCGATTCCTGGGTCGGAAAGATCCCCTGGAGTAGGGCATGGCAACCCACCCCAGTATTCTTGCCTGGAGAATCTCATGGACAGAAGACCCTGGCAGGCTTAGTCCATAGAGTTGCAAAGAGTCAGCCACAACTGAAGTGACTTAGCATACATGGACTGTAGCCCACCAGGCTCCTCCATCCGTGGAATTTCCCAGGCAAGGATATGGGAGTATGTTATCATATCCTTTTCCAGGGGACCTTCCCAACCCAGGGATTGAACCCATGCCTCTTAGTCTCCTGCACTGGCAAGTGGATTCTTTACTGCTGAGCCACCAGGGAAGCCCATGTGCTCCAGTTATCCCCTTCTTAAAAGAAGAACAACCGTATTGCATTAGTGTCCACAGAAATGGGAGGGACCTAACAGAAGCAGAAGATATTAAGAAGAGGTGGGAAGAATACACAGAAGAACTGTACAAAAAAGATCTTCAGGACCCAGATAATCACGATGGTGTGATCACTCATCTAGAGCCAGACATCCTGGAATGTGAAGTCAAGTAGGCCTTAGGAAGCATCACTATGAACAAAGCTAGTGGAGGTGATGGAATTCCAGTTGAGCTATTTCAAATCCTAAAAGATGATGCTGTGAAAGTGCTGCACTCAATATGCCAGCACATTTGGAAAATTCAGCAGTGGCCACAGGACAAGATAATGTCAGTTTTCATTCCAATCCCAAAGAAAGGCAATGCCAAAGAATGCTCAAACTACCACACAATTGCACTCATCTCACACGCTAGTAAAGTAATGCTCAAAATTCTCCAAGCCAGGCTTCAGCAATACGTGAACTGTGAACTTCCAGATGTTCAAGCTGGTTTTCGAAAAGGCAGAGGAACCAGAGATCAAATTGCCAACATCCGCTGGATCATGGAAAAAGCAAGAGAGTTCCAGAAAAACATCTATTTCTATTTTATTGACTATGCCAAAGCCTTTGACTGTGTGGATCATAATAAACTGTGGAAAATTCTTCAAGAGATGGGAATACCAGACCACCTAACCTGCCTGTTGAGAAATCTGTATGCAGGTCAGGAAGCAACAGTTACAACTGGACATGGAACAACAGACTGGTTCCAAATAGGAAAAGGAGTACGTCAAGGCTGTATATTGTCACCCTGCTTATTTAACTTCTATGCAGAGTACATCATGAGAAACGCTGGAGTGGAAGAAACACAAGTTGGAATCAAGATTGCCAGGAGAAATATCAATCACCTCAGATATGCAGATGACACCACCCTTACGGCAGAAAGTGAAGAGGAACTAAAAAGCCTCTTGATGAAAGTGAAAGAGGAGAGTGAAAAAGTTGGCTTAAAGCTCAACATTCAGAAAACAAAGATTATGGCATCTGGTCCCATCACTCCATGGCAAATAGATGGGGAAACAGTGGAAACAGTGTCAGACTTTATTTTTTTGGGCTCCAGAATCACTGCAGATGGTGACTGCAGCCATGAAATTAAAAGACGCTTACTCCTTGGAAGAAAAGTTATGGTCAACCTAGATAGTATATTCAAAAGCAGAGACATTACTTTGCCGACTAAGATCCGCCTAGTCAAGGCTATGGTTTTTCCTGTGGTCACGTATGGATGTGAGAGTTGGACTGTGAAGAAGGCTGAGTGCTGAAGAATTGATGTGTTTGAACTGTGGTGTTGGAGAAGACTCTTGAGAGTCCCTTGGACTGCAAGGAGACCCAACCAGTCCATTCTGAAAGAGATCAACCCTGGGATTTCTTTGGAAGGAATGATGCTAAAGCTGAAACTCCAGTACTTTGGCCACCTCATGCGAAGAGTTGACTCATTGGAAAAGACTCTGATGTTGGGAGGGATTGAGGGCAGGAGGAGAAGGGGACGACCGAGGATGAGATGGCTGGATGGCATCACGGACTCGATGGATGTGAGTCTGAGTGAACTCGGGGAGATGGTGATGGACAGGGAGGCCTGGTGTGCTGCGATTCACGGGGTCGCAAAGAGTCGGACATGACTGAGCGACTGAACTGAACCGAACTGACCTGTCTCTTGAGAAATCTTAATGCAGGTCAGGAAGCAACAGTTAGAACTGGACATCCAACCATCTCATCCTCTGTCGTCCCCTTCTCCTCCTGCCCTCAGTCTTTCCCAGCATCAGGTCTTTTCAAATGAGTCAGTTCTTTGCATCATGTGGCCAAAATATTGGAGTTTCAGCTTCAGCATCAGTCCTTCCAATGAATATTCAGGATTGATTTCCTTTAGGATAGACTGGTTGGATCTTTGTTGCAGTCCAAGGGACTCTCAAGAGTCTTCTCCAAAACCACAGTTCAAAATCATCAATTCTTCGGTGCTCAGCTTTCTTTATAGTCCACACATGACAACTGGAAAAACCATAGCCTTGACTAGATGGACCTTTGTTGGCAAAGTAATGTCTCTGCTTATTAATGTGCTGTCTAGGTTGGTCATAACTTTTCTTCCAAGGAACAAGCATTTTAATTTCATGGCTGCAGTCACCATCTGCAGTGATTTTGGAGCCCCCTAAAATAAAGTCTGCCACTGTTTCCACTGTTTCCCCATCTATTTGCCATGAAGTGGTGGGACCGGATGCCATGATCTTCATTTTCTGAATGTTGAGCTTTAAGCCAACTTTTTCACTCTGCTCTTTCACTTGCATCAAGAGGCTCTTTAGTTCTTCATTTTCTGCCATAAGGGTGATGTCATCTGCATATCTGAGGTTATTAATATTTCTCCCAGAAATCTTTATTCCAGACTGTGCTTCCTCCAACCTGGCATTTTGCATGATGTACTCTGCATATAAGTTAAATAAGCAGGGTGACAATGTACAGCCATGATGTACTCCCTTCCCAGTTTGGAACCAGTCTGTTATTCCATGTCCAGTTCTAACCACTGCTTCTTGACCTACATATAGATTCCTCAGAAGGCAGGTAAGATGGTCTGGTAGTCCCATCTCTTTAAGAATTTCCCACAGTTTGTTGTGATCCACACAGTCACAAGCTTTGGCGTAGTCAATAAGGCAGAAGTAGATTTTTTTCTGGAATTCTCTTGTTTTTTCTATGATCCAGCCGATGTTGGCAATTCGATCTCTGGTTCCTCTGCCTTTTCTAAATTCAGCTTGAACATTTGGAAGTTCATGGTTCATGTACCGTTGAAACCTGGCTTGGAGAATTTTGAGCATTACTTTGTTAGCATGTGAGATGAGTGCAATTGTGTGGTAGTCTGAGCATTCTTTGGCATTGCCTTTCTTTGGGATTGGAATGAAAACTGACATTATCTTGTCCTGTGGCCACTGCTGAATTTTCCAAATTTGCTGGCATATTGAGTGCAGCACTTTCACAGCATCATCTTTTAGGATTTGAAATAGCTCAACTGGAATTCCATCACCTCCACTAGCTTTGTTCATAGTGATATTTCCTAAGGCCCACTTGACTTCAAATTCCAGGATGTCTGGCTCTAGGTGAGTGATTCTGCCATAAGGAAGAAAGCTGCTCGAATCATCCCTGAGCAATTTTTTATGTGCACATATTTTTCCAGCTTATTTGGGTAAATACTAAGGAGCATGAATCCTGAATTGTATGATGAGAGTATGTTTAGTAAGAGCCTGTCAAACTCTCTTCCAACAAGGCTCTATCATTTTGCATTCCCACCAGCAATGGATGAGCGTTCCTGTTGCTCCGCAGCCTTGCCAGTGTTTGGTGTCATCACCCTTCTCACAGGTATGTGCTTATCTCATTGTTTTAGCTTGCTTTTTCCTGATGACCAGTGATGAATAGTGTCTTCTCGTGCTAATTTGCCATCTGGATATCTTCTTTGTGTCTGTTCGGATCTTTGGTCCAGTTTTTAAAAAGTGAGTTATCCATTTTTCTTATTGACTTTTAAGTCCTTTGTGTTTGGATAATAGTCCTTAATCATGTCTTTTGCAAATATTTTCTCCTCATTTATGGTTCGTCTTTTACCTTGGTCTTTTCAACATTTTAAAGAAGCGTGTTAATCTGATGGTTTTAAGACTATGGTGTAAAGATAGAATTGCTGTTATTATTAGGAATATTACCCATTTCTAAGGGGACATTTTGGAAATTGGGTGGGGGGATTTTGGGTGTCACAATGTCACTAACACTTATTGAGCGGTGTCCAGGAATGCTAACTGTCCCGCAAAACATAAGAATACTGCCTTGGGAAGAGTTATCCCACATCCCACATAATTATCAAATATTCTATCAAACATTGAAATAGCTGACAAATCTATGAATCATTGTGTAATTGTATAACTTTAATCCACTCTTCATAGAAATAGTTTTTAAACATGGTTTCATGTATTCTAAAAAGTTTTTTATATATAAAAGTGTATGTTTATTTTAGATTTTTATTGAGCAGTATTCACCAGTTTTAAAAGTTTCATTACAATTTGCTATACTTCTTGAGGTAATGAGTTGTGAAGAAAACACGAGTGTATCTGTCTACACCTGTCACTATGGTAGTTCCTGATTCTGCATTTGGCTGTAAGCATGTGACTACTTCACTGCTTACTTTTTAATAAACTACTTGCCACACAATAACATAGATGAATGCTTGACATTTTGCCAAAAGAAAAAATCTGATATCAAAGAGTACATACTAGAGGACTCCATATAAAGTTCTAAAATAGAAACAATAAATTGTAGCAATAAATAGAATTTTTAGTTCTTAGAGTCTGCACACGTTCATTCACTATGTCCACCTTTTAAGTCCTGAATCATATTTATAATAGGTGCTTTTTAAAGTTCTTATCTGCTGTTTCAAACAGCTAGGCTATACAAAAGTCTGTGTAGTTTGGTTTAATATGTCCTGAATTATGGTTGGTATTTCTCTCTCTTTTTTTTTCCCCTTGTCTAGTTATCTTAAATTATATGTCTGACATTGAGATAGTACATTGTAAACAATGAAAACTTTGTTTTCCTTTGAAGGACATTTTACTTAAATTATCAGTGGTCCTTTAGATCCTTTCAGACTTGGTTTTTAATGTTTGAGCTAGTCTTCTTTAGTTGTGGCCTTAGTCCTAGGATATGACTCTTATTTGGGGACCTGATTTTCATTGGCAAGTTATAGTCTCTCTGTTGTCTTAAATGAATGCCCAATATGCTCCATGAAATCTCTCCATCTCTGGTTTGCCTATAGCTCCAACATCATCCAGTCTAGTGTGATTTCAAATATCTGCATTCATTCATCTCCAGTTTTACCATAGTCACCCTCTCCTAGGGCTCATGGCAATTTTTTTCTACATATTTACACCCCAGTTCTATAACAAAGATCTATGGATGAATCCCTGTGCTGACTTCTGTCTCCCTATATCACGTCCTTTTTCGCTATACTCTGGCTTGCTAATTCCAGTTATTCCACCTGTTTTTCACTGCAGTGGACACTTGGGTGTTGGGGACTGTCGGCTGAAGGTACTTTCTTTTCTACCCCGTACCTCTGAGTGAGGTCTGGCCTACTGGCCTGAGCCCCTGAAAGTATAACACCATAGCAGGAGTTCTAAGTTGTGTGTCTGAGTAGTGCAACTAAATTTTCCTCAGTTGTTTTTTTTTTAACTGTATGTCAGTCTTACCTTTTAATCATAGTTATTTTAGCATTTGCTCTCTTGGATTCAGATAATTTTTTTATATCCTTATCTGTTTATCCTCTCCACATGAGTGAAAGAGTAGAGGATAAATCTTTATCATAACACTCTTGTCCCTGAATATTCCTCCTTCAGCTAAATCTCCCTGTATACTGGTGAAGAAAGCACAAGCCACCAGAATCTGACAGTTGTTAATCACGTTTGTTCACGAAGTTGAGCTGGCTGATCCGGATGGCTCGAACCTCTCCCTCAAAGCATGTGTGTTTGCTAAGTTGTGTCCGATTCTTTGCGACCCTATGGACTTGTAGCCCGCCAGGCTCCTCTGTCCATGGGATTCTCCAGGCAAGAATACTGGAGTGGGTTGCCATGCCCTCCTTCAGGGGATCTTCCCACCCCAGGGGCTGAACCCATGTCTCATGTTTCCTGCATTGGCAGGGTTCCCACTAAGTGGTCCAGTTTAAAAGTCAACAGTTGTCAGTCACCTTGTTTTCTTGCCAAAGAATCTAACAGTCAGTTTTACTTTTAAAAAATGCTGTTAACCCTTGTTAACTCTGCTTTACCTTTAGCTACAAGGACTATAGACAAGCCAAAGGAGAGATAGCAGAGGTCACCATTCCCTGTTAGTCGTTCAGTGCCTGCTGACCTCTGCATGTCAGGGGCTCACCAGAAATACATAGATTCTTGCAAGCACTACTATAGGTGCTCCCACTGTGAATGAGGAAAAAACTAAGACAACATTTTACCTGTGATTTGAATGACTGAAGTACTATTAACTCCCCACAAGGAGGCTCCATCATCAAGTACAATTCTCAAAAAGGGAAAGGATCAACCATTTTAAAAGTGTCACAACGTGGTACATTTAAGTGCTTTAACATTCTTGTTCACAATTTGGTTCTCATAAAAATACAGTAGCATCTTAGTGCTATTTAAGTTAGTGCAAAGTTAAGGCAAATGGATCATGTGTTAGTTAATGTTAGTTATTTCCAACTCTTTGCAACCGCATGGACTGTAGCCTGCCAGGATCCTCTGGCATGGAATTCTCCAGGCAAGAATACTGGAGTGAGTAGCCATTCCCTTCTCCAGATCTTCCCAACCCAGGGATTGAACTCAGGTCTTTTGTATTGCAGGCCGATTCTTTACTGTCTGAGCCACCAGAAAAGCCCTGGTTATGTTAATGTATTACACCCATAATTTAAATTAAGCTGGGCATAGAGTAAAACTGAGTGTGGGATAGAGAAGGTTAAAGGGTGGTAATTATTTTTTTAAACTATATAAAAATTTAAAACAATTTCCTTATGCTTCAGTTATTACATTTTCTCCAGTAGTTGTCACACAGGTTCAACTTTGGCTTTCTAAGTCAAGTAAGAAAGTTTATTAATCTTTGGCTAAAATTCTTTGCCTTTATAAGGCAACACTATTACCTGCTTGGTAGCACACAGGGCTGTGGCATTATATCACTCTTTAAAACTGAAGCAGTGAATACTTCTTATTGGATGATGTAATCTCTTAAAATATTGGTAATAATATTTCTAAATGGCCAAAAAGTTGGTGTATTTAATCAGAAATGCAGACTAAATGATTATTTATACAATTAATATCTGTGTCAACATAGGATGTTAAAACTAGATGTGTGGTTTAACATTATACAGTGTTGCAACATTTTTTGCCTCCTAATTCTCTGAAAAAAGAACTTATAAGTAAGACTAATGCTATGCATGTTCAAATCATTTAATAAATTATTAAATCATTTATTTCATAATATGTGTTGATAAAGTGTCAGGGCAACTGAGAGACAGGTTTCTTTATGTGGAAAATAGAATGAGGCTTCTAATTTAGGAGTTTTAGTCTTCTAAGACTTTATTCTTTAGAGTGAGATTTTGGATTTAGTTAGAATTTACTAGAGCCTCTGCTGGGTCCTCTGCTTACATCGCTTATTTCGTATCTGTGGGCCAGATATTGCTATTCCCATTCCACAGATGAAGAGACTGAGATTCAAGGAAACAACTTATTCAGGATCACATAGGCAGCTAAACAACAACTAGAATTGGAAATACTGGAACCCCCAGCAGGAGTGGGGGTGGGTAGGGATGAGGTATGGGAGGCAGGATGATGTGAAATGAGGCTACTGTCTCATCTGAGAGCTCTGAAAGCTGTGGTTTATCTCTGTTAGCACGTCTCCCTCGTCTTCATCAGGCTCTCTGCTGCCAGATGGAGCTTGACTTTTTTTTTCCAGTTTGAATTTCAGCATCAATATTATATTTGAAATTGAAGAGTAAAATTGACATCTGTGATAACTTGTTAAACGATGACTGGGTGCCCAGGCAACCAGCTCCTGAACATCCGTCCTCTCTTCCTAAGGGCCAGGACTGTGCGTGGCCCCTCTGATGATATGGTTAACCTCGTGGCCATGTCTCAGGGCAGCCTGAGCCAGGTGGTCAGGGACTGACAGACTCACGCATGTCCCTGTACGCCTGGAGGAACCTGGTTTCCTTGGAGATGCTCACGCTGCCTGATGAGCTCCACCCCTTCCCTCGTTGAGGACACGCAGCCTGACTAGAATGGAGTAAACCTGCATGGCTGGGGAGCCCCTCCAGTCGTCCCAGCAGGAAGGATAGGAGACTGCATTAAAGCTTGCTTCTATTGCTTTTACCTTGTAGGCAGACCCACCTCTTGAGAGGAAAGCAATTCTCTTAGTTCTTTGGAAATGGAAAGGGAATCTTACAGTCTTAAGGCTAAAACAGATTGACCTCAGATTATCCATACAGACCCTCTGGGAACTGGGATTTGTCAGTTTCTCTTACAAGTAATGCACAATCAGACAAGGGCTGGATGGGAATGCTTTTCGTTTGTGGATTCTTTCTCTTAATTTTGTGAGACCTACAAGAGAACAACAGACATTAATCCCCCACTCCCAGACATTAATAAATATTTAAGTCGGGTCAATTCAGGGCTTCCTGAATAAAAATGTAAAACATGAGAGGTAGAATAGCAAATGTGGTCATGTGTAAAGGTTCTATTGTCTTTTACTGAAATTCTCTGAGTATCTCCTAAATTTCTTCCTGTGACATACTTTGAAGGGAGAAGGTAAGTAGCAGGGAAGAAATCTCTTCCTAAAGGAAGATAAAGGGAAGAAAGAAGAGGGGCCTGACAAGGGAGGGAAGGGGATAACAAGTTCTTGAAAAAAGAAAGAGAGAAAGAAGTTGGCTGCAATTATAGGGTGTCAAATGAGCAACAAAAATATTAGTCTGAAATATTTACTGAGCACCTACTATGTGCACACTCTCAGACAGACGGCAGGTGAAAGCAGGGGAACAAACAATTGTTTTGTCTTACAGAGCGTGTAGGTTGAGAGAAGCATAAAATCTGTTTAAAGTAGGTTGCTAATAAATCCTTAGCTCATTCTGTTTTACTCTATTACTCTCATCCCCCGTAGCTTTATCCATGTTGTACATTTTGCTCAGTTGCGTCTGACTCTTTGCAACCCCATGGACTGTAGCCGTGACAGACTCCTCTGTCCTCCACTGTTTGCTGGAGTTTGCTCAAATTCATGTCCACTGAGTCAGTGATGCTATCTAACCATCTCATCCTCTACCACCCCCTTCTCCTGTTACCTTTCATCTTTCCCAGCATCAGGGTCTTTTTCATAAATCTAAGTAAATAGAAATGAATTTACTCTGGACTATTAGGACATAAGATTGCATAAATTTTTTTTTCCAATTTAACTTTCTTTTTGCTTTCCTAGTTGATGTAATGTTTTTGTATTCCTGCATGTCTACATATTTTAAAAGAGCTGATAAAAAATGTATTTGTTCCCAGTTAAGCTAGTTAATCAGCCTCTTTGCAAAAATTTTCCTAAGCAACGGTTCAGTTCACTTCAGTCGTTCAGTCGTGTCCGACTCTTTGCGACCCCATGAACCGCAGCATGCCAAGCCTCCCTGTCCATCACCAACTCCCGGAGTTCTCTCAGACTCACGTCCATCGAGTCCGTGATGCCATCCAGCCATCTCATCCTCGGTCATCCCCTTCTCCTCCTGCCCCCAATTCCTCCCAACATCAGAGTCTTTTCCAATGAGTCAACTCTTCGCATGAGGTGGCCAAAGTACTGGAGCTTCAGCTTTAGCATCATTCCTTCCAAAGAAATGCCAGGGCTGATCTCCTTCAGAATGGACTGGTTGGATCTCCTTGCAGTCCAAGGGACTCTCAAGAGTCTTCTCCAACACCACAGTTCAAAAGCATCAATTCTTCGGCACTCAGCCTTCTTCACAGTCCAACTCTCACATCCATACGTGACCACAGGAAAAACCATAGCCTTGACTAGACCGACCTTAGTCGGCAAAGTAATGTCTCTGCTTTTGAATATACTATCTAGGTTGGTCATAACTTTTCTTCCAAGGAGTAAGCGTCTTTTAATTTCATGGCTGCAGTCACCATCTGCAGTGATTTTGGAGCCCCCCAAAATAAAGTCTGACACGGTTTCTACTGTTTCCCCATCTATTTCCCATGAAGTGATGGGACCGGATGCCATGATCTTCGTTTTCTGAATGTTGAGCTTTAAGCCAACTTTTTTGTTCTCCTCTTTCACTTTCATCAAGAGGCTTTTTAGCTCTTCACTTTCTGCCATAAGGGTGGTGTCATCTGCAACATGTAGAGTAAAAAAAGTCAGTCAGGAGTGGATTTTGTTTTATATCAGTAATTGGAATAGATGTCAGACAAAACCTGAAATTAAACATAGTGTTGGATTTAGCATGAAGCAGATAACACTCTATCAAATAAATAAGAAATCAAGTGCTTGTGTACCAAAGCGTTTAAGTCAATAACAGAGGTAAACTTAAGGTCAGTGCTGTCATAAGTTCTATATTATAGATTCCAGATTGTTCTTTGCTTTGGAGCCAAAAACACTGATGAACTTTGTATCTGCAACTTACCTTTTAAATGATCAAACTGTAGGTGCGATAGACAAATATTTAACAACCAGTATGGTTTTCATGGTAGCTCAGGTGGTAAAGGATCAGCCTGTAATGAAGGAGACCCCAGTTCAATTCCTGGGTCAGGAAGATCCCCTGGAGAAGGGATAGGCTACCCACTCTTGCATTCTTGGGCTTCCCTGGTGGTTCAGGTGGTAAAGAATCCGCCTACAATGTGGGAGACTGGGTTTGATCCCTGGGTTGGAAAGATACCCTGGAGGAGGGCATGGCAACCCACTCCAGTATTCTTGCCTGGAGAAGCCCCATGGACAGAGGATCCTGGCCGGCTACAGTCCATGGGGTCTCAGAGTCAGACAGGACTGAGGGACTAAGCACATGGGTGGACACAGATGCCATGCTGGCTATCTTAAAATGCATTTTAGGGTGCCTCTTGCTTATTTAACTTCTATGCAGAGTACATCATGTGAAATGCTGGGCTGGATGAAGCACAAGCTGGAATCAAGATCGCCAGGAGAAATATCAATAACCTCAGAAGAACTAAAGAGCCTCTTGATGAAAGTGAAAGAGGAGGGTGAAAAGTTGTCTTAAAATTTCAGCATTCACAAAACTAAGATCATGGCATCCAGTCCCGCCACTTCATGGCAAATAGATGGGGAAACAATGGAGAGAGTGAGAGACTTTATTTTTGGGGGCTCTGAAATCACTGCAGATGGTGACTGCAGCCATGATGTCAAAAGATGCTTGCTCCTTGGAAGAAAAGCTATGACCAACCTAGACAGCATATTAAAAAGCAGAGACATTACCAACAAAGGTCCATCTAGTCAAAGCTATGGTTTTTCCAGTAGTCATGTATGGATGTGAGAGTTGGACTGTGAAGAAAGCTGAGCACTGAAGAATTGATGCTTTTGAACTGTAGTGCTGGAGAAGACTCTTGAGAGTCCCTTGGACTGCAAGGAGATCCAACCACTCCATCCTAAAGGAAATCAGTCCTGAATATTCATTGGAAGGACTGATGCTGAAGCTGAAACTCCAATACTTTGGCCACCTGATGTGAAGAACTGACTCATTAGAAAAGACCCTAATGCTGGGAAAGATTGAAGGTCGGGGGAGAAGAGGACAACAGAGGATGAGATGGTTGGATGGCATCACTGATGCAATAGACATGAGTTTGTGTAAGCTCTGGCAATTGGTGATGGACAGGGAAGCCTGGCGTGCTGCAGTCCATGGGGTCGCAAAGAGTCAGACACGACTGACTGACTGAACCAAACTGAACCTGGCTGAATAAATATCCATCCTAATTATGCAGAAACTGATAGATAGTTCACATGGAATGAAATTCCCTCCTTGGCCCGTTTAAGAAGGAAGCTACTCCTTTGGAAGAAAGTTAATGTGACTGACTTGCTCCTCAAACAGAATAGCTGACATGAAAAGAGAGGATGTTGCTCCTGGAGAGATTCTCTGTTTTTGGAGAACTTTTAAAATATGTTGGCATTCTGATTGTTAACACTATGTAGAAAAGATGTGGAGACTGCAATTTGAAAGCACCTGTCTGCTTAGTGTACCTTGAAACACCAACAGCCATACATGAGACTCATGGAGAAAGTGCAGAGACTTTTTAAGTGCTGGCTTCCCTGACTGATGAACCTAGCTATGCTTTTCAACTGTATTGCAGACGCCACCAGTCCAGCAGGAGGCAGCATTGCTGTTACACAATAGAGAGGGAAAGAATAAACTTTGTTTCACCTGGTCCCCTGGGCATCTTTTAGTATTCTCCTGCCTAACTTCACAGTAAAGAGTAAGTGCTCTGAGGAAAGCATAGTGAGCAGGGATTTCGCTTACACAGTAATGAAAGTCTAGGTCACCTGAGCAGGTAAGCCATCTAGATTAGCAGAAGTTCTAGCCGAGGGAGAGGGGGATTTGAGATGTTTGAGAGGAAGAAGATGCTGAATATTCACTGCAGCTCTGAGATCAACTGCTATAGTGGGATCATCCCACTAATGTTTATCCCATAAGTTTCCCAAGGGAAAGAGACCAACCAGAATCACGTGGAAGCTGTACCCCTATGGAACAAATGCTTTATACAAACCAACTGATTCCACTCCGTGGTGGGGGTGAACTGTGGTGGATGCTGTGACACCATGTCCAGATACCCACTTCCAGACCAAATCACTCATTTCTTTAGCTGGCAGATGTGTTACCTATTGATGGTTCATAACTAATCCCTCCCCAAGATGAAAGGAATTGTTTTACCCAGAATATGCCCACTCCCAGGGGTAGCCTATATCCAACTCCTGGTCAGTTTTGTTGTTCAGTGCTAAGTCGTGCCCGACTCTGCGACCTGGTGGGCTATAGCACGCCAGGCTCCTCCGTCCTGCACTATCTCCTGGCAGTGTCTATTGAGTCGGTGATGCCGTCATGTCTCAAATTCATACCTGTTGAGTCGGTGATGCTGTCTAACCATCTCATCCTCTGACACCCCTTTCTTGTTTTGCCTTCAGTCTTTCCCAGCATCTGGTCAATATAAGGGTACAAAAATCCAGGCTTCTTACCTTAATTTGGGACAGCTCTGAAGGACCATCCCAGCTCTCAAGCTTCTGTGGGTTCTGCTGAGGCCATTCCTGAAATTTCATCACAGTTCAGCTTCTTTCATCCATCCTGCTTCCTTAATGCCTCACAATTTTTACTTCTGAAAATAAAAATGTACTCATACTATACGATACAATAAACTTCCTACATAACGAATTTCTTTCCTGAGAAATATGATGTAAGCTTTCCCTAATAACTATTTTTCTTATTTTGGACTTCTTTTCCATTGTGAGTTTTTCCTTATTGGAATAGACACTTATTATGGATTTGACTTCTCTGCTTGTCATCTTTTGCCAAGAACACCATCTGCTCATTTACTGAATGTCCAGTTATCAAGTTAAACCAAACAATATTACTTCTAAGAAAATTCAACTTACGATGAAAGAAGTAAGACAGTTGACTAATATTCATGGAATTTGCTAGTCTTGTGACCACCCCAAACAATTGGCTTTATGAAATATTGGAGTTATTTTTTTTGCTGTTCATTTGTTATTGAAGTATAAATGGTTGGCAATGTTGTGTTAATTTAAGGTGTTCAACAAAGTGATTCAATTATACATATGTGTATATACATAATATATTTCAAATTCTTTTCCCTTATAGGCTATTAAAAATATTGAGTATAGTTCCCTGGGTTATATAATAGGTCCTTGTTAATTACTTATCTTATATATAGCAGTGAGTATATGTTAATCCAAACTGCTAACTTATCCCCCTTACTTTCCTGGAAACAATGAGTTTGGTTCTATGTTTGTGGGTCTAATTATACCTTGTAAATGTTTGTTTGTATCACTTTTTTTAGATTCCACATATAAGCAATATCATATTCAGCAATATCATACTTCACTTAGTATGATCTCTAGGTCTATCCATGTTGCTACCAATGGCATCATCTTATACTTTTTGTGACTGAGTCATATTCCATTGTATGAATATGGTACCACATCTTCTTTCTTCCTCTGTCAATGGATATTTAGGTTGTTTCCATGTCTTGGCTGTTGTAAAGAGTGCTGCAATGACCCTAATAACTATTTTAAACATTTGTGGAAAACTGTATGTTTGTGACAGATTTTTATCAAAAATATGCTAGAAATATGCTATGGTTGACTTTAACTAGTTTAGCAAACCTTAGTAAAACAAATGTTAGGGTTTAACGAAAGAACAATATTGGGTAATTAGTTCTAAATCACTAGGAACGCACTCTAAACATCGCTATTTTAAAGTTGTGTTTTGATAAGTATTAATATATGTTCAGTCAAATCAAATAAACTGCTTTAGTTCTTTTCATAACATTTGAAACTAATAAACACCAATATGATAATGATCTCACTTTTCAAATTTTTTAATTTATCAAAAATTGTAGCTAAGCTTTGTAGTCACGAAACACATTTTTAGGCCTAAGGTTATGCTTTTCAACCTCCTACTTGCAGTCTGTGTGCTGTGCTAAGTTGCTTCAGTCCTGTCCGACCCTTTGCAACCCTGTGGACTGTAGCCCGCAAGGCTCCTCCATCCATGGGATTGTCCAGGCAGGAACACTGAAGTGGGTTGCCATGCCCTCCTCCAGGGGATCTTCCCGACCCAGGGAAGAACCAGGATCTCTCACATCTCCCGCATTGTCAGGCAGGTTCTTTACTACTAGCGCCACCTGGCTTCCCTGGTGGCTCAGATGCTTTCAGTAGTTGGTTTAATTTGTCCAATTTTGAAACTTGTTTCAAAATTCCTTAAAAATGTTGTTGAAACTTTATTTCTCTAAATGAAAGATTTTATGTTAGATGACTTAAGCATTTCACAACCACTTTGAAATTAACAAGGCCTGAGATATAGTAAATAATAAAGTAACATTGTAAAAGCTTTATAGCATCTTTAATAGCTTTGATATATTGTTTATACACCATATGATTCACTCTTTGTACAGTTTAGCAGGTTATGGTATATTCATAAACTTGTGCAACCATTATCACTAGCTGACTTTAGAACTTTTCATCACCTTAAAAAGAAACCCCACACCCATTAGCAGTCACTCCTCCTGTCTCTCTCCCAGCTTTTGGCAACCACTAACCTCCTTTGTCTGTGGATTGGCCTATCATGGATATTCCATTTTTATGCAATCATACAACATGAGTTTTGTTGTTTTTATTTGGTGATTGGGTTTTTCACTTAGCATATCTTCAAAAAAATTATTTTATTGAAGTATAGTTGATTTACTGTGATTTTCTCCTATATAGCAAGGTGATTCATATGTATATATATACATATATAAACATTCTTTTTCATATTCTTTTCCATTACGATTTATCACAGGATGTTGAACCTAGTTCCCTGTACTACATGGTAGGACCTTGTTGTTTATCCATTCTATATGTAATAACTTGCATCTGCTGATCCCCAGCTCCCTGTCCATCCCTCCCCTACCACCCTCTTCCTTGGCCACCACAAGCCTGTTCTCTATGTCTGTGAGTCTGTTTCTGTTTCATAGATAAGTTCATTTGTGTCAGATTTTAATATTTGTCTTTAGTGTTTGTCATTCTCTTTCTGACTTCACTTACTCTGGTAATCTCTAGGTTCATCCATGTTGCTGCAAAAGACATTATTTCACTCTTTTTTATGGCTGAGTAGTATTCCACTGTATGCATGTGCAATACCTTCTTTATCCATTCATCTGTCTATAGACATTTAGGTTCTTTCCATGTCTTGGCTGTTGTAAATAGTGCTGCAGTGAATATTGGGGTGAATGCATCTTTTTGAATTTGAATGACAGTTTTGTTTGGATATATGCCCAGGAGTGGGTGTGCAGGATCACATGATAGCTCTACTTTTAGTTTTTTGAGGAACCTCCATACTGTTTTCCATAGTGCCTGCACCAATTTACATTCCCACAATGGTATAGGAGGGATCCCTTTTCTCTACACCCTCTCCAGAACTTGTTCTTTGTAGTTGTTTTTTAAATGATGGTTATTCTGACTGGTGTGAGGTAGTACCTCTTGGTAGTTCTGATTTACATTTTTGTAATGATTAGCAATGTTGAACATCTTTTTATATGCTTGTTGGCCATTTGTATGTCTTCTTTGGAGAAACATATATTTAGGTCGCCTGCCTGTTTTTTTTTTTCTTTTTTGGGGGGGGGGGTTGTTTGCTTTTTTCTTGAGTTCTATGAACTGTCTGTTTATTTTAGAAACTGAGCCTTTGTTGGTCCCATCATTTGCAAGTATTTTCTCCCAGTCTGAAGGGTGTCTTTTAATTTTACCCATGTTTTCCTTTGTTGTTCAACAGCTTGTATTTCACTTAGCATTTGTTGTTCAGTTGCTAAGCCGTGTCCAACCCTTTGTGACCCCATGGGCTGTAGCACACCAGGCTTCCCTGGCATCCACTGTCTCCGAGAGTCTGTCCATTGAGTTGCTGATGCTAGCTAACTGTCTCGTCCTCTGCCACTCCCTTCTCCTTTCGCCTTCAATCTTTCCCAACATCAGGGTCTTTTCCAATGAACTGGCTTTTTGCATCAGGTGGCTGAAGTATCAGAACTTCACCTTATTTTCAAGCTTTATCCATGTTATAATGTGTCAATACTTCATTCTTTTTATTGCTTTCCCCTTTAATTGCTGAATAACATTCCATTGTATGGGTATTCCATGTTTTGTTCATCCATCAGCTAATGAATGGGTTGTGTTGTTTTGTTCCCACTTTTTAGCTATTATGAACAATGCTATTATTAATGTTATGAGTTTTATGTGGATATATGTTTTAGTTTCTCTTAAGTATATACCTTGGAGTGAAATGTTGGGTTATACAGTAACTCTGTTTAGTATTTTGAAGAACTGCTAAATTTTTCCAAAGTGGCTGTACCATTTTCTATTTTCATCAGCAGTGTGTGAGGGTTTTGATTTCTCCATGTTCTCCCCTACACTTGTTATGGATTATTATTTTGAATATCAGCCACCTAGTCAGCATGAAGTGGTATCTAAGTGTGGTTTTGATTAGCATTTCCCTAGTGGCTAATAATGGTCCTGTGAAGGATAATGAAGGAAAAAAAATGGATGTTTAACTTGGAAAAAGGAAGATTTTGGCAGGAGAGCCTAATATTAGCTGTCTTTAAGTGTTGGAATAGAGAGGCAGAATTTTATTTATTTACAGATGTACAGAGAGGTGATGTAAAATAGTGAAATTTAGCTCTGTGTAAATGCAAAGTCTAATGAACAGATTGAACAGGGAAACAGTAGGTCCCCATTCCCTAGGGATGTTCAAGCAAATGGTGTAGAAGGATTCTGTAAGGGCTACTCGAATATGCTATGGTTTGTAAACCTGTGTGGCAAATTTACAAAGTGTATTGTGGGTTTTGTTTTAAACCATACATAGATAATCTTGGCAAGAACATTGTTTCAAGTCAAGTTGTTGTTGTTCAGTTGCCCAGTTGTGTCTGGCTCTTTGCAACCCCATGGACTGCAGCACGCCAGACTTCCCTGCCCCTCACCAATTCCTGAAGTTTGCCCAAATTCATGTCCATTGCATCAGTGATGCCATCCAGCCACCTCATCCTCTGTCGCCCTCTTCTTCTTTCCTCCATCTTTCCCAGCATCAGGGACTTTCCCAATGAGTCGGTTATTTGCATCAGATGACCAAAATACTGGAGCTTCAGCTTCAGCATCAGTCCTTCCAGTGAGTATTCAGGGTTGATTTCTCTAAAGATTGACTGGCTTGATCTCCTTAGTGTCCACGGGACTTTCAGGAGTCTTCTCCAGCACCACAGTTTGAAGGCATCAATTCTTTGGTGCTCTGCCTTCTTTCAGTACAGCTCTCACAACTATACGTGACTACTGGGAAAACAATAGTGCTGACTATGCATACATTTGTTGGCAAAGTGATATCTTTGCTTTTTAACACACTGTCTAGGCTTATCATAGCTTTCCTTTCAAGGAGCGAGGATCTTTTGATTTCGTGGCTGCAGTCACTGTCCACAATGATTTTGGAGCCAAAGAAAATAGAATCTGTCATTGCTTCTATTTTTTTCCCAGCCATTTACTGTGAAGTGATAGGATCATATGCCATGATCTTAGATTTTTGAATGTTGAATTTTAAGCCAGCTTTTTCACTCTCCTCTTTCACCCTCATGAAGAGGCTCTTCAGTTCCTCTTCACTTTTTGCTGTTAGAGTGGTATGATCTTCATAGCTAAGACTGTTGATATTTCTCCTGGCAGTCTTGATTCCAGCTTGTGCTTCATACAGCCTGGCATTTTGCATGATGTATCCTGCATATTAAGTTAAATAACCAGGGTGATGATATACAGCCTTGAAGTACTCCTTTCCCAATTTTGAACCAATCCATTGTTCCATGTCAGGTTCTAACTACTGCTTGTTGACCTCATACAGGTTTTGCAGGAGGCAGGTCAGGTGGTCTGGTATTCCCATCTCTTTCAGAATTTTCCAGTTTATTGTGATCCACACAGTCAAAGGCTTTGGCATAGTATATGAAGCCGAAGTAGATGTTTTCCTGGAATTCCCTTGTTTTTTCTGTGATCCAATGAATGTTGGCAATTTGATCTCTGGTTCCTCTGCCTTTTCTAAATCCAGCTTGTACATCTGGAAGTTCTTGGTTCACATACTGCTGAAGCCTAGCTTGAAGGATTTTGAGCATCACCTTACTGGCATGGAAAGTGAGTGCAACTGTCTGATAGTTTGAACATTCTTCAGCACTGCCTTTCTTTGGAATTGAGAAGAAAACTGACATTTTCCTGTCCTGTGGTCATTGCTGAGTTTTCCAAATTTGCTGACATATTGAGTGCAACACTTTGATAGTATTATCTGTTTGAAATAGTTCAGCTGAAATTCCATCACCTCCACTAGCCTTGTTTATTGTAATGCTTCCTAAGGCCCACTTGACTTCAGACTCCAGGATGTCAGATTCTAGGTGAGTGACCACACCATCATGGTATCTGGGTCACTGAGACTTTTTTGTATAGTTCTGTGTATCCTTGGCCACCTCTTTTTAATCTCTTCTGCTTCTGTTAGGTCCTTGCTGTTTCTGTCCTTTATTGCGCCCTTCCTTGCATGAAGTGTTCCCTTGATATCTCCAATTCTCTTGAAATCTCTAGTCTTTCCCATCCTATTGTTTTCCTCTCCTTCTTTGCACTGTTCATTTAAGGCCTTCTTATCTCTCCTTGCTATTCTCTGGAACTCTCCGTTCACTTGGGTGTATCTTTCCCTTTCTCCCTTCCTTTTTGCTTTTCCTTTTTCCTTAGCTATGTGTAAAGCCTCCTCAGACAACCACTTTGCCCTATTGCATTTATTTTTCTTTGGGGATAGATTTTTGTCACTGACTCCTGAATAATGTTATGAACCCTTCCATAGTTCTTCAGGCACTCTGTTTACCAGATCTAATCCCTGAATCTACTCATCACCTCCACTGTATAATCATAAGGAATTTGATTTAGGTCATACCTGAATAGCCTAGTTGTTTTCCCTACTTTCATTGATTTAATCCTGAATTTTGCAATAAGGAGCTCATGATCTGAGCCACAGTCAGCTTGAAGTCTTGTTTTCACTGACTGTATAGAGTTTCTTCATCCTTGGCTGCAAAGAATGTAATCAATCTGATTACAGTATTGACCATTTGGTGTAGTCCGTGTGTAGATGTCTCTTATGTTGTTGGAAAACGGTGTTTGCTATGACTAGTGTGTTCTTTTGACATGGTATGTGGTATGCGTATCTGTGTGTGTGTGTGTATACATATGTGTATATATATATATATATCTCAGTAACTACTTGTTATTGAAGCTCCATTACTTTGGCTATCTGACGTGACAAGCCGACTGGAAAAGCCCCTGATGCTGGGAAAGACTGAAGCAAGAGGAGAAGGGGACGACAGAGGATGAGATGGTTGGATGGCCTCACTGACTCAATGGACATGAGTTTGAGCAAACTCTGGGAGATGGTGGACAAGGAAGCCTGGCATGGGGTCACAAAGAGTCAGACTTGACTGCTGCTGCAGCTAAGTCACTTCAGTCATGTCTGACTCTGTGTGATCCCATAGATGGCAGCCTACCAGGCTCCCCTGTCCCTGGGATTCTCCAGGCAAGAACACTGGAGTGGGTTGCCATTTCCTTCTCCAATGCATGAAAGTGAAAAGTGAAAGTGAAGTTGCTCAGTCGTGTCCGACTCTTAGCGACCCCATGGACTGCAGCGCACCAGGCTCCTCCGTCCATGGGATTTTCCAGGCAAGAGTACTAGAGTAGGGTGCCATCGCCTTCTCCTATCCCTCTTGCTAAGTACAGCCAAAAACTCTGGACAGTATATATGCAGGATAAATATAAAAAGACTCTGTAGTGAAAGTAGCATTCTTGTAAGACATTAACCTAGATGAAAACCTATCTGTACTAGAGCGAGAGAAAGAAGCTGGGTAAGGGGGATGGTAGCTAAAACTTGGAATGACAGAACTTAAGAATGCAGAGGACCCTCAGCTAAAATAGACACTTAAAAAGTGGAAATTTGACAGGGATAATTATAAAATCTTGTGGTAGGATTCTTTAACTATATGAATAGAATAGGAGGGTCATGGTGAAATTGCAACACATATGAATTAAAAAATAGAGGAGCTTTATTTAACCATACTTTAACTCTCAGTTAGCGGGACAAGCCACCTTCCCCTCAGGTGAAGAACTGTTACTCTTGTTAACTCAAGGTTTACCCAGAGCCAGGAGCTGAGAGGTGACCATACCTGGGGCTGGGCAGAGTCTTGAATGTACTGAGAGCTCCAGAGCAGAGATGGTGGCAGAAACCTGGACTCTGGTTGAAAGAACTGAGGATTTGCAGTCTGCACAAGAGAAGATAGGGTGGGTTACGATAGCTGTCTAAAAATACATAAAGAGCTGTCAAGTGGCATAGGGACTGGGTGTGTCCTATATGACTCTGGAGGATGGAGCTGTGGTCAACCAGAGGTTAGGTGTGAAAAATGAAAATAGCCTGGATTGCCTCATATGGTGGTGAGTTTCCTATCCCTGGAGGTGTGTAAGCAAAGTTGGGCTGGTCATTTATAGAACAGAGGAGGTATAGTAGACAGTATACATTAGATTATTAATTTTGTATCTTCTCAGAATCACAGATCCCTGTTGGAGAATCTGATAAAAACTTTGGAATCTCTGCTCAGGAAAATGCACTTACAAATACCGTTTAGGGCACAAATTCTGGGATTTTTCTGGAGACCTTTTAAGGATGGAGGAATTAAATAACTTCCTACTCTTAAAAAATCAGTAATTCCAGATACTCTCATGTAGATCACTGTTTATACAGCAGCAATAGTTTCATGGTGTAATAAAATCTTATTTAATCATCTATTTATTCAACAAATATTTATTAAGCATTTACTATGTGTGTGTGTGTTTGGATACACATACACACACAAATACACACACAAAGTATGTAGTTGAGTGAAAGTGAAAGTATTAGTTGCTCAGTTGCATCCCAGTCTTTGAGACCTTATAGACCAGAGCCCTCCAGGCTCCTCTGTCCATGGAATACTCCAGGCAAGAATACTGGAGTGGTAGCCATTTCCTTTTCTAGGAGATCTTCTCGACCCAGGGATCAAACCCTGGTCTCCTGCTTTGCGGGCAGATTCTTTACCATCTGAGCCACCAGGAAAGCCCATGTAGTTGAATGGTGATACCTATGTACGTACGCAGAATATAAAATTAATGCAATAATTACAGCACAGTCTATTATGAAGAGTCTAAAGTAAGAAGTCTTCATTCCATAAACTCTGTTTTGTTAGTTTCAGAAATGTGCTGTAACGGACTTTGAGACTCTCAAAGGGTTACTGAGCCATGCTCTTTCCAAACTGGCCCTGGTGAAGTTGGAGAGAGTGTGGACTTGGAGACACCAAGCTGGATACCCATCTCAGCTCTTCCAGTGGCCTATGATAGCTAGTCTCAACCTATATGGGAAGGGCTAAGCAGTGGGTCTATATGATTCTACAGCATCCAGATAGTGATGTATCATTTGTTCACTGTGTCTGTGTACATGGTACACATCTGTGTATACTTTAGTCATTACTAAAGATTTTAGAACCAGCTGTTACTTTAGATAACATTCCTTGACTGATTATAGGAGATCCTTGTGGTTGGGGTAGAGAAAGGTGTTAATTCTCTCTCTGATAATCTCCATCAGCCATCTAAATAAACAAACAAACAAATAATATTTTCTCAATTTGATATAAAATGTACATATATATTTTAAAAAATCTACTACTTTTGTTATTTACAAATGAGCACATCATCAAAGTAAAACAAGGTTCTCCTTGTACAAATGGAACTTCAAAATACTGTCAACTGAGTTCTACTCCAGCCAGACTATAGCCCCTAAGCATCATCATATATAGAAATTTTGGAGATACTACTATGGATCACACTATTAATTTGTTTCAGTTCAGTTCAGTCGCTCAGTTGTGTCCGACTCTTTGCAATCCCATGAATCACAGCACGCCAGGCCTCCCTGTCCATCACCATCTCCTGGAGTTCACTCAAACTCATGTCCATCGAGTCAGTGATGCCATGCAGCCATCTCATCCTCTGTCATCCCCTTTTCCTCCTGCCCCCAATCCCTCCCAGCATCAGAGTCTTTTCCAATGAGTCAACTCTTCGCATGAGGTGGCCAAAGTACTGGAGTTTCCGCTTTAGCATCATTCCTTCCAAAGAACACCCAGGGCTAATCTCCTTCAGAATGGACTAGTTGGATCTCCTTGCAGTTCAATGGACTCTCAAGAGTCTTCTCCAACACCACAGTTCAAAAGAATCAATTCTTCAGCGCTCAGCTTTCTTTACAGTCCAACTCTCACATCCATACATGACCACAGGAAAAACCATAGCCTTGACTAGACAGACCTTTGTTGGCAAAGTAATGTCTCTGCTTTTGAATATGCTGTCTAGGTTGGTCATAACTTTTCTCCCAAGGAGTAAGTGTCTTTTAATTTCATGGCTGCAGTCACCATCTGCAGTGATTTTGGAGCCCAGAAAATAAAGCCTGACACTGTTTCTACTGTTTCCCCATCTATTTCCCATGAAATGATGGGGTCAGATGCCATGATCTTTGTTTTCTGAATGTTGAGCTTTAAGCCAATTCTTTCACTCTCCTCTTTCACTTTTATCAAGAGGCTTTTTAGGTCCTCTTCACTTTCTGCCATAAGGGTGGTGTCATCTGCATATCTGGTTATTGATATTTCTCCCAGCAATCTTGATTCCAGCTTGTGCTTCTTCCAGTCCAGCGTTTCTCATGATGTACTCTGCCTATAAGTTCAATAAGCAGGGTGACAATATACAGCCTTGACGTACTCCTTTTCCTATTTGAAACCAGTCTGCTGTTCCATGTCCAGTTCTAACTGTTGCTTCCTGACCTGCATATAGGTTTCTCAAGAGGCAGGTCAGGTGGTCTGGTATTCCCATCTCTTTCAGAATTTTCCACAGTTTATTGTGATTCACCCAGTCAAAGGCTTTGGCATAGTCAATAAAGCAGAACTAGATGTTTTTCTGGAACTCTCTTGCTTTTTCCATGATCTAGCAGATGTTGGCAATTTGATCTCTGGTTCCTCTGCCTTTTCGAAAACCATCTTGAACATCTGGAAGTTCACGGTTCACGTATTGCTGAAGTCTGGCTTGGAGAATTTTGAGAATTATTAGCAAACCTTTTATTGTAGATAATACAAGGTAAATTGCAAACCAGCAGGTTTACATTATCAACTTTGAATGTTTTTTTTTTTTTAATTGAATCCATGGCCTTAAGAGACGTGTTCCTGTTTTCTTTTTTACCATAAATATGAGAAAGGATAAACACCTAGTATTGTTTCCTGGAAGTTGTATAACATTTTAAAAATCAAGCAGTTCCTGTTTATAATTTGTATGTTTGCATATCAGAAGTCTCAGAAGTAAGAATTGGTTTCATTTCTATGAATAGTGTAGGAGCAGTTTTAAAATGTTTTCTTTAAAGAGAGGTAATGTACCTATCTTTAAGGTAAACATATATTGAGTAGGGACAATTACCAGTGGCCTGTCAAGGCCATCTGTGTTACTTTTACTTTTTTTTTTTTAAGTGTAGTAATCTTCTCTGTGCTCAGCAGTTATCTAACCATTGTAATAACTTTCAAGAACACTGGTTCCTGAAAGGAATCTTTGTCAATCTGTTAAAAACAAAAAGCTCCTCCATCCATCCAGATGGAGGGCATCAAGGTCAACCTTTAACTGTATCACTTAACACATAATTAACTTAATTAACTGTGCTTGCACTGTGATGGTTCACGTGAAGATGCCTTTTGGATATTGGATTTAAGTTGACATGCTGCATTGAATAATCACATTATTATGAATCTTTCATCAGTACCATCTTTCTAGATTCCATATATATGTGTTAGTATACAGTATTTGTTTTTCTCTTTCTGACTTACTTCACTCTGTATATTAGGCTCTAGGTTCATCCACGTCAGTAGAACTGACTCAAAATGGGTTCCTTTTTATGGCTGAGTAATATTCCATTGTATATATGCACCACACCTTCATTATCCATTCATCTGTCAGTGGACATCTAGGTTGTGTCCATGTAGCTCTTATAAATAGTACTGCAATGAATATTGGGGTACATGTAATCTTTTTCAGTTTTGGTTTCTTAAAGGTATATGCCTAGTAGTGGGATTGCTGGGCCATATAGTGGTTTTATTCCCAGTTTTTTAAGGAATCTCTATACTGTCTCCCGTAGTGACTGTATCAATTTACATTCCCACCAACAGTGCAAGAGGGTTCCCTTTCCTCCATACCCTCTCCAGCATTTATTGTTTCTACATTTTTTTTGATGATGGCCATTCTGACCAGTGTGAGGTGACTACTATCTCATGGTTTTGTTTTGCATTTCTCTAATAACGAGTGATGTTGAGCATCTTTTCACATGTTTCTTGGCCATCTGTATGTCTTCTTTGGAGAAATGTCTGTTTAGGTCTTTTTCCCACTCTTTGATTGGGTTGTTTGTTTTGTCTACTATTGACTTGTATGAGCTGCTTGTATATTTTGGAAATTAATCCTTTGTCAGTTGTTTCATTTGCTATTATTTTCTCCCATTCTGAGTGTTGTCTTTTCACCTTTTTATAGTTTCCTTTGCTGTGAAAAAGCTTTTAAGTTTAATTAGGTCCCACTTGTTTATTTTCATTTTTATTTCCATTACTCTAGAAAGTGGATCATGGAGGATCTTGCTGTGATTTATGTCATAGTGTTCTGCCTATGTTTTCCTCAAAGAGTTAAGGAATTGTTCTAATTTCATTCTTTTACATGTAGCTGTCCAGTTTTCCCAGCACCATTTGTTGAAGAGGCAATCTTTGCCCCATTGTATATTCTTGCCTCCTTCATAAAAAATAAGGTTCAAAGGTGCATGGGTTTATCTCTGGGCTTTCTATCTTGTTTTACTGGTCTATATTTCTGTTTTTGTGACAGTACCATACTGTCTTGATGGAGAAGGAAATGGCAACCCACTCCAGTATTCTTGCCTGGAGAATCCTATGGACTGAGAAGCCTGGCAGGCTATAGTTTATGGGGTCGCAAGAGTCAGGCACCACTTAGTGACTAAAGAGAGAGAGACAGATACTGTCTTGATGACTCTAGCTTTGTAGTATAGTCTGAAGCCAGGAAGGTTGATTTCCCTCAGCTCCATTATTCTTAAGATTTCTTTGGCTATTTGGGGTCTTTTGTGTTTCCATGTGAATTGTGGAATTTTCATTCTAGTTCTATGGAAAATGTCATTGGTAATTTGATAGGGATTGCATTGAATCTGTAGATTGCATTTGGTAGTATAGTCATTTTCACAATATTGATTCTTCCAACCTAGGAATGGAATATCTCTCCATCTGTTTATGTCATCTTTGATTTCTTTCATCAGTGTCTTATAGTTTCCTATATACAGTTCTTTTGTCTCCTTACGTAGATTTATTCCTAAATATTTTATTCTTTTTGTTGCAATGGTGAATGGGATTGATTCCTTAATTTCTCTATCTGGTTTTTCATTGTTTGTATATAGGAATGCAAGTGATTTCTATGTATTGATTTTGTATCCTGCAACTTTGCTAAATTCACTGATTAGCTCTAGTAATTTTCTGATAGTATCTCTAGGTTTTCTATGTATAGTATCATGTCATCTGCAGTGAGTTTTACTTCTTCTTTTCCGACCTGGATTCCTTTTATTTTTCTTCTCTGCTGTAGCTAGGACTTCCAAAACTATATTTAATAATAGTGCTGAGAGTGGGAATCCTTGTCTTGTTCCTGATCTTAGAGGGAATGCTTTCAGTTTTTCACCATTGAGAATAATGCTTGCTCTGTGTTTATCATATTTGGCCTTTGCTATGTTGAGGTAGTTTTCTTCAATGCCCATTTTTTGAAGAATTTTTATAATAAATGGGTGCTGAATTTTGTCAAAGGCTTTTCCTACATCTATTGAGATTATCATATGGTTTTTATCTTTCAATTTGTTAATATGGTGTATCACATATACACAAATCAATATGCACATTGATTTGCATATATTGACAATGAATCCTTGCATCCCTGGGATAAACCCAATTGATCATAGTGATTTTTTTTAATGTGCTGTTGAATTCTGTTTGCTAGAATTTTGCTTAGGGTTTTTGCATCTATGTTCATCAGTGATATTGGCCTCTGATTTTCTTTTTTTGTGTGTTGTTTTTGTCTGGTTTTAATATCAGGGTGATGGTGGCCTCATAGAATGAGTTTGGAAGTGCTCCTTCCTCTGAAATTTTTTGAAAGTGTTTTAGAAGGATAGGAATTAGCTCTTCTCTAAATGTTTGATAAAATTCACCTGTGAAGACATCTGGCCCTGGGCTTTTGTTTTTTTGGCAAATTTTTATCAGTTTTGATTTCAGTGCTTGTAACTGGGTTGTTCATGATTTCTATTTCTTCCTGGTTTAGTCTTGGAAGATTGAACTTTTCTAAGAATCTGTCCATTTCTTGCAGGCTATCCATTTTATTGCCATATAAAATGTGAAAGTCGTTCAGTTGTGTCCCAAGTCTTTGTGACCCCATGGACTATACAGTCCATGGAATTCTCCAGGTCAGAATACTGGAGTGGGTAGCCTTTCCCTTCTCCAGGGAATCTTCCCAACCCAGGGATTGAACCTAGGTCTCCTGCATTGCAGGCGGATTCTTTACCAGCTGAGTCACAAGGGAATAGTTGCTCATAATAGTCTCTTATAATCCTTTGTATTTCTGTGTTGTCTGTTGTAACATCTCCTTTTTAATTTCCAGTTTTGTTGATTTGATTCTTCTCTCTCTTTATCTTGATGAGTCTGGCTAAAAGCTTATCAATTTTGTTTATCTTCTCAAAGAACCAGCTTTTAGTTTTATTAAACTTTACTATTATTTCTTTCATTTCTTTTTCATTTATTTCTGCTCTGATGTTTATGATTTATTTCCTTCTGCTAACTTTGGGGGTTTTATGTTATCCTTTTTCCAGTTGTTTTAGGTGTCTAGTCAATGTTTTTCTTTCCTACCTTTTGATGAGGTAGAGTTGTATTGCTGTAAACTTCCCTTGTAGAACTGCTTTTGCTGCATCCCATAGGTTTTGAGTTGTGTATTCATTGTCATTTGTTTCTAGGAATTTTTAAATTTCCCTTGTGATTTCTTCAGTAACCCATTCATTATTTGGAAACATCATTTAATCTCCATGTGTTTGTGTTTTTTATAGTTTTTTCTTCTTCTAGTTGATATCTAGTCTCATAGTCTTGTGGTCAGAAAAGATGCTTCATACAACTTCAATTTTCTTAAATTTACTGAGGTTTGATTTGTGACCCAAAATGTGCTCTATCCTAGAGAATGTTCCATGTGCACTTGAGAAAAAAGTGTATTCTTCTGCAGTTGGATGGAATGTCCTGAAGATATCAAGGGGATCCATCTGGTCTAATGTGTCATTTAAGGCTTCTGTTTCCTTATTTTCTGTTTTGATGATCTGTCCATTGGTGTAAGTGTGGTGTCAAAGCCCCCTACTATTATTGTGTTACTGTCAGTTTCTCCGTTTATGTCTGTTAGTGTTTGTCTTATGTATTGAGGAGCTCCTGTGTTGGGTGTATAAATGTTTACAACTGTTATGTCTTTTTCTTGAATTTATCCCTTGATCATTATGTAGTGTCCTTCCTTATCTCTTGTAATATTCTTTAAGGTCATTTTGTCTGATATGAGGATTGCTACTCTGGCCTTCTTTTGATTCCTATTTGCATAGAATTTATTTTTCCATCCTCTCACTTTAAGTTTATATGTGTCTTTAGTGGCTCTCTTGTAGACAGTGTATGTATGGGTCTTGTTTTTGTATCCATTCAGACAGTTTGTGTCTTTTGGTTGGAGCATTTAATCCATTTGCATTTAAAGTACTTATTGATATATATGTTCCTAGTGCCATTTTCTTAATTGCATGGGGTTTGTTTATATATGTCTTTTTCTTCTCTTGTATTTATTGTCTATATAGGTCCTTTTAACATTTGTTGTAAAGCTGGTTTGGTGGTACTGAAGTCTCTTAACTTTTACTTGTCTGTAGAGCTTTTGATTTCTCCATCAATTTTGAATGAGATCTTTGCTGGGTAGAGTAATCTTGGTTGTAGATTTTCCCCTTTCTGTACTTTAAATATATCCTGCCATTGCCTTCTGGCCTGCAGAGTTTCTGCTGAAAGATCAGCCATTAAATGTATGGGGTTTCCTATGTATGTTACTTGTTGCTTTTCCCTTGCTGCTTTTAATATTCTTTCTTTGTGTTTAATTTTTGTTAGTTTGATTAGTATGTGTCTTGGCATGTTTCTCCTTGGGTTTATCCTGTATAGTACTCTCTAAACTTCTTGGACTTTATTGACTATTTCCTTTCCGATGTTGGGAAAATTTTCTACTATGAGCGCTTCAAAAATTTTCTCATACCCTTTCTTTTTCTCTTCTTCTAGGACCCCTATAATTTGAATGTTTGTGTTTAATATTGTCCCAGAGGTCTCTGAGATTATCCTCAGTTCTTTTCATTCTTTTTACTTTATACTGCTCTTCAGCGGTTATTTCCACCAGTCTATCTTCCAGCTCACTTATCCATTCTTCTGCCTTGGATATTCTGCTATTGATTCCCTCTAGAGTATTTAAAATTTCAGTAATTGTGTTGTTTGTCTCTATTTATTTATTCCAGGTCTTTGTTAAATGTGTTTATTGATTCTTGCATTTTCTCCATTCTATTTTCGATGTCTTTGGATCATTCATACTATCATTACTTTGAATTCTTTTACAGGTAGTTTGCCTATCAGTTCAGTTCAGTTCAGTCGCTCAGTCGTGTCTGACTATTTGCAACCCCATGAATCGCAGCACGCCAAGCCTCCCTGTCCATCACCAACTCCTGGAGTTCACTCAGACTCACGTTCATCGAGTCCGTGATGCCATCCAGCCATCTCATCCTCTGTCGCTCCCTTCTCCTCCTGCCCCCAATCCCTCCCAGCATCAGAGTCTTTTCCAATGAGTCAACTCTTCGCATGAGGTGTCCAAAGTACCAGAGTTTCAGCTTTAGCATCATTCCTTCCAAAGAAATCCCAGGGTTGATCTCCTTCAGAAGGGACTGGTTGGATCTCCTTGCAGTCCAAGGGACTCTCAAGAGTCTTCTCCAACACCACAGTTCAAAAGCCTCAATTCTTCGGCGCTCAGCCTTCTTCACAGTCCAACTCTCACATCCATACATGACCACTGGAAAAACCATAGCCTTGACTATATGGACCTTAGTCGGCAGAGTAATGTCTCTGCTTTTGAATATGCTATCTAGGTTGGTCATAACTTTTCTTCCAAGGAGTAAGTGTCTTTTAATTTCATGGCTGCAATCACCATCTGCAGTGATTTTGGAGCCCAAAAAAATAAAGTCTGACACTGTTTCTGCTGCTTCCCCATCTATTTCCCATGAAGTGATGGGACCGGATGCCATGATCTTCGTTTTCTGAATGTTGAGCTTTAAGCCAACTTTTTCATTCTCCTCTTTCACTTTCATCAAGAGGCTTTTTAGTTCCTCTTCACTTTCTGCCATAAGGGTGGTGTCATCTGCATATCTGAAGAAAGCCTTCTTCAGCGATCAATGCAAAGAAATAGAGGAAAAGAACAGAATGGGAAAGACTAGAGATCTCTTCAAGATAATTAGAGATACCAAGGGAACATTTCATGCAAAGATGGGCTTGATAAAGGACAGAAATGGTATGGACCTAACAGAAGCAGAAGATATTAAGAAGAGATGGCAAGAATACACAGAAGAACTGTACAAAAAGTATCTTCATGACCCAGATAATCATGATGGTGTGATCACTCATCTAGAGCCAGACATCCTGGAACGTGAAGTCAAGTGGGCCTTAGAAAGCATCACTACGAACAAAGCTAGTGGAGGTGATGGAATTCCAGTTGAGCTATTTCAAATCCTGAAAGATGATGCTGTGAATGTGCTGCACTCAATATGCCAGCAAATTTGGAAAACTCAGTAGTGGCCACAGGACTGGAAAAGGTCAGTTTTCATTCCAATCCCAAAGAAAGCCAATGCCAAAGAATGCTCAAACTACCACACAATTGCACTCATCTCACACACTAGTAAAGTAATGCTCAAAATTCTCCAAGCCAGGCTTCAGCAACTTCCTGATGTTCAAGCTGGTTTTAGAAAAGCAGAGGAACCACAGATCAAATTGCCAACATCCACTGGATCATGGAAAAAGCAAGAGAGTTCCAGAAAAACATCTAGTTCTGCTTTATTGATTATGCCAAAGCCTTTGACAGTGTGGATCACAATAAACTGTGGAAAATTCTGAAAGAGATGGGAATACCAGGCCACCTAACCTGCCTCTTGAGAAATCTGTATGCAGGTCAGGAAGCAACAGTTAGATCTGGACATGGAACAACAGACTGGTTCCAAATAGGAAAAGGAGTACGTCAAGGCTGTATATTGTCACCCTGCTTATTTAACTTATATGCAGAGTACATCATGAGAAATGCTGGACTGGAAGAAACACAAGCTGGAGTCAAGATTGCCAGGAGAAATATCAATAACCTCAGTTTGCCTATATCCTTCATTTATTTGGACTTGTGTGTTTCTAGGTTGTTCCTTCATTTACACAACATTTCTCTGTCTTTTTTTTTTTTTTTTTTTTAATGTACTGTGTTTGAGGTCTCCTTTTCTTAGGCTTCAAGGTTGAATCCTTTCTTCCTTTTGGTTTCTGCCCTCAGTGAGTATGGTTGGTCCAGTTTTGTGGTTGGACAAGTTTTGTGGTCCAGCTTTTTTTGTGGTCCAGTTTTGTGTAGGATGTGACTTGTGTTTGCATTCTGGTGGGAGGAAGTGAGTTTTTCTCTGATGTGCATGTCTGTGTGAGGTTGTAGTCCTGTCTGCTGATGATTTGGTTTGTATTTTTGTCTTGTTTGTTGTTTGGATGAGGCATCCTGCACAGGATGCTGCTGGCAGTTGGGTGATGCCAAGTCTTGTATATAGATGGTTGCCTGTGTGGGAGTTCTCACTAATTAATACTTCCTAGGGTTAGGAATTCTCTGGTCGTCTAGGGTCTTGGCATCAGCGCTCCCACTCCACAGGCTCAGAGTTTGATCTCGAGTTTCGCATGGTTCTGTGTATTCTTTCCCAGTGCTCAGGTATTCCTGCCTGCTCTCAGCTGGTGTTCTGCAAGATCTTCTGTGTCTGACGGTGTATTCCTGATGTACCCATGGAGAGAGATGTACTCCATGTTCACCTACTCCCCCGCCATTCTGTTCTCCATTATTTCTCTTTTCTTCCTTTGACAGCTGTATGGTATTTGAAGTTACGATATAGCAAGTCAAGGTGCTGATTTGCTGTTGCTGCTGTGACAAATCACCACGAATGTTGCGCCTTAAGATAGCATCCATTTATTCTTGAAATTTAGAGATCAAAAGTCTGAAATGAGTCTTGATGCACTGAAATAAAGGTGTCGATGGGGCTGATTCCTTCTAGAGGTTTCACAGAAGAACCCATTTCTTACCTCTTCCAGCTCTAGAGGCTTCCAGTATTTCTTGGTTTACAGCCACCTCATTCAATCTTTGCTTCCATCATCACATTGTCTTTTCTCTCTGACCTCTTTCCTCTCTTGTGTAAAAACTCTTGTGATGACATTGGGTCCACCTGGATAATCTAGAATCACCTCATCTTAAAATCATTGTTAATCATATCTGCAAATTCCGTTTTTCCACGTAAGGTTAACATTCAGGGGATTAGGACATGAACCTCTTTGGGGAATCATAATTCAGCCTACCATGGTATATAGTATGTATTTGTAAAATAATATAGCTTAATTCATATTTGTAATTAGGTAAGTACATGCCACACCAACCAACCAGAAAATTAATCATCTCTTGTTGATATTATTTATCTACTGCTTACTTTCACTGTCTTATCACCTGAATACTTAGCAGTTAAGAGAAGATGTGAACTTAAAAGCAAGAGGTCAATTTCCAGTACAGAATCCTGTGTTGATTCATGATATCTGCTCAAGTAAGTGCTTTTGACTCCATTGGAAAGGAGGAAAGTTGAGTGTAGCCTGGTATCTGGCATTTTTCTGAGAGGCATCATGACCACTTCTTGAGTAATAATGTGGATCAGCTCTAAACAGGGTAAAACCACTGTCAAGGGACATCCAAGTCATAGCTGTGGGGTTATGTCTAAAAAACTGTAGACTCTCATGCAGTTCTATGAAATAAAAGAACCTGTGTGCCTTTTACCCAATTTCTCCCAATAGTAACATTTTACAGAACAATATTACAACCAGCATATTGATACTGATACAGTTAAGATAGGAGACATTTCCATCACCCTCAGAAGCCTTCCTGTTGCCCTTTTGATGCCACATGCTTAATCCCTGGCAAATGGTTATATGTTCTCCATTTCTGGAAGCCTGTCATTGTAAGAGTGCTACACAAATGGAATCATACAGAATGTAACCTTTTGGGACTGGCTTTCTTCTCACAGCATAATTCTCTGGAGATTGATCTAGGTTGTTCTATATATTTAAAATATGTTCCTTTTTGAGTGCTGAGGAGTATTCTCTAGTATGATTCCAAATTTGGCTTGGTTAACCATTCATCTGTTAATATCTTGGTTGTTTCCATTTGAGACCTATTACAAATGGAGCTCATGTGAACTGAACACTTGTGTACAACCTTGTGTGTAAATTTAAGTTGTCGCTTAAATTCAGGAGTGCAAGTATTGAATTGTTTAGTAGTTGCACGTTTAGTTTTTGCCAAGTTAGTTTCCAGAGTAGTTGCACCATTTTTTGTTCCCATGAGGAGGGTATGAGTGATCTTGTTTCTTGCTCTACTTGCCAGTATTTGGGGTTCTGATAGGTGTTCAGTGATACCTCATGGTTTTCACCTGAATTTCCTTAATGGTTAGTGATGGTGAGCATCTTTGAATATGCTTATTTTAGCAGCTGTCTTCAGAGCATACTTGGTGTCACTATGGGGTGGACATGACAGATAAGAGAGCTAGGCGCAGGCCCCCCTCCTCTGCTTCTGCCAAAGCTGCTCCATTTTTTAAAAAACTCATTTTATTCATAGGGCTTTTAAGAAAGATTTTATTTAAATAAGGTTTCCTTTGTTAAAGAAAAAAAGTGTGAAATCAACTTCACTTCAGTTCAGTTCAGTCGCTCAGTCGTGTCCGACTCTTTGCGACCGCACGAATAGCAGCATGCCAGGCCTCCCTGTCCACCACCAACTCCTGGAATTCACTCAGACTCACGTCCATTGAGTCCGTGATGCCATCCAGCCATCTCATCCTCTGTTGTCCCCTTCTTCTCCTGCCCCCAATCCCTCCCAGCATCAAAGTCTTTTCCAATGAGTCAACTCTTCGCATGAGGTGGCCAAAGTACTGGAGTTTCAGCTTTAGCATCATTCCTTCCAAAGAAATCCCAGGGTTGATCTCCTTCAGAATGGACTGGTTGGATCTCCTTGCAGTCCAAGGGACTCTCAAGAGTCTTCTCCAACACCACAGTTCAAAAGCCTCAATTCTTTGGCGCTCAGCCTTCTTCACAGTCCAACTCTCACATCCATACATGACTACTGGAAAAACCATAGCCTTGACTAGATGGACCTTAGTCAGCAGAGTAATGTCTCTGCTTTTGAATATGCTATCTAGGATGGTCATAACTTTTCTTCCAAGGAGTAAGCATCTTGTAATTTCATGGCTGCCTTCATCGATTTTACTGATTATTTTGTAGAAAATAACTTGACTTCCCACTATCCTAGGCAAAATTTAAATTCAGAATTAGAAATAAATTTGTTCAAATACATAAAATATATTCAGAAGCCAACCATTTAAGCCAATATGTACTCTTTTTGAACTTTCTAGTGAATCATTGCAAGCTGACACTAATTTTTTAAAATGAATATTGTGTCTTTCACTAATTTAAAAAAGGCTAAAACATCTCTCATTAATAGTTTGGAAGACAATTTCCTTTCCTGCAGGAGCAGCATATTAATTATCTTTCTACATGTCAGGCAGGAAGGGCACTAGTATGGAAGAATGAAAAGTGAAGGCTCTCATAGTTTGGTTGTAATATCTTAGATAAAATATACTTATAACACCTAACGATGATGGCAAATGCATGCAAAATGCTTGCATGTGGTCTGACTTTGTGATTCTATAGATTTGTTCTTAGAAAATAAAACATCCCAGAGAGTGTGAGTCATGCTCACTGTGTTCTTCTGGAGGAAAGTTTCTCTGGACATAGTATATTTTAGCCTGCCTTTGCATATTCAGGTCCTCTTGCTTTTTCCTCAAGGGGAGATCTCTTTTGAGCAAGGCCAAAAAACTTGTCACGTTAAGACAAACAAGCACAAAAACAGCGCTCTCCCTGCCCCACTTTTCCTAGTAATTTCACAGCCCTGTCGTGGGAGTGTCAAGAGTTGGCCTTCTTGGAAGGAGGCACAAGAGGGCATTATGTAGCCAGCTGATGCTAATTGGCAGGAACTTGGCTGGCCTCAGTGAGGCCATGTGAGGTGACAGGCTGCACTGGACAGAGGCCAGAATGAGCTGCATCCTCCTGGAGGATGGAGAGACAGAGGTCACTCCATCCCCACTCCTGGGGAGCAGCACGACCTCCCCAGCCACTGTGGGAGGCAACTGAGTCTCTTGGCTGCCTGTCCATGTGCATGTGAATGGCTCTCTGGAGGAACAGGAACTGGCCACAGTGGAGCATTTTTCTCTCATGTCATCATCCACCCTGATCTTCTGCTGGGAAATCTGTGAAAAGTCAAGGATAGGCCTGGTGAAAAGAAAATTGAAACAAAACACATTCATGCATCTTTCTTCTGCGCCCGTACCTTCCCCAAATACTGAGGTCCCCATGGCTCTATTTGAGGCCTGCACACATGGTGGTCAGAAGGCTCTCTGGAGAAGTTCCATGCTGTTGGCTTGATTTTCCTTGTCTCTGTGTGTGGTAGAAGGAATTAGTTGAGGGGTGGGAATAATCTCTTTTGGAATAATGTTTTATGACCCCATTGGACCTTGCATTCCCTAGCACAAGTTAAATGTTGAGTGCTTGCATCAAGGTAGAACAGAGGCCTGTTGGCTACTACACTTTGTGGAAAAACTGCAACCTCAGCTCATGCCTCATTGGATTCTCCTGCCCAGGCCCAGTCAGAACCCCAGCAAAACTGGGAGGTAGAAACTGGGTGCTGGCCAATTCCACCTCTCCCATGAAGAAGTTAATGGTGTTCCCACCAAACTGACTTTAGCACCAGCCAGAGGACCCAGGACTGGCGACTGGCAAAGCATTCATTCTCTTTCCTAGAGAAAGTAGAAGGCCCTAGTGCCTAAGAGAATGTGAAACTTGAGCCCATCCCTAAATACCTTTGGAATCAAGGCAGTTACAGTACCTGTCTGGTCCTGGCCTTTCCAAGTAAATGTGGTTGTAAGTTTTAGCATAAGAGCGTTGTTATTCTTTAGTAGTACACTACCAGTTTCTGTCTTGGTTTCAAAATAATCTACATGTATCAACAGTCAGAAGTGAGATACTTTGAAAAGAATGATTGAAAACTAAGAATGAGCTTTTATAACTATTATCTCATTTAATCTTCATAACCATCTGTCAGGAAGGTACTATTACAGGCTCCAGTTTACATATGTGGGAACTGAGGGCTGTTAAGCTTGAATGATTTTTCCCAGAGTCACAGACAGCAAGATGAAGTGATAGAAACTGAATATGGAGTTGGCTCCAGTGGGCTCAAGTTTAACCTTTCCGTAACACCACCAAGAAGCATGCCGGGAAGGGTTACGAGGGCTCATGGGAGAGACAGCAACAGACTAGGGGGGTGAGCGTGGGGGCTGAGACTGGGAGAATTCTCCTAGGACTCAGCACCTTGCTCAGTCCTGAAGGATGGAAAGAAGTTAGAAAGGCAAGAAGGGTCAGAGGTGGGAAATATGATTAACCAGAAAGGGGAAGGGGATGTTCAAGTGCTCAAAGGCCAGGGGGATCACAGCCGGGCATAGGAATGCAGAGTGGTACTGTACACGCGGGTCCTTGAATTCTGGTTGGACTGAGGGGTAAGGTGGTGGGCAGAAGTCGAGATGAGAATTAAAACAGGAGAGCTTTCTAATGCATGCCAGAGAGCGTTTCATTTAGAAGGTTAAGGGTAGCCAGTAAAGGATTTTAAGCAGAGGTCAGGGTGGTAAGCTGTGCATTTCAGAAAGACCACTGTTTGTTTAGGGAATCTGCAGCGAATGAGAGCCCAGGGTGTGGCAACAGGGTCAAATGTGAGACGTAGGACTAGTTCTGTGAAAAGCGAAACTGTTAGTCACTCAATCCTGTCAGACTCTTTGCAAGCCCATGGATTGCAGCCCGCCAGGCTCCTCTGTTCATGGAATGCTCCAGACAAGAATACTGGAGTGGGTAGCCATTCCCTTCTCCAAGGGATCTTCCCAATCCAAAGATCGAATCTGGGTCTCCTGCATTGCAGGTGAATTCTTTACCATCTGAGCCACGAGACTAGTTAGGAGACAGTGCTTGATAATCCAGTAAGAAACGAGGGCACAGGTGAAGAATGGCCAATGGAGGTGGAGAGGAGGGAATGGATTTGAGAGCTGTTACAGTGAGTGGAAGGACTGACTGAGTCGGGAGAGTGAAGGACAGGGAGTGTAGGGAGTGCTCATGGTGAAATTATACTTACACGTATCATTACGATGTGGTGGGGCAGGGGAAAAGGGGGCAGGGCTGGGAAGGAGATGGAGAAGGGTAATGAGAGCAACTTAGAACATCATAGAGTTTGAAGTAACAATGGGACATCCAGATAAACGTTCCAGTAGGGAGAGAGGATTGGCTAAATGAGTCTATGGCTCTAGAGAGAGGCTTGGGGTGGGGAAATAGGTTTTATATTTTAATCCCCCTGTGGTATTTGAGGCTCTGGGGTCATGCCAGTTTTCCTCTCTTGATCCAAATTCACTCTCTCCGCCCATTTTCAGATGCTGAAGTTGGGACTCTGCAAACCACGTTTCTGCTTTGCCAGTTGCCTTTTCTGCAGACTTTGCCACCAGAGGGCAGCTGTGGGGCTGAGAAGGGAGAGCTGAGGCTCCCTTCTTCACTCCAGCAGTTGCAGTTCATGCCAGGAGTTGTCGGGCCCGTATACAGTTTTTCTAACACTTGCAGAACCAGCTTCCTGTCGCTTGCCTTTGAGGCATTCCAGCCCCCAGCTCTGACCCTTTCCCCATAGTCCAAGTCCCACCTCATGGGGCCTCTTCTCTAAATGCTACCTCTTCCTTTTGTACTTTCAGTCCTAGAGGTAGGATTTCTTCCTGCTATACCATTAGAGTTCTCTTTTTACCCTTTCGGTTAACTAGTTAACAACTTTATGCCTAGTTAACAACTCTATATATTAATGTATCTCAGTTAAAGTAACCGATGTGGTTCTGTCTCCTCACTGGACCCTGACTTTGTAGGTGAATATGGGGAAACCCTAGGAAAGTGTGGAAGGTAATGAAGAGAGCTTTGCAAAGGACCCTGGAGCCACCTATATTTAAGGGCTGCCAGCCCTTAAGGAGTGGACCAGGGAGATGCTGGAGAACCCAGAAGATTCTGTGTCTAATGGGAAAAAATCAACCAAGGAAAGAGAGAACATTCAGACTAAGAGAATTATTAATGGGGCAAGGTTCCTGAGAAGGTGGAGGGAGTAGGCTTTTTCCTGGAAGGGAAAGGAAAGGAATGAAGGCGAGTGAAGGGCGGATGGGGAGGTCATGGACTGAGAGTGCAGGATGTGGAGAGGAGGTTTGCAATAGCCTCTGAAGAGGATGGAAAAGAGGGCCAAGGATTTCCTGGGGGACAGCGCCGAGGGTCGGTGGGAGGGGGGGTAGTCAGAGAACAGGAAGTTGACATGATTCTAATCCACATCACTGTGTGTGTGTGTGCTGTTAGGACATAGCAGCCTTTTGTAGGGTGTTAACAGTGAGATTAACTCAAGGGAAGGAGTTTGCGCCCGGTGCTCAAGAGATGTGGGTACGAGCATGAGGGGGATTGCGTGAAAGACCCTGGGCCTTGGCTGGCTGGAAAACAAAGTGAAGCTCACGGGGGCTGATGCACAAAACCACAACTGTGTTTGAGCTTGTGAGCGTGTGCATAGGGTTGAACTCCCTTTAAAGCCATAAAAGGAAAAGTTTCCAAATATACTCTGGCCAGGCAGAAGAAAATCCCCCACAGAGACGGGACACTAGTTTTAATAAAACGTGGTGGTTCATTTTTAGTTCCAACCTAATTTACAAATTACCCAAGTCAAACAGCTTATAAATCTGTATATTTAAAGTCCTTATTTATTTAGGAAAGGAGCTGTTTTTGAGAAGTAGTGTAATAAAAAGCTTAGAAAACTTTAGAACACCTCAAATATGAAGAACCAGGGATATTGTTGGAATGAACACTACTTTTTCTTTTACTATTTAAACTTTCTTGTGGCTGAGATCAAGTCCGATAAGCACTTTAACTCGGGCAAATAACGACAGTAATAAAATACTATGTCACTGCAAAATATACTAAATGCCTAGGCTTCCGAACTTTTCCAATAATTTTCTTGTAAATGCATTTGTATGGGGATAGTTTCCCCCTAGGACAGACTATAATTTAAAAAGCTTGAATTCACTACAGCCCAATAAATTACTATTTCCCCTTAATGTTGGCAACTAGTGATTTATTTTAGTCAAATTGCAGACCTCACTAGGCATGCTTTACTGTATATGTACTTAGGGAAGTACATATAAAAGGAAGACTTTATAGTGTATTATTTGGAGGAAACATAAAAGCTATTAAATTCATAAATTAATTTGCACTTGAATTCCTAGTTGCTCTGATTTGTAGAATGTTTTGTACAAAATGGCTGTTATACTTGCATTATCCACAAGCAACTAAAATATACAACTATTAGTAATTCTTACTTTCTTAGAACTTTGTCGTTGCTAAATATTTTCAAACGTGTCTTCTTCATTTTTGCAATCCTGATTATGGAAAGCTATTTATATAATTTATATCTGAGATTCACTTTTTCATTGACACAAAATCTATTTTAATGCTTCTCTTATCACAGGTTTATCTAAGAAGGGTGTAGGAAAAACATTTAAGCCGAAAAAGGTGTAGTTTTCTTTCATTCAGTCATAGAGGCACTTGAGAATAAAATGTATCCAGAAAAATGTATGAAAAGGTGAATGTAGTTTAAAATGATGGAATACTAAACAATTTAGGGTAGGGAGGATCCAATGCCAGGAAGCACAGCTATGCCATCACCTAGACAGTATGAGTATTACTGCATTGGGGACCACGGTGGTGAACAGTGTAGGGATCTTCACACACCTGACAGAAAAGAAATTACTTACAAGAAAAAACACGAGTTCGATAAATATACGTTCAGCTTATAGCTCAGCCACTAAGTAGCCTTTGACTTTGGTCAGCTTTAACTTAGTCACCATTTGTTTGTCTGAAAATTGGAGACAAAGGATCTCACAAGGATCTCTCAAGGTCCTTGTGAAAAACCATTGTGATTACAGGAGTTGAGTGCTAGCAGCTGGAAAACTTGAGGGCACAGTGGCCTCCTGTCTTTCTGGGCCCTACCCCCCTCTAGCCTCAGGTTCTGACCAAATGAATCTGGGGAGACATGGAGTAAGATTTTGCTAGAAATTAAAAGGCAGATGGTGATTGCAGCCATGAAATTAAAAGACGCTTACTCCTTGGAAGGAAAGTTATGACCAACCTAGATAGCATATTCAAAAGCAGAGACATTACTTTGCCGACTAAGGTCCATCTAGTCAAGGCTATGGTTTTTCCTGTGGTCATGTATGGATGTGAGAGTTGGACTGTGAAGAAGGCTGAGCACTGAAGAATTGATGCTTTTGAACTGTGGTGTTGGAGAAGACTCTTGAGAGTCCCTTGGACTGCAAGGAGATGCAACCAGTCCATTCTGAAGGAGGTCAACCCTGGGATTTCTTTGGAAGGAATGATGCTAAAGCTGAAACTCCAGTACTTTGGCTACCTCATGCGAAGAGTTGACTCATTGGAAAAGACTCTGATGCTGGGAGGGATTGGGGGCAGGAGAAGAAGGGGACGACAGAGGATGAGATGGCTGGATGGCATCACTGACTCGATGGACGTGAGTTTGAGTGAACTCCGGGAATTGGTGTTGGACAGGGAGGCCTGGTGTGCTGTGATTCATGGGGTCGCAAAGAGTCGGTCATGACTGAGCGACTGAACTGAAAAGGCAGATGTCACCAACAGACCATCATCCTTTGACTGACTGCAAACTTTCAAATGTGGAACTATTTATATTTTGAAGATGTGATGCAAAATGTGTGATGGAGAAAAGTTTGTTCTAGAAATTGTCTCCTTCAAAGGGACAGTGGATGGCACTCTCGATTCCTCCACCAGTGCCTTGTCATAGAAGCCCCCCAAGAATTGTCACTCTAATTTGGAAGCATGACTGAAAATGCAGACTTAAAATGCAGTTGGAATAATCAGGAAAGTTGGACCGATCAACCTGGTTATTTGAGGCATAGAGGAGAAAATCTCTTGTCAAAAATAGCTTGGCTTAATGGCTCCTTTGTTACCGTATCCTTTCCAAGGACTAGCAGTGTGATTATTTCATTTGACTGTTTCTCAGAACCATCAAAAACTCAATCCCACTTGCACCACTGGTTGACCTTCTCCACAGCAGCTGTTCATTCTTCTGTTTCTCATCAATTTGAGTCTTTGCAGAACTTGACAGCTGGAAAGGATTTCCCTGTTAGCAACCTCCTTAGGCATGTGAGACAGGTTTCATCCATCTCTCCTCAGTTCTTGTCCTTCGCTTCTTGATGGCAATTTCAACCCTCCCATGAAGGTCTGTCACCTACCGAGTCCCCCACATTCTTGGCAGGTACTGATACCTCCAGAACCTCTCGCCTGCACCCTTTCATGGTTAGTCCCCATTTCTACTTGTCTGCTCAACACCTTCACACTCGTGTCTCACAGGTGCCTCTGACCCCTCTGAGCCAAAGATGAACTTATCTTTTCTCTTAACCGTTTTTCCTTGTTAATGACATCACTGTTCTCTTGGGTATAGGCTTAAAAGCTTCAGCTTCTCTTTTGCCTTCAAAATTTAAGCAGTCTCTGTGTTCTATATAGGCTGCCTTTATAGAAAGACTTCCAAATAGGCTCCTCACTTAAATGTTTATGCTTTCTGCTTTATCTCAGACCCTTATTACCTTCTCCCAGGACTCCTGCGATAGCCTTCTGAAGAGCAGCCCAACTTTATCCCCTTCTACAGGCTCTTGCCAACACTCAGCTCTAACGCTGGTGCTCCCCTACACCAGCATCTTTGTGATTCCTTACTGCTTAGAGATCTAACATTCAACTTCTCATTGCCCACATGACGTCTCTATGCATTATGAGTCCAACTTACCTTCTGCTCCCTATCTCTACTTGTATTCCAACCAAACCACTTGAAAGCAGCTTTTTATTGATCACTTACTATGTTTTAGATACAATGATAAACGTTTAAAAATACTTCATTTAATCCATGTACTGTATGGTGATATTATTTTGTCCATATTACAAATGAGGAAATTGAGAATGCCTAAAGTGTTATGGTTAGTAAGGAACATTGAGAAAATTTAAATCTGAACTCCCCAAATAGACCCTATCCTTTCTTGTCTTTCTATAAGTCAAAGATGAGTTATTACTCAGTTCTTATCTTGGCCAGAGAATTATGTAGTGATATTGGTAAAAAAGTGGACTGTTTCCTGTGTGCATGGACACAGCATTAACCAGTATCTTCCCCTCTGTTAATTAGTTATGAAATCTGAGAGTGTTCAACATGGAAAAGCACTCAAAATGATAGAACCTAGCAATTGGACGCCATAGAAAATGTATGAAAACACATGTTCATACAAAACCTTGTGCAGTATTATTCATAACAGCCAAAATGTGGAAACAGTTCAATGTCTGTCAACCAGTGAATGGATAAGCAAAATAGGTGTATAAATACCTATACAATTGAGTTCCTCAGAAATAGGAATGAAATTCTGATGCATACTATAACATGGATGGACTCTGAAAATATGCTAAGTAAAAGAAGCCAGTCATGGAGGACTGTATATTGTATAATTCCATTGATAGAAAACGTCAAGAACAGGAAAATCCATAAACACAGAGTTGATTAGTGGTTGCCTAGGGCTGGAGGGGAGAGAATGAGGGGAAATAGGGAGTGACAGTTAAAGGGTGTGGGGTTTCTTTTTGGAATAATGAAAATATTCTAAAATTGATTGTGGTGATGGTTACACAATCTAGTAAATATACTAAAAGCCATTGAATTGTACACTTCAACTGAGTGGATTATGTTGTGTGAATTACATTTCAATAATGATATTATTTTAAAAGGCTGCTGCTGCTGCTAGTAAGTCACTTCAGTCATGTCCAACTATGTGGGACCCCATAGACAGCAGCCCAGTAGGCTCCCCCGTCCCTGGGATTCTCCAGGCAAGAACACTGGAGTGGGTTGCCATTTCCTTCTCCAATGCATGAAAGTGAAAAGTCAAAGTGAAGTCGCTCAGTCGTGTCCGACTCTTCGCGACGCCATGGACTGCAGCCCACCAGGCTCCTCCGTCCGTGGGATCTTCCAGGCAAGAGTACTGGAGTGGGGTGCCATTGCCTTCTCCTTAAAAGGCTGCTAAATGATATAAAAGATTATTATGGAATTAAGAGATATGCTAGTCAATTTTTAAATAAGGTATTAAAAATTCTGTATGGAAAAGAAATTCAACATTTGAATAGGCAACTACCAAACTTCGTTATTCTTGAAGTAGATTATAAGGAAGCAGAAGAGATGAAAGGGAAAAGGTATTTGGTTCTTTGCACAGAGCCCTAGGATATTTTACTTTGAGCAAAGATTATGCTTTGGTTTAGATCAGACAGGAAATACATTTTCAGAAATACTTTTTACTCTTCTATACTTGAAAAGGCAAAAATGAATATTTTACCATTTGGATAATGATGAACTTTTATTTTTAGCTTTGGTATTTTAATTTTAAAAGACGCTTAACACAAATGAGCATTTTTACCCAGCTAGATATGTGTTTTAACACAGTTTTAAACTTATCTAAGAATATTTAACAACTGAGCTATACATGGAAGCTATTAAAAAGAAAAAAAAACCAGCTGTGGTGTTAATGACTATTGCGTACTCCTAGCCAACTGAGATTTGACAGAACATTGGACTCCAGAAGCTCTATAAGTGAATAACATGGGAAATAGTTATAAATAGGAAGAGTATCAGATATTCGCCAAAACACACAGATTCTGGTGTGACCACACAGAAAGGAGTAGGAACAGCATCAGAGTTTCTGACAAGCTGACTGAACCTTGGACACACAGACAGCAATAAAGATATTATGTTCTCCTGAGCAGATGTTAGGGGCTAGCTCAGTCCTCCTCTCTTACTTGGCTCCTTTCCATCTCCCCAGAAGGGAAAGCCAAGCGTGGGAAGATGAAATGGGGGACTTGGGTTCTGATGCTGGCCTCCCTGTATTCTTAAAAGCCCAGGCACTAGAGCTGGAATCGCAGGGCCCATCCGCGTGCTGCAGACATGCTGAAAGAGTCTGGGGGCCTGGAGGACCCCGGACCAATGTGCTCACAGCCAAGTGGTTTTGTCCTGCCCACCATCCTGGCGATGGTGCCTGTGGCCCTTTGGGTTTCTCCCAACAATCTTATTTATACTCCAGCTCTGCTGAGGTTCTCATCATTTCCAAACGCACTTGATCTGATACTGCTGCGTCTGGACACATACCATTCCATTTAGTCAGAATTTCCTTCTTCTTCATCTGCAAACCTCCTACTCATCCTTTCAAACTCACCTTCTCTTTGGAGCCTCCTCAGCTCCCTCAAGCAAAATTCGTCATCTCCACCTCTGTCCTCCCAAAGCTCGTTCCATCACAGCCCTTAGACCGAGCATCATTCTCCCTCCCCAGACAGTCAGTGTCTCAAATACCAGGGTCACATCTATATTTTACAGTATTTATCACTTAGCTTGTCTGGCATATAGTTAGTACTTAATAAATGTTTTTTGAATTCCACTAGATTGAGACTCTGATATGCAGTCTGAGAATAGAGATGAGTAAACCAGCTGCCTGGCTCAGAAGGAGCTACAAGTGTGTGTGTTTAATGTTGAGAGATTACTAAACTGAATAGCCAAAGCCAGAGGACCAACTGCCTCTCATGGTAATATTCTGGGTATCAAGAGGAGAGAGAGTTGTTCAAATCATACTATAGTGAGCGTATCAGTTTGCCAGGATTGCCCCAACCAAGTACTACAGACTACAGTCACTTAAACAACAGAACCAGTTTTTCCTTCTGATTTTAGAGGTCAGGAGTCCGAGACCCCAGCCTCCACAGGGTTCATTTCATTCTGAGGCCTCTTCTAGGCAGCTGTCTTCTCTCTCCGTCTTCACAGGGCCTTTCCTCCATGCGCATCTGTGTCCTAATTGCCTCTTCTTACCAATCATATTGGATTAGGGCCCACCCTAGTGACGTCATCTAACCTCAGTTACCTCTTACTCTTTAAAGATCGTATTTCCAAAGGTAGTCATACTCTGAGGTGCCAGGGATGGGGTCTCCCACATATGAATTTTGTTGTTCAGCCCCTCAGTCGTATCTGAATCTTTGTGACCCCATGGACTGCAGCACGCCAGGCTTCCCTGTCCATCACCATCTCCCGGAGCTTGCTCAAACTCATGTCCATTGAGTCGTGATGCCATCCAGCCATCTCATCCTCTGTCATCCCCTTGTCCTCCTGCCTTCAATCTTTCCCAGCAGCAGTGTCTTCTCCAATGAGTTGGCTCTTTGCATCAGGTGGTCAAAGTATTGGAGCTTCAGCTTCAGCATCAGTCCTTCCAATGTATATTCAGGGTTGATTACCTTTAGGATTGACTGGTTTGATCTCCTTGTTGTCCAAGGGACTCCTGTGAATTTTGAAGGGATGCAATTCAGCCCACAGATGTGGGTAACCACCTACTTTGCCTGAGGTTAAGGTGTACCTGTACTTCAGATCTGCAAACTCTTTTTATCTCCCTTGAACTTGAATTCAGATCTAAGCAGTATTGACAGAGACCCTTCAAGCACACATTGAGATGGTAACTGGAACTGGCAAATGGGAATCCTGGATGCTAATGCAGATTTTCTCCTCACTGTTGTCCAGGCTGAGGTGCTTTGCCTCAGAGCCCTTTCCTGGGATGGCGGGAGGTTCCTGGGCTATGACTCTACTACAGCCTTTATTTCACAAGCTGCTTTTACGCCACAGAGGGTTGTGCCATCACAAGTGTTTGCCTGCATTTGCTCTCATTTCTTTCTGGCGAGCACTACTCAGCACCAAACCAGCTTTAGTTCAGTTCAGTTCAGTCGCTCAGTCGTGTCTGACTCTTTGCGACCCCATGAATCGTGGCACATCAGGCCTCCCTGTCCATCACCAACTCCCGGAGTTCGCTCAGACTCACGTCCATCGAGTCCGTGATGCCATCCAGCCATCTCATCCTCTGTCATCCCCTTCTCCTCCTGCCCCCAATCCCTCCCAGCATCAGAGTCTTTTCCAATGAGTCAACTCTTCACATGAGGTGGCCAAAGTACTGGAGTTTCAGCTTTAGCAAACCAGCTTAGTCTCAGGAATGAGGCTGGAGGAGGAAAGATGACCTGATAAGCTACCTCTGTAATAGTTAAAGACACTGAGCCCTGGGGGTGGACCGAAAGCTAGGTGAGTTGGAGTAGCACATCATTCAAGGACAGGTGTCTCTTTTAATGTAGAGCAGGGGTCCCCAACGCCCAGGCCACAGTGCACCACGTAGCAGGAGGTAAGTGGCAGGTGAGCAAGTGAAGCTTCATCTGTATTTACAGCTGCTCATCACCTACATTACCAGCTGGGCTAGTTCAGCAGCCACAGAGTATGTGTAATGCACTTGAATCATCCCCAAGCCCTCTACCCCTGCCCTCCACCTTTGGTCGATGGGAAAATTGCCTTCTGTGAAACTGGTCCCTGGTACCAAAAACACTGGGGCCCTCTGATACAGAGCAAAAGAATCATCATAATATTGTGAAGCTGCTCGGAATGGATTCCTCTTGGAAAGAACAATACTGGAATGATTTCCTGAGATAAGTTTGTGTTTATACGGTTGGCCCTCCAGAGATGATCTTCCCCTCCTTTAGTTAAATATTTCTCCAAGTGAGGTGCCAGGCCCACTGATGGTAGACTCACATCGGGATCATAACAAAACAGTTTCCTCTGTACCTCGTGATGACTGAATTGGGATCTCTGGGTGGATGTAGGAAATTCTAATTTTGCCAGTGTTATTCTTACCCAAACATGTGCGGACCACTGATTAACTGCCTGGAAATGTAGGAGAGGCACTGCCAGGTGAGTGGTTCTGCTTGGCTTGTGGCCTTAGGATCCATTCAGCCTTCCTATGGGTGTGGTTCACAGAGAGACTCAGACAGACTGACAGTCGCAAAGTCCAGGTTCCAAGGCCCCAGCTCCTGAATCACACTCTGGGACTCTGCCCACAGCTCCAATTGATCTCTCTTCCTTATCCCCTTATTCTTTGAAGTCACAGCTTGGATCATCCCTCATTTAAAAAAAGAAAAGTGACTGAAAGTTTCCTAATCCTGAAATGACTCAATATTGGTGGTGGTGCAGTCAGTAGAAGGGAACTATCACACCCAGCCTCTGGGAACGTTAACTGGTACGATTTCTTCCAGAGGGCATTTTGGCAGTGTGCAGTGAGAAACTCTGAATTCTATTTCCAGAAATGAATCCCAAGGGCAAGCAGAGAGATTCTGTCAAAGACTATATACAAGAATATTCACCACAGCCTTATTTGTGATGGTGACACGTGTTCAACAGATAGGAAACTTGTCAAAAAACTTGTCATAAAATTAAAATATTAAGTAATCACTTAAAATTCTATTGTCACAAAATACTTAACAGGTTGGAAAATACATTTGATTAAGTTTTTTAAAGTAGGGCAAAAATCTCTCCACGTATATAATTCCAGTTCTCCCGCCCCCTGCCATAGACACACACACACACACAATTGTCTAGCTCCACCTGAAAAGAAATATACACAGTTGTTAAAAATGATTATCAGGGGCTTTCACAGGTAGATAAGAGGGCAGGAACCCTGAGGATTCCATCACCCAAGTATTCCATAAACTTACATTAATCTTTTGCTGTCATCTACACTTGAGCTGAGAGCAGTGAGCTGGAGTGAACAGAAACTTGGATTTGGGGTGGAGGTGAAAGTAGGCAGTTGGAAAGCAAAACACTCAGGACAGCAGGTCTCAAACCTCAGTGTGCCAAATGATCAGCTGGGGAGCCAGTTAAAATGCAGAGACCTTCTAGGAATTCACTCATAGACATTTCTGTGTAAGAGATAGGGCTTAGTAATTTTCATTTTAATAAGCCTCTGGTGTAATTTTGCTGCAGGTGACCTGAGGGTAGTAGCACCTGGAGGAAGTATAAAGCCAGAGAGAGGGCCCCAGAGGAGATTTAGGGAAGCAAAGGGTGCTGGGAAGCTAGGGTGAGGGGTAAAGAAAGAGGTATCAGGTTTCAGCAAGTTCCTCTCTGTACCATGTGAACCAGGACTATTTACTGTAGTGTCAGGACTCAGGATAGTCTGAAAGCCCTTTGTAGGATAACTTTTAGGCTACAGTTATCATTTTAAATATGATTTCCAATGGAAAATATGTTTCAAGTTTTAAAAACAAACTTCCATCTGAACTTTTGGAATTCAATTTGTTCCTGTCCTGAGGACTATGTATTCCAACCACCATTGCCATAAACCTCCCAACCCTGATATAGCTCTTTAGATGCCCTTCAATTGTTCACATTGCTTTTTAGCTCATTTATAAAAATAGAAAAGAGGAGAAATCTATTTTTGACCAAAAAACCCCAGATATTCACTGCTAAACATAAGATTGCATTTCATCTCAAGCCAAAAAAACTGAATTAGGTTTGAGCCTCTGTTTTTCTCTTTTCACAAGGAGCTTTAGATTTTTGCCTTTTTGGAAAGTGATAGTATGAAGAATAGGGAGAAACGTAGCTTAAAAATTCTGATCAACTTCTTTAGATTTGGTCTTGTATTTGGAAGGTCCCTTAAAATTTTATAAATTTCAGATTCAATAGCTCTAAAGAAGAAATTATTGAGCAAATCTCTTTTGACAGGCATGGAGTAGGAAATAAGAAAAACTGCCAACATTGAATGTGTATACAAAGAATGTGCTGTCGTACAGTTTGCTGGTTATAATAAGTCGTTTAAAGGAAAGTTCAGACGTGATTTGGAAGCAAGTTTGAAAGTGTTGGCAGCGGGGTGTGTTGGGGCAGCAGTTGTTCCCGTCTGTCTTGACTGTGTACAGAGGATGGTGAGATTAAAGGGGCTCCTAAGGTGCCACCCTCTCCTTATGTATTTTTTTTCTTTTGCAATTTATTTTTTAATTTTAATATAAATTTATTTATTTTAATTGGAGGCTAATTACAATACTGCATTGGTTTTGCCATACATCACCATGAATCTGCCATGGGTGTACATGTGTTCCCCATCCTAAACCCCCCTCCCACCTCCCTCCCTATACCGTCCCTCTGGGTCATCCCAGTGCACTAGCCCCGAGCATCCTGTATCCTGCATCGAACCTGGACTGGCGATTCATTTCACATATGATACTCATTTGTAAAATGTGCTGTGTGTTCAGTCACTCAGTCCTGTTCCCGTATTTTTGGCCCCGTGAACTGTATCCCACCAGGCTCCTCTGCCCACGGAATTTCCCAGGCAAGAATACTGGAGCGGGTTGCTCTTTCCTACTCCAGGGGATATCCCAGGGATAGACCCCTGGTCTCTTGCATTGGCAGGTATATCTTTTATCACTAGTGCCGCCTGGGAAGCCCCCATTTGCAAAATAAAAATTACAGGCCCCAAGAACTGAGCTAGACGGTCACAGTTTAAACTGTCAAGGACAAAGGGTACAGAAGCAGAGTCTGGCCCCTCAGTCCTTTGAACACCCCAGATTAGACATTTGTAGGATCCTTCAGTTCCAAGCAGCAGAATCTGACTCTGGCCCATACTCAGAATTGCTGGGAAAGCTGAAGAGCTAAGCTTCAGAAAGGACTAGAAGCTCCTGAGTTCTGGACAGCAAGAGCTAATGGCAGTCTCTTCAGGGCCTGTCACTGGAACCAGATTTGGCGTCCCTCAGCTCTGTGTGCCTTGCTTGGGTCACTTGTCCGTTCTTTGATTTAGGAGTGTGGGAACCTTCTGATTGACCCCACACTGATGGCAGAGGACGGTTAGCAGAGGAAAGAGGAGGTGATAGGAAACTGAACCTTGTGTGTTTGCTACAGTAGCCCTTTGATGTCTCCCCAGCCTCCAGATTCCAGGATTACTGTTCTACCATCAGAAAATGCCCACTTGCAACAGTGAGTCAAAATGGCCTCAAGCTCTGTTCTAGTTTCAATTTTTAATCTCAGAGAATAGCATCATCAACATAGAAGTGAAAAGAAGTATTAGGTGGGCAGTTCAGTGTCTTTTGCAAATTTTTAAGATTGAATATTTATAAGGGCTCAGACTTTTTGGTCAGATTATGTTTGAAATTTGTGTGCCCTTGGGTAAATTTTTCTTACTTTTCCTGAGCCTCAGTTTCCTCCTCTGCAAAATATGAGTCACTGGGTTTTTATTGGGTTGTTTTATGACAAATGCTTATTGTAGTGCCTAGCCTTATTAAATGATACTTATTATTCTAAAATGAAATTGCCTCTGAAATGTTAAGCATGCAAATTTATACAGCCATATTTTAATGAGTTCATTTTCATAAATTTATTAAAACTTGAAGATAGGGTAAACAGATAGTTCTTGATTCTCAACTACCAAGCCCAGAGGGATTAAGGAAGTGAATGGTAGCAATTCACTGATTCACTAAAGCTGCAGATCTGAGGTCTATGAGCACAGACATGCCAGAGGGATTATGTCCAGGTACACAGCTGGTATTTATATTTGACAGCAACTGAGGCAACATGATGGAAATATTACAAATCCTCACCCCAAAGACTCACCTGGCTTTTCCTGAAAAGGTTTCCTCCCCAGTGCCTTCCACATAGTGGCATGGATACCATATTTCTATAGAATATTATAGAATCAAAATCCCATACATCCTCTGTCCTTTGGCAAATGGGAGAGGTTGCTGTGACTCTTTGAAACATCATTGTGATGACTAAACTACAGATGTGTTCCAGGCCAACACTGCATCTTGGGAGTTACGAAACCACAGGCTTCCGGCAGCAGCTCACTAAAGGATTTTAAAACAAAGAGGGGCTGAAGTCTGGGGAGAGAATTCCACTCACTTAGTTCATCACAAGCACCTTATTAGGAATGGGAAATGGGGAAAGGAACTGCTTCTAATGCAGATTTACAAATTATCCTGGTGTGACCAGAATTATGTCAGAGAAAGAGAGAGGGATTCCGTCCCCTCCACTGAACACACTTCCTTCCCGTGGAGAGTGTGAGTTGGAAAGTTACCCCTTCCCTCTCACAAATGCTCGTGTTCAAAAGTTCAGTGTTAACCCTCCACGCTGCCGCCTTGAGCTCTCAGAAGAAACAGGTGATTCAGCACCTGTAGTCTCCTTGGGGGGCCATGGAAACCCAAGAAATACTAAGACCAAGCAGGAATCGGTATGAGATAAAAACTCATTTCTGCAGCTCGCAGGCCCATGGGGATGGACAGCTTTGTGAACTTTCTGCACATGTGGCCAAACCCCTTGCTCAGCTAGAGGAGATTTCAATCAACAAGCTTATCTGCACTTAATGGAACTGTGTCCAAATTTGTCACCAGGCCATGTTCGAAGGAACAAGCAATTGGTTGAAGTCATTTCGGATGCAGGAAATCCTGTGTTTACTACCTAGGAAATGCTACATAAAGGTTGGGATTTTTTTCCCGTTGTAATGTTCTTTCGAACTGAAATTTTACAGCAGGGCCACCACTGATAAGAAGAATATGGCTTGGGAAATGACCATATGGTGATAACCAATCATACACAATAGGCCTTACTTCTTTGTCCCCATCCTGGTTCTCAAAGTTGGTTGATACAATTGTTTCCTTCAGGGAGTCCAGTCACTTACAGGTGCATGTGTTGAGTGCCCATGCCATCAGGGAGGTGTTGCCATCTCCCTGTTGTAGTTCAGTCACTAAGTCATGTCCGACTCTTTGCAACCCTGTGGACTGCACTGCACCGGGCTCCTCTGTCCCTCACTATTTCCTGGAGTTTGCTCAGACTCATGTCCATTGCGTTGATAGTGCTATCTAACCATCTCATCCTGAATGTGTCTAAAAGGATGTAGCAGAGAAATGCCTTGAAAATACTGAACTCATCTGTAGAGATAATGATGGAGAGAGACAATGAGAATCACTCAATCTCAGTTAATCCAACTGAATCAACTAAATGGACACAAAGTAGGCCTTTTCTGAAGTCACCAGGTTATGCAATGATGTCCATACTTGTGACTAAAGAGCTTCCTCTAGTCAAAAGATCAAATGCTGCAGATAAAATCTTACGGACATTACATAGCACAGCAAAGACATGTGGTTGTATATCTAAAGAAAAAAGATACCAACAGAAGACAGAGATAGGGCACCCAGAAAAGGGCTGAGTAGATGTAGAGTCATCAGAATGTATTCAGCACTCCCCAAGAATCCAGTGTCTCCAAGTATTAGTCTTACCGTCAAGGCTGTAACTAGAGTGGGCAAGAGTTCCTCTTTCAATTAACTTAGCTGTGAGACATTCCTTTATATTACTAATTTTGTTTTCTTTCAGTTTATTTTGTGCTTTTCTCATTGTTTAAACTTTTAGTTAATTTTTAGTCATTTCTCTTGTTAAGAAATGAAAGCATCGACATACATAACTTTGCCTTTGAATTTGGGCTGTACTATATATTGTAGCTGTATTTTTTTAGGTAACAACGTATATACTCATTATTTTATAGAGTTGCCACATTTAGCAAGTAACATATCAAACTCTGCAGTTAAATTTCAATTTCAGATAAACAACAGATAAATTTTTTGGTGTAAATGTGTCTGAAATATTGCATGGGACATACTTACACTAAAAAATTATTATCTGAAATTATAATTTAATTGGGTATCCTGTATTTTATCTGGCAACCCTATTTAAACAGATCTTAGATGTAGTTTTGGTTAACTTTTGACCCAGTATTTCTTGGAAAATCTTCTTCCCAAATGATGGTGATATTTTTTGTTTAAACTTTTATTATTAAGTTCTGCTCTTTTTGTGCATGTATGGCTTAATTTTAGGAACATAAGCATAGATGGAAGGGTGTCAACTGGGAGAGATACTACTCCCCAGGGGACCCTTAGCAGTGTCTGGAAACATTTTTGGTTGTTACAACTTGGGAAGGTAGAGGCCAGAGCCACTGCTAAATATCCTATGATGCACACAATAGTCCCTACAACAAAGATTTATTTTGTAGAAAATGTATTGGTAATTGCCTCATCGTTGGGAGCCAGCGTGAGGAACTCCGCCCATGGCAAAGGTCATGAGGAAGGAAGCTTGGCATACGCAAAGTCATGATCAAGCCTCAGGAAACCCCCTGTTCCCGAGCATCTACCCCCAAACCAGAGTACTTTATGGGGAGCTCTCCCCCATAACCATTTCTCTCAGAGAAGGTGTTAACTTGCAGCTCCAGTTAATAAAAATTCCTGGGTGTGACAAGAGTGTTTCAACTTACGAACTCTGAAGGTTCTCTGGCCTGCCTGATCAGGCTCGTCCGGCCGCATGTGATTGTTTACAGCCTCCCAACTGTGAAAGGCACGGGATGTTTTAAAACTTTCTAAATACAGACTCTTTTGAGAAGTTAGAAGATCATTAGTATAGTATAGTGGGTTGATTAGGAATTATATTGGTGAAGGGTTTTTTCATTTGTCCTGCCAATAATTACTGCTAATTCCCTGCCCTGGGAGTGACAAGGATGTCTTAGGTCAAACCCCTCTGCTGACAGACTAGCTCGTGTGTGTGTGACAACCTCTCAACCATAAACAGCACAGAGAGTTTGGAGTATTAGCATAGGGCTGTTTTCATTGATGAGTCAATGATTGCCATCAGGCCTCCATATCCTTAGGCACCTGGGAATATATTAATCAATGATTTGGAATATAGAAAAGGAAATATAGTAGTTTTTGATGTTAGCAATACTAGACTTTTTGAGTTAATGAATTCTCTCTTTTATTATAGATCACTGTACTTTGTTATAAATCACTATGCTATGTAACTTTATCACTATCTTAAAACAAAATAGATCTTAAGGGGAACATTGGTGAAGGGTTTACATTTGTTGAGCCAATATTTGCTGCTAAATCTCCATATTCCTGCCCTTATAATGAATATAACTAGCATATAGGAGAAATAAGTATTAACCTTTAAGATTAATCATGTTAAACCTTAGGTTAAGTAAATTCCTTTCTTGATTGTAGCTCACTACACCCTCACCCTATAGGAATGCAACTTTATTTGGAGGGTGGCGCCTGATTTAAGAAAAAATCATCCCTGGAAAAATAAGTTTTCTGGTTAACTGACCAGTATCAGAAAGGGCCATAAAATGTCAGCAGACCTCATGGCTAAAAGATGATGAAACTCATAAGACCTTTATATAATTTTATATGAAGCACCTGATTGTGACAAGGGTCAGGTCTGCTGACCCCCACGTGACTCTGTATTCGTCCCCATGTATAACAAAAAGGTATATAAACAAACCTGAAAAATAAAGAAATCGGATCAGTTTCTGGAAAGACTGATTCCCCCGTGTCGTTTCTTCCTCGCTCCCCGTTTTCCTGGCTGAATTCCCATCTGAAATGTGGGTACTCACCAAGCCTGCTAATTCTGCCTGGGCTTCTGAGATCGGACCAGGGAGGCCTCAGTTCCTCCTCTCCTTTGGGAGAATGGAAAGACGCCTGTGGCCTACATAGGTGGTGATTGGTATTCCATGTAAACCAGTTGTTCAGCCTCTTTTCTCCACTAATTCTCCTACTACACTATCTGTTTCTAATCTCCCTCTATATCTGTAATTAAATAAGTTTTTTCCAGGATGCCGACTCCGTCCCCACCTTCGAATCACCCTGGATCCACCGGGGCTGGACCCCGGCACCTCATCAATTGCATTAATCACAAAATCATCTCTGTTTTTTGCATATTTGATCTATCAAAGAGAATGGGATATTGAAGTCAGTCACTCAATTTAACACACACTGTGAGATCCTCTAGTATGTCAGACCTTGTTTCAGGTGCTGGGAATCCTCAGTGAACAAAGCAGAGTAATATCGCTGACTTCATGGAGCTTTTATTTTAATGGGTGGGGTTGGAGCAGGAGACATAATAAAAAAAAATAGTATGTAAAATATGTGATAAGTGTTATGAAGGAGAGCAGAGAGCAGGGATGGTTGCTGGGATATGTGTGGATTGTAATTGTAAATTGAGTGGCAAGAAGGTTACATTAGGAAAACCTCAGGGAATTCCATGGCGGCCCAGTGGTTAGCACTCCACATCTTTATTGCCTGGGGCCTGGACTCAATCCCTGGTCAGGGAACTAAGATCCTGCAAGCCATATGACATAGCCAAAAAAAAAGAAAATTACTCTCAAGAAGATGACAGAGAAAGTGATGTGGTAGCTTAGGGAAGTGGGTTTTAGGCAAAGGAAACAGAAGTGCAAAGACTCTGATGTAGGTCAGCATTTGGTATGATCAAGAAAGAAGAGGAAGCAAAGGAAGAAAGAGGGAAAGTAACAGGGACAGATGAAGTCAGAGGGGTGATGGAACCAGGCTGGCATCCAGACCGTTTAGGACCAAAGATACTGTTGTGAGAATTGCTGCCTTTATTCTAAGTGAGATAGCTAGGCAGGGCTTCAGCAGACTGCAGCGATTTTACATACACCTTGAAAATATCACTTTATCTGTTGTGTTGGGAATAGATTATGGAGGGAAAAGGCTGAAACAGAGAGACTACTTAGGAAGCCATTGCCATAGTCCAGAGAAGAGATGACGGTGCTTTGTTGCCGGTGAGGGCGGGTAACAGTAGAAATTGTAAGAACTGATTGAATCCATTAGGCTCACCAACACATTGCTGGAAGGCAAGCAATATGGTACAACCCCCCTGAGGGGAATTTAACGATCTTTAATAAAATGACCTAGGTATTTACTCTTCAACCTAGTGATCCCATTTCTAGGAATTTATACTGGAAATAAACCTCTAACAATAATTAATAGAGAAGCACAAGGTTATTTATTGCAATGATATATGTAACTGGAAAATTTTGGAGATTGGTTGAATAAACTATGTTTAATCAGGGGCCTCCCAGGTGGTGCTAAGGAATCGACCTGCCAAGGCAGGAGACATAAGAGATGCGGGTTTGATCCCTGGGTCAGGAAGATCCCCTGTAGGAGGGCATGGCAACCAACTCCAGTATTCTTGCTTGAAGAATCCCATGGACAGAGGAGTCTGGGAGGGTACAGTTCATACAGTCGCTGAGTCAGACATGACTGAAGCAACTTAATACACACACACACACACACATTCAGTACACACAATGGGATACAATGCAGCTGCAAACTTTAATGAAGTTGAAGATCTATGTGAATCAATATGGAGTAATTTCCAGCAGATTTTAAGTGTAAAAGGCTCACTGCAAAAGAGCATACTACCTTTTGTGCAAAAAAGAAGGAAAAATAAGTGAACACTTACATTTATCATTATAAAAGAAAGTGTTCAAGTTGAGTATCTACAGCTTTGTTGTTGTTGTTCAGTCGCTCAGTCATGTCTGACATTTGCAACCCCAAGGACTGCAACATGCAGGCTTCCCTGTCCTCCACCATCTCCTAGAGTTTGCTCAAACTCATGTCCACTGAGTTAATGATGTCATCCAACCATCTCATTCAGTGTCATTCTCTTCTCCTCCTGCCTTCAATCTTTCCCAGCATGAGGGTCTTTTCCAATGAGTCGGCTCTTTGCATCAGATGGCCAAAGTACTGGAATTTCAGCTTTAGCATCAGTCCTTCTGATGAGTATTCTGGGTTGATTTCCTTTAGGATTGACTGGTTTGATCTCCTTGCAGTCCAGTGACTCTCAAGAGTCTTCTCCCGCACTGCAGTTCAAAAGCATCAATTATTTGGCGCTTGGCCTTCTTTATAGCCCAACTCTCCTGTCCGTACATGACTACTAGAAAAACCATAGCTTTGACTAATCAGAAATCAGCAAAGTGATGTCTCTGCTTTTTATTATGCTGTCTAGGTTCGTCATAGCTTTTCTTCCAAGGAGCAAGCGTCTTTTAATTTCATGGCTGCAGTCACTGTCTGCAGTGATTTTGGAACCCCCAAAAATAAAGTCTCTCACTGTTTCCATTGTTTCCCCATATATTTGTCATGAAGTGATGGGATTGGATGGCATGATCTTAGTTTTTTGAATGTTGAATTTTAAGCCAGCTTCTTTTTCACTCTCCTCTTTCACTTTCATCAAGAGGCTCTTTAATTCCTCTTTGCTTTCTGCCATTACGGTGGTATCATCTGCATATCTGAGGTTATTGATACTTCTCCCAAAAAACTTGATTTCAGCTTGTGCTTCATCCAGCCCTATGTTTTGCATGATGTACTCTGCATATAAATTAAATGAGCAGGATGACAGCATATAGCCTCGATGTACACATTACCCAATTTTGAAACCAGTCTTTTGTTCCATGTCTAATTCTAACTGTTGCTTCTTGACTTGCATACAGGTTTCTCAGAAGGCAGGTAAGGTGGTCTGGTATTCCTGTCTCTTTTAGAATTTTCTACAGTTTGTTGTGATCCACACAATCAAAGGCTTTACCATACTCAATAAAGCAGAAGTTTTTCTGGAACTCTCTTGCTTTTTTGATGATCCGGTGGATGTTGGCAATTGGCTCTCTGGCTCCCCCCTTTTCTAAATCCAGCTTGTATATCTAGAAGTTCTCTGTTCACATCCTACTGAAGCCTAACTTGAAGGATTGTGAGCATTACCTTGCTACCATGTGAAAAACTGCAGTTGTGCGGTAGTATAAACATTCTTTGTCATTACCCTTCTTTGGGATTGGAATGAAAACTGACCTTTTCTAGTCCTGTGGCTACTGCTGACTTTTCCAAATTTGCTGGCATATTGAGGGCAGCACTTTAACAGATTCATCTTTTAGGATTTGAAATAACTCAGCTGGAATTCCGTTGTCTCCACTAGCTTTGTTTATAGAAATGCTTCCTAACACCCACTTGACTTGACACTCCAGGATGTCTGGCTCTAGGTGAGTGACCACACCATCATGGTTAACTGGGTCATTAAGATCTTTTTGTATAGTTCTTCTGTGATTCTTGCCACCTCTTCTTAATCTCTTCTGCTTCTGTTAAGTCCTTAGCACTTCTGACCTTTACTGTGCCCATCTTTGAATGAAATGTTGCCTTGGTTTCTCTGATTTTCTTGAAGAGATCTCTAGTCTTTCCCATTCTATCATTTTTCTCTATTTCTTTGCATTGTTCACTTAAGTCTTATCTCTTTTTGCTATTCTTTAGAACTCTGCATTCAGATGGGTTTATCTTTCCTTTTCTCCTGTGCCTTTCACTTCTCTTCTTTTCTCACCTATTTGTAAGGCCTCCTCAGACAACCATTTTGCCTTGTTGCATTTCTTTTTCTTGGGGTTGGTTTTGGTCACTGCTTCCTACAATGTTATGAACCTCCGTCCATAGTTGTTCAGGTACTCTCTCAGATCTAATCTCTAATCCATTTCTCACTTCCACTGTATAATCATAAGGGATTTGATTCAGGTCATACTTGAATGGCCTAGTAGTTTTCCCTACTTTCTTCAATTTAAGTCTGAATTTTGCAATAAGGAGCTGATGATCTGAGCCACAGTCAGCTCCTGGTCTTATCTTTGCTGACTGTATAGAGCTTCTCCATCTTTGGCTGCAAAGAATATAGTCAATCTGATTTCGGCGTTGACCATCTCGTTATGTACATGTGTAGAGTCATCTCTTGTGTTGTTGGAAGAGGGTGTTTCCTATGACCAGTTCGTTCTCTTGGCAAATCTCTGTTTGCCTTTGCCCTGCTTCAGTTTGTACTCTAAGGCCAGACTTGCCTGTTACTCCAGGTATCTCTGACTTCCTACTTTTGCATTCCAGTTCCCTATGATGAAAAGTGAAAAGTGAAAGTGAAGTCGCTCAGTCGTGTCCAACTCTTTATGACCCTGTGGACTGTAGCCTACCAGGCTCCTCCCGCCATGGGATTCTGCAGGCAAGAATACTGGAGTGGGTCACCATTTCCTTCTCCGGGGAATCTTTGTGATCCAGGTATCAAACCCGGGTCTTGCACATTGCAGGCAGATGCTTTAACCTCTGAGCCACCAAGGGCATCTTTTTTTTTTTTTTTTTTTGGTTTTAGTTCTAGAAGGTCTTGTAGGTCTTAGAACCATTCAGCTTCTTTGGCATTAGCGGTTGGGACATACACTTGGATTACTGTGATGCTGAATCGTTTCCTTTGTCAGTGAATCAAGATCACTCTGTCGTTTTTGAGATTGCACCCAAGTGCTGCGTTTCAGACTCTTTTGTAGACTGTGAGAATTATTCCATTTCTTTTAAGAGATTCTTTCCCACAATAGTAGATATAATGGTCATCTGAACTAAGTTCATCCATTCCTCTTCATTTTAGTTCACCGATTCCTAAAATGTCGATGTTCACTCTTGCTGTCTCCTGTTTGACCACATCCCATTTATCTTTAATCATGGACCAAACATTCCAGGTTCCTATGCAATATTGTTCTTTGTAGCATTGGACTTTACTTTCACTACCAGACACATCCACAACCAGGCATCATTTCCACTGAATGTTAGTGTTGAGTACCTACAACTTCAGAGTTGAGTGAAAGGGACACAGGAGAGTCTATGTATATCTTTTTCATAGAGTTTTGACTTTGAAAGGATGTTAGTTGACTGCATATTTAAAACATAAAATTAGTAAGATTAAGAAGGGGACAAAACCTAACCAAAACTGAAAGAAAATGGAAACAAAAAAAGTAGTGTATTTCATGGAGAAGGAAATGGCAACCCACTCCAGTATGCTTGCCCGGAGAATCGCATGGACGGAGGAGCTTACCTACAGTCCACGGGGTCACCAAGAGTCGGACACGACTTTCATGCATTGGAGAAGGAAACAGCAACCCACTCCAGTGCTCTTGCCTGGAGAATCCCAGGGACAGCGGAGCCTGGTGGGCTGCCATCTATGTGGTCGCACAGAGTCGGACACGACTGAAGCAACTTAGCAGCAGCAGCAGCAGTGTACTTCAAAACATTACTATAACCTGGTGGCTCACATAGTAAAGAATCTGCCTGCAATGCAGAGACCCGAGTTCAATTCCTGGGTCAGGAAGATCACCTGCAGAAGGGAAGGCTACGGTCCATGGAGCTGCAAAGAGTCGGACAGGACTGAGCAACTAACACGTAACACTTACGAAAGGGGGAGGAAAAAAGAGCCAATCCAAGTAATTTTATGCACACATTTTTCGATTATCTTTCTTAGTCTGGAAGAGAGTGGAATGTGGGGAGGGGAAGTAGAGAAAACTGTATACAAATTCTGTGCTCTTAAGTAGATTAATTTTCAGTAGTGTTGTGTAAGAAGCAATTCAGAAGCTCTTTTATATTCAGTATAGGAGTGAGCAAATGAGTAAATGTGTCGATGTGGTTAGGACTTGCAGTTTTCACTCTGGAAGGAGAGACATACAAATACAGAAGAGGAGACAAGAAGGACCCTGTGGGGATAGAGTAGAATTTGAGGAATTGGCGTGAGTTATCATTTCTAAAACATCTTATGGGTATGTTTGTTTTCATGCACATGTATATTTCTGTGCTTCTCTGGTGGCTCAGACAGTGAAGAATCTGCCTGCAATGCAGGAGTCCTGGGTTCAATCCCTGGGTTAGGAAGATCCCCTGGAGGAGAGTATGGCAGCCCACTCCAGTATTCTTGCCTGGAGAATCCCCATGGACAGAGGAGCCTGGTGGGCTACAGTCCATGGGGTCACACAGAGTCGGACACGACTGAGCAACTAAGCATAGCACAGATTTCTGTGTATGTGTGTTATATGGATATATACAGGTATATGTTTCCTCACTATGTGGAAAGGGTCAAGAAGCAAAATAAATCTTGATCTCTAATAACATGCCCACTGAAAGGCATCAGAAGTCCTTGGAGAGATGTCTCACTCCAAGGCTGAGGCAGGGTAGGTACAAGGTAAACCTGGAAACTTTAGTTTTGTTAGAAAATCACAATGCTTTTTAAAAATATGATATGTTACAAGGACACAGGAGCAAGCTTGAGAGGGCTCATTCTGGTCAAATCTAGAACACTCTGAGCATAAAAAAAATTACTGAGAAAACAAGACTGTATGAGCCCATATTAATCATAGATAATTAACAGTGGAAGAGGTAGGTGGAATCTTGCTTACAGTAGAACATTGAGACCAACTGGTAAATGCAGAGAGAATGTTGGAACTGAACTATATCATTACTTTGTAATTATTATAAAGATTGTTTCAGCCAAAAACCACTGATGAATGCCAAACCTATGGGGATATTTTGGTGAGGAGCAGACTGCTTATTAATTTCGAAAAAGAACAAAACCCTGTAATTAATTACACAGAGAAGAAATTGGGTGACACCTTGACTGGGTGATCAGCACTTATGTCACCTATGAGGGACAGACAAAAGTGTGTTGAGATGTGATTTCTTGACACCATGTGTGGTGTCTTCCAGCTGAGAATATATTACCTAATTCTAAACAAACAAACAAACAACAAAAAAAGTGAAAACCATGAAAGAAGTAGGTGGGGTGGGTACTTGTTTTCCTTGGCTTACGGCCCCCTTCCATCTTCAAAGGCAAAAGTCACACTACCTCTGCTTCTGTTCTCACATCTTCTCTGATCCTCCTGCATCTTTCTCGTAAGGACCCTTATAAGATTACACTGGGTCCACCTAGATGATGCTGGAAAGACTTTCTATCTCAGGATCCGTAATCACATCTGCACAGCCCTCTTTGCCATGTAAGGTAACATATTACATATTCACAGGCTCTGGGGACTAAACACGGTCATCTTTGTGGTGGCCATTCTCCATCCACAGGATTAGTGTTAAAAAATGTCAATGTCATGAAAGACAAAGGCTGATAAGAGGCTAAAGAGATATGACAACTAAATGCAATATCTGCATCTTGGACTAGATCCTTTTCTGGAGGGGTGAAATGATGTAAAGGGCATTCATTCTTATGTCAGCTGACAAAACTGGAACATGGATGGTTGATCAGACACACATATCAGTATAAATTTATAAAGTTGATAAATGTGAAATAATTTATGAATGTAGCCCTGTTCTTAGGAAATGCATACTGTGGTATTCAGGAATTAACGGCCATGATACATGCAATTGGGATTTCCTTGGTGACTCAGACAGTAAAGAATCTGTTTATAATGCAGGAGAACTGGGTTCGATCCCTGGGTTGGGAAGATCCTCTGGAGGAGGGCATGGCAACCCACTCAAGCATTCTTGCCTGGAGAATCCCCGTGGACAGAGGAGCCTGGCTGGCTAGTCCATGGGGTTGCAAAGAGTCTAAGCACAGCACACATACATGTGATTTACCCTCAAATCTTTCAGGGAAAAAAAATACATGTACACACATACATACAAGAACAAGAGAAAAAATGAGGCAAATGGGGTGAGATGTTAATAGTAAGTGAATCTGGGAAACGGAGATAGGATGTTCATGATATTTTTGCAGTTTTTTTTTTTTTAAGTTTGAAATCATTTCCCCAAAAAAGTTTTAAAAAATCCTTTATCCAACCTGCCATTTAGTCCTAAACTGCTGACTCCATCCCTGATGGGATGGATGGCCATTTTCTAGAGATTTGAATGCCTCTAAGGATGGGTGGACTCAGTGTCTTATGAGGCAGCTTGTCTAGTTGCTGTTAGTTTAAGGAGCTGGGAGCATCTCTACAGGTTAGGGTGGCTCAGTGGTAAAGAACCCGTCTGCCAACTCAAGAGCCTCAGGAGACGCCGGTTCGATCCCTGGGTCCGGAAGATCCCCTGAAGGAAGACATGTCAACCCACTCATGTATTCTTGCCTGGAGAATCCTATGGACAGAGGAGCCTGGTCTACAGTCCATGGGATCACAAAGAGTTGTACATGACTGAGCGACTTAGGTTAGGAGAAGTGAAATCAGTGTGCAGGTGATTTTAACCCATGGTTGCAGCCCTGCCTTCTAGGGAAATAGAGGATAAATCTCCCTCTTCAAATGTGTGAGGCCCACTGCCGTGTCTCCTTCATAATTTGTGAGCTAAAAGATTCTTGTCAGTGGATGCCTCTGAGAGTTTTGAAGCCTCCTCATTGGGAAGCATTTCGGTTGCATATAAAATGCAGTGTCTGCTCAAACAGCGCCTCCAGCTGTGGCCACCCAGTGATGAGAGCAGAAGGCCCATCCAGTGAGTTAGATTTTCTCCTTCCTCCTCTTACAACTTCGCTCTGCCCAGGTCACTGAAATCTGTACAGGGAAAAGCTGTGTCAGATTTTTTGACTAAATCAATGCATGCGTTTTCAGTGCAGCTCCCACTGGGCTCTGAGGATCCGTGTTACCACGGTTGCCTGGAAAACAAAAGGAAACCCAGGAATGAGCCTCTTTGCTCCTGAAACGTAATCTGCTCTAAGCAATTGTGTGACTGCTGGACAATGCCATCAGGACAGTGTGTTTAATGCAAGTTAGTCAGTGGGCTGCAGTGACTCCCTGGTACCCAGAGACCTCTGAGGCAGAACCATGACATCCTTTGATGGAAAGTGATAGAACTGCTCTGCCCAGCTCCCAAAAAGGGAAGTGAAACTACTATGGAAGCCTGCGTGGGTCCCAGTTCATGTACGCCAGAAACAGACAACTCAAGGATGAGCAGGTTCCAGTGTGCCGCATGGAAATCAGGACAAGGCAGCTTGGGAACAGTCATCTGTGGGGAGGATTTTAATGTTTTGGTTTTCATGGGGATAGTTTCAGGACTGGTCAGGGTCACCTGCGCCACATGCTCATGAGGGCAAGTCTATGCCAGTTGCCCTGGAAGCACCATTTCTCCAGATTGCGTGGTAGAGACTCCTTCCCCTTTGCGTTAACCCTTCTGCAGCACCCCAGTGAAACAGGGCCAGCCTGACCTCTCCTAGCAGTGCTGCTAGCCGACTCGGAAGGCCAAGTTCTTGGTGTGAACTCACCAGCCATAAAAATGTCAGGGCACTAAACAGCTGGTGCATTTCAGGGTCAAATATCTCACATTCAAGGCGATAGGAGAGAACTGTTTTTCTGCAAAAGGCTTTTAAGACAATTCCAAATAATGAGGTCTTTATGATGGTGGAGTAACTAATGAGGGAAGGGAGAGAGCAGGAGGGAGGGAGCGACGGGGAAACGCAGGCCCTTCCTGTGTGCCTTCCAATGACAGTCAACCTGCAGAAACTCTCAGTCTGGAAACCCTAAAAGTTTATCATCTGAACTGCCTAAGTGTCACTAGCTCACTAGTGACCAATGTTGCCTTTGTTTCTGCTTCCTCTCCTCCAGTGTCACCCCCCCCAGATAAAGTAAAGAGCTGAGACATGGAGCAAGGTCCTATTGGTCTTAGAGTTAATCCTGAGCTTTTAGAGGCTGGGCTGAAGTCTCAAAGGGTGTTGTTGTTTTTTAATACGCCCAGATGTGAATAAACTGAGAAAGTCAAAGGGCACCCTTAGTTAACAAAGAGAGTTTTAGTCAAGTGGGTGTGTGCGAGAAAGGAGGGCAGCCTCGGCCGGTTTGGTAGGGAAGTGTCTGGCCAGGCGCACACGAGCTTTTCTCTTTTAATTTTTATTGGAGTATAGCTGCTTTACAATATTGTTAGTTTCTGCTCTACAGCAAAATGAGTCAGCCATACATATCCATAAATCCCCGCCCTTTTGGACTCCCTTCCTGTTCCTGTCACCACAGAGCGCTGAGTAGAGTTCCCTGTGCCATACAGCAGGTTCTCACTAGTCACCTCTTTTATACATGGTGAGGTATATGTGTCAGTCTCAAATCTCTCAGCTCATCCCACCACCCTCCCCTTTTCCCTCTTGGTATCCATGTTTCTTCTCTACATCTGTGTCTGTATTTCTGCTTTGCAAATAAGAGCCACGAAATTAAAAGATGCTTACTCCTTGGAAGAAAAGTTATGACCAACCTTGATAGCATATTGAAAAGCAGAGACATTACTTTGCCAACAAAGGTCCATCTAGTCAAGGCTATGGTTTTTCCAATGGTCATGTATGGATGTGAGAGTTGGACTGTGAAGAAGGCTGAGCACCGAAGAATTGATGCTTTTGAACTATGGTGTTGGAGAAGACTCTTGAGAGTCCATTGGACTGCAAGGAGACCCAACCAGTCCATTCTGAAGGAGATCAGCCCTGGGATTACTTTGGAAAGAATAATGCTAAAGCTGAAACTCCAGTACTTTGGCCACCTCATGCGAAGAGTTGACTCATTGGAAAAGACTCTGATGCTGGGAGGGATTGGAGCAAGGAGGAAGAGGGAACGACAGAGGATGAGATGGCTGGATGGCATCACTGACTCAATGGGCGTGAGTTTGGGTGAACTCCAGGAGTTGATGATGGACAGGGAGGCCTGATGTGCTGCGATTCATGGGGTTGCAAAGAGCCAGACACGACTGAGCAACTGAACTGAACTGATATCATTTTATTAGATTCCAAAAATATAAGATGCTTCATGAATTTGTGTTATCATCCTTTCACAGGTCCATGATAATCTTCTCTTTATTATTCCTATTTTAGTACATGAACTGCTGAAGGAAACAGGACTTTTCTCTCTTTAAGCATCTGGTAGACACCTCCTTCTCCCTGCTACTGTCTTCCTGCATCATTGCTTGGCACCACAATCACCTCCTCTCTTGGCACTCTTCCTATCCCTGAGTCAGGGTGGCCCCTCAATCTCACTTGACTTAGGAAAGTATTTTTACATTGGAAGTGAGATGGGAGGATGGGGGTAAGGATGCTAAGAGATGCTTACCATTGATGGGGGAATTAATTGCAGCTTCCTTTGCCACAGGAATATCCACCCATGACCATAAAGGGTGTAAATTAAGTGGGAGATGGTAAGATCAATACAGAACTATTGCCTTTCTTCTTCCTCCCAATGAAAGAAACCACAGGCAGAGAAGCAGAGAGAACACATGCTTTATTTAAATGGCACGGGAAAATTTTCTTTTTCCCATAAAAAACACAAACATACCCAGGTTTGATTAAAATAACGATCTCCATTGTCAAAACCCCTTAGTGTACAATCTCCTGTTCGTGCTGTTTGTTTGATACCATGGAAACACACAGCTGATTGCAGTAGACAGAAGCATGTCAGAGAAGAGGCCAAAGGTTAGATCTGATGTTTTCCCTACAAGACAAATAAAAAGTAAGTGGTCTTTGCTATGGAAAATATACCATTTCTCTCCTTTCTTGTGCTCATTTTGCATGAAATGTTCCCTTGGTATCTCTAATTTTCTTGAAGAGATCTCTAGTCTTTTCCATTTTGTTGCTTTCCTCTATATCTTTGCATTGATCGCTGAGGAAGGCTTTCTTATCTCTCCTTGCTATTCTTTGGAACTCTGCATTCAGATGTTTATATCTTTCCTTTTTTCCTTTGCTTTTCACTTCTCTTCTTTTCACAGCTATTTGTAAGGCCTCCTCAGGCAGCCATTTTGCTTTTTTGCATTTCTTTTCCATGGGGATGGTCTTGATCTCTGTCTCCTGTACAATGTCATGAACCTCCGTCCATAGTTCATCAGGCACTCTATCTATCAGATATAGTCCCTTAAGTCTATTTCTCACTTCCACTGTATAATCATAAGGGATTTGATTTAGGTCATACCTGAATGGTCTAGTGGTTTTCCCTGCTTTCTTCAATTTAAGTCTGAATTTGGCAATGATCTGAGTCACAGTCAGCTCCTGGTCTTATTTTTGCTGACTGCATAGAGCTTCTCCATTTTTGGCTGCAAAGAATATAATCAATCTGATTTCGGTGTTGACCATCTGGTGATGCCCATGGGTAGAGTCTTCTCTTGTGTTGTTGGAAGAGGGTGTTTTCTATGACCAGTGCGTTCTCTTGGGAAAACTCTATTAGTCTTTGCCCTGCTTCACTCCGTATTCCAAGGCCAAATTTGCCTGTTACCCCAGGTGTTTCTTGACTTCCTACTTTTGCATTCCAGTCCCCTATAATAAAAAGGACATCTTTTGGGAGTGTTAGTTCTAAAAGGTCTTCTTGTAGGTCTTCATAGAACCATTCAACTTCAGCTTCTTCAGTGTTACTGGTTGGGGCCTAGACTTGGATTACTGTGATACTGAATGGTTTGCCTTGGAAATGAACAGAGGTCATTCTGTCGTTTTTGAGATTGCATTCAAGTACTGCATTTCAGACTCTTTTGTTGACCATGATGGCTACTCCATTTCTTCTGAGGGATTCCTGTCCACAGTAGTAGATATAATGGTCATCTGAGTTAAATCCACACATTCCAGTCCATTTTAGTTTGCTGATTCCTATAATGTCGACGTTCACTCTTGCCATCTCCTGTTTGACCACTTCCAATTTGCCTTGATTTGTGGACCTAATATTCCAGGTTCCTATGCAATATTGCTCTTTACAGCATCGGACCTTGCTTCTATCACCAGTCACATCCACAACTGGGTATTGTTTTTGCTTTGGCTCCATCCCTTCATTCTTTCTGGAGTTATTTCTCCACTGACCTCCAGTAGTATATTGGGCATGTACCGACCTGGGGAGTTCCTCTTTCAATATCCTATTTTGCCTTTTCATACTGTTCATGGGGTTCTCAAGGCAAGAATACTGAAGTGGTTTGCCATTCCCTTCTCCAGTGGACCACATTCTGTCAGACCTCTCCACCACGACCCACCCATCTTGGGTGGCCCCATGGGCATGGCTTAGTTTCACTGAGTTAGACAAGGCTGTGGTCCTAGTGTGATTAGATTGACTAGTTCTCTGTGATTATGGTTTCAGTGTATCTGCCCTCTGATGCCCTCTCGCAACACCTACAGTCTTACTTGGGTTTCTCTTACCTTGGACGTGGGGTATCTCTTCACAGCTGCTCCAGCAAAGCGCAGCCACTGCTCCTTACCTTGGACAAGGGGTATCTCCTCATGGCCGCCCCTCCTGATCTTAACTGTGGAGTAGCTCCTCTCGGCCCTCCTGGGCCCACACAGCTGCTCCTTGGATGTGGGGTTGCTTCTCTCAACCGCCACCCCTGACCTCGGACATGGTAATTAGAGATACCAAGGAAACATTTCATGCAAAGATGGGCTTGATAAAGGACAGAAATGGTATGGACCTAACAGAAGCAGAAGATATTAAGAAGAGATGGCAAGAATACACAGAAGAACTGTACAAAAAAGATCTTCATGACCCAGATAATCACCTTGGTGTGATCACTCACCTAGAGCCAGACATCCTGGAATGTGAAATCAAGTGGGCCTTAGGAAGCATCACTATGAACAAAGCTAGTGGAGGTGATGGAATTCCAGTTGAGCTATTTCAAATCCTGAAAGATGATGCTGTGAAAGTGCTGCACTCAATATGCCAGCAAATTTGGAAAACTCAGCAGTGGCCACAGGACTGGAAAAGATCAGTTTTCATTCCAATCCCGAAGAAAGGCAATGCCAAAGAATGCTCAAACTACCACACAATTGCACTCATCTCACACGCTAGTAAAGTAATGCTCAAAATTCTCCAAGCCAGGCTTCAGCAATACGTGAACCGTGAACTTCCAGATGTTCAAGCTGGTTTTAGAAAAGGTAGAGGAACCAGAGATCAAATTGCCAACATCTGCTGGACCATCAAAAAAGCGAGAGAGTTCCAGAAAAACATCTATTTCTGCTTTATTGGCTATGCCAAAGCCTTTGACTGTGTGGATCACAATAAACTGTGGAAAATTCTGAAAGAGATGGGAATACCAGACTACCTGACCTGCCTCTTGAGAAACCTATATGCAGGTCAGGAAGCAAATTCCCTTTTAGAACTTAATCTATTAAATAATTGTGTCCAAACTAGTTTATTAACGATTATCCATGTTATGTTATAGAAAAAGGGCATAATCCTGGAGGGTCTGAATAGCTTCATCCCCTGACAGAAGCACATTTTCCCTAGTGATGATTTTCTGGGGAAAACTGAAGACATACAAGTAGGCATAATGATCTCAAAGTTTCAGGCTTTCCCCCGTTTCTTTCAATACCCCAGGGCAGCTGAGGTTCTAGGTGGTTCTGTATGTAGCTCCACACTCAAATGTGTAAAGAGGAAATGGTATATTCTATTTGTAGGGAGGAATATAAAATTTCCCTACCATGGAGAAGGATCTCTCCCATCTGAATGCCAGTGCAAAAGAACAAAAAACTTTTGGGTATTATGCAGTATCCAGGAGCTAAATAAAAAGATAGTAATTATAAGAATATCATGAGTCCATTCCCAAGATCAGAAGTGCTTGAATTCTCAAGCAACCACTACTAGGATAATTTGTTTTCAGCTTGATTTTACATTGGGTAGAGGATGGCCAGGAAGCCAAAGTGACATGGGGCCAAGAGAGAGTCCCAGTTTTCAGAGGATATAATGCACATTCCTTCTTCTGTACAAGTGACACTTTCCATATTGACCAATATCATAAATTAATTTTTTTAAAGGAAATGCTTCAAAATGAAAAAGATTGATTCTAGAGATTAGAGATTCTTTTGTATACCTCCAGTTAAATAATTTTACCAGTAGTTAACACGGTAAAGCATCTGCCTACAATGAAGGAGACCCGGGTTAGATCCCTGGGAGGGGAAGATTCTCTGGAGAAGGAAATGGCAACCCACTCCAGTACTCTTGCCTGGAAAATCCCATGGATGGAGGAGCCTGGAAGGCTGCAGTCCATGGGGTCGCAAAGAGTCGGACACGACTGAGCGACTTCACTTTCACTATCAAACTATTTAACTCATACAGAGTTACACAAAAAGGTTAATTTCAGAAAAAGGTAGTATCTGGCGGTCTGTAGATGTGCTGAATGCTGCCACAGCAGAAAACTATAGTTTTCCAGGTCCAGTATGAACAAGTTTGTATTATTCCTAATTAACCAACAAATTGCAATATTTAAATTTAATGGTGCAAAGAAGTTTGTTTTAATAACTCAAAGCATATACATACATGTAATGAATTCATTTCTTTATTGCATATTGCTATTTAAAAAAAATGTACAGTCTCATAACACATACAACATTTTTTTCTTGGTACTATAACAAGTCTTGCACCTAAAGACTAAGTGGTTCCAACTACTAAACTAATAAGATACAAGACATATAATTAAGTTTACAAATTATAATGCTTTGTCTTTTTGGCATTAATTTAAAAAAACAAACAAAAACTTTTAAAATACACACCCAAGAGAGAAAAAGTGGCTACTTACACCAGCACCAATCTAAAAAGTAGGTGTTTTTTTTTTTCTTTTTTCCAACAATGGCACATGGAATGACCTGCACACAGCTTTCGGGGAAAGAAACAAAAAACGGAAATGGCAAAGGAGGCCTACCAGGATGGCCATATCAAAACGAGGATGATTACAAAGGGCGAGAGGAACATGCTACACAAACTTGCTCCTTTATGTGACTCCCTCCACTTGCCCATTCCTTAAACTGGAAAACAAAGCCATTTTCAAAAGTCAGTCCCAAACTCAAGCCAGATCAAATTTCTCCTGCTCTAAATAGAAAAGAATATATATAGAGGCACTTTAGTTAAGGAATAGACAAACCCCACTAGCGTACCCCACTTCTCCTCACCTCCAAGCTTTTCTGAGCGAAGTCTCAGTCTGCATCTTCAACACAGTATACTTGCAGACTTTGATACCTAGGAGCTGGGGGAGCGCGACGTCTGCTATATATTTGTGACTGTTTTATCTGCTAGTCATTTACTTCTGTGTAATATGTAGAAAGTCGCTAAGTTTGCAATGAGGGGGAAGAACGTAAAACCACGGCTCTTGCCAACTCTTAGAGCACTATTTCACAGCTTTCACATAGTGCAGAGACCTTGCCCTCTGCACTAAGCATTATAGTTTATACAAATTATTTTTAAATAGCATGATTCCTATACAGCACACACATTGGTACTCTGTTTGCCCCTTAACTGTCCCCGTTACAGCATAAGCTCCCTAGGGGCAGGGGCTCTGTCTTGCTTACCACTGTAGCCCTACAATGCCTGGCACATAGTAGGTGTTTCAATAAATATTCGTTAATTGACTGAAACTCAATTTAGTGCGTAAATAATGTTCTAGTGCAATAGGACAAACTACTCTCCACAGGAAACCCAACCACACAGGATTGATGGAAAGAAAATAGAGAACCTTAGCCCCCCTCCCCTACTACAAATAAATAAAGCAAAGCAAAAAAAAAAAAAAAAAAAAGTAACAGTCCTCTGTATATATCATATAATTTAAGGATATTAAGAGTTGGTAGGTTAATGGTAAGCATCTATATTTTATTTTCTAATGTTCATTGTTTTTATTCATTTCTCCCTGAGAGCTTTATCTTTTGGACTGAAATTTTACAGGTAGCGTTACTGACACACAATTTAAAATGACAACATATAAACAGCAAACCACTTCAAACATACTTAGAGATAAATAGATCTTGGCATCTCTGTTGGTGGTGGTGGTGACATTTTGTGCATTCACTAAGTGTTCTTTAGTTCAGAAACATTTACAGAAGATGCAGCTTGTCCTACAGAACAGAAAATACCAAAAAAAAAAAAAAAAAGGCACCCCATAAATTTTTTTTTTTTTAATCATTTTTATCCTTTCAGAGAATTCTTTCTTTTAGGTCTTGGGTGGGAAATTTGAAAGTTGATAGTTCTATACTGTTAGGAAAACAAGCACAATATGGTAATTTTGTTCTTTAACAAGAGCATGGATTGCATTTAGATAAAGTAGTGTTCTTTCCAAAAGCAATGTAAAGAAATCATCATGAGTGAGTGCTTGGCAGAGAACTCGATGAAATTAAGGAGGGAAACTGATGTCCAGGTTTTAAACATATAAAAGAACTCTGATTGACATTCTATAAAATTCAGATTGTGCGCAAGATGTTCTCCATAAACATTTACAGACTGCATCCCCACACCAACGTCAGAAATTCTAAGCTGGTCCTGTCAATTACTGATGCAATGCACCAGCATCGTACTTGTCAACTATCAAAAACCATTTGAAATCTATATTTTTCCAATACCAGTTTCACCAATGAAAATAATTTCAAAGTATATCAAGCTTGGAAACCATAAAATATTTCTCAAGCTATATTTATTTATTTTTTGTTTTTCTTTTTACTCTAGGGAATGTCTCCGTATCTCTTTCAGGAGACAGTATTGTGCTTCTGAACAGTCATGGTGTTCGGGGAAAGAAGATGAGCCACACTCAATACGAATGCACACACAAAGGGGTTCTGAGCACATACATAGACATAGACTTTTTTTCTTTTTTAACCAAACATATAGGTCTCCAGACAACACTCAGACTTCTATATACACTTCTTAATATATACACACACATACATACACACATGTTCACACATTCACCCACAGATGAAAGGAGAAATTGCCACTGTTTGGATTGCAAGGCAGTGTAATGAAAAGTTCTAGTCACTTCAAAGGGCTGCTAATGAGCTTTCTAAAAAAGTATTCAAGGGAAATTAGAAGTTAAGTTTTGTGACCGGTCTCTCCCGGCTGCTGTCCGTCATCTGATTGGTGATGCGCTTGCGATTCCGTTTCAGTTTGGAAAGGTCTTTGTCAAACACTTCTCCTGAGCGTAAAGCGGAAACCAGGTCATCAAACTCTCCGCCTTCTTCACTGTTCTCTTTTGCTTTCCTCATTTTCCGTTCCCTTTCACGTTGTTCTTTGAGCTGCAAGATGGAAAGCAACCGCTTAGAGAAGTGTCAAGATAATACTGCATTTTGTATTCAGTGGAGACGAACACTGGATAGGGCAGTGCTGCAGTCACGCATGTCTGTCAATAGCTGCCAATCCCTTGCCTGTCATAAGTGACTGGGATGTGAGGGGAATCAGGAGCAATGAAAAAAATGACCACCACTTTGTAATTAGACTCTCACTGTCTAGAATCTGGGTAAACCTCATGATATCCTAATTTAAAATATTGGTTTCTTTGATGGTATAGACAGATGAAAGCAAATGCTCATCAGGCCACATTCCTGACATCAAAGGCTTATTAGCCTCTCTCTACCATGGATGCCTAGAACCCACTATGCAAGAGTTACAATTATTAAGATCCAAATAATATGCATACATTATATAAAATGTATATATTCAGATAAAAAGGGAAAAATTATCCTAATTCTACCAAGAAATAACCATTATGAACCTTCTGGGGGTATATCTCACCACTATCAACACTTACTTTACACAAAAATGTTTCATGTGGAAACCACTCAGTAAGCTTTCTCACATGAGAAAGACATGATTTTGAGGACTGCATAAATAGTCCATTATGTAGCTATTACATCATTTAGGTTACTTTGCCAACAAAGGTCTGTTTAGTCAAAGCTTTGGTTTTTCCAGTGGTCATGTATGGATGTGAGAGTTGGACTATAAAGAAAGCTGAGTGCTGAAGAATTGATGCTTTTGAACTGTGGTGTTGGATCAGACTCTTGACTGTAAGGAGACTGGACTGTAGGAGATTCCTTACAGTCTTGGAGTGTAAGGAGATCCAACCAGTCCATCCTAAAGGAAATCAGTCCTGAATATTCACTGGAAGGACTGATGCTGAAGCTGAAACTCCAATACTTTGGTCACCTGATGTGAAGAACTGATTCATTTGAAAAGACCTTGATGCTGGGAAAGATTGAAGGTGGGAGAAGGGGACAACAGAGGATGAGATGGTTGGATGGCATCACTAACTCAATGGACATGAGTCTGAGTAAACTCTGGGAGTTGGTGATGGACTGGGAGGCCTGGTGAGCTGCGGTTCACGGGGTCACAAAGAGTCAGACATGACTGACTGAACCGTACTGAACTGAACATCATTTAGAACCAGTGCCCAGCTGGTAAACATTTAGGCTGTCCCAGGTTGAGGCTTTATTATAAAGAGTGCTGTTCTCTCTGTGGAAATGTAGAATTATTTCTTTAGAAAGACTTCTAAAAGGTGGAACTCCAGATCAAAGGATGTGAATATATATTTTTAGGCTTTGCATATAGACTGCCACGTTGCTGAAGAGAAACTTTCTACTGACTCAACTCCCAGCAGCACTCTCGAGAGGGCTTTGATGCCCTCCTCCGTGCCCGCACATCGGAGTGCTTCCTACGCACCAAGGAGATGTAGCAGGAGCACTTCCGGGAGGTGGGACTGGCCCATCACCTGCCCTCTTACCTGAGCCTCCATGCGAGCTCGGCGCTCCTCCTCCTCCTTCTTCTTTCTCATGTTTTCATTCTCTTGTTTGGCTTCTGACACAGCCTGAAGAAACTGATCAAAAATGCCAAAGAACTCATCCGGTTGTATTTTTCCAGCCTCTTCCCCAAAGTGTTTCACTGCTTTAGTAAACTGGGAAAAAGAAGGTTTTAAGAAGTTCAGTGTTTCAAGACAATGTCATGATCACATAAACATCAATCTCTCTTGAGGGGCTGAAGCTCCAACTGAGTCAAATATAACTCGCTGGATTTACCTTTGGCTGCTAAACATATCTAATCGTTTCTAAAGGAAAAAATTTAATACTCCAGCATCTTAGGAAACCATTTATTCTTGTCCACCTCATTTCAGCTTAACATCTGTGATTACATCCTATGACTTCTTATTAACTGAACAGTAGTAAAAAACAAGAAAGCAGAATACCAGAGGACAGAGAGCTCAGGATATAAAGCTAATAGCAAACTCAGCAGGGGTAAGGAAACTCACCCCTTTTAACTTTTCTTTGAAGTAGTTTAATATTTATTGATGCCATATGGTTAATATCAAAATCAGCTGCTTTTCCTAATCATAAATAATGCTGGTATTACTCTATTTCCTGGGCCTCAATTAGAAAACAATCACCGATTACAGAATCATTGAGGCAACCCAAAATTCATGACTGAGAATACAATTTTATTCCAAAACCTTTGTTTTAGTGCCCTCTTCAAGGCAAATCTTTTAGAAACAGCTAAAATGCAAAATATTAAGGGATAATTTTTTTAAAATTAAATGAAAAAATATATACAGTAACGAAACAGCACAGCCAGTGTTTAACATTTCCATTTTTAGCTCTTTTGGCACTTATCTTCGTAATTCGAGATAGTATGCTTTCAAGTGTCTTAGCGTTATTTTGGCCATCCAAATACTGTTCAGTGCCAGTCAAGTTGTTTTATAAGAACTATACCTCCTTCTCTAAGGACCTCATGCTATTAAGCCTAAGCTACAAAGGATGGTGTTTCTAGCTTCAAGGTCAAATGAATTCTCACTCCTTATGCCTTATCAACTACTAAAAAATTTCCAGCTCTTTCATTTTCTTCATAGTGGGAAACTCAGGTTGGGGAGGACTACATAAATACTTCACGGTCTAATTGCTTTTATTTTTCTTGCATTGCTTGCCTTTAATATATAAGTTTCTCTGATGTTTTGGCGATACTATCTACATAAAGGAAATATTTTCTACATTTATGCTTAAGACAATTTTCAATTATACATATATTTTGTATCTTTAAATTTATAATAATATTCACTTTTCACTGAGGCATCCTCAATCTTTTACTTATTTGGAGCTATTGTATTAGAAACTAAGCTCTTTAGGGAAAAACACAACATTCTTCACACACCACACACAGTGCTTTAGCTTGCTCCATGATTTTTACAAGCTAATTTCTTAAAGTTCTGGTATGAACAAAACAGCAATAGATAGCCTACAACTGCATTTCAAAAGCACTCAAGTTCATGCACTTCAAGCCATCCTGAATGATCTTTTTATCTAGGAATTCTAGTGATGATGAAGTCATGTATATTTTGGTCTTGGAAATCTGAAGAAAACTCGTCCCAGACTAAAGTTCCCACACTAAAACATAAAAAAAAAGTAGGGTGTGTGTAAATAAAAAATTAACTGTTCACTGGATTCTTAGGAAAATGTCTGAGCCCTTGATGAAGTAGGTACTGTACTGTCTGGTTTGGGGTGGGGGCCATCACAGTGGAGGCTGCTAACACCAGCTCACTGGTTTCAGTCAGGGGTATCAGGTAACAGCAGTCATTCAAACATATATCGTCATCTGTTTATTATTTAATAACATTGGAGGTGGGGTTTCATGCTGAAATGAGCCAGTGTATCTTAACACAGTCTGCTTCTGAACTTTAGCCAGTGTGTATGTATACTTAAAAACAAAATCATCCATATCTACAACTGAAAAATGAGAATCATTACTCAAGTTTCAAGGGCAAGAGTCAAGTTTCAAGCAAAGAGTGTTGTCACAGCTGAAAAATGGGCATTGTGGACACACTCAATACGGTAGGTGGGTAGCTGCTTGCTGTCATTTATTAACAAGAAGAGGATGAGAGAATGTGCATGTGAATATGAATGTGTGTGAATTCTGGAAAAGGAAATAACGAGAGAGAGACTGTGAGATGGGGTAGTGGGATTTTAAGGTGTTGACTTTTTGTCAATGAAAACTTTTCCTTTATAGGAAAACAAGATTTTATAATAGCAAAATTCATTTAAAAAGTCCTATTTATACCTTTTGCGATGAGGCTGTGAGTTAAAGTGCCTATCATTTAGTAAGTTCTTCTAGAGATTTAAAGAGGGAACACCCTGTTCTCCTAAGTCTCTTATCTCTCTTGTAAGGAGAGCATCTTACACGTTTCTGAAGCACAAGGCCTTGGCCCAATAATAACCAAGAAAAAGCTATCACAGTATTCACTGGTTTAACACCGTTCAGATACTCCAAGTTCTTACTAACCTAAAGACACGTAGGCCAGTTAGAAAGTGTGTGTTTCAATCGGTCACAGTCCTAGAAATGAAAGAGTAATTGTCATACCTGAAAGTACCAGCCCTGTCAAGCAATACTCAGTGCGCAAGGGAAAACTTACCAAGTCTTTAGCTTCTGCTAGAAGGTCTTCAACGTCAGAGAAGCTGAAGCTGGCTACAGTGATGAACTGACTGACAACAGACACAAACTTATCTCCGGGCTGTGAGGGCTGAGACTTCTGATATTCCAGCTCCTTAAACACAGGGAATGGATAATGTCAACGCAGGCTTCAGATGCAGATGCACCTTGTTTCATTTCCCTTATGCCTCAAATTTAATAAAAGTCAGAATGGCAAACACATCAAAATTACTGCAGAAACATCTTATGATAGTTCATGTCCTGCTCTGCTTCTGCCCACCCTGCCAGAGTCATGCCCATGTGTGCAAACACATTTGCAAAATGCAATTTAACCAGTCATCTGAGTACTTTATTGGTGTGGTTTTTGTATACTGGCTTTAGAATGTAAGTAGATTAACATTTGGATAAAATTCATAGAAGTTAAATAATGGAAAGCAAGTTGGATTAAAAGGGTTTGTGACTGAAAGCAAGAGAATTTGTAGATATTCTGTGCTCAGAACTCTGGTGTCTTGATTTTTTCCCTTTTTTCTGTATCTGCCAAGTCTACTTATTTCCTAAGCTATGCTATCTAGGTCAGTAGAATTTCAGCTGTAGCGTTTGGCACCATAATGCCATTTTTCTTCTCATCCATACCATTCGGGTTTTATGAACAGGCAGGTAGAGGTATTAGTGTCGTGTTAATTAGCCATCCTCTCCATTACCATGGTGATGGACACAGCTTATTCAAATTTCATTTCAATAATAACAACTTAAACCATTGCCAGATGCATTTTCCTATTTCATTCCACTAAACCTCTATGAGTGTTCAATTATTATGCCAATTGTATTGACACATAACTTGAGGTTCGGAGGCATTCTTTGCTCAAAGTCAAGTAGCTGATAAGTGATTCAGCCAAAATTTGAACTCAACATCTGTCTAATTCCAGGGTCTTCTGTGTATCTATTGACTTATTCTGGATCTCTATTTTCTTCCATACCTTCTATGGCAGAGAGTCTAACAAGCAGGAGAGTAGAGGTCACAAGCGGTTTCAGCTCAACCACTGACTTGATTTTTATCTATGTCAAGTAGCCTGGGCCTTAGTTTCTTTACTCATAAAAGGAGGGCAATATACATATTACCAGGGGAATCAAGTGAAATGAAAGTGGAAACTTTTATGGAACTTGCTCTGATGAAAAGAAATTGCCACAATTCTAGTACTTGGGCTGGTAAGGGAGTTTTGTGTGTGTGAGGTGCAGAGATGTGAAAGCAATTTTAACGTGTTTCATGAATATATAATTTCATGAGAATTCCACCTTTGATACCTTTCCAACAGTACGACTGACTTGTGCAAAGCACAGTTGGGACACATGAATATTTGGACAGGTTAAAGTCTGCCCCCAGTATTTCCTCCCTCTTGACATTTAAGCTGCCGGGGGTAGGGGGAAGCTGCTGTAGGCCCTTCCTATGAAGAGTGTGTTACAGTGTACATGACCCAAGGGCTAGGGAGATTTCAGCAAAATGACCTTTAATAAATCCCTCAAACACACAACTTCCTTGGGACTCCTGTCTTATGCCTTGTTCTGAGCTAGCTCAGATGCAGGGCTCGGAGCATCCATTATCAGACTTTAGGGCTGTCATAGCTGCCATGCTAGTCTCAAGAAAGCTTTCCACTGGGAGGAAATACAGCAGAGTGAAGGCTATAAACAAGCTTTGTCCCAAACCGCCCTTGTCCTGTTCGGCCTGTGAAAGCCTAGGACCATGTGCCACGTTCCTTCATAGCCTCCCAGCTGCAGGGGCTGGGAAAACAGTGCACTCAGTTCATCTCCTGCACTTTTTAAACAGTGGCCTACCCACCACGTCTTTCTTCTCCCTCCCCCCAAAAAAGGGAAAAAGAGAAAACCTCACATGCTCCTTAATTTATTAAAAACAGAAAAGATTAGCGTCGTGACTTTAATTTGTATTAGAGCTTCTTTAATGATGCCAACTACTTTCTATGGCAGTTTTACAAGCAGGAGGAGGGTCCCTTTGGTGTTACGCGTTAAGTTGATCTGTGGGGAACCTTCCCGAGCTGCCTGTAAACCAGCCTCCTGCACCAAGGGCCAGGCCAGAGCCCTGTCTGCTCTTGGGAGCGAGGCTTCCAACCCTAATCTGTCTCCATCTTGGTGACAGTCCCCGTGTGGTACCCATGGGGCACTGCACCCTCAAATCAGGGTTAAGGCCAGGGGCTCCTCTTCCTCCAGCACTCTGACCTGCTTTCCTTCTATGGAGCCCGGGCTCAGGTCATCTCGTAGACTTGGGACGGCTTCCCTCCTCTGTACCTAAACTCACTCTCTCTCCTTCTAAGCCACAGCTCGAAGTTCATCTCATCTAGAAGAGATACTTCCTCTCACACACGCCAGCTATTCCCTAAGGCCCAGGCTAACCTAAATCACCACCTTCCTTCGAAAGGCACCTTTGTCGTCACTTTACAGGAGGTAAACTGGGATGCCTGCTCCTGGCCACTGTAACATGTGGAGGGCAAGCATTCTGAGTCATTGTGATCCCCTCACCTTGAGAATGGACTGTACCCTCAAAGTGCTCACTGCATACTCCCCAAAGGGCCAACGCCAAGATGACAAAGTTCCACTGCTCTACTGAGAGTGAACATTTACCAAGAGAACAGGAGCACTGAGTAAACCCTGAGGAGTCTCTAGCCCAATCCACTGTCACAAGTCCTACGTCACAGACGGGAAAGTGGTAGAACTCTGGTCCAGGGTCCCAGCTCCCGTGATGCCCGCTGCTGTGTCGCCAGGCTGAACACAGTCTGCCTTTGCTTCTCTGTTTTTGCATTTTATTTTTAATAGTAAACGTTTATCCCGAGCATACCAGCATGCCAAGGCAACTGGCAACTCCTCCGCTGGACACCAGTAGTGACAAGACTAGGAATTAGAACAAGAAACAGGTACTCACCATCTCTACTGCTTTCAGGCCACTTCTCAACATGCTTATTTCTTTGTCCAGCTCAGTCATGCTGTTGTAAATGGCAGCATTTTAGTAACTAACATGGGACTTATACTTGTGAATTAACTGTACGATGAATTTAAATATTTCATTCTTGGTCATCCACACTATTTTAAGTGTTTTAAAATTCATTTTAAATGCTTAAAATTCTCTTCAGCATTCGGATCTCACAGAAAGACAGCAACATTTTAAACTTATATGCGATTATGTTTCTTGTTTTCCATAGCCAGCAGGTATGAGATATATATATGTATGTGTATGTGTATATATATATGTATGTATATATATGTGTGTATATACACATATATATATGTATGTATATGTATATATCGGTTAAAAAGGACAGAATAGAAATATGACGTTTTAATCTCACAAAAATCTCACTTAAGCAAATTACTGTATGTAGAAATAAATTTGCCATGTGTGACTTCCTTTGGACAAGGGAAAGAAAGAGCTGAGGCACAATCATGTGTGTGCTGTGCTCATCATTACTGTATTGCTTTTCATGAAAACTCTGATAGTATGAGGGCTTCCCATGTGGCTCAGCTGGTAAAGAATCTGCCTGCAATGCAGGAGACCTGGATTCGATCCCTGGGTTGGGAAGGTCTCCTGGAGAAGGGAAAGACTACCCACTCCAGTATTCTGGCCTGGAGAATTCCATGGACTGTATAGTTCAAGGGGTCGCAAAGAGTCAGACATGACTGAGTGACTTTCACTTTCACCGATAGTATGAATATTACAAGGTGATAGCCTACATTTCAATCAAAAATGATTTTTCTTAAAGTTTCACTAACTAGTTTTCATTTTTGTTGACTTTTTTTTTAAAACAAAGTTTCCTAGACTTTTCTCATAATGCTTTTTATTTGATGGCTTTAAACATGAGAGATTATTACCATTCTCACAGAGAATTCACATGTAACAAATTCACCAATACTTCATTTACCTTCACATTTTAATTTCATGTCTTACATCATGGTACATTTTTCCCAAACTCTAAATTAGGCTGCTCATCAGATTTTTCAAAATGTCTGCATAAAGATGCAGTTTAAAGTATTTTCTTTTAAAGTGGGGAGGGGAGCCGGGTGCAATAGGAAGAGCAGCAAGGAAAAGTGCATGCCCCTCAGGAGGTCTCTGAAAAGTGTGAAGTTTATGGGGAGAACCTGGCGACTTTCCACTTTATTTGTATTCCTTTATTTGCATAAAGACTGCTTTCCATTAAAAGGCTGCTTGGTTTCTGGGAGTGTATGCACCTGGGAAAATTGATACTAGCAACGCCCTGACCTGTAGCACTTCTATTTGCTTAACGACATATCCTTATTTAACTAAGGATGCTCCCACCTGTATTTTGAGAGAACCACCCCTTCCAACTAGTAGTGAAACCACATTTCTTCCCTGTATCTTCATAACTCAGAAAATTAGGTTTTGCAGAAGTTAAAAATTGTATCCAGGAGTATTCCAAAACAGCTAGAACAAGTATACACAACATTTGCTCACAGTATATGTTCAGCAATACCCTGAACAACACAGGTGTGAACTGTGAGGGTCGCTTATACATAATTTTTTTCCAGTGATTATGGACGAAGCGATTTGTGGCTGACTGATTCCTCAGATGTGGAACCATGGATATGGAGGACCTCGTATAGGAAGGATCAACTATAAAGTTATATGTTGTATTTTCAAAGTGTGCAGTGGGACTTAGGGAATGTGTTGACACCCTTAACTCCCTTCAAGAGTTAATCATATATTCAAAATTATGTAATATGTCTGGGTGACTTGGAAATGATGCAAACTACTTCATATACTATTCAGGGGAAAGAAAGACAGAAGGACCCTCTTAAGGTAACACTAACTATCTCAATGGCTAAAGCACAGACCAAGGGATTTGAAAAGCTGAAACAATTCACTGTTAGTACTTACTTTACTTTTGCTGCTTGAGGAATGTCCCGCAGCTCCTCGTTTAGATTGAGAACCCTGGGGTATTTATTTTCCACAATAGTGATGAGATAGTGCAAAAGTGTAATGTTCCTACAGTTAGAGGAGAGAGTATTAAACATGGTTGATATCGGCACATGATTTGCATAGTCAAGTGTCTGATTCCAAAAGAAGGCTATATCCTGCATTACTTTCAAAATTTGGAGGTTCCTGTAAAGCAGGAATTCAAGAGAAAGGGATAAGAGGAGAGTCTTCATGGGATTTACATAAATAGATGTCAAAAGAGGCACACATCTTCTGAAACAGAAGGGTAGGGGATGAGAATTACATTTTTGGCCCATAATGAGGACCCTTCCAAATCTGGGTAATGCAATGAGTGATGAAAATGAGTCTGAACCATTGCCAGTGGGGACATCCCTTCACAGTGCATCCACCCAAAGACGAGACCTGTCCTGCCAACTCAGAACAAAGCAGGGTTGGGTGGGGAGTGAGGATGTCTATATAATGCACCAAAGAAGATAGTTAATTTTGAAGTCTGAAAGTACAGAGCAGTGACCCACTGATGGGAATTACTGAGAATTCTCATTTAAAGTTTCTTTGTTCTGGGGGATAACATTTTCACCTTTCGACTCATTTGTTTTTCTCTTGCCCACTCTGACCTCATCTGTTTTGCTGCTGCAGCAAAAGGTGGCTGGAAAGTTAGGAAGCCACCCCACCATTTCAGGGCAGGGCCTGGAACTGGGCCAGGACTGTGCCATCATGGGTATGATATACTCGCAGCCTAATTTTAGCAACACTTCAGCTCCTAACTGCATAACTGGCTCCCTCTTCAGTGTTGACAGGGCTGAACCCTGACTGACCTGGGCTGAAAAGGCAGGCATCTGATAACTGTATCCATGAGGCCACGCCATAGGAGTCTGGTCCCCTTGTCCCCGACTCCAATGCACACTACAATCACGTGAACCCCAGATGCCCGGGCCAACCTGGGATTCATCAGTTGAAATGAAGCGGGAAGCCAGGCTGAGTATTTTTAAAAACTTCCCATTGAGTCTAACAGCCAAGATCAAGAACCACTTAGTCTGTTGAAAGTTACCATAATTAGGAGGACACAAATACATTACTTAAAAACTATTTCCATAATTTTTAGGCAGTTTGCTAATTCACAAGGCTAAGTCACAACAGTCTCCTCAGCAACTAAAGTGAAGCAAAGTTGGCAAACAATTTTTTTTTCCCCATCAATGCAAATCATTTCAGGTTAACCTTGTAGCTTCCTAGAAGTCAATGCAATCCTATTCCTCTGAGATAACTGGGTCACATGGAAAAAAATTTCCCCTTATTTTTCTTGCTCTCAATAATTAGAGAACCATTGTTCAGCAAAGTAAAACAGTAGCTAATAGTTCTGGTCACTTATTTTGCAGATGTTCAGCTGTATTGTTCCATTTCAATTTGGCCATTCACAGAATCTATGTGTCTGCCATGCGCTGGTTGTGTGAGGGGCAAATTCCAGAGCCCATCATGAGAAAGACTAATGCTGTTTTCCTTCATTATTTCAGAGAAATAAATATTTAATTAATCATATATACCTTTTTTTTGTGTGGAGAAAGACTTAAAACTAGATCAATTTCTATATTTGTCTGTTATCCAAATAACACCTGATTTGAATGAATATAAATTCCTGAATAATAAAAACAATAACTAGACATCACACATTGGATTATTCTTATTCTCTGCTCATTACCATAAACAAGCCTATAATGCAGAGTGAAGAGGGAAAAGAAAAAGATCAGAAATGGTTTTGTGTTTTAATATTTTGAAAAGGCTAATTGTGTACTGGAGGAATTTTTACATTAACTAGTAGATTACCATGTAGTAAGTGCCAGGTTATCAGTAAGCTGGAAGGGTGGGGTGCAAAGGGCATTAAGGGCATGTTATGTGTGCACACACCTGTGTGTGGAGAGGTCCTCCACCTGTGGCTGGTGGTGAGGGTTATCTTCTGCCCCAACCTATAAGCTCAGAGGAAGAGAACTCTCTTCCTTAAAAGATGGCTGCTTTTCACATGCAAGTAAGATGCTGCAGTTATCTACTACAACCTTCAAATAAGATCTGCCTATTGGTAGAGGAAAGCTGTGGGCAGACCACTAGAACAGTTGTCAAATACCTGTAAGGCCAAACACCTTGCTGGCTGTGACCTCAGACAAGCTAAATGAGACACCTGACCCTGACCCTTGCCTCCGTTTCTTTATCTGACAACAGGCGATACAGCACTTGCTCTGGCGATTTCACAGGCTGTTGTGACAACCAAATGTGAAAGGGCTCTGAAAGGATCGAGTGCTTACATTAAAAATAAGGTGGTGGTGATAGAGTGTATCAGCTGCCCTTTGTTAATCTATTTCTACACAATGCAAAAATAAGGCTTAGCTCTACAATTAAACACATTGCTTATTTCTTATAGGATGGATTCAAGGTTGCCATTATGCTATGCTTCACTAACCCTATAGAAAATACAGAGTAAAAAGCTCACTGGTTGGGAATAATTAGGGTGAAGAGCCGTATTTCTAAAATGAATTCAGATTACAGAGAAGTTTACCTTAGAAACAATTCCTTCCAAGACAGTGAGAACTTTAGAGAACCACAGTTCTCAGGGAAGCTAGAGTTAATATGCCTAATGCCTTGCCGGTAAATGACACCAGTGCATTTTCATATCCTGGTGTCTCTAACAAGAATCTGTTCACTTAAGACACACTTTCTAGGAAGCATTTTAATGAGTCTTGGGATGAGCAGCTGAACACCAACAGCCAGAACGCATATATACACTCATCTTTTCATATATCTGCTCGCTTCCAGGTACCAAGGAAAACACAATCTAAAAAGCCAGCAAGCTTCACATTATATCCTCAGCTGTTAGTTTATCTTTGTGGAGGAGTAGCAATTAGGAGAGGTCACGACGAGACTATTAGGAGGCTAGTAATGTTCTGTTTCTTGATCTGGGCACTACTTACACAGATGTGTCCAATTTGGGAAACCTCATCTGGCTGTATATTTCTGGTGTGTGAACTTGCCTTTCACGTATTACACGATACAAAATGTTTCCCTGACAAAACCCCAAACACAAAAGACTTGGACTAGATGATATACTTGTGGAATGAAAATGAAGGATAACTGGCCCAGTGGGAACTTGGGATTCACGTGGTCCTGAGGTAAGAGAGGATCAGTTTCGGAGGAGGACGAGAAGGAGAAAGTGCAGACCAGACACTTGAGTGTCAGGAGGCCCAGAGGTACAAAGCTGAGCCCCGACCCAAGTGCTCACAGGTCCTCCATACTTACTTGTCAATACTGGATTTGGTGTCGGCAATCTTATTTAGGCTGGATATCTTGAATCCATAGGCATTGCCTCTTTGGCCTTTATTCATGTAATTTCCAAATGCCAAAACCACTTCCAGCAACTGCTTCAGGGCACCACTCCTAAACACCTCTTCTGAGCCAGAACGAATTGCTTCAAAACAAAATACACAAAACTATTACAACCAAGACTTTTCAGTGATACTCATCCTAAATCCACACACCCGATAACAGACACCAAAGATGTAAGATGGGGTCATTAGATTAGCTGGGAGCACTTTCTGAACACCGATACCAGAAGCAAGACACAAGGGGGCCAGGAGAGTCAGCTCAGGTTGTTCAAGAGACCCAGAGGCAGCTGCACAATCCCAGCCTTTCTTTTTCTTGGTTGACTCACCAACTGTAAGCAGTTAGGAATACATAGAGCGTCAGCTGCATTTTCCATATTCATTTGCAGACCCTTTCTTGCCTGGTGTGAGTCAGATCACAGGACTATTGATCAATTTCACCAGTAGAAAAACTGGGCAAACGTGTGACATGTCACAGCTGGCAGGTGTCATTAGGGCCCCAAGGCCAGCCTGCACTCTGTGCTGTGCTCATAAGTTGCCCACATTTCAAACAGCTAAAAATTGAACAGCCTCAAAATCAAACCAACTACCAGCCTCAAATCTTCCTTTAGAAAAATCCAGTAAGAATCAAATCAACAAAATTAGAAATGAAAATGGAGAGATCACAACAGACAACACAGAAATACAAAGGATGATAGGAGACTACTATCAGCAACTGTATGCCAATAAAATGGACAACTTGGAAGAAATGGACAAATTCTTAGAAAAGTACAACTTTCCAAAACTGAACCAGGAAGAAATGGAAAATCTTAACAGACCCATCACAAACACAGAAATTGAAACTGTAATCAGAAATCATCCAGCAAAAAAAAGCCTAGGACCAGACAGCTGCACAGCTGAATTCTACCAAAAATTTAGAGAAGAGCTAACACCTATCCTACTCAAACTCTTCCAGAAAATTGCAGAGGAAGGTAAACTTCCAAACCCATTCTATGAGGCCATCGTTACCCTAATACCAAAACCTGACAAAGATGCCACAAAAAAGAGAAAACTGCAGGCCAATCTCACTGATGAACATAGATGCAAAAATCCTTAACAAAATTCTAGCACACAGAATCCAACAACATACTAAAAAGATCATACATCAGGACCAAGGGTGCTTTATCCCAGGGATGCAAGGATTCTTCAATATCCGCAAATCAATCAATGTAATACACCACATTAACAAATTGAAAAATAAAAACCATATGATTATCTCAATAGATGCAGAAAAAGCCTTTGAAAATATTCAACATCCATTTATGATAAAAACCCTCCAGAAAGCAGGAATAGAAGGAACATACCTCAACATAATAAAAGCTATATATGACAAACCCACAGCAAACATTATCCTCAATGGTGAAAAATTGAAAGCATTTCCCCTAAAGTCAGGAACAAGACAAGAGTGCCCACTTTCACCACTACTATTCAACATAGTTTTGGAAGTTTTGGCCACAGCAATCAGAGCAGAAAAAGAAATAAAAGGAATCCAGATAGGAAAAGAAGAAGTAAAACTCTCACTGTTTGCAGATGACATGATCCTCTACATAGAAAACCCTAAAGATTCCACCAGAAATTACTAGAGCTAACTAATGAATATAGTAAAGTTGCATGATATAAAATAAACACACAGAAATCCTTTCCATTCTTATACACTAACAATGAGAAAACAGAAAGAGAAATTAAGGAAACAATTCCATTCACCATTGCAACGAAAAGAATAAAATACTTAGGAATATATCTACCTAAAGAAACAAAAGAACTATATATAGAAAACTATAAAGCACTGGTGAAAGAAATCAAAGAGGACACAAATAGATGGAGAAATATACCATGTTCACAGATCAGAAGAATCAATATAGTGAAAATGAGTATACTACCCAAAGAATCTATAGATTCAATGCAATCCCTATCAAGCTACCAACGGTATTTTTCACAGATCAAATAATTTCATGATTTGTATGGAAATACAAAAAACCTCAAATAGCCAAAGCAATCTTGAGAAAGAAGAATGGAACTGGAGGAATCAACCTGCCTGACTTTGGGCTCTACTACAAAGCCACAGTCATCAAGACAGTATGGTACTGGCACAAAGACAGAAATATAGATCAATGGAACAAAACAGAAAGCCCAGAGATAAATCCACACACCTATGGTCACCTTATCTTTGACAAAGGAGGGGAGAATATACAATGGAGAAAAGACAATCTCTTTAACAAGTGGTGCTGGGAAAACTGGTCAACCACTTGTAAAAAAATGAAATTGGAACACTTTCTACCACCATGCAGAAAAATAAACTCAAAATGGACTGAAGATCTAAACATAAGACCAGAAACTATTAAACTCGTAGAGGAGAATATAAGCAAAACACTCTCCGACATAAATCACAGCAGGATCCTCTATGACCCACCTCCCAGAATATTGGTAAAATAAACAAATGGGACCTAATTAAACTTAAAAGCTTCTGCACAACAAAGGAGACTATAAGCAAGGTGAAAAGACAGCCTTCAGAATGGGAGAAAATAATAGCAAATGAAGCAACTGACAAAGGATTAATCTCAAAAATATACAAGCAACTCCCGCAGCTCAATTCCAGAAAAATAAACCACCCAATCAAAAAATGGGCCAAAGAACTAAACAGACATTTCTCCAAAGAAGACATACAGATGGCTAACAAACACATGAAAAGATGCTCAACATCACTCATTATTAGAGAAATGCAAATCAAAACCACAATGAGGTACCATTTCACGCCAGTCAGAATGGCTGCTATCCAGAAGTCTACAAGCAATAAATGCTGGAGAAGGTGTGGAGAAAAGGGAACCCTCTTAACACTGTTGGTGGGAATGCAAACTAATACAGCCACTATGGAGAACAGTGTGGAGATTCCTTAAAAAACTGGAAATAGAACTGCCTTATGACCCAGCAATCCCACTGCTGGGCATACACACCGAGGAAGCAGAATTGAAAGACACATGTACCCCAATGTTCATTGCAGCAATGTTTATAATAGCCAGGACATGGAAGCAACCTAGATGTCCATCAGCAGACGAATGGATAAGAAAGCTGTGGTACATGTACACAATGGAGTATTACTCAGCCATTAAAAAGAATACATTTGAATCAGTTCTAATGAGGTGGATGAAACTGGAGCCTATTATACAGAGTGAAGTAAGCCAGAAAGAAAGACACCAATACAGTATACTATTGCATATATATGGAATTTAGAAACATGGTAATGATAACCCTGTATGTAAGACAGCAAAAGAGACACAGATGTATAGAAGAGTCTTTTGGACTCTGTGGGAGAGGGCGAGGGTGAGATGATTTGGGAGAATGGCATTGAAACACGTATAATATCATATGTGAAACGGACTGCCAGTCCAGGTTCGATGCATGATACAGGATGCTCGGGGCTGGTGCACTGGGATGACCCAGAGGGATGGGATGAGGAGGGAGGTGGGAGGTGGGAGGGGGGTTCAGGATGGGGAACACATGTACACCCATGGTGGATTCATGTCAATGTATGGCAAAACCAATACAATATTGTAAAATAATTAGCCTCCAAAAAATAAATTAATTAATTAAAAAAAAAGAAAAATCCAGTAAGACCCCATTGTAAGAAAGATAACTGTAGGTTTGGTGTCAGTAGCAAGCAAATTCCTCACCAATACCCAGATAGCAAAAGCCCGGGGGTTGTGTGTGAGCTCCAGAACTCAGGCTAGGCCAGCAAGCTGAATGCAGACCTTAAATAATTATCTGCCAGAATTCCAACAGATTTCAAGGGGAAAAAAAAAATCACCAAAGGGATTCTATTGACTATATGCACTTGCATTGCACTTGTACATGAGCACTTGGGATGAATAGCATTTTCATTCTGAGGGACTTGACTTTACCTTCTACTTTGGGTTTCACTTCTGCTACACGCTCTGCAAACTTCTTTTTGAAGTACAGCGATTGCAGTCTTTGTTGATAATGATTAATTCTGCAAGAGCAAGCATCAACTAATAAACACTTAAGACACCTATATTCCCTCAAAGGTGATGGTACCTTGGAGCACCTGTGCTGCCTTCCCCCCTTCTCCTCCCTCCCACCCCCCTCCCCAGAGAGTTCCTCTCCTGGACAGAAGCACAGGGCCTGAGCACAACTATGTCTGCAGAACCCACTTCCCACTGCCCTACAGGGTGTGTTCCAGCATCCAGAAAGGGCAGCAGGTCCTCAGCTCCAATCAGCTTAGGCAGTTGCTAAAAGAAACTGAGCTAACTGCTGTTGACTAAAGCCCCTTTCTCTTCCTCAGAGTCCCAGCAGCTCTTGAGAGCAGAAAAGAGATAAAAAGGAATGAAAATGTAAAGACTCCCCTCTGCTGCTGCAGATAAGAGGCTGTTGCCTGCCCTCCTCCTGTGCTGCCTCACTTTCTACAAAGTTTGCCTTTGGCAGAACTGTAGGGTAAAACTTGTCTCCAGGCTTCTTTCCTTACACCGTCTCTCCCCACACCTTCCTCTTTCTTCACAGCTGGCTCCCTATCTGTGCCCCTCAGAACTGGAAAGCTCTGCCTTCCAGGAGAGCAACTAGCACCTTGAGATAACAGGGAACTGGGCTCCGACCGCCACCAGGACAGGCTGCCTGGTGTTTCTGAGTGGGTGAGAGTGGGCACTTCAGCCAGACCTTCTGAAATCACTGCTTGATCTGCTCTTCAGTGGAAACTTCAGTTTAGGAGGACCAGGGATCAGCTCTCATCCAAAACTATGCCATGTAATCAGACAGATGCAGCCCAGGTTCTGTTCTTATTCAGTGACCTTGAGCAGGAACCTTAACTCCTCCATTAGCTGGCAGAAAATATTTCCCTGCCTGACAGCCCTCCTGGCAGTGCTGATAGAAGGATTAAGATGCATGCAAAGACCTAGACAGTTACTAAGTGGCAGCTACTGTGGTCATGTATTTGTCCACACAATAGGACAAATGCACACCTGTCAAAATTTCAAAACCATCCTTTATTCTACAGTAATATACGAAATGGCAAGTTGAGATGACACAAAAATAAGTTCAGACACAGCAGAAACATAGAGTGAGAGGCACGTTCACCTTGGCCACCATGTAGGCCATCGGCACTCAGGGGAGGCGCTCTGTCCTGAGGTTGACTGAGAGTTTCAGGACCACTGGTTCTTGCCTAATGCAGAATCAATTCGCTAGGCCTGGGATGGCAAATCGACTCAGCTCACATGCCAAATTCAATTACGGAGCAGAGGCTGCTGCGGGGCTTTCTGGAGAAGGGCTGAGAAAGCTTGCCAAGGCTCCGTGGGAAGAGTGCCATGATTGATTAGTGATGTCTGCATGTGTCATGATTTGACATCTAGGCCCTGGCTATTTTGTTATGTGGGCTCCAGGCTGTTACCTTTGAGTCTGTCCACTGTTTTCTATTTTACAACAACCTTGAGATGTTGAAGTACAAGGAAGAGTGAGCTAGAATCCCAGGAGATCAAAATGGTGAGAAGAATGATGCTGACTGGAACCAGGAAAAGTTATGACTTGATTAGGTCAAAGTCAGAGGCCCAGAGATAGAGATAATTGTGAAGAAACCCTGACCCTGGCTTACCCATGGGCAAGAATGCACAAAAACGGAACAGTCAAGTTCCACACAACTCAGATTTGAGGAGGTGTGGGGGATTTAAAAAGACTTCAAGTTAATCCAGGTTAATTGGCCCAGATAATTCAACAGGAATCTAAAGTTTCACTTCCTTAGAAAGGCCAGGGGTGTCTTTGCTTTCGAAACATTTTCAAACTCACCTGCTCATCTCAAAAAGGAATCTGTCAGCCTTGGCCATCCGATCCAGTTCATGCTTATGTTCCTCCAACAGGTCAATATCACTTTTTTCAGGAACAAATTTCAAGAGCTAGAAAGTACACACAAATATTAAAACTGAGGTTTATAATTTAAATTATTGTCCTAATTCTTCACCCTTTCAGTTAAATTTGTCCCACGATGAAATTTCAATTTTTATTTTATAAGCTCTCCTCATAGGTGACTGTTACGATACAATAGAAGTGATAAAATCTTTCCATTTAGGTGGCCGAAAGGTACAAACTTCCAGTTACAAGATAAACCGGTACTGGGGGTGTAATGTACAACCTGATGGTTATAATTAACACTGCTTCTTGATATGTATGAAAGCTATTAACACAGTAAATCCTGAAAGTTCTCATCACAAAGGAAGAAAAACTTTCGCTTTAAAAAAATTTTGTCTATATGAAATGACAGGTGCTAACTTAACATTATGGAAACCATTTCAGATTTGTTAGTCAAACCATTATGCCATACACCTTAAATTTACAGTGATGTATATATTTCAATCAAAATGAGGGGAAAAAACCTTTCTATTTTTACTTGAAAGTAGTTAAACTGGTGTAAGATTCACTTCTGGTACCTATCTGTTCTTTAATGCCTCTCAGTCAGAATTGAGAAGTTCTTTCCCAGACTTACTTTACAGAGACCATTTAGAGGGACCTTGGAGATTCAATACTCTCATGAGAAGATGATACATCAGTGTTCCAGAGAGATTAGGCCACTTCTCCAGCATTATAAAACAAGTGCATATGATCTTCAGAAATAGAACCTGGGTCTCGACTTCCAGCTGTCTTTTTTTTTTCTTCTATACATCATGCTGGAATGAGTAATTCTATGTGTATTTTCCAATCAATTTGCTTATTTCTTTGGCTCATCTAATTCCATCTCCTTGTTTGCTCTATGTAGAGCTGGGTGAGAGGGACACAGAGGGACTTGAAGTTTTTGATTCCATATTTTATTTTGGAGGAAGAAATGAGCATGGAATGTAGAAGAGAGAGTGATAATACTTCAAGTTGAAAAAGCACTTCTGTATGTGTCTAATTTCCTTTAAAAGCACAAACATGTATGTCAATGCCCAGGCCTGTGTGTAGTGTGTGCTATTTTCTAGATCAAATATTCTCAGACTTTAAAAGAAAAAATTTACACTGAGCCTCTGGGCCCCAAGGTCCTCCCTGTAACTCAGTGCTGGCACTGGGTGGTCCACTTAGCAGACTTTCAAATGTTTGTTCGGTTTAACTAAGGGACCTCAGAAAAGGCAGTCAGTCTGGGTACTGCCAGCAGAGAAAGAGAAGTGGAACTACAGGGAAGAAGATGAATGACGTGAGGTTGGAAATATATTCCCGGCAGAGTGCTTATCTGGGGTCTGGAATGGGCTGAGGTCTGGAATGGGCAGCGTAGCATTTATAAAGGAGAAAGAGCAGCTGTCATGGCAGTCGGGGAGGGCAGGGGGGAGCAAGGGCTTCATAGGAAATTCAGTCTTTATTTTGAAGGCATGGGATGTAACATAAAATCTTAAGTAGGGGAATGAGTTTGCACTTTAAAAAGATCACTCTGCCTGCAGAATGGAGAAAATCAGACAGGATCCAGAAGTATTGGGGCTTGTTATTAGACTGTTGATGCAGTAATCTAGTGGTGTCCTGGAATAGGTGGTGGACAGGTTCTAGAGCTATTGGGGGTGGGGGGGTGGGGTTTGAATGGGCCTGACTTGTTGACTGTGGTAAACGAGGGTCAAAAGGATGCGATCCAGGCAAGGAGATACATAGAGTGGAACAGGGAGAAGGTTGGAGGAGGGTGGGTGAGGAGAAGATGAATTTAGTGTTTGAAATACTGACAAGGCAACAACGCAATGATTTCTAGTAGTGTGTACGCTCAGTCGCTAAGTCGTGCCTGACTCTTCGCAATCCCATGGACTGTAGCCCACCAGGCTCCTCTGTCCACAGGATTTTCCAGGCAAGAATACTGGACTGGGCTGCCATTTCCTTCTCCAGGGCACCCTCCAGACACCAGGATCGAACCTGCACCTCCTGCATTGGCAAGAGGATTCTTTACCACTGAACCATCTGGGAAGCCCATGATTTTTAGTAGGCAGGTGGATAGATGGTCTGAAATTCCAAAGAAATCTGGAAGACAAAGCTCTGGTGTGGGTTACAACATGCACAGATGTGAGTAAGGTAACCAGGGGTTCCATCAAGTGAAGAAAAGCAGGCCTTGAGAGAAGCCAGCATCGATGGGATGAGGACGAGAAGAAGAGTGACCTTCACAAGAGGCAGTGGAGGGACCCATGTGGAGTTACAGGGCCAATGAACGAGGCGTTTCACATGGGCCAAGCGGCCATCGCTGTGACACCCACCAGTATATCAAGGAAGATAAGGACTGCAAAGTGTCCCCTGGCTCTGGCAACAAGGAAGTACAAATCCTCAGTGAGAACAGCTTTAGGGAGGCGAGGAAAAGTGAACAGGCTTTCAAGAACTGACTGTGTCAAAAGAGAGAGAGCACAGTAGCAAATGGGGATGGGCAGTCTTAAGAGGTCTGTGCATGTGAAGGGCTGGGACTTGAACAAGTTACATGTTGAGAGGGCGAGGTGGAAGACCTCGAGGAGAGGGGCAGGGTCCTCTGATTGGAAGGAAAGGATGGGCCAGAGCAAAGGCCAGGGGTCCCCTCTCCCCTCACAGGGTGGAGGGAAGAGAGGTGGAAGCGGACGCCAGGGAGTCCATAGGTTTGGCAGCCTTAGAGCGTCTAGGCATGGGTGTCCCCTTGTTCCAGTGGTGACACTGGATGGGACACACGTCTTCTTGTGCTTCCTCCATGCAGGAGGGAAGGTGGTAGGGCAAAGGAAGGAAGGAGCAAGGGGGAGCACAAGGCTTGCTTTTTCCCCTGAGTTTGAATTTTTACCTTTTGGAATTCAGTTCTAGTATCAGGGATACCCCATACCTGCCTGCTGAGTCCACGGACACCCCTGTTCAGGATAACACAAGCATTCTCTCTCTCTCTCTCTCTTGTTATTCACAAGGGCAACAGTGAGAGGCTGAGACTAAAGGCCTGGGCCTTCTCAAGGGAGAGTTGAGAACAGACAGTGTATGGACAGTTTTGAAAAGAATGAAGAGTCAGACAAACATCTGGTGATGAGGAGAAAGGTGTGCATCCCAAGAAAGAGTGACCTCATCTGAGATCTGATCTCAGCGACTAAAAGCAGCAGGAGAGGAGGGGATGAACTTGGCTCAGATGCAGACCATATTGAGTCGTAAAGGATGCTGTGTTCAGGCACAGGAAGGAGGGTTAGAGTAAGCAGGAAAAGAAAGAGCCTGGGAGATGAGCAGAGAGCACGACACTCAGAGATCTCAGGAGAGCCAGGTCAGAAGTATCCCACTTGGCCAGAGTCTGCTTCAGTAGACTTCTTTGTCCCCCTGTATTTATCTGAAGTACATTCTATTTGCACTACAAGCTCTTTTGGCAAGCTTTAGAAATCCTTTCCCTCAAGGAGGAATTTTGCTGGATGCAATTTCACAGTAAACAGATCTGGTGGAATATTAAACATACAACCTTGTCGACAGAGGCTGAAGACCTAACGACCAAAGTGCCTTCTGCCTAGTTCTTCACGCTGGGTGAAGCAGTTTCTGGTGCCAGCATTTGCAAAGCAGGGTCACCTGGGGGCCGGGGAGGGACAGAGGGCAGTGGAGCGCCACTCTCGGGGGCAGAGGCTCTGTTTTGAGTGTTCTGAGAGGGAGAGCAGAGTAAGGAGAGGAGCTGCAAAATGCTCGACAAAGGAATTTTCAGTTTAGGAATAGTTTGAAACTATTTATGCACAGAGCATCCTAACAGACTTGGAAACATAGTCATTAACTATTTTGGGAACTAAATCAAACCTTAAAAGGACAGCAGAAAAAGTTTTTCCACTGCTGAGTGTGAGGGTTTTCACCCCGGATGACTGCAGCTGCAGAGGTTTCAGGGAGGGGCGGGCCCACGGAGGTGTGGTGACACCGCACACGTCACTCCTCCCACCTCGAGGCTGAGGCCTTGGGGGAAACCAGTGAAAACAGGAGAGAAGGCACATGCAAACAGGCGCTCCAGCTGAAGCAGCCCACCGCCACCGGATCCCTGTTAGTGGAGCAAAACAGCCTTTTCCCTTACTCCTGGGAGCTGAGGTGATACCTCAGGCTCAGCCTGGAATCGTGATCACCTGTGTCCACCCATGACCTCAGGTGGACCTGGCTCTAAGAAACAGGTGCGGCCTTGTGACCAAACCCTCTTAAAACGTGATTCTGCGGCAGGACAAGGAGACAAGGAGACAGAACAGGATTAGATCACACAGAGACATTCCCACAAAGCACAGGAAAATTTAGGCGCAGACCAAGAGATAGGTAACAATCCCTGGGGTTATCTACCAGCACAATATTACCAACAGTATCATTTGGAAGATGAATGAACCAAGCTGCTGACAACACACAACACGGCTGGAGTGGCTGCACAGAGTGTGTTATGGAAATACTGCATGAAGAGAGGCTAGGGCACCACATCTGACTTGTTGCTTGGCCATAAAAAATTACAAATTATCTCCAGATCTCATGGACAAGGATGATTACTGACTGTGTTTAAGTCTACGCTACACTTGCTAGCCCTGGCATTTGAATTTACTGCCATTTACAACACAAGAAGAGTCTGATACAATTTACAAAGACAGGACCCAGCCCCAAGAAGTGCACACCCTGCCTTATGACACATACGAGTGCCGATGACAGCGCCAGGGGGTTGACCGTGGCTTTTGCGGTTGTGGGAATGGTGAGCCAAGACCAAGACACAAATGTGTCAGGGATTAAGCAGTGATTCAGTTTCTGCAGTGCAGGCCATGATCTCACAATGCTGAGATTCTCAGTATTCCGGTGAAACAGACACTTCCTACTAAAGCCAGTGGATTTATGTGACCTGCTGAGTAGCAACTTGCTGGCAGCAGCGTGAGCGACAGACTCTGGCATCAAGGGTCCTAGGCATTTAACGCTCAGGACCGTAATTCTCACCCATCATTTTGAGGAGCAAGGGGAGGAGCAAGTCCTAGAGCCTCCTAACAGAGCCACGTGGAACCTTGACCTAACCTCCTCTCCTGAGAGGTGAGGAAATTGTGTACTAACAACAACCAGGTCTCCTTAGTATCCCTCCCCGCCGAGTCTGGCATAACCTGTGCTCTGAGTGTTACCCAGCAGCTCACCTGTTCCAACATGTCCTTGGGCAGATCCTCCTGCTCATCCATGGTTAGAATTGCTCGTTTGATTTCATCATTGGATAATTTCAACCTGGAGAAAGAATGTTTTAATTTGTTGTGACTACTCAAGCTGATATTGTTAACAATTTAATACCAGATAACTCATTTTGCTACGCCAGTTGCCAACCTTCAGGTACCATTTTTCTCAAAATCTCTCAAGGAAAAAAATTTTTATTTCCTGACTGTGTTGCACCTAAAAGTAGTATTTTGAAATGGCTTTAACATTCTTTCTGGGCTTTGTAATGCTCTGCTGACACCAAGAACAAAGCTATTAATGTTCTACCATTTAGCTTCCTTAAGCAAGGGATTGGAATATGAGAAGTAGGGAAAACACCCACGTACAACTATTTAATACATAATATTTATGAATGGCAGGTCAAAGAGGAAAATTAACTTTTTAACTTGATTATGTGTCAGGAGTGTTTAAGGTTTGCTCTCAAATTAAAAATGCACGTTGAGAATGTTATTGTTAAAAAATTGAATAGTTGATATACAAAATAACACAGAGGCATGTTCATATATGTTAGTTCGTTTTGGATTCAAAATAACTGTGAAGATTTTTTTTTAATAGAGGGAGAAACTGAGGCTCATAATGGCTGAGTGATTTGCCCAAGGTCAAACGCATACAAAGGCACAGTATCTAACACAAACCCAACACTGTTGATTGCTAATCCCAAATTTTTTTTAACAAATAATGCTTATCTAGTTAATATCTCATAGGGAAGGATTTAAGCAAAAACTCAAATCCGATTTCTGTTTTCCTGTCTACCATTAATTCCTATGATTTACTGATTTATATGAAGGATTTATGTCTTGATTACGGCAGGACAACTAAGTGTTGAATGTGGAAAAAAGATGAAATTAAAACGTGCTTGTAAAAATATGTTTTTATTAGATATAACCAAAAGTCTTAACTGGGGCAAAAAATCTTAATCAGATTATTAGCTGATACAATAGGGTCATTCTTTTGTCCTGCTTATAAGCATCAGACCCAGACATATTTAAAAATTCTTACTTCCTTATAAGCTACCACTAAGGTTTCATATTAACATTATTTGATTCATTCTTGTTTATGACCTTCAAGAAGAATCACATTTAGGACAGAGGATAAAGACATAAACACACAAATATAGAGCAAGGCATATAGCCTTCATGTGTAACATTTGAAGGAAGGGGCTCTGGCATCAGACAGGTTGTAATCATGTCTTGGCTCTGACACTTCCTGGCCAGTGTGACCTTAGAAAATTTTTTTTCTTTAGCCCCAGTTGCTTCATCTATACAACAGAGATAATAACAACTATATATTTTTTAAAAGGATATTTTTGTGTGTATAAAGTGAAATAGCACATGCAAAATGGTTAGCAGTGTCTCACTACAGAAAGAGCACAATGAACTATGTATATTCTGCAAGGCAGATTTTTCCACCCAGGGAAAAAAAAAAGCAGCAATACTTATATAACATTATTATTCAAGTGCAGCTATTTGATCAATAAGTAGGCTTATCATGAAACTTCCCAAAGTGCTCTCAGAGCCATTATTTCACTAGAGTTTTCCTCTCTGTCCATAGCACCCATTAGGCCCAGGAGTATTAAAAAAGAAGTTATGGTGCTTATTTTAAAGGTGCTTATGTTTGAGATGTTTGGATGGCATCACTGACTCAATGGACACAAGTTTGAGCAAACTCCAGGAGAAGGTGAAGGACAGGGAAGCCTGGCTTGTTGCAGTCCATGGGGCGGCAAAGAGTTGGACATGATTGAGCAACTGAAACAAATCTTTGGGAGAATCAGATGATAGGCAGAAACACTCCAAACAAAGGCTACCTATGCTCTCCCAAGAGGGCTGGATGAGTGCACGGGTGGCCACAGAGCCCATGGGGAGGAAAGGACCTGGGCAAGACACAGCTCATTCTGGACATTTCTTGTCTGTCCTTTTCTCTAGATTTTGACATGCTCTTGTTAAAGATCCATCCTGCCATTGATACTGCATGTTGTTTCATGTACCAATAAAGGCCAATAGGAAGGAACAGATTGGGGAATCCTATTGTATAAATACTACTCTATTTTGTGCTTTCAAACCCAACTAGAGCACCTAGGCAACACGCCGATTTGTTCATGTTCTAGAATGAGACCTGTTCTCTTCCCTAGTCCAAGTTGTAGCACCATCATAACTCCTGGGCTATGGACAGAGACTCTGGACCAGACAGACTTCTCCAAGTTGATTTGGTCTGGAGACAATCATTTGCCAGGAACATGGTCACTAGAATATCATGATGTAAAACCATCCAACTTAAATGGCACAAATAAGTTAATTTGGCATGGGTGAAACATACAACAGGGGAAAACTCTATCCTGGCTCAAGATCTCCATCACATGGGCCCTGGGTAGCCCTAGATTTCAGGACACTAAAGACTCTTGAGTCAAGTGAGGGCAAAGACCATGGTGTAGCCAGCAAGGCCAAAGAAGTGGGATGAGGTAAGGTTGAAACTGCCATGAATGAAAACCAGCGGGCTGTGGAAACATCTAAAATTATGAGAAAACCTCCACTTATTTAAAAAAAGATTAGTTCTGTGTCCTTTTCACACCAACTGGGAGAACCACTTTATGGTGTCTTTCTGCTGAGTCCTTCTGTTTTCCATGTAAGAGAAAAGGAGTTGAACATCAAAGTGAGAACAATACTCGACATATCAGATTTGCATTTCATTAGCTCCCCGCATGGAGTGCAGAACTTCTTGCTTTTGAAATTGTATATATTTATGCTTTTCAACCCCCTGAGGCTGTCTGGACTAAACACTGGCACTAATTCATAACAATTTTGGTTTCTCTTAATGTGGCCCACAAAGAGACTTGAGACTTTAATGGCTAGTACTTAAGAAAATCTGCCTGTCAACATCCTGCCTTGCACGTGGCCTGTGGGAGCTGACAAAGCAGCTGTACCTTTGGGGAAAGAGGAGAGGGGTCCGGGGCCCTCTGGGAGGCTTCTCTAGGTTGCCAAAGAGTTCTTAGTATCATCTATCATCCACCGAATGAGCCACTAATCTCTGTAATTGAAGGACCCTACCAATCCTAAACTTTTAATGGCTTTGAGAGCTTGGCAGTGTTCTGGCATGCAGGAGGGTGGCAACTTGTGAGACACCCACTTCAACTTGCTCTGCAAGGCAGGAAACAAACTGGCCATTTAAAACTGGTATTTAACTCCACCTTGCTCCACTCAAGTATTTCAAAAATTCGCCAAGAGACCTGGAACATCCAGGTGCAATTAAACTAAGTTAAGGATGGGTGGCAAGATCAGTCTGAGCTCTGTTTCAGTGGATTTAAGCCAAATCCCTCCACTTTAAAGTAGCTTTTTGTGGTTTACTACACCCTAGCTGTCATGTTACATGAGCATCTGGAAGAAAAAAAAAAAAAAGAATGGCAGAACACGTCATAAAAGTGTATTTTAGGTGGGTTCATTTTGCAATATAAGCCAGCTTCCGAGATTTTTTGTTTTTCTTTTTGAAAGGAGAGGAGAGGTATGTTTAGGGAATAAAGGCGAGGGAACTGTAAGTTGCCACATGTCACCTATACACACACACCAGAGCAGTTGGCTGACTCTGCCAGGGGCCTGAGGAACAATTCTCCAGCATACCACGTCTATTCCACTCACTTCTCAGGTTTATGACAGGTGGGATTTGCAGTGGCCTGAAGCACCCCATCTTCCAGACAGCCTCTTTCTGGGTGATGAGAGACCTTGGCCTCTCATGGTAAGAGCACGTGCACTTTCTCCCCTGCTTGGACCCTGAGATGAGGTGGGCTTTCCTTCCAGTTGACCTTTTTGGCTCCAGCTGAGGGCATGGAACCTATGCCTGGCCAAATGGTCCATCAACTTGTGCAGTGTGTGGGTAAGGAAGAGTTTTTAAAGATAACCAAACACTGCAGACATGTGCACATTACAATACTGCCCACAGAATATGCCATGGGCTTTCGCTGTGGTGGAATCTGGTATAATGACTACATTGCTGGAAATTAAACTCCCAGTCAGCAAGAAAAGACACAGAGAGAGGGTCGCCAGACTTTGAGAATGCAATAAGCAGAAAAGAAGAAAGGCAGTACGTGTGGAAAGGAGATCTTGACATCAGCTTGGAAACACTCCTACTCGTCCCCAGGCACAAAGTCAGTCTCCAAATGCTAGTGACAGTTTTTTTCTCCAGTCCGTTCCTCATCAGGTCTTAGCTGAGCAACAAAAAGAGCTTCCTGTCTGATGGCAGCCTGTGCCTTCAGCTCTTGACCCCTTCCAACCTATCCTGCAAACCCATGAGATCGAACTCAAAACCTTACTGAGACAGTGCTCTTCTCTGGAGCAAAAGGCTCTGGATCCCCTGGGAATATAATCGGCCAGTGACTGAGGAGCTGCCACGTGCAGGCACTCTGTTAGTGCTTCTCGCACGCTGGGTTCTCATTTTTACTAACCTACTACTTTCATTACCTCCATTCTATAGACTGACTCTGGGTGGATTCAGGTTGTTACAAAAGCACCAGACCTGGATCTCAGATGCTCCTGCCTGACCTAGTTTAATCCAAGTGAGAGACTGCAACCACAGAGCTCTCTCTACAGCTCTGCTTGAATGCGCGCCACCTACCCACCCCGCTGCCTCTGCTCCTGCGTACCCTTGGAACTGCCTCCCACCGGCCCCCCCAACCCAAGGCCCACTTTCTCAGGAAAACCCTGCTGCTGTCCCCTCTCTCCCTTGGCTGGGCTCCCCATCTCCTTCCTGCCAGACCAGTCTAAGGCCTGCATTGTTCACAAGTCATCTTGCCTGTGGCATTTTTCTTCTCCAATTAGCCATGTGCTGCCAAAGGCAACAGTGCAATCCTAAGTCTTGGGACATCCTACGGCATCCAGCACAGTGCCAGGCAATTAAACACTCCAAAGTGACAACTCTAAGACAAAAAGCATCAAAGCATCAAAAGCATCTTTCCCATCCTTGAAGCCCCTTGCTCCTTTTGTGTGTAGTCATGCATCGCTGATGAAAAGGAAGAGTGAAAGCTAGGTAAACTGCTGAGTGGTTAAACAACTAAATAAAAAACAAATTAGTTCTGCTTTATTTCTTTTACCTTTAGCTGTCCTGTGCTTTCCTGAAGAGGGAGTAAAACTACTGAGCACTGAGCAGAAAAGCACGTGGTCCCGACTCCTCTGTGGCATAGAAGGTTTTAGACCCTGATCAACAAGGCCCAATTACCATAAGGGTAACTTGGTCTCACAATCAGCTTGTCACACATAATACATTTTCAATGTTATGTGCTCATTGTAATATTTATTCATTAAATTGGATATTAACAGATAACAGACACAAGACAAGTTCTTAGAATAGTCTACTAGAGAGTTCAGGCATATTCACATTATAAGTCACCTTAGCCTTTGACATTTTTGATGTAACAAGGGAATGCTATATGACAAATATGAAACAATCCCTCCAATAATGGGATGGGAAATTTGCCAGAAAGAGTTGTAACCTTATCTATAACTAGTGTAATTACCCTCGGTGGCATCTTGTACTGAGAATGATCTGTTTACGAGGAACTGAGTCACAGTTAGAGCTCTTAAATACTATAAAAATTCAAAGTGATGGCTCTCTTTGCCAAGTTGTTTTTAAAGGGCTCTTCTAAACTGCAAAAGCACAAAATAGAGGGGGAAGTTCTAGGGTTTAAAAAAAAACTCTCTCTAAATTTTCATTTAATTTTGCTATTAAGTAGAAATGTTACTTGTAAAAAGAAGTTGTAATAAAACAAATTGTACAGTCTATAGGGAAAATGTAGACCTTCAAAACTATCTTCAATAGTGTCTTCCTGAATACAAGTGGGGATAAACACAGGGCCTGGCCATTTACACAGCTTCTAGCCAGGTGCAGAAAAGTAAGAGCTAATAGGATGTTTCATATTACCTTACTAGTTGTATTAAAACTCAGGGGGGTCTTGCTGCTGCTGCTAAGTCGCTTCAGTCGTGTCCGACTCTGTGCGACCCCAGAGACGGCAGCCCATCAGGCTCCCCCGTCCCTGGGATTCTCCAGGCAAGAACACTGGAGTGGGTTGCCATTTCCTTCTCCAATGCATGAAAGTGAAAAGTAAAAGGGAAGTCGCTCAGTCGTGTCCAACTCTTTGCGAACCCATGGATTGCAGTCTACCAGGCTCCTCCGTCCATGGGATTTTCCAGGCAAGAGTACTGGAGTGGGGTGCCATTGCCTTCTCCGAAAGTAATATACATCTACCAAGCTTCAATTTCTCTTTCTCTAAAAGAAACATTTTCTCCCTAAAGTAATATACATCTGGCTATTAACCAAGCTTCTATACTGCAAACCAAGCAGCAGTGCTTTGTGTTAAATTTACTCTTAAGGCTATGTGAAAAATAAGAGCTACTACTTTCCATCTTCACTCTTCCTGAAAGAGAAATCACCTTGCGCCAGGCTCGATACAGATTTAACCTTCTTTCCAGAGTGTAACCAATGTGACTTAGATTGTACAGAATGCCCCAAACTTCAGGGTTCTTTACATTTTCCTTCGCCTCGTTAATATTAGGTATCTCTGCCTAATGTGAAAGTCCTTTTTAGAGAAAAGATTCAGAAAAGCTACTTGAAATGCCCAAGACCAGCTGACACATTCCCTGAAGCTATTTATAGTTGGATTCCAGGCTCCCAAATTTCTTTTTTTTCAAGCTCTAGGACCATGATGGTTCATCAATTATGAAAAATACTTTTGAACAGGGCTGAACTGGATAAATTAGCATTTTACTGAAGTTTATTGACATATTTTTAGTCATAAAAATGTTCACAAAGAACATGAAATAATAGAATCTGAAGTATAAAAGGGTGACTTAAGAAGCAAAATGAAACAGAGGCTTCATGGTGGGTACTGAGTCTGTGACAGTGTTACTTCAATGGCCAAAGTATTAATAACTCTAAAGCCAAGAAGCATAAATAACAGTAAAGTCCATTTTACAGGCTCACTGGAATAATCAAGCAAAACATTGATTTGAGATGGTCTGCTTTTTAAACTTTAGGAGTCTGTGGGAATTAAACCCCAAGAAAGTAGGCCCCAACTCTGACATATCCCATGAGGGAAAGTAATCACTAAGAGCCCTCTTCACCTTGGACAGAAGAAACTCGGAGAGCTGACCCTCAGTAGAGTCCAGGTAAAAGAACGAGTCCAATTACGTGGTTTGGGGCCACATGATAGAAAAGCTGGTCCTACCAGAAATGTTGAGAGAATATCAACAATACCTCGAGAGAAGGATGTTGCAATTCTGAGCTCTCCGACCATCGATCACCGAAAGCTCTCTGACTTTAAGTTTGGAGCCCAGTGTGTCATCAATGGCATCTGCTTCTTTCTATAAAGAGCAGGAAAGAAATCCATCAAAGTCAAACAGGGACATTCCGACTTCAGACACACAGTTTTCCTTTATATTTGCTGTTTACACATACACACGCACAGCTGAGATGGTGAGGGGAATTAAGGGGGGTGGTGGGACTGAAACAAAGGCTAAAATCTAGTTGACAAAGGAAAATAACAAGAAAAGCTGACCACCCACATTTGAAAAAGCATTATTTGGAAGAACAAAGTGCTTCTAAGTTGAAGATGCATAAATTATCAATGAGCGCTACCCTCCTCTTGTCCCCCAAATCCCAGTGGAGAGCAGACAGAAGGACTGTCACTATGAATCAAGCTCAGCTGAGGCGTGCCACTGCCGTTCCAGCCATTTGCAGGGCCCATTCACCCCAGAACCATTTGCATCCCGAATACTCAGAAAGCTGAACAATAAAACCTCCCAAACGTCTTCATGTGCAATAGGAAGCTCCCAGGCCCAGATGGTACCTTTCATTACCCTGGAGCCTGACGGACAACAGGGAGTGCGCAGTTCAAGGCATTAGTTCAATTTACTTCAATTAACAATAAAACACGACTTGCACACTCTGCTGCTGTACAGAAAGCTGTGAGCAAGGAAGGCCATAATTTATGGCGGAAGAGGCATAAGGCAATTATACATACAATATCTTTTGAGTAAATAAAGCATCAAGGTAAAAACAGACTGATTTGATATACGGCAAGTCTGATTTTATGAAAGGTCAGGATCAATTTAAAAAATAGATCATGACATTTAAAAAACATAAGGAAACCAAACAGTTCTGGAACTGGATAATAGTTAAGGAAACAAAGGCAATATGGAGTCTATATTAAGAGGCAACATGTGACCAAACTATTTCATATTGTGCAGAGATTTCAGGCATACTTCTAAACATTCAGTGAAGAGTTGAAACACAATGTGGAATTAACTAGACATTGCATTACCCTATCAGAAAAAAACCCAGGAAAACCAAGACATTTTGAGCTATAGTGAACCAAGGAGTTATATTAAGCCAGGTGGAGGTTTTAGCTCACTTACCTGCTTGGAGTTACTGTTCACAAAGAAATCCTACAGCCATGGCAGAGGCATGGAAAAAGCAAATAAGATACAAGCAGTTCAGAAATCACAGCAACACACAGGAAAGTCAAGGAAATGAGTGACACCGGGTAAGAGGTAATTTATGCCCCAGGAGCAGCAATGAGAGTTGATGAAGACGAGAGTCTGGCTGAAGATACACTGACAAGCAGGGTACTAATAAGCATTCAGGTTCAAGAGAGAAGACAGCAGGTGCTATACACAATTTTCAATGGTGGCAAATCAAATTCAGATACGAAAGGACTTAAAACACCCCGAAATGAGTTCAAGTTGGGGAAGGAAAAACAATCCTCCTCTTTGAAAGTACCATTGGGCTCTATGTAGTTAACATGACAACTGAAGCAGAAAATATGGATCAATTCCATCAACTTGAGGAAACCACTTCCAGCAAAAATTTTTTTTGAGTGGATAGAATAATCTTCTGTCTTCTTGTGTCATGAGGAAGAATGAAGAAAAGAAAAAAGACAAGTTCAACAACATAAGTCAGTAAAACCAACCCTCAGTATAGCTTGAAAGTCCAAACAATGCCTGTGCATGCTCTGGGAGGTATGAGGAAAAAGAGAATTTCCAATTAAGAGACAATAAGTAATTCATGGGCTACAGAGTCATTGGTGGTCCTGTCCCCATTGCCTCAGGACTGTTGTTCATGAGACAAGGGCAACAGTCTTTGTTTAAAATAGTTCATAGAAAAGATTTGGAGTGAAGAAGAGGTAGTTGACATGTTATGAGAAAGTCACAGCTTTCTTTGCATATTTTTGCCATGATGGCATGAATAAAGCTTCGGTGTGCAAAATACACCCAGCTTTTGGGCCAACTACTTGCACAACCAGCATTTACTCAGCAGATTCCTGAAGGCCTCATTGGTCCCGGCAGCACTGCCAAGGCCAGTTTCACACAGATGAGCTGTTTCACATCGTTCTTCGAATGGGAAACAACACGTATCCTCCCCTGGCTCCACCCATACAAGGAGGGATTACTCTTATGGAATGGCATTTAAAAAAATAAATTGATAACCACACGAAACCTTTCTTTCCTCTGATGTCACAGTTTTATTTTGTCCCTGTTGTAACTGTCAAGTTTTTTACCCTGAAACTCCTCAGGACTCTTTCCCTGTAAAAGGAGTTTCTCTGTTCAAGAGCAGAAAAAACTCCAGTGTAGTGAACTCCATGAGGTCATCTTACCCTACTTTTCATTCTTAAAGAGACAGGTTGCAAGCTGGATTTATAAACCACTCTCCCTGTCTGGCCTTCAAAGAAGAAACTTGTATGAAGCCCTCTGTAACTCATTCTCCCCAAGTTCCCAATGTCAAGAAATTAAGACCTCTCACTCTACTGTAGTGGGCTACAGAACCAGGCCTCTAGCATTTGCTGGGGATGTGACTTGGGGCTCAGTTTCACTATCTGTACAACGGAGTAAACAACTGGATTACTATTGCGAGGATTAAATGTGATAACGAAGATATGGTATTTTGTATAGTACCTGTCACATATTTATGAGCTCCACACTTGGAAGCTGTCATACATTACAATTATTTTACCTTTCAAGACAAATGATCAAGTCCATGTCTTTGCCTATTGCTCTGCTTCTCAGTTGAGCTGAAGCACAGTTGGTCAAGATCTCCTGTTTATAACCAGCAGCAGCACTAAGTGTAACAGTTAATAGCAAAGTAATTTATCTTATCTTTTGCAAGGTGAGGATGAGGAATGCCATGGGAGAGTTTGGCTAATTGGAGGTCTTGAGATTCCCCCTTTTTAAGAGTCCTTTAATCATCACATTGTAAATAAAATCACAAAGTTGGAAAATGTTAAAAATAATTATGTTTCCTGGCTTATTTCAGATAAGCTGATATTCTCTTTGAAACTAAATGATTCACTAATTGGTTTGGGCCAAACATGACAGGACTGTCTACATTTGGCTCCACCTAACAGGATGCCTGATTTTTCCAGATGATTTTTGGTACAGGGATTAGGATTTGGAAACTAAATAGGAAATTGGAGCTTGTATTTTCAGGAACCAGTGCTGATAAATTCCTAGAGATAGGGTTTCACCATGTAATAATAACTTTATAGACAAGGACAACTTTTACATGAATGGTTCTTAATCTTTCTGAGGCTGAGATCCCTTTGTAATTCTGATAAAAGCTAGAGATCCCTCTCCAGAGAAATGCATGCACTAATATTTAAATAAAACCCTGTATTTGATGAACTCTTACCATGTTGTCCAGCTATAGAACTTCTACCTTCTACTGCGGAACTAAGAAAAACCACTATTTATAGTTTTTACCTTCTGCCTTCATGTGCCATGGCTAAAGATCAAGCTTATTGAATCGATGTCCTAAACCATATAATTGTTCAATGTTAGAAACTAGATATACAGAATAACAAAAAACGTCAAAAGAATAAAAAAGGAAATTTCTTTGCCCATCCATAAGATACATCAGAAGATACCATGGAATATTCCAAATGGGACCCCAAGAATGACCCCAACAACTTGTATATTACACATTAGGGGGAGAGTCAGATTCTAAGCCTAGGAGAGAGGTTATCTTTTGTTCTCTGTCAGAGCAAAAGGCTTTGAAATATTATGTGCTAATAATAGAACTATGAAGAAGGGGTGTCCCCAGGCAGAGTGAAGAAGAGGAATGGAGACAGCAGTTGCTCATTTGTTGTGACAGAAATACGTCTTCCTTTAGACGTAGTAACTTCAGTTCATTTTCACTCCACCAACTGCATAGATAGGGAGAATGAATTTATAACATCTCAAGATGAAATTTCTCACAAAAGGAAGATAAATAGTTCAAATGTATCTGAAATAGTGCAAATATGCCATGTGCTACATTATGTGTTAAAATAAGTCTTTTGTGGCTGGCTTAGAAATCATGTGTAACACAGTTTCAGTGAGGAAAAGAGGTTCTGAGATTTAGGACATTGACTTTTAAATGAACTTCTGGAATGTGAGCAGGGAAGTAACTGCATGCTATTAAATTTCATTTCGTGTGGCACATAAGCTTACATATTCAGTTTTGCACACCTTTGATATCCACACTGGAAAAAAAAAATCCTGAATAGAAATGGTCTTGTTCTTAAAATTGGAGTTAAAGACAGTATAAATATCTGTTCAGTTTTTAATGACTCAATATTTCTCATATGAACAGGGCATATCGTGTGTGTGTGTACATGTATATATATAAAATCTCTCCTATATGCCATTAATCAGTGTTCACCTAAATTATAATAAACTGAAGCTTAAATTATTTTTTCAAAATCTTACTCTGTGTAGTGTTCCTGTTACATGCACACAGACAATGGTATTCATGTACTCTTTGCCTCTCTGAGAAATTTACTTTGTCACACAACTGGCTGAAATCCTGAGAGCTTGGTCAGGGTTATATAACTCTGGAAGGAAGAAAGAGAAGATATTACAGGGAAAAAAAAAAAAAAAGGTTCCCAGTATTCATTTGGGAGTAGAAAAGAGAGCAGTTCCAGTGTGATAACAATTATACAGAGCATTGCCAAGATTAAAATGAAAATGCATAGGTTTTTGACTCTGCCATTAGTTACAAGATTAGGGGACATAATGACAGAAACCCTGTTTCCTTTATCCCGTGTGCTCCTAACTAGACTGCTTTCATCTTTCAATTTTCTGTCTTTCAACATTCAATAAATTCAATGGAATGGTTGAAATTACCTTCACTTGGGAAACACATTTATGGTTTAAAAATTCCCATCTCATATTCTTATACCAAGAGGAGAAACATAACTTGAATCAGCTGAGCAAGTGTGCTGAAAATTTTCTCTGGGAAGCACTCTTGGAAATGTCACAAATGATTCTACTTACCAGTCTACGACTTAGTGTTAACTGCAACTGAAATGTTCTGGTCTAGCCTGACTGGCATGACTACTGATTACTTAAACAGCAATTGGTTGCTAGGAAACAATTACCCAGTTGCTAGGCTTTCTGCAACCCTGTCTCTTGGAGCTCTTGAGAGCTGTCCACATATTTGTCCCAGAGCATTTTGGCAGCATCCTTCTGCACCTTCTGCTGAAAGGCAGTTAATTATGAGTCTTGTAAACTTGGGTCTTTCAACCACCTGCCTTCACAGTAAATGCGATCCACAAGCTCAGACTTGAATAGCATCATTTGAAATAGATGCTGTTTTCTCTTCCTTTTATTTACTTCTCTAAGTTCCCAAACCTTCATCTTAGGCAACCAGAATGGACCAGTATTAATGACTGAAACTGAAGTAGGGAATCAATGGAATGCACGATGAAGTCAGAAGATTTTTTGAATCTACTGGAAACTGGCTAAAATGTCCTGAAGAGCCCAGAATAAACCTTCCTGGGATAGCAGAGAGAGAGAGTGTGAGTGTGAGAGGGCAGAAGAGGCCTGTTGTGACCATTCTGCAGTGAGTCTGGTGCAAGTACCTGCCATGCAAGAGCCCTCGACACATCCTTTGTTTGGCCCTTGAAAGAAAAGGTTGCTTTCAGCTGGACAATGTCCTAGCTTCTTTTTCTTCATTTTCCTTCATTTGGCCTGTATGACATTGCACGAGTTCGCCTTCATACTTTGGTGGAGGCCAGGTTGAGAGCTCCTGTTTTGGAGTCATGCGGTCATGGCAGGCAACCGCCTGCATTTTTATACTTTATTAAAATAGCATAAAGGGTACCACAAGGAAGTGTTCACTCACCTAAGGGAAAATATTCTAGCTAAAAGCCATACTGCTTTTCCTTCTCAATTTTAGTTTCATCAAAGGCCATTTTGAAAAAGAAAACCCTCAGATGTTGTTTCTCTCCAGCCTCAGTCCCTATTCTCCCTCAGGGCTTGGCAGTTCTGTTCTGAGACACTCTTTCTTGGGAACCAGGCCAAGCCTCAGCAGACTAGGAAGTCTGCTGCTTGTCTAAGGATGCTCCACCCTGGGCGTGATTCACGCAGGAGGTAAGGGCCTCCTGGTAAAGCCTGAGGAAAGCCCCTGCACAGACGCCTGGCCTCTGCCTCTTCCTGTTCAAGATGCAGTTTGTGCTCCTCCTCAGCCTTTCTCTCCCCCACTCATTCTTAGAGCTTTTTCCCTTATGCTCTGGGACTCACTTTTCCCCTTCCCAGATCTCCCATTGACTAAGACCCCACTCCACATTTTCCTCGTTTTTCTGAGACTCTTGCTACCAAGCCACTTGGCTGTGAACTCTACTAAGATGCCCTCTCGAGGAATGAGAGGTACCACACAGATGTGACCAGGGCTCACGAAGTGACGCTGCCTACTCGGCCACATCAAATCGCACGTTCTCACAACCATCACATCGCTCACTTTTCAGAAGCACCTCAGGTCCTGTTTGTCCCATTGCCATCTCCACAGCCTTCACGGCCCCGCTTCTGAATTGATCACGCTCCTGACAGAGTAAAAATTTCCCCCTAGGTTCTATCAAGCTGCCAACTCACAGTCACTTCCCATCTCCCAGACTTTTGAAGATTCCTTCTACTCAACAGCCCTACCACAATGTCCTACTGTATAGCGCAGGGAGCATAGTCAATACCCTGTTGCAAACCATAATGGAAAGGAATATAAAAAAGAATAAATATATGCATAACTGAGTCACTCTGCTATACAGTAGAAATGAAACACAACATTGTTAAAAAAACCAAAAAGAAAACAAAAATGTCCTAGAAATAAACAAGGCAGTCCACTTCTGATAATAACCCCTTGAGATATATATGTGTAACTAAAACAGCTTCAGAAATGAACACTGGGAGGTAACACTACAAGTTAGGTGATTCTTCTACTAATATCTTCACCTGGCGACCGCTTTGACTAGCGCAAGTGACAAGAAGATCCAGACTCCTTCCACCAGTGGAGACAAGGTTTAGACACACATCAGAATATGATTCTCTCCAACAAGGAGCTTGTATGCCTTCAACATGTGCACACATGCACACGTGCATGCACACACACACACACACACACACACACACACACACACACACACAGGCACCTAGTCACACATGCAGCCCCAAGTGTTATGCTATTTACAGGAACATTTCAGGGTAGACCAAACGGCCTAGACTTAAGATGCTCATCACAGTATGGTTAAGGCAGATGGCCCAGGGATCATGCACAAGAACATGAACTTCTTAACTATTTTAGCATCTGGAGGGCACAAGCTCTTACCTGTTGTCTTTGATAAGCAGAGAAAGTTCTTTCCAGGTCTTCAAGATCTAGAACTTTGAAGACTTTTGTATCATCAATTTCGGTCCATACTGTTCCTTCCAGTTTGTTCTGCAAACATCAAGTTAATAAGTGCTGGGGTTTATAGTTAGACACAAAAAGAACAGATGCAGTTATTTTTTTAAAAAGTGCTGCGCTCCTAAATTTTTCGCTTACCAGATGCTCAGAATGAGCTGGCTTTAAATAACATGTCATTTATTTCAGAAGCTTTATCACTTAAATATCTGAGCTAGTAAGAACCTCAAGTCTGTGTGAGAAAATGAAACCATTGGACAGCCAAGGCTGTCTCCCTGTCAGGGACAACATGGTAGGCTGCTAATGCTGTCCATGAGATGGCAACTGTGAACAAATGGCTTACCTCAGGCAGCTTCGACCAATTGAAGGATTTCAGGGCATTTGTGGGCTGAGGAATGTTCTTCTTCTTGAGTGCCAGACCCAGGGGGGCACCAGGGGGTGGCATGATTCCCCCCAAAGGAGGAGGCCCTGGGGGAGGAGGGGGGCCTCCTGGGGGGAGGGGAGGAGGTGGAGGAGGAACCATTCCACCTGGCAGAGGTGGGGGTGGTGGGGGAGGGAGGAGAGACCCTGGCACAGAGGAAGGAAAGGGTCCCCCGGGGGCTCCAGGTGAGGATACACCGGGGAGTGAAGCGCAGACAGCCCTCTGAAAAATAAAAGTAGGAAAAGGCAAGATCAATGGGAGAAGTAAATTCACTGGACGATTCTGAGAGTCTGAAACTCTGCCTAACATGTATGTTATAGGGAAATTCACACATCCGAGATTGTGGGCTTTAAGGGGCAGTTGAGTCGAATGGACTTGTACGTGGTGCTCTATGTCTCTCACTACTGGTACCATCCTCCAGTTTGGTTTTCATGATAACAAGTTTTCATTTTAAGAAGCTACCATGATTTTCTCACTCTTGTGAGAGGATCTGCATTGGTGAACGAACACCCCCAACCATCTCTGCTAATGTGCAGGGTGAGCAGAGGCAGCAGGTTGTACAACCACTGTGATGGGTCAGGAGAAGGTTCAGGCTCTCTTCCTGCCCACAGAGCTGACTGCCTAAGGATGGGGCTCCAGGCGGAGTGAGGCACAGCTGCTGCCCAGCCAGGGAGACCTGGCCCTGGGCCTGGGCCTTACCCTGCTGAGCTCGTGCAGCTGGGCCGTGAGGTCCGCCACCTGCTGCTTCACTTGCTTGTGCTCGGTGGTCTCCTTCTCCAGTTTCTCTTTCATTTTATTTAAGGTCTGCATCATCTCTTCCTTCTCCTGGGTCTTGGCATCGCATTCTCGCTCCTTCTTTTCCAACTTCTGTTGTAACTCATTGTGCTCTACACAGGAAAACAATTGGACATGAAAATGGTGTACTCCTCAAAGCTGAAGCATTTTTCTCCAAACAGAAAATTGACTGAGGTTGACTGGGAGGCTCTTTATTAGGCACATATCATTCCTCTTCTCCATCGAAGGGAGCAACTCATGGGCTCAATGGTGCTCGTGCTTGGAGGGGCCTTTGCATGAACAACTTTTATCAACTGCATCTGTAAAAGGTGGAAGAGGCCCTCCAGTCACAGTGTCAAAGAGGGGACACAAGCATGGGCAACTATCTGTGGAGGTGAACACGGCCTGCTTGGTATTTAATTCAGAATTCTGTCCTAGAAATGGCCCTTTAGTCACCTCATGGAAAGTGACTATTAATAGGACTTCTTTTCACAGCTTAAAAATGGGAATGAGAGAAGGCCAGTGTTCATTAGCTAGGTTCGCTGGCTCAGGTCCAACTAGTGGAGGGGCTGAAAGGGAGGATCCTGCTCTGGGAGGAAATGTGGCTGCGGGGTTTGTCCCAATGTGAAGCCATTGCTCCCACTCCCCTCGAGGGCCCCCTGGACTTGAAGTGCCGTATGCTCTGGCATAACAATTATTAAAATTTGGGAGGGCAAATTTTATCATCTCAGCATTAAACACCTTCAGGGCAGGATTACCTGCTGAGCATGAGAAACGTAACAGAAGAAAAATTTTAGCTCTTAGCTGTGGTTCCACTGACTCTTCCAGTCCTGCTATCATGGAACAATGCATCCCATTCCGCATGTTTGCTTATGCTGCCAGCACACCTGCTGACTAGCACTGACAAGAGTGACGCTCTTTGGAAAAGAGGACTAGTGAGGTTTAGGCTGCACATTTTTATTTCAAATACTTGGTCCCAATCCCTAGTCTTTTTATATCAATAAACCCACTAGAGAGAGAACCCACTGGGACAGAGCTATACAGAGTTGGGCTCTGTTTCTGAATTTGATAACACATTTAAATACTTGCTTTCTCTGTCTCTTACTTTCTCTCTTCTGAGTCCTCCAATGTTAAGAGTTTGCAGAGAAGGGTTCAAGTCACTAAACTCCTTGGATTTTACCAGCCTTGGAGTTAAGATAACCATCAACCTACGTCTACCTCTCTACGCATGCTTCCCTAACTTCTTCAGCAACATCTAAAAACTACCCCACTGTATCTCCCTTTCCTCCTCCTATCTCCAGTTCATTCCTCGTTGACAACTGTTTAAGACCTGACTTCCTATCACTGGTCACTAGCCTTTGACAAATCTGACCAAGCCTCAGAACCACTTGAGAAACTAACATTTCAGAACCCCCGGATCCCATTGCAGGAGTCTATTCTATAGATCAGGGACAGGGCTTGGGAACTTTTCTCTGACTGACCTCAGCCATTTCCCCTAGTACCACCTCAACTGCCTAAATCCTACAAAATTTTCTACCATTTATTGGTGGTGGTTTAATTGCTAAGTCATGTCCAAGTCTTCAGATGCCATGGACAGTAGTCAGCCAGGCTCCTCTGTCCATAGAATTTCCCAGGCAAGAACACTGGAGTTAGTTGTCATTTCCTTCTCCAGGGGATCTTCCTGACCCAGAAATCAAACCCGCGTCTCTTGCATTGTAGATGGTCTCCTGCATTGCAACTGTATGCTTTACTACAGAGCCATCAGGGAAGCCCTCTACCATTCATTAGGCAAGTAATAAATGCCAAGCTCTATGCTAAAGTCCTTGTATTTTTCATTTAATCTTCACAACAACCCTATTAGGTTCAAGCTTGACTTTGCAGAGACAGACTGGAGGAGTAAAGGACTTAGCCTACTCACATACCAGTCAGGGGCAGTCTGAGACTCAGACCCAGAGCCCAGTATAGCACCTGACCTGGCAGCCATTCAGGACATTCCTGCCACTTGAGTGACTCCCAAGCTTATGTCCTAAGTACTCTCTTCAACTCACACACCTGAGTCTCCAGGCTTCAGGGTATATCCCCAAAACTTCACTCATTCATTGACCATCTTCTCTGGTGTAACTCTCTCTTTACCCTACAAGTTAGGGTAAACCAGTGCCTCTATTCTTTCGGTATAAGTTTCTGGAATTAACTTATAAAAATGTATGTGCAACCCCACTTATTTAAGACCAATCTGAATTCATATGAGGAACCCATAATAAAACAGAACTTCCTATTCTGTATTTTCCAGCACCAGTGGTGAGACTGCTTTTCTGCTCAATGGACAAAATGTGATATGAGGAAAGGAAATGCTTTAGCATCTGTGGACTAGCTTTTCAACACACTGAATATCGGGGTGAGTGCTACTGTATGTCACTGGTATGAATGCATCACTTGGATAGGGAAAAGGAAGTCCATGTGCCAGCATAATGAAAGAGTAGTGGCCAGGAGTATGACTGTTTTCTCAAAGGGTCCAACTTTAACTTGCTAATTTTGAAGGAGGAGAAAAGTTCCATCCATTCTGTGAGTTGTTGTCATGGTGATGGGCATGACCCCCAAGTTACTTGATGCTAAGTGTTGATATCAAAGACATATTGAGGCACTCATCAATAGCTGGCCTGTTAACATTTCACAACATGTACGTCTACAATGGTCAGTGATTTTCTGCATGATTTCTCTTTTTATAACTGGTGCCAAATTAAGGTCAAATGGAGAATTGGACTGCTGAGACCAAGTGGCTTGAACTTTGCTTTTAAAATTCTGGGTAGTCCCTGGGTGTCCCTTATTATATTTCTTAAAATCCAGTGTGCTTTAAAGAGCAGTTATGAGGAAGGTTGGCATGAACGGTAGTTAAGAAAATCTGAATTAAGGAATACTGAACAGCACATGCTTAAAAAAATGCAGATGATTATAATAAAAGGATAAAATACTGAGGAATCAACATGACAACTAAGATAGTCTGATTCAAGAAAAACTAGGCACTGCCCTTAAGACATGATGGTGGGGAAAGGCTGTTTATGCACCAATGTCAATAAGAAGCATCAATGCAAATTTCTAAAATATACAGTAAGGAGAGCTAGCTGTCCAATAACCAGTAACACAACCTCATCATTTACCTTTTCTCATTTTTTCTGCTTGTTCTTTCCACTGCTTAACTTCATTTTCATTAACCAACCTGTATAATAGTTAAAGGAGCATTCATTACAAAAAGCACAAGACCGACTGCTAACTGCGTGCTCTCTAGGTACAAAAACTGTTTAACACAAAGCAAGTCCTCAGCATGCTTAAGACCCATTTTAACTTCAGAAGTTACACACATATATTACATGTATACATATAGGAACTCATATCTGACCTCCAGAACACTTTAGTTCTCTCAACTGCTATTTTGGAGTAAGATAAAACAAATATCTTACATTGTTGCTGTTATCTCAAGGGCAGCAAAAAGAAGCAACTTACATCCTGACGACATTCTTGATATTAAAGTTTTCCAAAGGTGTGGAGTCAGGGTCTTGACCTTTGTCATTTTGAATAACTATCTGCTGTATAATTCTATCTAGCAGTAGCCAGTACTGAACTGTGTTGCCACTTCTCTTGTCTAAAAAAGAAAAGAACAGTGGAAATACTTCAAGTGGTTTCAAAACTTTAATGAATATTTTTCAACAGGGGTCACCCACCAGAGTCACAGAACCAGACAGATGTTTCCTACCCTTCCCAAATATCTGGAATCTGACACTCAGTGATCATTGATCATTTACATGATTGAGAGGTATTTTTATCCCCTTCTACATGTGTTGCAAGGCATATATTTATTTTTAAAATCAAAGTGAGGTATAATTCATTTTATTCTGAGAGCTTTACAACACCCCTTAAACTGTGCAACAACTTTGCTGGTGTTGTTTAGTCACTAAGTCATGTCCGACTCTGAGACCCCATGGACTGTAGCCCACCAGGCTCCTCTGTCCATGAGAATTCCCAGGCAAGAATACTGGAATGGGTTGCCATTTCCCTCTCCAGGGATCTTCTGATCCAGGGATCGAACTTGTGTCTCCTGCATCGGTAGACCAGTTCTTTACCACTGAGCCACCAGGGAAGCTCGCAGACACACTGGGCTGTCACAAAACCAAGGTTTGGAAACCCTGGTGTGCACCCAACCTAAGCTCCACTGTTCAGATGACAGAGACCTCTGAATGATGTCCCAACATTCACAAACAATGTAAATCACAAACACACTCACAAGGCATTTGGAGGCAGTGGTGCAAGATGGACATGAAGTGAGGGTAAGCTTCACTGTGGGTGAGCCTCTTCCTGGTCAGCTCAAACATCTGAGTAGCACTTTTTGTGTCTATGTGAACCTGTTTCATATAAAAAAGAAATCTAAATCAAGCATTCAAGTTCTTCAATTCCTACAGGGTAAGGTAAGCAAATCCAAGGCAAACAGAACCTAATCCTGCCACTTAGGTAGCAAAACAGAAATGAGATTTTGCTCTTACATTACACAACTCTATGACACACATTACAACAGGGAAATTTATGAGCTGCTGAGTCAAAACAGAATAATTGTAAGTATACGTACCAGTTCAAATCTTTTGGCAAATTCTAGCTCATCTTCATTTCGGAGCATTTCAAAAAAATCTAAATGCCTGAAAGACAGACAGTTTACTAAAAGTAGAACATCCTATAAACACAGGTACATAGGAATCAGGACATAAATACTAAGACCTCTCCTAAAATTTCAGAGATATCTCTAAAAGAAGTATCACAACAGAATTAGAATGCCTTCCCTTAACTATGTGCTAAGGAAAAAAGACATCATGTATCTGAAATGAGATCATTACAAGAGACAAATCTAAAAGCCTAGGAGGCCTGGCATGTAGAAGACAATTCATAAAAGTTTACAATCCAAAAGCAACCAAGTCCAGATTCTACTCACAGAATCTCTTCATGGAAAAATAGATCCATATAAGTAACTTGCTTGACCACTGAATTAAAGATTACAAAGCAATGGTCATGCCTTTCACTTACTCATACAAATATTTACTGAGCCCCTAACTATTGATACTGGGGATGATTAGTTCTGTGGAGACATATACAAGCAGGTAAAGGGAGTGGAGAATACTGGAGGTGCAGTAAGGTAAAGAATGTGAGCACAGCGACTGGAAAAGATCTCGCTGCACTGGAACAAGCAATTTGGACATCTGTGGGACAATGTTTTAATGCTGAGGAAACAGCAGGTGCAAATGCCCTGCGGCAAGTCTACATGATTGTAGCCTATTAAGCAAAGAAGCATGGTGGCGTGCACGAATGAGGGAGAAGAGTGGTAGCAGGAAAGATCTGAAAACGTGTAGGGTATGTTAGGAATCGTAAAGTTTGCAGACAAGCAAATGAACAGGGAAGTGGATATTAACATTCACAGATTGTCTATCAAAGATGCCATGTGGTTCCACATGTTTTACAGGAACATTTCAGAAGAGCCCTTGAAGATAATGTCATCATCATCATCACTATTTCTTCAGATATAGAAACAGTAAGGTTCACAAAAATTAAGTACCTTGATCAGAACCCAGAGCAAGTAGGCAGCAGCACTAGGATACGGATTCCCATTTAATCTCAAAACCTGCACTAAGTTCTCTGCACAATCCGCTGCTTCTTTCATGCAGAAAGTCTTACTAATAAAAACGTCACTACCTGGTCTAACATTCTGGTTCAACTTCCTTAGCTCACAAGTAGTTCAGACTGGCACCACACAGATGGAAAACACATGAACTGTCTCCTGTCGCAACAGTGTGACTTACCTATCTAATGTTGAATTTTCATGTTCCCTTAATTTATCTATTACAGGCTGAATTCCCAACATCAGAAATTCATAGCGAAGATGAAGTCTAAAGTCCAAACTTTCCTGAAAGTAGAAGGGTGATGGAATATATTTTTAAGCTCTTTAGAGAACATACTTGTAAGTTTTCTTTTTAATTGTTCTTTAATAATATGTTTTAGATTGTGACACAGAAGACTCTTACCACTCCTGCGCCTTGGCTTAGCACTGCATTAATGAAGGACATGATGGCAGTCTTAAGACTCACTTCATCTCGATACCGCCCCGTGCTCTTGTCCAAGTCATTAATTAACGTCTACCAAAGATACAAATGTGAAAACAAAGGACTGAATGGTTACTACCTTACACTCATTTTGTTAATTTTTTAATACTCAGAAATTAATTTTTAAAACCTTGTGTTGAGTCAAAATTACATCGATCCATAGAAAGCTATCTTTTTTTCTTAAGATTAGTCCTAAAAACTCTACTTTCAAAATTCTTACATCATATATTTTTATACATACATGTATACAAAGTATTAACACAAAAGGTTGTGCTTCGTTAATTTAACTTGCTTTTTCTGAGTATAAAAAAACGTGGTGACATAATTTCAGTGTTTATATTGATCCTAAATCAAGACTGATAATCTGTTAAATTTTCAGAGAACACCCATTTAGTGGATTGAAAAGTGTATTATATAATGTATAGAAAGGAGGGAGGGCTACATTTTTAAATTCAGTGCAACATTCTTCCCTTCTCCACAAGGGATGTGTTCTAACATCCCCATTGGATGTCTGAAGCCGTGGGTAGTGCTGAGCCCTACATATACTCCTATATAGACTTTGTTTTTTTCCTCCATTAACAGCTGGGTGGTGTATAAATTGTGCATATTCTAGACAAAGGGATGATTCACATCCTGGAAGGGATGGAGCAGGATGGCATGAGATTTCATCACATTACTCACAACAGCTGCACAATTTAAAACTTATGAATTGTTTATTTCTAGAAGTTTCCATTTAATACTTTCAAACAGCAGTTGATCACGGGTCATTAGCACTGTGGAAAGTAAAACTGCAGGTAAGAGGGGAGGACTACTGGAAATCCACAACCCCATATGACCAACTACAGAAAGAATATTCTACTCTTTACCCAAGAGGAGGGAAATACTTGAAGCCACATATGAATGCTCACTACAGGGAGAAATTTCAAGTTAGGCAGCCTCCCCCCCACCACCACCCACAGGCCAGGAAAGGCACCTGTCATGAGGCAGGAATGAAGATGTGGCATGGCAGCACCCACCTGAAAGCGGGTTCTCTCGCTGGCATACTTCTGGTAGTGCAGCATGGCCTGCAGAACCTTCTTGTGGCCCCCGGGAACCAGGCACACAGCGCCCAAGATTTCCAGCACGGCCACCTTCGTCTTAATGTTCTCTGTGCTCAGACTCTGAGCAATAACATTAATACTCTCAGAATGCGCCAGGACATGAGCCCGACCTTGAGAGTTGTTCATTAGCGCCTTTATACATCCAATGAGAGAGGTATGTATTCGAGACTCTGAGGTCTCATAGTCCATGGTCTTTAGAAAGTTGAGAATACAAGACAGGCCATCCAAGTCAATGAATCTGGTTACAAACCTGTCATGAGAAGAAGGTTAGAGTGCATCAGACTTAAGTCTCTTTGAAATTCTTTAATAGCCCTTAAGAGAAAAGTTTAGGGGGGTGGTGGTCAGGAGAAAGTAAGAAGATGTAGGTCCTAAAGTAACAGAAGGTTTACATTGATGAAGTCTTCTTAATTGGAGGCCTCTTCCTTGGCACAGACCCAATGGTCAGGTCTAACCAGAAGTGTGGAAAAAATCTCCATTTGAGTTAGAAAAGATCTTAGTTGATATAAACAACCAATTAACAGACCTTATAACTATAGGAAACGAGGAACAAGAAGACACTCAGATATCTGCCTTAGGTTAAAGTCACCTGCTGATCCTGTGTTAGGATAGCATCCAGTCTCCAGGCACGTTTAAGGGTTGACCACTGACTCAACCATGCTCCGCACCAATGAAAGTCAAAAAGCATCCCTAAACTCCAGGATATTTACTTGCCAAATGATAATCTATTTTCCTAAGGTTTCACAGCAAAGCCCTCCTTTTGTATGACATGCTATATGGAATCCCAATATATAAAACAAATAAAAGCAATACTTGATTACTATATACTAACATTTTTATATTTATAACACTTGTTTAAAGTCAGTCAATGAGAATAATTCACAATGTACATCTGCAGGTTAAGCCTTTTGAAAAGTTCAAAGTAACAAATCCTAGATTACTCCAGAAATTTCCAAACTTATTTAGCCTTGGGCATCCACTAACATTCAGAACACATATACAGAGGAAAACAGTTAGGGTAGGCTAGAAAACTTCTGTCATACAACTGTATATAACTTCTGAGAAATCAGAAGCTTCTTCTTATCATTTTCTAGTCAAATATAGGGAATCTTTATTTTCCAGTCATTTCATCCAACTGTGTGAGCAAGATCTAGCCAAGATCTAGTCAAGCTAGATCTTATTCTAATGAAATGCACCTATAGCACCCCATATCCTACCAAACCTTAACGGTGTTAATAAAGGTGTCGGAGGCATACAGTAGATGATAATCCATCTTTTATAACAGTTTTACTAAGCAAAAACTCACATGCCATAAAATCCATACTTTTAAAATTATAATTCAGTGATTTTTAATATATTCACAGGGTTGTACAATCATGTTCATTATCTGATTTTGGAACATTTTAATTACCCCAAGAAAACCATTACCCCTTCCTAATCAACCCTAGAAGAACATTTCCCTCTCTCCCTAACCCCAGGCAAACACTTATCTTTTTGTCTCTATGGATTGGCCTTTTTGGGATATTTCATGTGAATGGAATTATACAATATGTGGTCTTTTGTGTCTGGCTTCTTTCACTTTGCATAAATATTTTCAAGGCCCATCCATGTTGTAGGATGCATCAGTACTCCACTACTTTTTATGGCTGAAAAGTATTCCATTGCACAGATATATCACATTTTACTCATGAATTCATCAGTTGATAGAATTTGGATAGCTTTCTAGCTATTATAAACAATGCTGAAATTCACATATAAGGTTTTAGGGGACATATTTTTACTTCCCTTGGCTATATATCAAGAAGGAGCAACGCTGTTTGGTTCATATGGCAACATAATGTTTAATATTCCGAGGAACTGTCTAGCTGTTTTCTAACGAGGTTGCACCATTCTATATCCCCACCATCAATGAACGAGGTCACAATTTCTGCACATCTGTACCAACACTTGTCAGACTGCCACTTTTACCTTTAGCCATCTTCATGCCTGTCTACATCTTTTTTAGTTGAAGAAAAATAATTTAGTGAATGTTCAATGTGTAAGGTCTTTCATCCATGGTTTAATTACATGGTTTTATTTTAAGACTACCCCAAAAGTTTGGCTATTACAGAAAAATTAAGAAAAAGGAAGGGAAAAAAGAAAAGAGGAAGAAAGTAGAAAAGAAGAAAAAGAAAAGAGACAGGTAGTACATGCTGCCTAGTAAACCATTACCTCATTGGTTTCGTCCTCAGTGCTGTCTTCAAACTCTCTATCGTTTTACTTCTCTCTTCCTCCTCTTCTCTCTCTAAAGCCAGCAGAGATTTTCTCTATGCAAAGAAAATTATAAAGTAACTTCTTTAAATTATATGTTTTAATTATGGCACAAGCAAAACAAGCCCACAGAGTACATGCTACTATCACTTTTAATACAAACAATCAAATGAGACTGTAACTAAGATTTACTATAAGCCAGCATGTAGAGCAAAAGCACCAAGAATTCCACAAAATCATTCTCTCTATTACAAGTTAGTTCTTTCGAATTTTTAAATAAAGTTTTAAGAAACTGTGGAGAAATCTTAGTAGAGATTAAGCTTTCCAAACACGTATATAACTAACTATTCTATAACTAGACTCTGATGAAGATATTACTGTTTATACTCGATAGAAAGATTAGACTTGTAGTTAAATATAACATTCTGACAATGAAATGATACTATCACACTATCAAACAGAGGCAGGCAGTAATCTTCCCATGCTATCTCTCATTCCTCAGCCAAAAAGTGTAATCTTTTACACTTTCTGTTACATCAAATTATTTTTAAGAAGAACGATTAAATTTGACTTGGCACAAAGGTAGACAATTCCTTCAGAGTAAATGCTTAAGTTTTAGAAATGATTCAACATCATTTGGAAATCGGGGGGGGGGGAGAGAGAGAGAGAGAGAGAGAGAGAGAGAGAGAGAGAGAGTGAGTGAGTGTGTGTTCTCTTCCTACCCAGGACTACAGCAGTACTTTTCAAACTTTAACAAGGATACAAATTTCCTGGGGAAGCTAAATGTGGGTCCTGATTTGGCATATCTGAGGTGAAGCCAAAGATGCTGAGCTCCTGACGGAGCTGATGCTGCAGTCTGTAGACCTCACTTCAAAGAGGAAGACCCTAGGAAGCAGATCTCGGTTGGTATCACAAAGTCATGAATGCTAATAAGATTCACAGACTTGTTAAAAAGTTGTTTTCATTCCTTTTACCTCATGGTCACCTACGTGTACTAAAAGTCATTGTTGTTGCGTCACTAAGTGGTGTTCAATTCTTTGCAACCCTATGGACTGTAGCCCAGCAGGCTCCTCTGTCCATGGAATTCTCCAGGCACGAATACTGGAGTGAGATGCCATTTCCTCCTCCAGGGGATCTTCCTGACCCAGGTATTGAACCCGCACCTTCTGCACTGGCAGGTGAATTCTTTATCACTGAGCCACCAGGGAAGCCTGGTACTATAAGTATCCCAAGGCTTAAGGCCCTAGGTACCTCCAGCCACAGAACCACAGGTCCCTTGCCGCCTTCCTACTTTTAACATGTGCTTGTCCAGTCTCAGTGTTTTTACCTGTTACCTGTTCTGATAAAATGCATGGTTGGGAAACAGACTGGGATATTGAAGAAAACATTTGGCTCTTATTCCTATGTCTCAATGGTACAGTCTCTCCCTTTCTTTCAGGACCACACATCATCAAGGGGTGACTTTACTTAATTTTTTTCATGTTAACAGTACAAGCATTAAGTAACTGTTAACTAAAACCTAAATTTGACTTCACACTTAGGGGGGTAAAGCTCAAAGCAAACATATATCAGTATCATTCATAGCAACTGAAATAAAAATCAGTAAAGTCTTGTTTTGTATACTTGAATTATTTCTGCTAAAGCTGTTCCCTTGTTAGAGATGTGCCCTGACAGCTGTCACCAGAGGATGGCAGGGGAAGAGGCTGTGTGTGCAAATAGCCAATGGATTTCTTCATGGCTCTGTGAGACCCATATCCTGGAAAATTTAGCACAAATCTAGCCAAGTATGTTTAATCTCCTGTGGCACAGCTGAATTTGTTTAGACTCTCAAGCAATCACTTTGAATTCACAATCCAGGATCAAGACTTTTATGAACATCATTTCTTGTTCCTAAGCTTAGTCACCCAAACCTCCCAAATTAAAGACTAAATACATTTCTTATTGTGGTTCATTAATACCATACAATGATGCATATATTTATCCTTTTAACAATCTTAGGGAAGGGGGAACTTCCAAATAAAGGCAGACTACGTTAAGTCTCTCCCTAGAGGAGTTGGGAGTTTCATGAAAAGAAATTTAAATTAGAATTTCCTTTCCCAATATAAGAACTATTACTTTCCTCTCAAAACAGAAGACATTATCCTCTTTTCTGTGCATAGTACAATTAGAGTTGAATCTAAGATTGTTTATTGTATCCAGAAAATCGATTCTATGTAGATGAACCTGATACTCTAAAGTGACTTTTCAAAATAAAATAATTTATATGAAGTCTCAAGTTTTCAAGCGTCACATTATGAAGTCTAAATTTGCAGTTTTCCATAGAAAAGGAGGATAGGCTTACATTTCCTAAGATGACTGCTATGCCAAACAGCCAGGATGCACCTTGGCATACACTGGACAGGGCTGTGGTGGCCTCCGTGGGTGTGCAAACCACTTAGGAACTCACTGCTCATCTGAGGAGCGGGCAAAGGACAGGGTCCTAGCAGATGCTCCTCCAGTCAAAGCGCCTGAGGTTTACACTGGAACATGCAAGGTGGAGAAAGATGTACAAACCAGGCACAGAAACCATCCCTGGCTGGGAAAGTCTGGAAGTAAGCTTCTTTTTGAAACATTTCACTGGTGTGAAATCAATAAGCCAACCTGCTAAGCACATAGAACTTCATCACCTCACATCCTTGCTCCCTGAGAGTGCACACAGAAGCCACACACCAAGAAAGTCCAGGCCCTTCTGGAACACGCTCTCCTTTGATTAAACTGTTTTTCACTCTTTAAAAGCCAACAGATCACTCAGGGGTCCTTTAAAGAACAAAGAAGTCTTGTTACTGAGGCTTCCATAAAGTAACTGCGCTTGTTCCACAAAGGGCTTCACAGACCAGTAAGTGCTGCGGTTCTCAACTTGGACTGTTTATCAGACTCTGCAGATGCCTGTCCCACCTCAGAAAAGCTGGGAGGTGGGGCGTGGGATTTCCAGAGTGATAAAGGATTTTAAAAAAATAGCTAGTGAGAGGCAAGCTGGAATGGTGTCTTTGAGCTGATAGGCTTGACTGATAGACTTAAATTCCAGCTCTACCACTTCCAAATGAGATGACCTTGGGCAAGGTAACCTTTCTGAGTCTCAGACTCCTTATCTATAAGTAGCACTTAGAGCAGAGGGTGCTTGTAAGGATTTAAAACAGCATGTAAAGTGCCTGTTAGTCTGCCTGTCACATGGCACACACTAAATAGCAACAGCCGCTGCTGGTGCTGAAGACAATGGACGATGACGATGTGGATAAACACCCCTTCCACAACTCCCAAAGCAGAGCCAGAGAGCTTAGCTGCCCAGCCAGGAAAGGACCAGGAAGAGTCATGTGCCTTTCCAAGTCCCCAGGGATGATGTCTCAGAATTTCCATTGTCAGGAATTCTCCAGAGAGGTTAGTAAGACCTCTAAGGAGGTGGTGGCCACTTAATAGGGTGAGAAAAACAGAAAACTCAGCAAAGGGTTTCTGGTCTCATCAGACCTCCTTGCTCCTTTATAGATGCAGAAGTGTTAAGGCCTGATTATTTCATCAATTGTTATAATGCCTTTACCCTTATCCCTGAAAAGATGCTAGCTTTGTCCTTCAAGGAGCAGAAGGAAGCTTTGCTTGGTGTTTAATGCATTTGTCGTTGTTTAGTCGCTAAGTCCGACTCTTTGCAACCCCCCTTGGAGCCTGCCAGGCTCTTCTGTCCTTCACTGTCTCTCAGAGTTTGTTCACACTCATGTCCATAAAGAAGAGCAAAGTCACTAATATTTAAGGGCCTGGAGATACTCTTGGAGAGGGCTTTAGACTAGGAAGCAAGTATAATTGAAATGTAGATGATGTGTGAATGTAGCCAAAGGTAGTCCAAGGATTTGGATGAAGGAAAAGGGAGGCTCTTGAAGAAGTGCTACAAACTGGCACATCGGGGACCTTCTAGTACAGGAAACAAGCCAGGCCAACTCAAGACAAGGCATGGAGTAAGTCACTAAAGGACAGATTAACTGAACTGCCCTAAAATTTGAAGAAAGGAAAAAACCCAGTTATTTCATACTTCTCCGCTCATAGAAGTGAATACATTAACAAAGGAGCAACTTTCCATGTTAGACATCAAATAAGGCTGACTTAATCAGAAAGAGAGACAGCCTGCCTGACAGCTCTTTTTCCCCCCTAACAGCTAAGAACAAGATTTCAGAAATAACCTTTACGTGCAGGAAATGCAAATAGCTCTGTATTATTATTGCTCAGGCGGATGGAGAGAAAATCCCCCAAGGCCCTCACAAGCCTCATGTTCTGTTAACACATTCATATGAACGCTGAGATCACCCTTTTCTCATCATTGTGTCGGATGCCTGGTAGAAGGATTTAGTGGTTACTTTCTGTTCTTTTCTGCTGTGCTTTTAGAGAAACCCTTGGGGCAAAAAGCTTATGCAGTTTCTTCTATAATTTATACAGCTCTGTTCACATGTGCCAGGCTGTTTATTTTATTCACGGTGTGACAGCAGAAGAAGCCTCATCAAAAGAAAAGCTAGAAAAGAGGAAGTTACAAAAAGTCAAGGCCTCTGAAAGTTTAGCAGAAGTGTGAATGATTCACATATTCTAGTCAGTTTTTAACTTTTTTAGCAGCAGCAAAATATTAGACAATCTAGAATGTTTGCTCCAAATGATAAGAAATGAATTCTCCCCAAGGACCCTGGGGACAGGAGGAAACGGAGAGAGAGAGAAAATACCATGGAAGTTGTCAGCTGCTTGAATGGAATAAACTCAGAGTTGAACCTGACAGATACAGAAGTGTGCCCACAGAGGCAAAGACTGCTCTGCTGTGGGAAACCTCCAACTTTTATTCGCATGGACAGGATTCAAGCTATTAAGACTCAAATGCTGATGATGTGCTTTCTGCTGTGTATCTTTGCTGGATCCCTCAAGCAGCGCAAAACTCTGACATCGCAGAGATATCCATGTGACTGGAATGTGCATTTTAGACATTGAGAACACCTTTTTAGCAATTACTAAATCAAAAATCCACCTACCAAGGATCTCCCAAGGACATCTCAGCATTATTACTATTATGCCTTTTCATTAAACCACCTATTTCATGAATTTTTTTTATTATTTATATGAGTAAAAGAATATTTTGGTACCCTATAAGACCAAGAACCCAAGAAAACCCTCAGTTTAAAAAAAAAAAACAGGGGAGGGGGAAGAGAACAGTGAAGGGACAGTTTCATTGTACTATTTCTAAATGGTATTAGCATTTAGAATAGTGTTGCCCTATCCAAGTTCCACATGATTGATAAGACCAGTTGCAAGTTAAAGCTGAACAGAAGCCAGATTTATGATTACATTTCCTCCAATAACATTAAACTCACTTATATTTTAGTATGTGCTGATTTTACATAAAACATACTGAAAAATAATCATTTTGCCAAGTATCACTCCTGCCTCCCCTTTCTCCCCCAACGCTGAACATTTGGAATGGACTTTGGAGAGATAATGATATTTGGTAGTTCTTACTTAAGTGAATTTATTATGCAACTTCATGCTTTGTACTAAACTTGCATTTTAAACTGCGTCAGAGAACAGAAAGGATACCTACAGCAGCCATGGAATTGAGCTGATCAATGTAGAACTCAGGCCAACTCGTTGCTCCCTTGTTTTCTTCCTGGTCCTAAAGGGACAGGGGAAAAAAAAAAAAAAGTGATATACCACCAGATATACACAATGGTCACAAAAACATCTGACTTCCAGAACCTCCAGACAATGGCCCACACAAACCATTAGAAGACATGGAGATGTAAGATATCTGTCTTTTAATGTTGGCTTTAGATCACCAGACTGTCCCTTTGATCAAGGTGGTACTCCTGATCCAATGTCCACAGATAGTGCTGAAGTCAGGATTAGGTGTGACAAAGGTACGTGTTCTGAACCAGGGAGCAAGGGAAGATGAAATGAGAACTTAGCCACACGCAGTTAAGATGATGCTGTTTTCCTTCAGGGGAGCAGGAACGTTGGGAAGGGGACTGTGTTTGTTGCAAGGACAAAGGACCTCTAGGTTCTGTGTGGCGCTAAAGACACTACTGCCAGATTACATGTCTGGATGAAACTCACAAAACAGGGGAAGTTGTCTTTAAAAATGACCGTGGGATTTCGCCAGTTGTTAACTAGACTTTGGCAGTTGGTTTATTCATGCTCCAGTAGACAGTAAATATTTTGAAGAAGGGTCTCATTTGACGTGACCAAAACTAGGTACTGCTTCAGATGAGGAGGTAAAATAAAGCCCAACATCGGATGGAAAGCAACAAAATGAACACACATTTGTCCCAGGTCCAGCCCTTATGCCATGGCACCTTGTGAGTTTGAGAAAATGTAATGGAAGAAAATATCTGAGCTGAAGAGAACGGAAACCCAAGGAATTCAGGAACCGATTTCTAAATCGTTGCATCTTACAAACTAGGGTGACTTGAAGTCAGCACCAGAGTCCCTAGGGCTTCTGTGGATGGAAGATCTTTGTCAACCTGAGCCCACACCTTCCCCGCAAATCAGGTGACTGTAGCTTCTGTCCCTTCAGAGCCTCAAGTCCACTTGAAGATGGCCTTGTGGTGACAGATTTCCATGCAGACCTGTATGAGTTTAAGTCATTTGTGTGACAAAACAAACCTGAAGGGGAAAATTCCAGCTCTTCTCTAGCTTCACATTCAGAGAGCACCTTAGTACACCTGATACCTCTTGTGTCCATGGAGAAGTGCTGTTCTAGGCACACAGATCTGTACCGGACAATGAAGTGGCTACTACTGCTTACTGTGTCTGGATCCCCATCCTTGGAATAATGGCTTCAAGGCAGGGCTATTAATTTCAGTCCTATACTTTACTTAAAAGAAAAGAAAAGAAACAAACTTTCTCTAAACAAATCTTTGTAGGCAGGTCTACTCTGGTGAGATAAAAGAAACAATTTCAAACCTCTTCTTCAGGTAGTCACAAGAAAGGGGTAAAGTAACTGTTGCTCACAGTGCCTTAAAGGCTGGTAGTAACTGATATCCAAACTCGGGGAGTCGCATGAATTTCATCTGGAGATTGAACAAGCCAGATGACGGGGACAAAGGCTATAGCAGAGGCTTTGAAGTTGGACTGGATTTCACTTTCATGGCTTTTAAAAGCTAAGGAAATTTGATGAGTTTTTAGAACAGCCCCTGATTATTATTTAACATGTTAATAAAATAGCTACAATGGGAGTATAAATGCTGAACCCTTCTCTCCTCTTAAAATCATGTATTAAAGTTAGCAAAACCCTACTGCTACCAAGGTATTCAGCAAGCCAAAACCCACAGTGATATTCAATGGTATTTGAACCTATAAAATGAAATAGAAGGCGCCAGATCTTTCTATTGCCTAAAACTAGGGCAAATTTCCAAAACTACAACAAAATCACGTCCCACGTCTGGGGCCCCATGACAGACTGTTGTAGGTTTAACATTCATGGTTACAGAAGAGAGATCATTTTCGAAGCTTAAGATTAATACACAGAGAAAACTCTCTATACTTTGAAAATGCTTTTAAAATAATGTAAATGGATTAAGAGCAGATCTAGATTCTGCAGTCAAAATTAGGGGAAGAAAGCTTCATTTTATTTTACATGCCTCAGTGCTGAGAAAATCAAATCAGCTAATGTATGTGAAAGCTTCTCGTAAAAATACAAAGTGTTATCACTATATCCCCAGCAGGGTGATCCTCAGAGTCCTTCATTTTAGCAATGCATCTTCAGTTTCCCCTGTGTAATTTCCTGGTGCTCTACAGACGTGTGTGTGCTACAGTAGCCAAGACAAGCTCATACCTGTGAACCAAATCTCCCCCTCCTTTGTGTGGCTGCTGGAATCTCCAGTGATACAGAGACACTGGCCAGAAGGAGCTGAATTTAATTTTTCTCCGAGGTCTCCTAAAGAGCACTGGATGTGAAGACTTGCCAAGGGGGGGACTTTCCCCTCAGAAGTCCATGAAAGGGATCACTGAAGGAAAGGTAACTTGTATAATATTCCTGGAAGGAAACAGTCTCATGCATTACCAGCCTCTAACACATGTTATTCTTTGAGCCATCTGTTTTGGTCCTATATACTTGTTCGAGAGAAACAAGTGGAAAAGTACACAAGCCCGTACAAACTGTATCACTGTATTTGTAATGGAAGCAGCAGCAATATCCTAACACATACAGAGCTTCTTCCCAGGCATCAAACACTGTGCTAAGCACTGCGATCTTCATTTAATCTACCCCATGAGGTAGCTGTCATCACACTCATTTTGCTGAAGAGAAAACAGAGGCAAAGGGAGTACAGATGAGTTGCTAAAGGTCTTCCTGCTGGAAATTCAGAGGCAGTGAGAAGAATCGTGACAACCTCTTTTCCTAAAGCGAGACTTCAGATTAATCGCAAGCAATACACATTGAGTGCAAAGCTGCTCTTCCACTCTTTACCACTTCACTGTAAGAGACTCAAATATGATTAGTGGATGAAAATGAGTTCACCTTTCCCTAAACCTTAGTGCTACTTTTTGCTACATTCAACATTTCTGATATTATTCTAAGGTCTGATGTTTTAACCGGGCTACCTCTGAACCTTCTCTGCAGGCTTTCTGTGGGAACTCTTTTGCTCCTCTGTCAACACCTCATCTGTCTTTATATCTGTGCATGCAGACAACACTAAGAAGCTTTTCCCTAACCTGTTATCCTGTCTGTTATACACTGCATGTTATAGTCTTGTCTTCATGGAGACTTCTCAAGAGCTGCTGAAGATGAGCCCATGGCACTGACCACCTGTAGACACTGAAATTATAAAACCAACCCTAAATGATATACATGTAACCCTACTTTTGGCTACCTACTTCACTGATTCCATTAGAAGTTTTCTAATGGAAAATAAGCAAAAATATTGCCTTCACTCTATTATTTAAAAATACTGCTTTCCCCCTCTCTTTTAAAACAGATAGTAGGTAACTCTTAAAGACACTTAGAGAAGATTGTCCTATGTGAATACAAGTGGTAGCAATCACATTAAATGTTCTTTTTATTCTACATACAGAATGGATAATTCATATTAATATCCAGTTTTGTTTCCTCTTGAAAACATAATAAGCATTTAAGTTATATGTCTATCTTTAGAAGGTCTATTAGATAATCTATTAGATATTGAATTGGTATAAACATTTTATGTTCTTAAATTGTACGCTGATAATTGGTTTCTGAGATTATCTGCAAATATCACTTATATTCAGAGAGATGGTATGGTGGAAAAATGACCAGATAGGCTGGCCATGCAAAGATGAGATTCAAGAACTTACTTGTTGGTTTATTCAATTAGCACCTACCGCTAAGTTTGAAGACCTTCGAGTCTTATTTTTCTTCTGTTCAAATTAAGAGGTGAGACTAGACTTTTCAAAGCACCTACAAGCTCTAAGATTCTACATGACTCTAATAGTGAGATGTTATGTGAAACATCATTTGTTACTATTAATATATTTAGAGCGCTCAATTTCTAAAGTCAATAATTTAAAAAATTATGTTGTTCAGTGACTCAGTTAACCTTTAACTTGCAACAGCTACTTCCTTTCTAAGGTAATTAGAGGGGGAAAATCTCAACATTAATTATTTTATTATCTCTAATCCAACACATCCTATTTCCTTAGTAGCTTGATAGGCATCAATAAGAGCGTATTCATGGACAAAATTTCCTGCTGGATGGACAGTCTGCCTTTGCTTTCAACCTACACTGAATGCAGCTTTACCCTCTTTTCTTGGTTTTCCACTTTGCTCCGACAATCTCAATTTCTAAACAAACCAACCAACCCTTCGCTATGAAAGGGGAACTTGTACAGTGCAAAGGACCTTCAAGAACACTGGATTTTTTCTTTTTTCTTCTTTTTTTTAAATAAATCAGGCTCTAATTAACCAACTCATTTAAAAAGTAAAGAAATACACAGTCTATTTCTAACCTCACTTCATTTCCAACCGGCACATTTTTCACTCCATATCGCTGGTCAGTGGCTACCAAAAATAAAAAAAATTCAAGAGATCCTCCCATCCTCTTTAAATGCTCAACAGTGCATTTGCTTTTCACAGTATCATTTTGCCCATAAGAATAAAATCTGCATTATTTATTTGGTGACACATCTGTCTCTCACTTCACTGTCATCTCTTTCTCAATCCAAGCTGATTGTACTCCACTTCTACGAGCATCAACAGACAGGCATTTGAATCCTCAAACACTACTACCTTAAATGACTTTTGGCAGGAAAGGTAAGTAATTTCTCTGTGTGACTCAGCTTTAGTTTCCTTTTCTGTAAAAGTGGTGCCTACCTCATAGGGTCATTTTAAGGATTTAATAAGTTAATGAAAAAGTGAAAATGAAAGTCGCTCTTTGCCACCACAAGGACTGCACAGTTCATGGAATTCTCCAGGCCAGAATACTGGAGTGGGCAGCTGTTCTCCAGGAAGCTCTTCTCCAGGACATCTCCAGGGGAAGATCTTCTCTAGGGGATCTTCCCAACCCAGGGATTGAACCCCAGTCTCCCACATTGCAGATGGATTCTTTACCAGCTGAGACACCAGGGAAGCCCAAGAATACTGCAGTGGGTAGCCTATCCCTTCTCCAGGGGATCTTCCCAACCCAAGAATTGAACAGGGGTCTCCTGCATTGCAAGCGCGTTCTTTAGCAGCTAAGCTACCAGGGAAGAGCTCTGGGAACCAGACACACAGAAATGTTCAACATATGTTAGCTAGGATGATAAATGATACTGTTTCAGGATCTCTAGCTATGGCAATTCTAAGTCCCGGTTACTAGGGCTACAAAAATTTTTAGCAGTTTGAACATAAATTTTGACAGTAATTGTTCATATTTAAAACACACATAGTCTTTGACTCTGTAAGTCTATTCAGGAACTTAGCCTATGATTACACTTGCACAGATACATATTACAAAGATTTGTTTCACTGCAGAACTATTTGAATTAGCAAATAAAGTTAACAAGTATATGAAACGGGAGTGGTTGAATAAACTACTTTGTAGCAGTAGCAAAGAATGAAGTAGAGTTGACCAAGTAGTGACTTCCCTGATGGTCCAGCAGTTAAAACTTCACTTTCCAGTACATGAGGGTGTGGGTTCAATCCCTGGTCAGAGAGCTAAGATCCCACACACCTTGTGGACAAAAATAAAAAACCAAAACATAAAATATAAACAATATTATAACAAATTCCAAAAAGACTTTAAAAATGAGTCCCCATCAAAAAAAAAAAAAAAAAAAAAGACCAAGTATATTATGAAGGGAAAAGTGATTCAAAATATGATCTCCAATCTATAGAAAAAATATATACACTACACACAAACATTTCTGGAAACAGACAAAATATAACAACGGCTACCCCTGGCTAGCAGGGTAGTAGAAAAAGTCTCTTATTTATAAACTTCTGTACAATTCACACTTTCATTTTACTAAGAACAAGGGCTATTTTCACAATTAAAATAGGAGTTTGAAAGCATCAGTTTGAAAGTTCTGTTAGGACAAGAGCTCTGCTTTTTCTAATGTTCTGTATTATATGAACTATATCCGGTCAAGACTGTGCAACATGTGGGGTGTGTCTGTTCTCCATCACCAGGGCACCCTTCTGCTCCCTACAGAAAATTATTTTACAACATTGCTCTAAGTATTTCTTCTTACTGGATTCTCTATTTCTATTAACCCTAATATCAGCTACAGACAAAGAAACTGTGTGATCTGAGATAAGGTTTGCATACCTGAAGCACGCTAACACATTCTAAAATTTCCACACTTATTATGTTGCAATTTCTTGGTAGCATCAGAAGTTTTTAGTAATATAAGTGGGTCTCAAAGTGCAGTTTAAGTATTAAGTCTTAATGTAAAGAATATTTCTTTTGAAATTACCACAGGACAAATTTTTAAAAGGATCAAGTAACAATATGTAAGAACTGGTATTGTTTTTTCTCTAAGATCCTCTTAGAAGGCCCAAAACAGGCTGTGCAAAGGTCAATCAATTGTAAAGGACACACTCTGTGGTTGTTCCCTAGACCACAAATCACAGACTGGAGCAACATGCACTTGGCCAACTAAAGCCATTAATCTCCATTCAGTTACAAACCCATGAGGTTCTTGGATAATACTTGGTAGGAAAGAAAGACACTCACCATTTAGATTGGCTAAAAATCTTCTAGTGATACACAATAGTACCATCAACTGAAAAACAGTAGGCTATATTAAGGGTTAACTAAATGAATCTCGATAGCAGAAAGGTACTGCTTCATATGATGCAAAGTAAACTTCATTCTGACAATGTTCATTACAGGACAAAGGCAACTACATACTAATAAAACCTGTTCCACTTTTAAAGAAAATGCTATTAGAAAACATGTTCACTATGATCGTACAGGTTCAAGAAATTCTATCCCTTGTTAAGGATCAGAATAGTCACCTGTTGCATTGAATTGTGATTCCTATTCTGGATTTAATGGGCTCAGCCCCATAGACTAATCAATACAACAGCTGTTAAATAAATTCACTCTATACCTTGAATTTTTATAGAAATCTAGGCAGAAAGGGACAGACAGGTCAAAATTTCATTCTTAGGTGTGTCTCCATGGTGTGTGGCATCTATTAAACTCAAATGAATGATAGGAAACAGATACCAACATGGGTGAGAGGAAGAGCAGGTAGGATGGAAGAGGGGAAAATATTTTGTGGACAGCCTTGCTAATAACTTCTGCTATCTGGATAAAACACAAGCTGGAATCAAGATTGTCGGGAGAAATATCAATAACCTCAGATATGCAGATGACAGCACCCTGATGGCAGAAAACGAAGAGGAACTAAAGAGCCTCTCGATGAAGGTGAAACAGGAGAGTGAAAAAGCTGGCTTAAAACTCAACATTCAAAAAACTAAGATCATGGCATCCTGTCCTATCACTTCATGGCAAATAGATAGGGAAACAATGACAGACTTTATTTTCTTGGGCTCCAAAATCACTGCAGATGGTGACTGCAGCCATGAAATTAAAAGACGCTTGCTCCTTGGAAGAAAAGCTATGACAAATCTAGACAGCATATTAAAAAGCAGGGACATTACCTTGCCGATAAAGGTCCATCTAGTCAAAGCTATGTTTTTTCCAGTAGTCATGTACAGATGTGAGAGCTGGACCATACAGAAGGCTAAGTGCCAAATAATCGATGCTTTTGAACTGTGGTGTTGGAGAAAACTCTTGAGAGTCCCTTGGACTGCAAGAAGATCAAACCAGTCAATCCTAAAGGAAATCAGTCTTGCATATTCATTGTAGGGACTGATATTGAGGCTGAAGCTCCAATACTTTGGCCACCTGATACAAAGAGCCAACTCACTGGAAAAGACCCTGATGCTGGGAAAGTTTGAAGGCAGGAAGAGAAGGGGATGACAGAGGATGAGATGGTTGGATGGCATCACCGACTCAATGGATATGAGTTTGAGCAGGCTCTGGGAGATGGTGAAGGACAGAAAAGCTTGGTGTACTGCAGTCCACAGGGTTGCAAAGATTCGGACACAACTGAGTGACTGAACAACAACAATCTTTCCCTTCTAGCTCAACAGTACTAGTATAATTATGTTAAGTCGCTCACTCAGTCGTGTCCGACTCTTTGCGACCCCATGGACTGTAGCCTGCCAGGCTCCTCTGTCCATGGGGTTTCCCAGGCAAGAATACTGGATTGGGTTGCCATTTCCCTCTCCAGGGAATCTTCCTGACGCCGGGACTGAACTCATGTCTCCTGCTTGGCAGGCATCCCAGGTGGCTCAGTGGTAAAGAAAGCAGCTATAGATAACACTTAAAGAGAGTGGGCCCTGCCATGTCTCAGTAACACTTCATTTACAAAAACAAGCTATTGGCCAGATCTGACCCATGGCCATGGTTTGCCAACCTCTGTGCTAGGTTAAGCTCGACTCTCAAGAGGGTGGGAGTACATCAAAATCCTCAAAATTCTTACTTGATCACCAACTGTTTGCCATGCTTTCTTCTCTCCTCGAAGCCACTCTATGTCCAGTAAACCCCAGTTTAAGTTCGGATGAGCACATAAACTATGTGGGATTTGCCCAGTAATGTGCACTTATGCAAGAGATGAAACAGACCCTGAAAAGTCTACCTTCTTAGCAAGCTTGCTGCTTCCTGCAATCTCATTTTTTAAAAATAGCACAGAATCATTGGGTCTTTTAAATCCTGATATTTGCCTCCAACTCCTCCCCTCTTGCTCTTCTTTCATCAGGAAAAGAAAATCCAGTAGGTCCACAAACTTGCATTCCTGAGACAGTTGCTTTACTCAGTCCTTCCAACCCTCACCTCTGACCCCTAGCAGTGGGCTGAAACTATATCCTATGTCTGAAGTTTGCCAAACTCGGGCAGCTGGTTTCAAAAAGTAATTCCCATGTTGTCACAGTTCAAGAGAGTCATGTGGTTCCTGGGACTGCCAACCCTAGTTACATTTTTTGCCCATGGCCACAATTACACATAAAACGTAACTGCTGCCAAAATCCGGTTGGGCCCACACAAGAACGATTACAGAACAGCAGCTTCTTCATCCGCCAGGAAATCCAACACCTCCTCCTGAGCCTCAGAATGTCAGTCATTTTCTAGAAAGACTGGAGGGTGACTAGCCATAGCAGGAGCTTTCGTATTTCGCATTTAGAATCACAGGAGAGGAGCAAACGTTCTTCTTCACTTCTCCTCATGCTATAAAACATCTGCATGTTTGTAAGGCAAGCCATCACGTCATTATATCGCTATGTCTTTGACCCTGGAGACACTCTAGTTTGAGTTTCTCCTCACAGGGATTCCTTTCAGAAGGTCACCGGCAGGTGATCGATCGTGTGTTCTCTGAGAGAAGGCTTCAAGGGCTCAGAGTTGTTTGGAACCAGCATTCTCACTGACTGTCAGAAAACTCACCTCATTCTGAACTGGCAGATGTCTCCTTGTAACTCCAAGAACTTGTTGGCCTTAGTTTTGCCCTTGGGAACTATACGGACTAAGTCTAATTTCTCCTATGAGCAATAACCCAGCAAATATTTAATTGATTCAAAAAAAAGCTATTATGTCCTCCCAGAGTCATCTCCTAACCAGGCCAAAAGTTCTCCAGTGACTGAACAGCAAACGTTTATCTTCCTCAATTCATTAAAAAAAAAAAAAAATCTCAAAATTTCCATATGCTCATCACACTCTCATATCTGCTACTTGGAAAAATAACTCCGATATAAGCCATCTGAATTCCTATGAAAGGAATGTGCTTGCCAGTGATGCTCAACTCTACACAGTCTCTGCTGAGAGGGCTTCTGAGATAGATAACTGGGCAGAACGAATGTCTCTGCAAGAGGAAAGAGAACAAGTTCTTGCTTTCCTGATGGACCACAACAAGTGACCTTTTTGACTTAGAATAAAAGATACATGAAACAAAGGTAAACATGGACAGTCTGTATTTTATCAAGCACACATACTTTAACAAAGTTTGCCATAAACCCAAGAGTAAAATCAGTTTTCTTCTCATAAGATTGAGAACATGTCATCTCTAAAACGTAACTTGACAGAAATGAAGTAGGACCCAGGCTCACTGATTATACATATGCTCCTTTCCTGTACATCCACCTCTTCAAACATCATAGGAACTTCTTCCATGTATGAAGCTTGACCCCTCTTCTGACCTCCTGAGTTCTGCTTCTTCCCTTGCTCTAGGGGATGCAGGTATAAAGTTCAGTAAAACTGATAGGCAAGGCATGCTTTCCCAGACAGGGCTAGACACTATCATATCATGTACTCATTTAAAATATGATTAAAGATCTCAAATTACTTAAAGCAAGGTAGCCCCGTATCAATTCTAAGTTTAAAATTCTGCATTGACAAAGGATGATTTTTTTAAAGTAAAATGGCATGATTTTGGCATGACTCAAGTCAAAGATTTTGTTGAACTCATGGGTAAATGAGAGAGAAACAGTAAGACGTTACAACAGGTTCAAAAGAAAATTTGTTAGCAAAGATATATAGACATTAATTTACAAATAGATGCAAAACTAGACAATAGGGCAATAAGCAACTGCATCAGACACAAAGACATTTCAATGGACAAGAACATTTGCACTGTGATCAGTTTTTTGTTTTTGTTTTTTTTATTAAAAACAATCTGCAGATTTGTTAAATAGCTCAAAAATAGTGAAAAGTAGAGATTACTCTGAAGAGTGCTATAGACAGAACATTCAGTATTTTTTTTTTCTGGCATTTCAATGAAACCACACTTTGGCAAAATAAAAGATGACTAGTACTTCCTGGTTGAAGAGCACACAGTCTACAAAGGTGTAATGTAGAAACCAAGCTGTATGACTAACACCTTGCACCAGACTCACCACATCTAAATTACACAAATGCTTGTGTGTGCATGCCCAGTCATACCCTATGGACTGTAACCTGCCAGGCTCCTCTGTCCATGGGATTCTCCAGGCAAGAATACTGGAGTGGGTTGCCATTTCCTTCTCCAGGGGATCTTCCTGACCCAGGAATTGAACCTGCATCCCTTATATCTCCTGGATTGGCAGGCAAGTTCTTTACCACTTGTGCTACCTGGGAAGTCCAAAGTTTTTGCTGAAGAACATCAACCCCATCCTTACCACTACACTTCAGTTCTGCCTGCTTCCACTGCCTTGCCTAGTCTGTGTGGTATGGTTTCTATTTATGCATCTCTGAGACTGATTTGAAACCGCACAGAGTCTTGGCCACTGGACCACCAGTGAAGTCCCCTGGAATACATCTAGGAAATTTCTTTCACTCCTCACCAAAAACAAGTGGTCAACTCAGTGAGTTTAGACCCACTCCCCAACTCCACAACTCCCACCCCCAGCCAGAAAGAAAACTACACTTGACCACTATTAAAAAAAATAAAAAAATCAGGTTTGTGCTACTTCTCAGCCAGCTATCACTTTTATTCTCTCCAAAATTAAGAGTGCCACTTTAAAGACATCTAGTCTCTCTGTGGGAACAGCAGCAATGAAACAAAGAGTAACAGTGTGACTTCAACAGTAAGGAGACCAGCTGCATTTCTTAAACAGCTCAGGGGCCCAATCTGTTCCAACACCCTCTTCTTTCCTGAAGAAGTCTTGGCTGACCTTACAGAACTGAAATCTTACAAGTCACATGCTGCAGGATCCTTAGGGAAAATGCATTTCATGTGCTAATATAGCTGAGAAAACAGCCACAATCTTCACCTAGAACTAAAAGCTGAGACTTTACAGCCCATTTCCCAAACTACAAGATATTTATTCATTTATTTTAACAAGTCAGTTTTTTGGCAAAGTACTTCATGGCATGGAAAATGACTGGAGCCTAAACATCTCAATCAGTGTAAATCCAACATCTGAAGCCAATTTTAGATGACAATTTCCCTTCATTTTCATGGCATAGAAAAAGAAAAAGGCTCCGATTATTATTTTCAGAAATGACACCAGCCCACACTTCCCTGCTGTCTATGACACAAAGGTGTGCAATGACTTAAAACAAATTACTTCTGTGTAGCTTGTTAAGAGCAGAGTCTTTGACCCACATTTCATCTGGGAGTGCTATAGACCCAAGTACGATTTAGTCCAGCTGGTTGGTAAATTAACATGTGTGGACACACACCACTAAACCCTCATGCAGTGTGGAAATCCAATCAGTGGTGTCAGTGGCCTTTGTTGCCTCACATCTTGCTACCAGATTTGCTACCAGACCAGCCTTTCAGAAAGCTGTAAAGCAGGTTTTGATGTTCTGTAACCTGCTCTTGGGAAAACAATCAAAGTGTGTTTATGATTTACAGTATAACACTTAACACGAGACCATAAAGAGAGGACTTTGGAAAATAGTAATTAAACTATGAAGAGAATTGGGGGAAACAGTGAGCCCATAAAGGCATGTTCCATTCAGCGAAGCATTCTCAGGATGCCTGTGAGAAATGCTATGGCAGGGTTAACTGTCTCCTGGAAGGAGAGTCATAACTGTATTTCTGGATTTAAGTCATCACTGACTCTTTAATTCAGAGTACAACTGAATTAATAACAGCAATTTTGTGGAACAAAATAAAAAGCCCAGAGATAAATCCACACACATATGGACACCTTATCTTTGACAAAGGAGGCAAGAATATACAATGGAGTAAAGACAATCTCTTTAACAAGTGGTGCTGGGAAAACTGGTCAACCACTTGTAAAAGAATGAAACTAGATCACTTTCTAACACCGCACACAAAAATAAACTCAAAATGGATTAAAGATCTAAATGTAAGACCAGAAACTATAAAACTCCTGGAGGAGAATATAGGCAAAACACTCTCTGACATAAATCACAGCAGGATCCTCTATGATCCACCTCCCAGAATACTGGAAATAAAAGCAAAAATAAACAAATGGGATCTAATTAAAATAAAAAGCTTCTGCACAACAAAGGAAAACACAAGCAAGGTGAAAAGACAGCCTTCTGAATGGGAGAAAATAATAGCAAATGAAGCAACTGACAAACAACTAATCTCAAAAATATACAAGCAACTTATGCAGCTCAATTCCAGAAAAATAAACGATCCAATCAAAAAATGGGCCAAAGAACTAAATAGACATTTCTCTAAAGAAGACATACGGATGGCTAACAAACACATGAAAAGATGCTCAACGTCACTCACTATTAGAGAAATGCAAATCAAAACCACAATGAGGTACCACTTCACACCAGTCAGAATGTCTGCGATCCAAAAATCTGCAAGCAATAAATGCTGGAGAGGGTGTGGAGAAAAGGGAACCCTCTTACACTGTTGGTGGGAATGCAAACTAGTACAGCCACTATGGAGAACAGTGTGGAGATTCCTTAAAAAATTGCAAATAGAACTACCTTATGACCCAGCAATCCCACTGCTGGGCATACACATTGAGGAAACCAGAATTGAAAGAGACACGTACCCCAGTGTTCATCGCAGCACTGTTTATAATAGCCAGGACATGGAAACAACCTAGATGTCCATCAGCAGATGAATGGATAAGAAAGCTGTGGTACATATACACAATGGAGTATTACTCAGACGTTAAAAAGAATACATTTGAATCAGTTCTGATGAGATGGATGAAACTGGAGCTGATTATACAGAGTGAAGTAAGCCAGAAAGAAAAACACCAATACAGTATACTAACACATATATATGGAATTTAGAAAGATGGCAATGACGACCCTGTATGCAAGACAGCAAAAAAGACACAGATGTGTATAGTGGACTTTTGGACTCAGAGGGAGAGGGAGAGGGTGGGATGATTTGGGAGAATGGCATTGTAACACGTATACTATCATGTAAGAATCGAATCGCCAGTCTATGCCCGACGCAGGACACAGCATGCTTGGGGCTGGTGCACGGTGATGACCCAGAGAGATGTTATGGGGAGGGAGGTGGGAGGGGGGTTCATGTTTGGGAACGCATGTACACCCGTGGTAGATTGATGTCAATGTATGGCAAAACCAATTAAAAAAAAAAAAAGGCAATTTTGGCAAAGAAAGAGAAAAGCATCCATTGGAAGATGTCACTGTCTCAGAAATGTCTAAATGTGAGGATGTGGGCAAACAGAGCTTAGAAACTGAGGAAACATAAACCGCCTTTCCTTACATATGGGGACAGATGAAAGGATGGCATCCTAAGACTGCTCCAGTCAATGTTGATCCACAGTACACTGAAGAATAACAAGAGAGTTTAAGACACTAACTTAAAGTTGGTATTCTTCAGTAGACTTTCTACTGCAACCCGTTTCTTGTTCCACATGTTACTCAGTTTCTGGAGTGTAAGAATCTGGAGAACCCCACACAGAAGTTATTAGCGGCACATTCTTACACTGGGAGCTCAAAGCTTATTCCTACTTCTCAAGGGGAAGAAGCTCTGAAATGCACCAACCATAACATGGATTTAATAACGTTAGGTGAGCTAGAGCTATTAGTGAAAAGAATGAAATCTATAAGAAACTCAAGAAAAGTGGCTTTCTTCCCTTCTTTGATCTCTCATCCAAAGTTCATACTTTCTTCTACTGATGTCTTTCCTAATCCTGTCTCCTGGAGCTGCTGAAGTCAGGCTGACTTGGGGTGGTGTTTTATGAAAGTAAGTGTCATAGGACCTACAGAATCTGAAGAGAACCAGGGAGAGACCCAAGGGAAAGAAGCATGGTAGGGGACACTTATGTACAACCATAATCTAGGCACAACAGGAACCTTCAAGAGCAAGGAGGGTATATAACTATTACACGTGCTACATTCTCCTATCATGTGTGATGGCAGACAGTGCTAATCAATTACCACACTATTTGTATTGAGGTTATTTATAACCTCCAAATGCTTCTCGAAGCCCTATGGGCTTCAAGCCCTCGTTGTTTATACAGTTGGTAATTAAGATAAATCTTTTTGCCATCTCTGCTTGGAGTTATTCACAGTGAACTCCATTAACCAAGAAGGAAGCCACAGTCCAAAGAAAAACTGACACAGAGGAGGAATGTTGGTCTGGACTGTCTCATGAGCTACATGTCCCTGGGCTGGTGATAACCAGAACAGGAGGCTAGTTCTGGATTCTCATGTGTGAGATATAGTGATACTCCTTTCCAGAGATGCAGTGATTGCTGAGAACACTCGTTCAGTGTGCAATTCTATACTTGTAGATTGCAGAATTTTGGAAACGCAATGGACCAATACCTATGTGCTTCAACACAGAGGCAAGGGGCTCAAAGGGTCTCACAGAGTTGCATTTAGAACCCTGGTTCCACAATGGTACTGTTGACAAGTATTCTATGACAAAGAGTGAGAGCTCCAAGATTGTCATGTATTCCAAACTCTGCAATCAACACATGATGGAATGTGTCCTGCAGCTGAGCTGTCAAAAGGAATCTGCTTAACAATTAAGATTTGGAAGCCAAAGATAGCTGCTCTCTGGTAGCTGAGAACAACTGCTCTCCCAAGATCTCCAGGCAAACCCACAGCTCCAAGTCTCTTCCAGAGACTGGAGCAGAAGCAAGAGTGTTCTTCCCACAGCACAGCACAGATGCAGGCATGAGGGACAAGAACAGAGTGAAAGCTGTGGGGCTTGCTTCTTTAGCCCCCATTCCAGAGGGGAAAATAGAGCTCCACAGGACACACAAGCCCCACACCCCCCATGACTCCATGTTAACTGGTTTGTCCAGCCAAGATACCTTACTTTGTCTCAGCTATATGTTGCCTATTCATTTTCACTGTTGTTTGAAAGACGGTAAGTGAGTGCAAAACACAGGGTCATTCTCTCCCTCTGTCCACCACCCTGGTGTTCTCTAATTAGAGGGGAAGCAAGGCCTTGGATGAAGGGTGTCCCTCACTGAAGAAATATAAGTACGAGGAAGCACAAAAGAGAGATGCTATCCACAGAGCAGATACATATTCACCGTTTTCACAAGGCTGCAAAGAACAAAGCAGAGTGAAGAATCATAGATTGAAGAACCAGCAATCTCCAAATCTGTGAACTGACTTACTTGTACGTGGAAACCACCTCCGACTGTAGGCAGGGAGGACAGACAAATATAGAGTTACCCATCTCACTTTCTCAGTATCTGCAGGAATTGTGGAGTACAAGAAAGGGGAGAGGCTCTTATAATTTGTATGGAGAGATGTCCCAGAAAAGGGTGCTTTGGTTAGAAGAAAAGAGAGAGACCAGTTGTGTGCTTTTCCAGCCACTGAGCCTGTTTGTGCAGACATGCTGGTTTTGCACCTGCACTTCAGTCACCCTCCAGGGAATTGGCGGAGGCCTCAGAGGAACTTCCTGTGCTTGCTGATGGCATATATCAGTCAAGAGCTGGCTAAAGATGGAAACACAGCTTCCCCGGCTCTGGACCTGAGGGTGCTCAGAGGTCTAGAGGAGAGGAAGAGTGAGCCACACACAGAGCGGTTTCCTTTGTAGTCAAACCAAATAAACAGAATGCTGAGGGAACTGTCCATTTTTAGGTACTTGTAACATTTTGTACTTTGGTCCAGCTTTATGGATATTTGAATGGAATGCTTTCATTCTCTAAACTTTGGGTTTTTCTTTTTCAAATGAAATGTTTACTTTCTACTCCAGGAATTTGTACTCTAATTTGATTTGCTAAGCTATACGAGAGAAAACTGAAGAACTTTAATGACAGTATCTTGTACCCAAAACATTCAAACTTATGTAAAGTGATTGATCAGGGTATACAAACACTAGTTCCACCCCCTCCAACAATACCAAGCCCTTGGATGGTTGACGACTATTTGCTTCAGGTAGAAACAATTACAAGCACTTTGGAGAGCAATCAAAGGTGAAAATGTTCAAACCAGGCAACACAGTAATTACATGTCTAGGTGCCTACCCTAGAGAAATTTTTGAACATATACATAAGGATGTTTGTTGCAATTTTCTTTTTAAATAATGAAAACTTGGAAACAGATATTATTCAAAGAGGGATAAAAATAATTAAGCTGTGCCATGTTCATATAATGAAACATTATATGGCAGTTAAAATGAAGACATACCATATATTGTCAATGGATACATACATTCAGAGAAAGAAATATATATGGGCAAAGGAAAACATATCACCTTCAGAATAGAGGTCACCTTTGGGTTTCAACAATGTTTATCACATTTTATTTCTTTCTTAAAAATCCACGGTATTAAAAAACTTAGCATTTGTTAAATGCAGGTGTTTATTATATTTTATATGTTTTTGCATATAAAAACATTTCACACACACACAAGAATAATCAACCAGGATAAACTAGTTTATCACACGACTGAGGAGAAAGTTATTAGAAGTTTGCTAGTTTTCATTTTTTAGAAATTTTAGAGAATATCAATTTATTGCAAGCCAGAAAGTCCACCCTGGTAATTAAGTTTAAGACTTCTAACAGGAGGGAGGTGGGAGGAGGGTTCATGTTTGGGAACGCATATACACCCGTGCTGGATTCATGTCAATGTATGGCAAAACCAATACAGTATTGTAAAGTAAAATAAAGTAAAAATAAAAATTTAAAAAAATAAATTAAAAAAAAAAGACTTCTAACAATAACAGCCACTGTGGAAAACAGTATGGAGTCTTCTCAAAACACTAAAAACAGAACTATCATATCACCCAGCAACTCCATTCTTGCGGATATATCCAAAAGAACCAAACACACGAATTCGAAAAGATACATGCACCTCAATGTTCATGGCAACGTTATTTATAACTTCTAAGATATGGAAACAACTCAAGTGTCCATCAACAGATGAGCAGATAAAGAAGATGTGGTATACACAGCAGAATACTACTCATTCATAAAAAATAATGAAAATCTGCCATTTGCAACAGCATGGATAGAACTTGCAGGGCATTACGCTAAAGTGAAATAGGTCAGACAGAGAAAGACAAATACTGTATGGTATCACTTACATGTGGAATCTAAAAAATACAACAAACTAGTAAATATAACAAAAAAGAAGCAGACTCATAGATGTACAGAACAAACTAGTGGTTACCAGTGGGGAGAGGGAAGGGATAGGGACCAGGCTGGGTAGGAGATTTAGAGGTACAAACTACTATGTATAAAATAAATTATAAGGATATACTGTATATCCCAGGGAATATAGCCAATATTTTATAATAACTATAAATGGAGTATAACCTTTAAGAATTCTGAATCACTACATTGTACACTTGTAACTTCTGTAGTAATACACATCAACTATGCTTCAATAAAAAGACTCCTAATAGTAACAGTATCTGCTACTTTGTTGAAACATTCTTTTATTATTTCCTTAACACTGACATTTTGTTTTATTAGCTTAGTTTCAGAAATCATACAGCTAGAATGCACTATTAGATTATAATGCTGCAACTTTGAACAAAGTTTGCTGCTGAGCAGCGAACTTGTGAATCCGGTTCATTTTGACCTAATAAGTTACTCATTTGTGAATATTGACTCGTTTAATGGAACCTCTTGATGTTGTGTACTACTAAGGGACTTTTCCCCACTGCAAAAATAACAGTTGCAATGTTGTCATCTAAAAATATGCTTTAATTGTTTTATGTTGAAAACTGAAGATATTTACTAACCACTTGCCTTTCCTAGGCCACAAAGAAGGAAGCTTAATTTAACAACACAGCTTGACCCACATACATGTCCACTCCCCAGAGTTTAAGTAGTGTTCACGACTGCTTGCCAGGCAAGCCCAATGATGAGAGCATCTCCACTGGTTACCCAAGGTCAGCAGGGACTGAGTGCTGCAGTGACATGTGGGTGAAAGTAAGAAGGAAGTGGAGTGGAATTTGACTTCCTTTTCGCCTCCATTATCCAAGACATAAATTAAGGATGCTCCTGAAATCAGATTCAAGGTTCTACTCAGAAGTTAAGGGACAGCCCCATTGATCAGTAAGGCAAAAAATCCCTAGAACTTCTTAATTAAATGGGGACCCTCTTTAACAATTTCTGACACTCACAATAAAGACTTTCTTGGTCTTTCCCCTTATCTTCACAATGTACTCTCCTACCTTACTATCTCCACCTTGAGATGTCCTGTAAGAAACTAAGGGAGAGGTGCTGTTCTAAGAAACCCAGGTATCATTATTTATGAATATGGACCTGAATCTCTGGCTAGCATGAGTGTGAACGAACAGAAACTCAGTCCATACCAGTATTTCAATTACTGTCACCATCACTGACATTATCAGCTATAACATTAAGATTGCCATGCCCCAAGTTCTCTGACAACTTCAAAATCGTATTTTCTCAATTTTCACAACAATTTTATGAATCTGACCTCACTGTATAGAGAAGACAGAAATGAGCTGTTAAGAAATATGCCCCAAGTCACACAGCTAGCTAATAAGTGGGGTACCCTGCCTTCTCAGATTACCCTTTAGATGGACTTTAACTATGCAAAGTCTTTCTTACAGTTATTACTTTGCTTCTATTTATGATGGAAAAAACAGTCAGTCACACTATGCTGAAGTTTAGAACAACTGCAAGGGGCAAAATTTAGGAAAACTTCAGGCAGATCCATTAATGGAAAAGCTGTTGGAGGCAATCCACCCCAGGGGAGGTGGGGAGTCCTCTCACTGGTAGTATCTCTAGACTGAAAAACAGAGAACTCTACAGAACTGGAGGGCTACATCCCAACAGAAGAATCCAGAAACTGTTCACTCACTTCACCAAGTACCAAAGAAGAAAGACAGATATGCTTTGGTTCATTCTATGGGCAAGTTTGTTCTCCACTTCTTCGTTGAGCTGAGTCAATGTTAATGACAACGCAAGCTATGAGTTCAGGACCACCTGGCCACCCCACAGCAGGAGTGGTAGTAGGCACAGCTGGGATGGTAGCACTGGTGACACTGGAGGAAAAACTGCACCCCGAATGATATTATTAGACAAAGAGATTACAGGAAGAGGAGATAAGCAAATCCTCAGGAACCACCTGCCTTTGACAGGGACACAACTTTGGTTTAAGGGCTGCCAGACAGAGAGAATTCATGAATTTTGGACTCCAATTCTGAAAACTGGTGCTCATTTTGATACACTGGCTTTTGTAACAAAAAGAAAATAAAGACAGAAAATGGGGCATTGGCTATGAGATTATGCTACTTAGGGAGAAAGGGCCATGAGAAACAGTGTCCCTTCAGCGGACTTCTCGGCAAAAAGCTGAGGCCATTTCATCAGGACCAAGAATCATCACGCTTTCAGTCACCGCTGGAGGAGTAAATAAATAAAGGGCCCCTGAGCTAAAGAAAAAAAGAAAAAAAAAAAAACAATTCCAGAGTTGTCCTGACAACACAAGCACTGGTTATATTTTAAATGATATTTATTTTTCCTCCTAATTTCAAAGAGAAATATGAAGTGGCTTTGCAATGTTCAAGTTGTCTAGGCTGAGCCAATTGCCTACAGGTTTCAGGGAGGGCAAGCCACAAGAGATTCTTATGGGGAAGATGCGCAGGGTGGAAGCGAAGCCGCAGCCATTTTGTAGTTTATAGGCACTGCCCTTTATCAGCTGGCTCACCTCATTGGTGTGAATCAGTAGGCAGGTATACAACTGCTCCACCTTCTCCTGGATCCTCCTCCAGCTTCTCCTTTGCTGGGGTGTGTGTGTGTGTGTGTGTGTGTGTGTGTGTGTGTATGCATGTGCGTGTGTGTGTGCTGACCTCCATGACTAATGGCTCAGGCTTCTGCAGGACACCCAGTCCAGGGTCAGCCAGTGGGACCTGCCACATGAGTCAGTCTGTCCCCGTAGACTCCAGCCTGTGCTTGTTCCCCTCTCTTTACATCCACCCTCCCTTCCAATTGCCTGCTCCAGGGACATAAAGCTCCAGCATTAGAAGCAAAGACAGTAGCTTTACAGGGAGTGCTTAGCTAGTTTCTGTGATTACATAAGGGTTAATCTCTTTGCATGTGATTTCCCCCAGCATGTATTTCTCTTAGGAGCCTCGCTTTTCTGACTGAAACCTGACAAACTATATTATACATATTTTTTAAAAAGAGCAATTTTATTTTTACTATTAAAAAAAAAAACTTATCCTAAGGTAGAAGTGAAAATAATGACTATTGGTACATTTGGGAAATATTTGTATAAAGAAAAAATAAATCAAAATAAACCCCACCCACGATACAACCAAACAACAGTTTCTGTCTGACTACTTCTATAGATATAGAAAGTTTCTTTTGCATATGTTTGATGGTACCAATTACAGTTTTATTTCTCTTGTTAAACCTTCATTTCATCCTGAGCAATTTCCCAGGTCTTCAAAATTTCTTTGAAAGCATGACTTTTCAATGGCAGCAGCAACCATACTGTTAGGGTTGCATCCTATAATATAATCATCCCCCTCCAAGTTGTTGACCATGACTGGCTTTCAGAGACAACACTGCAAAGAACACCCCACACGTAGTTCTTGGCCTGTATCTTTCATCACTACCATGAGATCAACTCCTGGAAAATGCATGTTCCAGGCTCTGGATACATATTATCAAATTATTTTGGTCACCATCTTTAGATCTATCAGCATCTCATACTTAGGCCAATGTTCAAAACATTTATTAACAGTATAACCTGGGTATCAGTGACTTGGAACTAATAATACAATGTGGGAACAGAGTCCTGCTGTCCCCTACCTGTCTTGCCAGGAGTTAGCCCTTGAGTCCCTAAATCATAAAGGAAGACTGGCTGGCCCTTGCGGGGAAGGTCAGATTGTCAGGAGAGTTTTTATTGGGAGGGCTTGAGGCAGCTGCTCTTTACCAACTAGAATTGGCCATATTGTGACCGACTCCACAGTTTCACTGCTATGGACACCAGGTGAATAGCCTGAGTTGGTGTTTTCACCTGACCTCTCTGGGTTGAATAAACCTCAGTTATTTCAATCTTCCCCTCAGCATCTTCATTTTAAGCCTCTCCATTGATTTCCTAACAAGTTCTAGAAACTGTGTTTAGTAAAGACCAGATTACCCAACAGTCTAAACTTGACTTTTAGGCACTGGCAGAAGGGATGAAGAACAAAGTACAAGAGGGAAACTGGACAGTGTGTGTGAACACAGCTCGGCTGCTGGAAGAGGAGCCCGTTCGAGATGATGGGATGAAAGCATGACATCAGCTCCCTTGCTGGCACAGCCCTGGAAGTGGTCACAATGATGAAGGAACTGTGTCTCCGTCACACACGAACACCCCAAGGCTTGGAGGCTCCTTCCTCTGTGCCCTAGGGTCTGCTTACCTTAGAATGGGGCTTATGGAAAGACCTGGCAGTTATTTGATGTCGTCTGCTTCTACCTGGACCATCCACTCCAGGAAATCCGACTTGTTTAATCACCTTCAGAATCACGCTAATATTCTGCCCCAGATACTCAGTACACATCAGGGTGACACACAAACCAACTAGCCCTTTGCCAACGGCACTGCTTCATTGGCTGAAACACCAGATCTGCAAAGCTTGTTGTTTTTTCACTGCTTCAGTCTGGGATTAAACACGCATCCTCACTTCTCACAGCCGGGGAATATGTAAACAAGGCAGGGAGTTTCAGAATCTAGTGATACCCACTCTCCTCCAGTTACTGTGCTTCCCTCATGTATTCTCAGAGAAGCAGAGTCAGAAAGAGAGGCCAGTCTTATTTCTGATCATTTTTAAGTCTGCCACATTCTGTAACCTTTTAGCACTTTAGGAGCACAAAGCCCAACTGGAATCCATTATCAGGCTGAAAACTCAATGGTAGGAGACCAAACCAGGTACTTCTAAAGAAGTCCAGAAACAGTTACAGATACCTAGTTTTCTCTCTCTCCCAAATCTCCAACATCTAGCAAAGTGGGCACCTGAAAACCTAAGGCTCATTCTACTGCATATTCAGATAATTACGGTAAAGAAGGACCATGCTAGTCGCTCAGTTGTGTCCAACTTTGGGACCCCATGGACTGTAGTCCGTCAGGCTCCTCTGTCCATGGGATTCTCCAGGCAAGAATACTGTAGTGGGTTACCATTTTCTTCTCCAGGGAAGAGGAGACCTAACTTATCCCTCTTTGCTTTCCACCAGGAGACTGGGAACAACCAGACCATTAACGTATCAACATTCCACTTCCTTGCTGTACAGCTGGTTTGTTTGACAGTCCTGTAGAAGACCGATGGTTCCTTTGTCTTTAATTCCACTACTAGCATATGTTCCCTTAAATCCCTGTTTTGATCAAACCGCTTCCTCCTTGTGCTCTGAATGCATCTGAAAGATCTTATGACCATTCACAATGCATTGCTTTTTTGTATGTGGTAAAGGAGAATTCCTTCTTGTGGAATAGACTGGGGAAGTGATCCAATAAGGATATGCAAACCAAATAAAGGAAGTGAATGAAAGGTACCAGGAGAATTCTCGGCCAGTTTTCCTTGATGTCTTCTGAACATGCCTAGCACCAGATCAGCACTTCCCACAAAGCTGAAAGGCTCAACTGCAGCCAAGACAAGGTTCTTGAGTGATTTAACTAAACTAGAGTCAAACAAACTCAGCAACACAGCAAAAACTCACCTTCTCCAAAGCTGACTTCAAAAGATACAGAAATGTAATATGGAGAATCCAGAGCCATTTACTTAAGCCTTGGCTTAGGGATCAGAAATACGTGGAGGAAACATTAGGTGCAGTCATCAAATTCTGATCTTTGCCTCAAATATCTGATGTTACTACAGCTCACAGCTTCTAATTCCATCCACTGACTTTGTGAACTCTGAAGCTCATGGAGAGGGGAAAAAGCATTTTCTGGACACTTTTAAGGACTGGTTAAGTGACACAATCACTGCAACTGCTCCTGTGAAGAAGTGTGACTAAAGAAGATTTCTGCCTGGGCTGGTAAGACTGCTGTTGCCATAATACAGTGTGTATCATCTTAGTTTCTCCTCTCTGAAGACCTACTCCTTACTTTTCCCAGGGTTTAACAATCATGTTAACAATAAGCAAATACAGCATGGCCAGATGCCTTTCGTGGTCAGATGGTTCATTGTTTAAAAAGCTTCAGTTTAAAATCCAAAAGATTGTTAACAGATGCAGTTTCTGGCTGAAGACTGGGAAAAACCTCACTTAAACAAAACAGCATGTTGTGATTGGAACTAAAAAGGGAATTACCTTTAAAGATAAGAACCACAAACATTTCCTATTCGAAAATACCCCCAGCTCCAACAGAGCCTTTCCTTGGACCTTTCGTAAAAGTTAAAAAAATTTGACAGTGGACTGCTGCATACGACAAACCATGGCTGACCAAACCACTCTAGTCATTTTTACGGACTTGTTTGGACTTTCAACAAGGCCCCAACATCCATCTCTTGCTCTCCCCCCAGATTACTTAATTAGGCAAAATTCCAATTAATTTCTTTCCAATTCTTTTAGCCCCAGAAACACTTCTGCAGCTTTCGTTTTGGCTTTGGAAATGGGTTTTCAATCAGAGGACTCGGATAAAGCTGTTTGAGAAATGAACACAGAGCTTGATAAGCAGATAGCCACCACTGGGACTCAAGTCTCTATTGGATGGAAAAGAGCCACTTGGCCAAGGAAGGCCAGGCCCCATCTTCAGTTCCCAGTGCCGTTTGTCTCCACAACTGCTGTGCACTTTTATGCAGAAAGCCTGCTTTTCCCCAGCTCTGTTTCTGTTGGCGCTCATGGACCCTTACTCTATGGCTTCACTATGTGTGAGAACATCTATGATGCTCTGAGTTCTAATCTTGAAAGATGGAAAGTCTGAAGGGGCCGTGGGGGTGTAGCTTTCCCTTGGCCTGAGAAATGGATGTGGTCAGGCTTGCTGGTGACAAGTCTGATTTGAAAAGGCTATACCCAAGAGACGGTCCAAGGAAAACAGTCTGTTCTTGGTGGTAAGGATGGCCACCGTGGGCTCCCTTCTGAGAACAGGCAACCCATCCTGAAGGAGGCCAGGTTCTCTGAAGACGGCCAAGCATCAGGCCCTTTTCATGCAAAGGGTTTTGTGTTTTCTTATTGTGTTATTTCTCTATTTATTACAGGGTCCCAAAAGGTCAGTTGTAGACCCAAAGCACAGCATAGTTTTAACAGTCTGAGAAGCTCTAATCAATAAAATCCTCAGTCAAGCCATTTTAAAGTGAGGCAGATCTATAAACTCCCAGGATTCCCCAAAGAGTTAAGATGGCTTTTCCACTCAGTCACACTATTGCTAAGTCATAAAGGGAATCCACGCTGCTGGAATGAAGCTAGCCGGAAAACTGCTTTCCCAAAGATCTGCACAATTGGGCCAGGTACTCGCAGGAAAAACCCATCCGTCAGGAAATGGGATTCCGAGGCCAGTGGCCACATCTACATCCACTCGCCTACAAAAAGCCAACCCCACCACGTACTTAGGAGACAAGCTCTGAAAGAGGATTTGATAGGCCAGGAAATTGAAAAATGAGCAGCAGCTGTGAGGCCAAGGTCGTTTCTATCCTCCAGGGCTTGCCGTTTCTAATCTAAGGGGCAGTAGTTTCCATGATTAACTTTCAATTGCCGTCAAGGGTGTAATAAAATCTGGGAAAGAAGAAAACTTTCCCTTCCGTGAGCTGCTCCCATTCTCCTGCCCCTTCCTCTCCTCTAATGCATATTCTCAATCTCCACTCCACGTTGCTTCCTAATTTTGAGGAAAAAAAATCTGCGCTCGTTTGAGCCAAAATAGACAATGTCCTCTGTGTACTCAGGCACTTAAGGATTTTTCTTTCTCAGTTGTAGGGGCCAGGTCTTGAAGGCAGCTGCCTGAAAAGTTCTCTTGTTTTCAAGACCATTCAACACTATTACTATCAGAACAGAGCACATTTTAATTTTCATTTTAAAATTATTTCCATTTAAAATCTCTTTCCTGAGCGATGACCCATCAGTTTGACAGAAGAGAGGTCTTCCCATTGGTAAGATGTTCACAGAAAGAAGAGGACATACTCATTCACAAACACATCTTACTGGTTACCACTGCATTAGGAACCCTTAATGCTTAACATGATCTTAGTGGCTCAGAAGTCATCTTAAGAGGCTACAGTTGGACACATCTCTCAGCAAAGACCCCTGGAACAAAATCCCACATGTAGTTTTATCAATTACAATAGCTCACATGGAAAATTAAATGTGCTTTAGTTTGTTTGAGAGGTAGGTATAACCAAACAACTCAGCGGTTCATTCATTATACCTTCACTTCCAGGTATCAGATGCTGGTGTTACAAGGGTTATAAAGCCTGGCAGGAGAGGAATATAGGAAGGTTCCCTGCTGTAGAGATGCTTCCAGGAGGGGGCATGCCAATTACACAAGGCAGTGTGGTGGGGTGGAGGGGTGTCGGGGGGTGGGAACCATGGGGGCAAATGGAGGTCCCCAAATGCATCCTAATCCGCTAAGGAAAGGTTTCCCTGGCTGATACTGTATCTTCTCAAGATACTGGATTGTTATAGTTTGTTCCAGTTTCTTTGCTTCCAGAGGTGAGTAATCCAGCACCCACTCTGGTTGGAGAGGTAGCGTTTCCCTTAGGAACCAACCCTGCCCTTCCTGCTTCCCTGTCTTGATGTAAGTCTCCCCTAGAACAGATAGGAAAGTGGCAAAAGCTGGCCATGAACACAAATGGTTCCAAAAATGGGTGAGAGAACAGTTGCAGAATCTGCCACCGGGTTTGAAAGATGGCAGAGTGAGCTTTACTGCGGGAGATATAGTCCATGGGTGGTGCCTAGTGCCACGGAGGCTAGGGAAGAGAGTTTAGTACTTTCTCTACCCCATGAACTCCTTTCTCTCCTCCTCCAAAGGTACCAGAATCCCCAGCTTTTGTGTGTAGATGACCACTCAGAATAAAACAGCATTCCTGGCAGGGGGGTGTGGCCATGTAGCTAACAGTGGGATGTGAGGGAACTCAGGTCTGGGACTCCCGATGTGGCCCTCAGAGCGGGGGTAGGGAGCTGAGCCTTCCCCTTTACTCCAGCCCCAGTTTGGAACGTGTAATGGATGGACAGCCACTTCACACCACGAGGACAAGACCACATCTTAGAGATGGCCAAATGGAAAGTTGTTTGAAGGTAGTCACAGAGAGCAGGGAAAACTACAGCTGTGAAACCACAATGCTGGTCCTCACCTACCTACATACAAACTTTCATGTAAAGGGCAAGTTTTGGAAAAACACTTCAACCTTCTGTAAGCGGATGTTATTTAGGGGTCTCATACACAAGGTTATGAATAATGGTGTGAGGTGAGGGGGTTGCAATGAGTGTTGATAAAATCAACATCCAAGGAGCTAGCCCTTTACCACATGTAGTGTTAAGGCCACAACTGGGCACATTCGATCCAGTTTTTACATTATAAAGAACTGCCCGAAGTCTGGTGGTAAAATGGGAGAGCAAAGAGCATCAAAACAATGATAACTTTCCAGTTAACCATAATCATCATGAATATCTTACCTTTTTCTTGCTACAGTATATCTGCCATTTTTTCTCTGCTGGAAGTGCAAACATGGCTTCCCTGTGTTTGTCTGTGAGGTCAAGTTCATCCTGAGAAGACAAATAATAATAATTATTTTACAAATTAATTATTATTCCTATAAGGGAAGTTTTATCAGCATCATCAGAGTGAGAAAACAAAGCCAACACATATTCAAATGAACTTAGGAAAGACCAAGAAGCTCTAAGTGCCAGTGTCTGTCACCAGCATTAAGAAAGCAGGTCCCTGGCCTTGGGCTGGGCACCCAGCGCAGCCGTACACTTACCGAAGGGTGGGAAAAGCAGGCTGGGCATGGACAGAGTTGTCCTGGGCCAACGTGTACTGCTGCAGAGGGTCCACCGAACATTAAAGGTCTTTAAAGCTCCAGAGTTTGGAAGGATTTACTCATTTTACAGATGAAGGACTGGTAAGGATGGCTCTACAAACACTGACAACTGGGATGGGCCCTGAGGGACATGAAGAGACGGGCAGAAGAAGAAAACCAAGGGTTGGGATGTGGTAGTGAATTAGAGCATCTAGGGGACACTGACCAGTGTAGCTGAAGCACTAGGTTTATGCAAAGAACCATCAGATAAAAGGTTGGGGAGGTAAGCTTCAGGCCAGATTAAGGAGTTTATTTTCTTGACCAAGAAGAGCCAGTGAAGGTTCTGAGAAAGGGAGTGACATCTGTATCACCAATATTTATTCGGTACTTCAAATGTCAAGCACTGTGCAATAATTTTCTTGTTTAGCTCTCACAATAACCCTGAGAGTTCCACTCATGATCACACCCACCTTGTATTAATAATACTTGTTGTAATACAGCTGGGGGAAGTTTTGGCAGAAGGTTGGGTAAGTAACCTGCTCAAAGACCACAAATGCCTGGTAGATGATGGGGCTTCGAGTTTAAGCCTAGAGCTGTCTGACTCCTGAGCCCAGACTCTCAGTCTCTCAGATCAGTGTCTGGAAACATTAATTTTATAGTGGTGTGCAGCTTAGATTGAACACTGAGGGAAGGCAATTTATGAACATCCATAGCTAATGAACAACAATGAGATAATGACTATAAAGTGCATAGGGAACAGTTCTTGGCATTTAATAACTCACTCCATGGTCAACATTATTATTTGTATTGAGCATCTGGTACAATTTTATTCCTATAGGGAAGTTGAATCTAGTTAAGAGCGGCAGATTGATGGGTGTGAGACATATTAAATTACTATAAATTAAGGCACAATAATAAGGTTCAGCCAACTGAGGTATATAATGCAGCTCTACCACTCATGGGCCTCCCATCTTACAGTTCTGCCTCTGCTGGGTCATCAAGTGCTATCATTTCTTCCTTGAAAAAAAGCTCACGTTTTCCCTTTGTTTTGTTTCCAGTGAAGCCACCCAAACTTATGCCCTAATCACCTCTGCCTTGGCTCTGGCACCAGCGTCCCCCAGTTCCTTCTCGCCTTTCTGATACTTTCTACATCATGGCCACTGACGCATTACACCAGTGGTCCTCAGACGAGTGAGCAATGGAATCACCTGGAAGGTTCCTTACATCACTGATTGCCCAGTGTTGAGGACTGAGAAAGTGGGAGGAAGTACAAAATGTCATTAGTTCCACACTACCTGCAAAATTAATTATACATCCCTCAGCCAGTCTTTTGAGGTCTTCCATTTATAACCCCAACTTAACTGCCAGGCTTATTTCTCGTTATCCCTTATGCCCTGATCTTGTTAACCCCTGCACCTCCAGGGCCTAGACACACAAGGTCTGATACATGCCAGCTGCCTAGGAAAATTTTTCATCTCATTAAGCCTTTGTTTCCTCATCTCCAGGATGGGCCTGTAATTTCAGGGCTCTGTGAGGATTTGCAACATCAACTCAGCAGGTAGTAATGTCTGGCACAGGGAGGGGCAAATGTACTGTGGTTAGTTCTCTCATCTTTTAATACAAACCAGGAGCTATTTTAAGAGCAAGGTAAGCAGTTAAGTCACTAAAACACACACTCAGACACTAACCACTAGAAACTAGTTAAGAATTTCAACAATGTAAAACCAAGGAAGGAATAAAAAATATTTACAGGAAATTCCCTTATAAGGGAACATGTTAAAAATGTTAAAATTTTGTTATGCAACTGTTACATATGTGAAATTATTATTTTTTCCCTTTCTTCCTTTTTAAATTTCCTGTAAGTTATACCTGTTCTCATCTCCTGATGAATAGGGGGATATGGCGACATAAAGCACTTCCCAATTAGGGTTTTCTTGGGGTGGGATTGTGGAGTCAGGTCAGTTATTCAAATAGCTCAATAATATTGTGGTTAGTTTGGGGGAAATGGTTGTGATTTGTGAGAGAAAGTGAAACTCGCTCAGTCACGTCCGACTCTTTGAGACTCCATACAGTCCATGGAATTCAGCAGGTCAGAATACAAGAGTGGGTAGCCATTCTCTTCTCTAGGGGATCTTCCCAAACCAGGGATTAAACCCAGGTCTCCCACACTGGAGGCGGATACTTGACCAGCTGAGACACAACAGAAACTCAAGAATACTGGGGTGGGTAGCCTATCCCTTTTCCAGGGGATCTGCCCGACCTAGGAATCAAACTGGGGTCTCCTACATTGGAGGTGGATTCTTTACCAGCTGAAGCCCCGATTTGTGAGAGAACAGTGCTATTAATATTGTATCCTTTACTACGCTGCACTACTGTTTTCCTAACTGAGCAGAGGTGTGAAGAAACATGTGAATCTTAAAAACCTCAAAATTCACAGCAAAAAGTACTAATATTACTATATTTTACTGTTAGAGTTAGAAAACAGCTTCTGCTGAGACACAAATGACCGATTTTGAATTGAGAGGACATGGTTGAATTCGAACTTTAGAGCAGATGGCTTCATGCAAGGAGAGAATTTCCATAAAATAATTAAAAATTGCCATAGGCCCTCTAGGCTTCCCAGGTGACTCACCAGGTAAAGAATTTGCCTGCCAATGCAGGAGATGCGGGTTTGATCCTTGGGTCGGGTGGATCTCCTGGAGGAGGAAATGGCAACCCACTCCAGTATTCTTGCCTGGGAAATCCCATGGACAGAGGAACCTGGCAGGCTACAGTCCATGGGGTCACAGAGTAAGACCCAACTGAGCATGCACACACATAGGCCCTCTGGATGTAATTTGGGATTACAGTAAGACAATAGGAAGGAATACATGGACAGTGGTAATGGTAACAGCTAACAATTACTGAGCACTTTCTGTGTGCTTAGTAGCAATGTTTTTTTATGGATTAATTTAGTTTATCCTCACAATAATCCTATAAACTGGGGTAGTATTATCCCACTTTCCAGGAAACTGAATCAAACAGATTCAATAGCCTGTTCAAGGTAAGACAGCTAGTAAATGGTAGAGGAGGAACTTGAGGCTAGACTGTCTGGTTCCAGATCCCATGTCCTTAACCACTAGCCTGTTCGTTCTGTTGATTACTCAACAAGTAGGTAGAACCATGACACTGACGTCAGTAGGAAAAACGCACCCTTGAGCTGCACTGGCGGCCCCCTGGGCCTGCTGAGTGTCTATTTGCACAAAGAGGGAGACTTTGTTGTCAGATACCCCTGAGTTCCAGGTCTGGTTGTTATGGATTACATAAAATTCAAGCATCCACTAAATTTAGGCATTGTAAGTGCAGGGAATAGAAAGGTATCACAGAGCTCATACGCTTGAAGAGGCAGAATAGAAATCAAATAATCACAGGATCCCAGGGACGAGCACACAGAGTTGAGCTGCCAGAGCCCATTTGCTACGGGGAGTCATGGGGCAGGGAAGGCTGTGATTGAGGTGAGACCTGAGAAATGAATAGAAATTAAATAGGTCAAAAGCACCACAGACAGTGAACAGCAGCCTTGTAGACAGGCCACTGTAAACTTTGGTCTTTATCATAAGAGCAATCAGAGGTCACTGGCAAATCTGAGCAAGGAGGGGTGACATGGATTAAATAATAATTGGGAGTGCCTAGGCACAATGCCCAGAGTGTAATGAGACCCCCACCCCTCCATTCCAAAAGTTTCTTTGCTCTGACTCACTCCGGTTTAATAATACGGCTTGAAACAAGCCTGCAAGACTGGAAGAGACTATCACACAGCCTTACAGATCAATCAACACCTACTCCATGTCCTATCCATTCTAGGACCATGGCCAGACATTACAAAGGATGCAAAGATGAATAACAGACCCCAATCGCATGGAATTTAGATTCCAGTTAGGAAGACAAGATGATAGAAGGCTTCAACAATTCCTCTTCTTCTCAGGATATAGTCCAAATTCCTTAGCTGGGGTAGGGCCCTTCATGATATGGCCTTTGCTGACTTGCCCACCTCACCACCACCTCCACCTCCTCCTCCTCCTCCTCCTCCTCCTCCTCCTCCCCACCCAGCAGCCAACTTTCAGCACTTGGGATCACAAGTTGCCCATTTTTGAAACCTTTTTCCAAAGAGCCTTTCCCACCATGTCTAAGAATGAGTCTCATTTATCTAAGCTTTGGGGGCTTCCCTGATAGCTCAGTTGGTAAAGAATCCGCCTGCAATGCAGGAGACCCCGGCTAGATTCCTGGGTTGGAAGATCCTCTGGAGAAGGGAAAGGCTACCCTACAGTATTCTTGAGCTTCCCTTGTGGCTCAGCTGGTAAAGAATCCGCCTGCAATGTGGGAGACCTGGGTTCGATCCCTGGATTGGGTAGATCCTCTAGAGAAGGGAAAGGTTACCTACTCCAGTATTCTGGCTTTTACAAGGTATCTAAGCTTTTACAAGGGATCAGTTGTCCCCCAGGCAGCCTACCTGACTTACCCTGGGGGGTGGGGGTACCCTTCTCTGCTCTCCTAACCTTTTGGCATTAATCACATTGCCACAGTTGCATTAATCACAATCACATTGGCATGTCTGACTCCCTTCCTAGACTCATCTCCAGATGCAGGAATGAAATTTGCTCTATTTATCTTTGCATTAGTTGCCAGGACCCAAAACAGTATCTGATATATAGTTGGACTGAAGAAAAAACTAAGGTCCTCACCTTAGTGGTGAGGTATCTGAAAAAGAGGGAGAGGGGTTATTATGGGACATAGCGAAGATCAATGCATTTCAATAATTCAAACCCATCCTCCCTTTTTTTTTTTTTTTTTTTGCATAAGATAGCAGCACTAATGGTACAGAGCTCGCCTGCCACTGCAGGAGACATAAGAGACTGTAGCCTGATGTGCTACAGTCCATAGGGTCGCAAAGAGTCGGAAGCGACTTAGCAGGCACGTACGCAGAGTAAGGGTACACTCTTAAGTAAGCAATTTTCGTGTTTTGGCAAAGGTATACGTTGAAGTTTTTTGCACTGTAAGCTTCAGAAACTGGTTGTACCATTTTACTCTCCCACCAGCAACATATAGCAGTTTTGGTTACTCTACACCCTCACAAACATTTGGTACTATATCTTTAAAATTTTAGTCATCCTAGGGCTTTCCACGGAGAAGGCAATGGCACCCCACTCCAGTACTCTTGCCTGGAAAATCCCATGGACGGAGGAGCCTGGTGGGCTGCTGTCTATGGGGTTGCACAGAATCGGACACGACTGAAGCGACTTAGCAGCAGCAGCAGTAGCAGGGCTCTCCAGGTAGTGCAAGTGGTAAAGAACCTGCTTGCAAACGCAGGAGACATAAGAGATGCAGGTTAGATTCCTGAGTCAGGAAGATCCCCTGCAGAAGGGAATGGTTACTTACTCCAGTATTCTTGCCTGGAGAATCCCATGGACAGAGGAGCCTGGTGGGCTATAGTCCACGGGGTCACATAGAGTCAGATGCCACTGAAGTGACAGCACAGCTTATGTGAAGTGGTACCTCAATGCAGTTGTAATTTGCATTTTCCTGATGACATCTGATGCTGAGTATGCCTTTTCACAAGTTCACATGACATTCACACATATTCTTTTTTGAGATATCTATTCCAATCTTTTGCCCACTTATGAATTGCCTGTCTTATTGTTGCAAAACATGTCCTTTGGCAGAGGTATGCACTGCTAGTATTTTGCTTCACCTGTGCCTTTTCATTTTGTTAAGTCTATTTTGATCACTAAGTGTTTTTTATGAAATATAACTTCATAATATTTTTTCTTTTATTAGTGTTTTTTTATTTTCTGTAAGAAATTTTTGCAAGCTGCAGATAAAACAAAACAAAACAAAACTCTATGGTTTCTTATGGAAGCTTCTAGCTTTAGCTTTACCTCCTATGTTTGAATCTATACCCTATTTCACAGACACCACTCCTGAGGTCGTTCTTTGGTTACAAAATGCATGGGCTGCTTTTGGCAACTTTCTTTTTCAGCTACCTGCACTCATTTAGACACACTGCTGGGCAAGCTGGGGAATGAAAGCACAATTCACAAAGGAGGAAAAAGAACAGAGTATAAACTAATTTGAAATCATCTCATACATTAGTTTCTTCAAAGCTATAAAATTACTTCAAAGTAATATTAAAGATTTTTCACTTGGATAATTCAAATACTGAAAGAGGCAATCATGGAAAACAAAACAATTAGGATCACAGCATCTCAGATAGTGTCTCTTTACATGAATTTTTAAAGAAAAAAAAAGTCCATCTATAGAAGCAGAAACCAGATCAGTGGTTGCTTGGGGCTAGAGGTAGCAACAGAGATTAACTGCAAATGGACCCAATAGGAGATAAGGTGATAGAATTATTCTAGAGCTGGATTGTGGTGATGACTGCAAAACTATATAAATTTACTAAAATACATTGAACTTTACACTTACAAGGGGTCAATTCTACCGCATGTAAGTTATATCTCAATAAAGTTCTTTTTAAAAAAAATCAAGCCTGGTTGATGGAGCCCCAGGAAAACAAAAAATTTCAGAGTAGAGAAAATAGGGTATGTACTGTGTGTACATAGTAAGGAAAGATCATTCTGGTTGAACAGTTAACTAAAACAAGGAATCTATTTAGAAAAGAAACATTGGGGGAAAATGTATGAAGAGGCAGGAGAGGGAAAAAGTGAGCCTCTTTAGAGTAAGTGGTTCAGTCTGAGAAATGTTACAACTTTAGATACAGTTTCTGTTTGAAACCATGAGCACTTCCATGAAACATTCTTGTCCTTCCCTTGAACATTATGTAGACTCCAATAGTATGCATTCCATTTAGACCAAGAGATGGGCAATGTTTCCCCCAATGTCCCTTAAGATTAAATTAGGTGATTGGTTAATATAACAATTTAAGTCCTGAAGAAACTTCTCAGTGGTTTTTGTTTCTCCTGAGTAGTGATCTAGGGAAGAGTACTGGCCTTCTGTGGGTTAACAGTCAAGTTTTTCACTTGTTCAATTGCTAAGTCCTGTCCAACTATTTGTGACCCCATGGACTACAGCACTCCAGACTTCCCCTCCTTCACGATCTCCCAGAGTTTGCTCAAACTCAAGTCCATTGAGTCAGTGATGCCATCCAACCATCTCATCCTTTGTCGCCCCCCTTTTTCATTTCCTCTTGCCCTCAATCTTTCTCACTAAGATTAACAAACAAATGTATTTAGCACAACCCCAAGAAGCCTCCTGGTTGCTTCTAGATCACCTTCTAACCTCTCACCTTACTTCCCCCACCCCCAGTTTTTGCAATCTGGCTATGTTAGATATTGCTTTGAGGGCTGGCAATTAATCCAAAGATAAATAGAATAAATTTAGTTCCTGTTACTATACCTTAGATTGAGATGGCCTAGCTCCCTTCGTTGGCCAAAGAATTTTTTTTTTTCCATATTATTCTTTCTTGGATAGGGCTTTAAAAGTTAAAGGAAAATGATTTAGCAAATGGTAAAGAAAGAAACATCTGCACCAAGCAACATTTTTCTCCACAGAAAGTGCAAGTTCTTAAAAATGGAAACCAACAAAAGCTTTTCTTCTGTGGGAAGATACCAATTATGTTTTTCATATCTTTATAAAACACTTATTTCCTATATTTTTATTATCTTGGAGAAAACATAATACTTAGACATTTTTTTATTAAGAAGAAAAGAGCGCTGAAGGAGGTCCAGCTGTGGGAACTAAAATTCTGGCTTCATCTCTCACAAAGCATGTTATAAACTCCACTTGGAAAGATTCTGCACAAAGAAACCCCACCAGTACTACACTCTAGAGTAAGCAGGCAACTCTATAGAGAAATCTATATAAATCAGAAAACAATTGGCACAGTGCAAATAAATCTAAGGAAATGGATTGATTCACTAGATAAAGCAAAGGAAGGAATTTTGAAATAATATACAATAAGGGTTTTGAATGAGTTGAAAAGCTTTTCAGAGATGTGAGTGAGGCTAAAATATGGAATTATTTATAATACCTTCAATGCGATATTTAAAGGACCTATTTTTTGAACATCTACCAAGTCAATAGATTTCAGTGAGCCAACAACACGTGAGTTTTCAGCTAACAAGAGAAATCTCTAATGAAGGAATTCAGGATTTCTATTTCTAATGAGTTAAGCTAACTCTATATCACACAGAAGTAGGAAGACACATGTTGAATGCTGGGGGAAACAGAGATTAAAAACACGAAGAGTGGGAGAGCTAAGACAGACAGGTCCTTGGGGTTACCCTGCCTATCAACCCATGTTCTGTGTATCTTTCTGTTTTGGGGTTGTTTGGCTTTGGTTTTTAAATGGTCCTTGACAAGGTAATCATCCATTTGACTCAATGCACAGAGCTCACAGTATTTTTTAACATTATATTATTCACACGAGGGTAACTTTGCTTCTTCAAATTAAAAACACCAGGTATTTACCCATAGTAAATAGGCCCAAGTTACCCATCCTGATCCCACCCACCAAAAGTCTCCCACATGTCCAGGAGGCAGCAAGCCCCCAGTTTACCTCACATAAACCCAACAGCAGCGGTGCCTTCTCTGGGTTTAGCCCTCTCCCTCATCCACCATCATCTCCCACGTCTAACCTCATCTCCCACCCCACAACTCAACACTACCGCATACAAGACAAACCCTCTTGGAGGGACAAATGGTCAGGCCTTAAGTCACATGACACAGTGCTAAGAACCACACCAAGCAGAAAGGACCAGACAAAGCAGACAGAGGACTGAAGGGTGGCACTTTAACAGCAGCAAAATTAGACTTCTATAAATGTATGGAGAACATGTACCTTTTAGCTGCAATAATTCATTAAATTTATGAACATCCATCCTTCCCACAGCAAACAGCCACCACATCCACGAGTCATGAAATGCCATCACAGCTCTTAAAATTTAACCACCATGACCTTGAGAACAGTATTTTATTTTCATAGGGGTGGTTGGAAACCTGAAAGTTAGATAAGCCCTTTGTTGGTTTAAATAGAGGAGTGTTCAGTGAATTATTACCCGTCCCTAACCAGTCAAGACAGACATAAATGGAAAACAACAGCGAGTGTTAAGTCCCTGAAGAGATGTGTACACATAGAGAACAAGCCTTAAAGGTTGTCAGCCTGTAAGATTTCTGCCAACGTTCTTAGTCATTATACAAAATACCACAATATGACTCACCACCACCTACACAATAATGTTCTCTGTGTCTGACAGATGTGTTTTCATTCGACATATAAAAATAATAACTGAGAAACCCCACAAGCAAAGGCTGACTAACAGAAATAATTTTTAGTTTCTTACTACCCACGGTTAATTGTTTTACACTATTTCCTTTCCTACTCTGAATAGCAGGCAATGCAAACTATAGCCAGTTTGCTAGAAAAAGGCCTGCTGCGAAACCTGTAGGCTTCTTATTTGGCTTCTTGGTGTTACTTCGACTAGAAACTCATGAGACTAACTAACTTTTAATTAGTCTGCATCACCAGCAGTTTTCCAATAACCTAAAGGAAATCATCCTGTTCGAAATATATGCTGAAATCAACTCCCAACAGTAATCCAGCCACCCACATTTCCAGTTTTTATATTTATAATCTAGTACAACTTCTGTTGACAAGGCTTAATTGAGAGGATTTCTAAGCAGTGTTTTCCTGATTGAATGGAGGGACTTTGTCTCCTGAGACACAGAGTCAGCTTGTGGAGTAAGAGATAAGAAAGGTCCTGTGGGCAAGTGTGAAGCCAAGTTACACATGCATCCCTCTTCCACAGTGACACCAGCACTGCTCTCCCCCAAGCCTCTCCCCACCTGCTTAGACTTGCTAAGCAGCTCAGCTGGCACTTCTAAGTTTTAGCTGGGTCAAAAGATATCTAGCACAATGAGTCTCCTCCCACACTGCAGCTATTTACTTATTCTACCGTGTAATATAGGGTGGAGAGACTGCCGAGGACGGAAGATATTTCTTAGACCTGAATGCTGAAGCTCCAATACTTCGGCCACCTGATGCGAAGAACTGACTCACTGGAAAAGACCCTGATGCTGGGAAAGATTGAGGGCAGGAGGAGAATGGGACGACAGAGGATGAGACGGTTGGATGGCATTACTGACTCAATGGACATGAGTTTGAGCAAACTCAGCGAGATAGTGAAGGACAGGGAGGCCTGGAGTGCTGCAGTTCATGGGGTCACAAAGAGTCAGACATGACTGAATAACACCACCACCTCAGCCTTTTAACCTGCTACCCTTAGTGCTCCCATGGTAACTGACATCCAAATGAAGAAGAGTAGAGAGACTGACAAAAGGTGGACATGGATGCAGGAAGGGTACAGGAACCAGCCCAAACCTATCACGACTACTTCAACAATAATTCAGAATAGGAATCCAACTGTTGGATGATCCAGCCATCATTAATTCATGCATGCACACATACATGCAAATCTTCCTGAGCATATCATGTATAAACCTTCACTAGTGAATTATTCATCCAGGCCACAAGCATTTACTGACCATGGACTCAGGACCAGGCACTGCTCGAGGCCCTGGGGATCTTGAGTGAAAATGCCAGATTCGATGCCTGTGCCCTTCTGCTCTCTGACGTTGTAAAGGTGCATGCTCACAGTGGATTTAACATGAGTGTCCATAGGTGAATAAACTAAACTGATTGTTTAAAAGATGGCAAAGGACTTGCTTTTTTCTTCTATACCCAAGAAATGTTCATCTTTCCTGAAAACAACGCAAGTATATATTCTAAGTGACCTTCATTTGGTTCAGTTTAGTTCTTAAATATTACATTGTATAATGAAATAAACAGCTAGCAGCTGTAGGATGTTTCCAGTGGATTTATTTAACACTAGAGAAGAGGTGGAAAATTCCAACTTTTTTAGGAATTTGGTTTTTTAAAATATATGTTATATATATATATTTTTTTTTTCTCCCTTCATCCATGAGCCAGAAAATCGTAACTAAAAGATGTAACTGGTACTGAGCTCCTACAACACAAATCAAGAAACACTTTGAAATTCCAGAGGAACTGCATGTGGAAAAGGGGCGGGGGAGGGGGGGGACTTCAAGCCTAGCAGATAAAAAGAGTTGAGGACAGTTTAGAATTGCAATTCATGATCCATGTATTGGGCATTCACCTCCCGCAGGCTGTGTGACATATGTTTTAAAAGAGCAAATGGTATTTAAATGACTCCCAGTGCATCAATATATATACTTGAGTACATTTATTTGTACAAACTACCAGATTGTTCTAGCCATTACTGAAACACATTTTCAAAATTGCACTTGAAAGCTTACCTAAACCACACCACTTATAGAGATCAAATTATCCTCTCTGTCGTTAAAACCTATACTGGTCTGGATGGGGACATGTAAAGAGTTGGCAAGTAGTGCAATTTGCTGACTGTGTAATTCGCACATGGCAGCCTGAGGATTAAGTTAAATAATCAGATTTTAAATTGAAGCCAAAAGCTAAGTAGATACATACCTCTCAACATCTCTTTAGGACTCAGGGTAATGAAAATAATCAAGGCCAACGGGACTCATAACCATTTTCTCAATAACATTATTAGTTCAGAGATGGTTTTGCAGAATTTGTATTAAAATAAAATAAAGTTTCCATGATTTTTTCCTCCATCTCTCCCTGAGCCCCCATCCCCATTTCAGTCCCTGCTCTAAATTAAGAAGCATCCAGAAATAAATGGATCGATGATAACAAAGTACCTCCAAAATTACTGCAGATGGTGACTGCAGCCATGAAATTAAAAGACGCTTACTCCTTGCAAGAAAAGTTATGATCAACCTAGATAACATATTCAAAAGCAGAGACATTACTTTGCCGACTAAGGTCCATCTAGTCAAGGCTATGGTTTTTCCAGTAGTCATGTATGGATGTGAGAGTTGGACTGTGAAGAAGGCTGAGCACCAAAGAATTGATGCGTTTGAACTGTGGTGTTGGAGAAGACTCTTGAGAGTCCCTTGGACTGCAAGGAGATCCAACCAGTCCATTCTGGAGATCAGCCCTGGGATTTCTTTGGAAAGAATGATGCTAAAGCTGAAACTCCAGTACTTTGGACACCTCATGCGAAGAGTTGACTCGTTGGAAAAGACTTTGATGCTGGGAGGGATTGGGGGCAGGAGGAGAAGGGGACGACAGAGGATGAGATGGCTGGATGGCATCACGGACTCGATGGACGTGAATCTGAGTGAACTCCGGGAGTTGGTGATAGACAGGGAGGCCTGGAGTGCTGCGATTCATGGGGTCGCAAAGAGTCGGACATGATTGAGCGACTGAACTGAACTGAACTGAACATGGAGTAAAAAATGTAAATTTAACAACTTGAATAAAAGGACATTTGGAATGGTCTTGATGAGATAAAATACACATTTAGGACTATAAGGAATAAAATGGTTTACGGTTTTATCTTAAACTTTTCTGTATTTGTTTAGTGAATCAGAAGACAAGATGAAAACTTTGAAGACCACCTTGACCATCTCACTATCTCTAAGCAGATAGGACCTCAAAGAAATGTATACTGTCCATTGAAATGAAGATCTACTGCCAATCCCACTAGATTTCTGGGTGTATTGCAAAGTTCAATTCAAAAACAGAGCATATATAAGCAAGCAAAACCCCCGGTATCAACATCCCTTGGATCACAAACCATCAGTTCTTCTCAGGCCCTAAATAATTTGTTTATAAAGTTCTAGATTTAGGATCATTTTTTGCTCATCTTTAAACTGACTATATACTGGCAATAGCTCACATCTATCCCACAGCAATTTTAGCACTGAACCCATTTAAGCCCATATCTACATTCCCACTTCCTTTTGTGATATACTGCACATTATCATACTGTTCCAACATTTCTTTATGAACTCATCAAGTTAATTTCTTCAAAAATACCACAGTATCAAGGGAATATCTACTCAATATTTTTTTTCTTCTCTGTCAATTAACTATGTCCTTTACATGAACAGAATTTTCTTTTTTGAGTTTTATAAGTTTGTCAATTGAAAAGAATTTTTAAACTCATGGCAACTGAACAATTTTGATATCAATTCCTTCATTAGACTATGATTTTTGGCTTTCAGACAACTGAACACTTTAAGACTATTCTAGATATATCTTTGAAGTCTTTGTGCAGTCTGAGTTCCTCTGCTTAATTACCAAGCAATCCTTTACACTGGAGATCCCCAATCTCCAGGATCTAATGTTTGATGATCTGAAGTAGAGCTCATGCAATAATAATAAAGTGCACAATATATGTAATGTACTTGAATCATCCCCAAACCATCCCACCCTCCACCCCCCAACCCAATCTGTGGAAAAATTGTCTTCCCTGAAACTGGTCCCTGGTGCCAAAAAAGTTGGGGACTCCAGTTAACGTATAAAGTTTACACTCCAGTTAAGAAACAACAGATGACTTCCCAAACTGGCTTAAATCTCAACATTCAAAAACCTAAGATCATGGCATCTGGTCCCATCACTTCATGGCAAATAGACGGGGGAACAATGGAAACAATGAGAGACTTTATTTTTTTGGACTCCAAAATCACTGCAGATGGTGACGTCATCCATGAAATTAAAAGACACTTGCTTCTTGGAAGAAAAGCTATGACCAACCTAAAAAGCAGAGACAGTACTTTGCCAACAAAGGTCCATATAGTCAAAGCTATGGTTTTCCCAGTAGTCATGTATGGAGTTGTACCATAAAGAAAGCTGAGCACTAAAGAATTGATGCTTTTGAACTGTGGTGTTGGAGAAGACTCTTGAGAGTCCCTTGGACTGCAAGGAGATCCAACCAGTCAATCCTGAAGGAAATCAGTCCTGAATATTCATTGGAAGGACTGATGCTGAAGTTGAAGCTCCAATACTTTGGCCACCTCATGCGAGGAACTGACTCACTGGAAAAGACCCTGATGCTGGGAAAGACTGAAGGCAGGAGAAGCGGGCAACAGAGGATAAGATGGTTGGATGGCACCATCAACTCAACAGAAATGAGTTTAAGCAAACTCCGGGAGATAGTGAAGGACAGGGAAGCCTGGTGTGCTGCAGTCCATGGGGTCATAAAGAGTTGGACATGACTGAGCAACTGAACAACAACAAAAAGAACAAAATCTGTACACTGGTATATCATAAGACTAACTTGGATTCCTGTAGCTCTTTTCATACCAAAATGACTTCAGAACATAATGAAACATGAAGAGTTTACTGATGTATGTTCCCAAGGGAATTCATCTGGCACAGTTTGCCTCAACTGTGAATTCATCTAATTCTGATATGTCAACTAAATCCTCTCAGTAACTCTTTAGTAACTAAATCTTACTATCTTCATTTCTCAAAGTCTATACTGGTTACTAATGCTGAGAGTGTCCTCAAGACCTAATAACAATAAAACTGACCTATAGTAAGTGATTATATTTATGAGCACACAAATCTTCTCATTATCCACCAACACTATCTTCCCCATTGAGGTATTAACTTTTGTTGACAATCTTCAATTATATAAATGGTGATCATTAATGAATTTCTTAATAAGTTTCTTTCAAATGTTTTTTATATTTCCTGGAAGGCATAACACTTAAATGATGCTACACAACTAAACTTTTTTAATAGCACTTTTGGAAATCCACTTTTGGAAATCTGTTCTTAAAAAAAAAAGCAACTGTACATTGGTCTTCTAAAGACAACTTTCCACTTGTATCCAACATAACCTTTTCTATCTAAAGATCTAAAGATAGAATGTAAATATGCCAAAATGGGAATTCCAAAAAGTGACTTTTGGCAAACTAAAAGTAGAGTTATTTAAGTCAGACTGCCACGCCACCCACCCCCAACCCACGGATAGAGTTGGGATTGGAAATGAGTTACACAGGAAGACCCTCACCCTGACAATGGATCACCCAGTAACTCCCAATGGGGAGAGGGAACACTGCCACTTGGGATGGGCCACAAACACCAGCAGCACCATTCAGTAACTGCAGCACCTAGAAACTCCCCCTCACATTTCCACCACCTCCAAGTGGTGGAGTATTAAGCTGAGAGCAACACTTGCACCATTTTTATTGAGAATGGTGAAATGCACAGACGTTAGGATAGATGGCTCTAGTGGTAAAGAATCCACCTGCCAATGCAGGGGATGCAAGAGACACGGGTTCAATCTCTGGGTTGGAAAGATCCCCTAGAATAGGAAATGGCAACCCAATCTAGTATTCTTGCCTGAAAAATTCTGTGGACAGAGGAGCCTGGAGGGCTACAGTTCATGGGGTTGCAGAGTTGGATTTGACTGAGCACCCACCCACAAGCACATACAACTGTATAACAAATTATCCCAGAATATTAGACACATTGGTTAAATAAATGGAAGACTAAATACTGAATCTGAAAGAAGGCAGGTTAATAGAAAACAGTATAAATAGAATTGGTAACATGTCAGGCTTAGGAAAACTTGGGTCTATATTGCTTATTATTTCCAACTATCTATAAATTCACAGTGATGCACTCTCTTAGAAAGGAAAGTTTTCCTCTGGTCAGTTAACTGATTCCAAGGATACTTCGAAAATCATGACCAGACTTATCATAAACCTGGTTTCTCATCTACTAATAAAACCTCACCCAGGAAAAGCAGATGTATATTCCGATGTTTCACAAGGCAAGAGAACTGAGGGAATGTGCGAGGAGATGCCATTTCTAATATAACCGCTGCTTACTGACACCTACCCCCAAGCCTCACAGGTACCTAGCATGGAAGGATCTTGGAAGCGTTCCTGGAGGAAGTGATATTTAATGTAAGACTTGAAAAGAAGGAATTATGCAGGCAAAAAGGAGAGGAAAGTGTGTTACAGACAGTGAAAATAGCATGTAAAGGGCTGTGAGGTGAGAGAGAAAATGTGGAAGGCTCAAGAAATTGAAAGTTCAGCGTAGATGGTGTGTGAAATAAGAGCCTGGGTGGATTGGGGTTCTGAGAGCCAGGAAAAAGGGATGAAGAGAGATAGTGTGTTATTATATATTCTCAGATTCTTATTTGAACTAAAGGACAGTACCCCTGCTTTCTTACAGGTTTTCTAAATGAAATATGCTAAAGTACATCAAAACATTTTGCTATCTGGTTATATTTACAAAAATAACCCTTGTTCATTGCAGTCTCTGTGAGGTGTCAGTAAGTTTTAGCAAAATGTGTCATGTCTCCTTGGGTAGATTTTGAATATGTTTTCCTTTGAGTCCAACTGTTGAGGTGAGATGGCTTGTTTCAATGTATATCTCCTGTGGCTACTTGACTTGTGAAATGGAAAGAGAATTGACTATAGGCCCCTTCCGGTTTTCTGGTCAAATACGTGATTCCTGAATATACCAAGAGTTGATGGGCTGAGGGTATCCCACAGAATATTTCACAGCAGCGGTGAGGTTTTATTAGTAGATGAAACTAATTTTATCTCCACAAAGCTGTTACTAAAAACGGGGTGGGGGGTGGGGAATGTGTGCACAGAGTACGGGCCTGGGACCTCCAGAAACCACTACATCCTGAAACTGGAATGCTCTTGCAGCTCGACTATACACTATTAAGAGCATGAGGCACTGCTCAGGGCCCACATTCTTTAAAGATTCACGTGGTCGACCTCCCATCCAGGCTTGCTTTATTTATGAGATGATAAGGTTGCTGTAAGCACTTCTGAAAGCAACCTATTTGGTATCACTTTTAAATACATCAAATGAGTGACTCATCAGAAGATGCAAAGAAAACTAGCTCACAATGATAGGCTCTGATGAGATGCTTTCCATCAGATAGAGGCAAAATGGCCTGCAAGTCAGGACCAACACTGGTGCGCTCACAGCAGGCAGATCAGCTTTCAAAAAAAATGAAAAACCTGGGATATTTGCCTGGGATGATGTGCCCAGAACACACCTGAATTATCTTCCATCCTTCTTGCTATACTAGGATGTGGGGTATGAAGCACCCATGAATAGGCAGCAGTCTTTAAAAAAAAAAAAACGTTGTCTTCTTTAATCTGTGTGTACCAACACATCAGAAAGATGGCATTATCCCCATCTATGGCATTTTACAGGCAAGGAAATAAGCCCAAATTCCAACAGAAAGCATCTCAAAGGAAGTTACCCTACACTGCAGCATGCTCCGCCTCCCCACGTGGCCATCCTCTTCTGTGCATGGGCATAGGCAGAACTGCTCCTGCGACTACTCAAGAGAACCCTGGGCAGAGGTTCCCAATGGCTCTGAGCCCACCTCCCTTGCCCCAGGACACCTTTGGCAGTTGGATGGATTTGTGGGCTAAGTCCCTGAAGTCAAGAGTAGACAAAAATCCATCCATCACTCGCCAGGACAGATACAAACCTCAAGATAATTTGTTTTCCAATGGTTTTGGCTTAAAGTTCTGGTTTGGCATTGGTTTTTTAACAACTAACAGCTGTAGGCAATTTTCACACAGAATAAAGACATCAATAAGGCTGAGAGTGGAATTTTCTCCCTTATGAATACAGAACAATGAGCTGTCTTCAAGATGTACATGGAGCTGCCACCACACGGGCTCTGGCTTGGGTCTCATTTGGGGAGGCTGACAGAATATAATTGAAAGGACCACAGAGGTGGGTGCTCTGAGGGGACTAGCTCTCCACCAGCTTCTCTACCACTGAAGAGGCCTTTGTCTATCAGCAACATCTGTCTCCTTTGGTTGACTTTGGTTTTAAAATACTTCAACTGGGAAATAACGCCAAGCCCATCAATGCATCATTATTGCCTTTCATGACAGCCATCATGATACATGATTCACTGCCCAACCCTGGGAAAGGACGGTGTCCCTCCACCCATCCCAGTGACCTCAGGCTCGGCCATGTGATTTGTGGTGCCAGTCCCTACAGAAGGATGGCACGTCCTTGCCCCTGTGAATTCGGGAGGGGTAATGTGATCTGTGTAGGCCAAAGGAACGTGTGCTGAAGTGACACGTGTCATTTCCAAGCATAAGCTTAGAGCCTGAGAAGTTCACCGTGTCTCTCTTTCCTCTGCCACCAGGCCTGGGCCTTGATCTTGAGTAGATGATGGCACAGTGCAGAACCACAGCTGATCCACAGCAGACATGCAGCATCAATAATACAGAGGCCACTGAGGTTTTGCTATCAGAGGATAAACTAGCTGCAGATGACCAAGACAGCCATTAACACTGAACCCTTCCACTTCTCTTTTCACTTTCAATCCCTCCTGACCACTCACCTCCGCCAAGAGGTCTTCGCTGATCACCCTCCTCATCCATCATATATCCGACAACAGTCACACACAACCTATGCAGAGGTGTGTGTGGTTCTTGCCTTGGTGCATTAAACCTCTCAATTAAACTATGGAAACTGGCAGCAATTTGGGAGCAGGTTCTAATTTTCCATTTTGAACCTCCTCACTAACATCCAGAACAGAGTTCTGCATGCAGTGGAAATGGGAGAGGGTAGAGATTCCTGAAACACTGCAAAATATTCAACATCCTCAACTGTAAACATGCTGCCAGGCATCACCTCTTTCTTTTCCCAACCAAGTTTCATTGGTAATCAGCTCATTAATCCACTCAGGAGGCCAGAACTCCAACATCAGTTTCATAGTATTAATACTCGCCCTTCTTGGTTTATCTCATAAGAGAAGCTTATAGGTGAATTTTGGTTCATCAAAGCTGGGGTGATGCAAGAGTTCAGTTACTATCCCTGGAGGGCAGTGACACAGCCTACAATGTAAAACACGTAAAATGATAGCAGTCCCTAGTATCTGCTGAACAATATAAATGGTCTGATTAGAACTAACTCCATTACAAAATGTCAGATGAGATCAAAGAAGGATAGAATCTCATGTAATATTCATTGAGTACCTAGGAAGGGGCAGGCACTGGGCCATTTCCACTTTGTGTGATTCTCATTTAAACGTTATATCAAACTTAGCAAGTGTTTTTCCCTTCCACTTTCCAGAATATAGGCTCAGAAAAGTCATAAGCTTTTTCCCTACTGATACAGATAATAAAGTCAGAGTAGTAATATGAACCAAAGTCTTCCTGATGTCCACGCCAGTGCCCTTGACCATACCATAATATCCTCTGAAACACAGACTGGAAAGAAACACTACTTTGCAGATGCTTGAGAAGCTAAGTTGCAGAGAGCACCTATATCTCTTGATGAGTGGGCCCTACATAGATACGTCTCTCACTTCAGTATAGTGGATTTTAAAATATGATAGCATCTATAAAAAGTTTCCCACAACAGTTATTATTGCAATCCTATCATTAGGCTAAATAATGATACTCTACTTAAGTAATAATGTCTTTCATCCAAGGATCAAGGACATGAGAGACACTGTGACTAATTTTTTAAAAGACACTAATACTACACACTGGGAGTGGCAGGAAGCATGAGGGAATCCCAGGAGGTGTCAGATGAAGGAAATATTTGTGCACACAAGCATCTCAGGCTGGGACAGGAGGAACTAGAAAGGGCAACTCAGGATGCAGTAGGGCTGCACATTTGAAGAACTAAAGATCTAAATCTCTCCATTTAAGTACCAGCAAACCCTCTGAGGTAGTGATGCTACCCTTTTCTTTCTCCTCTACAGGCTCAGTGCTGACAGTAGGGGTGCAGATGGGGGCCCTTTCACCAAAGATAAGGCAAGACTGTGTCTAACCAAACCGTTCACATCCTCTCCCCTTCCTCCGGCTCCCAACCACCCCCCATCCCGGGATGAAGTCTGAGACTCACCACGAGTTCACTGAACATGACGTCCAGCTCCTCCACAGGGGGCATGGGTAACGCAGGCTCCATGGTCTGAAGCGCAAAGTTGCTATCATTTCGCAGCCGATACGTGATTTCTGGGTGATCATTGTTTCGGAAACAGCAGAAGATGAATGAAATCCCCCGTCCACCTCTCTTCCTTGGGGCCATAGCTGAATTCTGTTTTATTTCTTGACTGATTAAACTCTGTGAAAAGAGGACATAACAGAGTTAAGAATACAAAACTGGATTATATATATATATACATTTCAAGACAGACCAAATCACCAAAGTGCCCCAGGTACTGAAGGCAATGTCAAAAGGAGCTGATAGCTGGAGACAACATCCGCAAGACATAGAGGACAAGCCCAAGAGGGTCTGGGGGCCAGCTGAGCAGGGAGTGCATGTCCTTCTAGTCATATGTTGAATGTTTCCTATGACCCACTGCTGAGCAAAGAGTACCACCCCAGACACCCTACGCCCCAGCACTTGCTCCAATCACACTGGGTCCTGACTACGCTTTGCACATCATCCACTCTTTCTTGCTAACCCATACTGGTATTGTTAACCCCTGCAGGAATGACCTTCTCTTCCTTGCCACCTAGAAGATTTCTTACTCATCCTCTAGGCTTTGATTGCAATTTCTCCTTTACCATCCTCAAGTAGAATTAATACTATATAAGCTAAGGCACATCTACCTATTCCAACTCTTGTCACAGTCTAAGTTTCTCAGCAGTGTGTCTTCATGTTAGACCAGGATAACTAAAAGCAGGAGGGAGGGACTCTGTATCAAGCAAGCTGGGGGCCCTAGTGCTCCACGCAGCACCAGGAAGACAGAAGGCACTTGGTTAATGTTTATTGTGTTGAATAAATTCACAACAAATGGGGAGTGACTTAACATGAGCTAGGAGGGTCAGAGATTTCCAAACAGAAAAGATCAAATAAGTTCACTGATAGAGAGATGGCTGACTAAATTATAGCATACTCACATAAGAGAATCTAACACACTCACTAAAAAGAACGAGGTACCTGTGCACGTAGATATGGAAAAAAAAAATGCTCAAGATGCTGTGTGATACTATATACTACAGGATTGCATATTTTAAAGCACTTATAAATACATGTAAGAAATGTTATCAGCAGTAACCTCCAAAATAAAAAGAGGGGATTGGAGAACTACTTTTCACTTCATATCCTTTCAAATTTGAATTTTTACCATAAAAACACTGCAGAATTTTAATCACTGCACCATCTTTTTTAAGTCACAATTATGTGTATGATCCTAGAAAAATTTCCAAGTTATATTGTCAAGTGAAAAAAAGCAACTCAAAGAATAATGTGTATAATAACATGTCCCATAATGTCTTTTTAAAACGATCTTACACAAAAACCTAAATAATTTACATGTACATACATAGCAAAGGCCTGGAAAAATACGCAGTAATTTCCTAACTCTGAGAGATGAGAGGGATGGGGAATAAGCAAGAATGGAAATATACTTTCTGTGAGATATATATACATATATATGTGTGTGTGTGTGTGTGTGTGTATACACATTTATGATGAGAGCATATTCATGTATAACTCCTGTAGATTTTTAATTTTTAAAGAGAGATGGGGTTGAAAGGGGAAAAAAAAGGTGGACTATGAATTGACCCTTGGTGAGCTGGACGGGCAGAGGAGGAGAGCTACATCTGTGCTGGGAAGATGTGGGCAACACAGGCATGGAGTCCAGGAAGGAGCCACAGGGAATGAGAGCGCAGAGGAGGGCTGGTGTGGAGAAGCTGCAGCCCAGGCTAAGAGTCTGGATTTACCCCATGAGCAATTCCAAGTCATACTTAAATGCCCCACCCGCCCTACTCTACTTTTGTAAAAAAAAAAAAAAAAAGAAAAAAAAAGTAGAGAGAGCAGATGTGGTTGGATCTTGATGACTCTCATAGTTCAGAGCTGTGGGCAGGTGACCTTGCTGGAGAAGCTACAGTGACCGCTGAGCACCAGAGAGTGCACTGCAGATCATCAGACAATGTACTCACGTCCCCGACCAGAAAGAAATTCAGCATTGCTGAGACACAGAGCAGGCACTTCTCGAGATGGAAGAGAAAACCTGAGGGTGAGACAGAGGCCAGCAACTATCCTCTCAGAAGATTTCTAGGGGCAGCTCCATAGCAACAGGATCAGAGCTGTGTCACGCCCCCCACTCCAGACTGAATTTAAAACCAATGGGAAGAAGCTATAAGGAGACACAAGGAAGAATTTTCCAAAGTCTGTGGTTGCAGTAGGTTGGAAGTGAGGAGTCCCTGCCTCCACTGTCTTCAGACTAGAGTTCAGTTCAGTTCAGTCACTCAGTCGTGTCCGACTCTTTGCGACCCCATGAACCGCAGCATGCCAAGCCTCCCTGTCCATCACCAACTCCCAGAGTCCACCCAAACCCATGTCTATTGAGTCCATGATGCCATACAACCATCTCATCCTCTGTCGTCCCCTTCTCCTCCTGCCCTCAATCTTTCCCAGCATCAGGGTCTTTTCAAATGAGTCAGCTCTTCACATCAGGTGGCCAAAATATTGGAGTTTCAGCGTCAAAATCAGTCCTGCCAATGAACACCCAGGACTGATCTCCTTTACGATGGACTGGCTGGATCTCCTTGCAGTCCAAGGGACTCTCAAGAGTCTTCTCCAACACCACAGTTCAAAAGCATCAATTCTTTAGCACTCAGCCTTCTTCACAGTCCAACTCTCACATCCATACATGACTACTGGAAAAACCATAGCCTTGACTAAACGGACCTTTGCTGGCAAAGTAATGTCTCTGCTTTTTAATACACTGTCTAGGTTGGTCATAACTTTCCTTCCAAGGAGGAAGCGTCTTTTAATTTCATGGCTGCAATCACTATCTGCAGTGATTTTTGGAGCCCAGAATAATAAAGTCAGCCACCGTTTCTACTGTTTCCCCATCTATTTGTCGTGAAGTGATGGGACCAGATGCCATGATCTTCGTTTTCTGAACGTTGAGCTTTAAGCCAACTTTTTCACTCTCACTTTCATCAAGAGGCTTTTTAGTTCCTCTTCACTTTCTGCCATCAGGATGGTATCATCTGCATATCTGAGATTATTGATATTTCTCCTGGCAATCTTGATTCCAGCTTGTGCTTCTTCCAGCCCAGCATTTCTCATGATGTACTCTGCATATAAGTTAAATAAGCAGGGTGACAATATACAGCCTTGACGTACTCCTTTTCCTGTTTGGACTAGAGTTACCTGTTAGAAATGCCTAAAGGTAAGGTATCCCAACTCTCAGGTGGGAGAGGGGAGTGAAATCAGAGATTTTCAGTAGGTATGGATTTGAGCTTCTCACTCCAGCTTCAGTTTCAGCAGTTCTGCTTTTATCCTTTTGGATATTGACATATTATCTTATAAAAACATCCTGTGGCTACTCACTGCAATTATAAGAACATGCAAAGGCCACACAGCAGCCTCCAAGGGGCATTACAATCTGGCGTCTGACTACCCCTACCCCCACCCCATCTTGTAGAGCTCTTCGCATGAGTCATTGCCCTTCAACTATACTGGCCATGCTGACTCCTGCCTCAGGGCCTTTGCATCAGCCACGCCCTTGATCCACATCCTTGACAAGCATGTTCTGGCCACACCTGTGCATGGCTGATTCTTCTCATCATTAAGGCCTCAGAGTGAATTTCACTTTCGCAGGAAGCCAACCCAACCACTGTATCTGCCACAGTCCTGTGCAATGCTCCCATCACTCTCTATCTCTTTACCCTGTCTGAAGATCTTCAGGGCAAGTATCACCATTTCAAATTATCCTATGTGGTTATTTCATGGGGCAGGGGCCTTGCACATATTGTTCACTGCTGTGCCCTCAGTACATAATACTACATGGGACATATGTATATGTCTCACATATTTAACTAGAAGAACAGTCAACTTTTACATAAAATTTCATTTAAACAAAGGATATTTTTTTTTTTTTTAATGTTTAAACTATCAGACATGGGGATGCAAGTCAAGGAGTCCTGAAGCTTTATCTGTAAGATTTAAATTAAAAAAAAAAAAACAACAATGTATCCATAATTTGCGCAATTAAAAGTATACACACAAAGACCAGAAGCAAGTGTGCTGACATTTAACAATGGTTAATTTTGCATAACGAAGAAAGGGATGAACTTTGAACTTTGTTCTTGTCCAACTTATGGACTTATGGTGTCTCTTCTAAATTACAGAATCCAATTTCAGAATCTGTCACCAATGTTTCTTGATTGTGTAATTAACACAATGAGGCAAACTTGGGTGAAAATTCTCATCAATAACTATGATTTGTAAACACTTCTAGAGAAAAACCCTCCACTCACTTTAAGGGATAGTGGCACCCAAAAGCTAACAACTGGAAGTCTCTGAGTTCAGAAGGGAGAAAAGAGGTTAAGAGCAAATAATCTGTCACAGAGGCTATATGATGACCTAATAAAGTCTTCACCAAGATACCTAAAATTTCATTCTGTTGAAGCAGACATCTCCTGGCTTAGGGAGTACCTGTACAAGGTCCTATGAGCCATACGTAGTATCTAGGATTCCCTTGGTAAATGTGTATTCAGTTCAGTTGCTCAGTCATGTCCAGCTCTTTGCGACCCCATGAAAGGCAGCACGCCAGACCGCCCTGTCCATCACCAACTCCCTGGGTTCACTCAAACTCACATCCATTGAGTCGGTGATGCCATCCAGCCATCTCATCTTCTGTCATCCCCTTCTCCTCCTGCCCCCAATCCCTCCCAGCATCAGAGTCTTTTCCAGTGAGTCAACTCTTCTCATGAGGTAGCCAAAGTATTGGAGTTTCAGCTTTAGCATCATTCCTTCCAAAGAATATCCAGGGCTGATCTCCTTTAGAATGGACTGGTTGGATCTCCTTGCAGTCCAAGGGACTCTCAAGAGTCTTCTCTAACACCACAGTTCAAAAGCATCAATTCTTCAGCGCTCAGCTTTCTTCACAGTCCAACTCTCCCATCCATACACGATTACTGGAAAAACCATAGCCTTGACTAGACAGACCTTTGTTGGCAAAGTATTGTCTCTGCTTTTCAATATGCCTTCTAGGTTGGTCATAACCTTTATTCCAAAGAGTAAGCGTCTTTTAATTTCATGGCTGCAGTCACCATCTGCAGTGATTATGGAGCCCAGAAAAATAAAGTCTGACACTGTTTCCACTGTTTCCCCATCTATTTGCCATGGAGTGATGGGACCGGATGCCATGATCTTCGTTTTCTGAATGTTGAGCTTTAGGCCAACTTTTTCATTCTCCTCTTTCACTTTCATCAAGAGGCTTTTTAGGTCCTCTTCACTTTCTGCCATAAGGGTGGTGTCATCTGCATATCTGAGGTTAGTGATATTTCTCCCGGCAATCTTGATTCCAGCTTGTGCTTCTTCCAGCCCAGCGTTTCTCATGATGTACTCTGCATAGAAGTTAAATAAGCAGGGTGACAATATACAGCCTTGACATACTCCTTTTCCTATTTGGAACCAGTCTGTTGTTCCATGTCCAGTTCTAACTGTTGCTTCCTGACCTGCATATAGGTTTCTCAAGAGGCAGGTCAGGTGGTCTGGTATTCCCATCTCTTTCAGAATTTTCCACAGTTTATTGTGATCCACGCAGTCAAAGGCTTTGGCATAGTCAATAAAGCAGAAATAGATGTTTCTCTGGAACTCTCTTGCTTTTTCCATAATCCAGTGTATGTTGGCAATTTGATCTCTGGTTCCTCTGCCTTTTCTAAAACCAGCTTGAACATCTGGAAGTTCACGGTTCACGTATTGCTGAAGCCTGGCTTGGAGAATTAATTGGAGTGCAATTAATTGTGAGTTTAATTAATTGAGTGAGTGGAATTGTGCGGTAGTTTGAGCATTCTTTGGCGTTGCCTTTCTTTGGGAATGGAATGAAAACTGACCTTTTCCAGTCCTGTGGCCACTGCTGAGTTTTCCCAATTTGCTGGCATATTGAGTGCAGCACTTTCACAGCATCATCTTTCAGGATTTCAAACAACTCAACTGGAATTCCATCACCTCCACTAGCTTTGTCTGTAGTGATGCTTTCTAAGGCCCACTTGACTTCACACTCCAGGATGTCTGGCTCTAGGTGAATGATACCATCGTGATTATCTTGGTTATGAAGATCTTTTTTGTACAGTTCTTCTGTGTATTCTTGCCACCTCTTCTTAATATCTTCTGCTTCTGTTAGATCCATACCATTTCTGTCCTTTATTGAGCCCATCTTTGCATGAAATATTCCCTTGGTATCTCTAATTTTCTTAAAGAGATCTCTAGTCTTTGCCATTCTGTTGTTTTCCTCTATTTCTTTGCATTGATCACTGAGGAAGGCTTTCTTATCTCTTCTTGCTATTCTTTGGAACTCTGCATTCAGATGGTTATTTCTTTCCTTTTCTCTTTTGCTTTTCACTTCTCTTCTTTTCACAGCTATTTGTAAGCCCTCTCCAGACAGCCATTTTGCTTTTTTGCATTTCTTTTCCATGGGGATGGTCTTGATCCCTGTCTCCTGTACAATGTCACAAACCTCCATCCATAGTTCATCAGGCACTCTATCTATCAGATCTAGTCCCTTAAAGCTGTTTCTCACTTCCACTGTATAATCATAAGGGATTTGATTTAGGTCATACCTGAATGGTCTAGTGGTTTTCCACTAATACTAATGTGTATTAGTATCTACTATATACCAGGCATGACAGTAGGTACCTAAGGATACAGAAGGGAAGTGGTGATTAGGAGCTTCTAATCTGGTGGGAGAGAGAGCTTGAGGGTGCTTAGCTGCTCAGTCATGTACAACTCTTTGCAACCCATGGACTACAGCCCACTAGGCTTCTCTGTCCATGGGATTCTCCCGGCAAGAATAGTAGAGTAGGTTGCCATGCCCTCCTCCAGGGGATCTTCCTGACACAGGGATTGAGCCCACATCTCCTGGGTCTCCTGCACTGCAGAAGGATTCTTTACCCACTGAGCCATTGAGGAAGCCCCAAGAGAGAGTAGTGCGCCAATTAATTATAACAAAATTAATACAACATATCATATAGTACGTGCTATGTAATAAAGGGGAGAAATTGGTCCCTAATGCTTGTGGGGCATTTGGACAGATATTAGAAAGCAAGGCATGAGTTGGGAAGGCGCAAGAAGAACACAGGAAGTGAGGGGTGGTGCACACAGCACAGGTGTAACATCTTCCGAGAGCTGAGGCCTGGAGGGTCTCGTCTCTTTACTCAAAACCTGCCAATGGCTCCCCAACACCATTCCAAATTGCCTTTCAGTGCACCAGCAAATTCAATTCCAACTCACTGCTTCTGTTTTTTGTACGTGCTTAAAAGTATCCTAGGGACTTTCCTGGTGATCCACTGATTAAGACTCCATGCTTCCAATACAGGGGGTGTGGGTTTGATCCCTGGTCAGGTGGGCTGCCGTCTGTGGGATCGCACAGAGTCAGACATGACTGAAGTGACTTAGCAGCAGCACGGAACTAAGATCCCACACGCCAAAAAAAAAAAAAAAATTAAAACCATAAAAAAATAAGATAAAAAGTATCCTGCACTTAGCCAACAGACAACTTTCCATGCCCCATAAATATCTCACCCTCCCACTGTCTTCTATCCAGGTGGTCCACTCACTTCCTCTGCCCTTCTCTTTGTCAACTGTGTCCCCAGGCTGACAGTACCAGTCCTGAGAGCACTCAATGCAGTAAGCCTCATCCACTGCTGGTGGCAGATGAAATCTGGTTCAACATTTCCAAAGGGCAATTTACCAAGGACTTAAAATGGTCACAATTTTTGACCGAGAGTTTCTACTTCTGGAAATATATTCTAAGGATATATTTAAAGATACGGTCAAAGGTGTTTTCACAAAAATTATCAAATCATGATCTTTAACAGCAAATAAACAAGGGCATAGAATAGATGCTAGTGATAGAGAACTATGTAAAGAGTAAATAAGTTATGGTACAACTAGTTGGTAGACCACAATCCAGTCCTTTGAAACAGAATATTTAATACAAGGATATATCATACAGCACAGGGGATATAGCCAATATTTTATAAAAACTATGAAAGGAATATAATCTATAAAAATTCTGAATCACTGTTATATACCACAACTAATACTGCAAATCTACTATAACTTAAAAAATTTTAAAGTATGTTTAATGACATGCAAATACTTAGAATATATGAAATAAAGAATTAGGTAGGCATACACTGTCTATGTACAAAAAAGAAATATATATATTTAATTATATACATATATATATTTATAAATATATATATATAGGAGCACAGGGCAAGGACAAGAGAAATACACCAAAATATGAGCTGCAGTTAGCTCATGTCAGCTGTATGGATTACTTTTAAAAAACCCAAAAAGTCTTGTATTCTCCAGTTGTTCTCACAATTAAGATATACTACTTTCATAATTGATAAAACAGGATAAGATTTTTTTAAACCACTTTATATGACTATTTATGTGACAGAGGAGGGGAATATGTGAATACAAAAATGTTCCTATCAAAAACTTCTAAGTTATGGTGATCTACATACCAGCTTCTCAAACTATCTCTGGTGAAGGATGGTTTTCTCACCAAACTGTTACAAACATATTTTTGTAAAATATGGTACAATATTTCAGCAATGTCAAATTGCTCTAAGGCTCCCTCAAAGACTCCTTGGAAAGAAAGTTATGACCAACCTAGATAGCATATTCAAAAGCAGAGACATTACTTTGCCAACAAAGGTCCATCTAGTCCAGGCTATGGTTTTTCCAGTGGTCATGTATGGATGTGAGAGTTGGACTGTGAAGAAAGCTGAGTGCTGAAGAATTGATGCTTTTGAACTGTGGTGTTGGAGAAGAGTCTTGAGAGTCCCTTGGACTGCAAGGAGATCCAACCAGTCCATTCTAAAGGAGATCAGCCCTGGGTGTTCTTTGGAAGGAATGATGCTAAAGCTGAAATTCCAATACTTTGGCCACCTGATGCGAAGAGTTGACTCATTGGAAAAGACCCTGATCCTGGGAGGGATTGGGGGCAGGAGGAGAAGGGAACAAGAGAGGATGAGATGGCTGGATGGCATCACCGACTCGATGGATATGAATTTGAGTGAACTCTGGGAGTTGGTGATTGACAGGGAGGCCTGGCGTGCTGCAATTCATGGGGTTGCAAAGAGTCGGACACAACTAGCGACTGAACTGAACTCGCTCAAAGTGTGCAATTCTTGCACTTTGTTAACCAGCACGGGTAGGCAGCAATGGCACTGATGTACACCAGGAGATGGGAAATGACTTATTAAACTGTTAGTGTTCATGTTTGTCTCTTGTGTGTGTCTTCAGGGTAGGAATCACATCCCATTCAAGTGTCCTACATACCCTACCACTCCCAGTCCATAAACTGAAGACAGTTCGGAGGCTCCTGTCCAGGTCTGACTATACACACATGTGTGTATGAGGGACTGTGGGAGGCAGTGTTCAGGCTATTCAGAGACAAGGTTAAGAAACAAAAGCAGGTGAAGACCAACTCATGAAGGGCCACAGGACCAGGCTCAGCCCTCAAGTTCACTGGCAGGCAGTCTTGCTAACCTACCCATTTGAACACAATCTTGGCCCTGTTAGCATTTTGAGATCTCCACGATGGACAATCAACAGGTAAGGTAATTCATGGTCTGGGTCGGTCTTTCTTTCCCCACTGAAAAGTCAACTCCATAGGGGATAGTGCCCATGGTGTGTGCTGCGCCTCACATGGATAGGAGGGCAACCACTGTATTTGAGAAATGAATAAAGAGGGCAGTTACTTTACTTGAGCATTTTACAAGTTGTTTCACTTAAACCTAAATTATGTCAATAATACATTCTGGCGATATTGAAGAGGGGCGCAGAGGAAACATTAAGATCTAAAAAAAGTCTGTCCAAAGCATTTTTCAAGTAAAAAAAAAATGCCAACAGTTCTATAAACAAAAGAATATTAAGGAGTCTTGGCTAGTTTCTAAGATGAGTAATAAGATATAGCGCCTATTACATCTAAGGACTTAGTTGAAGTCATTTTAATAAGGACAAATACTGCCTTTGATAGGTGATTTGTGTTTAAAAGTCTCAGTAAAACCCAAAGACCAAGTTTTTATGCTGGCTCCTCTGTGGAAAGAAAAAGGGATGAAAGTAAGAGAAAATGCCTTTAGAGAGCTTATTTGATTTGAAGAAAGCAGGGGGGGTGGAAATCACGCAAAGTAAAACATACTTACTAATTTTGATTAGTATTATAGGGGATGCCAGAAGAAAATGAAAGAAAATGGTGGTGATGGTGTTGGTGGGAGGGGACAGCTACTTTAGCAACTGTGATCTGAGAGGGGGCATTTAAACTGAGGCCTGATGGATAAATGGGACCAGCTCTGTAATGTGTCAGGGAAGAGGACTCCAGGCTGCAAGAGTGTGAGCAGATACCCAAGGCACGTGGAGACCTTGGCACATTTGAGTCAGGAAGGAAGATAAGTGGGGCTGGAGCATAGTGGGTAACAGGAGTGCCGCTGGGAGAGACTAGGCTGCAAGGGGCAGGGGCCCAGACCCTAGGGCTTCGCACAGCAGAGTCAGGGGTCTGGGATTTATTCTCAGCACATCATAAATCCGACTTGTCATTTAGCTCTGTGGTGTCTCCTGGATGTGGTCCAACCTCCTGGGCTGGCCCACAGGACCCTCCATGGCCTGCCATTGCCTCCTCTATTTCTACCTCTCCTCCCACATTCTGAACGCTGTGCACCCCACGCCCAGCCCACTGTCCACAGCAGCAGTTTCACCTTCAAGCCCATCTCTCCACAGTCCCATTAGCCTAGCTGTTCTCTTCCTTCTTTACCTATTCTCCACTTAACAGTCACGACCTAATCCAGTACTGCTACTTTTACGAGTCTTAAATGTCCCAGAGGCAATCACACATTTCTTTACACACCCCCAGCATCATATACATAGTTGAGTCTTTTTCTGTTGTTGCTTTTTTAAAAAATTCATGTCTGTTTCCCCCATGAAACTATGAGATCCTGAAGACAGGGACCAAGTTTCGTTCAGTCCCTGGCACACAGTATATTCGCAATGTTTGTCGAATGCAAAAGCACAAATGCCTAAGTGAACAGATGGTCTCATCTCTGAACTTCAGTAGGGTGCGACTGGGTGTTCTTCCCACAGTTGCCTCTAGATCTGCTTTTCACCACTGCTGAAGTATTGGAAGGCAATCAGATCACCAAGTGCTTTTTAGCTACTTGTCAAGATTTTTTATGCTGACAGTAGCCCCACAAACAGACTTCATCCTCGGGGGGAGGTGTTTACAGCTTCCTTCGGGTAAGAAATTTCTCTCTGGCTGAACTAGCTGGTACTTGGTTTTTCTCCCCATCCTCAAGTAAGCTCCACTGGAAACAGACCTGCTGATAGAATCTTACAGACATTTTCCACACGCCTTACTTTCAGTGAACACTTCACCGAAGATGTATGCACTTACTCAGCTCTCATACATGAACCTCGTCAACAGGCCAGACTCATCGTGAGGTGTTCAAGAAACAGATGAAAAACCCTCAGAGATCAGGGAGGTCACACCTAGTTGGGACATATAGAGAGCAGTGAAGTCGGTCTTTCTGTCTACTGAAGAGAAAATGTGCAGTTAATGAAACCAGGGATCTGTGTTTGTACATCTTGGCCCCCTTTTAATCAGATCAGCCTGAGGGAAAGGACTAATTCCACCATTTCAGCTGGGCCCTCAACCAGAACACATCTTCTCATCTTAGCTTCTGGCACTGCTGCAGAGGGGAAGAGGGCACTTCTGGGACATCCAATGTACAATCCATCGATAACATTACAGATGACTATTGCTATGCCATGCACAAGGAAGCAATTAAAAAGCTACTTAAGATTCTGGAGCAGGTGCATTTTGCTTAGCAAAGAATCAGAAATGCAATCCATCTGTGGCCTAGCTCAGAGTCATTTGTACTGTTCTTTACCAAAACAAACAAAACTCTCCATGTGATAACAGGCAAAAAATGAGGGCCAAATTTTCAGGAATGTTGATGATGATTATGATGACTGAAAAAAACAAAACCACTAGAGAACAAAAACAGTCCACAAGAAAACCTCCTTCAGTAGTTTTCCTTTGATAATGCCAAGTCACAATACACACGTAACATGGAAAGTGTTTTCCACGAAGCTGTGCATGAATAGTACCCAACATATGGGGGAAACTGGAAGGTCATGTTGACAAATAGATTTACACTGTTACACACATCATTCTGGGCTTCCCCGGTAGCTCAGGTGGTAAAGAATCTGCCTGCAATGTGGGAGACGCGGGTTCAATCTCTGGGTCAGGAAGATCCCCTGGAGAAGGGAATGCAACCCACTGCAGTATTTTTGCCTAAAGAGTTCCATGGACAAAGGAGTGTGGTGAACTGCAGTCTACGAGGTCACAAAGAGTCAGACATGACTGAGCAACTAATACTTTCACACTTTCATACATCATTCTAACTGGCTCATCAGGACATGTGCCACACATTTATAAGATGGCTGAGGTTACCACTAGCTAAGTTACCAACGTTTTCCTCTAATCAAAGTGGTCACAAGGGAAATAGCTTACCTGCTCAAGGAAGGGAAAAAAAGGAGATGGTGAGCTCCTGTCTTCCATCAACTTGGTTAAACAGTTGAGAGTGTCTGCATGCACACATGAAACACAGTGGAGACTATGTATTTGAGCCCCATGTCTATTATTTTAATCAAGAGGGACAGTATTTCACATTTAATTCTCCAATTAGTCTTTCCCCAATAAAATATTGTCATTGTTTATTACAAATGGTTTCTGGAATTTCAGAAACAATGTCACAGGCATAAAAAAAAGGACAAGAAAAAATGAAATTATGCCCCAAGAGCATTTTAAAGAGAAAAGTTAAGAAAACCCTCAGTTTTAATCATCGAACCTATTATTTTCAGAGCTGCAGTTTACCTCACATTTTGCAGAGGGCCCTAACATATGACTTGGGTTTCAGCAACATGTTAATGTTAACCCAGATTCTCTTATCAACAAGAATGTGAAAGGGAAAAATGGCTTTGCTTCTTCCCTTGGCCATCTCTCTCCTCTCTCACATTCCTCATGTCTGGTTTCATTTCCCAAGAACACCAGATGCCAAGTACTATTTGGAGCTTTAAAAAATAATGAGAGGCAGTCTAAAGGTTGTAGGAGAAACCTTTGAGAGAGAATGTGTTTTCCCTGTAAGTTTCAACATCCTCTGCACCAGGAAACGGAAAGGGTGTTTCTAGTGTGTCCAGTGGAGGGACAGCCCTTCCCACACACTTGGTCCCAAAAGGATGTTCTAATAGGCCACTTCTTGGATGGCTCCTGGAAATTCACCCAGCAGTCAGTCCTCCCAGTGACTTTTCTGAGACAAGAGAAGAACAATGAGGGCACCCTACCATGGATGGAGAAACCACAATCCAAACATTCAAATACGGCACAGGGAGCCTGAAAATTCTTCCTGTCCACTGGGTAAGCAGGGCAGCAGAAGCCAGCACATTCCCTCCTCTGTTTGCCTGCATCAGCATAGGTGTTGGGGTGGGGGTGGTGGGGGGCGGTAGTAATTGCAAAGTGGAAGCCAGAACCAGTCCCCTTCCTTCCCTACTTCCTCCCGAGATAAGGGAGGAAGGAACCCAAATGAAGTCCATGCACACCCTCAAGCCAGACCAAGCTTCAACCAGCACATAATTAACAGCCTTATTCCAGGCCCAAGCCATGGACTCCTGCCAGAAAACCACCCCTCTTCGTGTAAAGAGCAAAGGGAAGGACCTCCAGGTCTTCACCCTGAAAAGCTGGCAGTAACTACTCTGTCATGACTCAATACTTTAACCATGGGTTAGAGCATAAATCCCTAAAGCCCATATAACACATATCTCAAGCTAGGAAGTTTGTGCTGGTCACGTGGCAGAAACTAGTCTGGAAGCCAGGACATCTCGTCTAGATCATCTGGGAGAAGAGCCAAACCAAGTGTCATAAGAGCTCCCCATCAAACAAAGCACAGCCTCGGTGGAGGGCCTGTGCCCGTGGGCCTGCTGACCTGTCGCTAGTCTGTGAGTGGAGTCAATAAACAAATTTAAATCCAAGCTGTAAGAAATGCAAATCATTTTCCAGCCATGAGTTTCTATCTCCCTGCCTCTCAGGGACCCACTTAGAGTCTATAAAGACAAATTTAAATGTAGGGGTTATACACAAGAAGCTACAACTCAACAGCCAGCTTTATCACATCAAAGCTCTCTACTATTCCATGAGGCCAAGTTTTGCTTTCAGCGAATATGTAGAAGAATGCAACTTTCCTAAATCACCTAGCAGCTCTTTCAGCAACAGGATGACAGTAAGCTATCACTGTCACCAGAAAGAGTACTTGTGCATTTCAGGACACCAGCAATCACCTGCTGTCTATATGCTCTGGTCCTCTGCTGATCCAACTGAAATAACCCCCAAAGGTCAGAGTCCTCACCACTACAGGTCAATCTTGTTATTTAGTTGCTCAGTCATGTCCACCTCTTTGGGACCCCATGGCCTATAGCCCGCCAGGCTCCTCTGTTCATGGAATTTCCCAGGCAAGAATACTGGAGTCGGTTGCCATTTCCTTTTCCAGGGGATCTTTCTGACGTAAGGATTGAACCAGCATCTCCTGCATTGGCAGGTGGTTTCTTTACTGCTGAGCCACCAGGGAAGCCCCACAGGTCAGCAAAGAACCTCTTAATGTGTCTCCCCACTGAAATGATCATACTTTAGGTAGTTATGGTTTCAGACTTTCTCAAACAAGTAGCCAACCCTTTGGTGCCATCTACACAGAAAATGCAAATGACATTAAAAAAAGACACCGTGCTAAAAGAACAACAATACTAGGCATTTTTGGAAACAACTGAAATAATTCCAGTAAATTTTGAGAGAGAAGAGGGTGGATAGATATATACAGTTGACTCTTGGACAACAAACGGGTGAGGGGCTCTGATCCTCCACTCTGTCGAAATTCCAAGTGTTATTTACAGTCGGCCCTCTGTATACTCGGCTCCCCCTGCATCCACAGTTCTGCACACGAGCATCCAACTAACTGCAGATCATCTTAACACTGTAGTATTTACTGCTTAAACAACTCCATGGACAAGTAGACCTGCGCAGTTCAAACCTGTGTTGTTTGAGGGTCAACTGCATTTGGTTTGAACAATTATGTTTTCCAAATCTTCAAGCAAAGTTTCATGTGATTTAGAGAGGATAAACTAGGGGTACTCTAAGCCAAGAATTCATGACACATCCTCTCAGTAATGTTAAGTCCTTTTCCCCAGCGAAGCTGTAAGATGTGGTCCTCTGGAAAAGTGACTATTGCTACTGACCCTCATAGCCCCAAACCAGACGCTGTTCAATATCACTCCTTCTCAAACTACATTTTACCATCAAGGCCAAGTATGGGTATAATTTTTATTTCTATATAAACCTTCATGGAAAATAACATCTCTTGGCATCGTAGGGAAACTACAGGTCTCTGGACTAAAAATTAAGAAATAAAAACTCGCCTAAAGGGTTTACATGTTTTCATGTTTCCTGAAAGCAAATCTGAAAACTCACTGATTACATTTCGTCTTTTCATGTTCTTCTAACTACTTTTATGCCAAGATCACAAGTGCTACAAGAGGAAATAAAACAAAACACCATGCAGAACAAAAGTTCTTGGTTAAAATTAGCCTCACTCTCTGTTAACTATTAAGAAACTCTCATCTTTTTCATGGTAAACGTAGCTTTCCAGTTAGGGGAAAACATTTGGCAGATACAATATGACAGGCAGCTGTGGAGGCATGACCTGGGTTCAGATACCAGCTCAAACACTTTTTTTGGTGAGTGACTTTAAAAAAGACTTCAGCATCCTGAAGCCCTCTATAAATGTTTGATGGATTTTAAATGGACATCACAAAAGGAAGTGAGAACTACATTAAAAAGTTGGAAAGTGGGTTTATATTTGTTAGCTACTGTTTGGTGGAAATATGTTAACCAGATTCCTCTCCCTGACATTCCTGTGTGTATCAGCAGAACAAATTCCTGGAATGAGATGGATTTAATCTCTATAGGGTAGTTGTCACCACTAAATCAAGCGCTCTGCAGGTTAGTCAGCTTATCTGCAAATTGTGGGAAAGTCTCTGAGGGTTTGGGGGCTGCGTAGAAAAGGCATTAAAAAAATTAGCCCTCTTGTATATTTTGAAGCACTCAACAGGTTTAATATTTCAATCTAACCACATACACAAAAGTTACCACACAGCACACCCAGCTGAGTCACTGCAACGATGCTGACATTTACAACACTGACCTGATTCCTCTTCACATTTTCTTCAGTCACTGATCTCATCTATTTATGATTCTACTTGCGACATCTGAAGGCAGCCTGTCGGCCCAGGTAAGTCATTGTGAACTGGTCACCAAGGTAGAAAATCTACTGCAAGCACCTGGGAAGAATGGCTTTCCCAGTGTTGTCTCAGAAAGAACATTCTGAACAAGTGTGAACACAGCCACAGTTTGCCACTATAGGTGTGAAAAATGTTTATGGAAAGCTAAGTACACGGTGATTCTTGGGTTCCCGATTACAGTGTGGTGAGCTGTTTACTAGATAGATGTTGAGTCTCTCCACACCCCTGCTGCTCTGAGGGGCTCATTTTGGGCCAGGCCAGCACCACACCTATGCTCCGGCTGTTCCTAATGAGTCCTGTTCATGATGAGGAGACAGCAGCCACCCAGAAACAACGAATCAGATGATGGAATCACATTATGAAAACTGAAACTCCCTTCAAAAGAAGTACCCTACCCTTCATAAAAATTCTACCTATAAATTTTACATAATAATTCTTCAAGAGAGGTTTATGGAAAGATGATCATAAAAGCTTCCATGGAAGGCAAGTTCAGGTGTAGAAAGAAGATAGTAAAGAGGCACTCTGGCCTCCAAGTGTTCAGGTCTTGTGTGGTTCTGGTGTGTGTGTGTGCATGTGTGTGTTAGTCACTCAATCATGTCCAATTGTTTGAAACCCCCTGGGCTGTATGTAGTCCGCCAGGCTCCTCCATCCATGGGATTTCCCAGGCAAGAACACTGGAGTGGGTTGCCATTTCCTTTTCCAGGGGATCTTCCCAACCCAGGGAACGAACCTGGGTCTCCTGCACTGCAGGCAGATTTTTTACCATCTGAGCCACCAGGGAAGCCTGGCTCTGGTGAGTGTTGTTCTTAAATCAGAACTGCCCAGCCCTTTGAGAGACACGCATGCTTCTAACAATGAGAAGTAAAGGCAGGAATTTCATGTCAGCCTATGAAACTAATGTCCAAAGACACAGTACTCAAAACACCTAGAGAAAAAAAGCTTTGACACAGATTTCCCCAGTCTCCCTTCATGATAGGAACCTCCAAAAGCACTTAGATGTACAACCTTCCAAAATCAGAACAAACATTTTTTTATGACTGGGGTGGGAACAAGGCAGGTGAGGGAGAAGACCAGTTTAAAAAAAAAGGGGGGGGGCGGGCAACAAAAAACCCTCTGCCCAACAATGGGCCATCTAATAATCAGAGAAGGGGGAAATCAATTGTATCATGATCTGGCGATATCTATTGTTGTTTCAAATGCACTTGCCCATTGATCCACAACTAAGAAGTCCTAGATTCCATCCCTTCATTTCAGTTCAGTCACTCAGTCATGCCCAACTCTTGGCGACCCCATGGACTGCAGCACTGCACCTAGATTCCACATGTAGGAATTAACCTACCGAGATACTTACACACAACACAGAGAAATATTAACAAGAATGTTCACTGTAACATTATGACAGAAAGAAAACAGGGTTCATTACTTGTAATAGAGAATATCTAATATCCTTCAAAGGGGGATTATTTCAATAAATGTTGGAGCATCCACAGTATAAATCACTGGTTCTCATACTCTGATACCCAGGCTTTATACTACACCAATCATATGAAACTCTCCAGCACTGGGGGCTTGGGTAATTTTTCAAATTTCACAGGTGATTCCAACATGCAGGCAATTTTGAGAACTAGTATTATAGAATCTGGCTTCCCTTGTAGCTCAGACAGTGAAGAATCTGCCTGCAATGCAGGAGACCGGGGTTTGGTCCCTAGGTAAGGAAGGGTCCCTGGGTAAGGAAGAGGCCCTGGAGAAGGAAATGGCAACCCACACCAGCATTCTTGCCTAGAGAATTCATTCATGGACAGACCATGGGGTCACAAAGAGTCGGACATGACTGAGCAACTAACACACACATTATAGAATCCTATGCCTGGTTTCAAAGAATTTGCTAGGTCCACAAATACTGACAGGGAAATATCTAACTTATTCAGAGTGGGGAAAAAAGAAATTAAGTTGAATAATACACATACATCACCATTTATGTCAAAACTGCGTTTGTGGCTACACATAAGCACATATGCATACACACATACGCCTCTAACCCTACATATGTGAATGCATAGAAATGCTTCCAGAATTGGAAGTATTAATCTTAAAGTAGCTGAAGTATTTAGCCAAATGCTTGGCATATAGAAGATGCTCAATAAATGGTGGCTATTACTTTCACACGTGTCCAAGTTTGGGGGAGCCTACTTGGAATAGTTTCATGTGGATAATGAACTCATAAATGCATCAAGCAAATTCAAGTTTTCTATTAAAAGTAGAAAGTCTGCAAGACTTCTCAATAAAACTCCATCAAAATTTTAAGTATACACCTGAATAACTTGTTAACAGTTATACCTATTCTTTTATTAAAAATCACAACTTGCTTTCTGCATACCTTCAACCCATGCCCCAAAATGAGACAGCTTCATTGTCAACATTATATTGATTTGGAGTCGTTCTATGTCAGCCAACAAATCTGAAAATGTCAATGTATTGCTAGATGCAACTTTGATGAACACATAGCAGAAGAATATTCCCAAGCCTGCAAGCACCAGCTATAGGAATAACAACGTTACAAATTAAAAAAAAAAAAAAAAGTTTTGCTATCAATTCTGCAGACTGCAAGAGGAAACTGGAGAATTTCTGGTTCACTAAAGTCATTATGCTGAAACTTCATTTGGTCACAGGGCTGGTTAGAAGAGAGGGTGGGAAGTTCTATTATTTGTTCCTTTTATTTGCCTCTGTTGCAATTATACTTCTATTGTAGATTGGAAATCACAAGGTATCACAAATACAGCCAGGAGACTTCAGAAGGAAGAAAACTTAGTACTTGGTATGTTTTTAAGATGCAATCAAATATACTTTAAATTTTTTTTAAAGGTAATAAATTCAGTACGATTTTCAAAATTCTTTTCTACTTTTAGGTACTTTGAAAAGGTATACATATTCCATATTTACTTGGGTGCCGAATATTTGGCTACAACAACTTTAAAGTTGGTTTCTGGAAATATTCTCTCAAGGACATGTTTCTGAGGTTCCACTTTTAAAAAGTGAAATGGCTGGGGTCCTTCTTATCGATCAATGAAAAATGGAATCACATTGCTTGTAGAACCAAATGAAAACATGGTGACCGTATGAATGTATAAGGCAAGAGATGGTCTTTCCAGGACCACATTAAGATTTTATCAAGGAATGTTATGAAACTGAGGTCTGTATGCTGACAACAGTCCTCTAAGATAAGATTTTATTTCCTGGTCACACTTTCCAAAAGTTTATGTCATTGAAACCTGAGTTCTTCAAATATCACTAAATATGATTCATTGCAAACAGCTGGGAAGAAAATAAATCATTCTGAAGAACAGCAAAATGATTACCAGTATACTAGTATCATTCCCAGGGAAATAAAGTTACCATTACTTTGGAAGCAAATGCCTACTGTAAAAGTGAAAGTAAAATGGATTTTTCTGAGGTCATTAGAAGACACTAAAATGTAAGCATGCACAGCTCACAGACAATGATGACAAGGTCTGAACAAATCAGCATCCATCAATATGACATGCCTATCAAGCTTTGGGAAAATGGCAAAGACAAGAGACACTTATTCTGATATCTGTTAATAGGCTGCTCTGGCAACTGAGTTCCAAGTCACTTCCAGAAATCTCAGCTGGCCTGGGAGAACTGGATAATGATGCCATTTCTGGGTGCTAAGAAGCCATCCAAAAGCAGAGCCTTGAAGAAGTACAAAGACAAGGAACACGCTCTCAGAAAACCAGTGTTTTCCCTTCAATATGCACTTCAGAACAGTCTAACCTGTACACAAAGCAATGAAGAGAGACCTTGAGGATGAGGGAAAAGGTAAAGTGAGAGCTAAGTAGGAATATACCAAGGACACAAGAGCACATGTGCTGGTGAGTGAACTGATGAATACATATCACTTCTTTTCATTAAAACAAAGCTAAAAGTCAACCCAAATAGAAATTACCAGCAGCTACAATAGAGTGTGTCTTCTTACTTTCTCTCTGTGTGATAAATATCCTTGGGAAGTTATGCACATAGCCAAATAAACAATTCTGAAACTGTAGGAGTCAAGCAAATAGTGAGGAAAGTTCCTTATTAAATTTTCATCATTAGTTACTATACATGGATGACCACACTCCTGATTTAAACCCAGGACAAAAAGACAGTTCTCCTACCATCATCAAAAGGAAAGTGTGAAGGAAGTTGATACCATCCAATATGCCCCCGCCACCCAACTCTGTAATTTTCTGCATAATTAGGTGAAAGTAGTAATTGTTTTATTGGGTAATTTAAGAAGACTAGACACTAGAGACTGCTTCTCTTGCAAAATTTGTTCTCAATTAAATAACAAGAAGAGCTCTGTTTTAAACTGTTACTTCTTCTCAAGTACCAAGCCTGGAGTAGTTGGACTGAGGTTAATATTTGGACTTCATAGTCTGTAAAATAATACTAAACAGCCAAAAGATATCATATGGTTAAATACGGGAAGCTATCACTAAAAGACTGGTTAAAAGATTTAGAGTACCTCTCAATGTAATGAAATACATTACAGCCATTAAAAAGAATGAGCCATCTGTCTGATGTTCAGAGGTATAAAATATATTAAATAAAAAGTCTGATTTGCATAATAACTATAGTGAGTGGGAGTGAAGTCACTCAGTCGTGTCCGACTCTATGCGACCCCATGGACACCAGGCTCCTCCGTCCATGGGATTTTCTAGGCAAGAGTACTGGAGTGGGTTGCCATTTCCTTCTCCAGGGAACTTCCCGACCCAGGGATGGAACCCAGTTCTCCCACATTGTAGACAGACGCTTTACCGTCTGAGCCACCAGGGAAGTCTTATAATAACTATGGTATATCATAAACATAGGAAGGCTATGCTTATTTAAACATGCACATGATAAAATAGCTGATACAAAAGCCCAAATGAAGAGTAGCTCTTTGGAGAATAAAATGAAGACTGGAGAAGAAGAGGGCTTGCTTGTATTTGAAAAGTGAAAGTCACTGAGTTGTGTCTGACTCTTTGTGACCCCATGGACTAGGGGTCCATTCTCCAGGCCAGAATACTGGAGTGGGCAGCCGTTTGCTCCTCCAGGGGATCTTCCCAACCCAGGGATTGAACCCAGGTCTCCCGCATTGCAGGCAGACATGTGTCTGACTCTGCAACCCCATAGACTGCAGAACGCCAGACTATCCTGTCCAGCACCAACTCCCTGAGTTCACTCAAACTCATATCCATCGAGTCAGTGATGCCATCCAACCATCTCATCCTCTGTTGTCCCCTTCTCCTGACTTCAATCTTGTCCAGCATCAGGGTCTTTTCAAACGAGTCAGTTCTTTGCATCAGGTGGCCAAAATACTGGAGTTTCAGCTTTAGCATTAGTCCTTCCAATGAATATTCAGGACTGATTTCCTTCAGGATGGACTCATTGGATCTCCTTGCCATTCAAAGGACTCCCAAGAGACTTCTGCAACACCACAGTTCAAAAGCATCAGTGCTTCGGTACTCAGCTTTCTTTATAGTCCAACTCTCACACACATTCATGACTACTGGAAAAACCATAGCTTTCACTAGATAGACCTTTGCTGGCAAAGTAATGTCTCTGCTTTTTAATATGCTATCAAGGTTGGTCATAATTTTTCTTCCAAGGAGCAGGTGTCTTTTAATTTCATGGCTGCAGTCACCATCTGCAGTGATTTTGGAGCCCAGAAAAATAAAGTTTGTCACTCTTGCCACTGTTTCTCCATATATTTGCCATGAAGTGATGGGACCAGATGCCATGATCTTCCTTTTCTGAATGTTGAGCTTTAAGCCACCTTTTTCAATCTCCTCTTTCACTTTCATCAAGAGGCTCTTTAGTTCTTCACTTTCTGCCATCAGGGTGATGTCATCTGCAAATCTGAGATTATTGGTATTTCTCCCGGCAATCTTGATTCCAGCCTGTGCTTCATCCAGCCCAGCATTTCTCATGATGTACTCTGCATATAAGTTAAATAAGCAGGGTGACAATATACAGCCTTGACATACTCCTTTTCCTATTTGGAACAAGTCTGTTGTTCCATGTCCAGTTCTAACTGTTGCTTCCTGACCTGCATACAGATTTCTCAAGAGGCAGGTCAGGTGGTCTGGTATTCCCATCTCTTTCAGAATCTTCCACAGTTTATTGGGATCCACACTGTCAAAGGCTTTGGCATAGTCAATAAGGCAGAAATAGATGTTTTTCTGGAGCTCTCTCTCTTTTTCAATGATCCCACGGATGTTGGCAATTTGATCTCTGGTTCCTCTGCCTTTTCTAAAACCAGCTTAGTGAAAGTTCACTGTTCACGTACTGGTGAAGCCTGGCTTGGAGAATTTGGGGCATTACTTCACTAGCATATGAGATGAGCACAACTGTGCAGTAATTTGAACATTCTTTGGTGTTGCCTTTCTTTGGGATTGGAATGAAAACTGACCTTTTCCAGTCCTGTGGCCACTGCTGAGTTTTCCAAATTTGCTGGCATATTGAGTGAAGTACTTTCACAGCATCATCTTTTAGGATTTGAGATAGCTCAACTGGAATTCCATCACCTCCGCTAGCTTTGTTCATAGTGATGCTTCCTAAGGCCCACCTGACTTTGCATCCCAGGATGTCTGGCTCTGGGTGAGTGACCACACCATCGTGGTTATCTGGGTCATGACGATCTTTTTTGTATAGTTCTGTGTATTCTTGCCACCTCTTCTGAATATCTTCTGCTTCTGTTAGGTCCATATCATTTCTGTCCTTTTTTGTGCCCATCTTTGCATGAAATGTTCCCTTGGTATCTCCAATTTTCTTGAAGAGATCTCTAGTCTTTCCCATTCTATTGTTTGGGACCACAGCCCATTGTCAATGAATATCTATGCTCTGGCCCTGGCTCACAGAGTGCTTTCATTTCTGCACTTTTTCACTTTACCACACCCACCCCTACAATTGTTAGTTCTCCAAATGAAAACAATCTGTTCAACTGTAAAACATCAATATGAACAATGGCTTTTTTCCTTTAAACTTATAATTAATTTAGAATGGTGGGGGGAGTGAAGGGGAAACTATCAAAGAGAAGACTGTATCTCATCACCATAGCAACAGAATGCATAGCTATTCACTTTTACCAAAATTGTATAATTGAGAATCTTCTTTAAGATTTTTTATAATCTTCAGGATTTTCTGGTTTTGTTTTTTTTTTTTTTTTTGCTACAAAAATAAATATTGCTACCTTTATCTTTAGAACATATACTCCCTAGACAGCAGGTCCAGAAACATTATATAAAAAACTAAAAGTGTCTAATTAAGGAATTTTTTGTTAGGTATTTATTGGCAAGTTTGACCCAAACGGAAAGAATTTGCTTAGTAATACAAAACTCCACCTCCTAAAGCTCAGTTCTAAAACTATGGAAAGAGCAGTACAGTGTATCCTGTTACATTCATGGCTTCTGACCAACCTTAAATAAGCAAGCAAATACAGTAATGGAAAGAATAAACTACAAAAGGCCACCAATGGAAGCATAATAGCCAATCCCCAAAAAATGAAGGCAAACATTGGTAAGTTTTTAAAGAAAGATGAGAAAATTAATGCCAAAACAAGAGGTTGTTGGTATTTAGTGCTAAGTCAAGTCCAATTCCCTTGAGACCCCATGGACTGTAAGCCCGCCAGGTCCCTCTGTCCATTGGACTTCCCAGGCAAGGAAACAGGAGGCAGTACAACACCAAAAGAGATCTAAAAATAGTCCAGAAAGTTAGGCTTCACATTTCCAGGGAGCATTCGATTTACTTGAAGACATAACAGAAAAACGTTCAACCCTTACTTACACACGACTGCTACATATATGCCATCACCTTTCCCCTACACTCAGTGTCTTTTTTTTTCCCTCCTAAAATCATCACTTACCTTATCTTACACTCTCCATTCCATGAAAATAATCCACCAAGACAGTCTGTTTTTGTTAGATCTCCCTCCTCCTCATCAGCAGTAACCAGAGCTGTGGCCAGTGTTCTTGCTAACCTGGCTACTGGCTCCTCCGTGGTTCCTCCCCTTCCACCACCCCACCTCACTGGGTGGTGGCAAGTGTGAGGGAAGAGCCAAGTCATTTGTGGAAAAACATGCTGGTTAACAACCATACTTGCTCATACTGGAAAAGTCATAGGACAGAGATGCCCATAGATAATCAACCTACACACACACACACACGTTAAACTGGTTTTGCCTCACAGACAATTCACAAGCAGTCAAGACTCACCCCCTCCCCACACAGGTACACACCAACCCCAAATTCACAATTCTGCATGTGTGATCACTTATACATTTTCATCCATTCATTCATGGGCCAACGGTGTGCCCAATTCCTTGTTGTGGGTTGGGATATGAGCGTGAACAAAGCAGATGTGGACCTTGCCCTCGCAGAGCTGGTCCACTGGCACCTGACCCCTGGCTGTTCAAGCCATTGCCACATTTCAGACTCTGGCTCAGAGAAGACAGATGGGGAGTGAGTGGAGGGAGGGGTCAGTTTGTCAGCCTATCTTCAGGATAAATATTTTGCTTGCTTCAAATAGCAATTCACTTTTACTGGAAACTTTCATGTTTCCTGAAATATGGAGCACCCAGGAGAGGAGGGAGTAGGAAGTAGAGGGTGATGTGTATGTTCCTGAGGAACAGGGGACAAAGAGCTACCCCTGGAGGGCTAATGTTCAGAACTTCTAATAAGACCCTGGACTCCCACTTCCCCCATGAAAGATTAACTGCTATGGGAGTCACACTACCCACAACTACAAAAATATATCAAACTGAGAAAATGAAATTCCTGGTGAGGTGAGCCCTACTAACCACCCCACCTTGTTCCAGACAGTAGTGCAGGAAGAGGAAACCCAAGCCACGTTCAGGGGTCTTGCTGAGATGCAGAGTCAAAGTTGGGGGAGGTCGAGACAACTAGAACTCTGGAAATCTGCCAAGGGGTCCTCTCAAAGCTTCAGCTGAGGACTGCTTTGCACATGGACCTAGGATCCACACAGGGACTGCGAATGATTTGCATTCCCATCAGCCTCACAAGACAGAGCTCAGACTACCTAAAACAACATTTTGGGGGAGTCACCAAAATGGTCCTAGGTTCAGGCTGCTCTGGAAAAAGCTTGACAGCAACCTTAAAAGGGTCATTGAGGAACTTAACTGTGTGCCAGAACAAAGGCCAACACTCTTCAAAGGAAGCCCTTCAGGCAGGGAGAAATTGATATCAGACAGAAATGTGGATCCGCATGGAGCATCGAAGAATGCCGGAAATGGACAGCCTGGGGGCAAACAGAAAACCAGACGCTGCCTCAGAGTTTCCAGAGCTACTGACCAGGAGGATGTGCTTTTGTATAAATCGACTGATGATACCAATGGGGTCAGAAGGTCAGGATCAAAGAAGTTCCCAAGTTGCTACTTATTGCTATTGTTCAGTCACTAGGTCATGTCTGACCCTTTGTAACCCTATGGATTATAGCACATCAGGCTCCCCTGTTCTTCACTATCTCCTGGAGTTTGCTCAAACTCATGCCATTGAGTCAGTGATCCTTCTCATCCTCTGCCTTCAATCTTACTCAGCATCAAGGTCTTTTCCAATGAGTCAGTTCTTCACATCAGATGGCCAAAGTATTGGAGCTTCAGCATCAGTCCTTCTAATGAATATTCAGGACTGATTTCCTGTAGGATTGACTGGTTTGATCTTGCTGTCCAATGGACTCTCAAGAGACTTCTCCAGCACAGTTTGAAAGCATCAGCTCTTCAGTGCTCAGCCTTCTTTATGGTCCAATGCTCATATCCATACATGACAAGAGTACTACTCACTACTTCTAACCTCAGTCATGCTCCTGATGCTCTCAGGCCACGACGTCCTAAGGATGAAACTCTACCTTGAACCATCCTCACAGTAGATAATGACCGATTATCTAATGACTGTGCTTTGGAAACTTTAAGGATTCATCAAATAATTACTGAGTGCTTTCTATGTACATTTCTAAGCCAAACCCTATATGTCTGGGCCTCAGTTTGCTCACCGTAAAATAAAGATAATAATAGTAGCCAGGCTGCAGGGTAGATGCTTGAATTAAATAGGTAACTATATATGTAAGTACAAAGAATAATGTCTGGCCATAGAAAGTCCTTATAGATGTATTTTTATTATCATTATTATTACTGATATTATACTATACTGCTACTACTAATTAACGTTATTAGGCACATGATGATGAAAGGGATCAATTCGGTTCTTGACCTCCAAGTTTATATTTGAGCTGTGTCCTAAGGAAAACAATGTTCTGGAGAAAATATGTTAAAAATTTTGCCTGAAAAAAACTATGAACACAGCTGAGGTGTGGTGGCGGTGGGGGTGAGGGGGCAGATACTAGTAAGAAGGGAGACCTAGGCCTAATCCCAGCACTGCCCCTTAAGTAACTGTGACTCTGGTTATTTAGCCTGTTAGAGCCTTAGTCAATCCTTAAAGAGGCAGGATGACAATCTTTAAGATGACTTCCGGTTCCAGCATCTGAGGAAGTAAACCAGAGGATCCACTTTAGACGCACATTTTTCCTGCCTTTTGAGCAATTTAAGGTCTTTATATGGATGGATGCTGTAGATGAGAGGAGTGTTCTTTCCTAGAATCACAAGATAAAAGGACCACATACACCTGGAATTTACACTAGCTGCTTTTTCCACCAGGTGTTAGAAAGTACCTAAGAACAAAGGCAGCATAGACAAAAGCAGAAATGAGAGAACAGGATGAGGGGCTTAGGGAGAGAAGGAGGGTTTAATGACATCACTGAACTGCTAGATCCAGCTGAACCTCAAGTCAAATATCCCTTGACCTTTTGCATGATTCAGTGAAGCTCCCTGCCCCATTCCCTGAGGCCAATTTAAGTGGGATTTCTCTCCCTTAACAATGCAAAGAACACTGATTCCTGCTCCACTTGACTAAATAAAATGGAAACTGCCAATTACTAAGTGCCCCCAAAGTGTGAGAGATCACATGATACTTCAACATGCATCATTTCAGCTCATTTTTATGGCCACGCTAGGAAGCAGGTATCACAGTTTTAGATACCAAGAACATCCAGAAAACTAGGAGACATCAGAAAGGGTTTAAACCCTGTCTCACGTCAGCCTATTCTCTTTCTACATACAACACCCCCTCAAACCACAAACTCTTTCAAGCATTACTATTTTCCAAGAATCAACCTAATAGTCAACCTAACAATCAAGTCACAAATCCAAACACAAATGTCTCATTTTAGAAAAGGCTCCAAAGAATTTGCTGCTCACAAATCAGTATGACTAATGTAACACCTCTTTTCTCAAAGGGCTCCTATTTTAGAAACAAATTTTGCAAGAATGACTTTCTAAGAATCTTAAATAAGTCTATGAGGGACTTGTTCCTTGAAGCTGGAAAAGTATATAGTGCTGAAATGACACAGTTACTAGAATATAAAAGTCATCATCATTGCCAGGTAGGGAACATTCAGAAGTCAACACCACTATTTCCCTTTTTCAAATAGGCCACAATCCCATTTCAGCCATTCATCTCTACCTCTGTAGCTAGCAGTAGAGTCTGAGAGAGAAGCTGCATGCCAGAGAAGGAATATAACAAGGGCAAGGAGAGAAGAAAAAAAAAAAAAAAAGCATGAGGCAAAATTTAAGAAAAGTGTAACGAATATGAAAAGTTCACCATTGAGCCTGCAAAAGAAAATGTCACAGGGAAAGGTATCAAAGCAGTTGCACACAGTGAGAAAGAATAGACGACAGAAACCGGAAAAGGCCAGGGGTGTAAGTGAAATATAGTGTCCCGCACTGGGTAGAAAATTCATTTAGTTATCTCTTTCTACCTAGAAAAAGAACTATCAAGGCAATAAAGAAACTGTGTTTAACTATTAGGCCTCACTACATGATATTTTACTTATATTATTAAGATACTCTTGATTGTATTCATCTGTAATACATAATACACTTACATGTTACTGTATATGAATTATTTTTCTTGTCCTAATTACATATGCAGTATCGAATTTTCAGAGTTAGTTGCACTGACCCTCTTGTCTTTTCCTCCCAGTCTCTCTAGATTCATTATTTAATCTATTAACAACTTACATTTTCCAATATTTTATTCTTATTCTAAACTATCCCTCATGATATAATGAATGTATTTTCACTTTATTAGGCTTTATCATTACAGGGTAATAATCCTTATTATTAATGTAATAATGTAATAATGTCTTAACATTTGGAAATTTCTATTATTAAATTAGTGGTGATTTGAGGAACACTTTTTCTGGGTGGGGGAAGAGTTGCTTTGTATTTTGTTTCTTGTTTTGGGGAGGTTTCTTGATCTTCAACACTACACTCTCGACAAATGGACATATTCATACTTATGATGAATAAAGTGAATTAAAATTTAAAAAAAAAACAACCTAGTAGGCTTACTTTTTGCAGGATTTGGGTGGAACAGGTAAGACCTTGAGGCCCTTACTTGGGTAGTAGTCAATGGTCCTAATTATAGGTTGGACTACTTATTTCATAGAGCCACAAAAAATCTTAAGTGTTAAAACCATAGGGTGCAATCCTCCTTTTATAACATGTAATACATTCCCTTAGTAATTTACAGTCTTCTAAGTATGTGAATATGCACAGTATCATTTGATTTTCCCAACAAATTCTTCCTGAAAGAGGAAGAGAGAGGCATAGGCAATCATATATTATCTTTATATCTACTTTACAGCTGAGAAACTTCTTTGAGCATTAACGGGACCTCCACAAAGTCAAGAGTCTTAAGCAGCAGAGCAGGGACTGGAATTCGGGCTTCCTTTCCCCCAACACTCTGCACTGCCATCCTGCCCATCCTACAATCATCTCAGAAAGAGTCACCTGAGGCTTTCACTGAAAGGCTCTGATGGAAAAAAAACATCATTTAAATTATGTGTGAAATAGATGATGACTATGTGTCATCAAAACATTTGATGTTTTAGAGGGTAATACATTGTATACCCAGGAGGTGTCTAGATCAGCAAAAATCATACAAATGTAAATATTCCAGTGTTTTCTTGGGTCAACTACAGCTTTACTCCCTCTTCCATTAAGAAGCTATCTGTCAGGGGTTATATGAAAAGGATTAGGAATACAACATTGAACAAGCCATCCTCTGTGCCTTTTAGAAGTCAAGTAGATAAAAATGAGCGGCTGCCCTGCAGATGTGCATGGAGAACACAGGGGAAGGATAAACTATACCCATGACTGTCTGCATAGGATAGGAGACAATGAGAGAAACCACACTTGGTTCCAGGCATTCCAAAGCTTCTAGTCTGACAGAAGAGAGCCTCATGAACACAGCAAAATACACAGCACTAGATATAACTGCCACAAAAGAGATATTAAGTATTTCAGAGATTCCGAGGACCTTAGGGCACTTCCAATTAGGATGACCTCAGAAATGTTTGTAACAGATGAAATATGAATGGGCCTTCAGAGAACTGTTACATCTTAGCAGAACAGAAGGAAAGGGCCTCAAACACCAGCTGCCTGCTCCCTGTAGAGAGGCATCCTGAGAAGCTCTGGGTTCTATGTGGGGCTATGACAGCCATCTAGCTGTGGACACAGGTGCTGCTGGGCTTCTTGGAGCTTTCTCTCATTCACAAGGTCATAAAGGCCTCTCATAAGACAGATGGACAAAATTGATAAAAGACAACACCCAAGACACTCATCTTATGGACCTAATGAACCTGAGCCATTAGGTAAGAACACGCATGAATTACTTGTGCTTCCACTATTTCTCTCTACGTAGCCTTCGTGCTTACTGATGGAAAGATCTCAACATAAAAAACAAATATCCTACTCTGCAAAACCGTCAACTATATCCTCACAAATCATTCCAAATAAATCATTTAGTTCTGAAGGAGAAGCAAGTTGTAAATATATCATCTAAAAGCACTCTAACAGCTTCAAAGGGATATATAAGCTTCACTAATACTTCCAGTTTCAGCAACACTGGAGCCAGCATATGTGCTCAACTAAAAATCACCCCAAATTATCAAAGAGACTTGAGAGATCATCTTCATTTTATAGATACTGAGGCTTTAGGAGATTTATGATTTATGATTTCCTCAAGGCCACAGTCATTTAAGACATAGCAATTAACTAGACTCAATGAGTGATTCTAAATAGACTCTTGATAAACAGACAGCCTGACCTAGCAAATGAATCTCAAAATCCTGTATGATTGTTTTGTTTGGTTACCAAAATTAAAAGCAAACTAAAAATCTATATGAATATTCCTGGTTTATAGCGATGCTGTTTTAAACAGTTTGAAATTTCATCAAGATCTGTATACTCTAATTAGTAGAATGAGTCAACTTCGGTTGCATTCTTGCAAACATTTTCAGTCAAAGAAGAAAACTAGAAACCTAGCTCCAGAGGCAAAGTATGGCGCATATCATTTGTGAATCTGTGATCCTTCAAATAACTGAAAAAGCCTGTTCAGAGACACTTCCCACTGACCAGCTGGTTCCTGCTCTGGGGAGCCATGTGGGAAGAAGGGACTAAGAGCTCAGCCACGTGGTGGTGTCTTATTAGAGACTGTGCCAATCCTAATACAAACTGTTTGATAGATGCAAGTTTTCTAAAGTATGCTTGATGGCATTTAGTTATCTTTGAGTTTATTCCTCCTTCAGAAGAAAAGTACATAAAGTGCTCCATAATTTCAGATCAATCCATTCCCTAAATCTGCTGCATTAGCCTAAACTAAATCCTATATTGGCTAAGCTTGGCCAAGGGTAGTCAAAACAAACTTCTTCAGCTTCTAATTCTTATCAACATATCTCCTGGTATTTCCACTGCCAATGCTAGATCAGTAGCTAACTTTTCTGTTACAACACTCTCTAACATGTATTCCACCACATACATATGGGATGTCTCTGATAATGTTCTTCTCATGCTTTGGATAATTTTCACTACACATTCCCTTCTAACATCACATTCCTATTCCATGTGAACAGGAATAGATGTTCACATGTTCCTAGTTGTAACTAGGAACTCAGCTGAACTGAGTGAGCTTCTGATTAAAATAGCTACTCTTTAAATCCCACACTCTTTCACATAACATTGCAGAATGTGTAGGTTAAAACCAATGGACTCTACATGTATGAAGGGCAAACTGCAGCCCGTAGATCACTGTGGTACCCCTCCCCTCAACAACTTTTTGTAAATAAAGTTTTACTGGGTCACAGTCACAACCATGTCTACAGACTCGCTATGGCTGCTTTCTGAGTAGTTGTCAGGGGAGGTATTTTCGTCCCCCAAATCTAGAACATTTACTATCCAAACCTTATAGAAAAAGTCTGCTGACCTCTGGTCTACACTAAGCACAAGAAACAGAATTTGGGGAAGGTTTTCAAAAACATTTATATTAAAAATAAATTAATTCATTCATTTACAAAGCATATGGTGACCACCTCTGGGAACTCTTCTAGGTGCCAGAGACCCATCAATGAACCAAGAAGATGTGACTCCCGTGTTCATGGACATCATATTCTAGTAAGAGGGGACAAACATAACTCCTCTAATTTCAGATAGATAAAATAAGATATTTCGAGAGAGTGGCCAAGGATTCTGAAGGGGGAGCGATTCTTTAGAAGATGCAAAGTCATGAAGATGACAGTTGAGAAGATGTCACTGGAACTGATATCTGAATGATGAAAATAAACCAGCCATCCAAGAACCTAAAGAAAGACTGTCCCAAGCTGAGAGAACAGCAGAGGCTGGAGGGGAGGACACACTAAGCTGCTTGAGAAACAAAAAGGTAGCTGATGTACCTGCGGCATGGTAGACTAGAGGAAGAAGCACAAGGCAGGGTCAAAGTGCTCAGCAGGTGCCAGACCACGTGTGAGGAGCAAGGAGCAGAATCACGTTTCTAACACATGCCCACCTTCAGATCCTTAGCTACTAAAAAGCACGACTAGACAGAAAGCTAATCATGGTGTAAGGATCACTTTGGCAACTCCATTTTGCCATAACGTCTTTCTTCTGATCTGCCGAAAATTACCTGATGTTTCAAAGGTCGAGCAACTCAAGAAAGAACACTTTGTTAGAGGCAGTTTCTGCTAAGGAAGTGATTATTCACTCCCTGTGGGAAAAAAGTCAAAACTGCCTTCCTCATTGTAAAGATCATTTTATGTCATTTAAAATGGGATTTTTTTTTAAAGAAAGGGAATTTCCCATTATTAAGCATAATTAAGCCTATTTCCCCCAAGTCTAACAGGGTATTCATTGGATGAAATGAGTTCTGTCCCCTTGACACCTCTGCATACCAACTGTGTGCATGTCCCAACAGAAAGCTTTCAAAGCAGTTGGCTGGTCTGGACAAAATGCAGTATTCCTCAAAACCCTGCAAAGATGTACCATGTTGGTTTACCATCTCCAGACTAAATGGAGGGCTGTTTCAAAGGCAGAGAACCTCAATATGTTGGTGCTGCTGCTGCTGTCACTTCAGTCATGTCCAACTCAGTGTGACCCTATGGACTGCTGCCCGCCAGGCTCCTCTGTCCAGGGGATTCTCTAGGCAAGAGTACTGGGGTGGGTTGCCATGCTCTGCTCAATATGTTGGTGAACAGCCACCAAATCAGTCTACTTTGCAAATGGCCTTTCCTTTCCAATTTTGTAGAGTTATTTATGGATCTGAAAAGACAACTTTCTACTTTTAGATCCAAAAATAAAAGAAATCAAGGGCATTCGGAAGAAAGGTCAAGTCAGGTGCTCTGATAAAACCGTGACTTTCAACCAACAATGTAAATTTAGAAAGAATGAGTAGTTATGAAATATTCTAGAAGTATGACATCCAACTGGTTTTCTTAAGACTTGACAATGCACAGATCTGCAGTACAGGCTCTCCTCATGGTGAACGCAATGAAGTGACAGGTATGGATGTTTATGAGCACACATGAACAGGCTATCAAAGAACATAGTGAAACGTATGCAGAAGCATGGGGCTTTCCTGCTGGCTTAGCAGTCAAGAATCTGCCTGCAATGCAGGAAACCTGGGTTCAGTCCCTGGGTTGGGAAGATCCCCTGGAGAAGAAAATGGCAACCCACTCCAGTATTCTTGTCTGGGAAATCCCATGGACAGAGGCGCCTCATGGGTTATAGTCCACGGGGTTGCAAGAGTCAGACACAACTTCGTGACTAAACCATACCACACACACACAGAGCAGAGCGTAAACCTTCCAGCAGCACTGCTGAGAACAGCCAGTGCACAGCTTCCCAAAGGAATTAACTTGCAATCAGTTTCCTCCCCTGTGAAGTGGGGATAAAACAGTACTAACCTTCAGTCTGGTGCAGTCTTTACCAAATGCTCAATTAACAGTATATTTATCAAATATGCCAATCACTTCACATGCCTTATCTTACTGAATACTCATTAAGCCCAGAAGTTAATCCTATTGTGCCACTTTTACAGGTGATTAGAAACAAAGGCTCAGAAGAGTCACATAAGTTGCCCAGAGATAATCAGCTAGTAAACGGTAGCACCTAGACTCAAAGCTGGCTAGCTCTAAAGTCTGTGTAGCACCTAGACTCAAAGCTGGCTAGCTCTAAAGTCTATGCTATTAAACCCATGTTGCATATTGGTGGTTTGTTCACACATTTTCTTAGACCCACTTGCTGCTGACTGATAATATAGCAGTAGCTAAGGTTTGTTAAGCACTTAGCTACATGTCAGTCACTGAGTTCTTCTAATGGACTCTCATCAAGTTCTAACTACAAGCCTATGACGGGGTTTTATTATAGGCATTGTTTTTCAGCGAGGATCTGGGGCTCAGGGATTAAGTATACTGCTCAAGGTCACACAACTAATAAACAGCACAACTGGCCATTTGAACTCTGGCTGTCTGGCTCCAGAGCCAAATTCTTAACCACTGGACCAAACAGCATCCTTAAAAATTAATGTTTTAAAATGTAGTTTTATTAATTGCCAAATAGCTGGGCATTCTATTAACACAGTACTTTCATTCCCAAGCAGCAATAACCTGATGCAGTTTGCCATGATCCCACCAAACCTACCTCTTCTCCAACACCAAGGCCAGGAGTCAGTTGCCATTTTTCATCATTTTCACTTGCACATAAATAAGAAGATGGTAAAATAATTCCTGAGCTTACGTTTCCATCAAAAGTGGGAAAACAGAGTACAGTGTGCCACATGTCCAAAGACAAATGAGAGACAAGTGGAAAGGAATATTCTTGTGTTTAATATGCAAAATGGATGACTGTTTTCCTTCCTGTGCTGAGTTACATCACCCACCTGCTAGAAACATTTGAATTTGATCCATCTTACGCCTCAGCAGTAAAGAATCCGTCTGCCAATGCAGGAGATGCAGGTTCCAACCCTGGGTCAGGAAGATCCCCTGGAGAAGGAAATGGCAACCCACTCCAGTCTTCCTGCCTGGGAAATCCCATGAACAGAGGAGCCTGGCTACAACCCAGGGGGTCTCAAAGAGCCAGGCATGACTTTGCAACTAAACAACAACAAACAACAATCTCCACATCACTGCAAGCAGCAGAAGACATGCTGATAGTGTACAGCTGTTCAAAAGAGAAATCTTTAATTCTGACAACAGGATGATGAAAGGAGTCCCACGCGCCATGGAATTCAAATGGTCAGTTTGTTTCAGATCTTTTTTGTTTTTTAAGTGTTTAATTTGCTTGGATAGAAAGAAATTCAGGCACAGGCAGAGGCTCCATGTTACCCTGTGGAAGACTACTGCCTCCCTGGGTAAGGACCCCTGTTTGTAACAAAAGGGCTCTAAGCATCTTTGTTCCCCAAACCACCACAACCATGATCACGACCACAACCACCACCACCACCACCACCAGCCTGCTTGCTCAGCTGCAATGTCTGCATCCAGTTACACCAGTCTCTGCGCCACCTAGTCAGACTTCCAGTTGGCAAAGGCTCCAAGAGTCAAGTCCCATTATGGTCACCTCTGGGGACCATTTCTAAGTAAGCAGCAAAAGGCCCACCCAGATACCATTATTCCACAAAGAAACAGTGGACTTGTCATGTGGCTTGCCTCATCTGCATCATAGCTGAAATTCCCTTTGTAAGGGGAAGAGAGCTAATAACAGGCCTTAAATTTAAAATCAACTAAGGTTTACACCAGTAAGTAGACAGTGCTAAATCTACCCCATCACTGTCCCATTCTTTCAAACATTCTACTAGTAAAATGGGTGTTAGTGGGAAAAACTTACTTGACATTCTTTGCAACCCACTGAACTATTTATAGGAAGGACAATAGCCCAGGCCACCCACCAAGATGGAAACACTATCCAGAATGATGGTTTCACTAAAGGGCCTTCTGAGAGCTTGCTAAGAAGAAAAGCTGACCCACAAGGCAGCAGGAGTCTCCTTCCTTTGAATTTCAATCAAGAAGCATATCAAGCAAGTTTTATGCAACCTATTTAGTTTTTTTTTTCTTTTTTAACTTTTTATTTTTACTTTATTTTACTTTATAATACTGTATTGGTTTTGCCATACATTGACATGAATCTATCACGGGTGTACATGCGATCCCAAACATGAACCCTCCTCCCACCTCCCTCCCCACAACATCCCTCTGGGTCATCCCCATGCACCAGCCCCAAGCATGCTGTATCCTGCATCGGACATAGACTGGTGGGTTGTTAGGACTACACTGTTGACCACCCGTTACATGGTAAGTGAATAGAGAAACATTTCAACTGTATTTACTTCAAAACTGAGAGCAGAATGAAACACAAAGGGCCCAGGGAGATTACAAATAAATCAGGGTCTTCCTTTTAATCTTATTTGCATATTTTAAACCTTGGTTTTATGTCTCTTTAAAAACCATGTGAAGTGAGTTTTTAAATCAAACTCAAAAAAACCCAAATGGTAAGTGATACTCTGGTGTCAGGAAGATCTCCTTCAAACAATATACAGAAAGCATCCCCTGCTCAGTGAAAACCAGGAGTGTCTTTGGCAAACGTGCTAAATCAATACCTTCTACTGCTGGTGTGTAAGGCTGGGCAAAGTGACCTACACAGAGGAAACACCCACAGAAGACACCTTCCAATTTGGTCCACTAAGCTTCTCAGCTTCAATGAAATGAAGTGAAGTCACTCAGTCGTGTCCAACTCTTTGTGACCCCATGGACTGTATTGGAGTGATTTGCCATTTTCTTCTCCAGGGGATCTTCCCAACCCAGGGATCGAACCCAGGTCTCCTGCATTGCAAGCAGACGCTTTACTGTGTGAGCCACCAGGGAAGCTTGCTGGCTAATCAGAACTACAAATATTCAGTCAAACCTTTAAAAAAGTAATTCATTAGACTACTTCTCTACATTTTCTAAATATCGTATCAGTGTAAAAGAAAATCAGTGGGAAAATCGAGGTGTTTGAGAACTCAAGGGGAAAAGAGAAAACATTCATTCTATCCATGGATGGCCCCTGGAGAAATAAATTACTTGAAACTAGAGGTAAATCTGAAACAAAGTAACCTTTCGATCTACAAGGCTTGGGGGACTGTAGAAGGGAAGAGGCAGGCAAGGGAGGACACACGGTTTATTCATAACTGCAGACTGACATGCGTACAGAGTGTGCTGGCCTCCAGGTGGTTCTGGGCAAAGAAGAATAAGGAAAAGCCATCAAGCACAGTACACATGAATATGAACCCGGCCCTGGGGGAAAAAATCTGAGTAATGAAGCCCAAATATAGGCGTAAAGTCTAAAAATAACTCTTCTGCTTCTACAGAGCTATTTCCCTTTTAGCATCCATTCGAAATGTGTGGGAAGACAAAACAGCTTGAGTTAAGTGAATTTCCAGATATCATCAAGTGATGCTCTAAACCATTTTCAGCCAATAGTAAAAACGCAATTTCCCCTTCCTTTAGTTTTCTCTTCTTAAGTAGAGGAGGCAGACAAAGAACAATAGTGGGCAAGAATATCAATTCTAAAGGCTATGAGAAGCTGATTATCTCTAGGTAAAATATCCTAAAATTCAACTTATGTCATGGGAAACCATTAGATCCTTGGAACTGTGTCAGAACCACTGTAATTTTTTTTTTCTCCATAAAGAATGATGAATGGAGGATGACAGAATGTTGACACTGTAATTACATTTTCCTATCATGCCACAAATTCAAAAGACTTCAGTATCACTGCCAGGGTGTTTTCTCTCCCTCAAGATTAAAATAAAATGAAGAATACGGTAAGAAAGACCAACGTATGGGCCAAAATATGTTGTAATCCTAGCATTTCTTCAAAAAATATTTAAGGGGTATCTATGAGTAACCAGGCTCTAGGCTTCATGCTGCTCCCAGATGATGTAAACCTTTTCCCCAATGGAAGTAGGAACAGTCTTACTTCTTTTTCCATACTGCTTAAAATTCTATAACTACAATGGCAATGCAAAAGAGAAAAATAAACAGAGTACCAAAGGATCCCACTACAGTATATAAGAGGGCCTGCCTCAGGAACAGTGAGGAACACTTAGTCTATATCCTGAGTGTGCAGTGGTGTCCAGCAGTGAAGAGCCTTTCCTCTTTAATCTTTCTCAACTTCTGCTTCTCTGGTTAATAAAAGCAGGGAGGTGTAACCCATGCTGGTAGATACACAGACAGAGCATGTTAAGTGGCCCCTCTAATTTCAGAGAACTGAGAATCCTGCTGAAACCTACTGTTCTTTTTGCCGGTCTAGCATATTGATTTTACAGGGAATGATCCACCCCTATTCCTTAAACCCTTGGTGTCTTGCCTCCACCCTGCCAACCCTGCCAAAAATGTGCCAATGCTGAGCAAAGATTTAAAGGAGGCCAAGTAGACTTTCTCTCTGGAACTCTAAATCTCCAGAGCCATCTGTGCTTTCCAGCTTTCATTAGGGCTACCCCATATTCTTCTGGCAAATTCTTTTTGCTTAAGTTTAGCTTCTCTTGCTTGCAATCAAAATAATTCTGATGCATAGCCTGAAAGGAAAAGAACAAAGAAATAGCCACTTTGGTACCTACTTGATGCCTCCCCTCTATGATCTTGTGGTGCGGCAGTAGTGCTTAGTCACTCAGCTGTGTCCAGCTCTCTGTGACCCCATGGGCTGTAGTCTGCCCAGGCTCCTCTGTCCATGGAATTCTCCAGGCAAGGGTACTGGAGTGGGTAGCCATTCCCTTCTTCAGGGGAATCTTCCCAACCCAGGGATCAAACCCAGTTCCCCTGCAATGCAGGCAGATTCTTTACCATCTGAGCCACCAGGGAAGCCTCTCTATGATCCTACAGAGATACAAACCAAGTCAGCCAAGAGAATAACACACAAGGAAGCAGACATCAGTTCAATCCTCCTCCGCTTAGTTGAATGTTCTAGAAAACAGTAGTCTACACCCATTTTAAAATAAGTGGTACCAAGTTGACCTTTCAAATGCAAAAAGAAAAAAATAAATCATGCTCACACAACAAAAACATATTTTGAGCATATGTTCCATTAGATTCTCAGCAGTTGTTCTTAGTCGCCCCAATGTCTTAAGATTTGAGTTTCTTGACACATAAACAAGAGGACTCGATGGGTATAAACATCAATCCACAGATATACATGGGCTATGTATCACTCTTTTAGTAGCAAAATCTTACACTTTATAACACTGTGAAAAATGATTCTGTGTACTCTTTCTCTTTGATCTTCATAAGCCCCTCTAAGTAGACAGGGAAGCCAGGCATCAAAATACTCATTTCATTCAAGGGGAAATTAAATCAGAACTCCCCAGATTTGGAGCTAATGGTGGCAAAGCTGACCCAAGAACAGACTCAAATCAAGATTTCTGCTCAACAAACCCAGCATTCTGCTGCATTCAGAATCGTACAACCATACTGCACTTAGTTCCAGGGGTCCTCACTGCCTAATGGAATAAATGGGGCCACATAAACAGAGCTAAGACCTATTTTGTGTTAGAGGCAAGAACATTGTTTCATCAGTGATGCCTCACTAACCACATTCATTCTTTGGCTTCACCAAGAGAGCTATTAATTATCACTAATAGAGTCATAGTAAGTACTGTTGGAAGCAATGATGAGTGTGGTGCATGAGGAAAGCATGTATCAATAATAAACCAGTTCATTGTTCAAAACTAGACAAACTTATTTTCAATGTAGAATGTTCAATTTCAGCAGATTTAAATATTAACAAAAATTAAAACAAAAAACCACATTGAGCAAGTCTGCTCCAGAGTTAATCAATCAGCCAATCACTGTTTAAGTATTAATACTATAAGTACTTATAGGTAAAGAACAGGTGAGAAAATATATTGCCTTTGCCTTTAAGAGCTTTAAATTTAGTTATGTTCCATGACATTTAGAGAAGAGAGCCACCAATTCTCTGACTTCCTCAGATCATTCTGTCTCCTGCCAGCAGCTTCTGGGAAAACAAAATCTCAGGAGGAGAAGCCTGTGAAACTCAAGCCAGACGCTTAAAACAAGAAATGAAGTCAAGACAAGACTCTTCGTTGTGGTTCAGTGATTGGCAATGGATGTTATTCTGGAAAATCTGTGTTTTCAAAACAAATAACTACATCCATAGCAGGAACCACTCTTGAGTCCAACATAATCGATGGCTGGCACTCAGGCAAGGTAACTGTATACATTTGGAGCAAGGTAGTTAACAACAAATTAAGGCATGGCTAAATGCAGTTATCATAGTCCCTGAGGCAAAGGAGCAGACACCAAAGGAATACTAGAAAGGAAGGATTCTGAGAACAAGAAGCCAGGGTAAGCAAGGACTGGATGAATCAGAATGCATGACGGGCAAGTTCATGTTCAAAACAAATCTTATATTTATATGTACGTGAACCTATAACTGGTCATAGCAAACACCCTCTTCCAACAACACACAAGAAGACTCTACACATGGACATCACCAGATGGTCAACACCGAAATCAAACTGATTATATTCTTTGCAGCCAAAGATGGAGAAGCTCCAGTCAGGCAGCAAAAACAAGACCGGGAGCTGACTGTAGCTGACCTCCTTATTGTATGACCTCCTTATTGCAAAATTCAGACTTAAATTGAAGAAAGTAAGAAAAACCACTAGACCATTCAGGTGTGACCTGAATCAAATCCCTTATGATTATACAGTGGAAGTGAGAAATAGACTTAAGGGACTAGATCTAATAGATAGAGTGCCTGATGAACTATGGACTGAGGTTCGGGACATTGTGCAGGAGACAGAGATCAAGACCATCCCCATGGAAAAGAAATGCCAAAAAGCAAAATGGCTGTCTGGAGAGGCCTTACAAATAGCTGTGAAAAGAAAAGAAGTGAAAAGCAAAGGAGGAAAGGAAAAATATAAGCATCTGAATGCAGAGTTCCAAAGAATAGCAAGAAGAGATAAGAAAGCCTTCTTCAGCGATCAATGCAAAGAAACAGAGGAAAACAACAGAATGGCAAAGACTAGAGATCTCTTCAAGAAAATTAGAGATACAAAGGGAACATCTCATGCAAAGATGGGCTCAATAAAGGACAGAAATAGTATGGACCTAACAGAAGCAGAAGATATTCAGAACAGGTGGCAAGAATACACAGAAGAACTGTGCAAAAAAGATCTTCACGACCAAGATAATCACGATGGTATGATCACTCACCTAGAGCCAGACATCCTGGAATGCAAAGTCAAGTGGGCCTTAGAAAGCATCACTACAGACAAAGCTAGTGGAGGTGATGGCATTCCAGTTGAGCTATTTCAAATCCTGAAAGATGATGCTGTGAAAGTGCTGCACTCAATATGCCAGCAAATTTGGAAAACTCAGCAGTGGCCACAGGACTGGAAAAGGTCAGTTTTCATTCCAATCCCAAAGAAAGGCAATGCCAAAGAATGCTCAAACTACCGCACAATTGCACTCATCTCACATGCTAGTAAAATAATGCTCAAAATTCTCCAAGCCAGGCTTCAGCAATATGTGAACCATGAACTTCCAGATGTTCAAGCTACTTTTAGAAAAGGCAGACGAACCACAGATCAAATTGCAAATGTCTACTGGATCATGGAAAAAGCAAGAGAGTTCCAGAGAAACATCTATTTCTGCTTTATTGACTATGCCAAAGCCTTTGACTGTGTGGATCACAATAAACTGTGGACAATTCTGAAAGAGATGGGAATACCAGACCACCTGACCTGCCTCTTGAGAAACCTATATGCAGGTCAGGAAGCAACAGTTAGAACTGGACATGGAACAACAGACTGGTTCCAAATAGGAAAAGGAGGACGTCAAGGTTGTATACTGTCACCCTGCTTATTTAACTTCTATGCAGAGTACATCATGAGAAACGCTGCACTGGAAGAAGCACAAGCTGGAATCAAGATTGCCGGGAGAAATATCAATAACCTCAGATATGCAGATGACACCACCCTTATGGCAGAAAGTGAAGAGGAACTAAAGAGCCTCTTGATGAAAGTAAAAGAAGAGAGTGAAAAAGTTGGCTTAAAGCTCAACATTCAGAAAACGAAGATCATGGTATCCGGTCCCATCACTTCATGGCAAATAGATGGGGAAACAGTGGAAACAGTGTCAGACTTTATGTTTTGGGGCTCCAAAATCACTGCAGATGGTGACTGCAGCCATGAAATTAAAAGACACTTACTCCTTGGAAGAAAAGTTATGACCAACCTAGATAGCATATTGAAAAGCAGAGACATTACTTTGCTGACTAAGTTCCATCTAGTCAAGGCTATGGTTTTTCCAGTAATCGTGTATGGATGTGAGAGTTGGGCTGTGAAGAAAGCTGAGTGCTGAAGAATTGATGCTTTTGAACTATGGTGTTGGAGAAGACTCTTGAGAGTCCCTTGGACTGCAAGGAGATCCAACCAGTCCATTCTGACGGAGATCAGCCCTGGGATTTCTTTGGAAGGAATGATGCTAAAGCTGAAACTCCAGTACTTTGGCCACCTCATGCGAAGAGTTGACTCATTGGAAAAGACTCTGATGCTGGGAGGGATTGGGGGCAGGAGGAAAAGGGGACAACAGAGGATGAGATGGCTGGATGGCATCACCAACTCGATGGACGTGAGTTTGAGTGAACTCCAGGAGTTGGTGATGGATAGCGAGGCCTGGCATGCACTATTCATGGGGTCGCAAAGAGTCGGACATGACTGAGTGACTGAACTGAACCGAACCTATAAAATACAGTGGCATTAAGTCTTAGGTAAATCTAACAGCCAGTTCCGGGGAGCAGAAAATCCAATTCCCTAGACTTTAGTTTTACTCTTGGAGGAAATATTACACAGCAGTCTGCATACAAAGTTACTGCAGGCTAAAAAAAAAAAGCCAATGAACAGCCATCCTGCTATGACAATGGATATGTTATCTCTACAATGTCTAACAGAGCAGCCATTAGCCACATGTGGCTAACGAGGATCTGAAATGTGGTAGTGATGGTGCCTACATCCAAATTATAACTAAATTCCTCTCCAAACTTAGGCCAAGTGTGTGACGCTGAAGAGAAATTTAACACACTCCACTACCACCCCAATCACCAGCCTATCTTCAGAAACTTTCTGGGTGAAGTTGTGTGAGTTTGGTGGGGTGTTTTGTTCTAGTTGCTGTTTTAAATAATCTTTTCCTGCAGGCTGGAAAAACTTACTCCATAACACTCTCCAGTTTCTGGCATGAGCCCCGGTGGAGACCACCAACATGCTGGGAGCACCCTGGTCCTTGTACTCTGCTGTCCTCTGGAACAACCAGGAGCGCAAAGAATGCTTCTCACAGCATATCAAGAAGCAGCTTTCTATTTTCTCCTTTGTGGAGGGTCACTCATTCTTTGTCTTTTGTTATGTTTCACACCTGTTTATAAACAGCCACATACAGCTGGTCGCTACCCTACTGGACATCATACAACATGCTTATTTAGAAGAAAATCAGATCTCAGACTTCCACTGGTAACTCCAGTTATAAGCCACAATAATACAGTCAGAATCCCCATCAAAGGTGAAAAATGTCACAAAGAGATAAAAGGATGATGTTTTGTGGATAAGTTGTAATGGCAGATAAATCCACTACCCTGCTAAACATGAAAGTAACTGTATGAAGTGTTATGGTGGCTGATGGTTGATCAATCCTTACTGCCTTAAAAATTGGTCAGATACATTCACAGGGAGCTCATCCTGAGGCCTGGCATGTCACACAGGCTGCCTCTCTGGGTCTACTGTGTTTAGTAACAAAAAAAGGCATATATATGGATTAAGAAGAACTCAGTTCTCCACCCCTACCTGCATGAGAAACAGCGTTTTTCAGACAGTTCTCTTTATCCCAAGACCAGGTCAAACACAATGTCAGACGAACAAATGTATAGCAAAGGTCTGTTTTAAAAATTCTTTTAACTGCTGGAAACTCCTATTTGGGGGATTTGGGAAAGGCATTATGAACTCTCAGTCCAGTCAAAGTATGGGCTGGTCAAAAAAAAAGTCAAAAGAAATATATATATAGTATATATTTAGAATTCAACTCTTTATAGCTCCAGTTGAAGCCATTAAGCCAGATACATTAATTACTACAGAAATTGCAAAATGGGCTAGCCAACAGATAATACATCAACAGTTATTTTTACATTAAAATAGTCTAAGGCTTCATGGAGATGTGAAATTGACCCTTGAAATGAATGTAGTTTAAAACAACATTTTTTGCCCATCAATGACATATAGGCTTAATAAAATGGGTAGACAGTTTGCATGGGTACAGTCAATAGAAAGAAAGATAGCAAGCACTAAGTCATGTCTGACTCTTGTGACCCCATGAACTCTAGCCCAACAGGCTCCTCTGTCTATGGGATTTTCCAGGCAAGAATACTGGAGTGGGTAGCCATTTCCTTCTCCAGGGGAACTTCCCACCCCAGGAATTGAACCCAGGTCTCCCACATTGCAGGCAGATGCTTTAGCGACTGAGCTATGCAGGAAGCCCATAATCAATAGACAGCTGTTCAAAATCCATATACCCACACATATACATAGACACACACAACCCAATCTCATTTTAATGGAAACAAGATACTGATTTGACAGAGGTAATACAGGTCGTTGGAAGAATGTGCCTGAGACGGACAATTTTTACTGGAGAGGAGAAAGGAACATGGGGTCCTGTCCTGATGTGAGCAAGGCATTTCAGGGAAGGACTCTGGGAAGTCAAAGGAGGTTTGGCTAGAGAGTGAATGATCAAGGAGGAGAGGCCTTAGAGACAACACTTACCTGCTAGACACTACCTATGTGTAGTGACCCCCACCCACAAGGACAGTGAAAGGTACACAATTAGGGTGTCAATGAAAACCTGGAGGGAATCTACCCCTGTAACCATCATGCATAAGTTCTGCTCTGCAAGAAGATAAATGTGGGAGATGGGATGGGTAGCTATTATCTGAGCCTGTCCCCCCCTCCCAACTAGATTCCTATTTGAGTTACTTGAATAAAGGAAATACATCCTTTTCTGGGGGAAAAAAATAGGGGGATTGTGAGAAAGGCAGTCATAAGGGGTGAGTCTTCTCTGTTACAGTTTGGTTTCAGCAGGCAAAATAATCTGGTTGCTTCCTGTCAATATATGACCAAAAGTAACCAACAGTGGCCAGAAGACCATGGGAGCTGTCAGATCTATGTACCAGAATTTAGAGATAGTATTCCTTGGTATTCCCTTGCCTGCCTACTCAAGTCTGCCACATGGGGCAAAGGAGCTGGGATCCTGTCTTTGGCTGGTGTACTGGGCCATTTTCAAGATCTTCAGACTTACCTGTTCACTGCCCTGGTGGATTATGGAAGGTCTTGTTATCCTGAGCTCAGACAAGGCAAATGCAAACACCACTGCCTGGTGCAGGCCAGTAACACCCCTGAGAGGCTGCAGCTGACAGAAAGCACAGTCGGGGGCAGGCCTTCCAGCAGCCCAAGCCACTGGACTAGCATCCAGTCATCACTTCTTTTCCAAATATTGATTCAACAAACCTTGACTCAGCTCTTGTGTGACACTCTGGTGGAGAACAGTAGAGAGGAAGCACCAAGATCAAACATTTTATAGGCTATTCTGGGCACAGACCAAGTACATGTTCTCGTGGGATTGTTAATAACTCAGGGGTCCTTTATGTTCGTTTCAACCTTCCATGTCTGGTGAGGAAAAGACATATTGCTTTTCTTCTCCTCAGGGAGAATAAAAGCAGCAAAGTAAAATTCCTGGTAATGTCATATCCAGTCAAACAGGAAGGTTTGTAGGCTCTGGGCAGAAAGGTTTCCAGAGCTACACTCCGCCAATCTGAAATTAATTTATTTGATTTTTATTGGTTGCATTTCCTCCAATGTTACTAGTCAGCTCCCTACTCCCACGGCCCCCAAGACAAGAGGAAACATTTAGTAAACACAACAAAAACACCGGTGTTTCAGAAACACCTGAGGTGTGAAAAACTGGAAACTTCATTCACTGCTGGTGGGAATATAAAATGGTACAGCCATTCGGAAAATAGTTCGGCAGTTCCTCAAAATACAAGCATAGACTCTCCTTATGACCCAGCGATTCCATACTTAGGTATTTACCCAAGAGAACTAAAAACATATGTTCACACAAAACTGTGTACATGAATGCTGACAGAAACATTATTCATAACAACCACAGAATGAAAACAGTCTAAATGGCCACGAATAAACAAAATGTGGTGTATCCATAAAATGGACTATTATTTGGTAACAAAAAAGGAGTGATGATATAGGCTGTGACGTGAATGAAGTCTTAAAAAACATCAAAATGAAAGAAGCCAGTCACACAAAGTCACATACTGTATGACCTCATTTAAATGTCCAGAACAAGACAATCCCTACAGCCAGAAAGCAAACCCATGGCTTTCTGGGATGAAGATGGCGGGGACGGGGCGAGGATTGGAGAGGGTACACAGATAACTGCTGATGCCTCTGGAGGCCCTTTTCGGAGAGTTGAAAATGTTCTAAACTAGGATTAGATTGTGGTGATGGTTATACTACTCTGTGGGTAAATAATGAACTGTGGAAAAAACCAATTAACTGTACTCTAAAAGAGATGGTGTAAATATGTGAAATGTATCTCAGTAAAACTGAGGAAAGACAGGAGGGAGGGAGGCAAGGAAGGAATGAAAGATATTAGATCTGAAATGAAATGTCTTACCTGGAATGGTAATTCTTCCTCTCAGGGTATTTTTAACTTTTGACTCTTGCCATAACCTTAGTCTCCTAAGGAAGGAGAAGGAGCAGGAAGAGGAGGACGAGAAGGAGACGAAGAGAGAGGCAGAGGGGGAATAGAATGGGAGGAGAGGAGAAGAGAAAAAAATCTCCTGCTTCCCCCATCAGTAATACCTTACACAACTATGACACATTATCAAACCCAGGAAATTGACACTGACACAGTGCATTCAGATATTACTCATTTCTAGGGATGCCTTTAAAAAACACCTCCTGGATAACAATCCTTGACGTTTCATTCCTACTCGAAACAGCAGTCACTCTGTTGTGATTACAACAAGCTAATCAATAATTCCAGTGACGCAGATATGAGCAGTGGATATTTTAACACTTCTGAGATTCCAATTTGCCTTGGGAAGAAAATGAAGTTACCATTAGTGAACTGTCTCCACCAAAGCACATTAACTTTGTATAAATCTCGAGGGCCCTTCAAATTCATCATCAAACTCCTTCCCACCTCACAAAGGAAACTGGTAAGCCTCTAGAACATTGCTGATGAGCTATGAGAACTAAAGTTCCTCCACAGAGTCTTCCCTTAGGCAATTCAAGAACTTGCAGTTAGCCATCCTAACTTATTCTGAAAGAAAACAGACTTGCTAAATGGCTGATAGATGAGAAGGACATATCGCCTGTTAAAGACAGCAGATAGCTTCAGTTTTCTGACCTACGAGGCTTTCACTGTTTGTTTCCTTCCTCCTTCCTTTTATTTCCTAACTCTGAACTTAACTGTTGTTATTTAGTCACTCAGTGACGTCTGACTCTTTGCAACCCCAAGGACTATAGCCCACCAGGCTCCTCTGTCCATGGATTTTCCAGGCAAGAACACTGGAGTGAAGTGCCATTTCCCAACCCAGGGATCAAACCCACATCTCCTGCACTGCAGGCGGATTCTTTACCACTGAGTCACCATGAGCGGGTCCAGAGAGAGCCATTTCAGTTTCTCAGTATCAGATCTGTTTAAACATATGGGAAGAGAGGAGGGTGAAACTACTAACTGAAGTGAAATGGTCGGCTTTGCCACAGTTACCAGAAAAGCAACTCTGCTCAGGAGATGACCTTCCCAAGGAGGGCGAGGCAGTGAGCTGCCCATCAGGAGTCTGCCGGAGCAGCCAAGCTACAAGAGTCTGAAGGAAAACACTGAACACCCCCCACAGGCATGGGACTGGGATTCACTCAGTGCCCTCTACAAAGTGTCACCAGACACATGTTCCAGAAATTCTAGATCACCTGCAGCCTCAAATGGGTAAGGTAAACTGAGTTAGTTGCCAAATTCAGACTTAAATAGAAGAAAGTAGGGAAAGCCACTAGACCATTCAGGTGTGACCTAAATCAAATCCCTTATGACTGATTACACAGTGGAAGTGAGAAATAGATTTAAGGGCCTAGATCTGATAGGCAGAATGCCTGATGAACTATGGACGGAGGTTCGTGACACAGTACAGGAGACAGGGATCAAGACCATCCCCAAGAAAAAGAAATGCAAAGAAGCTAAATGGCTGCCTGAGAAGGCCTTACAAACAGCTGTAAAAAGAAGAGAAGCAAAAAGCAAAGGAGAAAAGGAAAGATATACCCATATGAATGCAGAGTTCCAAAGAAGAGCAAGGAGAGATAAGAAAGCCTTCCTCAGCGATCAGTGCAAAGAAATAGAGGAAAACAACAGAATGGGAAAGACTAGAGATCTCTTCAAGAAAATTAGAGATACCAAGGCAACATTTCATGCAAAGATGGGCTCGATAAAGGACAGAAATGGTATGGACCTAACAGAAGCAGAAGATATTCAGAAGAGGGGGCAAGAATACACAAAAGAACTGTACAAAAAAGATCTTCATGACCCAGATAATCATGATGGTTTGATCACTCACCTAGTGCCAGACATCCTGGAATGCAAAATCAAGTGGGCCTTAGGAAGCATCACTACAAACAAAGCTAGTGGAGGTGATGGCATTCCAGTTGAGCTATTTCAAATCCTGAAAGATGATGCTGTGAAAGTGCTGCACTCAATATGCCAGCAAATTTGGAAAACTCAGCAGTGGCCACAGGACTGGAAAAGGTCAGTTTTCATTTCAGTCCCAAAGAAAGGCAATGCCAAAGAATGCTCAAACTACCGCACAATTGCACTCATCTCACATGCTAGTAAAGTAATGCTCAAAATTCTCCAAGCTAAGCTTCAGCAATACGAGAACCATGAACTTCCAGATGTTCAAGCTACTTTTAGAAGAGGCAGAGGAACCAGAGATCAAATTGCCAACATCCGCTGGATCATGGAAAAAGCAAGAGAGTTCAAAAAAACATCTGCTTTATTGACTACGCCAAAGCCTTTGACTGTGTGGATCACAATAAACTGTGGAAAATTCTGAAAGAAATGGGAATACCAGATCACCTAACCTGCCTCTTGAGAAACCTGTATGCACGTCAGGAAGCAACAGTTAGAACTGGACATGGAACAACAGACTGGTTCCAAATCGAGAAAGGAGTACGTCAAGGCACTATACTGTCACCCTGCTTATTTAACTTCTATGCAGAGTACATAATGAGAAACGCTGAGCTGGAAGAAGCACAAGCTGGAATCAAGATTGCCGGGAGAAATATCAATAACCTCAGATATGCAGAAGACTCTATGCTTATGGCAGAAAGTAAAGAGGAGCTAAAGAGCCTCCTGATGAAAATGAAAGACGAGAGTGAAAAAGTTGGCTTAAAGCTCAACATTCAGAAAACTAAGATTACGGCATCCAGTCCCATCACTTCATGGCAAATGGAGAAACAGTGAAAACAGTGGCAGAGTTTATTCTTTGGGTCTCCAAAGTCACTGCAAATGGTGATTGCAGCCATGAAATTAAAAGATGCTTACTCCTTGGAAGGAAAGCTATGACCAACCTAAAATGCAGAGATATTACTTTGCCGACAAAGGTCCGTCTAGTCAAAGCTATGGTTTTTCCAATAGTCATGTATGGATGTGACAGCTGGACCATAATGAAAGCTGAGCGCCAAAGAATTGATGCATTTGAACTGTGGTGTTGGAGAAGACTCTTGAGAGTCCCTTGGACTGCAAGGAGATCCAACCAGTCCATTCTAAAGGAGATCAGTCCTGGGTGTTCACTGGAAGGACTGATGTTGAAGCTGAAACTCCAATACTTTGGCCACCTCATGAGAAGTGTTGACTCATTGGAAAAGAGTGATGCTGGGAGAGATTGGGGGCAGGAGGAAAAGGGGACGACAGAGGATGAGATGGCTGGATGGCATCACCAACTCAAAGGACATGAGTTTGAGTAAACTCCAGGAGTTGGTGATGGGACATGAAGGCCTGGTGTGCTGCAGTCCCTGGGGTCGCAAAGAGTCAGACATGACTGAGCAGCTGAACTGAACTGAAACTGAGGTAAGCAAGTCCTAAAAACCAATGAGTTTTACAGGGACATTTGAGGCAAAAAGAAAAAGACAGCCCAAACAAAGTATGTTAAGTATCCTTTTGGCCAATATCTTGATGGCATGTTGATTTGTCCTGATAGACAGGAAATCTAGGAAAGCGACAAGAGAGTCTGCTTAGACAACGGTTAAATTCAGGACAAGGTAAATCATGCCACAAGCTCCGCATGGGGAAGGGGCACAACACAGGGAAAAAGAGAAGAGAAACTGTCTTCTGCCTAGAGCATCACTTGTTACTGTTTCAAATAAAATTAAGCTTTAAAAAAGCTTCACCATCCCTCCACCCACCCCAAACTAACAAATACATACACCACATAACCTTTTATTCAGGGTGGAAACAGATTTCAGGCCCCTGGTAACACGGTAAACAATTTTTCTTTCCACTTAAGTATGTGCACTCAGAGCTGGCAGTGGTGTCTGCTTACCTCCTCCACCGCCTCCTGCACAGGACAAGGGGATGAAGAAAGAGTGGCCTGGCTCCAGTTTTAACCAACACGATAACCTCGAAATACTATGTGAAATGGGCATGTAGGATTATCAGTCCTTTTCAATTTTAAAAAGATGTGAAACCCATTATCTGAATGATATCTCATGGAGAATCCCAATATCCAGAAGAGTTTGAAGTAGACAGGCTGGTTAAAGCTGGAAGGGGTGTAAGGCAGTAGGGTGGGGGTGGGGGGTGTCTCTTGAGGCACCTCCTGGAAATGGGACTTCACAGCATACAGAATGGAAACCACTGAAGAGGTCACTTCAAACAAAAATTAAATCCTACTTAACTTAAACTAAAACTAAGAAAAAAAGACAAAATAGTATAGAATAATGACTTTTAATGCCTAACTCTTGGTGGTAGGGATTGCGGGCAGTAGGTGGAGGGTGGGAATTACCACAAGGAGCCTTTCATTCATAAGCATGTAAATGTTTTGTATATATATGCATGCCCATTTCTCCAAATGGATTTATATATTGTGATTAATGAAACTGAAATTCATTGATGGTGTCATTGAATTGTCATGTGGTAATCTATAAATTATCTTAATTAAAAAGAAATCATCATATTGGGAACCACTGCTAAAAAGAAAGCAACAACATTCCACATGAATTAAACAATATAAGTAAATTTCCTTTAAAAAATTTGCAGTGGCCCTTTTTTAAAGATTCAACTATGTACAATGCCAAACTCATTAGAATTTCTTGCCTATTAGCTGTAGCTATTAGAATGTTGCTTTGAGATGGATTCTGAAGCCATGTCCAGGCTGTGTAGGAAAGAAATGTCACATTAGATAAGCATTGGATAAACACTCTCCGCCATAATTGTGGACAGTGAGGAAGTGGGGGAAGGGATGTGTATTTGACATCTGGGGCTGTCAGATAACCATCTAGGATGTGTTGGTAGTGGAGACTTGAGCTCTAACCCTGATTCTGTCATTACACTAAATTTATTAGTATGCAAATTACTCATTCCAGGTTTCAGTTTTGCCAGATCCTGACTTGTGGTGCAGGACACTCAGGGTCAACTCAGATAGTGAATGTTGCACGCCTTTCAAAGCCACTGGAGACAAATCTGTCACAGAAATGGTGAGCTAATCCAAACCTCTGCGTTTCACATATCTGAAATTGAAGGAAACTGAAACCCAAGAGACTGTCAGCCAAAGTGACAGAGTAGACAGCAGGCTAAAGAAACTGCATTCCCTTACTAGAGAGTTTTGTATAACGTGAGCCATAATGTATGGTTTGAAATTTTGACTTAAGATTTGTATTAGTTCTCTTTGGGACAATTGATAATTTCAAGGTTTTCTGTCTGAGATTATTTTTAAAACTTCTCACTTCAAAAAAGTTCATGCCACCAACTAGATGATTATACTAAAAAAAAAAAAAAAATTACAGCATCATGGTTATAACATGGACCTACACTTTGTCACTTAGGTACTAAACACTAGGAATTAAAACTTTCTTCAACAGAGCAAGACAGTAAATATATTTGAAAATCTAAGTAAACACAAACCAAATAACAACTGTTTGCCAATCTCAGTAGAAAATTAATGACAGTATCTGTTAAAGTTTGACCCACTTAGGAGTAGCCTCTTTTAAAAAATGAAACCTACATAGAAAGTTACAAAATGTGAGTCCATCAATTATACAGTCCACCCAAAAATTTTATAAGAGGAATTAACAGGAAATGGCTGAATCAGAAGATAACAGAGTAATATTTTATATTTTAAATCATTTTTTGTGAATTCATAAAATATGGAACTCTTTATCATTAAGTAGAAAAATATATTTGAATAATTTTAGCCTAGGATTTTACCAGGCAAAGACTAAAAGACTATAAACTCTATTCTGTTTCATATTAAAGATTTTTCACAAGATTTTACCATTGCAAATCAATGAAATATTATAGAAAATTAAAGCAAAACATCTCAAGGTCCATTTACATTAGAGGTGCCATTTGTCCACAGAATGTGGGAATGCAGTGTCTGATTCTTTACTCAGAAAGGCATTTGGTACTCTCAGAAATTCTGTTTCATCAGTCAATTTATAATGAATCAAGTGAAAGTGAAAGTCGCTGTCATGTCTGACTCTTTACAACCCATGGACTATACACAGTCCATGGAATTCTTCATGCCAGGATACTGGAGTGGGTAGCCTTTCCCTTCAGCAGAGGATCTTCCCAACCCAGGGATCAGAACCCAGGTCTCCCACATTGCAAGTGGATTCTTTACCAGCAGAGCCACAAAGGAAGTCCAAGAATACTGGAGTGGGTAGCTGAGCCCTTCTCCAAGGGATCTTCCCCACCCAGGAATCAAACTGGGGTTTCCTATATAGAAGGTGGATTCTTTACCAACGGAGATATCAGGGAAGGCCTCACTACTTGTGATCTGAATGGTGCCTGCTGCTGCTAAGTCACTTCAGTCGTGTCTGAATCTGTGCAACCCCATAGATGGCAGCCCACCAGGCTCCCCCGTCCCTGGGATTCTCCAGGCAAGAACACTGGAGTGCGTTGCCATTTCCTTCTCCAATGCATGAAAGTGAAAAGTCAAAGCGAAGTCACTCAGTCATGTCTGACTCTTTGCGACCCCATGGACTGCAGCCTGCCAGGCTCCTCCGCCCATGGGATTTTCCAGGCAAGACTACTGGAATGGTGCCTAGGAACTAATAGATCAGCTGGGGAGAAATATCTTTTTCTAGGCCAGGAAGACATGAATTGATGACTCAGAAAGAAGAATGCAGAAGTGACCTTCTCCCCTGGATCGTGGTCCTTATTCCAGAGAATACTTTCATAATAACCTCTCCACCCGGCTTCCCACATGGCACTAGCAGTAAAGAACCCACCTGCCAATGAAGAGATGCAGGTTTGATTCCTGGGTCAGGAAGATCCCCCAGAGTAGGAAATGGCAACCCATTCCAGTATTCTAGCCTGGAGAATCCCATGGACAGAGGAGCTGGGTGGGCTATTGTGGTCCATAAGGTCACAGTCGGACATGACTGAAGCAACCTCTCCACCACTGGATCAAACTATGTCCCCCAAACACACAAGGACTATCTGCCAATGCCTTATCAGAAAGTTCCACATTTTGCATTTTGTTTGTTACTTCTTGAACAAGGACAGCAGCCATAGTGTCTCAAAGTAGAGTTCCAGAAAAAATGTCAACAGAAACATGATAATTCTGAATAAAGTGGTCTTCTCTAAAGCATGCTGGAATACACTGCCTTATATTCTATTATGGGTTGCCATAACTATCTAAAATTAATTTCAAAACACAAACCTCTCTCTCAATGCTTGGAAGATTTGTTGGTTTTTGTTCTTTCTGTTTAAATTAGAACAAACCTGAAGTGCTTAAAGTAGGAGAAAAGTTACATCCCGACAATATTGATTTATGATATATTGACACAAAGACAATCAGACTGTGATGAGTACAGCATTATCATAATATTAGTACTGCATAGGCAATGCCTTAAAAGTTTTAGCTAAGTACTTGAGTATCTGCTTTGAGATACCATTTATAAACAAAAAGAACTGGGTATAACATTTCCTTTATCATATAAACCATTCTAATATAAACTTCTGCCTCTTTCTTCATAATATTTGGATTATTTCATTGTTCTACCTCCTATTTTTCCAAACATCTTCAGTCCAATGGAAAAAACCACTTATCATCTCCCTGTTCTCTCTGATTCCAGAAAAACCTGTAGCAGTCTCGCTATCAGCAGAAAAATCACTTAAAGTAAGAAACCACTGAGCCAAAAGTTCCAGGAAATGCAAATTGGCCATAAGATGGCAGGAGCTGACCTAAGGTTTCCCTCCAGATAATGAGGAAAAGGCTTGTTAACATAATTAATTATGCAAATCTGTAGCCAGAGACCCTTAAAGTCATTTTAAAATGTGCCTGCAGACCTCATAACTTTTCTGCTAAGAGGTTCCATGACTATTTAAACATTTGTGAAAAGTCTGGTAACTTCATATTTGCATTGCTAATTAATCTCTTTTATGATCCATTCAAAACATTGGGATTCAAATAAATAAACAGGCAAATAACCATTTGAGAAAGGAAAAATACAAATAGCCTAGAGAAAACGGTTCTATTTTAACAAATTTGGGGGCTTCCCTGGTGGCTCAGACAGTAAAGAATCTGCCTGCAAAGCAGGAGACCTGGGTTCAATCTCTGGGTCAGGAAAATCCCCTGGAGAAGGGAACGGCTACCTACTCCAGTTATTCTTGCCTGGAGAATTCCACGAAAAGAGGAGCCTGACAGGTTACAGTCCATGGAGTAGCAAAAGAGTCGGACACAACTGAGCAACTAATAAATTTTGAAACATAAATTAAAACACAATGTGATAGCATTTATCGGTTGTTGAATCACAGATAATTGTAAGATAATAATATTTACACCACAGACATGAAATGAAAGATGTGTTAGTGTCAACTGATTCAGTGTCAACTGGCAAAACCTTTCTTGAGAACAATTTTGCAGTACTTAACAAAAAATTTTAAAATTATACACATTTTGATCCATTTATTTCATTTCTAATAAATATATTCAAAGAAAATAGTGTGAAAAAGAAAAAGATGTTCATAACAGTTTTTAGTGGGAAATATTAGGAAAATGATTACCCTATACTGCACATAAAATGGAAATAAATACTGTCATCTAAGTTTATTAGATGAATAAATTCATTCATTTGAATAATCATTGGAAGGACTGATGCTGAAGCTCTAATACTTTGGCCACCTGATGCGAAGAGCTGACTCATTGGAAAAGATCCTGATGCTGGGAAAGATCAAAGGCAGGAGGAGAAGGGGACGACAGAGGATGAGATGTCTGGACGGCATCACCGACTCAATGGACATGAGTTTGAGCAAGCTCCGGGAGACAGTGATAGAGAAGTCTGGTGTGCCGCAGTCCATGGGGCTGCAAAGAATTGTACAGAACTGAGTGACTGAACAATAACAAAGTTTATTAAAAGTTTTAATAATCTCTCATTTATTAGGATGGCTATTCAAAAAAACAAATATTGCAAAGATGTGCACTTTTGTTGGTGGGAATGTAAAATGGTAGAGCTGCTACAGAAGAGAATATGACAGTTTCTCAAAACTACTAAAAACAGAACTACCATATGATTCAGGCTCTGGTTATATCCCACCTTTGGGTATATATTCAAAAAAACTGAAAGCATGGTTTCACACTGATACTTGCACACCATGTTCACAGCAACGTTATTTACAATAGCCAAAAGTTGGAAGCAACCCAAATGTCCACCAATGGGACAAATGGATAAACAAAATGTGGTATATAGATGCCCTGAAGTATCACACAGCTTTAAAGGAGGACATCTGGCCAGATGCTACAAAATGGGAGAAGCTTGAGGACGTTATGCTAAGTGAAGTAAGTCAGCCATAAGAAAACAAATACTGTGATTCCACTTATACAAGGCATCTAAAGTAGTCAACTCATAGACAAAGAGTATAGAATGATGGTTACCAGGGGCTAGGGGAGAGGCAAAGCAGAGTTGTTTAATTGGTATAGAGTTTCAGTTCTACAAGATGAAAAAGTTCTGGAGATCTGTTCCATAACAATGTAAATATACTGTAAATATACTGAACACTACTAAACTGTGGATTTTTAAAATGGTTAAGATTGCTTCTTGGCCTTTTGGCTAAGAGCAAGTGTAAAAATGGTTAAGATGGTAAATTTTTTATGTGTTTTCTACCACAATAGAAGATAAAAAATGAGAAATGCTTTGACAACATTTAGTTGGAAGAAGAATGTAAAACAGGACATATAATATATAATCAAAAATATTTTTAAAACTACATAAAGATACTTTCCCATAATGTTAACATTACTTGCCTTTATAAGATTTTTCTTTGTTTATTACTTTCCTATATTTTCTCATTTTTCACATGGTAACCTGTATTAAAATTTTTAACCTGTATTAATTTTACAATCAAAAAATAACCTTTGACTTAATAGTTTGGAATAGCCTTGAAAATTCCCCCTGCTGTGAAGGACATTTGTCAAAGAAGGGACTCCTGTTCAGAAAAAAATCAAAATTCAGAAATGGTCAAAAGAGATTACTGCATTATCTTTTCAGTGGAGTGTCATTTGTGGTCTAGCAGGTCCTCCAGGGATTATCTTTGATTTTTTTTTTTTTTTTTTTTCCTTCTAAATAGGCCAATGATTCTCAAAAGGGTGGCTTGGGAAGCCGGGAGAGCATTGAGATCTTGTCAGGATGTTTATAAATTCAAAAATATTTTCATGATAATATTAAGATGTTATTTGCCATTTTGTCTCTCATTCTCTCAACAAGTATATCATGGAATTTTTCAAAAGTTTCAGCACCCAAGATGAAGTCATCAGTCAGATAATATGAATTAGGTTTCATTGTTGCTTTTTTTTTTTTAATGAAAGAACAAAGTGTTTCACTTCTGATTTCCAATTTAATTTGTATATTAAACAAATTTTCTTGGAGTCTTCAATATTTAATAGGATCAAAGTGTCCTGAAATGAAAAGTCTCAGAATGTGCTGGGTCAGACAATTTCACAACTCTGTAGAGGTAGGAATTAACTTGTAAAAAACACACAACAATGTAATGACTTTTATCTATAAGGAAGCAAATGGATTTTGTCTGGCAGAGATACAACTGATTTACGTAAATATATAAAGGAAAACATTACATTGTATAGCCCTTTAGAATATCAATAAGTTTTGCATCCACAAGCAAATTCATTTCAGCATTTCTGACTGTGGCTAGATAAACAGACATATATATGTTCTTAAAATTCTCCTTTGAACTGGTCTTGACAGCTTACTGATTCCTTCACTGATTAATAAGCTAAATACAAATTGTTGACATGTTTATTTTATAACTGAGAATCTTCTTTTTAAACTAATTATTCATTAACATAAACTATCTACAAATACATCAGTTTCTGAATTTACAGGCCATAAGACTAACAAAACCAGAGAGTTTAATAACCTTCTAAAACAGAAAGCACCAGATTCAGATGGATTCACAGGTGAATTGTACCAAATATTTAGGGGAAAAATCATACATATTCTCTGCAATCTCTTTTGGAAGATATACAAAGAGGGAATACTTTCTAACTCTTTTTATGAGACCAGCATTACGCTAACAGCAAAACTAGACAAAAACATTACAAGGAAACTATAAGCCAATGCTGCTTAGGAACGTAACAAAATCCTCAATAACATATTAGCAAACTGAATCCAACACAAATGTAGAATTATACACCGAAAGGAAGCGAGATTTATCTCAGGTAAGCAAATCACATGATATCAACAGATGCAGAAAAAGTATTTGGTAAAGTTCAATACCCATTTATGATTAAAAACTCCCAGTGAACAAGGCATAGAGGACTTTCTCGACTTAATTAAAAAAAAAAAAAATCTACAAAAAATCTCCAAGATACAAGGTTAATAGTAAAAGTCAATTTCTTTCTTGTATATCAACAATAAATGAGTGGAAGATGCAATTAAGAACACGACACAACTTAGCACTCCAGAAATGAAATACTTAGGTATAAAACTAACAAAACACGTACAAGATCTATAGGCAGAAACTGCAAAAGCCTAGCGAATGAAATGAGAGAAGTAAATGGAGAGCTATTCCATGTCCACGGGTAAGACAGTATCGTCAAGACGCCAGTTCTTCCTAACTTGCCACCCCCATGTGTTTACATACTGTCTGCAGCTGCTTTTCCGACAACAATGAGTCGAACAGTTGTCAGGACCAGCATGGCCTACCAAGACTAAAATATTTAATATCTAGCCCTTTACAGAAAAAGTTTTATATCCCCCATGCTAACTTGCTATGCTCTCAATCAAGCTTTGCTATGCTCTCAATCAAGCTTTTATCAGTACTTCTCTCAAGCCAATTCTATTTTTTCCTTCAAAATAAAATTTAAACTGGAAAGCCTCTTCTACTTTCCTTCAATGGTAGTCATATAAAGTTATTCTCTCAAAACAATATTAAATATTGCAGTTTTTAAAATAGAATATTCCAATGGTTAGGATTTAAAATATATATCACCTTCTTTGAGGCCACAGGACACACCTCTGGAGAGCCTACAGATATGGAATAACTAGCAAAGTCCTATTATAGAAAACCAATTATTTTGTGATCAGCACAATTTTAATAATCTGGTTATTTTCCAAAACTGAAACATCTTCCTCCTCAAAAAAAATTTTTTTTTCTTTTATGGAAGATAAACTCTATTTAACAAAAAACACTTAAGCTAAAGGACTACTAAATAAATCTAAGTATCACTTAGTGCATCTGTATGTGATATATTTTTCACAAGAATTTAAACTGAGTAGGTAACTCTTAGACTGCTCTCAATAATAAGAATTTGAAAAACCTAACATATTTGCTTTACTCTCAGATATATCTCTAAATACCTATACATACAAGGACAGTAAACCATATGGATGCATTGTGTTTACCAACTGAGCTTTTACCAAATAGTTTACATTCTAGTAAACAACATGTATGCATTCTGTTTATCAAATGAGCTTTTCTGCCTCTAGGAACAAGAGACATAAGTCCATGGTATCGATTATTTTCATCTTAACTAACTTAAAGGAAACAGGGGAAATAGAGGTATTTTGCCATGAGGTCCAGACTAGAAAATGCTATAGGACAAATAATCCAGTTCTTCTCACAAGTAAATGGCAAGGAAAAACACTACCTGAGATTTAAAGAGGCTTAAGGGACATTTTTTTTTAAAAATTGCAGTGTATGAACCTTACTGGAATCCTGAGTTCAATAAACTTTTTAAAAAGTTAACAGTAAATTTGAAAACTGCTGAAATGTTTTGTAACTTTAAAGGTATAATATAAATTATTTTAGATATAAGAGATTTTAGTTATGTTTTTAAAAGAGAGTCCCAATTTTTTTGGACATAAACTAAATACTAAAATATTTACAGATGAGATTATAAAATGTCCAGAATTTACTTTAAAATAATCCCAGAGCTGATAAAAAGTAATTGGAGATAGAAATGAAAGATTAAACATGAACTGATAACTGATGTAACAGCTCCATATAAATATACTTAGAAATATACAGGTTTAATACATTAAACCTATATTAATCATTCTTTGCATTTGTGTTTTTGTGTAGGAAATTTTAATAACAAAATTTTTTTGATTGTCATTTTCATTGTACTTGAAATAAGAAAAGTAGCAATGGAAAGCAATAAGTTTGAGGGGGAGATATTTTTAAAAGATGGGGTAGGTGGGAGGGGGGCAGTGGGAGAGGTCCTAAAGCATACCTTGTGAAACATCATTCATTTTGGGATTTTGGAGTTTTCACCTTAACAATCATCAGCAATACACTAGCATAATTTCTGTTATCCGGTATGAAAGGCAGAACTTGAAATGATGCCCCATAATCTTTAGAGGGTGAGTGGAACCTATAAATATGATGAGCTATCAATCCTATGATTATGTTACATTATATGGTCAAAGAGAGATTATATTGGGTGGGCCTGACCAATTCAGGTGAGACCCCAAAATCAGCCCTTTCTCTGGCTGATGGCAGAAAAGAAGTGACCTAGAAGAAGAAACTAAAAATCCTCTTGTGAACTTCCGATGTAGGCCATGGAAATGTAGGTCTCTAGCTAGGAGCTAAAAGCAGGCAGTTCCTGGCCAGCAGTTAGTTTTCAGTCCTTATGTGCTTAGTCATGTCTGATTCTTTGTGACCCCACGGACTGTAGCCCTCCATGCTCCTCTGTCCATGGGTTTCTCCAGGCAAGAATACTGGAGTGGGTTGCCATTCCCTACTCCAGGGGATCTTCCCAACCCAGGGAGTGAACCTGCATCTCCTGTGTCTCCTGCATTAGCAGGCAGATTCTTTACCACTAGCACCACCTGGGAAGCCCTCAGTCCTACAGACACAAGGTAATAAATTCTGGATCCTGAATATTCATTAGAAGGACTGATGCTGAAGCTGAAGCTCCAATACTGTGGCCACCTGATACAAAAAGCCAACTCATTGGAAAAGACCCTGATATTAGGAAACACTGATGGCAAGAGGAGAAGGGGTGGCAGAGGATAAGATGGTTGGATGTCATCACTGACTCAATGAACATGAGTTTGAGCAAACTCCCGAAGAGAGAGGACAGGGAAGCCTGGCATGCTGCAGTTCATGGGGTCTCAAAGATTCAGACATGACTTAGCAACTGACCAACAACAACTACCACCAGACAGCTTGGAGGAATCCCCTGAGCCCCAGATGAGAACTGTGGCTTTGGCTGACACATTAGTTTTAGCCTGATGAGACTGTGAGCAGAGAATCCTAGCCACAGCATGCCTAGACTTCTGACCCGGTGGGGTTTTAAGCCACTAAATTTGTGGTAGTTCATTATGCAGCAATACAACTAATATGTCTGGAAAACCATCTTATACCCAAATAGAACCTCAAAGTCTACCGCTACACGAGTTTTTGATCCCAATGGCATCAAATGAGTACCTCAAAATTCAGCAATTTAACTTTTAATGCAGTGTTTCTCAAATGATCATGAATCCAAATCTGAGAAACCCCGAGTTACATAATCCCTTATAAATGAAATATTCCTTTCCAACATAAACAGTATTACAGACAAGATTATAAACTTGAGTACTTTTTACAGTGTGACGGCTTCTACAGCAGAAAAATTCTGCAAAATAATCGAACAGAACAAGTTTAAAGCAAATTGCAACTAAGCCAAAATCTTAGCTTATCATCACACCAGGTATAAAATTTTGCAAACCTGTCTAACCTTTCATGCCCTAGCTCACAATTAAGAGGGATGAGAAAAATATGAGCCATATTTCATTACAATAAAAATGTCATTGTAACAAAGTTTCCCATGATTCAGGTGGTCCTGAGGAATGATCATAATTATTCTTTGTCCATGTTATCTATTTAGAGAAAAAATTGAGGTGTACATGAAGAAAAGAGATAGAAAAGTAAGGCCGAGATATTATCCCTAAGGTCTAAATTCTAAGGTTTTACTTAGTCTGATTCTTTTTAGTCTTTTTTTAATATATGTAACAGCTTTATTTTGATATAATTCACACACCATAAAACTCATTCATTTAAAGTGTACAGTTTAGAGGGGTTTTGTATAATTATAGACTGTGTAACCATTATAAGTAATTTTAGAACATTTTCATCAACCCTAAAAAAAAAATCTGTATTCTGCCTTTTGCCATTCTTTCTTTAATATCATGTCATGCTAACAAATTTTTTTCTAATACAAAACATGGTCATCTGAGACTCAAGATTGGCATTTAGGAGAGAAAAGAGCTGAGGATAAAAGATTTGATCTACAGGAATAACATACTGGAAAAACTGATTTGAGATTGTAGAGCATTGCTTCCTATAACTGATGCTGGTTACATTCCTTTGAAAATGTGGACATGATCCAAATAAGCAAAACATGAAATTACTTGCCAGTGGAAGCAAAGAATCTTTCATTGGGGAGAGTCTTCACCTATTGCACAATGCAATTTTTTATTTCAGAAGCTGAAGACAGAGGATAATCTAAGCTTTATTTAGTAAAACAAGAGTTCTGCATTCCAAAGGGGGAAAGCTGGGATATAAAACAGCATTCTGATATGTTCACATCCACTATCAAAACATTCTTTACCTGCCAAATGAATAAACATATGATGCTTTAAGGGGACACTTCCATAGCTTATGAGATAGGCCATACAAGGCTCAGGTACAATATTTTCTCCTTAAACTTATTTACTTGCCTCTGCTATGCTTGATAGATATTTGGATCTAATCTGATTATTCTAAGTAAAATGCAAGTAAAATGAGCCACGATTTTACTGTTATTTCCCACCTTTGATAGTTTACAATGCAGGACTTTAAAGTCCTGAATGATGGCCCATGGCATAGGCCGAGGAAGGAAACTTGCAACAAATAAATCTGCCTCAATTTTATGAAGTCAGAGACGAGTCTGACAGAAACCTGAGTTTAACTTTGCTGTGAAATACCTAGATGCCGCCTGTTCTAGATTTTTGTAGAACAAAGGCTAATAAGAGCTTTTACTCCCACTCTCCCACCCAGTTTATCCAAGGGCACTCACGGTATTGGGCATTGGGTGCTTTTTGTCTCCTTTGCTTTAAAAAAAAAAAAAAAGATTAATATGCATATTCAATCACCCCAGGGAGGCATCTTGAAAAGGAGAGAATAACTTTCACAAGTTATCTCAGTACAGTCTACCAATATATAAAAACTCTCTACATTATGAGAATTCAGTTCAGTTGCTCAGTCGTGTCCAACTCTTTGTAACCCCATGAATTGCAGCACGCCAGGCTTCCCTGTTCATCACCAACTCCTGGAGTTCACCCAAACTCATGTGCATCGAGTCGGTGATACCATCCAGCCACCTCATTCTCTGTTGTCTCCTTCTCCTCCTGCCCCCAATCACTCCCAGCATCAGTCTTTTCCAATGAGTCAACTCTTTGCACGAGATGGCCAAAGTATTGGAGTTTCAGCTTCAACATCAGTCCTTCCAATGAACACCCAGGACTGGTCTCCTTTAGAATGGACTGGTTGGATCTCCTTGCAGTCCAAGGGACTCGCAAGAGTCTTCTCCAACACCACAGTTCAAAAGCATCAATTCTTCTGCACTCAGCTTTCTTCACAGTCCAACTCTCACATCCATACATGACCACTGGAAAAACCATAGCCTTGACTAGACAGGCCTTTGTTGGCAAAGTATGTCTCTGCTTTTCAGTATGCTATCTAGGTTGGTCATAACTTTCCTTCCAAGGAAATTTCTTAATTTCATGGCTGCAATCACCATCTGCAGTGATTTTGGAGCCCAGAAAAATAAAGTCTAACACTGTTTCCACTGTTTCCCCATCTATTTGCCATGAAGTAATGGGACCAGATGCCATGATCTTTGTTTTCTGAATGTTGAGCTTTAAGCCAACTTTTTCACTCTCCTCTTTCACTTTCACTAGGTTCCATGTATTAAGTAATGCACACTATACCACATATAAAAGAGTTATCCTTTCCACAAATTCAAAGTTCTAGAAAACAAAATATTCATATCAAAATGGATACACACAAAAAAATGAAAAAAGAGCAGTGCATTTAACCACCTAGCCATCCAGGCCAGCACACCTTTGCAACTATAACCACATTTCCCAAACACAAGGATCTTGTGTTCCTAGTGGTTTTCAGTCCTGGCTAAATATCAGAATTATCATGGGAGATTTAAGAATCCTGAAGATTGGGCCCAAATCTTAAATCTACTGAATGAGAATCACTGGGCATCTCACTTTTTTAAAAAATACAGTTTTAAAGGTTACATTCCATTTACAGTTATTACAAAATACTGGCTATATTCCCCATGTTGGACATACATCCTTGCAGCCTATCTTACACCCAGTAGTTTGTACCTAATACCCACCCCCCACCTTTATATTGCCCCTCTATCCCTCTCCCCACTGGCAATCACTTGTTTGTTCTCTACGAGTCTTGCTTCTTTTTTGTTATATTCAGTAGTTTGTTGTATTTTTTACAGTCCACAAATAAAGTGATATCACAGAATATCTTTCTCTGACTTAGCATACTACTCTCTTCCAAGTCATCCATGTTGCTGCAAATGGCAAGTTTTCTTTTTTATAGCTGAGTAGTATTCCATTATATATATATATATATATATATATATATATATATACACACATCTTCTTTATCCATGTCCATCTGTTGATGGACACTTAGGTAGCTTCTCTATATCGGCAGTTCTGAACAATGCTGCTACAAACACTGGGATACATGTATCTTTTCAAATTAGTGTTTTTGATTTTTTTGATATATACCTAGGGGTGGAATTTCTGGGTCATATGGTAGTTCTCTTTGGTTTTTTTTTTGAGAAACTTCCATACAGTTTTCCACAGTGGCTGCATCAATTCACATTCCCACTAACAGTGTACGAGAGAGTTCCTTTTTCTCCATATCCTCGCCAACATTTGTTTTTGTGGTCTTTCTGATGACAGCCATTCTGAAGGATGAGAGGTGATACCAAGGCATTTCTTTAAACCACCGTGGAGAATTATGATTCCCAACCAGGATACAGAACCAACAGTGTTTAGGAAGAGGCATGGATCCCTTTAGAAGTCCACCTACCCCTCTAAGAAGAGACTTGATGGTTTATGTTTTAACTGAAACTGTGCGCTTCCCTAAGCATTATTGCTGGATTAGTTGCTCAAGGATTGAGCTTGGATTGGTTAATTAAAACTTCACAGCACTCTCCCTCTGTACACTGAAACTTGGCCAATGTTTTTCTGGGAGGCAAGGCCAGTTTTAAGTGTTGCCAAAGCCCATTTTTGAGTCAAGTTTTACAAACATTCTTTTTTGAGGGAGAGGGAAAAAAGAGGGGAGGGGGGCATCAGTCTGCTGCTAGTTCTTCTCAGAGCTCTTTCCTCACTGCTTATTTGAGATACACTGTTATTTTTTAAAAGCTTTTTTTTTTTTTGAGCATTTTAGTCTTTGACTCTTTCTTTCCCCAAAGCCTCATGGTCTTCACACACAGATCACTTTACTGATCCACCAACACAAGCTATGTATTTCAGAGTTGTTTGCCTGCTACCTCTTGTGGGCTTGCCCCGACTCAGCATGAGCGCCTCAGAGCCCCCTGTTGTGACCAAGGACATGTCCTTAAACTATGGCTGGCCTCCCAGGCAGTGGTCATGGAAGAATGAAGAAGCGACCTCGAAGGGTCTAATTCACTGACCTTTACCCTGTTCTAACCAACTACCCCCACTTCTGGGAAAAAAAAAAAAAATACGGTAGCTCAGTTTCCCAGATGAATTCTAATTTATCCTTAAATATCCAAGCCTGGTCCAATGTTTAAACTTCCCAGGCCATCCAAAATCTGTCAACTGGCTCTCAACCAGACCCAGTTTTGCTCCCCAGGGGACATTTGGCAACATCTGAAGACATTTTTGGTGTCATAACTGGGAGGAAGGTTGCTACTAGTGAGTAGAGGCCCAGGACACTAATGAACATCCTTCACACACAGTATAGCCCCCAACAACAAAGAAGGATCCTGCCTAAAATGCCAATAGTGCTGAGATTAAGAAACCCTGGATTGGGTCGTTAGCCAGCCCACTGCTGGGTAAATGGTCGAAGAGCCTCTTACTGCAGTTTAATTTGGTTTAAAATGGGGATTGAAAACTCAAATGCCTTCAGGGTCCAAGGAGGTTAAGAAGGATCACATAAACAAAGCAGTTGTGTATGAGGCACTAGGGTTTGGTGAGGTCAGTGACAAATCAGAATATAAATGTTAACTAGAGTTAACGTTGTGCTGGCCAAATAAAATATGACTGTTGGCTGCATCCATCCTGTGTGCCAACAGTGGTAATCAAATTCTAGTTCAGAGAGATGATCGACTTAAAGAGACCTTGATGGTCACTCCAAGACACCACAGTCTGGCCTCATCCCTTATTATGGAATTTTCTAAGCCCCCGGCCTAGGGAAGACTAGAAGCTGCTCAGTTAAGGAGATTAGACTAGAGATCAGACCTTGAGGGTTTAGCTTCCAGCCAAGAAAGAAGAGGGTTTCAGAAACATTGTGCTAAGGACAGGGACCAAGGTTGGAAACTCTGAAAGTAAGAAAACAGAGGTCCCCCTCGCTGATCTCCATTCTAGGGGAACCCAGTAGACATTATATCAACATCACACAACACCATGTGAGGTCATTGTGTTAGGATGAAATTGTTCTCATAAGATTTTAGAATTTTCACACTGTTTCACAGATGAGGAAACAGGGGCCCAGGAAAGTTTAAAGGAACTACCAAGATTACCCAAACCTGAACCTAAAATCAAATGGTGTTTCTTTTTCCTCTGTGCAATTGCCAAGCAGCAACCAAAAGAAGAAAAGATTTCATTCAAGGTGTCTAACAAGTGTTTCTAAACTCGCAACCAACATAAAGTTACACATAGGTGTTAAACTTTCTCAGCATCATCTCCTTTCCCCATTAGAAAAATCATTAATCCTTTCACCCGCAAGCCATCATTTTAAGATCTCTTTTCCCTGTAATGGAAGAATTTAAAGCAGGTTAAATCATTCCAGCCCTCCTTTCAGATCAAATTGGAGAGAGGACAGCCAAGTCAGCAATTCAAGCACAAGAAGGAAGCCCCAATCTCAACAACCCCGTGTGGATGCATGCTTTCTGCTGGAGGAATTCCTGACCTGAGGAGACAGTATAAACAAAGGCAATCCAGAGGGAAACAAACGATAAGATAAGTGAAGCCCAATAACTCTCTCTATCCTCCCTTCCACCTACTTCCCCCAACTTGTTCCATCAGAAAAACAATCTGAGCTTGGGAGAATTACAACGTAAGCCATCTCCTCTCTGCCACACAGCTCCCTATTCTAAGTAGGAGGCTAACGGGCAAGACCCTTTATGAGGTCGATGAATGTGTCTCCCCTGGCCACAAAGGATCACGGTCTCCCCCTTAGCCCACAGGGAAGCTGTGAGAGAAAAAACTGGCAAGGAAGTAGGTCACTGGTCCTTCAGATTCAAATTACAATCCAAGGAGTATAGTGGAAAAAGGTGGCGTACGGAAGAAAGGTAGCTTTAGTCACAGTCTGAAAAGAAACTGGGTCAAACTAAAAAAAATGAAAAAAAATACATGCACACACACATATATTCCTTAGCAGAAAATGTGAACCAAGGCAGTTTCACGCCACAGTTCCCGTAACTGTAGTTGCAAATGTCACCTCCTCAATGAGGGTCAAGCCCTAAATGGGTCATAGAGGTTTTCTGCTGCTAACTCGCTTTAGTCATGTCTGACTCAGTGCGACCCCATAGATGGCAGTCCACCAGGCTCCCCTGTCCCTGGGATTCTCCAGGCAAGAACACTGGACCAATCCAATTTCTATTCTTGATTTTAAAATACAAAAATATAATAAAAGGCCTTTGATTCAACATTCTGAGGATACAATGCAGCCTTAGCTACTGGCTTCAATTCCAGCAAGATTCATTCCAGACTCTCTCTGACTTTAAGTCTGAATGACCATTGAGTGCTGAGCAGGGAAAAGAGTACCTCTAATGCAAACAAGGTTGCCACACACAAATGGGATGGAAGCAGAAATGTTGTTGTTTCTTTTCCCGCCATCATCCTAAATCAAACAGCCACCACTAATACAGAGTAACTGTAGCAGCATTTATTTTTTAATTCCTAAATTCTTTACCTTGACCCAAACCATATATTACATTTTCTATATCCACAATTTCACCAACTTTCAAGAATAAGAGAATGCACCAATGACCTTTAAATGGTCTAATTTGTCCATTTCGTTTCCTTTTTACAATAAGTTTTGTAGTAAACTCTCAAGATTTAGAAGAGTCCCTAGCCTAACCCTTTGTCACAGAACTAGGATCTAATTTAACTTGTGTCTAGACATCTCACTGCTCAATTTTACCAAAACTCTATGCAATAAATATAAATTTGAGCCTAGACGCATGTGAACAATCTAGTTCACCAGGTGAATGATTCTGGCCATGATCCTTCACTCTTCTTTCAGGGTACAAATCTGCAAAAGCTTTATGGGAGAAGAGCGAAGCCCGGAAAGGGCACCAAAGCACGCACTAATGACTGTGGGCACACCCCTAAGAAAGGGAAAAGATGATGGCTGTGTTTTAGAAAGCTGCCCCTATTCCTCACCCACTCTTCACAGGAGGACACCTGTCAGAAGCAGAAACATAGTTCCTTGGCAAACTGCCAGTGAAGCCCTGCCTCTAACTTATGGGGTCTGAAAAAAAACTAAAACCCTAATCAGTTCATTTTCTGATATGGCACCATCTTCGCCCCTAGTGATGAGGGCTATATGCTGATATATCCACAGGGTCTATCCACTGTCTAGTCTCCTATGTGATCAGGAGCACAAAGAATTAAAAAAAAAAAAAAAAGTTACTAGGATTAGAGGTGCAGTTGGTGGCTCCAAGACCAGGCAAAACTAACTCATGCCCTTGACCTGGCTTGTATGTCACTAACAAAATGAGCTTAGCCAGTAAGCCAGAATATGAGAACTTATTTCAAAAAAACAGAAGATGGGCATCTGCACTGCCCAGATAATACGCAAAGCTCAGATCTAGACTACCTACACTTGGAAATCTAAATTCAGACACTCCATCGGATGGGCAATGTTTGCCAATCATACAGGAGGTTTGTTTCCCACCCCCCCAGAAATAAAGATGACAAAGACCAGTTTAATAGGTGACCCTAACTGTGTGCCCGGCAGAAACACGGGAACCTTAAACTCTGATCCTGGTGCAATTTATGGAACAGAAAGAGCTCAGGCTATTAGTAAAGGTGAATGACATACTTAGGAAACCTAACAAGATGAATTTTAAAAATTCTCCTGAAATTAATGTCTGTTGAATGAAAATTATGTTTGAGCAGCTTAAGGGCTAACAAGTCTTTTGTTTTCATTTTCCTTTCCTGGCAATATGCTGTTAGGGCATAACTTTCCTATTATTTCCCTAAATGACACAATTTGTATTTTATTCAATAGTCTTCATTAAATATTGTCAACGTGGCAAAATATCCAGTGTTAAGCCAGAAGTAAAAGATCTATTGTAATTCAGGAAATCACACCAACATTGGAAATTGAACTTACTTCCCTAGTTTTTCCACATTTAATTCACAATAGTGGCTACGGTTTAAAAGAACTGCAATTGTATATTTGGCACCAAATTTGCTCCACTGTAAAAATAAGCCTCTTTTCTAAGGTGAGGGTTCGGAAAAAGGCTTATTTTAATATCTAAGCATGTGTGCTAAGTTGCTTCAGTCATGCCTGACTCTGTGACTCCATGGGCTGTAGCCCGCCAGGCTCCTCTGTCCATGGGATTCTCCAGGCAAGAACACTGGACTGGGTTGCCATGCCCTCCAGGGGATCTTCCTGACCCAGGGACTGAACCCACGTCTCTTATATCTCCTGCACTAGCCGGCAGGTTCTTTACCACTAGCACCACCTGGGAAACCCATCTAAGGATAACCAACATCAGATGACATGTTTGACTACTGCTCAAGTTTTCATTATTTTCCAAAAGAGCTTTCACCATAAATATTAAAAGACAACAGGGAGTTGGGAAGCTAAGAAATTATGGGAGTCTTAAATCTCAAAACAGGTTCCTGTGGCCCTGCTCTGAGTGAGAAGGGCTTTCTTCAGATAAAAGATTCAACCCACTGAAAAGTTATCTCAGTTAACAAGAGGATTTAACGCAAATAGATTCAGAGATGGCAGGTAAAAGCATTTCCTTTTTCAAGTAATTTGCCTATCATTCACAAAGTAAAAAGGAGAGAGTTCAAAAATTCTTATCATTCAAATACACAAATGCAACATTCCTAATCTCATGTAACATTTTTTGTTCCAGAAAATCAGACTCTAAGAAACTTTTAAGTCAATAAGCATTTTTAGTCTCAATCGACCTTATTTACTGTCATTGACCCCACACTGTTTCTAAATCAAAAGACACAAAGGAAGTTGTGATTCCTCGGACTCAGGAGGCAAGGCAATAATGTGTTTGTGTGCGTGTGTGGGTGCATGGGGGGAGGGGAGGAGGTGAAGAATTAGAAGCCTGGGTCCCTAATCGGGTCTGGCAGCTACTAGCTATGTGAGTTCAGTGAGTTTGTTAACTTCTTCATGCCTCAGTTTCCTCAACTATAACATGGTGATAACAGTACCTACCCCCTCCAGCTGTGAAAGAGGCCATGGTAAAGCTCAAGAAAAGTATGAGCAAAGGCCTGACCCCAGCTTAGCACCTCACATTGCTTGACTATTAGTATCACATTAGCTGTGAGTATTTGGCTGTGTGGTCAGGCTGAGGGCTCTTGAGGAAGGTGCCACACATGGTTGTGAAAATGGAAGGAGAGGCAGGGAAGGCTTCCCAGAAGCTGGAACTGAGAGGGCAAGGAGAATTTAGATGCTCAGATGAGGAGAGCCATCATTGCAGAAAGTCATAGATGGGATAAAAGCCAGGAGTACTTAAATATCCACAGGGACAATAAGCTCACCAAGGCTGAGGATGTATTTGGTGACCTCAGATTAATGGGCAGGGGTGGGGCAGGCTCTATGTGCTCATTGCTATGCTCCTAGGACTTAATCAAATCATTTTTAGACGTGTGTACCGTGAATGCAAACTCATTCCAAAATGCTTATTTCTCTGTTTTTGGAACAGTGGAGATGCCAGAAAATACAAAGGTAAACACTTTTTTTTTTGCTGTGGAAATAGTCTGCTAGAGTGGAATGTAGGTCACCCAGATCCACTTGCATCTCATCTTCATCTGTCCCTCTTTCAGTGGGGCCACGGAGTGGCAGCTTGAAGGGAGGGAGAAGAGGGGCACTTCAGATCCATCCTTCAACTCCAATCTCATCAGCCCCTCAACCACTCCAAGCACATCCTTCAAGAGAGGTATCCTGGGACAGCCAGCCCCAGCCTGTCCCACCAACCTACAGACACAGTCCTCCTTACAAGTTCTGAAATATTATCTAATCAGCAGTTGCCTCTAAACCGGGCCCTCAAATAGACGAAACCACTATGATCTGATGTTCTAAGTGTTTAAGATACGTATATTCACTTAAAAGATTCCCTCTATTACCAAGTTAGAAATTTTGACACCAAAATAAGTGACAGTAGCCACATTCCTTATCCAAAGAAGAAAAAAACCCACAAAACAGAACAATTTTTGTTTTGACTGAGGCCACCTCTAGAGATTAAACAAGTTTGCTATCCTAAATGGGCAAAGTTGCTTTGTTTCCTGCAATACTAGAATAGATTTAACACTTAGAAATGCCAGGGGCAGGACACGAAGGCAGGGAGGGCCCCCACAGAAGTTACCACCTCTGTGATTATTTCCTGAACCAAACACCTAAGGCTATCAGTAGTACCACGTTTTGTTGGAAAAGCTTGTTTCCCCTGATCCAACAGCTGTAAGTTTTTAAATAATTTCACAGCAGATCTCAAGATTCTCAAGCCAAAGCCACTCTTTATACAATCCCCCAAATATTTACAAAATGAAACACTTTCAGTCTTAACTATGTTCTATTTGTAAACATCTTATTTGTTCTGATGACCACAGTATCAACACTAAAAGCAGCCTTTTAAGCAAAGTAGCTCAAATAAAACCACACACAGAGACACACCAATTCTTAACACCCAGAGGCGTGTCCACAAAGCAAGAAAGTCAGGATTCAAATTCCTTGGCACCTATTCACTGAGCTCCTGTAAGCACCACCCAAGCACATGACCCACTGCAACCTCTTTGCTATCACGTCTCCTCACTCATTTGCACTTCTGAAAACTCACAGAATACAAGTTACTGGACGATAACTGAATGCTACAAATATTGGGAAAATGTCTTTACCCTGTTCTCCTCTCATATCAGCAGTCTGAATAACTTACCCTGTTTATAGAATAACCCCACCCCAGATGAGAGTGCTATTGTCCACCTTTCTACCCAATGGTGCTTCTGGGGGGCCACTCATGGCCTGGTCGAAGTCTCTTGGTATCTGCCTTGGTCTCTCTCCCTATTCTCCTGTTGAACACCTCCTGGGAAAGTTATCTGGGCCAAGGACAGTACAACAGAGAGAAATTGAGAAATGTCTAGTTTGGGGTAATAAGAAGTGTATTAAGAACTATGGGAGTGGGGGGGTAGGCTGTGAGAGAATCTATTCCAAAAGCAAAGTTACAATTCGATTATTTCAAACACGTGGAAGGCCTTTTATGCCTCAAGTTGCATGCTGCACAGGAGTTCTGGTTTATGCTGAGATGAAACTGCTTGACAGAAAACTAAGGACTGTTACAATTGATGACAAAACTATCAGTGGAAAGAATACAGATCTTGGATCTCCAATCATGTTTCTACTAGTTAATAGTGATTCTACAAATACTTATAAAACACCTGCCAATGGCCAAACACTGCTTTAATTGCTGGATAGGCAGGGACAGATTAGACAAAAACTCTGCTCTCAAAAGACCCTCCGAGTGGGAAAAACCCACAAACGGTGGGATTGTTAACAGCATTACAGGGAATCAAGAAGTGAGATAATGGAAGGCAATTCTAGTTTGCAGTGAAATATCAGTGCAGTGAAATTTCTGATACTCTTTCCTCATGGGGATGTAACCACCTACTTAAAACAAGATGATGAATGTCAACCGCCGGGCACACAGCATCCCCAAGCATTTACCTGCACATGATGCACTGACGCTAACAGACATACACTTACCCCTTAATTGCAATATCTGTGATAATACACTTCGGTATGAAATGAAAGCAGAAGGTAAGCAAAATGTATAGCTCAATTACTCTTAATGCAATTACCAATAACTGCATTCCACGAGAATCTAAAAAGTTAAAACCTAAACAACCCTACAATAAAAAGATAAACAGATGTCCAGGTACTGGGATAATAGTAGTAAGGATAGAACTAATATCATAAATACTATTATAGCTGCTTTGCCCACTTTGAAGGATTACCATGAGACTCAGGCTATTTTGCCATACAAGTAGGGCTCAGATATTAACCTGATGTCACAGTGTCAAAAGCTGGGCTTAAACTCTCATCTTCAGATTTGAGAAAAATAAAACACGACGAACAACTCCTTAGAATCACAAGATTTTATACTGAAATCAACTTTAGGAAACACTCTATGCTGCTTTCCCCAGGTCACCAATGACTGAGGTCCCAAAGGCAGAGGGTTCACCCCAGAAGGGGAAGCCAGTAATGCTGGAGCAGGACCCACGCTTCCTAGATCCCAACCCTCTCAAGGATCTGAATCCTCTAGGCAGGCTTTTAGATGTTATTAGAAACACATGGGATAGCAGTAACTTCCTGAACTCAATTTCAGTCATTACTTGTCCCTAGAATTGCACTTAGGGCAAATTAAGGACCTTTACTGGTAGCCAGGGAGTTCACTTCACGCATGACAGAGAACTCCCTCCTTGAGAAAGAAAGCTGTTTCCAACACTATTACATATGTTATTAGGAAAATGAAGCAGCTAGGTGGCTCAGAGGTTAAGGCGTCTGCCTGCAATGCAGGAGACCTGGGTTTGATCCCTGGGTTGGGAAGATCCCCTGGAGAAGGAAATGGCAACCCACTCCAGTATTCTTGCCTGGAGAATCCCATGGATGGAGGAGCCTGGTGGGCTACAGTCCACCGGGTCGCTAAGAGTCGGACACGACTGAGCGACTTCACATAACATACATAACATAAGCGTGAAAGAGGAAAGAGATCTCTTGGTTCTAATTTTCGGAGTCTGCCTCAGGACAAAGGCTCTTAACAGCTTTTTCTGGGGATGGAGCTGGGGAGACCAGGTATGGGCTTCACAGAGGGAAAGGGGTCTAAAAATTGTATTCAAGCTATTTACAGGGAATGGAGAGAGCCCGGGACTGTGAAACCGGTGACCAGGAGGGAGCAGCTGGGCCCTGGGCGAGCATCTGACCACACCTACTGGCCACGCCCTCCCAGCTGCCCGCAGGGCCACGACGAATTGAAACAGCAGTGGGAGCAGTTAAGATTCCGACGACAGGAGTCGCCATGGCAACAGGATTCATCTTGCAGGCAAACTCCGCTTCAATTCACTAGGTCCTTCCCGAGCCTGGGGAAACTACTAGCTCAAAGGGAGCAAAACGGTCATGGGAGGCATTTACTCTTAATACTCTCCTTGAACATCCTGGAGATGGGGGCGAAGGGTGAGGGGCTCGGTAGTGAACGACGGTTGGAGTGTATTCGATTCCTGGGTCCACTAAAATATTTTATAGGAACGAGAGGCAGAATACCCCAATCGCAGGCTGAGAGCAACTTGAGAACAGAGCCTTTAGCAAAGGTTTGATGAATGAGTAAGAGAAAGGATAAGGGTGCTAGGGAAAGGATATCCAGAGGACTTTATTATATAGAGTTCATGGGCCTCACACACGTCTCAATGCGGATCACAAGCAGTTGGATTTTCACCACTAGCTGTGAAAACCGATTACCCAGCCCTTCTGTTCCACTGCGACTCGTATCGTTAGATTATTCAACTCTCCCCACCGCTTTACCACCGCCCAGCCAGCGCTCCGGGCAGACGCTTCGTCCTAGCTCAAGCGCTCCTGGTCAAGTGAGCCATCAGTGCAAGGGGCACCAAGGTGTGCCCTACCCAAAGGGACGGGAGGCTGGATCGCCCTGTGGCGCCTCGAACCCGGTCCGCAGGCTGCGCAGCCTCCCCTCACCGCTGTCCGCAAACAACCCCTCGCTCTTTCCGCAACGTGGGTTTCCCTCCTCTTTCTCATTTGAGACCTTGAACTTCCAACTTCGCCTAAATTACAGTCACCCCATCCCTTTCGAATGAGTCTTGAGGCGAGGGTACCCGGGATAGCGGGGGTTCTGCTGGGACACGAACGAGTAAATGAGTCCCGCCTCTTCGGTTACCACTCTAACAAGCCTACCTCGGGATTCTCCCTTCCAGAGCCTCCCGGGCCAGCAACTCCCGACAGTAGCAGTGCCCGCAGCACCCAGCAGAGGCCAAGAGCCCCAGAGCCCCAGCGTGTCATCAGCAAGGCGGCGAGTGGTACCCTGCTGGCTCTCTTGGCGTCCAAGCGCCTCAGAAAGAAAGAAGGGAGGCAACTCTGTCCTCGGGGCGCCTTCCCCCGGACTCGCCTTGCTTTGAGCCGCGCTTGCAGCCATTTTCCCAAACCCAGCTTGGCAGCTGGGAGCTGTCTAGGTCCTGTTCCCACCCAGACCCAACCTGAAGGACGGGTTTAATATTTACCTACTGGCCCGGGAGCTCCGGGAAGACAGCGGGAGGGCGTGCTGCGAACCCAGCACCGGGCCGCGAAGAAGCGCGCCCACCCCCGCGCCACCGCGCGGTGCCTCTTAATGAATGAGTGCGGCGGGCGACGCGGCACGTCCCCCTTACCTGAGCAGCCCCTGCATGCTGAAAAGGCGGCTCTGCGCTCCGGGTACAATGGGATCCGGTTAAACAGTTTCCTTCACAGCCGCTCGTAGGTTACCAACTCGCAGGTGACATCACCCTCTCCTCGCCTGATAGGATACAATGTGGCGCCCACTGCGCATGGACTCCCGGGCCGGGCCCGTGTACTCCTGGGAATCGTAGTTAACACTCCACAAGCAGAGCCTGGATAGCTACGCTTCTGAGGTTCTGAAAACTACACTTCCCAACAAACTTCGGAGCCTCTTCGTCCCCGCCCCTATTCCCGCCCCCTCCGCGACCCGCCCCCTCCCCGCCCTCCAGCCTTGCAGTAGTAGCGGTGGTCGTTCAGGAGCCGAGTTGCGGACTGCGCGGGCAAGAGTTGGGGGGGAAGCTCCCTGAGGTCGTGCCCTTTGACTTGACCTCCTCTAGGCCCCGTGCGGTCTCTGAGGGACCAGCAGGGTCCAGGCTACTGCACATCAGCCAGGCAACTCTGACCAACCCAGCTCTATTGGCCCCAGCTGGGAAGAGATTAAGCCTTTCACTGTCTTCCCTCTGCGCAGCAACTAACGAATAGGACACTCTGGTTTCTGGGTTAAATGCGATCCTGGAATTCCCCAAGTCCCGGACGATGAAGGACGCTGACCCCGAAGGAAAGAAATCTCCCCGTGCCCCAGTTGGTACAAATCACCTGCTTTCTCTTTCCTTCTCCCATTTAACGGAGTCAGGGTGACCAGCCAGAACTCGGGGAACAGCTTAGTCGGCTGAGCTGACAGAATAGCGCAGGGTGTCAGTAATAAAAATGCAGTGTAACAGACTAGATAGTCGCCGCAGCCCTTCGTCAGGGAGCCTGCTGCTGCTGCAGAGATAATACTATCGCGCAGCCATGCTTTTGTTCTTCTCTGCAGCAGACTTCCCGCTCTCAGGGCTCTGAATTCGCAGGAAGACAACATCCTTGCCTGAAGTTTTAATAAATAACACATATGTTTACATGTACTCTTAAATGCACACACTTTCCGCTCAATGTATATACCATACTCTTCAAATTTTTGTATGACTTCAGCCAAACAACACATCATGCTGTTCAGGAATTACTGTGATATTAATAACTTATATGTTTAATTAAAAGTAAGCAAAAGGTATGTGGAATTCCGAACCTTCAGGAAAATTTTATTTTTAATATGTATATTTTTCCCATGGCACTTTATATTACTCAATGATCACCAAACGTTATGAAAAAGTAACATTGAGAGTAAATCTCTAGGTGTCTTTTTAAATGAAAAAAAAATCAATACATCCAGTTATTCCGGTTGTAAAGGTAAATTGTAATGGCATTCAATATCTTAGTCACATTTAAGGATTAATTCACACCCCTGTTTCCACTAGCAGAATGTCTAGAAGACCACAGTTTGTGGGGAGGGGGCGGGGAATCACAAAATTTCAAACAATTCTCCACCTAATTGTTGGTGAAAGTCTTATCACTCTTATTTTCTCATATCATTGTGCAAGAATAATGGGGTTCAAGAGAAAAATATTCATGGAACTAACTGAGGCTCTCAGGAAAGAGAGAAATGTTTTGTTTTTCTGAGGGAGAGATTTTAGCACTAAATTCTGATTTTCTTTTAACAAGCCAGTTTCTTACAGCCAGACACATTTTTCTCCACTGAAGGAAGATGACTTTGAGTATTGCTCTCCGATTCTGAGCTATTCCACCCATTCCAAATATTGTTTTAAAAGGAACCTAGACAATACAAATGTTTCACTGGCCAACAGATCAAGAGTACAATCAGTGATATTCTAGCTAACGGGTAGACTTAATGTATTGAAGTTCATTGTGGGGAAATATTCAGAAAGAAACTTGACCTGGGATGATTCTTAAAGCTCTTCCAATCTTGTCACTGTGTAAAGCTTTTAGATGGAAATATAATCATTGAGCCTGAAATTTATTGAGTCAAATTGGATGTGGAGATTCTTTAAAAGGCAAGACTTAGCCTTACAGATAAAAGTCTATTACAGTATTGAGATATACTCTGAGGAGTAACTCTACAGGGTAAATCACCCTTCAGCAAGTTCTCTTTGGTCTTCAGTAATGAAGGGGAGGATGAAAGAAAAAATTCCATTCTCTATAGCAATTAATATTATAGGGATGTGCTGTATTACATATATCATTTTTCTATATAAAGGACATCATACACACTAGAATATAAGCACAGAAATGTGTGGATATACACATGAGCTGCCCTTACTATTAAACAGATATAAATATAGATAATAAATACTGAAAGTAAGCCATTGTGTTTGGAAGCATTTTGCTATGCGTGATGAATTTGAACTGATTCCTGCACACTATTACATTGGTAACCAGGGGAAACAAAGATGGCTTTTCAGCATCAGAAATGCAATCTGTGGATCTGGAACCAGAGGAAGCTTAACAGCATCTATGCAGTCAGAAAGGAACCACCCCTGCCCCCCAACACACACAAACACACATTCACACAAACTCATTGTGTGTGTTTGTATTTCTTTCTAGACCATTAAATAGTCTCATCAGCCATCAGAAACACCCACTCTGTGTAGCTTAATTTATACTCTCAAATGAGTTTTTTAAACTTTTTTCTTTTCTTTTTAAAGGACTGCTATTATTCCAGAATGATCTTATGAAAGGCCGCGTCTTGTCCAATAATCATTACCTATTAATTAAGAACCCACAGGACCACTGAGAATAGATTTAATTGACCATCTACAGAAGAAGGTAAGGGAAAGGCACCATGGTATGTTTTGCTCATCATTCAAAATATTTTCTCTCAGTAATGGTTACAAGGTTTTATTCTAGATGCTGGGTTTTAGATAAGGGAGGAAGTGAGATATCAACAGAGAAAGAATTTGAAGTTTGTAGCCCTGCAATGTGTTTTCACACAATAGCTTGGTGTTTTGCAACAATTGAGGTTGTGTACTAAGTCCAGGTTTGGGATCTTGCCATTTTGCCAGTTTTGAGCCATGTGACTTTATTTCATGTTGCTATTTTCTCTGACTTTCAGTTTCCTTATTTTTCAAACGGAGCTAACGGTAAATTTACTTCACAAGGTTTTTCTGTAGGGATTAGGATTTTACACCAAGAGCCATGAGAAGTTCCTGGCAGTGACTCTGGTTTATGTTGTAAAGATCACCGGCAGCTGTGCACAGGATAAATTTGAAAAGGATTAGAGTGGAAGCAAGGAGGTGACTGGAGAAGGCAATGGCACCCCACTCCAGTACTCTTGCCTGGCAAATCCCATGGACGGAGGAGCCTGGTGGGCTGCAGTCCATGGGGTCGCTAAGAGTCGGACACGACTGAGCAACTTCCCTTTCACTTTTCACTTTCATGCATTGGAGAAGGAAATGGCAACCCACTCCAGTGTTCTTGCCTGGAGAATCCCAGGGACGGGGGAGCCTGGTGGGCTGCCATCTATGGGGTCACACAGAGTCGGACACAACTGAAGTGACTTAGCAGCAGCAGCAAGACAGATTAAAAACACTTTTCAAATTGAAAAGAACTATACAAATGCCAGTTCTTGTTATTATTTGCAGTTTTCTCCTGAAGATTATCTCAGAAATGTCAGCCCTAATTATGGAACAAGTTAATAAGAACCTAGTTAAATTATTAGAAATTATACAGTGTGCACATATTATTTCAGTAATTTGCAAGTTGGCAAAATGTTCTTTGAGCAAAAAAATGAGAAATCCACATTAAACAGTGCTAGCCCTCAGCTTGCTTACTTACACACACCTTGTTCTTACACAGCATCCAGCTAACTTCAGTATCCCAGGTCATCTTCCCCGAACTTCCCAGCCAGGAGAAGCACTGCTGGGAGACCGAAGGTAGGAGGAAGGGAGAAGACAGGGTGTTTCGCTACCACCACGAAGTTGCACTTGGGTGATGTTTCTGGCAGCTGCAGCAGCATTTTCCACTTCGGACTGGTTCACCGTGGTTCCAGCTTCTTCCAGGTCACTGTGGCATTTGTTAATGCCATCTTCTCCAGTTGTACCTCCAGCCTACTGGTGGGGGTAGCTTCCTGCTGTTGCTAATCCTGTTGCCTGTTTGTCTTCTCAGACCTTCTCTCACCAGTGTGGCCAATTCCCTGTACTGTATCATCTGTTTTAAATGCTTAGAATGGTTTTTGTTTTTGTGGTGGGACACAACTCATATACTCATGTCTTAGTTTAAATTCTTTTAGGGGCAGGCAACAGAAACTTGCAAACAGGCCAGTTTGCAAAATAATGAAGGTATTAAGATGTATTCAAAGGATTGAACAACCAAGGCTCCACCGAAGAGCAGGAGCCAGACCAGCTCTGGGAACCCGAACAGTGGTGGTTTTGGACCTTCTTTCCAGAGCACTGCTCTAATAACCCTCAGTCTCTGTGTCTCTTTGTTCCAATTTTCAAATTGCTGAGAAAAACTGGTTGCCCTGTCTCAGAGCGACTATCGCAGACTTAGTTATCTACAGCAGTAATTCTTCAAGGAGGGCCCCAGATCAGCAGCATTAATGTCACCCAAGCACTTGTTAGAAATGCAAATACTATCGCCCCACCCACAGACCTACTGGAAAAGAAACTTTAGGGCTGGGCCCCACAGTCTGTGTTTTGATAAGTCCTCAAGCTTATTCTGACACTCAATGACAGTTTTCAAACCATTTGTCTATAGCAAAGATTACAAGATTGTGTGGCTCAGATGTGATTACTCAGGACCTATCCCTGTGTGTCTGGGAGTCTTCCAGAGAGGAAGAAGTGTTGTGAACTTGGCCACCACCCCTAAGAGGTGTCAGGGGAAGCTGGTAAATCTGTCAAGATCTTAAGGGTAAATTTTGGTTCTTCCTGAGGGAGAGGTCTTTGTAGCATTCTGAACCAACTTAAATCAATTTAGTCACTGCAGAGGCATTTGAAAAAGATTCGTTTCACTCTGAGAATTCAGAAAAGCTGAAAAACCAGCGCTGGGGCAGGACAAGGGGGATGGAATCTTATAAAAAAAATCTAAGAATACTAACAATAACGTCAGGCCACAGTAACAGAAGCTATGAAAATAGTTCCAGTCGCTCAAATTCTCTCCACTCCAGTCTCATCTGAACAGTTACTGAGAATTTAGAAACAAAAACTGTTGTTTGACTATCTTAGCTGCAATCCCTATATCACCTTCTTTATAACTGGTTTACCCTTAGTCCACCTACGAGACCTGCACTCTTCAATTCTGTACCACTGGCCCCATGTGGCTATTTAAATTTATATTAATTAAAAGTAAATAAAATGTAAACGATCAGTTCCTCAGTCACAATAGTCACATTTCAAGCAATGAAGTCACACATGGCTAATGGATATCATATTGGACACTTTGGAAACAGAGCATTCTCATCATTTCAAAAAGTCCTATTGGACATCACTGCCCTAGGCTTTTACCTCATGGATTTTCAGATCATGCTGAAATCTACCCTTCCCCCTATCTTTTCCAGGTCAAATTCCAGGGAGAAAGAAAGAATGAAAAAGTGAAAGAGAAGGGGAAAAAAATCTGATTGTTCCAGTTCACCATTATAAGCCACATCATAGTATAAATCACTGGCCACCATGAAAAAGGCATTTGGCAGAACAGAAAAATGGCCAAAAATCTTGAATAGGCACCACACACAACTACCCCTTTCCCAACATCCAAATGATCAATAAACATATGAAAAGATACTCAAATTAATTACCCACCAGGGAAATATAAAGACCACAATGGGATGCTACTACAGATTCATCAGATTGGTTAAAATTAAAAGCACTAATTATATTAAGGATTGGCAAAGATGAGAAGCAATTTACATCTCACTTAGCCAGTGAAAGTATAAATTTGTATAACTGCTTTGGAAAACTCTTTGTTAGTATTCACCATGAGTGAACACTCACATACTTTATATAGCCCAGCAATCCACTCCTAGAAATATACCCAACAGAATTGCATATGTACATATGTTCACAAAAAGACACATATTTCAATATTCACAGCTATGCTATTCAGCCCATGGTTGCTATGCAATTGGGATATACTTATATTAAAAATATTCTTCATTGTTTGCCTGAAATTGAAATTTAACTGAGAGTTCTGCATTTTTATTTGCTAAATCTGGCAATCCTATTATATAATCTCAAACTAGAAACAGCACATTTGTTCATCAAAAGTAGAATACATAAATACATTGTGGCACAGACACATAATTAATACTACGTAACCGGAGTCAGCAAACTTTTTCTGTAAATGGCTACACAGTAAACACTTTTTAGGCTTTGTGGGCTATACGATCTCTGTTACAACTATCCAACTCTGCCACTGTAGCTTGAAAGCGGCCATAGATGTAAATTAAAGAGCACAGCTGTATTTCAATAAAACTTTATTTACAACAGTCAGGTAGCGTGTAAGAAATAGTTTTACAGGCTATCCAGAAATGATAGTGAATGAGTCCTGTCTCCGTGTAAGAATATGAATGAACATCACAAAACTAACACTGAGTCAAAGAGCATATATTGTATGATTACATTTATATAAAATTCAAAAACAGATATAACTAATAGTGGTGTTAGAGATGAAATACTGATACATTCAGGAGATAGTAAGAGGAAAGAATATGAATAAAGCCTCTGGGATGTTGGTAGTGTTCAAAATTTTTCTGAGTTATATGAGTATTTCACTTTGTGAAAATTCACCATACTGTACACTTACAATTTGTGTGCGTTTTTTTATGTGTATTATATGAAAATAAAATATTAATACTTATATAAATTAAAAACTAGGCCAAATTATCTCAACAGCATGCCCGTAAGAAATTATTTTATGAATTCTGGTACCCATGTTTTTTGCTTGTCCCTAATTATAACAGGAATTCATGTTCTTTGTAGAGAATTTTTAAAATATTGCTACTTAAGGTGATAAAATCTCCCATAGGCCTACAAACTAGTGAGAAAGATTAACATTTCTTTCCCTTGCCCTTCTCTCTCATACTCAAGGTCATTTTATTTTACAATTGGCTTACTTCACTTAAAAAATTATACCTTGGGCATTCTTATGTCATTGATTTTTTATGTTTTATCATGTGAAAGTAACCATTTTTTATTTAATTAATCATCTGTTATAGAATAAATCATTTCCAATTTTTTTAATATTATCAGTAACTGTGATGTACCTAATAGTTCAGTTGTACCCATCCATGATTAAATCTTTAGGAGTAGATATACACCATCAGTTCAGTACAGTCGCTCAGTCGTGTCCGACTCTTTGCGACCCCATGAATTGCAGCATGCCAGGCCTCCCTGTCCGTCACCAACTCCCGGAGTTCACTCAGACTCACGTCCATCGAGTCAGTGATGCCATCCAGCCATCTCATCCTCTGTCGTCCCCTTCTCCTCCTGCCCCCAATCCCTTCCAGCATCAGAGTCTTTTCCAATGAGTCAACTCTTCACATGAGGTGGCCAAAGTACTGGAGCTTCAGCTTTAGCATCATTCCTTCCAAAGAAATCCCAGGGCTGATCTCCTTCAGAATGGACTGGTTGGATCTCCTTGCAGTCAAAGGGACTCTTAAGAGTCTTCTCCAACACCACAGTTCAAAAGCATCAATTCTTCGGCGCTCTGCCTTATTCACAGTCCAACTCTCACATCCATACATGACCACAGGAAAAACCATAGCCTTGACTAGAGGGACCTTAGTCGGCAAAGTAATGTCTCTGCTTTTGAATATACTATCTAGGTTGGTCGTAACTTTTCTTCCAAGGAGTAAGTGTCTTTTAATTTCATGGCTGCAGTCACCATCTGCAGTGATTTTGGCACCCCCCAAAATAAAGTCTGACACTGTTTCCACTGTTTCCCCATGTATTTCCCATGAAGTGATGGGACCGGATGCCGTGATCTTCATTTTCTGAATGTTGAGCTTTAAGCCAACTTTTTTCACTCTCTTCTTTCACTTTCATCAAGAGGCTTTTTAGTTCCTCTTCACTTTCTGCCATAAGGGTGGTGTCATCTTCATATCTGAGGTTATTGATATAAAGACTTTTCATGCTTTTGATGCATATTGCCAAACTGACCAGATACATCTTTTTATTATTTGTTGATATGGTTGATGTAGCCTATGAGCCCACATAGTTCTGGTAAACTCTCTGAAAGACCTCAATCATATCCTGAAAGCAATTTAAACTCTTTGAGACAAAGTCTAATCATGCTAATTGGGTGGTTGAAGGAACTTCCATAGGAATGAATGTCCAAGGGAAAGGGAAGTACTTCTGTGTTCACAGTTAACTGACCTCTAGGATTTGCTAGGTGTATTTATTTGCTCAAGATACATAAGTGAATACCACAGAGTGGGTGGCTTAAACAACAAAAATGTATTGTCCCAGTTCTAGAGGATAGAAGTTTAAAATCAACGTGTGAGAGGTTTAGCTCCCTCTGAGAACCTTGGGCTCCAAAATCACTGCAGACAGTGATTGCAGCCATGAAATTAAAAGATGCTTACTCCTTGGAAGGAAAGTTATGACCAATCTAGACAGCATATTAAAAAGCAGAGACATTACTTTGCCTTCAAAGGTCTGTCTAGTCAAGGCTATGGTTTTTCCAGTAGTCATGTATGGATGTGAGAGTTGGACTATAAAGAAAGCTGAATGCCGAAGAATTGATGCTTTTGAACTGTGGTGTTGGAGAAGACTCTTGAGAGTCCCTTGGACTGCAAGGAGATCCAACCAGTCCATCCTAAACAAGATTAGTCCTGGGTGTTCATCAGAAGGATTGATGTTGAAGCTGAAACTCCAATACTTTGGCCACCTGATGCGAAGAGCTGACTCATTTGAAAAGACCCTGATGCTGGGAAAGACTGAGGGCAGGAAGAGAAGGGGATGACAGAGGATGGGATGGTTGGATGGCATCACCGACTCAATGGACATGGGTTTGGGTGGACTGCAGGAGTTGGTGATGGACAGGGAGGCCTGGCTTGCTGAGGTTCATGGGGTCGCAAAGAGCTGGACACAACTGAGCAACTGAACTGAACTGAACTGAGAACTGTCGGGGGGTAGGGGGGAGGATCTATTCCAGGCCTCTCTCCTAGGCTTGTAGATGGCCATCTTCTCCCCATGCTTCTTCATTTCATCTTTTTCTATGTGTGTCTGTCCCTGTGTCCAAATTTCTCCTTTTCCTAAAGACACCAGTCATATTGGATTATGGGATCACTCTGATAAACTCCCTTTAGCTTGATTACTTCTGTAAAGACCTTACTTATACCCAAGGCCACATGCTAAGATGCTGGGGGTTAGGATTTCAGTGCAAGAACTTTTTTTTTCCCTTTGAGGTGGGGAATGGGAGAACACAGTTCAACCCTTAACACTAGATAAACCCAAATAAGAGAAAACTGGCATTATCAATCTCAACTCTAATGTTATACCCCAGTGTGCTTCCCAGATGGTACTAGTGGTACAGAAACCCCCTGCCAATGCAGGAGACGTGAGACGCAGGTTCAATCGCTGAGTGAGGAAGATCCCCTGGAGGAGGAAATGGTAACTTACTCCAGTATTCTTGCCTGGAGAATCTCATGGACAGAGGAGCCTGGCAGACTATGGTCCATAGGGTTGCAAAGAGTTGGAATGACTGAAGTGACTTAGCACTTAGCACACACATGTTATAGTCACATAAATTTTAAAACAGTTGAACACTTGATTAGGCAATACAGATAGAATCAAAACCCTGAAGACAGCAAACCGAAACTCCTCAAGAATAATAGAAACAGAAAATGCAGAGTGGTTCCTGCATCACATGTGGAAGCCTTGATATTGACTCTTTCTAGTTTTGAAGGCTGACATCTTGCCTCCAGGTACCCAGTCCTGTCACTTTTGATCAAGAATTCTCAGATGAAAATTCACGGACTTTCCATTGGTAAAAATTATCTGGCCATACACTTTAGACAAACCAGCCCAAGTTAGCTTTCAAAATATCCCCTACTGAGTGTGTCATACAATTTTCATTTTCTTTTTCTCTTTAAACATCAAATCTCTGCATGGGCTTTTAAATGGGCAGTTCATGTGTGGCAAATTCTGATCTAAAAGATGGGCTGGGTGTTCCTCGGAGAGAAAGAATTCTGTTTACTTTTATTGGTTTTGTAACTTTCCTCATTGGGAATTATCCTGGCAGATACATTCTTCTTTGTAGCTGAAATATTACAGCTTGCAGGATTTATGTAAGAGCCTTGTTTCACAGCAGGTTGTGCTGGCACTTAGGCACTGGATTTGGAGATTAGGGACGACTTTAGTCCTGCATTACATGAGAACCTTGTGATTTGGAATTTCTCATGGAAAGCCACACTTCAATACAATATGTCATGGCATATTATCTTTGCGAGAGTATTTTCTCTTCACCAAACTGTGATTGTAACCTTTTCTCTCGGGTTGTCTGTGCCCTCTCCCTGTGTCTCAAGCTCCTAAGATAATATTTGGGGTTTTCAGAAGACCAGCCACCCAGTTAAAGGGGGGAAAGGAGATATTGGAATGCTTTATTCTGGCTTTGCTTTCCTGCAAGTGACAGGTTTTCTTCTCTGGGATTTATGTTCTTGTTTCAGAAAATTATACTGATTTGAACCTAAACATAGTTAAAGCAAGTAAAATATGACCCTGTTACTTTTCAGTTGTAGAACAGTGATTCTGAATAACCATATATTCTCTGTCATATGCATGTTAACTATGTTGGAAACTCTTTCACCTCTGACTACAAACCCACTAGTTTTGCAAGCTGAGTAGCTTTGAGTAAGGTCAATGCAAGGATGGGAACTTCCAAAGAAAATACAGATGTCTCAGAGATGAATGCAGGATTTAACCTAAGGTTTTTTGTGCCACTAATACACTAGTCCAAGATACCCCACTAGATACCCCATGTCCAAGGTAAGAGAAACCCAAGGAAGATGGTAGGTGTTGTGAGAGGGCTTCAGAGGGCAGACACATTGAAACCATAATCACAGAAAACTAGTCAATCTGATCACATGGACCACAGCCTTGTCTAACTCATTGAAACTAAGCCATGCCGTGCAGGGCCACCCAAGATGGACCGGTCATGGTGGAGAGGTCTGACAGAATGTGGTCCACTGGAGAAGAGAATGGCAAACCACTTCAGTATTCTTGCCTTGAGAACCCCATGAACAGTATGAAAAGGCAAAATGATAGGATACTGAAAGAGGAACTCCCCAGCTCAGTAGGTGCCCAATATGCTACTGGAGATCAGTGGAGAAATAACTCCAGTAAGAATGAAGGGATGGAAACAAAGCAAAAACAATACCCAGTTGTGGATGTGATTGGTGAGAGAAGCAAGGTCCAATGCTGTAAAGAGCAATATTGCACAGGAACCTGGAATGTTAGGTCCATAAATGAAGGCAAATTAGAAGTGGTTAAACAGGATGGCAAGAGTGAACGTCGACATTCTAGGAATCAGTGAACTAAAATGGACTGGAATGGGTCGATTTAACTCAGATGACCATTATATCTACTACTGTGGGCAGGAATCCCTTAGAAGAAATGGAGTAGCCATCATGGTCAACAAAAGAGTCCAAAATGCAGTACTTGGATGCAATCTCAAAAACGACAGAATGATCCCTGTTCGTTTCCAAGGCAAACCATTCAATATCACAGTAATCCAAGCCTATGCCCCAACCAGTAACGCTGAAGAACCTGAAGTTGAACGTTTCTATGAAGACTTACAACACCTTTTAGAACTAACACCCAAAAAAGATGTCCTTTTCATTATAGGGGACTGGAATGCAAAAGTAAGAAGTCAAGAAATACCTGGAGTAACAGGCAAATTGGCGTTGGAGTACGGAATGAAGCAGGGTAAAGGCTAATAGAGTTTTGCCAAGAAAATGCACTGGTCATAGCAAACACCCTCTTCCAGCAACACAAGAGAAGACTCTACACATGGACATCACCAAATGGTCAACACCAAAATCACATTAATTATATTCTTTGCAGCCAAAGATGGAGAAGCTCTATGCAGTCAGCAAAAACAAGACCGGGAGCTGACTGTGGCTCAGATCATGAACTCCTTATTGCCAAATTCAGACTTAAATTGAAGAAAGTAGGGAAAACTACTAGACCATTCAGGTATGACCTAAATCAAATCCCTTATGATTATACAGTGGAAGTGAGAAATAGATTTAAGGGCCTAGATCTGATAGATAGAGTGCCTGATGAACTATGGACTGAGGTTCATGACATTGTACAGGAGACAGGGATCAAGACCATCCCCATGGAAAAGAAATGCAAAAAAGCAAAATGGCTGCCTGAGAAGGCCTTACAAATAGCTGTAAAAAGAAGAGAAGCAAAAAGCAAAGGAGAAAAGGAAAGATATACCCATATGAATGCAGAGTTCCAAAGAATAGCAAGAAGAGATAAGAAAGCCTTCTTCAGCGATCAATGCAAAGAAATAGAGGAAAACAACAGAATGGCAAAGACTAGAGATCTCTTCAAAAAAATTAGAGATACCAAGGGAACATTTCATGCAAAGATGGGCACAATAAAGGACAGAGATGGTAGGGACCTAACAGAAGCAGAAGATATTCAGAAGAGGGGGCAAGAATACACAAAAGAACTGTACAAAAAAGATCTTCACGACCCAGATAATCATGATGGTGTGATCACTCACCTAGAGCCAGACATCCTGGAGTGTGAAGTCAAGTGGGCCTTAGAAAGCATCACTACGAACAAAGCTAGTGGAGGTGATGGAATTCCAGTGGAGCTGTTTCAAATCCTGAAAGATGATGCTGTGAAAGTGCTGCACTCAATATGCCAGCAAATTTGGAAAACTCAGCAGTGGCCACAGGACTGGAAAAGGTCAGTTTTCATTCCAATCTCAAAGAAAGGCAATGCCAAAGAATGCTCAAACTACCGCACAATTGCACTCATCTCACACGCTAGCAAAGTAATGTTCAAAATTCTCCAAGCCAGGCTTCAGCAATACGTGAACTGTGAACTTCCAGATGTTCAAGCTGGTTTTAGAAAAGACAGAGGAACCGCAGATCAAATTGCCAATATCCGCTGCAGCATCGAAAAAGCAAGAGATTTCCAGAGAAACATCTATTTCTGCTTTATTGACTATGCTAAAGCCTTTGACTGTGTGGATCACAATAAACTGTGGACAATTCTGAAAGAGATGGGAATACCAGACCACCTGACCTGCCTCTTGAGAAACCTATATGCAGGTCAGGAAGCAACAGTTAGAACTGGACATGGAACAACAGACTGGTTCCAAATAGGAAAAGGAGTACGTCAAGGCTGTATACTGTCACCCTGCTTATTTAACTTATATGCAGAGAAATATATATCATGAGAAATGTTGGGCTGGAAGAAGCACAAGCTGGAATCAAGATTGCTGGGAGAAATATCACTAACCTCAGATATGCAGATGACACCACCATTATGGCAGAAAGTGAAGAGGAGCTAAAGAGCCTCTTGATGAAAGTGAAAGAGGAGAGTGAAAATGTTGGCTTAAGCTCAACATTCAAAAAACAAAGATCATGGTATCTGGTCCCATCACTTCATGGGAAATAGATGGGGAAACAGTGGAAGCAGTGTCAGACTTTATTTTTTGGGGCTCCAAAATCACTGCAGATGGTGACTGCAGCCATAAATTAAAAGATGCTTACTCTTTGGAAGGAAAGTTATGACCAACCTAGACAGCATATTAAAAAGCAGAGACATTACTTTGCCGACTAAGGTCCCTCTAGTCAAGGCTATGGTTTTTCCAGTGGTCATGTATGGATGTGAGAGTTGGACTGTGAAGAAAGCTGAGCATGGAAGAATTGATGCTTTTGAACTGTGGTGTTGGAGAAGACTCTTGAGAGTCCCTTGGACTGCAAGGAGATTCAGCCAGCCCATTCTAAGGAAATCAGTCCTGGGTGTTCAAAGGACTGATGCTGAAGCGAAACTCCAATACTTTGGCCACCTGATGCGAAGAGTTGACTCACTGGAAAAGACTCTGATGCTGGGAGGGACTGGGGGCAAGAGGAAGAGGGGACAACAGAGGATGAGATGGCTGGATGGCATCACCAACTTGATGGACATGAGTCTGAGTAAACTCCAGGAGTTGGTGATGGACAGGGGGGCTGGTGTGCTGCAATTCATGGGGTCGCAGAGAGTTGGACATGACTGAGCGACTGAACTGAACTGAATAGACTAGTCTCAGATCCCTGTGACGCTCATATCGTTTCAGGAAGCCTTTTCACTAGCACAGCCCAATTTTAAATGTGCAGGAGAAGAATCCCTGCTCCACGCAGAATCTACATTACTGGTGCAGAGGAGTCCAAGGCACTGCCTCACAAAAACCCATTGTGAAATTTCAGGAATTTTGTGAGACAGTTGTTAAGCATAATTAATATTAAAAGTTGAAGTACATAAAATTACAGTTACATAAAATTACAGTTACATAAATTGTATTGATAACCCATTACTGAGTAATTGTTATATTTTATTATTATCTGATCTTGAGGTTCCACCTGAATCTGATTGCTGAAATACTACATCATGGTTTACTTCTGCAGATCTTTTCCCAACTCCATGTTCAGTGACTTCATACTGGGGGCTTGAAGTCAGTCATGATGGAATAGTTACATCATGGAAACCTACAAATGCTACAAAGTGGTGCTTACCCTGCCCATCCAGCTGGCATCTTCCTCCCCCTGCATTCGTTGTAGAAGAACCATCCTCTAACTCCTATGCAGTTCCATATTTTTCTCTCCTCACTTCATTCCACTGTTGGGTCCTAGAAGTGGAATACATGGGTCATCACACTCAACTTGGATAGAAGTGTGGCATCAGATCCTGAGTTGAGAAGAGCCCAGTTCCTGATTGGCTGAGCAGGGAGCTGAGCAGTTTTGCTCTGGGAGCAAAGCAGGGAGCTGAGCAGTTTTGCTCCAACAGGAAAGAGGAACTTGGTGATAGGTTTAGTAGCGGGGTAGTGGTTTTAAACCAGGAAGAGAAGGAAGTCAACTTGGCATTATTGTAGGTATCAAAGCAAATGCAGAGAAAACTCTAGAATAACGACATCAGCACTGATGCTGGGTCACTCTGCAGCAGCTTAGCACAAAGTCCAAATACTGTCTTTAAAAAAATTCTCACAAGTCTACAAAATAACAATAAAAATAATCTTAGAAAAACAACTTGGAGAATTTTTTATAAAATGAAATTTTTCATGAAAGAACAGTTCTTTATTCAGGGATCATAGGTTAATATATCAAGAATAATAAAAAGAACTCTATTAGAAGCATGAGGCTCTTATATATGTACAATATATATATAAACACATATAGTATTTATCTTATGAATTATTTTGTCCCCAAAGTCCATTCTGTACCCATTTTTACCTGCTTGTATTAGAAAGTACTTTTAAAAAAATAATAAATTAATGTTATAAATGGTGATCAGGTTTCCAGGCTAGACCAAAAAAGTATATATTTCCCAGTATTCTGGTAGTTGAGTCATAGCATTCATCTTGAAAACCTGAAGTCTGAATGGTAGGGAAAAGGGTAGTCTTAGCAGGGTTAAAGAAGGACAAAAGAGAAGAAAAAAGCATGTCTTTTCCTTCTCCAGAGCCAATGGATGGTGCACTAGGAAAATCAAAACCAGTTAAGTTTGTCCCCTCACCCCTCTTCATGCCTTGCTCTCATAGAATCTGATATCCCTTCTCACTGGCTCCCTTTCCCATATATTCTGCATTCTCCACCATGGTACATCCAAAGGTCTGAACTGCTAAAATGCTCCAACTGTCAAACACAACTTGCTCCTTCCTTCCCAGTCATAGCCCATCATCCATTTTCCAGCACAGCTGGTCTCAAGTGTCATTGGACAAGTTTATACAAATGTGTAAATGGTTGAGAGTCCCTAATTTTCCAGAACCATGTGAATTTTTATGAGTGGATTTTGAAAACATAAGTTACCTCTAATTGGCAGTATATTGTGAAATATAAAAAACAAACACAAACTATAAAAAAACCAACAGAGTAAGAGTCAGTGGAAGAGTGTTGGAGTGGGCAGGAACAGAGTGCGGAGCACACTGCAAGCTAGTTGCTTAATCCTTTAAAATGTGTTTGTGATTTTCACAAAGTCCTCCCTTTGACCTACAGATTTTCCAGAACTGGCCAAACTTGGATTTGAACTAATCCTTGTTCTGGTAATTACCCACTGGTACAAGCAGCCCCAGAATAACAAATGTTCCAAGATTAAATGTTACAATTCTCTACATTTTTTTTCAGATTCATACTTGAAAAACTTCACATTCCCCACAAGGGTTTTTTATGGGAACTATGGCGTGTTCAGCCATAGAAGGGGGATGGTATGAGTTTTTGTGTGATGCACACACGTGTGCTGGAGTAGGCTGCAGATGTATGGATGCATACACAAACTGTTTATCATTTTGCAAGAAGACTTCAATATATATTGATAATTAAACATGCAACAACTTCTAGCCTTGCTCAGTTTAGGAGACATCTTCATCAGCTCTAACATCCAAACTCACATCTATAATTCCCTCTGTTGAGCTATTCCCTTCTCAGACCACAATATTCTTGCTGTGCTTACTATGTATATTCTATTTACAACTATAATCTCATTGCTGTTTTTTCCTAGTTAAAAATATACCTAATCCCCATGCTCTGCAAAAAACAGGTGTCTTCTGGTCTTGAATTGCCTTTCAATCTAATATTCAGAGTTAACCTTCACAATTGATTCCCATGTCTATATCAGCCATATTGATTAGCAATAAATGCTCACCAATTAGCTAATGTTGTTCATCTACTGATATAACCCTAAATACGAATGAACCACCACAAATGATAAACAACCACCAGGTGTAAACAGTAGAAGGGAGCTTGCACAGACCGTGGGCACTGTGGGTCAGATCTTTGTCCTGCATCCACAGTGGGCGAGGAGCCACACAAAACACAAAGCAACGTGGCCTCTGCCCTAAAGTGAAGTGAAGTCACTCAGTCGTGTCCGACTCTTTGTGACCCCGTGGACTGTAGCCTGCCAGGCTTCTCCGTCCATGGGATTCTCCAGGCAAGAATACTGGAGTGGGTTGCCATTTCCTTCTCCAGGGGATCTTCCCAACCCAGGGATTGAACCCAGGTCTCCCACATTGCAGGCAGACGCTTGAACCTCTGAGCCACCAGGGAAGCCTCTGCCCTGAGAAACTGAGAAATAAAATAATAAGAGCGCTTCTCTCATTTCACAACAGGGAACCTCACCAGAGAAAGGGGGAAAACCTCAGTCATTTGAGCAAAAGTCAGAGATGAGTGTTTTTGAAATGGAAATTATGCTTCTGTTTGGGATGGGTCAAAAGGTTATAGAATAACTACTTGTCATTTATATTTTCATCTAGGCTGCACCTGCTTACTTTTTCAATCTAGAAAACGGTTGTCTGATAGAGTTATTACATGAGCCACATATGTACTTTAAGATGTTCTAGTATCCACATTAAAAAAGTACAAAGAAACAGGTGAAGCAAATATTAATGATGTATTTTTAACCAAATGTATTAAAAATATTGAGCTTCTCCAATGTCTCAGTGGGTAAAGAATCTGCTTGCAATGCAGGAAACACATGAGATATTTGTTCAACTCCTGGGTTGGGAAGATCCCCTGGAGAAGGAAATGGCAAGCCACTCCAGTATTCTTGCCTGAAAAATCCCATGGACAGAGCAGCCTGGCAGGCTGCAGTCAAAAGGGTCGCAAAGAGTCAGACATGACTAAATGACTGAGCACAAGCACGATTCAAAATCTCTTTTCAACAGATAATCAAAGAAAAAGTATTGTTGATTGGATAGCTTACATCCTTTTTTTTTCACACTAAGTCTACAAAACCACTGTGTTTTACATAGACAATACACCCCAACTCAGGACAGCCACATTTCAAGTGCTCAATAGCACACGTGTCCAGTGGCTACCTACCAGACAATGCAGGACTAGAACATTCCACTCCAGAGGAAGGGACACTTCACTTCCTGGTTCTATTTCCACCTCCTACAGTCGAACTTGGTTGGAGGCAGGAAAGGAATACAGCAAATCATTTCTGAAGTTTTTTGTGGAGCAGTTTAGCAATGCTTGTTATCATCCCAAGGTATTTAGGGATTGAAAAGCGTCTTTAGTTAAAAGCAGACTCTCTTTGTGATGTATCAGAAGAATTCCCTGCATTCTAGGGAGTCTGATTTATGACTGCAGGCTCACCACCCAGAGGCCTGGCCCTGCCTTTTTGCTCAGTCTCCTCTGTGGTTTGGGTTGAGAGGAATTCCCTGATCCATATTATCTTTCCTATCTGGGACTACCCAAAGATAATTCACCCTGGAAGCATTTCCTTTTGTCTCTGGTCTTCTTTAAAATGCCAAGGCTCTGGCTCCAAGGGACTGTGACTGATATCAACAGCTTCCATCTCTCTGATGTTTGGACCATTCAAAGCCATCTCAAAGATGCTGTGGTGCCTTATCCTCACCTACCTTTGTTAGGACTGACACTTCAAATCCACATTTCTGAAAAAAAAATCACACTGGCTTTGTGATTAGTCTCTGGCAAATGTTTTCAAATTTTAAGGTGCATGGGAAGCTTTGAGGGTGTTTGTTTCTGTTGATGCCAGGGCTCCTTGTCTTGAGGGTCAGGTCTGTGCAGAGCTCCATTTTGTCAATCAGAAGCACTACAAGTAATTCTGAATCATGTGGCTTGGTGCTCCAAAGTTTTGAAACACCGGATGGTATTTGAGCCCAGGTTGGCTCAGACGGTAAAAGCATCTGCCTACAATGTGGGAGACCCAAGTTCAATCCCTGGGTCAGGTAGATCCCCTGGAGAAGGAAATGGCAACCCACTCCAGTACCCTTGCCTGGAAAATCCCATGGACGGAGGAGCCTGGTAGGCTACAGTCCACGGGGTTGCAGAGAGTCAGACACGACTGAGCGAATTCACTTCACTTTACTGTACATGGAGGTCACTGTTCTGTGTACTTAGTTGTACCACGTCAAGAGGTAAGGCAATAAATCACTTGCATTTACATATGAAATTATATTGCAAATCCTTTTTGCCCATCGGGTTTCCCTGGCGGCATAAAATTCTGGGTCCTGGGGAAAGGAGCTGCTTGACAGGTTTTTTTTTTTCTTCCCCAAGACAATAAAAGGGATGTACAGAAGCTAAATAAAAATTGAGTATAACCTAAGGTGATACTAGGTTTGCCACTGACTTACTTTTCTTCCCCATCTTTGCTAGGCTTTTTTCTTTTATTAATTTCATTACTTGATTAGTAAGGCTTTCTTTAGATACATGTGAAAATACATATTAAAATGAAAGGAAAGTTACTCACAGATCCATCATTCAAAAATGTTTGCTTCTTTTCCAGAAAACAAATTCCTAAATAAATATGAATTGTTTGTATCTGCCTAACCTTATCATTCATTTTAAGTTTTAAAAGGTCTTCATCCATATTGTTTTTAATGATAGTTTCTTCTCTAGTATGCCCTAATTTCATCAACCCTCTACACTGGAAGTTTCACTTTTTTTTTTTCTTAATAGAGTTTATTGTTTAGAACAGTTTTAGATTCACAGCTAAATTCAGAGGAAGGATTCCCAAATACCCCCACGCCCACACATGCATCGCCTCGGCCATTCTCAACATTCCTCCCAGTGGTGCATTTGTTACAACTGATGAAACTACTTTGACACATAGTGACCACTCAAAGCCCACATTAGGCTTCACACTTGCAACTGTATACTCTTTAGGTTTGGGCACATGTATAATAACATGTATTCACTATTACAGGCATCATACAGAGTGGTTTCACTGCCCTAAAAATCCTCTATGCCCTCCTATTCATCCTTCTCTCACCTAGTCTCTAGCAACACCTGATCTTTTTTACTGTCTCCACAGTTCTGATTTTTCCGAATGTCATATAATTGGAGTCATACATTATGTAGCCTTTCAGGTTTTTCTTTCTCTTCCTCCTCCTTCCTCCCCTTTTTTTCTTTCACAAAACTGTGGCAAAAATTCTTTATATCCTTCTTTTGGGGAGAAGGGCTTGAATTGTTAATAAATGAAAACATAGAAGGTGAAACTAACACCCATTTTCCACTATCCAGAATTCACTATTATTTAATGTTTCAATACATTATTTCCCAGCCTTTCTGCATATATAAATATCTGGAAGATATACAAACATTCTTCTTTTTTGTAAAAAAAAAAAAGATAAGACTGTTCTAAGTAAAATGAAAAGCCCCTCTGGCTATCCCTTTCTAATCTGGTCCCTTCCTTCCTTTGCAGATGAAATAACCATGGTGAGTTTGGTGCATATTGTAATCCATTTTTGTTTATAACTTATCTATCTAAAAGGGCTTCCTGGTGGCTCAGTGGTAAAGAATCCACCTGCCAGCGCAGGAGATATGGATGCGATCCCTGAGTCAGGAAGATGCCCTGGAGGTGGAAACGGCAACCCGCTCCAGTACTCTTGCCTGGAAAATTCCACGGACAGAGGAACCTGGAGGGCTACAGTTCCAGGGGTTGCAAAAGAGTCAGACATAACACAGTAACTAAACAACAATAAATATTTATCTAAAACAATCTAGTAACATCTTGTTGTGCACTTATACATAAATAATATTGCCCTGCATGCATTGTCCTGCAGCTCATTTTTCTCAGGCAGAAATATATACTTGATATCTGTTCCCATGTTGTTTAGTTGCTAAGTAAATTGTGTCAGACTCCTTGCGACCCCATGGATTGTAGCGCACCAGGCTCCTCTGTCCGTGGAACTTCCCAGGCGAGAATATTGGGAAAAGGTCTTAATGACCCAGATAATCACAATGGTGTGGTCACTTACCTAGAGCCAGACATCCTGGAATGTGAAGTCAAGTGGGCCTTAGAAAGCCTTGTCATGAACAAAGCTAGTGGAGGTGACTGAATTTCAGATGAGCTACTTAAAATTCTAAGAGATGATGCTGTTAAAGTGCTGCACTCAATATGCTAGCAAATTTGGAAAACTCAGCAGTAGCCACAGGACTAGAAAAGGTCAGTTTTCATTCCAATCCCAAAGAAGGGCAATGCCAAAGAATGTTCAAACTACATTGCAATTGTGTTATTTCACATATTAGCAAGGTAATACTCAAAATCCTTCAAGCCAGGATTCAACAGTATGTGAACTGAGAACTTCCAGATGTACAAGCTGGATTTAGAAAAGGCAGAGAGGAAGCAGAGATCGAATTGCTAGTATCCATTGGATCATAGGCAAGAGAATTCCAGAAAAACTTCTGCTTCTGCTTTATTTACTATGCTAAAGCCTTTGACTGCGTGGATCACAACAAACTGTGGAAAATTCTTAAAGAGATGGGAATACAAGACCACCTTACCTGCCTCCTGAGTAACCTATGTAGGTTAAGAAGCAACAGTTCAAACCAGACATGGAATGACTAGTTCAAAATTGGGAAAGGAGTATGTCAAGGCTGTGTATTGTCACCCTGCTTATTTAACTTATATGCAGAGAACATCATGCAAAATGCCAGCTGCATAAATCACAATCTGTAATCAAGATTGCTGGGAGCAATATCAACAACCTCAGATATGTAGATGATACCACCCTAATAGCAGAAAGCGAACAGGAACTAAAGAGCCTCTTGATGAAGGTGAAAGAGAAGAGTGAAAAAGCTAGGTTAAAACTCAACATTCAAAAAACTAAGATCATAACATCCAGTCCCGTCACTTCATGGCAAGTAGATGGGGAAAAAATGGAAACAGTGAGACTTTCTTTTCTTGGGCTCCAAAATCACTGCAGAGGGTGACTACAACCGTGAAATCGAAAGATTCTTGCCCCATGGAAGAATAGCTATAACCTAGACAGCTTATTAAAAAAGCAGAGACATCTTTGCTGTCTAGTCAAAGCTATGGTTTTTCCAGTAGTCATGTACGGATGTGAGAACTGGATCATAAAGAAAGCTGAGCGCAGAAAAACTGATGCTTTCAAAGTGTGGTGCTAGAGAAGACTCTTGACAGTCCCTTGGACTGTAAGGAGATCTAACCAGTCCATCCTAAAGAAAATCAACCCTGAATATTCATTGGAAGGACTGATGCTGAAGCTCCAATACTGTGGTCACCTGATGCGAAGAGCTGACTCATTGGAAAAGACCCTGATAACGGGAAAGACTGAAGGCAGAGGGGAAGTGGGCGACAGAAGATGAAATGGTTGATGGCATCACTGACTCAACGGACATGAGTTTGAGCCAACTACGAGAGATAATGAAGGACAGGGAAGCCTGGTGTGCTGCAGCCCATGGTCTCCAAGAGTCAGACGTGACTTAGTAAATGAATAACACAACAATCATAACCTCACTATCTCTTATCTGTTCCCTATGTACGGAAATTTAGACTTGTCCCACTTCTTTCTTTTGGTTTACCTGTTTCTCTTGGTGGATGTGTATCTTTTGTCTCTAGGTTAAACCCTGAAAAGTAGAATCATTGGGTCATAGTATAAACATAGTATATTTTTTAAAGAGACAGTGTCAAATTTGTCTTCCAAAGTGGGTATACCAAGTTAGCTTCCTATCAGCAACACATATCTGTATTTTCAGAAACTTGGCAACACATAACATTAGAAAAATTTTTTAATTTGGGGTTTCATGAATGAAAACCAGTACACAGTTTTGAATTCTCAGGGAAGTAGTGAGCTTAAGTATCTTTTCAATGTTTATTAGCTAAACATGTACTTATGTTTGACTATTTGATTATATTCTCAGGAAAAATTCCTATCTGGTCAAAGACTATATTTTAAAGCTTTTGGAACATATTTTCAAATAAAATTTTTGTAACTATTTATATTCTTGTCAAAACCATGATAAAATATCCATTTTACACACTGACAAAACTGGATTATTCATTTTAATCTTTGCCAGTCAAACAAAAAGTATACCTTGTTTTAATTTTTCTTTTTTTACTGGCAAAGTTGAATATTTTTTCTTTTTAAAAAATAAAATCATATTTACTTTATAGATCAGAGTTTATGACTTTAGCCAACTTTTATACTGAATTTTGTTTTTTCTATTAACCCACTAGTATATAATTTAGAGATATCTCCTCATTTTTGTATCTCTTTTAACTTTATGGTAATTTATTTATATTCACATATTTTTAATATTTTCAGTATTTAAATATAAAAATATTTTCATTATATTTTCTGCTTTCTCTTTTAAGTAAGAACTTTAATTTCTAATCTCAAAATTCATGTCAGTATGGAAAATTGTTAAAGTGGAAGTAAATTAAAAGAAGAAAGTAAAATCCATGTAATTTTACCACCTAGAGATAAGAATTATTATTTGAAGTATAGCCCTCCAGATTATCTCTATGTGTACATAAATAACATTAGCATAATTTTTTAAAAGAATAATTTAGAACACACCATTGCCATTTTAAAAATTTAAATGAAATTAAATATTCTTAATAATTATAAATTATAATGCTCTAAGGTATTACATTTGAGATGTACCCTCAGAAAGAAATGGCAACCCACTGCAGTGCTCTTGCCTGGAGAATCCCATGGACAGAGGAGTCTGATGGGCTACAGTCCATGGGGTCACAAAGAGCCAGACACGACTGAAGCAACTTAGCACACACGCACCCTCAGCTATTTAGCCAATCTTCTACCTTTAAATATTTAGATTGTTTCCAAATTACTTGCAAAAGAGATTCTCTCTGTTTCCTTCATAGGATAAGCAATCTTTCACATATAGTCCCTTTTCAAGGGGAGAAGTCACACTCTTTCCACAAGCATCAATTTATTCTAGGACTGAAGATGTACATTACTCTGCTACACAGGATTATTATACTTTCTTCCCTTTAGGCTCACACTTGCTCCTGGAAATCCTAATCAGTAAGGTAAGCATGAGGGCTGCCCCACATACTCTCCAGACCTCGGTTAGCAGAGTCCTGGCCATCTACCTGAATGGTGGCTCTAGACATGCACACTGCCAACCAATCTGCACAGTCATAAGTGCTTGTCCAGCATAGATATGGCTTGTCCATTGGACCATCAGGCCTAGGGATCGAAGCACATGGGATCTGCACCTTTCCATAAACCTACTGAACATGTGATTCAGGGATAATGTTCTAGACCCGTGGTCCCCCAACTTCATACACATCAGGATCGCCTGAAGGCACTTGTTAAAACAGAGGTGGTTGGACCCTACTCCCACAGTTTCTTGCTCAGTAGGTCTGTGAGAGGACCTGAGAATTTGCATTTCTGACAAGTTCCCTCTCAGGTGATGTGGATGCTGCTGGCCTGGGGACCACACTTTGAGAAGCAACGTTAGGCTCGCTGTCTCTCCAAACCATCACACTGCAGGCACTTCGCTACTTAAACCCCTTTTATGGTTTCCTTCTGTCTACAGGACAAAGTCCAGACTGCTTGCAAGGCACATGCCTCCGTTATGATCTGGCCCTGAGCTGTTCCCTGTCCAGGTTCTCACTTCGTATGTGGCCCGGCTCTCCACCCCAGGAAGCTGACCGGGGTAGACGCTATCAGAAGGTCTGTGCTCTGTTTGGCCTAACAGGAGACTGGAGGGTGGGAAGAGAAGGTCTCAGCGCTCTCTCCCTGAGTTTCTTCCCTCCAAGGTTTGTCAGTGACTCCATTCCTCCACCCAAAGTCCACACCGACTGTGCTCCTTCCTACAGCGGCAGTTCTCACTGAGTTCTGGTAACTTTTCCCTCCAGCAGACTGTTAGGCCCAGGGGTCATAATGAATTCCAGCTGTGGTTGGTCCCAGGGGAGCTTCGCCTTCCCTTGGGGTTCCTTTAACTTCGCACACACTCCTGCGGACAATTTCTCTGTCACGTTCTCTTTCGTTGCCCTCTTTTGATTACTCCTTCTCTTTTCTGCTGAGACTCTGGCTGATTCAGACCCGCGTTTTACTTTCCAGTCTCATTTCCCACTAACCTCCTTCGAGGTATGCACTGACCACACATTCCCCAAATACCACGTCGTTCACAAATCCTTGCTTGTCCCTCTGGCTGGTAAGTCTCTTTACCTTTCTCTATGTAGAAAACTCATCCTTTAATCCATAAATTAAATGTCATTTTCTTCATAAAGCTGTTCCCTTCTCATTCAAACCTACCCCATGTTTCTGAGACTTTTAAAATACATACAGATATATCGAGAGATAAACATTACATACCATAACATTCATTCACTTAAAGTGTATAGTTCAGTGGCTTTTAGAATATTCCTAGAGTTATGCACCCATCACCACAACCTGATCTCAGGACATTACAACATCCCTGAACGAACCCCTGTGCACATAAGCAGTCACCCCTCACTCCTCTCAGCCCACTACTTTCTTTCTCTATGGCTTTTCCTATTCTGGACATTTCATATAAATGGAATCATACAGTAAATGATCTTGGGTGGATATCAAAGGGGAGAGGGAAAGGGGGAGAGATAAATAGAGATATGGAGTTAATATACACAACCTACTGCATATAAAGTAAGCAGTGAAGATATACTGTATACCATAAGAAATTATACCCACTATTTTATAATAACCAATAAGGAGTATAATCTGCAAAGATACTGAATCACTGTGCTATCCACCTGAAACTAACATAGTATTATAAATCAGCTATACTTCAATAAAATAAATTTTTAAAATATGTAGAAAATAACACAAAAAGAACCACATCTCTATCATAAATGAGGAATCCTTTTTTTTTTTGGCCTTCAATAACAAAGGATAAAATAAAGTCAACATGAAGCAAAAAAAATTTTCTGGTAAGGCACAGAATTTTTATTATCTAGACGGATTACACTTAAAGAATGATCCTTCATGTTTTAGGTAAAGGTATTAATTATTTTTTAAAAAATAAGAAAGAGCAAGACCATCAAAATTGAACAGTTATTACTAAGAAGTTTTTTAACACAGTTCATAGCTTATTTTTAGACCCAAGTATTAAAAAATACAGCAAATAAAATTCAGTTTCTAGGTTTTGGCCTTCAAATTCATTCCAGCATTCATTTTCTCACTATAAATGTGTGGTGCTTTGAGTTCTCTTCTGAATGAATTACAGTATCTTACTGATTCCCTCATCATTAGTGACTTAAATAAAACTTGTGATATGTGTTTATATTTGTATGAGTTATTATTTAATTCTCTTGTAAAAATAATTCTTTAACAGATGAGACTTTAGGATCAGAGTCTCAAAACTTTTTGCCACATGATTTTCTGACCAACACCTCTTACAGGATGGGAGATAGTAATTTGCCTTTCTAGACTGAAGAATAGAAATTAAATGTTTTCACTCTGAGAACAGCAACCCCTTCACCTTTAGGGTATCATCATCTATCTCCAAGTCAGCTGTTTTGGGTATTAGACACAATTCCAGTACAGACTTTTATGAAGTAAGTTACTCTGCTTTGTCCATATTAAAAGTCAGATTGTTTTATTTTTTCTCTGTTTTTTCCTCTGCATCTCAGCTACCTTGATCTTGCTTTCAAGATTTTCACTTCTAAGGGCTTTTTTTGCTTTTGTTGTTGTTTTTTTTTTAATAGCATTCTGTTCTTGTTTTATGGATATGATATCTCCCCTCATCTTGATGAAGATATTAATATTGATTTTTAAAAGAGTTCTTTTTATCTTCTTTTCATTTACTCAAAGTGTTGTCTTGTGGTTTTTGGTTGGTTGTTTTTAGTTCTGGGTTCAGTCTTTCATCTTCATGTTAGGAGTTTTCCTCAGAGAGTGGCACTCCCTGACTACATAGGTCTGAAAGTAGAAACTAGCAAAGTGCCCTTCTTCCTTCCTTTTTTTTCCCCCTTCTTCCTTCCTCATCCCCCCTTTCTATCACACCCTCTCCCCTCTCCCCTACTCCCAAACCCTCTTTCTTTCAAGATTCAGCTTAAGCATTGCCTCCTTTTGGAAATGGTTTTGGTGGCCCGTTCTGCCCCATTACTACTTTCCCATACTCCTAGACCACCCCACATAGACTGGGGGCAATTTGGCTCCCAATCTTAGTGAGGTTGTGCATGGCAAGCAATTGTAGAAAGAATAAATGTATGAATCTCATCTCCAATACATACTTTATAGGCATTACTTCTTTTTGAGATGAGATTTGTTGTTGTTTAGTGGCTAAGTTATATCCAACTCTTTTGTGATCCCATGGGCTGTAGCCCACCAGGCTCCATCACCATGGGATTTCCCAAGCAAGAATACTAGAGTGGGTTGCCAATTCCTCCTCCAGGGGATCTTCCTGACCCAGGGATTGAACCTGCATCTCTTGCACTGGCAGGTGGATTCTTCACCACTGAGCCACCAGGGAAGCCCATGGCTTCTTTCACTCTTCATGATAACTCTGTGCTATTCTTCTCTTTTCATGATTCTTTGAAATTGTGGGAAAATTAGGGGACTGACAACAGATACGATGTTGAGCAAATGAACATATTTGCAAGCAAAAAGAATAGCCTTCATATTGCCATGTAGGTTTAAAGCAGAGAAGTAAGTCGCAGTGGAGTAAGATTAACAAGGAAGAAGGAAGGCCTAATATGTACCTGGAACTGTGCTAAGCAAGCATTTGTATACTTTAAACTATTTCTCAAAACAATACAGTGATTTATAGACAGGAAGCTGGGGCTCAGAGAGACTAAGTAATTTGCCCCAAATCAAACATCTACTATTTAAAATCAGGCCTCTCTGGTCCCTCTCAGCGTAGCTCCAGGGTGTCTCTGGGGGAATCCAGACAGGAAGGATGCTGGCTTTGGTGGAGCTTTTGGTACACTGATGGACATGCCCTGCCCCAGCCCACTCAACTCCCTGGTGTCCACCCTCAGTGTGCTTACATACTCTTTATTTAGAAGGTTGCTGTGATTTTGGACTGAAGTTTTCAACAGCCAGCCAAGCAGCCTTACTAAGTCACTTGTAACCAAAACCCTTGATTGGGTTTCCTGTGTCCAGCTTCATGAATCCCTGAACTGCTTAGGGCATAATGCCTTATAAATGTGAACTCTGTGTTTATCAATACAATTCTTAGTTATAGCAATCAATAGGACATACCCTTCTTTTACTAATGGCTACATTAAATGGCATCTGTCCCTTTGATTAAGAAATCACAGTTTACTTGTCTGCCAATGGACCGAAATGAAAAAGAGCATTCCCAGCAGCTTTTTAACTGCTGCTGCTTTTCTTTGGGGCTTAGTGCTAAAAAGATGAGATGAACAGAATGGGACTCCTGGTTTCCTCGCATTTTCCACCCTTACATGGGCACTGACCACATAACTAATAAAGGAGCTTTTCAGGCCTAAATGACGTATGTAGTACTTCAGACATACATGAAAATTCCAGGACTCTGCCACAAGCCATTTCTCCACTTAGTAGGGTCAGATAACTCGCCCAACAGAAGTGACTGAGCCCAGGGGGCTGACAAAATGGAGCATTTGTGTTATGGGTCATCATTTTTTGTATTTTTTTATTTCCAGATCACTGGACTTAGGTCCAATCTAGTTTGGGTAGGTCCAGGGCCAGATGACACAGTGATAATCTTCATTAGCAAAGCAATATTGTGTATTTTTCCCACATCTGATTAATGGATTATTTCCTTATGCACATTGTAACTTTCTCCATGTTTTTTTTAAGCCATTAATCATTTAATCTTTCCTTCAGGCATGCAACTAGACCTTATTTTTGTGCTTCTTAGGAGTGTTCTTTCAACAAAGTAAGTCATAAAAGATAAGATGTATCCATTCTCTTTTCAATTTGTGGATATAAGCCACCATAAAGCATTCTGACTGCATAAAGAAAGGAACTGTGTACAAAGCAAGAGTTATTAATGTATTACTTCCCCTGGGCACATTTGCCAACCAAAATACTAAGCTCCCTTTAAAGAAATGCTTGGGAATTATTAGTTTACCACTCAGTTAAAGGTTTATGTGTGTAAAAATATTCCAACCAAGCTTAATGTGCTCGGTAATGTAATGTCATGTGTAGTCTTTCAAAAGGGATATTTTGGGGACTGCAGTTTCTCCTGTGGGGTTGTGACCTAATTTTTCTTGATCACTGGAATGCCAGAAAAGCGAGCTTTTAGTGTATAGGCCAGACTTGAATACAACTGTCAGTGTCTCTTTATGTTGAAATTGTAAGTGCCCAAATGGAGTAATTTCTATTTATCACTTTTCTGTTTAAACATGTTGTCCATGTCTGCTACAAAAATAGATGAAATAAACCAAAATGCTTATTTAAATCCAAATAAGAAGGAAATGGCGACCCACTCCAGTACTCTCGCCTGGAAAATCCCATGGGTGGAGGAACCTGGTAGGCTACAGTCCATGGGGTCGCAAAGAATCCGACACGACTGAGTGACTTCGCTTGCTTTCTTTCTAAAAATCATTGGCCCAGTTTGTTCACCATAAGTGATCAGAGTGTTCATTCTAGCTTCGCTTCTTTCTTCTGCTGCCTTCCTTTTTGCTTTGAACGCAACACTTGAAAAATCAACTGTTCTTTTTTGGTGAATTGGAAGCCACGCCCCCATCCCACCCCCTGCACCAGCAAGGTTCCGGCGAGCTTGTGGCTGAGCAAGTGGGGCCTGACCCCATCTGTGCTCCTGGAGGAGCTGGACAAACACCGCTCACAACAATGTAGCAGCTGTCGCAGACCAACCCCTTTCCTTCCCAGCTGAGCGAGCAGGGCGCTGAGTCTCACTAACTGCACTGGACATCGACTTTATTTTTCTCTAAAAGGGCAGGTGGCCGTAATGGAGCCTGTCTCCAGCCCACCGTTTCCCCCTTCGCTTGCCCATTTGCAAGCAGTAAGGTAGTTACTTGAGGCTTTGGAGGTGAAATCTGATACAAGGGCAGGCAGGGAAATCTTAGACAAGAAACAAAGCCGTTTGAGAAGGGCATCAGCCCAGCACTCTGATTTTGTGTTTGCCTCTTAAATGCTAGTTACTATAGCAACCATGAGCAACAGATAGGAAGGTGATAATGGAACCAGTCAGTGGCTTTTCAGGAGCAGTGTGTATCACACTTTCTTTTTGAGCTTTGCTTGCATTGAATGTTAAGTCAAGGATACCTACTTTAATTAATGGTTAAATTGGAATAGAAAATGAATCATAATTAGCCACTTGACACTGATCATCTGAAGCCTCAGATTAAGACTTCCAGTATTCCAATTTTCTGCCAGATATAGAAGTATGCATGTTATAGAGCTAATCAGGAAGAAAGTCTCAGAAGCCCACTTTAAGGCTTATTAATACTGTTATTTATTCTGATTCAAAGGCCCAGTGTCAGATTTATCCGGTTAACTTTAAATTATAGAAACAGGGGCTTCCCTGGTGGCTCAGTGGTAAAGAATTTGCCTGCCAATGCAGGAGATACAGGTTTGATCCCTGGCCGGGGAACATCCCACATACCGCGGGTCCACTAGGCACATGCTTCACAACTACTGAGCCTGTGCCCTAGAGCTTGAGAACAGCAACTACTGAGCTATGTGCCACAACTACTGAAGCCTGATTGCTCTAGAGCCTGGGTTCTGCAACAAAAGAAGCCACTGCAGTGAGAAGCCCATGCACTGCAACTAGAGAGTAGCCCCTGCTCACTGCAACTAAAGAAAAGCCTGGTCAGAAATGAAGTCCCAGCATAGCCAAATACATAAAATTATTTAAAGATAAATTATAGAAGAATTGATAGCAATTTCCCTTCTCTGACTTAAATCACTAGATGAGCATTTTCCGAGGTCATTAGTCATGGCAAAGATTTATGCATATGAACCTCAGAGTCTCACACAGAAGTAAGAAAGACACTATAAAAGCTGAAGACCAAGCTGCACAACTTTATGGTAATATTTCTCCGTTTTATAATCTATTTTCTCTTCAGTGGGCTCCATGTTATCTAAACAGCCATTACAAATTCTCTACTCCCCTTATACTGAATTACCAGCTTTATAGTCAGATGTGAAAGTTTGCTTTGGTAAAGCCTGTACTGCAAAACCAAACAACACAGAGGCTTACAAAAGATCTCCTTGAACTTACCAGAAAAGCAAAAAAGTAAAACCACTTCTCTGCTCCTGATGGAAATGATTATCAATTCAAGATTACCCACAGAGAAGCCTCTCTCCAAGATGCATGGTGAAGTTTCCAGAGCATAATCTAATAACAGCAAAATAAATAGAAATACTAAATAAATAGTCCGACAAACCCATGGCTCACATCACTGATGGAAATTCAGAGTGCTGACAATGTGCAGGTTTTTCCTGTAACCCAGAGCCTGATAAGAGTACATACCTAACCTAGGTGATATCATATGGAGGTGTGGAATGTCACTGTGCTTTTCCATGTGGAAAAAGTGATGTACAGAAAAGGGATATGGCTCACCCAAGGTTACCTTGCACAGGGGTGAGTTTATTAGGGACTCAAGCATCCTGCTGTTCAGCTGAGGCTTGGCCTTCTAATTTGTTGCCTTTTCTAGCACCTAAGCTCTCTTTTCATCATGAAGCCTTATTACGTGTTCCTTAAATCTCATGGAGTGGCAACCTACTCCAGTATTCTTGCCTGGAAAATCTCATGGACAGAGGAGCCTGGCAGGCTAAAATCCATGGGGTGGCAAAGAATTGGACATGACTGAGCACACACACACATAAATCTCATGGAGCCTTGTGTGGTGATCAGAAAATAATTATTTTAACAATAACTTTAAAAATGCATGCCAATAATGCATGTTCATTCAGTATGGAAAAACTGAAACTACAGTCAGGAGAAATGAAGGAAGTAAAACCAACTGTAATTCTATCACTTGCATTTTAGACACTTGTACATTATCCTTTTAGACATTTTCCTTGGCATATTGTATACATATGATAAATATATATAATATACATATAATAAATATCTAGTCTCAATTTTACCAAAATAAGACTGTATAATACGTAGTTTTATAATTTGCCCACATGTAGATTGCTAACATATAAATCTGTTAATAAATATTTTTCTACAACTTCATTTTTAATGGCTAAATAGTGTTCTATTACATAGAGTTCCATAATTGTGAACTTTATGGGTTGGGCATTTATTTTTTTTCCTCCCTTTAAATGAATTTTTTAATGAGAAATTTTATTAAGTAGAAACACTGAAAAATATGGGAGTGAACATTTTTATAATTAATATTTGTACACATTCTTAATTACACATGCATAATTATTAGTTGATCAGTATTAGTCTAATGGAGCTTTCAAACCCAGCAACTGAGAGATCACATGTACCATAAAAGCATGATTCCTCCTGAAGAATTCACATCCTACCTCCCTAAGTCACCACACAAATAGTAATCAGTGAAAGTGACCTTAAACTTTATAGTCATTTTTACCTTGGCAATATAGGTAGGTAGGATTTTAGCATTGGGGAGAGAGGAGAGATGATGAAGTTGAAAACTCTGATTAAAAACAGATTCTTCATTAGTAGAAGAGCTCAGTGTCATCCCATATGGCAAATTTTGAACAGAAATGTTCTCTAAATGCCAGAGTGATAGAAACTATTAATACTATCCATGCAAAGGGACAAATTGTGGGAAATAAACTGTGAAGGTCAGATTATCTTGTAAGAAGCCACATGGAGAACGAAAGCTCCTGATGACAGAATCCTATCAGCCAGCAGATCAGCCTTGAAATATGAACTTTCATGGGATATCATGAATCTTTCTAGGAACTGCAAATCTCCTTGATCTTTCTGCCTGCAGTGTTTTGGAGATGTTTACAGTAAAACTGTAACCTAAGACTTGCCTTTCAGGAAAAGAATAACTGGTAATCCGATCCTAGAAAGCTTTCTGCACATTTTTTTTTTTTTAATAGTCAGCAAGTGGAAGGATTTCCCTCCCACCATGGCGCACAAAGGGAAAGGGAATGGGAACCTAATAAGTTCTCAGTTGTTCTTATGAGCCAGGTGCTATGCTAAATACTCAGTGTGCATCATCTCATTAATCCTCCCAACAACTTCAATAGTGACTCATTATTATTCCATTTCATATATGATTCAGAGTTGGCTAGTGGCAAAGACTAAATTTGTGCATACTTCTGCCAAACTCCAAATCATATGCCTTTTCTACCACACTTGCATATTTTTTTAAAGTATTTACCATGTCTCACCCAGATCTTTGCAATAAAGCTCAGGGAGTTTGATGAGGGTGGTCTTGGAAGTTAAAGTCTGACTGGAGCCAGTGTCCTGAATCTTTGCTTAGATAGATCTCTTCTTAGATATACTGAAAATAGAACTTAATCCAACATGTCCCTTTGGAAGAGAAATAAGATTTGTATATAAAGAACACCAGTTCACAGTTTTAAAACTTATAAAATCTGCAACTATTAAAAAAATCCCACTATGTTGACTTTTTAAAACTCAACTTTATGTTTGTCCCAGTGAGTTCTTTTATAGCTGCACGTTAAAAACCAGCTCTGGGGCTGGTTTTGAATTGTGTTCAACAAGAAACTGACACACGTTTTCAAAGCTGCCTTCTGCTTTCCTTAAAAGTCTTTTAAGGAAGTAATTTGTATATAACTGAAGCTTAGAGAAGGTTGTAATTATTTATATAGTTTTGAATTCCCAAATTACCAACAATACCTAAAGACAGAAAGATCATTCTCTGTAAAGAGAAGACAAAATGAAATAAAAATCAAAGCTTTCTTCTTATAGTCTGTTTGGGTTTTTGAGGGAATACTTCATGGTGGTAGGTGAAAGAGTAATTCTTTCTGAGGTCTACATAAGCTTATCTAAGCATACTCATATTTGAAAGGCTGAGACTAACCAGTCAGAGAAACATGGATTAGAAGTTATATGAGAAGATGGTGAAGATGGGGTATGCAGGTGTCCCTCCTGGCCACCTGTCACAGAGAAGTAGACAGCCATGGAAAGGGCCAGTGAGAACTCTATTTCATTCTCTTTCTTTTCATACTGAATTTAACATGTTCCTCTTTTATAATGTAACATTAATATGAGCTATTTAACCAGCTATGTTTTCATAATCCATAGTTAAGGAAAAATTTTGAAATGGAATGGGGAAATAAGAATGGCAGTATTTTATATCTTTTACTTTACAAGGTACTTGGTGAGGGTGCCGGGGTGTGAAACCTAAGAGGGATTTTAATAAGACTTTGTGCAATAGAGGACAGCTTGGAGAAGCTCAATATAGAGAGTGTGGTGGAGATGGCAGGCCCAGGGCTAAAAAGGAGGCAAAAGGGCAGTGAAAAGAAGCTTCCACTTATTCAAGTAAAATGTGCTAGGTCTCTAGGGCCAGAGGTTCAGCAACCCCCCACTTCGCCTGTTGCTATAAAATACTTCACCCTAGCATCAACTCTTTAAAGAATATACCTGTAAAAAAGGTAGAAAAAAATCATGAAGAGTATTTATTTTTGAAGCATGAAAGCAAGATGAACAAGACATAGCAAATGCTGGTTACATACAAGGTGGTGTTGTTGATGTTAGAACTGCAAGGTAACTGGATTTTAAAAAATTAAATGGAAGCGCATTTTCCTTTAAGTGTAAATATGTAAATATTTAGTGTAAATTTTCTGGGTTCATTTTTATAAAAAGAGCAAATGGAATGAAGGACATCCCAATTTGACTGAAATATCCAGGAAATATAATTGAGACCCAAATCAGTTTATATAGACCTAATCTATTTAAATAATTATTTTAATTCTTCTTTTACTTTAAATGTTAGGTCAGGCCAATGCATTGTTTTGGAGTTTCTTAACCCTATTCTACATATGGTTTTACTTACAAATACCTAGTAGGCATCTGTGCTTAGAAAACTCCTCTATCCTTCTAATGTACAATGTTATTAACAAGTAAAAGTCTGATACGAGTTGTATGTATGAATGAGATCAAACCGCTTGAGGGATGATCATCTATTCCTCTGCTGGTGACAATCCCTCAGCCTGGGGCAAGAATATGATCAACATCATCAAATAGTTATTTGATACCTTTAGGAGTGTTGTTTCTGCATGGGGCTCCATGCTTGCTCTCTTCTGGTGGTGAAAGAGAGTTGAAACTTCAATTCCCCAAAGAAAATTCTAAGAATTCACTTGTGCACTGAACTCTAAAAATGAGTATTTTTACATATTTACATCTATTAGTAAGTAAGTATAAGTCACTTACACTGGAGCCAAACCATAAGAGTCTAAATCCTTAAGAGCACCAAGAGAAGGTAGACTTGTTCTTTTAAACTTTAGTTTCTCATGTGATTGAGAGCTTTTAGACTATGAATTTTTGTTTTTTTTAAGTAGAATGGAGATGAGTGTTTGTGCTTAAGGGAAGCAATCAGGACTTTGGATAGCCTACTTGTACTTTCAATTTGATATAGATATACATACATTTGAGTCTTCCCTGGTGGTTCAGCAGGTAAAGAATCCACCTGCAACTCAGGAGTCACAAGAGACTCAGGTTTGATCCTTGGGTTGGGAAGATCTCCTGGAGGAGGGCATGGCAACCAACTCCAGTATTTGTGCCTAGAGAATCCCATGGACAGAGGAGACTGGAGGGCTACAGTCCATAGCGTCACAAAAACTTAGACATGACTGAGCATGCACGCATACATACACATTTGAACATACATAAATATATGTAAGCATCTGCCTACAATGTGGGAGACCTGGGTTCGATCCCTGGGTCGGGAAGATTCCCTGGAAAAGGAAGTGGCAACCCACCCCAGTACTCTTGCCTGGAAAATCCCATGGACGGAGGAGCTTGGTGCAGGCTACTGACCATGGGGTCGTAAAGAGTCGGGCACAACTGAGCGGCTTCACTTTCACTTTAAATATATGTAATATATTTTACCTTTAGCTGGTTCTGTTGTAATTATCAGGATTTTAATTTGGGGGGATATTCTTAGAGTCATTAAAAAAATAGTGTTATTCTCATTTTCATCAGCGATATACAATGATACATCTTCACTAGGTTAAGTGAAATCCCAATACTTGGGTCCTTTCTTCATAAGAATAGTTTATTTTAGTATGTTTGTCTCCCTCTGGTTGTGAGATAGAAATTGGTGGCTTGGAATTGTTTAACCATGGTAGCATGGGACCAGATGAGAAGGGAGGAGAGCCTAGAAGGAGACGTTCTTCCAGAAAGAGTGCCAACACTGAGAGGTAGACCTTGCAGCAGGGCCTGGCAGGAAATCCAGAAATCATAACCTAGAGTAGCAGTCTTCAAACAGGAGTGTTCATGAAAACCACTAGGACAGTCCAGTTCAGTTCAGTTCAGTCGTTCAGTCATGTCTGACTCTTTGCGACCCCATGAATCGCAGCACGCCAGGCCTCCCTGTCCAGCACCAGACAGCTAGTTATAAATATGGAATTTTGGACCCCATAGCTAGAAGTTCTGATGCAGTGGGGTGTGTTGTTCCTGTTGCTGTTCAGTCACTCAGTTGTGTCTGGCTCTTTATGACCCCTTGGACTACAGCATGCCAGGCTTCCCTGTCCTTCATTATCTCCCTGAGTTTGCTCAAACTCATGCCCATTGAGTTGATGATGCCATCCAACCATCTCACCCTCTGTCACTCCCTTCTCTTCCTGCTCTTACTCTTTCCCAGCATCAGAGCCTTTTTCAAAGAATCAGCTCTTCGTATCAGGTAGCCAAAGTATTGGAGCTTCAGCTTCAGCATCCATCCTTCCAATGACTATTCCATGTTGATTTCCTTTAGGATGGACTAGTTTGATCTCTTTGCTGTCCAAAAGACTCTGAAGAGTCTTCTTCAGCACTACAGTTTGAAAGCATTAATTCTTTGGTGCTCAGCCTCCTTTATGGTCCAACTCTCACTTCAGTTCACGGCTACTGGAAAAACCATAGCTTTGACAATATGGACCTTTGTCAGCAAAGTGATGTCTCTGCTTTTTAATATCCTGTCTAGGTTTGTCATAGCTTCCAAGGAGCAAGCATCTTTTAATTTCATGGCTTTTAATTTCAGTGGGGTTAGGTGTGTTAAAATAAATGATATTTTAAAATAATACTCCTGTATAATTCTGCTTCAGATGACCTGTGGATCATACTTTGAGAAACACTGCTGTTGGTGAGGGACAGGTGACAGTCAGGAATAGTAACTGGCAGCAGGAATGTTGCATCCTGGGAGTGGGCTGCCATGGAAGATGAATAGAGACTCGGCTGAGGAATTCAGACACAGAAAGTATTCTGAAAGTGAAATGGCAAGCGGTGGTAGTAGGAAAGTCCCAAAGATTCCATTTCCCAACTGAGATAAGTTTCTAGCTTTTGGAAGGAGGCCTATTAAGGATAAGGCTTTACTGTATCCTGGAGGGCAGGTGCGCAGGCCAAGGGAACAAGACTCCCATCTGACCTAGGGCAACAGGAGGAGACTGGGACTTAGTAAAAAAAAAAAACTCTAATGAGTTGAATGTGTCCCTCAAAAAAGATATGTTGAAGTCTCAGTCTCCAGTGCCTCTGAACATGACCTTTCTTGGAAACAGGGCTTTTACAGAGGTAATCATGTTAAAAAGAGGTCATTAGGGTGGGCTTTAATCTAATATAACTGGTGTTATAAAAAGGGGAAATTTGGACAGAGAGACAGAAACTCACATAAGGAGGATGATGTGAAGGCCAGTGACTGGGGTAGTGCCTCTGCAAGCTAGGACTGTTGGAAAATGTCAGAAGCTACAAGAGTCAGGGGGGATTCTCTGCTAGAGGTGTCAGAGGAGCCAGCACCCTGACCTCGAACTTCTAGCCCCCTCAAACTTCGAGAGAATAAATATCTGTCATTTTAAGCCACCCAGTTTATGGTACTTTGTTGCGGCAGCCCTGGAACATAACACAACCCTCATACACCTTCCCATCCCCATCGCCAGCACCCTGGCTGCAGCCACATGGCCATCTGCAGCCTGGATGCCTCCAGCAGCATCCTGATGAAGCCCTCCTCTCCAACTTTGCTTCTCTTTCCTTGGCTCTGGCCAGAGCAGTCTTTCTAAACACAAACCTATCAGTTCATTTGCTTGCTTCAAACATATTGGCTTCCCTTTTAGGATAGAGTTCCAACCTCACATCATGTCTTATAGCCTTCTTTGTCTGGCCCTGGCCATTTCCCCATCATCATATCTTGTGATTTACTCTGTTTTTCTTACCCTTCGCCCACTCTAAACTCCAAAACTAACACTTAGTTCTTAGGATATGTTGTCATTTCTTTCCTTTTAGGCTCTGCAGATACTGAATCCTCTGCTTTGGACTCTTTTCCCTGCCTCTTTTGTCATGCTCCAGGACCTATTTTCTTGGATATCATTCCTGTGACACTTAGGTTTGATGTTCTTCTCAGTATCCATAGCACCAGTTGGTGCCCTCATCAGAGCACTTATAGTACTTGGATGTCACTGACTTCTTACTTGTTAATGCTTGACCCACTAAATGCACGTTCTATGAGGGCAGGGACAAGACCAGTGGTGGCTTCATAATTTCCATTATGAGAGGATTTGAATGGCAATCTGGTTTTAAGAAGGGCTAGGAATTTATTTGGGGTGGGGTAGAAGGGCTAATTTAGGATGTGGACTGTCTAAAGTCTTCCCAAACTATTTACTGTATTGCCTTTGGCAGGCATTATGCTTATCTGGTTCACTAATGCTCCGGGCACATAATAGATACTCAAATATGTTGAATAAATGAACAACTGACTGAGTATGTGAGAAGACCCATAATTATTTCTTGTGCTCAAGGTCAGAGCCAGATGTACTGAATCTCAAATGGAACTAAAACATCTTAAAATCCTCCCTATCTAAGGTCAGGATTGGTTGACAGTGGCTTAAGCTGTTGGAAGAGGAAAAATGCTGGAAAAGGCTGCCTGGTCATTCCATCCTCAGTTCCTGTGGGAAAGGCTGCCTAGTCATTCCATTCTCAGTTCCTCTGGCTTGCTGCTCATCAAAAGTGCAGCTCTCATTATCAACTCCTCACCAGCTGCTTCCTTCTTTTACAGCAAAATTAAAGGGCACCCTTTCTCCAAGATCAATGATGTATGTCAGAATCATTTTGCTAATCTCTAAAAATACCACTCAGCAGCCATCCTTTTATATTTTTATTGAATGGGCATGGCCATTCAAGATCCCATACAATTTTATCCCTTTAGGGACTGGTAACAGCTGTATTTAAAAGTGACGTCAAAATAGAAAGAGATAACACAAAAACTACTAGAAATGATAAATGAATTCTACAAGGTAGTAGGATACAAGATTAACATATAGAAATAAGTTGCATTTCTTACACTAACAATAAACTTTCAGAAAAGGAATGTAAACAACCAGTCTCTTTTAAAATCATATCAAAAAATACTTAGGAATAAAACTGACCAAGGAAGGGAAAAACTTATATGCTGAGAATTATAAAGCACTAATAAAGGAAATTGAAGATGATTCAAAGAATTGGAAAGATACCCATGCTCTTGGATTGGAAGAATTAATATTGTTAAAATGGCCATACTACCCAAAGCAATCTATAGATTTAATGTGATCCCTATCAAACTACCCATGACTTTTTCCCCAAGGACAGAACTGGAACAAATAATCCTAAAATCTACACAGAACCATAAAAAACCCAGAATTGCTAAAGAAATCCTGAGGGAAAAGAACAAAGCAGGAATAACCCACCTAGACTTCAGACAATACTACAAAGCTACAGTAATCAAAACAGCATGATATTGGCACAAAATCAGACTTATGAATCAATGGAACAGAATAGAGAAGCCAGAAATAAACCCACACACCTATGGAGAATTAAACTTGGACAAAGGAGGCAAGAATATGCAATGGAGAAAAAGTCTCTTCAGCCAGTGGTGTCGGAAAAGCTGGACAGCTACATGTAAATCAATGATGTTAGAACATATTCTCATACCGTATACAAAAATAGACTTAAAATGGCTTAAATATAAGATCTGATACCATAAAACTCCTAGAAGAGAACATAAGTAAAACATTCTCAGGCATATATCATACCAATGTTTTCTTAGGTTAGTCTCCCAAAGCTATGGAAATCAAAGCAAAAATAAACAAATGGAACCTAATCAGACTTATAAACTTTTGTACAGCAAAAGAAACCACAAAGAAAATGAAGAGACAAACTACAGATTGGAAGAAAATATTTGCAAACAATGCGACTGACAAGAGCTCAATTTCCAAAATGTACAAACAGCTCATACACTCAACAGCAACAAAACAAACAACCAATCTAGAAATGGGCAGAAGACCCAGACATTCCTCTTAATAAGACATACAGATGGCCAATAAGCACACAAAAAATGCTCAACATCACTAATTATTAGAGAAGTGCAAATCAAAACTACAATGAGGTACAACTTCATAGCAGTAAAAAGTCTACAAATAACAAACACTGGAGAGAGTGTGGAGAAAAGGGAACTCTCCTACATTGTTGGTGGGAATGTAAACTGGTGCAGCCATTATGGAAAAGGGTATGGAGATTCCTCAAAAAACTAAAAATAGAGTTGCCATGCTGCTGCTGCTGCTGCTGCTGCTGCTGCTAAGTCGCTTCAGCCGTCTCCAACTCTCTGCAACCCCGTAGATGGCAGCCCACCAGGCTCCCCCGTCCCTGAGATTGTCCAGGCAAGAACACTGGAGTGGGTTGCCATTTCCTTCCCCAATGCATGAAAGTGAAAATTGAAAGTGAAGTCGCTCAGTCGTGTCTGACTCTTCACAACCCCATGGACTGCAGTACACCAGACTCCTCCATCCATGGGATTTTCCAGGCAAGAGTACTGGAGTGGGGTGGAGTTGCCATATGATCTAGCAATTCCACTCTTGGGTATATATCTGGACAAAGCTATAATTCAAAAAGATCCATGCACCCCTATGTTCTATTCACAATAGCTAAGACATAGAAACAACCTAAATGTCTGCCAACAGATAAGTGGATAAAAAAGATGTGGTATACAATTGAATATTACTCAGCCATAAAAAAGAATGAGATAATGCCATCTACAACAACATGGATGGACCTAGAGATGACTGTATTAAGTGAAGTCAGTCAGAAAAAGAAAGACAAATTCCACGTAATATCACTTCTATGTGGAATCTAAAATATGACACAAATGATCTTATTTACAAAACAGACTCACAGATACAGAGAAAAGACGTGTGATTGCCAAGGGGGTGGGGGAGGGATGGCTTGGGAGTTTGGGATTAGCAGATGCAAAATATTATGTATTGGAAGGATAAATAATAAGGTTCTACTGTATAGCACAGGGAGCTGTATTCAATATTCGGTGATAAATCATAATGGAACAGAATATGAAAAAGGATGTACATACATGTATAACTGAATCACTCTGCTGTACAGCAGAAACTAACACAACATTATAAATCAACTATGCTTCGATAAAATAGAAAAAACAGAAATGGATAGGGAGAAGAAACGTAACTAAATGTTGGGTAGTGGAGGCAAACTTTGGAGGAAGACTATATACTGAGCTTGAAGAGACCTTGTAAGAATCCCGATAATCACATTGTTAGACAGCCAACAGTTATTTAATTACTGAGTATCTTCAGGGAGTACTGTTCTAGAAGCTAAGGAGACATGGAAAAGGGGCCAGAACTTCTACGTGTGCACTGTATGAATTCTATGTATGAACAATAGAACGTTCATGTGCAGCTAACGCTTCATTTCCGTGATATATACATTTGCTAGAGGACTAGAATGGAGGAAGAATCCAGCAGTCATGCAATGTAGGTTTACTACCTTTATCTTTTCTAGGCTACACTCTGAGCCAAAAAGGCAACTTGGCTTCACTTCAAGTAGGAACCAAGAAGGATAATAGCTCAGAATAAGAGTGGTTGGGGTTGAGAAGAATTCTGAGAGTATCTAGGCCCTATGGGAAGAAAACCATGATCAGTTAGTGATGTTTGCCAATTAATGTGGTGGGGGGAGAACAGAGACTCCAAATATTTATGTAAAATTTCCATCCCTGTTCTAGGTTATTGGTAGATATCTGAGTATCCTCTGGAGTTTTCAGTTTCAACTTCCTAACTGCAAGCTGGAAGTTTGCATTTTTAGACGTTCTTTTAATAAGATGGTAGATTTTGACTTCTAGGTTGAAAAATAAGAGATTCAATTAAAAGTGCCCACTGATACTTGACCTGCTTCAATAGGATTGCTCATTAATAATCAAAGAAATTAAAACAAGCTAAAACTACTCTTTTAAAAACCTATTGAATTATAAAGATTAAAGAAAAAATAAAATTCAGGAAAATATGCACTCTTATACAACACTGAACAGAATGCAGTTTGATGTAACCTTTCTGAAAAGTCATTAGAGAATATATAATCAAGAGCCCAAGATGTTCAGATCCCTATACTCAGTGATTTTAACGCCCCAAATTTGTCTTAATCAATTAGCTACAAGTGTCTCTTTAAAGCTTAATGCTAGTGATTGCAGCCATGAAATTAAAAGATGCTTACTCCTTGGAAGGAAAGTTATGACCAACCTAGATAGCATATTAAAAAGCAGAGACATTACTTTGCCAAGAAAGTTCCATCTAGTCAAGGCTACTATGGTTTTTCCAGTAGTCATGTATGGATGTGAGAGTTGGACTATAAAGAAAGCTGAGTGCCGAGGAATTGATGCTTTTGAACTGTGGTGTTGGAGAAGACTCTTGAGAGTCCCTTGAACTGCAAGGAGATCCAACCAGTCCATCCTAAAGGAGATCAGTCCTGGGTGTTCTTTGGAAGGACTGATATTGAAGCTGAAACTCCAGTACTTTGGCCACCTGATAGGAAGAACTGACTCATTTGAAAAGACCGTGATGCTGGGGAAGATTGAGGGCAGGAGGAGAAGGGGACGACAGAGGATGAGATGGTTGGATGGCATCATCGACTCAATGGCGTCACCAAACTCATGATTTTGGGTAGGCTCCGGGAGTTGGTGATGGACAGGAAGGCCTGGTGTGCTGTAGTTCTGCTGCTGCTAAGTCGCTTCAGTTGTATCCGACTCTGCGACTGCATAGATGGCAGCCCACCAGGCTCCCCCATCCCTGGGATTCTTTAGGCAAGAACACTGGAGTAGGTTGCCATTTCCGTCTCCAATGCATGAAAGTGAAAAGTGAAAGTGAAGTCGCTCAGTTGAGTCTGACTCTTAGCGACCCCATGGACTGCAGCCCACCAGGCTCTTCCATCCATGGCATTTTCCAGGCAAGAGTACCGGAGTGGGGTGCCATTGCCTTCATAGGGTGCTGCAGTTCATAGGGTCGCAAAGAGTCGGACACAACTGAGCCACTGAACTGAACTAAATCAGCATGGTTTTAAACAGCAAAAAGTTAAAAATAACCTAAATATCTAACAAGGTGGGATTGATTAAATAAATAATGTTAAGTACATTAAATGTAATAAAACTGGAGCCACCCCAAATCCTCACTGATTACTAAATGCATGCTACAAACCACTATATATAGTATAATTATAAATCACTGAAAACATTTTTTCCTCCTCATTGTTGTTATTCAGTTGCTAAGTCATGTCCGACTCTGCGACCCCATGGATTGCAGCATGCCAGGATTCCCTGTCCTTCACTATCTCCCTTAATATTGTGTATTAATACAATTAATAATTTGTCACAAACACACATACACATAAGACTGAAAGGTAATACACCAAATGTCAAGAGTGATGATTTTTGGACTTATGGGTGAATTTCAATTATTTTTATCTTTCTGTGCTTTCCAAACCTTTTTCACACAGAAATGTAAAACAGAGAAAGAAGATAATTGCTTCTTAAAAATTTACTGTCTAAGTTACCTCTGGGTGGTTGTGGTCTAGCCAATCTAATCTTCAGCCAGAACCCAATAGAATTCTCTATCATAGTTTGTTACTTTGGCATGTATCATACAAAGCATGATACAAATTGTCCCCCCACCCTTCCCTGTAGACAAAGAGACTGAAATATTTGTGTGAAAGAGAGGACATAAATAATTAGGGTAAAGTCAGGCTGCAAGTCATTGGTAAGACCTTAAAGAAAATTCAAGACTCCAGTTTCCCAGCCTCCCACTTAAATCTCTCCCAAACACTCTGTGCCATTGTTCAGATCCATTTGGCTGTCACATGCTTGCTAATGAGTTAGAATTCAGTCTTTACTGAATTGGATCACGAATTAAACTTTTGGTTTTTTTTCTTTTTGTCTCAGCTGCTGTTGAAGTCTTCTCTGAGGCCTCCAAACTAAATGGCTTTCTAACCTCAAAGAGCCTTTCTGTTTTTGTGACTACAGGATGTTTGCAGCTGGAAGTATTTCATGTAGCCATTCTTTCCCAGGCAGCATCAATGTTAACTTTATTAACATGTAAATAGATAGTGATTCATTATGTAATATTTATCATTGGCATTTGTAATTTTAAGATAATAGATACTTCTAGTTCTAGATATTGTAAGATTGTTATCTCACTCGTTACTATAAATGAAAATGACAGAATTTTTTTTTTAATCCAAGCAACACAATTAATTCTATCAAATTGGTAGCATTCTTTAAGGGGTATAGATGCACTCTATTTGTGATGTAACACAGAAGGATAAAGTAGGCCTAGAAGCACAAAGAAATCTGTCCATTCTTTGTCTGATTTAATCTCCAACTTGCTCATAACTCAAATTATTTTTTTCACTTTCTCAGAGACCAAGTGTCTCAACTGTAAAACAGAATAATTTATGGCCTTCACTTGAAACACAGGGTTGAGGTAGGCGGCCCACTCAAAGTGAAGATTAGTTCAAAGTGATACAATTACCCTACAAGTTCCACCTGCTTCTTAAAGAAGCATTTCAAATAATAAGATTTTATTAAACTACTTTAATATTTGATTAAAAGTAATACTAACATACCTTATATTTACATGGAATGTTTTTTATGAAATAATATGGTAAAGTAAAAATGAATTCTCAGGTAATGTGTCAAATATAAGCTTCTAAAAAGCCTTTTTTAGGTATTTAATATATAAAATAACTAATATAAACAATGCAGGTGTATTTTATATGAACTTGAATTATCTGCATTAAAATAGCATAAAATAAAAATAAAGTTTTCTTTAATGCATAGAACTTGAGGTGAGAGTCCCTTAATTGAAAATATAGTACAAATCAGATGACTTCAAAACTGGAGGGCCCATTGGGTTATTGATACTTCATGCTAACCATTTTGGAAAACAGAAATATATGCTCTCTCTCAGCACTAACCCTGAAAACAGAGGTCTTGAAATAAATATGAGACCTGAATTAATCAAAGTGTCTGGGTCTCTATTTTTTGCATAACACACTCCTGTTTTTCACATTAAAACAATTATGGGATGTTAGGAGAAGGCAATGGCACCCCACTCCAGTACTCTTGCCTGGAAAATCCCATGGATAGAGGAGCCTGGAAGGCTGCAGTCCATGGAGTCACTGAGGGTCGGACACGACTGAGTGACTTCACTTTCACATTTCACTTTCATGCACTGGAGAAGGAAATGGCAACCTACTCCAGTGTTCTTGCCTGGAGAATCCCAGGGACGGGGGAGCCTGGTGGGCTGCCATCTATGGGGTCGCACAGAGTTGGACACGACTGAAGCGACTTAGCAGCAGCAGCAGCATTTACTACCTTGAATGTCTTTCATTTTGATTTTGTATTTAGATAAAAAAGTTAGATCAGACAATGTCAGCATTTTGAAGCCAGTTAGAAACACTGTTTGTATTTGCAGGGACACCAAACACCTGGCCTTTAGTGTTCAAAGCCATAGTGAGACTCCTATAGCTTCCATGAAGGAAGTAGTTGATCCCTAATTCCAAACAGGCTCTTATGCAAAATGACATTGACTTCCCTGCTTGATTTACACTGTGCTGGGAGGGATTGGGGGCAGGAGGAGAAGGGGATGACAGGGGATGAGATGGCTGGATGGCATCACTGACTCGATGGACATGAGTCTGAGTGAACTCCGGGAGTTGGTGATGGACAGGGAGGCCTGGCATGCTGCAATTCATGGGGTCGCAGAGTCAGACACAACTGAGCAACTGAACTGAACTGAACTGAATAGCTTTTTAATGGCTAAATCCAAAGATCTATATTTGGACCTCTTTTCCTTGGTTTCCCTGTATTATTTGTTTCTTGAAACCCTTTCCTTTGCTCCCGAAATACAACTGTCTACAGTTCATTCACCACTCAGCACTCTGCTTCTGTCTTTTGCTTGTTCCTCCTTTTCTGCCCATAAATGCTGGTATCTCACAGGGTTTTAGCTGTTGGTCTTTTTCTCTTCTAACTCTATATAAACTCCCTGAGTGATTGCACCTGTTCTCTTGAATTTAGCCTCCATCCACAGAGTCATGACACCTACCTAAGACTATCTTTAGCTCTGCACACCTAATTAAGTAGCTCAAGCATCCAAGTTGAATTCATTATCTCCATTGTCCTCATCAGCTTGGTCTTGGCTGTTTTATCTTCCTATATTCCATCTTTCATCTGGGTCATCACCCAGGTTCAAGCTAGAAGGCAAAACCAACCCAGTAGCTCCTTCTCCCTCATCTCTTACTATCCTGTTTGTCATTCACCATCAATAATTCTATTACAAAACTATATTTTAAATTTGATTCCTCTTCTCCATTTTCATTCAGTTCACTTCAGTTCAGTTCAGTCGCTCAGTCGTGTCCTACCCTTTGCGACCCCATGAATCGCAGCACGCCAGGCCTCCCTGTCCATCACCATCTCCCGGAGTTCACTCAGACTCACGTCCATCGAGTCCATGATGCCATCCAGCCATCTCATCCTGGGTCACCGCCTTCTCCTCCTGCCCCCAATCTCTCCCAGCATCAGAGTCTTTTCCAATGAGTCAACTCTTCACATCAGGTGGCCAAAGTACTGGAGCTTCAGCTTTAGCATCATTCCTTCCAAAGAAATCCCAGGGTTGATCTCCTTCAGAATGGACTGATTGGATCTCCTTGCAGTCCAAGGGACCCTCAAGAGTCTTCTCCAACACCACAGTTCAAACGCGTCAATTCTTCGGCGCTCAACCTTCTTCACAGTCCAACTCTCACATCCATATATGACTACTAGAAAAACCATAGCCTTGACTAGACGGACCTTAGTTGGCAAAGTAATGTCCTTGCTTTTGAATATACCGTCTAGGTTGGTCATAAGTTTTCTTCCAAGGAGTAAGCGTCTTTTAATTTCATGGCTGCAGTCACCATCTGCAGTGATTTTGGAGCCTAAAAAAAATAAAGTCTGACACTGTTTCTACTGTTTCCCCATCTATTTCCCATGAAGTGATGGGACCAGATGCCATGATCTTCATTTTCTGAATGTTGAGCTTTAAGCCAACTTTTTCACTCTCCTCTTTCACTTTCATCAAGAGGCTTTTTAGCTCTTCTTCACTTTCTGCCATAAGGGTGGTGTCATCTGCATATCTGAGGTTATTGATATTTCTCCCAGCAATCTTGATTCCAGCTTGTGTTTCTTTCAGTCCAGCGTTTCTCATGATGTACTCTGCATATAAGTTAAATAAGCAGGGTGACAATATACAGCCTTAACGTACTCCTTTTCCTATTTGGAACCAGTCTGTTGTTCCATATCCAGTTCTAACTGTTGCTTCCTGACCTGCATACAGATTTCTCAAGAGGCAGGTCAGGTGGTCTGGTATTCCCATCTCTTTCAGAATTTTCCACAGTTTACTGTGATCCACAGAGTCAAAGGCTTTGACATAGTCAATAAAGCAGAAATAGATGTTTCTCTGGAACTCTCTTGCTTTTTCCATGATCCAGCTGATGTTGGCAATTTGATCTCTGGTTCCTCTGCCTTTTCTAAAACCAGCTTGAACAGTAGGAAAAGGCAAAATGATAGGATACCAAAAGAGGAACTCCCCAGGTCGGTAGGTGCCCAATATGCTACTGGAGATCAGTGGAGAAATAACTCCAGAAAGAATGAAGGGATGGAGCCAAAGCAAAAACAATACCCAGTTGTGCATGTGACTGGTGATAGAAGCAAGATCCGATGCTGTAAAGAGCAGTATTGCATAGGAACCTGGAATGTCAGGTCCATGAATCAAGGCAAATTGGATGTGGTCAACAAGAGATGGCAAGGGTCATATGACCCAGCAATCCCACTGCTGGGCATACACACCGAGGAAACCAGAATTGAAAGAGACACATGTACCCCAATGTTCATCGGAGCACTGTTTATAATAGCCAGGGCATGGAAACAACCTAGATGTCCATCAGCAGATGAATGGATAAGAAAGCTGTGGTACATATACACAATGGAGTATTACTCAGCCATTAAAAAGAATACATTTGAATCAGTTCTGTTGAGATGGATGAAACTGGAGCCGATTATACAGAGTGAAGTAAGCCAGAAAGAAAAACATCAATATAGTATACTAACACATATATATGGAATTTAGAAAGATGGCAATGATGACCCTGTATGCAAGACAGCAAAAAAGACACGGATGTGTATAGCGGACTTTTGGACTCAGAGGGAGAGGGAGAGGGTGGGATGATTTGGGAGAATGGCATTCTGACATGTATACTATCATGTAAGAATCGAATCACCAGTCTATGTCTGATGCAGGATACAGCATGCTTGGGGCTGGTGCATGGGGATGACCCAGAAGGATGTTGTGGGGAGGGAGGTGGGAGGGGGGTTCATGTTGGGATTGCATGTACACCCGTGGTGGATTCAGGTCAATGTATGTTGAAACCAATACAGTATTGTAAAAGAAAATAAAGTAAAAAAAAAAAAAGAGAGAGAGATGGCAAGGGTGAACGTCGACATTCTAGGAATCAGCAAACTAAAATGGACTGGAATGGGTGAATTTAACTCAGATGACCATTACATCTACTACTGCGGGCAGGAATCCCTCAGAAGAAATGGAGTAGCCATCATGGTCAACAAAAGAGTCCGAAATGCAGTACTTGGATGCAATCTCAAAAATGACAGAATGATCTCTGTTCATCTCCAAGGCAAACCATTCAATATCACAGTTATCCAAGTCTATGCCCCAACCAGTAACGCTGAAGAAACTGAAGTTGAACGGTTTTATGAAGACCTACAAGATCTTTTAGAACTAACACCCCAAAAAAGATGTCCTTTTCATTATAGGGGACTGGAATGCAAAAGTAGGAAGTCAAGAAACACCTGGAGTAACAGACAAATTTGGCCTTGGAATGCAGAATGAAGCAGGGCAAAGACTAATAGAGTTTTGCCAAGAGAACACACTGGTCATAGCAAACACCCTCTTCCAACAACACAAGAGAAGACTCTACACATGGACATCACCAGATAGTCAACACCAAAATCAGATTGATTATATTCTTTGTAGCCAAAGATGGAGAAGCTCTATACAGTCAACATAAAACAAGACCGGGAGCTGACTGTGGCTCAGATCATGAACTCCTTATTGCCAAATTCAGACTTAAATTGAAGAAAGTAGGGAAAACCGCTAGACCATTCAGGTATGACCTAAATCAAATCCCTTATGATTATACAGTGGAAGTGAGAAATAGATTTAAGGGCCTAGATCTGATAGATAGAGTGCCTGATGATCTATGGAATGAGGTTCGTGACATTGTACAGGAGACAGGGATCAAGATCATCCCCATGGAAAAGAAATGCAAAAAAACAAAATGGCTGTGGAAGGAGGCCTTACAAATAGCTGTGAAAAGAAGAGAGGCGAAAAGCAAAGGAGAAAAGGAAAGATAAAGGCATCTGAATGCAAAGTTCCAAAGAATAGCAAGAAGAGATAAGAAAGCCTTCTTCAGCGATCAATGCAAAGAAATAGAGGAAAACAACAGAATGGGAAAGACTAGAGATCTCTTCAAGAAAATTAGAGATACCCAGGGAACATTTCATGCAAAGATGGGCTCGATAAAGGACAGAAATGGTCTGGACCTAACAGAAGCAGAAGATATTAACAAGAGGTGGCAAGAATACATGGAAGAACTGTACAAAAAAGATCTTCACGACCCAGATAATCATGATGATGTGATCACTAATCTAGAGCCAGACATCTTGGAATGTGAAGTTAAGTGGGCCTTAGAAAGCATCACTACGAACAAAGCTAGTGGAGGTGATGGAATTCCAGTTGAGCTGTTTGAAATCCTGAAAGATGATGCTGTGAATGTGCTGCACTCAATATGCCAGCAAGTTTGGAAAACTCAGCAGTGGCCACAGGACTGGAAAAGGTCAGTTTTCATTCCAATCCCAAAGAAAGGCAATGCCAAAGAATGCTCAAACTACCATTTTCATTGCTACCATATTAACCAGGTTTCCTTTGTCCTTCTCAGCCTGCTGCAATAGTAACTTAAACTCTATCCTTGCCACTAGTCTCTACATAGGTCACACCCCACGCCACTGCCAGAGTGAGTTTTCTAAAAAACACGGGTGCTCATGCTTTAAAACTTCCATTGGCTCTTTGATCAATAGAAGTATTTGAATAACGGGTTTCTTTAATAGAGAGTTAATATTGCATAATGATTGACAGTCCAGATTCAGGAGTCAGGCATAGTTTGACTCAGGAGTTTAATATCTGAATGTCTTGGGCACTGTCTCTAAGCTTTAGTTTTGGCACTGCCTAACCAAATAAGTTTCCGAAGTAAAAGATGATTTCCAAATGAATGAAATTAACTGAAAGCTGCAGTGATTTTTCTTGCATGAGTACCTACCCTTTTCAGTCACAATATGTACTCATTTCCGAAATGCTGATCAAGATTAGAAATGTTCATATATTTGGTTATAACCTTTACAAGGGCTTAGCTATTTCTCAGAGGTTTGCAAGTACTTATTGAGACTCTAGCTCATCTTTCTTTACTTCACTCCCCCCTAAATTTCTTGCACATAGCTCTGTAGTCATAAATCATTTGGAATATCCCAGACCTGGAATCTCCAGTGCTGGAGATCATCATCTGAACACAATTCTCACATCTCCGGTGCCACTCTGCATATTCCAATCCTGTGTTACTTTGGCCTCTTCTTTGATGTTCAAAAGCTGGTGTCCTCACATGTACATTCTCAATGACCTCTTGTTTCGTCTTTGGAGAGAGATTTCTTAATGTAGACCATTTTTTTTTTCAGCACTTTTTATTCCTAAAATATTCTGAGGCATCCACAGTTCTGGCATAATCTTTCAATGAACTTAAATTAGAATCATAAAACAGCAGAGCTAGCAGGGGTCTTAAGAGACCATCTGATCTAGCCCTTTGCCCTTTAGGAGCTGTCTTAGCCTTTTCTCTTTGGGGCAAATTGGATGATTGATTTATTTTTGTCACACCTGAGCGGCATGAATTTAGTGTGTAAAAGGGTTTAAACTAGTTTAAGATGGGATGAGTTTGGTCAAAGAAAAGGCCATACTCTTTTTGTCAAAGGAAATGGATGTTGGGAGGAGGTGAGCATATATCACTGAGTCTGAACAACAAGTCTCCCCAGGGTGGACTGGAATTCCAGTGGTTCATGATCCTGTCAAGATCAAGTGGTAGAAAGAAATGGGCTCCAGATTTCCTCCACTGCAACTGAAACTTACAGATGCTCGTCAGTGCTAAAATGAGAAATATTAGGACCTTCGTTTTCTCTCATATAAATTATTATACAGGAAGGAAAATAAAGATTATTGATCATTGGGTTACAACTTCAAAAGGAACAGGTGTTCTGGGAAGAAATCAGTTTGGTTTTGTGTGGGAAAACAGGCTATCCTGGGAGCAACGGTGATAATACCTGCTAAGCCACAGGGTAACAGAAAGCAAACTCGTTAGCCATATGGGATCAGTCAAGGGAATCTGATTGTTTTGTAAAGGTCCTGGTGTCAGTCCAGGACTATTTGATAGGGTCTCTGGTACCTGAGGTCTTTTATGTGTTTCTTGCACATTTACCATCTGCTTGAGCCTGTGTTTTTGGAGTTAATTTATTTCACATGTTCTTAGACCTGGAAGAACCCTTACAGATTACCAGGTTTCTTGGTGGCCAATTCATGAGCACTCAGGGGCCAGGTACTAATGTACATGTGTGTACTGTTAGGCATCGGTGAGAGAGGGTGGTGGGGACTAGGGTGAACTGGAGAGCAGAATACATAAAAACCCTCCCCTCAACACACAAACGCTATGCCTGTCAAAGAATATATGGGGCCAGACCTGACCCATGGACCACAACTTTGCAACTGCAAAGTCTCTAATCTCCTCATTTTGTGGAAGAGGACACTGAGGCTCCCTGGATGATTGATGGCAAAGCTATGTATAGAATCTGAGTCTCTGTTTCCTGATCCAAAGGTTTGGGGGCAATATGTTCCTAGTCATGCAAGAAATGCCATATCACCAAGAAAAGCCATTACTTGATGTGGCTGGAGTGCGGGCTTCAGAGTGAGAGGAAGGAAAGTGATAGGAGGTGGGGCTGGACCATGAGAAACATCCTCTGCCATTCCAATGAAATGAGACTCAATCTTGCAAAAATAGAAATCAAAAGCCAAATTTTGGGGAGCTGCAAAGTTATAGTATAACAACTTGTTCTTGAGAAAATGCTCTAAGGAGGAGCCACACCTTCCATGTGGGAGAACCACAGAGAACGTGGTGGGCAAAATCACAAGAGGAGATGTTTGGAGATGTTTTCTGCTCTTCAAAGACTTTGCTCAGCCCTCCAGGCCAGTGCCCAGCTCAGTTACATTGGAGGAACTGAGTCAGACACAGCCATTGCACAAGTAGTCTCCCTTGTTATGGAGTTGGGCAGAAATGTTGCTGGGGGATGAGAGGATCAGTGATCACATTCTTGAAATTCGAAGCAAATAACTTTAAAGCTATTGGTCTTTAGGAGGTGATCTGTCTAAATAACTTACTGACCAGAGATAAAAATTCTCCTAAATTCGTTTCCTAAGACCCTTATTATCTGAAGTCTTTCTGTTGCCATCCTAAAGTCATGTTCTCTTTTTAGTAATCACTTTACTCCAAAAAGTTATAAAATACGGAGATGCGTGAATTGCATAAAGCACAACTTTTCCTCTTAGTGTTCCTGTCTTACAGTTTTGAAGGGAAGAAAGCATGAAGGCTCAAGGTGAAGTGACTGAAGAGTCTCATTAGGGCCAGTCCTTGGTGTAGGGACAGCCTTCTCAGCACTAGATTCCTCCTTCAATGCTTAAAGTGTGTCTTCTCTTTGTTCTTTGTCCCCCATAGGAAGACATCTCTGAGGAATGGGGGGAGATGCTCATCACCCCTATAGGCAGCATCATGAGACATCATATGTGTTTGGAAACTTCAGTGTTTAATTAGGTTCAAAGAAATGATAAGCATTTCTGGGCCATCACATACCAAAAAATGCGGCTTTCTGGGAGATTACAGGTTATTTTTTCTCCTCTACAAAAAGTTACGATGAGAATAAAAATGTACTCTAAATTTGCTTAATTTAAACCTGCTATCAGCACTCTTTCTACACAGGACATGTTATTTGACTCTTGGGGGACCTCCTATATATTGATCTGTGTATAGACAGTACTCAACTTATGATGGTTCAACTTATGATCTTTCAATTTTATGATGGTACAAAAGCAATATGCATTCAGGAGAAACTGCCCTTCGAATTTTAAACTTTGATCTTTTCCCAGGCTAGTGATATGCATTACAATTCTGTCTCTTGATGCTGGGCAGTGGCAGCTCCGAAGGAGCTGCGCCAACCTGGGGGTAAACAATGTATAACCATTCTGTATTTCACTTTCTGTACAGTATTCAATAAATTACATGAGGTAGTCAACACTTTAATCTATAGCAAGCTTTTTTCAGATGACTTTGCTCAACTATAGGCTCATTTAATTGTTCTGAGCATGTTTAAGGTAAGCAAATCTGTGCTATGATATTCAGTAGGCTAGATGTATTAATATAAAGGCATTTTCAACTTAAGATTTTTCAACTTACAATGGGCTTATTGGGACATAACCTCATTGTAGTTCGAGGAAGATCCATATAAAGCCAACGTGTGAGATTCTGTGTCTTTACTTCTTTCTCTAATCTGGTTAAGACTTTACTGCCCATCATTTTAAGCTCTCCCTTGCTAATTCACTGGCCAGTCTGTCTGTAGTTGCACCAAGCGAATGAATGCCTGCTAACCGGAGGCTACACACCATGGAAGAACTTCCTATAAACTAGAGGGATATACAGACCAACCATCAGGATTACCAAGCCAGAACCCTGAGATACAGTCTATGCATGGATACGAGTGCTTCTAAAAAATCTCAGTGCGATTCTGACACAAACTCTGATGAAGAACCTCTGCTCCTACCAAAGCCTCATGCTGGCTGATGTAGCGATCTGTCTTTTCTGTGATTGCATCAGGCAGCTGAGAAGTGCAGGGGAAGTATCACATAACATGCTGATGATTATCACTACAGTTTCATGATCGCCGGCCTCAACTGGGAGCTCAACACTGCTCATGCATCCTGCCAAGTTTCCCTTGACTGATCCACCTGCTCTCCATGGTTACCACTTCAAAGCTTCCAGACTCTTTGGCTTCTCTTCTCAGTTTTAGCAGATTATTTTACCTCTGATGTGGGAAATTCACAATGTATTTGCAATGAATTTACAAACCTACCTAAATCGGTACCCATTCTTCTGTTGCAGAGGAGAAGGAATCTTTTCTCTTGCCCAAAGCTAATCCTTTTCCATGTCTTCTGGGTCTTATCCCTTCCCACCTGTCCTAATAGACAGGAGGTGGAATTCAACTGGCAAATTTTTTCATTATCCCCTTGACTTCTTGGAGGGCTTCACACAGGTGGCCACTCTGTCCTTCTTGAGCTATGCTTTCCCTTAGCCTTTGGAATACTACACACTCTCAGTTTCTTCTGTACCTCACTCTCTCTCCCCCATGTCATCTTTACTGGCTTTTCCTATCTAACTTTTAAATGTTGAAGGTCCTCAGGGATATACCATACCATTTTGTGTTCCACTCACCATTTCCTTCAAGTCTCCTTCTTTGTATTGTAGTGTGTTCAACCATAGGAGCTCAAGTATGCAAAACTGTAATACAACTTTTCAAAGACATTTCTCATATTTTTCTTCTTGCTGGTGGTGGTAACTCAGACACTTTGGCTCAGGGTTTCTCACCCTCAATACTGCTCACATTTGGAGCAGGATAATTCCTTATTGGGAGAGCTATTCCATGTATTATAGGATAGGATGTTTAGCAGCATCCCTGGCCTCTGCCAATTGGATGCCAGTAGGTGCATCCCTCCTGCTCTGTACCAATCAGAAAACAACTCCAGACATCTTCAAATGTCTCTTGAACAAATGAACTTTTGATTGAAAAGCACAGCATTGAGGGGTCCATAACCATTTCCTATTTCATCTCTTTTCCCCTTCTGCTTCTGATCTCCACAGAAGCCATCAGAGGGGATTTATATATAATCTTGGCATTGAGAGAGAAATATTGGGCTATAATCACCTTTTTGCTCACATCCACTGTTGAAGTAACTCAAAGACTCATCTCAACATTGAGCTTTGGAAATTTGGCAACATTTTATATCTCATCTCTGACTCCGGCCACCCACCCCATAACCTCTAGTGTGAGAATCCACCTGCCTCTCCCTCCCTGCAGTCCTGTGCTTCAGTTCTCTCTGAGCTCACTCGGTCCCTCCTTCAGGTGCTGCAGCTATGAAAGGAGACTGCAGGTGCCATGTGCGTGATGAGTCTGCCTCACATCACTTTTCTCCTGAACCTGCCCTGTCCTTCCCCTTCTACTGTGGCTACTCCACAGGGGTCCCAGGAAGGCTGCTTCCTGCCAGCACTCCAGACAGGATACAGGGCACAAGTCCCCTCCTGTCTTGTCTTCCCACATCTTTTCGGGGTTAGCAGCATTAAGCGGCTCTTTTACAAAGACCTTCATCATTCACTTCCTCTAAGTCTTCCCCCACATCTCTCTAGCCTCCTCCCTCAAATGTTCTTATTTTTTCTTTGTGTTTCTCACATAAACACATGTTCTGAGCACTTCATGCTCTTTTCCTTCTGGAGCTCAAGAAAACTTTTTGTTTTCTGCTTTTGAATTGGCCTCTGTCAAAGGTTGAAGAAACTATTTTTAAAATTCAATACAGGCTTTTGAGCCTACAACTTGATTCTTTTGTTCTTCCGATATTGTTGGTGCTGGGGCAATGGGTTTCAACATTAATGCTCAGCAGGGCTTCCCTGGTGACTCAGCTGGTAAAGAATCTGCCTGCAGTGCAGGAGATCTGGGGTCAATCCCTGGGTTGGGAAGATCCCCTGGAGATGGGAAGGTTACCCAGTCCAGTAACCTGGAGAATTCCATGGACAGAGGAGCCTGGTGGGCTACAGTCCATGGGATCACAAAGAGTTGGACAAGACTGAGCAACTTTCACTAACATTCAGTATAAGTAATAGAAGGATTGGAGAATAAAAAGAAATGACCAAGAAAAGAGATAAAAAACATTATTCCCACTACACGTCAGCTTTTTTAACCTTTGCACTTCACTTGGTAGAAGCCTTTTGCAGGGCTCATCTCCTTGGAGGTGGAGGATTCTGCTACCTATCGCTGGCCTTGAATGGGACATGCAGGGCTATAAAGACCTGACTACCATCCCCTTTCTCCAAACTTTGCAGTGGATCAGCTGTAAGATAGTTTGAGTCATCAGGAATCAGCTTTGCTTGGTATCACTGGTATAGACACGTCAGTCTACGTGGACATAAGCAACAAAAACTTTGAAGGGAGTGTAACGTGTGTATGTGTGCTTGAGAAGTTACTGGCAATGCCTGGTTGTTTCACTGCCAGTAACGGTCATTCATGTTTTCCCCTATAATTCTATTCAGCTTCATTCTGGACTCATTCGAATAGGAAGCCGACGCGATGTCTACCAAAAAATCATTTTAATCTCCAAGTCCCATAAAACAATATCAGACACTCGTATAACTCATTTTCCTGGAATGAAGGTTGTAGCAACTAAAGGGCTTCCAATTTTATTTTTAGAAACTAATTCATGCATTTTACATCAAATGAGATCTTGTTCCTTTCTGTGACAGTTGGGGAGCTGTTTCCAATCTCAGCCAGTGGGTAAAGGACAATTTGTTTCTGATCTAGATTTTCGCTTTGACGAGCCCATCGGCTCAATTAGTAAGACGAATTCTGTTTTTGTTTCCTTGAGAAGCCATAATCTATACAGTCTCTGCCCAATGATCTGACAGAAAATGAATTGTGATAAAATAGATTTTATGTTACGAGTCAGCCTGACATGGAGCCAAGAGACTAGTCCTGAAGAGTGACAGTCACTTTTACTTCATTGCAGAGCCAAAAGTGCTTTGCGGCCTCTGCTCACAAGTGCTTCTTTATGGAATCCCCAAGCCTTTGCAGATCCATATGTAACCTTTCAAGATAATCTATACCTCAGCTGGTTCCTAAACCTCAAAATTACTGCCCACAGACAAAAGCGTAATTTAGAAAAGAAACTCTCATAAAAATACACAGATGAAATATAGGTTGAAAATGGTGTATAATTACTGGTATGTTACTTATCATTACTGATACATTAGGAGTTTGCTCTGATTAAAGAGGTAATAAATCTTCAAGGAATTATATAATTTCTAAAAGGCAGAGTGACAGTTAATGATGGATTTCTGTGTCCCACTGGAAAAAACTAAAAAGTACATTTATGTGGGAGGTACATTTTTTTTTTTTAGTTTCTCAAAAGACAGGATAAACATCAACTATCATTTTTGGTTTGAATGTGGAGATTGAATAACAAGTAAATCTTTGGTAAACCCCTTGCAGTCTGGAATTGGCTCAGAAAAAACAGACAGGAGAATTCAGAGAAGCCACAAGATGAGGGCCATTGGCTGATAGATGACAACCCCCAAAGTATAACTGCTGAAGAGGTTTATGTGCAAACCTCTAACCACTTGAATTAACTGATTGGCCTTCAGCATATGCTACCGATTGATCCTTTGTACCCTGCCTGGTGACTGCTTCTAAAATTAACATTGTTTTTAGGTTTATGTTTATTATTTCTCCCAGCATTTTATTTTGAAAACTTCAAACCTACAGAAATGTTGAAAGAATAGTAGGATACCATTCACCCAGATTCATTAATTGCTAACATTTTACCACATTTGTGATAGATTTGTGTTCTTTGTGCACATCTCCCCCAATTATTTGCAACCCTATATATGTCTTTAACAACAAGGACATTCTTCCACATAAACAACCATAATACCAAGATCACACTAGGAAATTTAACATGGTTACAAAAATATTATCTGGGACTTCCCTGGGCCAAATCCTGCTACCTTTTTACACATGGGCTATGAATCTGCCTGCCAGTGCAGGGGACATCGGTTCAATTCCTGGCTGGGAAGATTCCACATGCCGCAGGGCAGCTAAGCCTGTGCATGCCACAACTACTGAAGCCTGAGTACCCTTGAACCTGCTCCCTTCAATGAGAGCAGCCACCGCAATGAGAAACCTGTGCCCAGCAACTAGAGAGCAGTCGGCTCACCACAAGTAGAGAAACCCAAGCACACTGACATAGACCTGGTGCAGCCGAAAATAAGTAAGTGAACAAACATATTATCTGATTACACAGAACGTACTAACATCTTCCAAATTTTTCCTAAATGTCCTTTATAGCATTTTTTCCTGATCTAGGTCCAATTAAGAATAATGTCTCACATCCAGTTGTCTAATGTTTTTTGTTGTCTTAAATCTAGAATGAGGGTCAACATTTTCTATAAAAGATCATATATAAATACAAATATTTATGTAAAAGTACCATGTGATAATAAAATAATAATACAAACATAAATATAAATATTTTAGGCTTTACAGGTCATACAGTTTCTTTCCCACTAGTCAATTAGTTGTAGAACTAAAATAGCCATAGGCAATATGTAAAGGAAAGGATGTGGCTGTTTCCTTAAGACCTATTTGTGGGTGCCAAAATTTTAAATTCATATAATACTCACATGAACAAATTATTATTTTCTTTCTTTTTTTTTTTTCCAACCATTTAAAAGTATACAAGCCATTCATAGCTCACATGTAAAAAGATAGCAGGATTTGGCCCAGGGACCATAATTTGCTGACCCCCATATTCAGAATAATCCTCTACCTTTATTTTTTAACCAAACATTTTATTGAAGCATGTGGAAATCCATGCGATTTTAAGTGTATTACTTCATAATTTTTCACAAAATGAACACACTCAATAAAACTCAGAGTAATGGATGGCATCACTGACTCGATGGACATGAATCTGAATGGACGTGAATCTGAGTGAACTCCGGGAGTTGGTGATGGACAGGGAGGCCTGGCGTGCTGCAATTCATGGGGTCGCAAAGAGTTGGACATGACTGAGCGACTGAACTGAACTGACTGAATGAATACCTGTGACTTTTTAAAAATTAATTTTATTGGCATATTGTTATTTTTCAATGTGGTCTTAGTTTATACTGTAAAGCAAAATGAATCAGCCAACACATACATATATCCTTTCCCTTTTGGACTTCCTTCCCATTCAGGTCATCACAGTGCATTAAGCAGAGTTCCCTGTTCTATACAGCATGTTCTCATTAGTTATTTTATACATGGCATCAATAGTGTATATGTGTTAATTCCAGTCTCCCAATTGCTCCCATCTCCTCTTTCTACAAATGGTATCCATCCATTTGTTCTCTACATTTGTGTCTCTATTTTTGCTTTGCAAATAAGATCATCTATACCATTTTCCTGTGAAATCTGTTTTCAACCCACAGAATGGGAGAAAATACTTGCAAATGAAGCAACTGACAAAGGATTAATCTCCAAAATATACAAGTAGCTCAATATCAGAAAAACAAATGAGCTAATGGAAAAATTGACTGGAGATCTAAACAGACATTTCTCCAAAGAAGACTGACAGAAGGCCGACAAACACATGAAAAGATGCTCAACATCCCTGATTAGCAGAGAAATGCAAATCCAAACTACAATGAGATATTACCTCACACTGGTCAGAATGGCCATCACCAAAAAATCTACAAACAATAAATGCTGGAGAGGACGTGGAAAAGAAGAAATCCTTTTGAACTGTTGGTGAGAGTATAAACTGATACGGCCTCTATGGAGAAGAGTTTGGAGGTTCCTTAAAAAACTAAAAATAGATCTACCACATGACCCAGCAATCCCACTTCTGGGCATATACCCAGAGAAAAACATAATTCAAAAACATCCATACACCTCAATGTTCATAGCAATACTATTTACAATAGCCAGGATATGGAAGCAGCCTAAATGACCTGTGACTTCACTGGTGCCACATAAATTGACCTAGGGGTGGTTAGTATCAAGACTGTGTGCCCAGCTATACATTCCTCCTAAAAATGTATTTGACTGTTATCAGAGTCTTTACCCTGTGTCTACCCAGCAAGGAGACTTGCAGTGAACCACATGTTTCAGTTTTGACAATGAGTCTGCCCGCTGGGCCAGCTAATTGTCCCTTTGGCTCCTCTAATTTCCATTGACTGCTTCACCCTCTCTTCCCTGGCTCTCTTCCAGCTGGCTCTATGTCTCACCTCAGAAGGTACCCAGGCAGGAAGGTACTATTTTAAGCATGAGCTCAACAAAGGGTAGAGATCAGATGAGCATAACCCACAGTCTGTCAGGTCTGGGCTAAGTGAAGCTCACCTTTGTCAGCCAACCTCCTGTGAAGATTTAGGAGCATGTCACAGTCTGGCTGGAGGGAAATCATCATTTGTGACAGTTAACTAAGCAGTTATTGTGTCCTGTTTGCTACGTCTTATTTACCACGGGTTGCAAAAGTCTCTCGGCTTCTTAAAAACAGAATTTGAAAAGGCTCCTTTAGACATGGGAATGGTCATGAGTGGCTCACAGGATCTCCTTCTAAAACACAAATAAGCTGCCTCACAAGTTCCCTCTGGTGGGTCCCAGATTTCCTATTTACTCCAGGCATTTGAAGTCTGTTTACAATATTTCTAGGGATTATTCTCAGTGTGAAGTGGGGATTAATGCATTCTTTAAGGACACAGAGCCTAGGTCAGTTTTCAGCTTCTCTGAAGACAGCAGAATTGCCTGGATGGCTGTTTAGGAAACGTGTCTTAATTTGAGACTTGTACAAATACGTGATGGTCCAGCCTTGAGCCTCAGCACATGGGCTCAGTTACCCAGTTTTACAGGAGCAAATCTGTTTGCAAAAGCTTAATCCCAGGGCTACATCCACTGCAGAACTTTAATAATCTCCTAGGGAATCTCACACTCACATTCCAAAATAAAGACTGCATTTGAGAGGCCCGACATCAACACTAAAGAACTGAATAGGCTCGGGGACCAGTTTCACTCTTGAGGTTTTCAAGTTCTCCCTTGTTTTCTACTCTAAGACCTAATTTTATGTTAATCTCTAGCACCCCACCCCCACCCCCTCTGTCAGCCATTTTCATCTGGCTGAAGGCATTTAATTATTAAGCTCTTCAATTTCATTAAAAGGTTTTCTTTCACATTCCAAATAATAAAATGGCACAATTAAACTAAGCATCATGGCAGACAATCTGTAACAAAGAAAAGAAACCCGTCAGATACTATGTATTAGGGAATTCCAGGTTGGGAAGAAAAAAAAAAAAGATGTGATGAATCCTGGTAGCTTTGTTGTCTTAGGTTTATTTATCACAAAGCAACCTGAAGAGATGATCAGCTTTCTTCTTTTTATTTATGAAAGGACAGGGTTGTGGTTGTTAAGTAAATCCCATTCTCTGGCTTTCCCACTTAGCTCATGTTTCCAGCTCAAAGCATCATAAATAACCAATGAAGAAAAAAAAAAAATACTGCCTAAACGTTAGGAGACAATTTCCATAAACGTTCCCATTAAAAATGCATGATTGGTATGAAGACTTAATTTAGTCAGCGCAGTGTTTTGCTGTGGTCATATTTTTTATTTTTTTGGCATTGTCTGTCCTAGCTATTTAACTTTGAAGCCCACTAAAGATGAAAAATGGGCATTTATGGAGCAGGCACATATGGCTTTAGCGGTTCAGTTGCTGACCTGGCATTTCCCCCTGTGTAGCATCAGCCATTGTGTTCTCAGCAATGAGCTTTAACCAGCAAAAGAATCTCAAACCTGAGAGGTGGTGGAGAGCAGAGGAACGGCAGATGTTCAGTGATGGTACAGACATTGACTGTATTATTTCTTTTGCCTGTAAATAAACTAACACACAGGCTTCCCAGGTGGCAATAGTGGTAAGAAACTCTGGTTCGATCCCTGGGTTGGGAAAATCCCCTAGAGGAGGGCATGGCAACCCACTCCAGTATTCTTGCCTAGAGAATCCCGTGAACACAGGAGACTGGCGGGCTCCATAAAGTCCATAGGGTTGCAAAGAGTTGGACATGATTGAAGCCACTTGGCATGTGTGCGCAAACTGACACACAGCTAACTGCTCCTTCTGCCCTGCCTATGTGAATTCTAGAGTTGTGCAACATTTTGCCAGAGATGCTCACTGAGATTACTGAGCTTTCTGAGTCAGAGTCTAGTAAACTAGATTTTCATTTCATGGAAACCAAATAAGAGCCTTCGCATGATGCACAGAAGGACCTTGAACAGGCTACTCATTACTATCATTGCTGTTTAAGCCAGCTAAGGAGCTTCTGGTTAATTAGCATTTTTTTGTCGTAACATGCTAGTAAATATCCTGAAATGCAGATTGTGAAAAGTTAAAGTTGGGAATATAAGCAATATAAGTCCCCCTTTTTTTTTTCTTGGCTGTCAAACTTTTGTTAAGTGTGGGTAGGCTGCTGAGGTTTCTGTGGGAAATGTCATGTTGGCCTTGGGAGGATTGCAAGGCTCAAGTTGGGCGTAATCCGGGATCTTGGAGTCTGGAGCTGTTTGGCTGCCTGGGAAGAAGTGTTGAGAAAAGTCCCCTTTATTTCCACTGGGATGGGGCCATGGCCAAGACTTATTTTCTTTGCCTTCCAGCACCAAAAGTGTAAGGGCTTGAGATATTTCAAGCCAAACAAGTAAATGTGGTGAAGAAAATGGCCATGAAAGGCTAAGGATAAAGAAAGACCCCACAGTTAGATAGGAAGCAGTAAGTTTAGTGTCTTTGAGGAGAAAAGATCCAGGAGAATCTAGGTAGATTGGGGCCAGAATTTTAAAACAAATTCTGATCAGTTTATGAATAAAGTTCTTCTTCCAGAGTATATTCCAAATTTTTTAAGGGTTGAGGTCCTTTGCTTCTCTGTGTCTTCCACATGAAACTTTCAGCAAGGAACCGTCCTCATTGTAATGGTTCAATACATCTATGGACTCATACACTACTTACAAAATACTCTTTTTGTGTTTTGCCGCTGTGTATATTTTGAATACAGGCTTCTTTGGTGGCTTAGTTGTAAAACCCGCCTGCTAATGCAGGAGACATGGGTTTGATTCCTGAGTTGTGAAGATCCCCTGGAGAAGGACATGGCAACCCACTCCAGTCTTCTTGCCTGGGAAATCCCATGGACAGAGGAGCCTGGTGGGCTATAGTCCATGGGATCGCAGAGTCAGACACAGCTTAGTGACTAATCAACAAGATATTTTGACTGTGATGACAAACTTTGAAGCTTAGCTAAGTCACTTTCTGTTCTGTAAAGGATTCCTATGAATTAAATGTAAAATGAGTTTAGAAATAACCACACCTAGTCTGTCCCCAGAGAAGGCAATGGCACCCCACTCCAGTACTCTTGCCTGGAAAATCCCATGGATGGAGGAGCCTGGTAGGCTGCAGTCCACGGGGTCGCCAAGAGTTGGACACGACTGAGCGACTTCACTTTCACTTTTCACTTTCATGCATTGGAGAAGGAAATGGCAACGCACTCCAGTGTTCTTGCCTGGAGAATCCCAGGGACGGGGGAGCCTGGTGGGCTGCCGTCTATGGGGTAGCACAGAGTCGGACACGACTGAAGCGACTTAGCAGCAGCAACAGCAGCAGCAGTTTCTGTCCTGTCAGGAACCTTTCGGATCTGAAAAGTTTGGAGAAGCAACATTGCCACCTTCTGGTAGATATGTGTCATATTTCTTTCCCACTGATGGCACTCCTGCCCCTTCATAGTTTGTATTTATGTCAGTAAAGGTTTAATTTGCTTTGAAGTTTTGCCAACTTAAAGTCAAGTCTAAATAATATCTTAGATAAGACAGATGACTATTAAAGGCCTGTAAATAAGGCCCTTGACTAGGAGAAGGTTATGATTTTGATACTAAAGAAAATCTTACTCCAGGCCCACTGTGATGTCAGTTTTAAGACCTACTATATTACTAGGGTATTCTCATAGACCTTTAGCGTGACCAAGAATGTTCTGGCATTAGGGCTAGGGATTATGGGAGTGGGTAAAGGAAGACTATGATGAAAAATTCACAGACAAGTTTGGTAGTCACGAAAAAATAGGTGGTCATCCTGCCTAAAGTGGTGAAGAAGTGAACAAGACTAAGCACACTGTGTTTTCGGATTTTCCACAGCTGTGTTTACAGCTCATCTTACTTGGGGTTAAATATTTTCCGATACAGGAGTAATTGTGACTGTAACTATAAATTCCAGGAGATAGTTCCCTGGAACCTTATGTGGACTCAAAGCTTCCATTGGAGTTAGGCATATAGCTGGTATAAACAAGTTTCAGTTTCCTGAATGAATGACTGAAAATATCTTTTCTTCTATGATTTATCTCTAAAATACTCTGCTGGTACTCTGAAATATTGCTGGAAGAGAAAATAGCTAATTTTTCTAATCTTTCTTATCGATTCTCCAATCCAAACCCAACGGCAATTCATAAGGACAAAGTGCTTCTAAATTGATCCTATTCATTTATCTTCTTCTTGATCCATTTAAGGAAATACTGAAGATGTTGGAATAAGCATATGAGACTAATATCTTTTCAAGGAAATGCTGCAACCATTGGGGATTATTTGCCTATAGAAATATATGCACCTTTGACTAGGTTGTTTCATAATTCTGCAGAGATGAAAGTTATCTTGTAGAAAACTGAGAGCAATGCAAATATGTCAATAAACATACACATAAGTTTTGTGCAGGGGAGGGTTAATTGACTTTCTTCCTCTCTCCCTAAAAAATTCACCAGTTTTTTGTTCCCATTTGCAAATTATTTTCAATATTCCTAGATTACCTTTCAGTGTTATCAATGTTTAACTTCTAAAATCCAATAGAAGCTGAGCACTGAAGAATTGATGCTTTCAAACTGTGGTGCTGGAGAAGACTCTTGAGAGTCCCTTGGACTGCAAGGAGCTCCAACCAGTCCATCCTAATGGAAATCAACCCTGAATATTCATTGGAAGGACCGATGTTGAAGCTGAAGCTCCAATACTTTGGCCACCTGATGCGAAGAGCTGACTCATTGGAAAAGACCCTGATGCTGGAAAAGATTGAAGGCAAAAGGAGAAAGGGGAGGCGGCAGAGGATGAGATGGTCAGATAGCATCACCAACTCAATGAACATGAGTTTGAGCAAATTCTGGGAGATAGTGAACGACAGGAGAGCCTGGTGTGCTGCAGTCCATGGGGTCACAAAGAGCCAGATGACTTAGTGACTGAACAACAATATCCAGTAGAGGGCATGAAAGGAATTGTTTGGCTTACTATTTGAAGACAGGATTTAAATAGTGAAATGGAAAAGCACATGGATTATATATTGCAATTTTCACACAGGGCCATCTTTAAATACCAACCTGAACTATATTGCAACCTTTACTTTTTCTTATTTCCTATCTATATCCTTCATTTAACATAAATACTTGTCTCATGACTCTAGAATTAGATCTATTATATTTATAAAGCACAGATGAAATCATTAAGTAAAATATCCGTGATTTAGAATGGATAAACAACAAAGTCCTACTGTATAGCTGAGGCAAATATATTCATATCCTGTGATAAACTATAATGAAAATAATATGAAAAAGAATATACAGACAAATAAATGAATCACTTTGCTATACAGCTGAAATTAACACAACATTGTAAATTAACTATACTTTAATAAAATTAAAATGTATAAATCAGTAATTTGTATTCAGATCTATTAGAGACATATGAGAAAAATATACAAAACTGTAGTCCATGATGACATGGTATTCACAAGAAGCAAAGTACCATCTTCTGGTGGAAACTGTCCTTTAGAATACTGCACTATGCCCAGGGTCCCTAAACTCAGAACCCCTGTCCTGAAATGCAACCAATGGTGCACAGGCTTCCTTCTGTGTCCATCTGTGCCAGACCTATGCAACCTGGGAGCAAGGAGAACTGATGCAAACGTGCTGATGCTCTTGCTGCTTGCTAGGTCATAATAATAAAGCCCTTGGTCTCTGATCCAGGAATATCATGTTTATTTGTTTTTGTAACAGCACCCACAAAATCGTGACAGGCTAACTTGTTATATTTTAAGTAAGCTACACTCTCAGAATCTTCACAGTTCTTGACACTATATAAAAGCATCTTTACCACAGGTTCAATAATTTTTTTTTCCTTAGCCCAAGTGCTTGGCTGGTGAAATCAACAATGACCAAGGAAAGAAGTAGGTGGCTTGATCAGGATCACTGAGCTAGTTCCAAGCTGAGTCTAGAACCCTGCACTCATGACTTCTAGCCCTCTGCTCTTTTTGTCAGGCTTTGGCACTTGGCTAAACATTCCAGGAAAAGAATGTACAAAGAGAACATAATTTTATCAGAATAGTTAGACAATCCACCTTGCAAAAGAAACGCTTTCTATGGGGCCATTGGATCTTGAACCAAGTCATCCTTAAGCCAACTTCTCTAGTAGTTTTCCCATGTAAAGATTTACAGACTGCATCATTTTCACAGACAATTTGAGCTTATGGACTGTCTAACGATACACAGCATGTATGAAGGAAACAGAGTAGAAACTACATTGCCAACAAGCCCTGGGACAGATGGACGTGCTAAGCTGGTGCATAAGTGAGGAATTCTGCACAGGAATATCAGGTCATGGTACTCACTGGTAGCCACTGGATGGACTGTGTGAGACAGGCTAGATTATATTTGGGGCAGATTGTAGCAATGGGGCAAAACTGGGAGAGAAATACAAGAAGTAACTTCATTCAAAATATCATTGCCTTATAAGTTGTTCAGTGCCTCTTGGTCAGTGAAAGAAAAACTTAAAATCTTGGAAGTAAAAACAGCTGGAAAGCATTAAACAATCATCATGAGTTACCGGACAAAGGAAGCAAGAGGTTGGGATAGAGTCTCAAAAACAAAGAACACTTGATTGAAAGTCCTATTTGGAAACTTGGCTTGGTTTTGGACATTGTTCCCACTTAAGCTGGGCTTCCCAGGTGGCTCAGTATTAAAGAATCTATCTGCCAATGCAGGAGACACAGGTTCAATCCCTGGGTTGGAAAGATCCCCTGGAGAAGAAAATGGCAACCCACTCCAATATTCTTGCCTGGGAAATCCCATGGACAGAAGAGCCTGAAGGGCTGCAATAATGGGGTCACAAAGAATCAGACACAACTTAGCAACTGAACACACATGTCTACTTAAATATCAGAGTTCCAGTCAATAAAATACATGCATATTCTTTCTTTTGGCTTAGAGTGCTGCTGTACCAGTAACAACTCTGGGAGAACACAGAGTCCTTTCTTAGTTTACAATAGTTAATTCAACAGGCAGCTTTAGGGTAGAGCCTGAGCAGACAGAGAGGACAAGTGGTGCAAAGTAATTTCTGTCCTTAAATAGCTTACAATTCAGTAGGAGAGACAGGCAAGTAACTAAAGTAGAGTGAGCTATGTGTAATAATACGAATATGCAGGAGAAGGTCATAGGAGCATTAATTCTGTCCTGAGGTAGAGAGTAATGAAAAGGTTCCCAGAAAGATGACATCTACATCATTGACAGACTCTTTGGTTCATTCTTTTAATATGATATAAGACGATCTGGTCCCCTATTAAAGTGCGTCCTTCTTACATAAACAAATAAAACTGGGTGGTGTGTTTCTTCATCCCAATACATGGAGAACTAATTTAGAGACCATCGTAAGTTGTCTACCCCTTGGAAATGTTTTCCAGCTAGACAGAGATATAGATCAGATCCTTTATGCAGCTGGTGTCAGAATTACTGAATGATTGTGCAATAAGAGATTACTGATTTTGTCATAACTATGCTGAGGACCAGTTCACTCATTCACTCCAGGTCTGAGCTGAGCTGAATAGACTAGCCCCTGAAGACCTGGTGACAGCGAAGAAGCGCAACATCTTTTGGACCTAAAGGCTCACATCATGACCACCTCTCAGCCTGAGGCCAAATACCAGTTTGGAGCATTTAACACAGGAATGTAGCAGCTGCTTGCTTTTCTTGTCATTTTAGTCAGCCCAATTTCATCTACTAGGTTCTTTGTGGCAAAGTTTAGTATTTTCATGACAACCTCCCTCTGGTTTTTAGGAGGGTCAAAATGCTGGACAAAATGCTCAGACACTTGGACTTCATGTCTTCAAAGTTCTTTTAATTTTTCCTATGGAGTTTAAACATAGCAGGGACCTTTTTTTCCCCTCTTGAACATCTTTCATCATTTTTTGGTCCAAAAGAGAGGATTTGTCTATTTAGTGTTAAAGGTTAGGAGCGGGATCCATTCTGAGGCTGAGAAAGCCTAGCGAGAAAAAGATCAGCTGGATCAATCATGAATCTTTCCTTCAGGAGCTAGTGTTGACAAATATGGAGGAAATGTGGTAATTGACAGTGGTTGCTGATGCTGAAAAAGTGTTACAAGATAGAGAAAGAAAAATGATGGCCTGTGAGAAAAAGTTACAAGATAAAGAAAAATGATGGCCTGTGTGCAAACTGTACCTTGTGAGGAAGCAGAAATCTTAATGTATCATAAGTGATGTGGTGGAGGAAACGAGAGCACACCCTGTTCTTTCATTCCATTCAGAGACCTTTGCCCTTTATTTCCCCGTACATGCGTATCATTGAACAACCCTACCCTGTCTGAATCTGCTTTTGTGAATCTCTCTCTCTTCTAATTGAAAAGGTTCAATCAAGACACCCAGAAGAGCAGGTAAAGAGAGAAGAGGACAGGGTTCACTATTTTATCCTTTGAGGCGCTATCAGCAAGTTACTTGTACACGTTATTATTGTAGCACTTAAGTATAGATTAGATTATACTTGCCTGTTTGTATGCCTCTCTTGTTATTTGCATGTCTTATTCATCTTTGCAAGTACAGCATTGATCATTCCACCTCATGCATTAGTGGGTACCCCCAAAACCTTGTTGAATTGAACTGAGGAAGGAACCTTGAAAAATAGTTGAAGGTTGAACTCAGTTGGAGGGAGGGTGGGATAAGTCCACAGAACAGATTTAGAAAAAGGACCTATAGCAGTAGACGGGGGACTAGAAAGATGTGGTGTCTGGAAGGACAATGGGGGTATCATAAAAAGGTGTGATCAAGTGACCCAGGGCTTTGTAGAATAATAATGAAGGGACAGGGCCTTCCTGGTAGTCCAGTGCTGAAGAACCCACTTGCAAAGGAGGGGATGCAGGTTTGATCCCTGATTTGGGAACTAAGATTCCACAGGTTCTCGAGCCATGTGCCACAGCTACTGAGCTGTGTGCTGTAATGCATGACACAATGAAGGTCCTGCGTGCTGAGACTAAGGCCTAATGCAATGAAGTAAATAAACAAATATTTTTAAAAGTGAGGGTGCAAATAAGCGCCAAATGGGTTTACCAATAGTTTTATCACAAAGATAGAAGTAAAGATCATACTGTTATCTGCTGAGGAGGCCAAGTCAGCTTGAGTGGATGAGGTTCAATACATCATCACAGCATATACTGATCTGGTTGATTTCCTACACTCAGATATTATAAACTTTCATTCCTCTATCACGGTGAACCACAGGATAAATCCTTGGTCACTGAAAAGAGATGAATAATATTTTCTATCCTAAATAAATAAAACATTAAAGCTTCAACACACTCCAGTTGAAATATATACTCATAATTTTTGTAAAAAGTAAGAACAGTAATTTGGCCTCTCACTTCATAAAATAGAAATCTGAAGTTTCTCCTGATAGTAGGAAGACATCAACCTGTTAAGTGCAAAGTGTTACACCTAAAGTTTCATTTAGAGGGTTGTGTAAATGACTCATCTCTCATCAGAAGGGAATTCATAAAATATGCAAATCAAAGTGTTTAGTCATGTATGGTTCAAATAGAAGGCAGCCTCAGATTTTCATATTAAGTAGGGTTTGCATTATTTTTCAGGGACACGACTGAAGTGACTTAGCAGCAGCCGCAGATTAATATTACATATAGTATACTTCGATTAAACTTTAAAATTCTAAAGTGGACTAGAGGCAAATGATAGCTACTTAAAATAGTTTTTCCAGGTGACTTAACCTTCATTAGAAGAGATTAAACTAGGAGATTAGTCTGCTAGTTAATTTGAGTCACTTAGTCCTGTGTGCTTTAGATGTCACAGTGACTGTCTTCTAATCCTGGCGACCCCTCTCGGCCCAGAGAGCCATTCGATGATAGCTCTGTCCGATCACACAGGTTTGTGTTTTAAAAATATCTTTCGTCTCTTCCTCCCCTCACTTTTCTGTGCTGTCTGAATCTACTCGGTTTCCTTTTTAACTATTCATAGTGTCCTTTTGAATGCCATCAGAGTTGTGGGGGAGAAAGTTCTGGAGATGGACAGTCTTTGGGCAGAAGACTAAACTCTGGACGCTGAAAAACATCGAGACTGCCTTTCTGTGTTTGCTGCAGACTTCCACCTCCACCTTAAGGCATGTGTGGCTGTGTCTGAATGCGGGGGGGGGGGGGCGGGGGGGGCTCTGTAGCTGTGATCTCACTCCAGAATCACCACCTATCACCTGGGTCTCTTCTCTTGGACCATATTGGAGTCTGACTTTCCAGCTTTTAGTTGTCTGCTTGCCTTGCTTTCTCTTCTCCTTCAGCATCAGTCTCCACAGCCTCTGCAGAACTGCAGTTTTGGGTACCCTTTCTTCTCTTTTATTGCTTTGCTATCTTTGGGGGCTTTGCATCCCAAACATGATTCTGTCGAATTTTTCTTTTTCTAATGTTAGAACACTCAAGTACTTGGGTTCCTGTTAAGGACACACTGAACTTATGACAGGTGCTTTTTTCCCCTGAGGGTTGTGCTGTGAGACAAAGGCCCTCAGCCGTCAGCGTCCTTTGCAGAAGGTTCAGGTCTGTTCTATTTGTGTTCTGCTTGGCCCTTGGTGTTTTTCCTACATTGCTCTATCTCACATCCTGTGGATAAGTAGAAGTGCTCTATCTTGCCTCATTTGGTTAAGAAGTAGTAGTCTCCCATGGCTACCTTTTGTTACTAGATAGATAAGGTGCCCAACTTCACACCTTCTGAAAGTTTTCCCCTTCCTTTTTGCAACAAGAAGAAGACTTTTGTCTTTCTTAGATTTTTTTTTTTTTTTGGTCTCTTTTCATAAGCCAGGCTAAAAGACAAAGAATCTTCCACTATTTCAGTGGACCCCTATAGCCTGGTTTAGGAGTGGGAGTTGAATGAGAGTGATGGAGGTGACCTTTGCAGTCAACTTCCTTCTCCTGTCCCCACAGAAAGATCTGACACCATGGTCCACTGCTATTAGTATTTCAGTAATATTTGCCATGAAAAGCAATTTGTTGCCAGGGTGCATGGAGTGTTAAGGAGAATATTACCATGAGGAAGATTCAAACTGACCTGCAGTTTGAAAGATCTCAATAGAGAGGAAGAATAGAAGACAGCAGAGTCCTACCAGATGGTCCCTTCCCCAGGCATCAGCTTGATCTAGCAGTTAACAACTTCCTACCCCACCACACAGCAATGATCTCTTGTGCATGTAAATATTTTTCCTACCCTACTACTACTACTATTTGAATGACTTTGGGAGGTTTAATGGAGATTGTGGAGTGGGAAATAATTTAATTTCTCCAGGCACTCCTTAGTACCATGATTGAAACTTTTAACCATCTGCCAAGATTTTGGCACCTATCCCGTCTTTGAGTGGGCTCCCGCAATCATCATTGTTCACATGGATGTCCACACAACTCCTTGATGTCTTCGTTCCTTGACACCCTCATCTCCAGTGACCCTGTTCACTCTCCCCAGCCACCCCGCCCATGCACTTGCCTACAAGATTCTGATGAGGTGCTAGAGCCCCTGAACACCCCTTATCACCCCCTAAACACTCCCTCATTCTCTTTGTCTTTCCCCCTTCACTCTCCAGTCTTCTTTCAAATCTTGCTTCAATTCCTCTACACTGCGTTTCTTGCCAGCTCAAGGCAACACTTGAGAGAACAGATACATTTTTTCCTCCTGAAATATTTCCTCCCTCCAAGCTGGATCCTAGCTATTTCTCTAGCTTCTGCTTACTCATCCACTAAGTTTTAGCTTCAGCAATTCTGTCTCTCAGGAAAACCTTCACTGAAACAAATGACAGAGTGAGGTCTCCCTGTTTTACATTGTGAAGGCACTGGACATTACCCACTGTAACGCATCTCACACCTTTGATGAATTAGTTCTACAGTATAGTGGCTGGCAGACAGCACATGCAGCAAATTGTTGTTGAATGAGCAAATGCATGAATGAAGAGTCTGAAAGAGGGAATTCAACTTTTTTTTTTTAAACATTAATACAGCCTATCACCTTTATTCAAATTTCACTAGTTTTATATGCACATTGTGTGCATATTTAGTTCTCACAAGGATCAATCATGCCATCTTTCAAGGCCAAAGTCATTCTTCTTGCTCCCTTACTCCTTTCTAACCATTGGTAACTGCTAATCTATTTTCAATTATCTACTTTTGTCATTTCAAGAATGACTATATAAACGCAAACTTTTGAGACTGGCTTTATTTTTTTTCCACAAAGCTTGATTGTTTTTCATTCCATCCAAGTTGTTATGCTTACCAATAGGTTTTTTTAATTGCCTAGTAGTATTCTGTGGTATCAATGCCCTACATTTTGTTTAATTATTTACCTGTTGGAGAAATATAGTTTGTTTCTGGGTTTTGGCTATTACAAATAAAGGTGCAATGAACATTCATGTATAAGACTAAAAAGTTAAAAATTAACTTTTAATTTATCTAGGATAATTGCCTAAAAGTGAAATTGCTGAATCAGATGGTAAACACATATTTAGTTGTTTTTTTTTTTTTAAGAAACTGCTTGGTTACCAGTGTGTATATATATATATATATATATAGTTGATATCTTGCTTAATCTTGCTAGTGGTAGTGTGGTGGTGGTACTGGTTTAGTCACTAAGTCATGTCCAACTCTTGAGAATTCATGGCGTGTAGCCTGCCAGGCTCCTCTGCCCATGGGATTTCCCAGGCAAGAATACTGGAGTGAGTTGCCATTTCCTTCTCCAGGGTATCTTCCCAAACGAGGGATCAAACCCAGGTTTCCTGCATTGTAGGCAGATTGTTTAGCAACTGAGCCACCAGGAAAGTTAGTATTCTATAAAAATAACATTGTACCATATGCAGTCCCCTGGGACTTACTTTTTTCACTCAACATTAAATTACCAAGGTTTCTCCATGTTCCAAATAGGAAAAGGAGTACGTCAAGGCTGTATATTGTCACCCTGCTTATTTAACTTATATGCAGAGTACATCATGAGAAATGCTGGGCTGGAGGAAGCACAAGCTGGAATCAAGATTGCCGGGAGAAATATCAATAACCTCAGATATGCAGATGACACCACCCTTATGGCAGAAAGTGAAGAAGAACTAAAGGGCCTCTTTAGTGAAAGAGGAAAATGAAAAAGTTGACTTAGCTCAACATTTAGAAAATGAAGATCATGGCATCTGGTCCCATCACTTCATGGGAAATAGATGGGGAAACAGTGGCTATCTTTATTTTTCTGGCCTCCAAAATCACTGCAGATGGTGAGTGCAGCCATAAATTAAAAGATGCTTACTCTCTGGAAGGAAAGTTATGACCAACCTAGACAGCATATTGAAAAGCAGAGATATTACTTTGCCAACAAAGGTCCGTCTGGTCAAGGCTATGGTTTTTCCAGCGGTCATGTATGGATGTGAGAGTTGGACTATAAAGAAAGCTGAGCACTGAAGAATTGATGCTTTTGAACTGTGGTGTTGGAGAAGACTCTTGAGAGTCCCTTGGACTGCAAGGAGATCCAACCAGTCCATCCTAAAGGAAATCAGTCCTGTGTGTTCATTGGAAGGACTGATGTTGAAGCTGAAACTCCAATACTTTGGCCACCTGATGGGAAGAGCTGACTCATTGGAAAAGACCCTGATGCTGGGAAAGACTGAGGGCAGGAGGAGAAGGGGATGGCAGAGGATGAGATGGTTGGATGGCATCACCGACTCAATGGACATAGGTTTGGGTGGACTCTGGGAGTTGGTGATGAAGAGGGAGGCCTCTTGTGCTGCAATTCATGGAGTCACAAAGAGTCAGACATGACTGAGCAACTGAACTGAACTCCATGTTTTTACATATAGCCATAATTCATTCATTTTCATTGCTGTATAAATATTTCCCTCTTTGACTATATTACATTATATAATCAATTGTGGAACATGTTGCACCATTTTGTGGACAAAATTGCACCATTTTTGAATAAGGTGTTTATATGCAAAAGTTTCTTTGGGCATATTTCTAGGAATGGGGTTGCTGAGTGCTGAGACATTTGAATGTTTACATTTTAGAAAAGATGAAAAACCATATTAGTTTTCTAGGGCTGCTTTAACAAGTAATCACAAGTTTACTGGCTTAAAAAAATAGTTCTGACCTCTGACATTTTGGAGGCCAGAAGTCTAAAATCAAGGCCTCATCAGTGTTAGTTTCTTCTAGAGGATAAGATGGAAAAATCTGTTTCATGCCTCTCTGTCAACTTCTGGTGGTTGCCAGCAATCAGCATTCCTTGGCCGGTTGAGACATCACTCCAATCGCTGTCTCCATCTTTACTTGGCATTATCTTCTATGTGTGTTGGGGATTCTTTATGGAACAAAAATCCAGAGGCAGTAGAAGCAGTACAACTTAGAAACAGGTCAGTGGGGCTGGAGGACACACCGTGCAGTGTGCCATGGCTTCCAAAACGTGTTCACATTGTTGCAAATGGTCCTCAAACCAACCCTGTACAATATATGTTAACTTCATTTCTATGGCTAAAAGCTGGAAATTTTCTAGAGCTGGGGGTGGAACCTAGGTTGTCAGAGCCCAGATCTGAGCTTTTTCTAAGTTGGATAATATTCTTGAAACTTAGACCTGCCCCGCTGAATTGCCATCTGGATATTTTGATGTGTGAAATATTGGGCAATAATAACTATTTAAAATAGATTTTGCCCATTTCCCACCTTTGATTAGAAACCTAACACTCCTTTGACTCTATTTGCTGACCATTCTGACTCTATCTGCTGACATACTATGCACGCTTTAAGTTAATGAAGGGACTTAAAACCGACATGGTACCAGGGAGAGGATAGACCTTTAGAGAGATGAGTTTTCCTGCTGAAGGCCTTGTGTTCTCAGATTTTCCATGGATTGGTACTTCTAAATTTTCTCACCAAGGACTTGATTTATCTCATAGCTTTTGCCAAATGTGTGATTCATCTGGCAGTTCCTGAATTTTGTTGCCAGGTAAGTGAGGAGCAAACCCAACTGCCAACCTTGAAGAATTTCTCAAGTTTTGGACAGTACCAGCTTTTAGATGATCAGGTTTCATTGGTTCCATGAATTTCTGCCATTGTTAGTTAAAATATATCACTTAAACATATTTTTCAAATTACTGTAGATTGCAGCATACAGTTTCAAATTGTTAAACAAGGCTAACAAAATATTCAAACACTTCAGAAGTCTGCAGGAAATACCTCTGGTTTCCTCTACTTTAGAGATGGTGACAAATTAGTGTGATGATGCAACACTAGGGTAGTAGAAGGAGCCCGTGGTTAGTTGTTTCCTATCTGGCTTTGGGTTTAGGCATTTATTGCTTCAAAAAGAAATCATTGGAAAGGACGCTCTGTTCACTTACTTGCTTTCACTTAACAGAAAGCAGAGAAACTTCTATTAATAGAGTTTATATGATGTTCCCTTAGGAACAACTGAAATTTTTATATAGTTAACCATGGCATCAGGTGGTTTGAAATCCAAGGAGAGAGTCCTTGCCTCCCTCTTTGGTTCTCTGTTGTTTTGTTATGATTTTCTTCATCCTAGTACTTCTGCTCTGGAATTTCATTGGGACTTTGAAGGGACAGGAAACCAAAGCTTTGCCTAGTTTATCTTAAACCTGACGTTTATCTTTTTATAAAAGAAATTTATATTTATTACTTTTGGCTGTGCTGGGTCTTTGTTGCTGCATGCAAGCTTTCGCCAGTTGCAGTGAGTGGGGGGCTACTCTCTATTGTGGTGCGTGGCTTCTCAACATGGTGGCTTCTTTTGTTGCAGAGCACAGGTTCTAGGGTACACGGGTTTAGTGCCCCACGGTATGTGAAATCTTCCCAGACCAGAGATTGAACCCGTGTTCTCTGCATTGACAGGCAGATTCTTAACCATTGGCCCACCAGGGAAGTCCAAAGACATTTAACTTTAAAATAACTTTAAATAACATATTGATACTTTTATTTTGAGTCCCATTGATTTACCCTATATTTCAAGCCTTCTCTGTATAAATAGGACATTAACAACCTCTATCATCTTTGACATTTCCTCCCCACTTTCCTCTTTCAGCTGTCGGAAGTGATGCCTTTTTATTGATAATATATAGGTTTAAATTTTGAATTTTATGTTAAAAGTCTCCACAGATGTTCACATCATTTAGAAAGGAAACATAAAGAAGCAAATGATTGGTGAAACGAAGAGACTAGATTGTTTGTCAGTTACCTTGAGCTGTTTTTTTTTTTTTTTTTTTTCCCTCTCACTTGTTTCTACTTGCTGCTTCTTTTTCCCATTGCCTGGTTATTTTCTTTTTATCTTTCTGGTCTGAGCTGAACTGTATTTCTTCAAGATAGCCATATCTAACAGCAAATTTAAATTTTGATCCCTGCTTTCATAGTAACTATTCTCCCTTAGGGCACCCACCATGTGTTGTCACTATATGTCTGCTTGTGAAGAAAGCTGAGCACTGAAGAATTGATGCTTTTGAACTGTGGTGTTGGAGAAGACTCTTGAGAGTCCCTTGGACTGCAAGGAGATCCAACCAGTCCATTCTGAAGGAGATCAGTCCTGGGTGTCCTTTGGAAGGACTGATGCTGAAGCTGAAACTCCAGTACTTTGGCCACCTCATGCACAGAGCTGACTCATTGGAAAAGACCCTGATGCTGGGAAAGACTGAGGGCAGGAGAAGAAGGGGACGACAGAGGATGAGATGGCTGGATGGCATCACTGACTCAATGGACATGAATTTGAGTGAACTCTGGGAGTTGGTGATGGACAGGGAGGCCTGGCATGCTGCAATCCATGGGGTCGCAAAGAGTTGGACATGACTAAGCGACTGAACTGAACTGAACTGAGTTCAGTTTTCTCTGTCCCTCCCCCTAGACTGTAAGCTCCACAAGACACAAATCCTGGGTCTGTTCACCATTGTAAACCTAGTGCCCTGCTTAGTGTCTGGTATCCAAAAAGTATGTTGAATGAATGACTTGAAACTGAGACCTGAAATACTAATGGCACTAAGCTGGTTTGGGGTTGATGTTGAGAATATTACAACGGATGCAACAATATCTACTCCATCCCCTTGGTCATCATGTCACAGCAATACAGTCTGGGGAATTGACCTCTACTTCCAGGATACATACAAATTAGTCTAAGCTGCACTATTAATCCCACATCCCTTGTCACAGATGGCATGCCTTCAGTGCCAGTCACTGGTTCAGCAGCAGAGAGGCCCTGATCTTAATTGGCCCAAACAAATTGAGAGGAAGAAATGTTGCTTCCTAGCTGGTGAAAACATTTACTATCCCATCAGCCATAAGAGAAAAAGGAAGCATGTTGTCACATTATATTCATACTAGCAGGCATTTTATACTTATGATGGTTTATATAATTTTTTCATTTATAACATATATTTACTCTGTGACCATTTCCTCATTGAAAATAATTTTAAATAGATTTAAATGTGTCAATATTTTATGAAAAATAAATACCTAGTAGAAGAATTTATATAATACTTATAATATGCATGATTTGATACTGAATATCCGCTCTTCTTCCCTTCAAACGTCATTTTTTGAAAAGTAACTCAGCAGTGGCCACAGGACTGGAAAAGGTCAGTTTTCATTCCAATCCCAAAGAAAGGCAATGCCAAAGAATGCTCAAACTACCACACAATTGCACACATCTCACATGCTAGTAAAGTAATGCTCAAAATTCTCCAAGCCAGGCTTCAGCAATATGTGAACCGTGAAATTCTAGATGTTCAAGCTGGTTTTAGAAAAGGCAGGGGAACCAGAGATCAAACTGCCAACATCTGCTGGATCATGGAAAAAGCAAGAGAGTTCCAGAAAAACATCTGTTTCTGCTTTAGTGACTATGCCAAAGCCTTTGACTGTGTGGATCACAATAAACTGTAGAAAATTCTGAATGAGATCGAAATACCAGACCACCTGACCTGCCTCTTGAGAAACCTGTATGCAGATCAGGAAGCAACAATTAGAACTGGACATGGAACAACAGACTGGTTCCAAATAGGAAAAGGAGTACGTTAAGGCTGCATATTGTCACACTGCTTATTTAAGTTCTATGCAGAGTACATCATGAGAAATGCTGGGCTGAATGAAGCACAAGCTGGAATCAAGATTGCCGGGAGAAATATCAATAACCTCAGATATGCAGATGACACCACCATTATGGCAGAAAGTGAAGAGCAACTAAAAAGCCTCTAATGAAAGTGAAAGAGGAGAGTGAAAGAGTTGGCTTAAAGCTCAACATTCAGAAAACAAAGATCATGGCATCTGGTCCCATCACTTCATGGCAAATAGATGGGGAAACAGTGGAAATAGTGTCAGACTTTAATTTTTGGGGCTGCAAAATCACTGCAGATGGTGACTGCAGCCATGAAATTAAAAGACGCTTACTCCTTGGAAGGAAAGTTATGAGCAACCCAGATAGCATATTCAAAAGCAGAGACATTACTTTGCCAACAAAGGTCCGTCTAGTCAAGGCTATGGTTTTTCCAGTGGTCATGTATAGATGTGAGAATTGGACTGTGAAGAAAGCTGAGCACCAAAGAATTGATGCTTTTGAACTGTGGTGTTGGAGAAGACTCTTGAGAGTCCTTTGGGCTGCAAGGAGATCCAACCAGTCCATTCTAAAGGAGATCAGTCCTGGGTGTTCTTTGGAGGGACTGATGCTAAAGCTGAAACACCAATACTTTGGTCACCTGATGCGAAGAGTTGACTCATTGGAAAAGACTCTGATGTTGGGAGGGATTGGGGGCAGGAGGAGAAGGGGACGACCAAGGATGAGATGGCTGGATGGATCACCGACTTGATGGACATGAGTTTGGGTGAACTCCGGGAGTTGGTGATGGACAGGGAGGCCTGGTGTGCTGCAATTCATGGGGTCACAAAGAGTCGGACATGACTGAGTGATGGAACTGAACTGAACAGAACATAAAAATAAAGATTGCTGCATTATTCACATATCCTGTGTTTTACAAATTTTAATTCCATTTGTTCTTTTCTCAGTCATACATGGTAGTGGTATTTGCTGCTGTTTGGATGAGTAGAATATCCATTTTCTATTTCTTAACACTGATATTTAGGCCTTCTTTCTCTGATTCTTTAAGAAAATCCTTCAGGCAAAGTTTAAATAGTCATTGAGGATCCGGTCCAGAAAACTGGTGAGAATTATAGATCTCTCTAATTTTGAAAGCCTGAGGGATGAGTCTATCCAAGTGCTTATCATGATTTCCATGAGAAGGGTGTGTCAATAACCATCCTGGCAACTCGAGATGACCATGGAGGCTATCTGTGAATTCCACCTGCTGCCAAAACACTGAACTGGCTCTCAGGTACAGAAGGATTTTTACAGCAGGCTGTGGTCCAGTTTTGTCAGCTTCAGCCTCTAATGTTCTACTGTATGGTCTATCAAAAATATACTTCTATACTTTAAACTATATCTACTGGCCCCATAGTGCCAAACTATTCCAAGAACAAATGGCCCAAATCATGGTAAGAAAAATCAGACCTAGGAAATCTAATAAGTGAGCCAAGCTAGCCTTTTCTGCAGCATCCCTAAGTATTGCACATGCTAGTTCAGGGCCAAGAGGGATGAAAAGAGGCTGTGAATGTCATAGCAGAGAGCACAAAGAACCTGGGTCTTTGATGATATCATGAGACACCACATCAGCAAGTTCTGATACCTGATCTGTCTCAGAGAAGCAGGGAGAGAAAGAATGTTCCCAACAGAGGGAACTGGTGGAGAAGGGCCACATATCTGAGAAACAGAAAGAAGACTGTTGTGTCTGGATTATTAACCCGTGGAAGAGTTTCCTGAGATAAATCTAGAAGGATGAGGAGGGATCAAGTCATACATAAGCTTGTAGTCAAACTAAGTACCAGTTAAGAACTCAGTCACTGGAATTGAGCAAATCCCAACTCTCCAATTTTCAGCTAGGTAACCTTGGGAAAGCAGCTTAATCTCCTCTTTAAACCTCAGTTTCCTCTCTTGTAAGTGAATGGCAACATACAAGGTTTTCCATAGTGTTCTTAGGAAGAGTAAATAAAATATTGCAAAAAATTTAGGAGCTTAATAAATGAGCCAAATAAATGAAATGAAAAACAACTGTGGTTATTGCTTTGGGGCAGAATTTATGTGTTAGTCACTTAGTCATGTCCGACTCTCTGTGGCCCCATACTGCAGCCTGCCAGGCTCCTCTGTTCATGGAATTCTCCAGACAAGAATACTGGAGTGGGTTTCCATTCCTTTCTTCAGGGGATCTTTCTGACCCAGGGATCAAACCCAGGTCTCCTGCAATGCAGGCATATTTATTACCATCTGAGCCACTAGGGAAGCCCATAGAATTTATGTGAGATTATGATATTAACTATCATAATTTGGGGCGCTAAGTATAAACAGATAAAATCATAATAAATTTCTATTTTACAAAGTTCCTTTAAATGGTTACTAGCGCCATGGGGCTGGATGAAAGTTAGAAAGAGAAAAAACAACCAGATACTGGATGAAATCTAAAGATCAAAGGCCAGTCACTTTGCTCCCACTTCCGGGTGCTGCCTTGTGTGGTGTTAGCTTTCTTCCAAGGCTAAATCTTTTTGCAGCCTCAGAATAGCCCCCAATAGTTTCTGAGGCTACATGATTCTTTTCCACAATGAAAAAGGAGGGTAGGTCTGTAATTTTCTCAGGGAAAGGGGAGGCTTTTCCCTCTGAAGTCCCTGGTAAAAGCTCTTCTTTCATTGTCTGGTGTTAGGCCACATGCCTATCTCTGAGTTAAAATCTGGTAAACCTCGTTTGAGTAAACTCCAGGAGTTGGCGATGGACAGCGAGGTCTGGCGTGCTGCAGTCCATGGGGTCACAAAGGGTTGGACACAACTGAGTGACTGAACTGAACTGAAACCTCAGTTTTTTCAGTTGTCATGTTTGGATGTGAGAATTGGACCATAAAGAAAGCTGAGCACCGAAGAATTGATACTTTTGAACTGTGGTGTTGGAGAAGACTCTTGAGAGCCCCATGGACAATGAGGAGATCAAACTGGTCAATCCTAAAGGAAATCAATCCTGAATATTCATTAGAAGGACTGATGCTGAAGCTGAAGCTCCAATACTTTGGCCACCTGATGCGAAGAGCTGATTCACTGTAAAAGACCCTAATGCTGGGAAAGATTGAAGGCAGGAGGAGAAGAGGATGACAGAGACAAGATGGTTGGATGCTGCCGAGGTCCAGCATCAGCAGAGTCCAGGGATATCCTCAGGATGGACGACATCGGCGAATGAAGAAAGATAGATAAAGAGATAAAGAAAGAGACACGGGGTGACCAAGCTTCTTCAAGCGAGGCCCATTTACTTTATTCTTCTTGGGGCTTTTATACCCTGAGTTATACATACAGCAAGGTGAAAAATGCAGAGTCAACTCAACATTCCATCAGTAATAACTTTTATTGATATCAGGTTCCTTTCTGCAGAAGTCTTATTTTCTGTACATCATCTTCTATTCTGGAGTCCTGTTGATATTCCATAACCTCCTTTTGATAAAGGTTGGTCAGCCAGGACACCAGAACAATGATTTTCCCTTAAAGTATTTCTTCTTAAATTCTTAGCCTGCGTCACCCTTAAAGTACAGAGTTACATTTTTATGGAGCAAAGATTCAGCGGGTTATAGCAAAGAAAGAACTTATTAACTCAAAGTCTAATGTTGCTAATGCTAAGGCTATTACTTGCTTCTTCTACATCCTGACTATATGCACTTCCAGGAACACAATGGATAAGGGATGTGAGAACTTGGCAGCAAGCATTGCATAGGCTCAACCATGTTGCAAGAGTCTGGATAAAGCCGCCAAGTGAGCTAGAATGCTAACAGGGTGTTTGGAACACTCCTTTCATGCCCAGGAGATTTAGAAACTAAAGCCCAAAGTTAACTCTTTTGGTCAGGGACAGACCCCTGCTAATGTCAGAAGAGCTGGTGAAAGACATAAAATAATAAGACAGACAGATTCTGGTTTGAGGGTAGATGCTCGAGCAAGTTCAGGGGGTCCCTTGAGTCCTGACCTCGCCTTTGCCCATCAGGCCTCTTCCTCATGACCTTTGCCATGGGTGGGATTCTCCATGCTGGCTCCTGGCAGGATGCCATCACCAACTCAGTGGACATGTGTTTGAGCAAGCTCTGGGAGATGGTGAAGGACAGAGAAGCCTGGCGTGCTGCAGTCCATGGGGTTTCAAAGAGTCAGACAGGACTGAGTGACTGAACAACAACAACAGAATGGGATTATGGTGCTTAATCTGAACCATGTACAATGCACATGAATGTTAAGAATGAAATCCAGTTCTCCATCGCACATTAGTTGTGAGCCTGAAGCCTGAATATCTTGATTCAGTACTGATTGAGTTATCAAAACAAAGGAGTCTTAGACTTTCCTGGTGGTCCAGTGGTTAAGAATCCACCTGCCAATTCATGGGACATGGGTGTGATCCCTGGTTCCGGAAGATTCCACATGCCTCAGGGCAACAATGTCCATGCATTCCAACTACTGAGACTGCCAGTCCTAGAGCCCAGGTGTGTGAAGGGTTCCAGAATCCCATGTGTGCTGTGGCATGCTATGAGAGAGACCACTGTGTAGGTATTCAGGAGATGAGGTGGGGGGGGGGGGTGTCCTAGCATGGGTGAAGAACTTGACTTTGGAAAGGAGGCATGCTTCCTCCATGGTGATGGGAAGAGAAGAAAATGAAGTTGGTCATGTAAAGTCGAGGAGTTATCTCCTGGTGATTTATATTTTATCTAAACAAGGTGGTAACTGCTGTTGAGAGATGAGGGAGAAAGTGATTTGGAGGTTTGAGGAGCTTGGACAAGGTTTGAGAAGATGAGAATGAGATGATCAGAGAAACTGAGTAGGATTCTTGGGCAATGGTGCCTTTGCATGAGAAACTAGAGATCTTGAATTTATAGAGGGGCAGATTTTCCTGGTTATATGATTTTATTCAGCAATATTCATTTGCCCATGTTCAGGAATGGGGAAGTCAAAGAGTTAGTCATCCCAGGTCATTTAGTTAAGGTCTAATGAAAGGATGAAGGGTCAGTAGGATTAGGGGAATAAATAAGAAGGATTGAAATGAAGGACCCTGGAATCTAAGCTTGAAACTCAGAAAGTGAAAACAAGGAGGAGAAACTAGAGAGCTAATTGATGGAGGTCTCAGCAGTTAAAAAACCGTTGCAATGGTAGTGATTTGTGAGCAAGCAGGAAGGATGTGCAAGTGGATAAGAAGAAAGCAAAAATACTTAAGTTACTGGTTTTGGTGGCACAGAAGTTCCAGCTATTGACTGTGCATGGCTCTTACAGTGACTGGCTCAAGTGAGACGGTGGCAAAGGTTCATTGGACGTGTGGAAAGTCAGAAAACATCTTCTTGCTCCAGGGGCATCTTTGGATGCTGAAGTCCCTCAAGAGGGACAGAGACAGAGAGGAGACAGAGACAAAGACTTCAAGTGCCCGTGACTGAGGCTGACTCTGAACAGCATAACAATAAAGGAAAGAGCACTGACTCCAAACTCCAGAGAACTGAGTTTTCATCCCATCATGGTCATTGACTATCTGAGTAACTTTGGGCAAGGAGCTTAATGCCTCCAGGTGTTCATTTGCTCATAGAACGCTAAGGAGTGATGATCTCTAAAGTTCCTTCCAGATGGAAATATATTACTGTTCCAAGATTTCATTGTAACAGTCTGCTGGGATTGAGTAAATCACACTCTTCTCTCAAGTTCTGAGCAGATTAAGAAATTGATATAGGAATAAGAAACCAAAATAACAGTATGATTACTGGTAAAGCCAGATGGGAGAATGTAGCTTGGACCAGGAGCCAAGAGATCAGTTTTACCTAGTCCCTTGGATTGCATTTTCCCACCTGGTCCTGGCAGAGCAACTGGTCAACCATTGGCCTTTGCCTGTAAGGACAGGTCCTTTCTTCCCCAGAGGGCTCACAGCATGGAGGGGAGGTGGGCACCAGCAGAGCAAACAAGAGACCACACGTGGAACAATGGTTGCTGCCCAACAGGGCCCAGGTCTGTCATTAGTTTTGATCACTTTCCTCCCTGGAAAGCATGAATAGAGGAAACGACGGTGAAAGGTTTCTTTCCAACACCACCCATTTAGCACAATTGTCTCTTTTATCATCTGAGATAGGAACCAGGGGAAAAGAAGAAAACGTTTCCCCCTTTACAACACATGGATTAACAACCAAAACGACAGTTTTAAGTTTCATCTATGCAGTTGTACATATGTATAATAAATATGCAGAGTTAACATGGAAAAAAGTTCCTTGAATGATGCTAGGGTTCCAAGAACATTCTTCTATAGTTTTCCAAATGTTCCATGTGGAACTTGGAGTCAAGTCAGACTTAGGAGGTTTCTAAGCAACGTAACCAGAGACAGTAAACAGGGCTTGAGTCACTATAAAATAAATAGCTCTCCTGTCTTCCTAGCCTTACCCAGGTCAGCTGAAGCATGGATTTCATATCTGTGACCCACTCTGGTGATATTAACAACTGCAACAAGCATGATAAAAAGCAGGCTGCAAGCCAGTGAGAAAAATACAATGAATGTTCAGTCACAGCTCTTGGGCCACCACTTCCCTTACATGGTATTCTGTTGAGCTGACATCCTTGCTACTCCTGATTCTGAGATTTTAGTAGGGGGATGCTGGAAAACAACTAGCTGAATGGACCACAAATCCCAGAACAATGGCAGCTACCTCTATACAATGTGGGGTGCTGCCCAGGCCCTGCCTTGCTCATAGAAGTCAGCAGGCTCTTTCAAGGTGACCACAGAGGGATGTCAGGAAAGTTCTATTTTTCCTTCAAACTTCTTCCCTATTGATATTTCTAGAAGTCCACCATCAGATGCTTATATTGGGGTGTTGATGGGAGGTTAAAACACTGTTGTTGGAAGAATACTAGTTTCAATTTGAGTTTGTTATGTGGAGGAAGTTGCATACTAAGTTGTTAATTTCTAAAACTTTAGTGTGATTTTACCTTGGCAATTCAAATGGGTATATCTTTCCTTTTCTCCTTTGCCTTTCACTTTTCTTCTTTTCTCATCTGTTTGTAAGGCCTCCTCAGAAAACCATTTTGCCTTTTTGCATTTCTTTTTCTTGGAGATGGTCTTGATCACTGCCTCCTGTACAATGTCATGATCCTCCATCCATAGTTCTTCAGGCACTCTGTCTATCAGATTTAATCCCTTGAATCTATGTGTCACTTCCACTGTATAATCTTAAGGGATTTGATTTAGGTCATATCTGAATGGTCTAGTGGTTTTCCCTACTTTCTTCAATTTCAGTCTGAATTTGGAAATAAGGAGCTCATGATTTGAGCCACAGTCAGCTCCTGGTCTTGTTTTTGCTGACTGTTTAGAGCTTCTCCATCTTAGGTTGCAAAGAACATAATCAATCTGATTTCAGTGTTGACCATCTGGTGATATCCATGTGTAGAGTCTATTCTTGCGTTGTTGGAAGAGGCTGTATGCTATTACCAGTGTGTTCTCTTGGCAAAACTCTGTTAGCCTTTGTCCTGTTTCATTCTGTACTCCAAGGCCAAACTTGCCTGTTACTTCAGGCATTTCATGACTTCCTACTTTTGCATTCCAGTCGCCTATAATGAAAAGGACATCTTTTCTGGGGTGTTAGTTCTAAAAGATCTTGTAGGTCTTCATAGACACCTTCAACTTCTTCAGCATTACTGGTCGGGTCATAGACTTGGATTACTGTGATATTGAATGTTTTACCTTGGGAATGAACAGAGATCATTTTGTTGTTTTTGAGATTGCACCCAAGTACCACATTTCAAACTCTTTTGTTGACTGTGATGGCTACTCCATTTCTTTTAAGGGATTCTTGCCCACAGTAGTAGATATAATGGTCACCTGAGTTAAATTCACCCATTCCAGTCCATTTTAGTTAACTGACTCCTAAACTGTCGATGTTCACTCTTGCCATCTCTTGTTTGACAACTTCCAATTTGCCTCGATACATGGACCTAACATTCCAGGTTCCTATGCAACATTGCTCTTTAGAGCATCGGACTTTACTTCCATCACCAGTCTCATCCACAACTGGGTGTTGTTCTTCTTTTGGCTCCATCTCTTCATTCTTACTGGACTTATTTCTCCACTGATCTCCAGTAGCAATAGTGACTCAAGCCCTGTTTACTGTCTCTGCTTATGTTGCTTAGAAACCTCGTAAAACAGCAAGGAGAGATAAGAAAGCCTTCCTCAGTGATCAATGCAAAGAAATAGAGGAAAACAATAGAATGGGAAAGACTAGAGATCTCTTCAAGAATATTAGAGATACCAAGGGAATATTTCATGCAAAGGTGGGCACAATTAAGGATAGAAATGGTATGTACCTAACAGAAGCAGAAGACATTAAGAAGAGGTGGCAAGAATACACAGAAGTACTACACAAAAAAGATTTTCATGACACAGATAATCATGATGGTTTGATCACTCAGAGTCAGATATCCTGGAATATGAAGTCAAGTGGGCCTTAGGAAGCATTACTACGAACAAAGCTAGTGGAGGTGATGGAATTCCAGTTGAGCTATTTCAAATCCTAAAATCTGATGCTGTAGAAGTGCTGCAGTCAATATGCCAGCAAATTTGGAAAACTCAGCAGTGGCCACAGGACTGGAAAGGGTCAGTTTTCATTCCAATCCCAAAGAAAGGCAATGCCAAAGAATGTTCAAACTACTGCACAGTTGCATTCATCTCACATGCTAGCAAAGTAAGGCTCAAAATTCTCCAAGCCAGGCTTCAACAGAAGTGAACTGTGAACTTCCAGACGTTCAAGCTGGATTTAGAAAAGGCAGAGGAACAAGAGATCAAATTGCCAACATCCATTGGATCATTGAAAAAGCAAGAGAGTTCCAGAAAAACATCTACTTCTGCTTTATTGACTATGTCAAAGCCTATGATGCCCAAGACAAACTGTGGAAAATTCTTCAAGAGATGGAAATACCAGACCACCTGTCCTGCCTCCTGAAAAGTCTGTATGTAGGTCAAGAAGCAACAGTTAGAACTGGACATGGAACAATAGACTGGTTCCAAATTGGGAAGGAGTATGTCAAGGCTGTATACTGTCACCCTGCTTATTTAACTTATATGCAGAGTACATCATGTGAAATATTGGGCTGGATGAAGCACAAGCTGGAATCAAGATTGCTGGGAGAAATATCAATAACCTCAGATATGCAGATGACACCACCCTGACAGCAGAAAGCGAAGAACTAAAAAGCCTCTTGATGAAAGTGAAAGACGAGAGTGAAAAAGTTGGCTTAAAACTCAACATTCAGGAAATGAAGATCACAGCATCTGGTCCCATCACTTCATGGCTAATGGATGGGGAAACAATGGAAACCGTGACAGATCTTATTTTGGGGGGCCCCAAAATCACTGCAGATGGTGACTGCAGTCATGAAATTAAAAGATGCTTGCTCCTTGGAAGTAAAGTTATGACCAACCTAGACAGCTTCTTAAAAAGCAGAGACATTACTTTGCCAACAAATGTGTGTCTAGTCAAAGCTTTGGTTTTTCTAGTGGTCATGTATGGACGTGAGAGTTGTACTATAAAGAAAGCCGAGCACTGAAGAATTGATGCTTTTAAACTGTGGTGTTTGAGAAGCCTCTTGAGAGTCCGTTGGACAGCAAGGAGATCCAACCAGTTCATCCTAAAGGAAATCAGTCCTGAATATTCATGGAAGGACTGATGCTGAAGCTGAAACTCCATTACTTTGGCCACCCCTTGTGAAGAATTGACTCATTTGAAAAGACCCTGATGCTGGGAAAGATTGAAGGCAGAAGAGAAGGGGATGACAGAGGATGAGATGGTTGGATGGCATCACTGATTCAATGGACATGAGTTTGAGTAAACTCCGGGAGTTGGAGATGGACAGGGAAGCCTGGCATACTGCTGTTAATGGGGTCGCAAAGAGTTGGACATGACTGAGCAACTGAACTGAACTGAACCTTGGCAAACCCTATCCCATAGGATAACTAGCCAAGAGTAGGCTCCCTAAGAAAGGGGGAGGAAAACATTTATTTTGAGTGGCTGGGGCATGGGAATGGTTGAGGGTAATGAGGTGCAGTGCTAAGGAATGACAGCCCTGAGGGAGGAGGCCCCTGGGAAACCAGGAGATGGGTGCTGTGCAGTCCAAGTCGCTTCAGTAGTGTCTGACTCTTTGCGACCCCATGGATTGTAGCTCACCAGGGTCCTCTGTCCATGGGACTCTCCAGGCAAGAATACTGGAGTGGATTATCATGCCCTCCTCCAGGGGATCTTCCCGACCCAGGGATCGAATCCATGTCTCTTACGTCTTCTGCATTGGAAAGTGGGTTCTTTAACACTAGGGCCACCTGGGAAGTCCCGGAAGATGAGTACCAACCAGATAAGGGAAGTGGTGCCGGTTGAGCAGACTGGAGGACATCAGTGATTGCCTCTACTTTTCTCAGTCTCTGTGTAAAGTCAGCAGAGCTCACTGCAAAGGCCCAGAAGAGCACCAGGCCCACCTGTGTCAGGGATGGATGGTTGGCAACTTTGCTCTGTCTTCCAGCAGCTGGCCCCGCCTCTGCATCAGTGCTGGCCTCAGTACTGTTCAGGGGCTCAGATTAAACACACACACACAGACTCACAAAGCAATGTCCATGAGAAAAAGTGAAATAGAAATAACAATGATCCCAACTTCAGTCTTATTGTAAACTAGAAGCTACCTCAGATACAAGGCGGCAGATAGGCCAACAGACGTTGATTGAGTGATTCCAGAACCAAAGAATGCATTGTTCTTTTTCACTGAAATCAATGCGTGGCCCTTCTTAGGACTCCCTTCTGATCACAACTTGGGGAACTTCCCCTTTGATCTTGTTCTACAAAGTAAAGTGCTGCCACATGGAGAGAACAGAGAGGCCTGGGATGCTGGAAAACTCCAGTTAAATAGAGCTCAAGAAATTAGAATTCTCAAGGAATTATCCAAAAAATTGGATAAATTTTTTGGTAGTTTTCAAAGAAACTACAAGGGAACCTCGATACACAGATTTGAACATTTCAAAAAATGATCCCAGGGCAAGTAAATATCTGGTGTGAATGAGTAGATGACTGTGCCACAGAATTTCTGTGGAGTTGGAGGCACGGACCCCATTTTCCCTCAATACTCCTCTCCAGGCGATGTTCTTGGCTCTGCAGAGAGACCGAGGAAGCAGCAGGGCCAGGCCAGTCCTGCTGGCCTGGGTGCCCTGGGACATGACTCAGAGGCCACGTGAGATTTAGAATGATTGTTGATTTTATGAAATTCCTTGACATATTGTATAGCACATATAATATTAAATTTCTTAAAATGAAAAGGAATTTTAAAAAGTCATCATGCTCTGCTTACTGAGGAAGGGAAGTGGCTCACTGGGTCAAATGATTTTATATTCTCCAGCTCTTTATATAAAGTCATGAGAGACAGAGAGGGAGAGAGAAAGAGAATTCACTATCATTTTCTTTTTCTTTTTTTTTTTTAACAAATCAGTTCTTTAAAAAAAAGTAGTTTTATGTATTTATTTAGTTTTGGCTGTGCTGCGTCTCCATTCTGGGACAGGGCTTGTCTCTAGTTGCGGCGAGCAGGGTCTACTCAAGTTGTGGTGTGTGAGCTTCTCACTGCGGTGGCTTCTCCTGTTGCAAAGCACAGGCTCTAGGGCTTCAGTAGCTGTGGTTTGTGGTACAGGGGCTTACTTGCTCTGTGGCACGTGGACTTCTCCAGGACCAGGGACTGAACCCATATCTTGTGAACTGAAAATCAGATTCTGTATCACTGAGCCACAAGGGAAGCCTCCGCTAGTATTTTCTAAAACTTCCTTCAGTTAACCCTGAAATAGCCATGATATTCTATTCTCCAAGCACTTCAGCTAATTGTGGTTTTACTGTCCAAATCAAACACAACTTATTTTGTTCAACTTAGCCTGGCTGCCTCACATGCAGGATGTATTCATTTCTAGAACACTAGGAAGTCTCAAGAGACTACGTGGGCGGGCTGCAGAGAGAAAATTGGTGGTGTTGAATTTCGATGTTACTAAATTTTCTGAGTTATTTAATGTCATCTCTGAAATAGGCAAATCATCACTCTGGATGACTCATACAGGAAATCAAACCACTTTGCTTCAGCTCAGTTTGTATTTTCCTCAATTTAATTATCTTAGTCACATGGAGTCCTACTCCCAGACCAGTCTCTGTTGTGTGTGTTGGTTGTTCAGTCGTGTCTGATTCTTTGCAACCCCATGGACTATAGCTTGCCAGACTCCTCTGCCCGTGGGATTCTCCAGGCAAGAATACTAAAGTGGGTAGCCATTCCCTTCTCCGGGGGATCCTCCTGACCCAGGGATCAAACCCACGTCTCCAGCATTGCAGGCGGATTCTTTACCATCTGAGCCACCAGGGAAGCCCAGCCTCTGTCGTAGTATTTAATTAACATGATCATTGACAAAAAAGGTCCCGGATGTGCTGCAGAGCTTTCTGTTAGATTCCAGGTTTCCTGGAGGACACAGATGGGTTTGAACCAAGTATTTGGGGTTGATTTCCATTTCTTTTTATTTTGACAACTTTGTACACTTATTTATACATACTTAAAGTTTATTAGGGAAGTAGGAAGAGGACCTTCAGATACTGGTAGAAATTGCAGTAGCTTAATTAGGTGAAATATTTATTTATGCTTCTCCCCCTGAATTGTTTCTCTTCCAGATTTGATATTACTTAGACCTACTGGAAGTCCAGCCTAGGAATCTTTGTAGTGTAGAAAGCACAAACACCAAAAACTTTTCCTATTTTTCACAGAACTTCAAGTCCATTAATAAGATGGTGCTGGGTGTCTAGAAAGAAAGAGAGAAGAGAGAGAATGTTCTTGAAAGAGCATGGGGAGACTACTGGGGATTGGGAAGGAGCAGGAAAGAGTCCTTGGGACTGGCAAGGATGAAAGACTGGGTATCCTGCACATTCTTCTCTGCCCATCTGTGGTGGAGCTGCAAGGGGACTGGTATGTGACTTCCAAAAAGGGGTTCAGGGGAAGCACCCTCAACTGGGTATGGCTGTGCACCCAGGGAAGGCAGGCCCTAGAGGGCAGACCAAGATTTAAGGTCCTACCATATGGCCCAGCCATCCCATTCCTGGGCATATATCCTAAAGTGTAAGTGAAGTCGCTCAGTTGTGTCCGACTCTTTGCGACCCGTGCACTGTAGCCCACCAAGCTCCTCCGTGCATGGGATTCTCCAGGCAAGAATACTGGAGTGGGTTGCCATTTCCTTCTCCAAAAGGAGAGTCACTGCGTTGGCTGGGAATTGAATCCGGGTCAACTGCTTGGAAGACAGCTATGCTCACCGCTATTCCACCAACGCACACACATCCTAAAGGAAACTGTAATTCAAAAAGACACATGCACCCCAATGCTCACTGAAACACTATTTACAATAGCCAGGACATGGAAGCAACCTAAATGTCCATCAACAGATGGATGGATAAAGACGTGGAGCATATAAACAATGGAGCATTATTCAGTCATAGAAAAGCACGAACGTAGGTCGTTTGTAGAGACATGGGTGGACCTAGAGACTGTTATACAGAGTGGAGTAAGTCAGAAAAACAAATATCAAATATCAACACATGTATGTGGAATCTGGAAACATGGTATAGATGAAACTATTTGCAGGGCAGGAATCGAGATGCAGACATAGAGAACGAATGTGTGGACGTGTTGGGGGCGGGGGGCGGGGGAGGGGAGACGGAGGGTGGGATGGATTGGGAGACTGGGACTGATACATATACCCTACCTTGTGTAAAATAGATAGCTAGCGGGAACCTGCTAGACTATACACTCTGCACTCACCTCGGTGCTCTGATGACCAAGAGCGGGAGGATGTGGGAGGCGGAAGGCTGGTTCAAGAGGGAGGAGATATATACCTACGTATAACTGATTCACTTCATTGTAGAGCAGAAACCAACGCAACACGGTAAAGGAACTGAACCCCGTTTAAAAAAGCAAAACAAAATTAAAGACTTTGCATTGTTGAGACAGGTTGTGGAGCAGGTGAAGAGCGAAGGGATCTCCCTGCTCGTCCCCCTTTCACTCCTGGGCCCTGCCTCTTATTGCCCCCCCTCAGCCCTTCTCTATGGAGAGCCTTCTACTTACAGGGATCTTCCTCTGTCTCAATGGCCAGCTCAAGTCTTATCTCCTCTGCTAAGTCTGTTCTGTCCACTATTCTGCTCCTCCTCAGAACTGCTCCCACACTTACAGATTGCCCCACAGAGAAGCGTGATGATCAGTGCTTCAATCAGTGACTGAAACACTGATTCTATGATCAATCAGTCCTAAAGTCTTCTCTCATTCCTTCATTGAATGGGTACTGAACTCCGGGTGTGCGTGCCTGTTCTAGGTACTAGGGAGACCACTGTGTCCACCAGGATCAGGAGTCTGCCTTCATGGTACTCCCACTCCAGAGGGGAAGAGACAGAATGACCACTGCTGCTCTTGAGTGTGCGTCAGGCTCTTGCCTCGATCTAATGAAAAGTCTCAAGGAGAAAAGAGTTACAGACTCTCAGGTGGGCACAGTTCTCAGACCTCTCTTCAAGAAGTGGTACATTGCAAGCCCTTCGGAACACACTGGAATATCTGGGCATTCTTGGTAATTAAGGAAGGTGGTCCACAGATGTCAGGTAGGATCTCTAAGCCCTGAATCTCAGGCACAGTGAGATCTCAGACGTATTTTTTTTTCCTGTCTTAAAACCTGTATTTTCTTATTGTCATTAAAGACATATGCATGTAAATATTGACTTTTGATGTTTCTGGTGACCTTAGAGTTGAGTTTAGAATTCTCCTACAACTCAGTAAAAAGGCTGGTAGTATTTCCAAGGTGCTCATAGAGCAGACACCTCACAAGGAGTGTCTTTATTTCTCCAACCTGAATGTATCCAGTGGCTAAAGGACTTTTCTTTCACTCAGGAGTCAGGAGTTGGCCTATCCATTATGGTTAAATATTTTCCCAGGCCTTAGTAAGATACTTGTTTGAAAATTTGGCTTTCCTGCCAATAGAGAGAGAAAACATAGAAGTAAATTAAGAGTGGGTGGTCTTTTTCCAAATTAATTGCATTGTCAAAAAAAAAAATTCCCCGCAATATTGAAAGCCAAGCATGTCCCTGGAGAGAGGAGTCTTGGATCCACAAGGAAAAGTGAAGAGAGAGCAGCAAATTGATGGTTCCTAAGAAAAGCAATTATCTTACATTCTGTTTTAGAATCACTAGTTCAGACCACTACTTAGGAACCAGTGTTCCTGCTGATTATCATTTTGTGAGGCAGAGACATCAGCTGTGGAATTGGCAATTGTCTTACTCATTTTCTTACAATGATGTGCCAATAGTAAAGAAAAGTCTGGAAGAAGCAGGGTATTTGGAAAGAGATATTTGTAATCATTTACATGGAAAAAAAAATTACGGGTCTCAAACAGACCCCTGAGGGATACCAGATGTTACCAGCAATTGAGAGGAAACCTGGCTGGCTGTGTATGTGAAATAGATCTCTCCTTGTCAATGCCATTCTTGGCAACTGAGGACTCAGAAAGGAAAATTAGGGCTTTCAGAGCTTTGCCTACAAGTTGGCATGCAGTATTTTGTTTTTAAAAAGGGAGAGGGAACTAAAGTGTAAAAAAACTCTCTTTTCCACTGTGCCAGCATTTTCTATGGCAGAAAGTTTCCTACTAAGGGAATAAAGCTAAGATGGACATCCCATTCCAAAAAAAGAAAAAATCAACTGCGTAAGTCTAACTGCAAAAAAACCCAAAAAACGAAAAAAGATTTCTATCCTTTCTTGAAAAGCTGAACCCAAACAAACTGCATTCTTCAGTCATTGTCAGACACCAGATGAAAAGATCGTAGTAGAATGGCAAGATGATTGTATGATGCCAACTTTATTCCAACTTTACAAAATTTGCGATCTTTTACAGCCACATTTGGGGATCTTCATGCTTCCTTTGACTTGATGTAAATGAAACCATATTAGAGAATTCATGGGACCCTCATTTTTAGAGTGTTATCCTGTCATATGTTTTTAGGTTTTCTCTGTGACATGAACATTTGACTTGAAAGGGTACACTTTTCAGAATTTTGTTTCTCCAATTGTATATATAATAAATATATATTTATTAATATAAATCTTAATTTAATTTATTTATTAAAATAAAAATCAATTTATTAATATAAATCTTAATTTAACATACACTTTAATATATTTAATATAATCTATCTATATAATATAAAATTGTTATATTATAAAAATAGATTCAGTTCAGTTCAGTTCAGTCACTCAGTCATGTCCAACTCTTTGTGACTCCATGAATCACAGCACTCCAGGCCTCCCTGTCCACCACCAACTCCCTGGGTTTACTCAAACTCATATCCATCGTGTCGGTGATGCCATCCAGCCATCTCATCCTCGGTCGTCCCCTTCTCCTCCTGCCCCCAATCCCTCCCAGCATCAGGGTCTTTTCCAATGAGTCAACTCTGCGCGTGAGGTAGCCAAAGTATTGGAGTTTTAGCTTTAGCATCAGTTCTTCCAATGAACACCCAGGACTGATCTCCTTTAGGATGGACTGGTTGGATCTCCTTGCAGTCTAAGGGACTCTCAAGAGTCTTCTCCAACACCACAGTTCAAAAGCATCAATCTTCAGCACTCAGCTTTCTTCACAGTCCAACTCTCACATCCATACATGACCACCGGAAAAACCATAGCCTTGATTAGATAGACCTTTGTTGGCAAAGTAATGTCTCTACTTTTTAATATGCTATCTAGGTTGGTCATAACTTTCCTTCCAAGGAGTAAGCATCTTTTAATTTCATGGCTGCAGTCACCATCTGCAGTGATTTTGGAGCCCCAAAAAATAAAGTCTGACATTGTTTCCACTGTTTCCCCATCTATTTCCCATGAAGTGATGGGACCGGATGCCATGATCTTCATTTTCTGAATGTTGAGCTTTAAGCCAACTCTTTCACTCTCCTCTTTCACTTTCATCAAGAGGCTTTTTAGGTCCTCTTCACTTTCTGCCATAAGGGTGGTGTCATCTGCATATCTGAGGTTATTGATATTTCTCCCAGCAATCTTGATTCCAGCTTGTGCTTCATCCAGCCCAGCGTTTCACATGATGTACTCTGCATAGGAGTTAAATAAGCAGGGTGACAATATACAGCCTTGATGTACTCCTTTTCCTATTTGGAACCAGTCTGTTGTTCCATGTCCAGTTCTAACTATTGCTTCCTGACCTGCATATAGGTTTCTCAAGAGGCACTTCATGTGGTCTCATATTCCCATCTCTTTCAGAATTTTCCACAGTTTATTGTGATCCACAGTCAAAGGCTTTGCGGCCAAGAGGAGCTACCCCATGTCCGAGGAGGAGCGGCTGTGTGGGTGCAGGAGGGCCAAGAGGAGCTACTCCACATTCAAGGTCAGGAGGGGCGGCCGTGAGGAGATACCCCTCATCCAAGGTAAGGAGATACCCCTCATCCAAGGTAAGGAGCAGCAGCTGCGCTTTGCTGGAGCAGCTGTGAAGATATACCCCATGTTCAAGGTAAGAGAAACCCAAGTAAGACGGTAGGTATTGTGAGAGGTCATCAGAGGGCAGACACACTGAAACCATAATCACAGAAAACTAGCCAATCTGATCGCACGGACCACAGCCTTGTCTAATGCAATGAAACTAAGCCATGCCGTGTGGGGCCACCCAAGACGGACGAGTCATGGTGGAGAGGTCTGACAGAATGTGGTCCCCTGGAGAAGGGAATGGCAAACTGCTTCAGTATTCTTGCCTTGAGAACCCCATGAACAGTATGAAAAGGCAAAATGATAGGATACTAAAAGGGGAACTCCCTGGGTTGGTAGGTGCCCAATATGCTACTGGAGATCAGTGGAGAAATAACTCCAGAAAGAATGAAGGGATGAAGCCAAAGCAAAAACAATACCCAGTTGTGGACTGGTGATAGAAGCAAGGTCTGATGTTGTAAAGAGCAATTTTTGCATAGGAAACTGGAATGTTAGGTCCATGAATCAAGGCAAATTGGAAGTGGTCAAACAAGAGATGGCAAGAGTGAATGTTGACATTCTGGGAATCAGCGAACAAAAATGGACTGGAATGGGTGAATTTAACTCAGATGACCATTATATCTACTACTGTGGGCAGGAATCCCTTAGAAGAGATGGAGCAGCCATCATGGTCAACACAACAGTCCAAAATGCAGTACTTGGATGCAATCTCAAAAGTGACAGAATGATCTCTGTTCGTTTCCAAGGCAAACCATTCAATATCATGGTAATCCAAGTCTATGCCCCAACCAGTAACACTGAAGAAGCTGAAGTTGAACGGTTTTATGAAGACCTACAAGACCTTTTGGGACTAACACCCAAAAAAGATGTCGTTTACATTATAGGGGACTGGAATGCAAAAGTAGGAAGTCAAGAAACACCTGGAGTAACAGGCAAATTTGGCCTTGGAGTACAGAATGAAGCAGGTCAAAGGCTAATAGAGTTTTGCCAAGAGAATACACTGGTTATAGCAAACACCCTCTTCTAACAACACAGGAAAAATAGATTATATATAATCGATTTAATATAATCTATTTTAATAGATTTAACATAAGTCTAATTAAATTAGTTAATATAAATCTTAATTTAAATTATTTATTAATATAAATCATAATTTATTAATATAAATCTTTAAGGATATATAAGATTTCATTCCTTGATAGAGACAGAAATGGAGGTATTATAGGTTTCTGTTTAAGCAGAACGAATATAGGGTTGATGCAGTGGAGTCCAAGAAAGGCCAGCCCTTCTGGAATATGCCACCCCTGTCCCAGCAAAATAATTTCTTGGGAGAGCTTGTCACGCTTCTGTCTCTGTTGGACGGCATGACTCTGTCAGAATCTTAGCAGATTCCCCACAGATGCTCCTCTTTTTTCAGCCAAAAGCCATCATTTCATTTTGCTCTGTTAATGACTGAGAACTAATTTCCAAAAACTGAACTAGACAATAATAAAAACTAGAAGAAGACCAGATGATATTAACTGAAAACATGAGTCACAGAGTACAGAGGTGATTTAAGTTTTGTGAATTCACAGACACCCAAAGAGAAAACAAAAACATCATTTTCTTGGGGAAAAAGAGGCAGGAGAAAATTTTGCATTGTTGTAATTATTTACTACTATGAAGCAGTGGTTTTCAACTATTTGGGGATTGCTGCTGCTGCTACTGCTGCTAAGTAGCTTCAGTCGTGTCCGACTCACCAGGCTCCTCCGTCCCTGGGATTCTCCAGGCAAGAACACTGGAGTGGGTTGCCATGTCCTTCTCCAATGCATGAAAGTGAAAAGTGAAGAGTGAAAGTGAAGTCACTCAGTCGTGTCTGACTCTTAGCGACCCCATGGACTGCAGCTTTCCAGGCTCCTCCATCCATGGGATTTTCCAGGCAAAAATACTGGAGTGGGTCGCCATTGCCTTCTCCTTGGGGATTGCTAACATCCCACAAATAAGGCAACTTCCAAGACAGTCTGGTTAACAGCAGAACTTACTGTCTCCAAAACATAATATAAACCACTTATTTCTATATGCTGCTCAATACATGTTCACAGCAGCTAATAAAATAAGCATCTGAGCAAACAATAAAATGCTTGTGTATGACAAAGTTTTCTCCAGGGACTTGTTTGGTCATTTGAAGTTTGTCCCTACCTGACACTGCTAATAAGTCTTCCATCCCTGTATTGTGTTTTTGTGGGTCAAGGCGGATGCTCACCCGGTTATTAAGGCCAAGTGTCACCATAGTTCATACTAAATTAAGAAATTATATTTTATTTGTAATCTTGCCTTCAAATCACTATTTGTGACCAACATGAGAAAATCTGTGATTCTCCCCCACCAATTTCAAATCTTTTTTCCTTTTTAAAAAATCTACTTATTTTTTAATTGAAGGATAATTGCGTTACAGAATTTTGTTGTTTTCTGTCAAACCTCAACATGAATCTACCATAGTATACCTGTACCCCCTCCCTCTTGATCCTCTCTCCCATCTTGCTTCTAAGCAATTGGTCAAAAGTAAACTGTATACATTTATAAAAGCATTAAATTATTCTTCCTCTATCATTTGTGGTCTCTTTTTATGAAGTGTTGCTTTTATGAATAGTTTGTAAAACAGGCACAGGGCAGACTCTGAACCAGATTCCATTGTTCATTATACACTACAGGCAGGGCTAGAAGACATGCCAAAATTAAACAAATACTTAAATAAAATAATGACCATCTCCAAACCAGTTGGCAAGACATTAACTTATGGAATCCATACAATAAGTTTCACTATCCTAAAAACAAGTCAGGCGAGAGCATCTGTCTCCTTCTACACTTGCTGGTTACCATTTTTAAAATCTTAAAAGCCATTTTATCCCATCTGCCTGATCAGGTGGCAGGACTAGACTGATGGGCCGGAAGTTGGGCCTGTGAAGGAAAGCTGTGCCTGGGAAACTGACCTCTTATTTCCTCATCTCACAGCGAACACTGAAAACCATGCTGGGGTTGTTTGCGTCTGTTACTTGCTCCTGGTGCACAGGTTGTGTTCAGAGCAGTTGGAAGCAGGTACAGAATGGTGGGAGTAGAGGTGAGCAGAGGGATGAAGAGAAATTTCCGAGGCCTGGTGGAATCCTCTCTCAGTGCTGATGCTAATCCTCGTGGGAATCTGGGAAGCTGTACATTTGTTTGAGAGCAGGCTATATTGGCTTTGTGTAACCACCTCCACACATTTCTGTATGCTTTACCATTAAAACACTTGGCATGTTTTAACTGGGTTAGTTGGAATTTTCAGTTGGATGAAGAAGCCATAAGTACCATCCTAGTTCCCAAGAAAAAATCTCAAAGCATTACAGTTTGTATGAGATAATCTACATAGTTGTACATTAGCCTCCATATCCTGTGGTTTGACCCTAAGTTCTAAAGTGTAATTGAACTGGCTTATACCTGTATGTTGGAGAAGGAAATGGCAACCCACTCCAGTACTCTTGCCTGGAAAATCCCATGGATGGAGGATCCTGGTAGGCTATAGTCCATGGGGTCGCAAAGAATTGGACACGACTGTGCGACTTCACTTTCATACCTGTATGTACCACATGAATAATTTCTCAACTAGAGAAAGACCGCACGCAGCACCGAAGATCCAGCACAGCAAACGATAAAGAACTAAATGAATAAAATTAGGTTTAAAAATTAAAACAAAGTTTGTAGAGAGTATTATGCTAAAAGAACAAAAAAACCTATGCAGTTAAAGTAAACCAACATAAAATGCATTTTCATAAAGGGAGGTAATACTATATTTTTTAAGGCCCATGGAGATGAGCCAAAGTTAGTAAAGTGTATAACCAAAGGACACAAAACTGAGAAGATTTGAATGATGTAGGCAGTGAAAGTATTTGCAAAAGCAGGTAGGGGAACCTTCTCTGCCACGTGTGGAAAATCCACAGGGAGGTCTTTGTTAACTCTAGATCACTTCTAAACATTGGCACTTCTAAACAAGGTGGCTTGAATGCCACCTCTAAAGATGTTTCACTTAAAAAAAAAAAAGATGCTTCACGTGATATCAGCTAAAATATAGAGTCTGAAGCAATCCTTATGGATAAGTGCACCATTAGATTTATACTGGAATCCAATTTATTTAACCTGTTGATTATAACTCAGGGATTATTGCTTTTGAGGAAGGTCTTATCTTCATGAAAGAAAATATCAATTTGTATGTTTTGTAATCTCAGATATAAAGGGAGTGCATTTGGGATTGAAAAAGACACTTGAAGAACAGATTTCTAGCTATTAATGAATTATCCTAGGGCAAACTTTAGGCCACACATTTTTTTAAAAGTCAAAGCCAAAGAAACATCTCTGTTTATTGGGTGATAAAAAGCTACATCCCCCTTTGATCTGTTCCTACAAGAAAGACTGTCAAATTGTTTTACAAATAGACTTGTTCAGTTCAGTTTAGTCGCTCAGTCGTGTCCGACTCTTTGCGACCCCATGTATCCCAGCATGCCAGGCCTCCCTGTCCATCACCAGCTCCCAGAGTTCACTCAGATTGACATCCATCGAGTCAGTGATGTCATCCAGCCATCTCATTGTCTGTCGTCCCCTTCTCCTCCTGCCCCCAATCCCTCCCACCATCAGAATCTTTTCCAATGAGTCAACTCTTTGCATGAGGTGGCCAAAGTACTGGAGCTTCAGCTTTAGCATCATTCCTTCCAAAGAAATTCCAGGGTTGATCTCCTTCAGAATGGACTGGTTGGATCTCCTTGCAGTCCAAGGGACTCTCAAGAGTCTTCTCCAACAAGACAGTTCAAAAGCATCAATTCTTTAGTACTCAGCCTTCTTCACAGTCCAACTCTCACATCCATACATGACTACTGGAAAAACCATAGCCTTGACTAGATGGACCTTAGTCAGCAAAGTCATGTCTCTGCTTTTGAATATGCTATCTAGGTTGGTCATAACTTTTCTTCCAAGGAGTAAGTGTCTTTTAATTTCATGGCTGCAGTCACCATCTGCAGTGATTTTGGAGCCCAGAAAAATAAAGTCAGCCACTGTTTCCACTGTTTCCCCATCTATTTGCCATGAAGTGATGGGACCAGATGCCATGATCTTCGTTTTCTGAATGTTGAGCTTTAAGCCAACGTTTTCACTCTCCTCTTTCACTTTCATCAAGAGGCTTTTTAGCAGATTACTATATGGGAATACATCCTAAGAAATAGATAAATCATCACATGGAGAGAAAGGGGTAGTATGAAATGATTGCCAAGGAAAACTGTTGTGTTGGGTCTCGTGGAGTGAAGACAGGAACCCGTCTTGCCCCATAGCATAGTTTCCAGCTCTGGTCTGATGCCTTAGACCAGAAAGTGGATCCCAGGTACATATGATGTCTTCAAAGGGTCTCTCTGCCAAGGGAAGATGGAGACTCAAATCATTGAGCTGAAACCTTAGACGGAAATGTGAACTTATTTTGTACCTCCAAATTGGCAAAATGGGACCTAACAGTTGTCAGTTTTTACAAATAAGGGGATGAAATTTGCTAAGTACACATACAAAGAAGATGCTGAGATAAAATGCTATAAAATGAGATGGAATGGTGTAATAAAAGTCAAGAATGATTAAGATTAGGAAAAAACCCTCAATAATTATAAAAATAAAACAATAAGATTAAAAATACAGAGACTATAAATTGCAATAAAAATAATTAGCTTAAGGAATATTCCAGATAGTTAGTATTTTATCATATATCCTTCTAGATTCCCCATAAGAAACAGGGTAACACCATATTATTGTTGCTTACAAGTTGTTTAACTTAAAATTTTACCTGGTGTATATTTTTACATCAATACATATAGATCTATATCATCTCTTTTAAAGGCTGTAGAGGATTCTACGGAGAAGGCAATGGCACCCCACTCCAGCACTCTTGCCTGTAAAATCCCATGAATAGAGGAGCCTGGTGGGCTGCCATCTGTGGGGTCGCACAGAGTTGGACATGACTGAAGCGACTTAGCAGCAGCAGTGCTTACTTAAATATATATTTATTTTTATATACAAATAGATATATAAGTGGAGAAGGCAATGGCACCCCACTCCAGTACTCTTGCCTGGAAAATCCCATGGACAGAGGAGCCTGGAAGGCTGCAGTCCATGGGGTGGCTGAGGGTCGGACACGACTGAGCGACTTCGCTTTCACTTTTCACTTTCATGCATTGGAGAAGGAAATGGCAACCCACTCCAGTGTTCTTGCCTTGAGAATCCCAGGGACAGGGGAGCCTGGTGGGCTGCCATCTATGGGGTCACACAGAGTCGGACAAGACTGAACCGACTTAGCAGCAGCAGCAGCAGCAGAGGATTCTATAGTATGCTGTAGTGATATATTTCACGTTCTGATTGTGGGGGTCTAATGTGACAGCTTGGAGAAGGCAATGGCACCCCACTCCAGTACTCTTGCCTGGAAAGTCCCATGGATGGAGGAGCCTGGTAGGCTTTAGTCCATGGGGTCGCTAAGAGTCGGCATGACTGAGCGACTTCGCTTTTGCTTTTCACTTTCATGCATTGGAGAAGGCAATGGCACCCCACTCCAGTATTCTTGCCTGGAGAATCCCAGAGACAGAGGAGCCTAATGGGCTTCTGTCTATGGTTGCACAGAGTCGGACACGACTGAAGCGACTTAGCAGTAGCAATGTGACAGCTGAGATAGTGAACTCCTGTTCATGATGGTGAACAGGAGTCTGGGAAATTTCCCTTACAGATGCTTTCTTCTCCTACTGTAAAAAAAAAAAAAAAAAGGCAACCAAAGCCATGTACATATTCAGAGTTAAGATAATGAGAATTTTCATGAATTAAAAGATAGTTTTGTGATTCAGGTCATCAGAAACCTGGCAGAAGAATATTCTAATTTATTAGACTTGTCTTCCTGTGTTAGAGAAACAGTTGAGCCAATGTTAGTTTGAACAACTCCTCTCTTCCTGAGTCTTAAAATGAAATATATATGGAAGAGAGATAATGCCCCTACTTCTTCTGATATAATAGCTTTGAACTAGGATAGAAAGCTATCAATTTTGGTGGACAGAAACCTGGGGAGACACTATAAATGATGCAAGCTCCGGATACACTGGGGCTGTTGCAGTCAATATTACTTTTATCTTACTTGGATGAAATTCTGAGCAAACTTTTCCTTCTAGATCATTCTCAGTTGAAAAGCTTGTGGACTTATGTAGGTGACCTATGACCCACGAGGCGAAAAACACATTCATTCTGAAGGGAAACATCTGAATCCATGAGTCTTTCTCTGAGACAAGAGTGAGAGGGTTTGGAGGGGTGGGGAATGTTACTGGAAATGACTTGTAGCTTTCATTTTGTTCTCAAAAGAACAAAATTAGAATTATTTCCCTTCTTAAATATTGATGGTAGAAAGACCTTAAAACAGTTGAATTATTCAGTGGGTCTAAAGAAAACTAAAACAGGCTGGATGCATCATAATTCACACAGCCAGTTCTTTATAGATAGACATGTAGTTTATTTCTGGCTCTTTTTAGTTTCTTGGTCTGCAAACACCCTTGTACATATATCTTGTCATATTTATTTGATTACATCATTATGGTAATTGGGCTTCCCTTGTGGCTTAGCTGGTAAAGAATCCATCTGCAATGCAGGAGACCTGGGTTCGATCCCTGCATTGGGAAGATCCCCTGGAGAAGGGAACGGCTACCCACTCCAGTGTTCTGGCCTTGAGAATTCTATGGACTGTATAGTCCATGGGATTGCAAAGAGTTGGACATGACTGAGTGACTTTCACTTTTACTTTATGGTAATTGCCTTAAAATGCAATTGTTGAGTATGAGTTTATACAGCTAAGGTTTTTGATAAGTTGTCTGCCAAAAGATAATAATTGATTCCTCCACAAAAGCATATGAGGATAGTTATTTTCTTAATAATACTGTCCCCAATATTACATGTTACCATTATAATGAAAAATAGTTTAAAAATGTGTCTAATCTGAAATGTGAAAAATGATATATCCCTTTATTAAGATTAGTTCTGAGAACAAAGATCATTATTATATTAGCGTTTATGTAGGACTTACTGTGTGGCCAACCATGGTGATAATCTAGCATCTTATTTTCTCAGAATAGTGCAATGAACTAGGTGCTATTAATTCATAAATCTCTGTTTGTGTCTTTTGTCTATTTGGGAAAGGGTGTAGAAATATGCTATAAACAGTAAGGAAATCAACCCTTTCCTTATAATCTCCTTTTTTGAGGGATGTGTCTTCACTGGTATTTCTATTGGCCAAAATAATTGATAAATCAGAAAGCATGGGGAAACCCTGAAATCAAATACAAACAGAAACAAATGGACCTCAGCATGTGTCAAAATGATAACCATACAGAACAGAAATAATCCAAGCACTTTTGAATATAGTGCTTTGACATACACACTTAGTGGAATATATTCCAAGGACAAAAAGGACTATAAAGAAATATTAAACATTACTTAATAGCAGTAGAGGTAGTGAGGTAGTCATTCTGAAATTATTTGTGCATACTTTAGGATTGAGCAAATGAGGACAGATAGATAGATAAACAGGCTGATATTGATATTGCTGGGAATCAGGCTCTTACTGAAAGATTAAGGTGGTACAAACATAGAGTGGGCCACGGAGATGTAGGATCTTGTGGTATTTAATTGGAATTGGAAGTGTGAGTATGATTCATATGTAGTACCTGCCTCTCTAAGCAACCTCCAGACTTGTAAACATGCTCTAACAGGAATCTGGTTGCACAAAGAGATTGCATGGTCCCCAAGAAATGCCTATTCTTCCATGCCTTTCAGATGTGGCTGCAGGGGTTGGTGGGCAAGAAATTGCACCTCCCTGAACTAGAAGTCTTAGACACTAGGGAGTTCCTCTTGGAGCCAAATCAGGGACTTCGTTCATCACCAGGACAGGTATCTTCAGGAACCCCAACCAAAAGGACTTGATTACTTCTGTGGAAATGATGATCATGCTGTGTTCCCTCTATCTTCCTTTTCTGTTCCAAATCTATCACTGTGGGTAGGAATAGAACTTTTCTTAGACTCTAGGTGATCAGACAAAAAGGAGGCACATAATGGAGAGAACTTCCCATTGCTGGTGGCTCAGGGGGTAAAGCATCTGCCTGTAATGCAGAAGATCTGGTTTCGACCCCTTGGTTGGGAAGGTCCTCTGGAGAAGGAAATGGCAACCCACTTCAGTACTGTTTGGAAAATCCCATGGACGGAGAAGCCTGGTAGGCTATAGTCCCTGGGGTCCCAAAGAGTCAGACAAGACTTCGTGATATGGCCGAACGACTTCACTTTCACTTTCCCATTGCCAAGATATCCTGGACTATGAACTTGATGATATGTTGGATGGGACTTTGGATATCTTGGATGGGGATTTGGATAAACTGAGTGTAGCAGTGCATGTATGGATTTTTTGAAGGAGGTGGCCATTATCTTCATTACCTCCACCATAGTTTGGGCTCAGAACAGGGAGGGAACACAGCCCCACTCATCAACAGAAAACTGGATTAAAGAGTTACCCAGCACGGCCCCACCCATCAGAACAAGACCCAGTTTCCCCTCAGTCAGTCTCTCCCAGCAGGAAGCTTCCATAAGCCTCTTATCCTTCTCCACCAGAGGGCAGACAGACTGAAAATTACAATCACAGAAAACTAACTGTCTGATCACATGGACCACAGCCTTGTCTAACTCAATGAAACTATGAGCCATGCCATGGAGTGCCACCCAAGACGATTGGGTCAAGGTGGAGATTTCTGACAAAATCTGCTCCACAGGAGAAAGGAATGACAAACCACTTCAGCATTCTTGCCTTGAGAACACCATGACAGTGTGAAAAGGCAAAAAGATAGGACACTGAAAGATGAACTCCCCTGGTCGGTAGGTGCCTGTTACTCCAGGTATTTGCTACTGGAGGTCAGACTAACTCCAGGAAGAATGAACAAACAGAGACAGAGCAAAAACAACACCCAGTTATGGATGTGACTGGTGATGGAAGGTGAAGTCCAATGCTGTAAAGAGCAATATCGCATAGGAACCAGGAATGTTAGGTCCATGTATCAACACAAATTGGAAGTGGTCAAGCAGGAGATGGAAAGAGTGAACATCAACATTTTAGGAGTCAGTGAACTAAAATGGACTGGAATGGGTGAATTTAACTCAGATGACCATTATATCTACTACTGTGGGCAAGAATTCCTTAGAAGAAATGGAGTAGCCATCATAGTCAACAAGAGTCCGAAATGCAGAACTTGGATGCAATCTCAAAAATGACAGAATGATCTCTGTTCAATTCCAAGGCAAGCCATTCAATATCACAGTTATCCAAGTCTATGCCCTGACCAATAATACTGAAGAAGCTGAAGTTTAACTAGTCTATGAAGACCTACAAGACCTTCTAGAACTAACACCAAAAAAAAGATGTCCTTTTCCTTATAGTAGACTGGAATACAAAAGTAGGAAGTCAAGAAATACCTGGAGTAATGGGCAAGTTAGGCCTTGGTGTACAAAATGAAGCAGGTCAAAGGCTAATAGAGTTTTGCCAAGAGAATGCATTGGTCAGAGCAAACACCTCTTCCAACAACACAAGAGAAGACTCTACACATGGACATCACCAGATGGTCAACACCGAAACAGGTTGATTATATTCTTTGCAGCCAAAATTGGAGAAGCTCTATACAGTCAGAAAAAACAAGACCAGGAGTTGACTGTGGCTCAGATGATGAACTCCTTACTGCCAAATTCAGACTTAAATTAAAGAAAGTAGGGAAAACCACTAGACCATTCAGCTATGACCTAAATCAAATCCTGTATGATTATACAGTGGAAGTGACAAATATTTTAAAGGAATTAGATCTGATTAGAGTGCCTGAAGAACTATGGACGGAGGTTTGTTACATTGTACAGGAGGCAGTGATCAAGACCATCCCCAAGAAAAAGAAATGCAAAAAGGCAAAATGGTTGTCTGAGGAGGCCTTACAAACAGCTGAGAAAAGAAGAGAAGCAAAAGGCAAAGGAGAAAAGGAAAGATATACCCACTTAACGCAAAGTTTCAAGGAATAGCAAGGAGAGATAAGAAAGCCTTCCTCAGCGATCAATGCAAAGAAATAGAGGAAAAAAATAGAATGGGAAAGACTAGAGATCTCTTCAAGAATATTAGAGATACCAAGGGAATATTTCATGCAAAGATGGGCACAATAATGGACAGAAATGGTATGGACCTAACAAAAGCAGAAGATATTAAGAATGGCAAGAACACAAAGAAGAACTATACAAAAAAGATCTTTACGACCCAGATAATCACAATGGTGTGATCACTCACCTAGAGCCAGACATCCTGGAATGTGAAGTCAAATGAGCCTTAGGAAGCATCACTACAAACAAAGCTGGTAGAGTTGATGGAATTCCAGTTGAGTTATTTCAAATCCTAAAAGATGATGCTGTGAAAGTGCTGCACTCAATACGCCAGCAAACTTGGAAAACTCAGCAGTGGCCCCAGAACTGGAAAAGGTCATTTCATTCCAATCCCAAAGAAAGGCAATGCCAAAGAATTCTCAAACTACCACACAATTGCACTCAACTCATATGCTAGTAAAGTATTGCTCAAGATTCTCCAGGCCAGGCTTCAACAGAAAGTGAACCATGAACTTCCAGATGTTCAAGCTGGATTTAGAAAAGGCAGAGGAACAAGAGATCAAATTGCCAACATCTGCTGGATCATGGAAAAAGCAAGAGAGTTCCAGAAAAACATCTACTTCTGCTTTATTGACTGTGCCAAAGCCTTTGACTGTGTGGATGACAACAAACTGGAAAGTTCTTCAAGATTAGGGAATACCAGACCACCTGACCTGCCTCCTGGGAAATCTATATGCAGGTAGGTCAAGAAGCAACAGTTAGAACGGGACATGGAACAACAGACTGGTTCCAAATCAGGAAAGGAGTACATCAAGGCTGTATATTGCCACCCTGCCTATTTAACTTATATGCAGACCACATAATGAGAAACACTGGGCTGGAAACCCAGTGGTTTACATTCAGTTCAGTTCAGCTCAGTTCAGACACCATGGACTGCAGCATGCCAGGCTTCTCTGTCCATCACCAACTCCAGGAGTTTACTCAGACTCATGTCCATTGAGTTGGTGATGCCTTCCAACCAACTCATCCTCTGTTGTCACCTTCTCCTCCTGCCTTCAATCTTTCCCAGCAGCTGGGTCTTTTCAAGTGAGTCAGTTCTTCCCATCAGGTGGCCAAAGTATTGGAGTTTCAGCTTCAGCATCAGTCCTTCCAATGAACACCCAGGACTGATTTCCTTTAGAATGGACTGGCTGGATCTCCTTGCAGTCCAAGGGATTCTCAAGAGTCTTCTCCAACACCAGAGTTCAAAAGCATCAATCCTTTGGTGCTCAGCTTTCTTTATAGTCCAACTCTCACATCCATACATGACTACTTGAAAAACCATAGCTTTGACCAGATGGACTTCTGTAGTCAAAGTAATGTCTCTTCTTTTTAATAAGCTGTCTGGGTAAGTGCTGCACTCAGTATGCCAGCAAATTTGGAAAACTCAGCAGTGGCCTGGAAAAGGTCAGTTTTCATTCCAATCCCAAAGAAAGGCAATGCCAAAGAATGCTCAAACTACCCCACAATTGCACTCATCTCACATGCTAGTAAAGTAATGCTCAAAATTCTCCAAGCCAGGCTTCAGCAATATGTGAACTGTGAACTTCCAGATGTTCAACCTTGTTTTAGAAAAGGCAGAGGAACCAGAGATCAAATTGCCGACATCTGCTGGATCATCAAAAAAGCAAGAGGGTTCCAGAAAAACATCTATTTCTGCTTTATTGACTATGCCAAAGCCTTTGACTGTGTGGATCACAATAAACTGTGGAAAATTCTGAAAGAATTTCTGACTGGCTTCTTGCAAAACCTATATGCAGATCAGGAAGCAACAGTTAGAACTGGACATGGAAAAACAGACTGGTTCCAAATAGGAAAAGAAGTACGTCAAGTCTGTATATTGTCACTCTGCTTATTTAAGTTCTATGCAGAGTACATCATGAGAAACACTGGGCTGGAGGAAGCACAAGTTGGAATCCAGATTGATGGGAGAAATATCAATAACCTCAGATATGCAGATGACACCACCCTTATGGCAGAAAGTGAAGAGGAACTAAAAAGCCTCTTGATGAAAGTGAAAGAGAAGAGTGAAAAAGTTGGCTTAAAGCTCAACATTCAGAAAACGAAGATCATGGCCTCTGGCCCCATCACTTCATGGCAAATAGATGGGGAAACAGTGGAAACAGTGTCAGACCTTATTTTTTTGGCCTCCAAAATCACTGCTGATAGTGACTGCAGCCATGAAAATAAAAGACACTTACTCCTTGGAAGAAAAGTTATGATCAACCTATATAGAATATTGAAAAGCAGAGACATTACTTTGCCAACAAAAGTCCATCTAGTCAAGGCTATGCTTTTCCAGTGGTCATGTATGGATGTGAGAGTTTGACTGTGAAGAAAGCTGAGTGCCGAAGAATTGATGCTTTTGAACTGTGGTATTGAAAAGACTCTTGAGAGTCCTTTGGACTGCAAGGAGATCCAACTAGTCCATTCTGAAGGAGATTAGCCCTGGGATTTCTTTGGACTTTGGCCACCTCATGCGGAGTTGACTCATTGGAAAAGACTCTGATGCTGGGAGGGATTGGGGGCAGGAGGAGAAGGGGACGACAGAGGATTAGATGGCTAGATGATATCACCGACTCGATGGATGTGAGTCTGAGTGAACTCCAGGAGATGGTGATGGGCAGGGAGGCCTGGCGTGCTGCAATTCATGCGCTCGCAAAGAGTTGGACATGACTGAGCGACTGAACTGAACTGAACTGAGGTTGGTCATAACTTTTCTTTCAAGCAGCCAGCATCTTTTAATTTCATGGCTTTAGTCACCATCTGCAGTGATTCTGGAGCCCCCCAAAATAAAGTCTCTCACTATTTCCATTATTTCCCCATCTATTTGCTATGAAGTGATTGGACAAGATGCCATGATCTTAGTTTTCTGAATGTTCAGCTTTACCAACCTTTTCACTCTCCTCTTTCACTATCATCAAGAGGCTCTTTATTTCTTCTTCACTTTCTACCATCAGGGTGGTGTCATCTGCATATCTGAGGTTATTGATATTTCTCCCAGCGATCTTGATTCCAGCTTGTGCTTCATCCACAAATTCAGAGTTACAAGTTTAGCATTCTTTTAGAAAGCTCAGGTACTTATTTTTAAAGGCAAAGAAACAACATTAGAATACACATATTAAATATAAATAACAAACATGGTAGCATACATGTAACTAATTGAACTGGAACTTCTCTGCTTTATTGCTAAATCATGCCCAGCTCTTTCGCTACCCCATGGACTGTAGCCCACCAGATGCCTCTGTTCATGGCATTTCCCAGGCAAGAATACTGGAGTGGATTGCTAATTCCTTCTCCAGAGGATCTTCCCAACCCAGGAATTAAACCTGTCTTCTAAATTGCAGGTGGATTCTTTACTACTCAGCCACCAGGGAAGCCCATTTCCCTCTCAGTCTTGAGATTTAAAAATCAACCTTTTCTGCCATATCTTGAACAAACAGATATTATTCTAACTGTATATATAAAGCAGCTATTTAGCATCTGATTGGGTCTGCTTCACTTTTTTGTCAAAGAACTTTGGACAATCTTTTAGTTTCAACTGAGAATTCTTGCAACTTCTTAGCTAGACTTTTTTTTTTCAAGAGCTTTGCTATTTTCTCAAATAGCAAAAATAAATCCATCTAATTCCAATTAATTTATTTCCTTGGGTCTCAAGTTCCTGCCTAAAAAAGAACAACCAAAATTATCACTGGAACATCTGTTTTTGAGAATCCATAATCTTTACAATCACATCAAATATACTGAAGTATGAGTGTGTACTTCCCATTCACAAAGGAGTAGAAAAATATAGTCAGACAGATGATTCAAACTAAACACAAGGCTTTCTTGGCCAAGGGTAGGGTGCAGTGTGCATGTGTGTGTGTCTATGATCAATTCAAACACAGAAAGAAGACAATCAAATTGGGAGTCTTCTCAATGATTCCATCGTGTACCGACGAAAGGTATGATTTCTAACCATTAGGTCCACTTGAGAAGTTGAGTCAGAACTGGCAGACAGGTACACTGATCTAGAGAGTTCAGAACTTGGGCACCAGTTATCACACAGATGTGATCCTAATTCCTAGCTGACTTCACAGAGCAAGATTGGCTGTCATGTGGCAAAATAACACTCAACGTTGTACATTTACATTTAATCTTCATCCTATTCATCTTTTTTCCCTAAGACTATGTCTAGCAGCTCTAGTTATTAAAACTTGGGTGGCATGATCCTGGACCTGACTTACATAGATGACAGGAAGCTTCACTGAAAGCCTACATAAAACTTTCTAAGGGCCTCTTATCCTGGAGATTGGCATCAGGAGACATAGCAGTGAGGATTCTATCCTAGGGCTCATTACATTAGTCACAGCCCCTTTGAGGCAATACCAAAACATAGGGATGCATTTAAATACAAATGGAAATATAAAATAAGCACAATTCTTATACCCTTCCTTTTCTATCTTACATATGCATATACCTTTCCATGTCATATAGATTTAGCACATTTTAAAAACTCTGCTAGATCCCATTTACTAATCAATGCTTTATGGATTAGGCTGTTTTAATTTTTCACCATTATTAGCAATGTTCCTGGTAAGATCACCCCTTTCTAAGCTTTAATTCTTTGATAAAAACATGAGAGGTAGCCACAGACAGGGTCTCTCTATATGGATGCAGATGTGACATGGCACAGCTCCAGGGGCTGCCATTCACGCTAGACTAGTGTCTTTGTAGATGGTTGGCAAAGCTGGCGGACTTATTCACCAGCTCCCCATATATCATTGTTTCCTGACCGCTTTCAGAGACATTAATACTTTGAAACTTCTGCCTTGCCATGCTTGATGGCTGAGCCTGCTCCCAAAGCCAGACAAAAGTCCTCAGGATTTTACTAGAGAGAGATACATGTTTGGAGAAATCGTAATATCTGCCCCATGGGCCATCCAGGCCTAGATTTTTCAGCTATGTGATCTAATAAATCTCCTATTTTTGTTTGAGAAAATCTGAGTTTGGCTTCTGTCACTTTTAAACAAATGAATCCTGACTAATCCATATAGCAGATATATACTGCTTTCTTGAATATAATATACATAATGATGAATAATCACTAAGTATCACCATAAATTATTAAGAGAAATATCAAGACAAGTTACAAGACTAATTAGTAATAATTACCACTTATTAATAGTTAAATTCAACAGTCATCTACTGTATATCAGTCCCTAATACCAATTACATGGTATTACAAATAGTTATTTATTGATTCCTTAATTTGAGGCAAAATTTTTTTAAATATTAATAGATCTTATTTTAAAAGCGGTTTTATGCTAGCAGAAATACTGAGCAGCAAGTACAGAGAGTTTCCATATACCTCTTTCCCACCGTTGGCCACATATATGGTTTTCCCTATTATTAACATCTTACACTTGGTGTGGTAAATTTGTTAAAGAGTTGATGAGCCAATAGGGATGGATAATTATTATTAACTACAGTTCATAGTTTACATTAGGGTTCACTCTGTGTTATACATGGCATGGGTTTTGATCAATGTAAAATGACATATATCCACTAATACAGTATCATAGAGAATAGTTTCACTGCTCTAAAAAATCTCCTGTGCTCCTATTAATCCCTTTCTCCCTTCAACCAAACCTCTGGCAATGACTGATGTTTTTAAAATTTTTAAATTAACCAATGGTTATTTTTTTAAAACCTTCATAACATGAAGTTTACTATTTTAACCATTTTTAAGTGTAAAATTCAGTAGCATTAAAGACTGGATGAAACACAAGCTGGAATCGATTGATGGGAGAAATATCAATAACCTCAGATATGCAGATGACACCACCCTTAGGGCAGAAAGTGAAGAAGAACTAAAGAGCCTCTTGATCAAAGTGAAAGAGGAAAGTGAAAAAGTTGGCTTAAAGCTCAACATTCAGAAAACGAAGATAATGGCATCTGGTCCCATCACTTCATGGGAAATAGACAGGGAAACAGTGGCTGACTTTATTTTTCTGGGCTCCAAAATCACTGCAGATGGTGACTGCAGCCATGAAATTAAAAAACGCTTACTCCTTGGAAGGAAAGCTATGACCAACCTAGGCAGCATATTCGAAAGCAGAGACATTACTTTGGCAACAAAGGTCCATCTAGTCAAGGTTATGGTTTTTCCAGTGGTCATGTATGGATGTGAGAGTTGGACTATAAAGAAAGCTGAGCACCAAAGAACTGATGCTTTTGAACTGTGGTGTGGGAGAAGACTCTTGAGAGTCCCTTGGACTGCAAGGAGATCCAATCAGTCCATCCTAAAGGAGATCAGTCCTGAGTGGTTATTGGAAGGACTGATGCTGAAGCTGAAACTCCAATACTTTGGTCACCTGATGCAAAGAGTTGACTCACTGGAAAAGACCCTGATGCTGGGAAGGCTTGAAGGCAAGAGGAGAAGGGGATGACAGAGGATGAGATGGTTGGATGGCATCACCGACTCAATGGACATAAGTTTGGGTAATTCCAGGGGTTTGGTGATGGACAGGGAGGCCTGGTGTGCTGAGGTTCATGGGGTCGCAAAGAGTTGGACACCACTGAGCAACTGAACTGAACTGAAGGACATTCACAATGTTGTATAATCACCATCACTCTCAATTTCCAAAAATTTTTCGTCAACCCAAATAGAAACTTTATACCCATTAAACAATAATACTCCATTTCTCCTACCCTATCCCTGCACCTGGTAACTTCTATTAATATTTTCTGTCTTTACCAATTTCTCTATTTTAGATACTCCATATAAGTAGAATTATACAATATTTTTCCTTTTGTACCTGGCTTGTTTTACTTGGCATATTCATTTAAAGTTCAGCCATGTGGTAGCATGTACCAGAAATTTTTTTATAACTGTGTAATATTCCATTTTATGTGTATATCACATTTTGTTTATCCATTCATTTGTTGATATAGCCATCAGTTATTTCTCCTTTTTGACAGTTTCAAAAAAAAATGCTGTTTCTGAACACTGATGTGCAAGTATCTGTTTGAGTTGTTGCTATTTAGTTGTGTCCGACTTTTCTGTGACCCCATCGACTGTAGCCTGCCAGGCTCCTCTACCCATGGAATTTCCCTGGCAAGAATACTGGAGTGGGTTGGCGTTTCCTTCTCCAGGGGATATTCCTGACCCAAAGACTGAAGCCGTGTCTCCTGCATTAGCAGGGAGATTCCTTACCACTGAGCCACCTGGGAAACCCCATCTGTTTGAGTCCCTGCTTTCAATTCCTTTGGGTTTTCACCTAGGAGTGAAATTGTTGGATCATATGGTAATTCTATTTTTAAATTACTTTCCACAGTAGCTGTCCCATTTCACATTCCCACCAGCAATGCACAAGAGATCTAATTTTTCTACATCCTCACCAACACTTGTCTTTCATTTTTAAAAAAATAATAGCCATTCTAATGGATATGGAATGGTATCTCATTGTAATTTTGATTTGCACTTCTCTGATGATTAATGATGTTGAATATCTTTTTATGTGCTTTCTAGCCATTTGTATACCTTATTTGGAGAAGCATCAAATTCATTGTCCATTTTTAAATTAGAGTTTTTGTTTTTTGGTTGTTGAACATTGGTCTTTTGTTGTTTCTATTGTTTCGTATTTTCCAGAATGTCATACAGTTGGAATTATATAGTATGTAGTCTTTTCAGGCTTCTTTCACTTAGCAATATATGAATATAGCTCCCCTATGTCTTAAATGGCTTGATAACTAATTTCTTTGTAATACTGAATAACATTCCATTGTATACGTTTATCACAGTTTGATACATGGACCTATTGGTTGCTTCTAAGTTTTGGCAATAATGAGTGAAAGTGAAAGTCGCTCAGTCATGTCTGACTCTTTGTGACCCCATGGACTATGCAGTTCATGGAATTCTCCAGGCCAGAATACTGGAGTGGGTAGCCATTCCCTTCTTCAGTGAACCTTCCTCACCTAGGAATCGAACCAGGGTCTCCTGCATTGCAGGTGGAATCTTTAACAGCTGAGCTACCAGGGAAGCCCAGTAAATCTGTAATAAACACTTGTGTGCAGGTTTTCGTATGGACACGTTTTCAATTAACTTAGTTAAACAGCAAAGAACATAACTGCTGGATCATATGGTAAGAGTGTTTATATGTATATGAAAATGCCAAATTGTCTTCCAAAGTGGTGATCATTTTGCATTCCCATCAGTAATGCATGAGAGTTCCTATTGCTCCACATCCTTACCAGCATTTGGTATTGTCAGTGACCATTCTAATAGGTATGTAAGTGGTATCTCATAGTTGTTTTAATTTTCAATTCTCTAATGACACATGATGAAAATTCTTTGATATGCTTACTTGATATCTGTATAGTTTTGGTGAGGTGTTTGGGTCTTTGGCTCATTTTAAATTGTTTTAAACTGAGTTGCTCATTGTCTTATTTTTGAATTTTAAGAATTCTTTATATATTTTGGGTACTAGCACTTTAACAGATATGTGTTTTGCAAAGATTTTCTCTAAGCGTAGCTTGCCTTTTCATTCTCTTAACAGTGTCTTTTGGAGAACACAAGTTTTTCATTATACTGAAGTCCAACTTAATTTTTTTCATGGGTTGTATATAAAAAGTCATCACCAAACCCAAGGTCAAATAGATTTTCTCACAATCTCTTGTTTTAAATTTGAGGTAATATTGCTTTATAACATTAGGTAAGTTTCATCCATAATTATATTTTGACTTCTGTATATACTGTTGTGTGTTTATTACCAGAAATTCAGTTTCCACTTGCTACCATACAGTTAACCCTCTTCACCTCTTTCACTCTGCCTCTCCTTCCCTCTGGTAACCACTACTCTGTTCTCTGTATCTATTGTTTTTTGTTTTTGCTGTGTCGCATGACTTGCAGGATCTTAGTTTCCCAATCAGAGATCGAACCTGGGTCCATAGCACTGAAAGAAACCTCTAAGTCCTAGTCACTGGCTGCTGCTAAGTCGCTTCAGTTGTGTCCGACTCTGTGTGACCCCATAGACGACAGCCCACCAAGCTCCCTCATCCTTGGTATTCTCCAGGCAAGAACACTGGAGTGGGTTGCCATGTCCTTCTCCAATGCATGAAAGTGAAAAGTGAAAGTGAAGTCTCTCAGTTGTGTCCGACTCTTAGCGACCCCATGGACTGCAGCCCACCAGGCTCCTCCGTCCAGGGGATTTTCCAGGCAAGAGTACTGGAGTGGGGTGCCATTGCCTTCTCCTCCTAGTCACTGGACCACCAGGGAATTTCCTCTATGTGTTGTTTTTGTTCCTTTAGCTTGTTTTTATATCTATACATGAATGAAATCACACAGTATTTGTCTCTCTGTATCTTACTTTACTTGGCAAAATACCCTTAAAGTCCATTCATGTTTTTTCAAATGGCAAGATTTCATCTTTTTTTTTAATGGCAGAGTAGTATTATATTGTGTGTGTGTATGTTTGTGCTATGCTTAGTTGCTCAGTTGTGTCCAGCTCTGTGCAACCTCATGGACTGCAGCCAGCCAGTCTCCTCTGTTCATGGGGATTCTCCAGGCAAGAATACTGGAGTGGGTTGGCATGCCCTTCTCCAGGGGGAGCTTCCCAACCCAGGCATCATACCAGATCTCCTGTGTTGCAGGTGGATTCTTTACCGACTGAGTCACCAGAGAAGCCGTGTGTGTGTGTGTGTGTGTGTGTGTGTGTGTGTGTGTGTGTATACAAATGGGACATCAGTTCAGTTCAGTCCTCAGTCGTGTCCAACTCTTTGTGACCCCATGAACCGCAGCACGCCAGGCCTCTCTGTCCATCACCAACTCCCAGAGTCCACCCAAACCCATGTCCATTGAGTCCGTGATGCCATCCAAGCATCTCATCCTCTGTCGTCACCTTCTCCTCCTGCCCTCAATCTTTCCCAGCATCAGGGTCTTTCCCAATGAGTCAGCTCTTCGCATCAGGTGGCCAAAGTATTGGAGTTTCAGCTTCAGCATCAGTCCTTCCAATGAACACTCAGGATTGATCTCCTTTAGGATGGACTGATTGAGTCCAAGAGACTCTCAAGAGTCTTCTCCAACACCACAGTTCAACAGCATCAATTCTTCTGCACTCAGTTTTCTTTATAGTCCAACTCTCACATCCATACATGACCACTGGAAAAACCATAGCCCTGACTAGACGGACCTTTGTTGGCAAAGTAATGTATCTGCTTTTGAATAAGCTGCCTATGTTGGTCATAACTTTCCTTCCAAGGAGTAAGCATCTTTTAATTTCATGGCTGCAGTCATCATCTGCAGTGATTTTGGAGCCCAGAAAAAAAGTCAGCCACTGTTTCCCCATCTACTTGCCATGAAGTGATGGGACCGGATGCCATGATCTTTTTTTTTCTGAATGTTGAGCAATAAGCCAACTTTTTCACTCTCCTCTTTCACTTTCATCAAGAGGCTCTTTAGTTCTTCTTCACTTTCTGCCATAAGGGTGGTGTCATCTGCATATCTGAGGTTATTGATATTTCTCCCATCAATCTTGATTCCAGCTTGTTCTTCTTCCAGTCCAGCGTTTCTCATGATGTACTCTGCATATAAGTTAAATAAGCAGGGTGACAATATACAGCCTTGACGTACTCCTTTTCCGATTTGGAACCAGTCTGTTGTTCTATGTCCAGTTCTAACTGTTGCTTCCTGACCTGCATATAGGTTTCTCAAGAGGCAGGTCAGGTGGTCTGGTATTCCCATCACTTTCAGAATTTTCCACAGTTTATTTTGATCCACACAGTCAAAGGCTTTGGCATAGTCAATGGGATATATATATATATATATATGTCTTTATCCATATATAGAGACATATATGACTTGCACATATTTATCCATCCATCTGTTGGTGGGCATTTAGGTAGTGTCCATGTCTTGTGAGTCAATATTTCTAACTGTATCATTTATTTAATATATATAGCATTTTACTTGGCAAGAGAGAGATTAAGGTTGTCAATTCACTGAACTTGAGACAGGGAGATTACTCTGGGTGGTGAAAGTAGGCAAAATTTCACAAGGGTTCTTATATGTGAAAGACAGAGGCAGTGAAGTTAGTATCAGAGGGAAATTCAAAGATGCTATACCGCTCACTTTCAGGATGGTGGAAGAGGCATGAGCCAAGGAATGCAGACAACCTCCATAAATTGGAAAGGCAAAGAAACAGATTTTCCCCTAGTAATGCAGTCCTGTCAAAACATTGACTTCTCCTCATGAGGCCCAGTTTGAATTTATGACCTCCAAACTTGTAATCATATATTTGTGCTAATTAAACCACTGAGGCTGAGGTAGATTGTCCCAGTGGCCATGGGAAACTAGTACACTGTGATTGAAAGGAGGGGGACTATTTATAAAGCTAGCCCCTCCCAAGGTTCCAGAGAGAATTATGATGTTGACATGAGATTACTCAAAGGATTCTAAATCACCACTCTGGTGCTGAAGGAGTATTGTCTAAACACACCATGAAAAACGAAGATAAAGAAAAAATTTCAAAAGGTAGGACTGCTTTAAGAGATTCTATTTGAGTGGAGGACTTTCCAGGTGGTGTTAGTGGTAAAAGAACAGGCCTGCCAATTCAGGAGACATAAATGGGTTCAATCCTTGGGCTGGGAAGATCCCCTGGAAGAGGGCATGGCCACCCATTCCAGTATTCCTGTCTGGAGAATCCCAAGGACAGAGGAGCCTGGCAGGCTACAGTCAATAGGGGCACACAGAGTCGGACATGACTGAAGCAACTTAGCACGTGCACACACACATTTGAGTCGAAGCTTAGCCTGAGAAGCTCTAGCCTACTCTTGGTGAAGACTTCCTGGGGGGTTGTTTTCTCTAATGGTGTAATAAGTGATTTTTGACATTCAGTTGCGTTCAGTTCAGTTCCTCAGTCATGTCCAACTCTTTGCCACCCCATGGACTGCAGCACGCCAGGCTTCCCTGTCCATCACCAACTCCCAGAGCTTACTCAAACTCATGTCCATTGAGTTGGTGATGCCATCCAACCATCTCACCTTCTGTTGTCCCCTTCTCCTCCTGCCTTCAATCTTTCCCAGTATCAGGGTCTTTTCAAATGAGTCAGTTCTTTGCTGACCTACGTATTGGACTTTCAGCTTCAGCATCAGTCCTTCCAATGAGTAATCAGGACTCATTTTCTTTAGGATGGACTAGTTGGACCTCCTTGCAGTCTCAAGAGTCTTTTCCAACACCACAGTTGAAAATCATCAATTCTTTGGTGCTCAGCTTCCTTATAGTACAACTCTATAGCTTCCTTATAGTCCATAAATGACTACTGGAAAAAATCATAGCTTTGACTAGATGGACCTTTGTTGGCAAAGTGATGTCTCTGCTTTTTAATATGCTGGCTGAATTGGTCATAGCTTTTCTTCCAAGGAGCAAACATCATTTAATTTCATGGCTGCAGTCACCATCTGCAGTGATTTTGAAGTCCCTGAAAATAAAGTCTCTATTTCCGTTCTTTCCCCATTTATTTGCCATGAAGTGATGGGATCAGATGCCATAATCTTAGTTTTCTGAATGTTAAGTTTAAGCCAATGTTTTCACTCTGCTCTTTCACTTTCATGAAGAGGCTCTTTAGTTCTTCGCTTTCTGCCATCAGTGTGGTGTCACCTGCGTATCTGAGGTTACTGATATTTCTCCTGGCAATCTTGATTCAGCTTGTGCTTCATTCAGCCTGGCATTTTGCATGATGTACTCTGCATATAAGTTAAATGTGACAATATACAGCCTTGATGTACTCCTTTCCCGATTTGGAACCAGTCTGCTGTTCCATGTCCAGTTCTAACTGCTGCTTCTTGACCGCATACAGATTTTTCAGGTGGCAGGTAAGGTGGTCTGGTCCCGTCTCCTGAAGAACTTTCCACAGTTTGTTGTGATCCATAGAGCTAAAGGCTTTGGCATAGTCTACAAAGCATTGTTTTTCTGGAACTCTCTTGCTTTTTCAATGATCCAGTGGATGTTGGCAATTTGATCTCTTGTTCCTCTGCCTTTTCTAAATCCAGCTTGAACATCTGGAAGTTCAGGGTTCACGTACTGTTGAGGACTGGCTTGGAGGATTTTGAGCATTAATTTCCTAGCATATGAGATGCGTGCCATTGTGTGGTAGTTTGAGCATTCTTTGGCATTGCCTTTCTTTGGGATTGGAAGGAAAACTGACCTTTCAAATTCCTGGGGCCACTGCTGAGTTTTCCAAGTTTGCTGGCATATTGAGTGCAGCACTTTTACAGCATCATCTTTCAGGATTTGAAATAGTTCAACTGGAATTCCATCACCTCCACTAGCTTTGTTCATAGTGATGCTTCCAAAGGCCCAGTTGATTTTGCATTTCAGGACATCTGGCTCTAGACGAGTGATCACACTATTGTGATTTTTTGGATTGTAAAAAATCTTTTTTGTATAGTTTTTCTGTGTATTCTTGCCATCTCTTCTTAATATCTTCTGTTTCTGTTAGGTCCATACCATTTCTGTCCTTTATCATGCCCATCTTTGCATGAAATATTCCCGTGGTATCTCTAATTTTCTTGAAGAGATCTCTGGTCTTTCCCATTCTGTTGTTTTCCTCTATTTCTTTGCATTGATCACTGAGGAAGGCTTTTCTTATCTCTCCTTGCTATTCTTTGAAACTCTTCATTCAAATGGGTATATCTTTCCTTTTCTCCTTTGCCTTTCGCTTCTCTTCTTTTCTCAGCTATTTGTAAGGCCTCGTCAGACACCCATTTTGCCTTTTTGCATTTCTTTTTCTTGGGGATGATCTTGATCAATGCCTCCTGTCAAATGTCAGGAACCTCAATCCATAGTTTTTCGGGCACTCTGTCTTTCAGATCTAAACCCTTGAATCTGTTTCTCACTTCCACTGTATAATCATAAGGGATTTGATTTAGGTCATACCTGAATGGTCTAATGGTTTTCCCTACTTTCTTCAATTTAATTCTGAATTTGGCAGTAAGGAATTCATCATCTGAGTCACAGTCAGCTCCTGGTCTTGTTTTTGCTGACTGTGTAGAAATTCTCCATCTTTGACTGCAAAGAATTTAATCAATCTGATTTTGGTATCCTTCTGGTGATGTCCATGGGTAGAGTCTTCTCTTGTTTTGTTGGAAGAGGGTTTTGTTATGACCAGTGTGTTCTCTTGCTAACACTCTTTGTTAGCCTTTGATGTGCTTCATTTTGTACTCCAAGGCCAAATTTGAGTGTTACTCCAGGTATCTCTTGACTTCCTACTTTTGCATTCCAGTCCCCTATGATGTAAAGGACATCTTTTTTTGGTGTTAGTTCTAGAAGGTCTTGTAGGTCTTCACAGAACAGTTAAACTTCAGCTTCTTAACCATTACTGGTCGGGGCATAGACTTGGACATTACTGAATCCATTTTCATTTTTCATAATCTCATGATAAACCTTATAATTAATTTATAATATAAAATATGAACAAAAATGAATCTGATAGATGGTACTTAGCACAGGTCCCTTTCTCTTGAAATCTAATAATATTCTTTAGTTTAAACATCTTAGACCAGTATACAATAACATCATGCCAAAATCTGGAAGAACATTAAAGTTCCCACTTATATTGTTTTAACATAAGCTGAACTATCTGTACACAGTGAGATTAAATTTACTGTCCTTTGAAGAATATTTATCTATGTATCTATCATCTATTTCTACAGTAGTGCACTTAATATTTTAAAGTATTTACTCCAACTGGTATACTGACTTCATATTTAGTACTTAAGGAAGTGTTTGTAACTGTTACAACTATGACATTTTGATAATATGAGGCTAATTTTTAGTTTGTAAATCAAACAATAACAAAATTATCCCAAAGTTCTGGGGGCTTATACTATTGAGATCTGATTCATTTTCTGATGGAAGAGATTGGTAGGGAGGTAGGTTTAATCTGATGGGACTACTAAATAAAAATGAAGAATATTTACAAGGAATTTCCCTGGTGGCTCAGATGGTAAAGTGTCTGCCTACAATGTGGGAGACCTGGGTTCGATCCCTGGGTTGGGAAGATCTCCTGGAGAAGGAAATGGCAACCCACTCCAGTACTCTTGCCTGGAAAATCCTATGGACAGAGGAGCCTGGTCGGCTACCGTCCATGGGGTCACAGAGTCGGACACGACTGAGTGACTTCACTCGCTTCAGACACGACTGAGTGACTTCACTCACTCACTCTCTGAGAAGGAAGACAGTCATTTGGCTGAATTGTTTTAATATTAAGAGCCAGAACTCATCGAGATAATGGTTATCTTTCTACTTAATAGATAGTTTTTATTCCTTCCTACTGAGCAGCACAGAGGAACAGAATATGAGGATTAGAAAAAGAGACCTCTGGGTAAATAATCCACCCAAATCCATCTGGATTGGGCAAACTAAGTAATAATACATATTTTCAAGCATACAATAATTATTTCCCTAAGAACAAGCTGTATTGGACTTATCTGCCTCTAACCATCAGCATATGAGTGATTAAATTGTGGTACTGGAAAAGCTCCCCTCCCTTACTCTTGTTAACTAACATCCTCAGAAACAGAAATTTTCCCATGATTTTTCACAGTCCAGGATATTTCATGTCAGGATAAAACCGGAGTTCCAACTTCATTTTGCTGTGATTATTTTGGGATTGTTTACTTTTGTATATTTGTTTCAATATAAGATTGCTATCTTTCTTTATTGGGAAAAGACCTTTTTAGTTTGTTTGGTTTTGTTTTGTGGAGAAGACATTTTTTATTAAAGCAATCTGACCTCCCATGTTTCTCATTACACTGGTCTTTAGCTTTTTAATAGAGCCGGTTGCTTCTTAAGCCTCTAGGTATATACTGCTCATTGGTTTTATATGCTACTGCTTGATGGGAGCAAAGATATTTCAAGCTTTGGAGACAGACATTCAGGAAGAGTTGAAACTTTCCTTTTTGGATGCTGAAACAAATTTAATGGAGACCTATGTCAACATAACTTCAGAAGAACTTGAGATCTTTTTGCAGGTAAGAGATAAATGGAGTCATAAATTCACCAATTGTGTTTAAGGGAGATGTAGATAGAAGATTTTAAAGAAAGCCTTCCTCTGTGTTTTATTTAAATAGCACTAGTTTTCTGTCATCTGGAGATGGAAAAACAAGACAAGCATTTTTAGTAATAAGAGATATAAAGAAAATAGAACAGTATAAGAATGTAAAGGGGTAAGACCAATACAGATAAGAGGAAAAATTACAGAGCAGATATTACAAGGCTGTAGGAACTATACTGACTATGCCAAAACCTTTGACTGTGTGGATCAAAATAAACTGTGGAAAATTCTGAAAGAGATGGGAATACCAGACCACCTGACCTGCCTCTTGAGAAACCTGTATGCAGGTCATGAAGCAACAGTTAGAACTGGACATGGAACAACAGACTGGTTCCAAATAGGAAGAGGAGTACGTCAGGCTGTATATTGTCACCCTACTTATTCAACTTCTATGCAGAGTACATCGTGAGAAACGCTGGGCTGGAAGAAGCACAAGCTGGAATCAAGACTGATGGGAGAAATCTCAATAACTTCAGATATGCAGATGACACCACCCTTATGGCAGGAAATGAAGAACTAAAAAGCCTCTTGATCAAAGTAAAAGAGGAGAGTGAAAAAGTTGGCTTAGCTCAACATTCACAAAATGAAGATCATGGCATCCAGTCCCATCACTTCATGGCAAATAGATGTAGAAACAGTGGAAACAGTGACCGACTTTATTTTTCTGGGCTCCAAATTCACTGCAGATGGTGATTGCAGCCATGAAATTAAAGGATGCTTCCTCCTTGGAAGGAAAGTTATGACCAACCTAGACAGCGTATTAAAAAGCAGAGACATTACTTTGCCAATAAAAGTCCGTCTAGTCAGGGCTATTGTTTTTCCAGTGGTCGTGTATGGATGTGAGAGTTGGACTATAAACAAAGTTGAGCGCCGAAGAATTGATGCTTGTGAACTGTGGTGTTGGAGAAGACTCTTGAGAGTCCCTTGGACTTCAAGGAGATCCAGCCAGTCCATCCTAAAGGAGATCAGTCCTGGGTGATCATTGGAAGAACTGATGCTGAAGATGAAACTCCAATACTTTGGTCACCTGATGCGAAGAGCTGACTCATTTGCAAAGACCCTGATGCTGGGAAAGATTGAGGGCAGGAGGAGAAGGTGACGACAGAGGATGAGATGCTTGGATGGCATCACGGACTCAATGGACATGGGTTTGGGTGGACTCTGGGAGTTGGTGATGGACAGAGAGGCTTGGCGTGCTGCAGTTCATGGGGTCGCAAAGAGTCGGACATGACTGAACAACTGAACTGACTGATATAGGGACTATATAAGATATGCTGAAATGCTGAAGATCAGGAGAGAAAAACTCTTGTTGGACTAACTCTACCACTGATAACAATGATAAAACAAAGCACAAATTACAGAGAGAACAGAAAACAGTGGTGTAAGCAAAGGAGGCAGAACCCAAAAAGACGTGGCCATTCAAAGAAAGCACATGAGGGACTTCCCTGGTGGTCCAATGGTTGAGACTTCATCTTCCAATACAGAAGGTATGGGTTCCGTCCCTGGTTGGGGAGCTAAGCTGCTACATGCCTCGTGGCTGACAAACCAGAACATGAACAACAGAAACAATACTGTAACAAATTCAATAGAGATTTTTAAGTGGTCCACATTAAAAAAATCCTTTAAAAAATAAAATAAAGCACATGAGCTGAGTTCCACAGTTACTTGTCCTTTCCTCTGTGGGCACTCCCCTATTAACCCAGCATGGTGAGGGGCAACAAGCCCTAGCAGAAAGCTGTAAATTTACAGGGTTGAAGCATCGAGAAGTCAGAGCTCGAGGATGCTTAACAGTAGTTGGAATTTGAGGAGAAAATCACAAAGCAGAGATATCTTCAGAGTGAGAAAGCCCCCAAATTCTAAATCTGCGATGAATTCCTCTCAAACCATTGGTACACTTCTAAATTGTGCATGTTCAGACAAAGACCTCAGCAAAGCAAATGAAAGCAGCATCTGTGATTCTAAAGAACCATGCAGAGACTTTAGCAGGGGTATGATGCTGGAGAGACAGAAATTAGAATTCAAGGCTCAGCAAGTTAGAGGGATTCAGTAAATGCCCAGGCCCATTGAGATACCAGAAACAACACACCTTAGAAGTAACCTTGAAACTAGAGCAAGCCTTAACAAAGTTTGAAAATAACTCTCAGCAGGGCAAGGGTGATCTGCTGGTACTCTATCTGCCTGCAAAATAAAACCCAGAACCATCTATTCGGCAACATAGCAACTCCAGAGTCTCTACAAGTTTTCATGTACAATGGCCAGAATCCAATTAAAAATTAGGAAGTATAATTAAATGTAGAAACAACTGACTGGAAACTAAGTGAAACTACAGTCATTAGAAAGAGACTCATCTATAATTTGATATGAAGTTGTGATCTAAAGACTTTAAAATGTGCAGTTAATAATTTAAGAAAATCAAGGAAAGGATAGAGGATTTCAGGAAATGTCTGGAATTCTTGAAAGAGCATCAAAACAATATTAGAGAGATGGAAAACAGATCGGTGGTTACCAGAGGTTAGGGATAGGAGGCGGTGGTGGTACATGCCACTGAACACAGGGAGCATGAGGAAGACCTTTGTGTTTTGTTGACAGAATAGCTCTAAATGTTGATTGTGGTGGCGACTATATAAGTCATTATGTGCTTTTTAACAATAGCAGCTTTAATGAGATTTTACACAATTCACTTATTTAAAGTTTACAATTCAATGGTTTCTAGTATATTCAGAGTTGTGTAAGCATTGTTTTATGCTATTTTTTTTTTCTGTGCTGTCAGAGTTATGCAGATTTTTTATAGAACACTGAAAGAAACCAACCTTTCCTCCCTCTTCTCCTATCCTCTTTTTCCCTCTCTCCCTCCTCTTTCCTTCCCTCCCTCCTTCCCTTTTTATTTTCTTCTTCCTTTCGCTCCTCCCCAGTCCTGCCGCCTCCTTTCCTCCCTTTCTTCCTTTGATAACTATTATATATGTCTGTCTGCTGCTGCTGCTGCTAAGTCGCTTCAGTAGTGTCCGACTCTGTGCGACCCATAGACGGCATCATCTGTCTAGCTGATGTTTAAAGAATGATGCTGAGTTTGAAGTACCTTCGGGATTTTTGTGTGAAAAGCAGCATTCATCGCCATGCAGATTGCCCTGATTTTTCTTTTGACCTTTTAGTGTGTGTGTGTGTGTGTGTGTGTGTGTATTTTTTTTTCCAGTTTCTTCTCCCTTATAGGTTATTATAAAACATTGAGTATCGTTTCCTGTGCTATATTGCTTCTTTAGCAATCAATATAACTTTTAAATGTCTTTTAGAAATTCTCCACAAATCAGATTTCTCTGTGCTTCTTGCTTTTAAAGGTTATGTTTCATTATTTTGTTTTGTATAATTTTGTTGCTGTTGTTCAGTCGCTAAGTCATGTCCAACTCCTTGCGACCCCATGGACTGCAGCACACCAGTGTATACTTTTAGTGTTATTTTAATGGAATTTTAGGTGAACAGGCAAGAATAAAGAGTCCATTCCAGTACTTTAATTCACAGATAGCCCTAAATGTGGTCTTGATGCCTTTCTTTGTGTGTGTATGTGTGTTAGTCTTTCAGTCGTGTCTGGCTCTTTGTGACCCCATGGCCTCTAGCCCACCAGGCTCCTCTGTCCATGACGATTTTCCAGGCAAAAACACTAGAGTGCATTGCTATTTCCTTCTCCAGGGGATCTTCCCGACACAGGGATTGAACCCAGGTCTCCTGCGTATCAGGAAGATTTTTTTTACCATCTAAGCCCCCAGGGAAGATATATACTGTGTACAAATTATTATGGTGCCTGCCTAAATTTCTGAAATAATCAGAAATTCATACATTCCTTCCTGTAGATTCACTCAAGGACGTGGCCATAATTAAAATTTGACAATCTGTCCTCACCTGACAACCACTTGCCATGGTCGATTGATTCTCCCTCTTGGTAACTATCTTCATATGGCTTCCAAGATCTCACATTCTAATTTTGATTTTCCACCTAATTTTTATTAGTTGTTGCTAGTTGTCTTTGCTGGTTCCTTTGAAGGACTCCTGGGCTCAGTCCTCAGACCTTTCCTGTTTTCTATTTCAACTCATTTCCTTTAAATTCCAGTAACTCATAAATTTATATTTTCAGCTTAGGCCTTTCTCACAAACTCCATATGGTATAACCATTTGCCTATTTGAAATCGCTTGCATATTTGAAATATATATACACACAGATGGCGGAGTAGAAGGATGTATGCTCATTATCTCCTGTGAGCACTCCAAATTTACAACACACCGCTGAACAACCATCAAAAGGAGAATGTTGGATCCCACCAAAAAAAGATACTCCACATCCAAGGACAAAGGAGAAGCCCCATCAAGATGGTAGAAGGGGCGAAATCTCATTTAGAATCAAACCCCATACCCTCCAGAGATGTTCAGAGGGCTCAAACAAAATCTTGTGTGCACCAGGACCCAGAGACCCCACAGAGACTGAGCCAGAACTGCCTTTGAGTGTTTGAGTGTCTCCTGTGGAGGTACAGGTCAGCAGTGGCCTGCCGCAGGGGCTCTGGGCACAGCAGACTTGGGTCACACAGCATGTGGCATAAGCCTTCTTGGAGGAGGTTGCCATAAACCCCACCATAGAGCCACAGAGCAGATGAACCACAAACTGCAGAACAATTATATCAAATAAATTCTTGCACTGTTAAGAAATTCTAGGACCCACAACAGATTTCCCAGCCTGGGGATCTGGCAAAGGGATCCCAGAGAATTTGACTTTGGAGGCCAGTGGGATTTTATTACAGAACATACACAAGATTGCGGAAACAGACTCTTGGAGGACATAAACAAAACCTTGTGTGCACCAGGACCCAGGAGAAAGGAGCAGTGACCCCACAAGAGACTGACCCAGACTTGCCTGTGAGTGTCCAGGAGTCTCTGGCAGAGGTGTGGGTCAGGGAAGGCCTTGGCAGTGCATGCATGGGATCTTTTGAATTAGGTCACCATTATCTTCATTATCTCCACTGTAGTTTGGTCTCAGGTCAAACAACAGGGAGGGAACACAGCCCTGCCCATCAACAGAAAATTGGATTAAAGATTTACAGAGTATGGCCTTGCCCATTAAAACAAGACTCAGTCCCCTCCACCTCCCATCCCCAAGTCAGTCTCTCCCATTGGAAAGCTTCCATAAGCCTCTTATCCTTATTCCTCAGAGGGCAGACAAAATGAAAAGTATAATCACAGAAAACTAATCAAACTGATCACATGGACCACAGCCTTGTTTAACTCAATGAAACTATGAGCCATGCCATGTAGGGCCACCCAAGACGATCAGATCATGGTGGAGAGTTCTGACAAAATCTGCTCCACTGGAGAAAGGAATTGCAAACCATTTCAGCATTCTTGCCTTGAGAACACCATGAATAGTATGAAAAGGCAAAAAAGATAGGGGACTGAAAGATGAATTCCCCAGGTCAGTAGGTGCCCAATATGCTACTGGAGAAGGGTGGAGAAATAACTTCAGAAAGAATGAAGACATGAAGCCAAAGCGAAAACAACGCCGAGTTGTGTATGTGACTGGTGATGAAAGTAAAACTGGATGCTGTAAAGAACAATATTGCATGGGAACCTGGAATGTTAGGGCCATGAATCAAGGTAAATTGAAAATGGTCAAACAGGAGATGGCAAGAGTAAACACTGACATTTTAGGAGTCAGTGAACTAAAATGGACTGGAATGGGTGAATTTAATTCAGATGACCATTATACCTACTACTGTGGGCAAGAATCCCTTAGAAGAAAAGGAGTAGCCATCATAGTCAAAAAAAGAGACTGAAATGCAGTACTTGGATGCAATCTCAAAAATGAAAGAATGATCTCTATTCGGTTCCAAGGCAAGCCATTCAATACGACAGTAATCCAAAACTATGCCCCAAACAGTAATGTTGAAGAAGCTGAAGTTGAAATGTTCTGTGAAGACCTATAAGACCTTCTAGAACTAACATCCAAAAAAGATGTCCTTTTCATCAGAGGGGACTGGAATGCAAAAGTAGGAAGTCAAAAAACACCTGGAGTAACAGGTAATTTGGCCTTGAAGTACAGAATGAAGCAGGGCAAAGGCTAATAGGGTTTTGCCAAGAAAACACACTGATCATAGCAAACACCCTCTTCCAACAACGCAAGAGACGACTCTAGATATGGACATCACCAGATGGTCAATACCGAAATCAGAAGATGATATTCTTTTCAGTTGAAGATGGAGAAGCTCTATACAATCAGCAAAAACAAGACCAGGAGCTGACTGAGACTCAGGTGATGGACTCCTTATTGCCAAATTGCAGAAAGTAGGGAAAACCACTAGACCATTCAAGTATGACCTAAATCAAATCCCTTATGATTATATGGTGGAAGTGACAAATAGATTCAAGGGTTTATATCTGAAACACAGAGTTGTCTGAAGAACTATGAATTGAGGTTCATGACATTGCACAGGAGGCATTGATCAAGACCATCCCCAAGAAAAAGAAATGCAAAAGGCAAAATGGTTGTCTGAGGAGGTGTTACAAATAGCTGAGAAAAGAAGAGAAGCTAAAGGCAAAGGAGAGAAGGAAAGCCATACCCATTTGAATTCAGAGTTCCAAAGAATAGCAAGGAGATAAGAAAAGCCTTCCTCCGTGATCGATGCAAAGAAATAGAGGAAAGCAATAGAATGGGAAGACTAGAGATCTCTTCCAGAGATACCAAGGGAATATTTCATGCAAAGATGGGCACAATAAAGGACAGAATGGTATGTACCTAGCACAGGCAGAGGATATTAAGAAGAGGTAGCAAGAATACAAAGAAGAGCTATACAAAAAAGATCGTCATGACCCAGATAACCACAATGGTATGATCACTCACCTAGAGCCAGACATCCTGGAATGCAAAGTCAAGTAGGCCTTAGGAAGCATCACTATGAACAAAGCTAGTGGAGGTGATGGAATTCCAGTTGAGCTATTTCAAATCCTCAAAGATGATGCTGTGAAAGTGCTGCACTCAACATGCTAGCAAATTTGGAAAACTCAGCACTGGTTTCAGGACTGGAAAAGGTCCGTTTTCATTCCAACCCCAAAGAAAGGCAATGCCATAGAATGTCCAGACTACTTCACAACTGTACTCATCTCACATGCTAACCAAAAAGTGCTCAAAATTCTCCAAGCCAGGCTTCAACAGAAAGTGAACTGTGAACTTCCAGATGTTTAAGTTGGATTTAGAAAAGGCAGAGGAACAAGAGATCAAATTGCCAACATCTGCTGGATCATAGAAAAAGCAAGAGAGTTCCAGAAAAACATCTACTTCTGCTTTATTGACTATGCCAAAGCCTTTGACTGTGTGGATCACAACAAACTGTGCTTAATTCTTCAAGAGATGGGCATACCAGACCACTTGACCTGCCTCTTGAGAAATCTGTATGCAGGTCAGGAAGTAACAGTTAGAACTGGACATGGAACAGACTTGTTCCAAATAGGAAAAGGAGTACAAAGCCTGTATACTGTCACCCTGCTTATTTAACTTATATGCAGAGTACATCATGAGAAACACTGGGCTGGAGGAAGCACAAGCTGGAATCAAGATTGCCGGGAGAAATATCAGTAACCTCAGATACGCAGACGACACCACCTTGATGGCAGAAAGTGAAGAAGAACTAATGAGCCTCTTGATCAAAGTGAAAGAGGAGAGTGAAAAAGTTGGTTTAAAACTCAACATTCAGAAAACTAAGATCATGGCATCTGGTCCCATCACTTCATGGAAAATAGATGGGGAAACTATGGAAATAGCGAGAGACTTTATTTTCTTGGGCTCCCAAATCACTGCAGATGGTGATTGCAGCTATGAAATTAAAAGATGCTTGTTCCTTGGAAGAAAAGCTATGACCAACCTAGACAAGCATATTAAAAAGCAGAGACATTATTTTGCCAACCAAGGTCTATCTAGTCAATGCTGTGGTTTTTCCAGTAGTCACGTATGGATGTGATAGTTGGATTATAAGGAAAGCTGAGCTCCGAAGAATTGATGCTGTTGAACTGTGGTGTTGGAGAAGACCCTTGGGTCCCTTGGACTGCAAGGAGATCCAACCAGTCCATTCTAAAGGAAATCAGTCCTGAATATTCATTCATTGGAAGGACTGATGCTGAAGCTGAAACTCCAATACTTTGGCCACCTGATGAGAAGAACTGACTCATTCGAAAAGACCCTGGTGCTGGAAAAGATTGAAGGCAGGAGGAGAGAGGACAACAGAGGATGAAAGGGTTGGATGGCATCACCGACTCAATGGACATGAGTTTGAGCAAGCTCTGGGAATTGGTGATTGACAGGGAAGCCTGGCCTGCTGCAGTCCATGGGGTTGCAAAGAGTTGGACACCACTGAGCCACTGAACTGAACTAATTTGAAATCTCCACTTGAACGTATAGCAAATTACTTAGATTCATTGTTTCCAAAAATGATCACCGTCTTTTTCCTTTCAAAAGAAAAATCTGCCACCCACCCCTCAACTATCATGTGAGAGCTCTCAGAGTCATCTTTGTCTATGCTCTTTCTAGACTCAGCTTTAGTTTCTCAGAAAATCCTGCTGGCTGGGGCTTCAGAAACATGCTTCCCATCACCACTGTTGTTGCTGGTATCACTGAGCCAAAATCTGGTTGGACTTTTCTGGAGCATCCTGAGTTCTGCAGTATTCTCCTAATAGATCTCTTGGCTTCAACTTTGCTCTCTACATCCCCTTTTAAATACAGCAGCCAAAGTAATCCTTTTGGTGTCTTTCTGGTATCTAAGTCACTTTCTCTGCTCATTGTCTTCCAGCGATCCTTTCCATTGCATTCAGATGAAAACTAAACTTCTTTGAGCTTACAGAATCCAGTGCTCCTCCTTTGCTTCCTCCCTTACTTCCTCTTCTATTTTTCTGTCCTCAACCTTTCTCTAGCTTGATGTTTCTAGAATATTCCAGGGTCTTACCTTAAGGCTTTTACCCTTGATCTGGTTATTTTCCCTGCTGGGAATACTTTTTCCTCCAATACTTTTTTGGCTAACTTTTTCACTGCCTTGTTCTATCTTATATTCTTGATGAGATTTTCCCTGACTATACCCCTCCAACACATCCATTCCACTTTGTTCTCCTTATTTCTTATCACTTTTCAACATGTTACGGAATGATTGTGTTTGTCTCCCTCTGCTAGAGTCTAAATTCCACAACAGTAGATTTTTTTTTGTACACTGTTTCAAGGGAAAGGTCAGGTCATACATTTCATCAAATTAATGCTTGTCTTTTTTGTTTGAACTTGTAGATGCTGAGTTTGTCTATAAAACATGGAATAATCCCCATAAAAAATGGAGCTATTTATTTTAGTTGGGATTTTAGGAACTCTTTTTCATTTGTGACATCCACGTTAAGCACAATAGGTGAGTAAGGTGCTTTATTTTTAGTTTAATTTGGTCTTATTTTTTAAATTTAGGAGGTCAGTAATTTAAATTTTTATCATAGCATGGGACTTTGTCTACATGAGTCATAACCCTTCAACCTGCAAATTCAGAGCCTGCTTTTATTTTTAAGATGATGTTTCATCAGTACACGTAGCTTCCCCTTGATTTTCTGTCTTTAAATCATTTGTCCCTTCCATAACAAGTTCTACGTTCCCATTCTCTTTAAAGGGTGGTCTTGGCAATGGCATTTCCATCTAGTCTTCCAATACTACTGGTGAGATAAAAAACAAAGCCAGATCCAGCCAGATTTTCCAGGATTTCTGATAAACTATGATGTCCACAATTTCTCTGGAATTCAGCTATACTGTAGCTAGAGAACTTCGTAGCTTAAAAACAAAATGTTACAAAGTCAACATAGATTTCTGCTGAAATTTAGACAATTCTAAGATAGTTTATTATCAACCAAGAGCCATCAGGATTTACAATAAATAAATAAGCATAGCTTAAGATAGCTGTAGCCAAAGACCCTCAGGAGATTCTTGGAAAATACCACCTTAGACTGCAAAGATCTCGAGCACTGTCATGGAATTTTCCTTCTCATGGAAACAGAGAAGATTAATAAGTGATGACCATTATCCTCAAGTATGGCATACTCAGATCTATTTTCCCTTACTAAAAATAGAATGTGTATTTGCAGTTATGGAGACTAATGCCTGCAAATCTCCAGCAAAATGACATTTGTTTTGAAAGTCTTAGTTGCATATTATATTTCAATAAAAGAATTGAGATCTTGCATTTTAGGGGTCCACATGAGGTTAGAGTGTTGGGACTAGACGTTACCATGACCTCTGGTTTCTGTCCTGAGGGGAAAATCCATACTTCTCATTTTTCTGGTCATTTCCCTAGGAAAAATTCCTGGATGTAAAACGACTGCATAATATGCTTTCTCTTAAAAGCTGTGTGTGCTGCTGGGAGTATCTCTTATAAGAAAACATCAATAACAAAGCATCAAAAGTGCATCAAAAGTAATACTGAGCAGATATTAAGTTTGTCTCTTATCATCCATCAGGTTATGGGTCAATTGCGCCCAGAACTCCTATGGGCCAGATGTTCTGTGTCTTCTATTCTTTACTGGGGATCCCTCTAACTATCATATTCCTGCAATCTGTGAGTAATGCGTTATTACAAACACTTTCAGAATTTGAGAAATATCTTCAGAATATGGAAATGAAAGAGGTAAAGTCTACCAAATGATTTTTTTACATGTGCTTAGGTTCATAACCTTAAGTAGAATAAACACACAACCCATTACATTCTTGTTAAACACTTGCTAAAAGTATATATATATACACACACACACATATATGTAGTTACACGTCTGGTATGTGCTTGCTCTATGTTTTTTTGGAATTCCTAGATCAATAAATGGTATTCAGACCAATATAACTATATAGTGTTTTATTTTTCTTCAGAAAAAAAGGAGTAATATTTCAAAGAACATTGTAGAATAATATAGTATAAATGCAACTTCACAACCATGATCTTATTTAATTCCCTAAAGTGCCTTCTGAAGTAAGTATGGTATAAAACCTAACATCTGGGTTTTCTAGTGGTTTTCTGATATTAGGTTCTGAGCTCTTTTCTGCCCACAATGCATTTGTCAGCACTGCTACGGGCAAGGAATTAATATTATTTTATTTAAATTTATTTAATGTAAATTTATTTATAAGGGCTTTAATTTATTTATTTATGTTATATAAACAAATATGCCTATAATTAAAGGAGGCTGTTTGGAAAACTGTTGGTCAAATTTGTGTTGAGTTGGGGCATATGAAACAAAGAGAGATGACATGGGTGGAGAGTCCATTCCTGATATTCCAGGTGTCCCAGAAAAAGAGATGCTGAGAGGATAAGGACAGGTAAATTGTTTGCTCTTATTGCCTTGAGGAATTCCTGTGACCCAGGCTGCACTTTAGCAGTGATCCCTAACACCTAACTTACCCAATTTAAGGGGACAACTGAGGCAGCATGCTCTTTTCTCTTCCTCTCAGGACTCACATCCACTGGCTTAAGAGTAATAACTAAAAGGTCAGTTTGTTGCCTAAACAGGCCTGGTCAAAGCCAGCTACCCAGGCCTTCTTAGCAAAGAGCAGTGCCAGTAAGAGCAGGCCCTGGCTGGTGTTTCTCCCACTAGGCTCAAGGAGTGGAGTCCAGAGAAAGAAACTCCTGGAAAATCCTTCAACCACCTATCTGAGAGTGGCAGTAATGACTGTTCTTGGACTTAACCCCTTCCTACCAGTAATTCTTTCTTGGAGGTGGATTCTGGGAGAAATGGACAAAGAGGCAAGAGCTTTGAGCATTCCTTAGGGACCAAAAATCTTATGTGGAATAGTTCAACCAGAGAAGTTTCTTTCCCCTTCAAGGAAGAAGATCAGACAGCATCTGGAAAGATTTTGCCTATTTTCTTTTTCCTGGAGCCATGTTATCAATCCTTGTAATTTTATCTGAGATGAAGGATTTGGCCATTTCAGAGATTTGAGATTACTTGAAAATTGTTTTTCAAAACCTACATAGAGCTAAAGTTGGACCTTGTTATATGCTTACAGACATGTCTAAACAAACTCATCAGACAGTTACTCAAATGCACCAAATAATAGATAAAATTATATCAGTGATATAGAATGCTCTGAGTTTATTATCACTGTACAAAGTTAAACAAAAGGAGCTAATAACGTAATTCCACAGAAAATGAAACCTTCAATATCAATCTCCCCCTTTTCTGAAAGCTCTTTAAATGGTTCCAAAATACACATTAAAAGTCAGCTATCTATTTCTTCCACTTTCCTCTAATTCTGCTGTATTCTGCTATGGGTACCTTACACAGGTTAGAGTATCTCCAAAGCTGATGAGTGTCTGTTTCCAAATTTTTAGAGAAACAAGACATGCAAAAATTTTACAACATCAGCTTTATATCCTACCAAATTTAGAAAGTACTACAAATCCCACAATTTATAAAATTAGTGTAATCATTGCAGTAAGCATATAATATGTGCTAAAATTTAAGGAAATATTTACAAGGTGTTCCAGGAACATAATAATAAAAATACACAAAGTTCTTAACACAGGGTCTGTCCAGTATGAGGTACTTTATAAGTAAGTTTAAAACATATTATTTCTAATATTGTTTTACTTGTCTGTCTCTCTCCTCTCCCTCCCAAAACTATAACCTCTGTGTGTACCAACTGTCTAATTTTTACCTGTATCTTGAGTATCTCCCATGGTACTAATAGGAAACACTGAAAAAAGGCTTGTTGAATGAATTGTAATTATACCATAAAAGACATTTAATCAATTAGTATGACGTAGAACTATAAATGGATTATCCAGTTTTTAGATGGGAAAATATTTTCTCTAACAATTTAAGGTATTGGAATGTCTCTTATCAGAATAAGATTGTTTTATTTGCTTAAAAAACTTCATGTCCTGAGCTTCCATTTGGTGACTGTCCATCCTACCCTCTTGCAGAGCCATTTTGCAGTTAGGACCCAGAGCTAGAGGTGAGAGTAAGCAGGTTGCAAAGCAAAAGAATATTTTAGTCTAAGACCTAGGGAGGGCAGGAAGGCAGGGATTGTTTTACATTAAAGTCAGAAAAAGTGCAATGCATGAAGAGAGAAAACAGAAGAAATAAAAGATTAGCAACAGAGACTCATGAGAAAGATGATGATTCAGTTGAAGGAGCTGGGATGTACTGCTGGATGCAAAGGAAACCTGCAAGCCAGAGTACAGTAGAACATGCTGGGTCAGGAAAGGATTTGTAAGAGGAAATGGCAATTGTATCGACTATAGCCCTCTGATTGCTATTAGGTTGATGTTAACATCTTCCTTCCTTCCTCCCTCCCTCTTTTCCCTTCCACCCCTCTCTTCTTCTTTCCTTCTTAATTTGTTCTCCCTCTTTTCTTTAGACACAAACTAGAACTTGTGAGGTCCTCTTTTTCTTGGTAACTGGACTTTCCATTTTCATCCTGCTACCACCATTACTTTTCATGAAAACGGAGGGCTGGACTTACGAGGAAGGATTATATTTTGCGTTCATCTCTTTAAGTACCATTGGCTTTGGTGACTACATAATAGGTAAGTCAATTGATATTAATCTTAGAATTGTATTATCATTCATAGCCACAGAATCAATAAAATTTGAAGTAAATGTATAACCAGAAAGATAGCATATATCTTACAGGAGTTAGAGGCCAAAGATGTTTTAAAATTTTCAACCACTTGACAATCCACAAAAAAGTCCCAAATAATTGCTTTCCATCAAACTTTCTCCTTTGTTTGGGCCACAGAGTACACTAATTATGGGAAAATGGAACAGAAGAATTCTTACAAAGTATGTTACCACTTACACAAGCATTTAAAGCTCATGTGTGATGGAAACAGTAGGTACAAAGGATGAATTTTATGCAACATGCATTTAGTATATTTTCCAGTAGGTAAGTTCATTTTCAAATTGCATACGGAAGAAACAATGACCCTCCCAGATATTAAATAATCATGTACATACCTAAATTTCAACTGTAAAATATCCAAGAAGTCTTTTGTACAAAGGCTTATTCTATATAGCCTTTTCATGTTTGTAACTTCCTTAAAGGAGCAAAGCAAATCTTCAGGCTATATATTTTGGGAAACTTTTTCACTGTTCTTGGCTCACTTCTGCCCCAAATTAGCATCATCATATCAGGCATCATTCTTATTATTAACATATTTTTTAAACTTAGCCCAAAGAACACAGGTATAGCACCCCATTATGCATGTATGTCAGAGAAGGCAATGGCACCCCACTCCAGTAAAATCCTGGAAAATCCCATGGATGGAGGAGCCTGGTGGGCTGCAGTCCATGGGGTCGCACAGAGTCAAGACACGACTGAGTGACTTCACTTTCACTTTTCACTTTCACACATTGGAGAAGGAAATGGCAACCCACTCCAGTGTTCTTGCCTGGAGAATCCCAGGGATGGGGGAGCCTGGTGGGCTGCCGTCTATGGGGTCGCACAGAGTCAGACACCACTGAAGTGACTTAGCAGTAGTGGCAGCAGCAGCAAGCATGTGGGGCTTCCCCTGTGGCTCAGCAGTAAAGAATCTGCCTGCAACACAGGAGTCACAAGAGATGTGGATTCGAACCCTGGGTTGGGAAGATTCCCTGGAGGAGGGCATGGCTACCCACTCCAGTATTCTTGCCTGGAGAATTCCATGGACAGAGGACCCTGGTGGGCTGCAGTTCATAGAGTCACAAAGAATCAGACCTGACTGAGCAACTAACATAAGGAGAGAGATAAATTTAGCAGTCACGGAGTGAAAAATAACTAACAGTTCAGGAAGAATACTTACAAATCTTTCAGCTCTAATGTTTACCTATTTCCGATTAAGTTACCAAAAAGGACATATATAGACATTTGGGGGTTTTGTATTTTAATCATTAGGTCACAGAAGTGAAATAATCTGTAGCAGTCACTTTATTTAGAAAGGAACATAGTATGTGTGGTATATATGGTACTGGATCAGAAATAGAAGCAATTATGCTGAAGAATGCATTGTGCTAGCCCTCCTACAATGCCAGTATTTTGGAAAAATTTGGAACAGTGGGGAGTGGGAGAATTATTTGGCTGAGTGATCTTTTTTGAGGGGTTGGCACGTTTGGATCCAAATCCATCCTGTGAACCCACCCTGCTATTTAAGGAATGAATAATTTTACTTTGTGTCTGCAATTCCCCACCTTCTCTGGCAGGTCTGCCATGCCCATATACAGCCAGCTCAGGTATGGAAGATGCCACATCTCTCTACTCACTTATGAAAAGTTTATTGTTGTCTAGAATTTAGCTAATCAAGGTTTCTTGCAGCCATTGCTTTTCTTTGGGACCACTGAAAATGATTTTCATTTTGTTTGTTCTCTTTTTCACTGTGGAATAGGAAAACTTTTGTATCCTCTCATTACCTAGCTGGGGGGCTTCTCTGGTAGCTCACCAGTAAAGAATTCACCTGCTAATGCAGGAGACATGGATTCAATTCCTGGGTCATGAAGATCCCCTGGAGGAGGAAATGGCAACCCACTCCAGTATTCTTGTCTGGGAAATCACATGGACACCTGGCGGGCTACAGCCCATGGGGTCATAAAAGAGTTGGACATGATTTAACAACTAAACAATAATTACCTAGCTGGAATGGAGATTTCATAGGTGTTTGAGTATAAATTTGAGGGAGTTGGGTAAGGGACTCCAATTAATGGGCCATTAAACTGGAAAACAAAGTCTTTTTAACATTCATCTTGGTCAGTGAAATTATGCTGTCTTTCATAAAGTTAAGTTTGCTAAATGTATGCCACAGGATTACATTTTATTCTCTTCCTCGTCCTAAAATAATCTTAAATGCAGTTAAAATGTGTTCTTTTGCTCAATAGCCATACTTCATCATGTGCTCCTTGGCAGTTTTTATTGAAGGACATATTTTCTTCATTAGCAAAACCCAGAATGCCACCAAAGTTCATATGATTATTTATATGTTGATATAAAATATTAATTTAAAGGATATTGAGAAAAAATAGCACAGAGATTAGGGGCATACTGCCAATGTTTATTGAGGCTCAATATAGTGTGAGATGCTGGGAATGATTGAAGGCAGGAGGAGAAGGGGACGACAGAGGCTGAGATGGTTGGATGGCACCACTGACTCAATGGACATGAGTTTGAGTAAACTCTGGGAGTTGGTGATGGACAGGGAGGCCTGGCATGTTGCTGTCCATGGTGTTGCAAAGAGCCAGACATGACTGATAGTGTGAGATGGTTGTTGGATTATGCATATTCTTTCTTTGTGTTTCTAATTATTTCAAATTGATTTTCACAATAAAAAGTTTCAAAATATCTGGCATATTTGTAGCCATAAAGAATAAACCAATGGCAGAGTAGGTATATATATTTGTGGGTGATACAGTAAACAATTTGAGTTTCTAAAGGTTTTTTTTTATATCTTATGCTTATTTTTAGAAATTTCCTACAGCAAGTAAAAGAAATGATTTGATTAATGTACGTGTATCCCAAACTCTTATGCACATCTGTATCTGTATTCTAATCCATCCTGTAACATGCTCAGAATTCAGCTTAATATATTTCCACACTTTTCAAACCATACATAGAAGTAGAGCATTTTTTTAACCTTCATGTGATAGATATGTTACAAAACATTTATTGTAAATTAAAATGTGTAACTATAATTCCACATTCTGTTGAATATGATATTCATTTCAGAAATTCTACTTTTTAGTTTCCAGTTGGTCTTTAATAATTGGTGGTTAGAATTTAAAAGTTGACTTTTTAGGGGTTTACACTACTGTGATGTAGTTTACAAGGAGAAGATTGGAAGCAAAAGTTGTGCCCGAATAATTTAAATGTGATTTCCTTTTGCCTTTAGGTGTAAATCCTTCTAAGAATTATTCAAATATTTACGTGGCAATAGTAACACTTTGGTGTACCTTTGGTCTTACTTGGATGGCTCTTTTTTTTGATTTGCTTTCAAAAAGTTTGGAAAAAACTAAAATAAAACTTACTTGCAATACGTTATGGCAAAGAGAAAGAAAGTGTTCTGGAAAAAGATCGTATTTCTGGCCTTCTCTGCGAAGATAATCAGAGTATCTCAAACTTTTTTTTTTTTTTAATAGTGGGACAAGGTGATAAAAGAGAATAAACATTTTTTCCCATTAACCTGCCATATGGATCATATTCACAGTGAAGCTTTGTAATTCATATTTTACTTTGAATTGTATTAAATAACTAATTGAAAACACATAATTTTAACTGTTCTCACTGAACCTTTCATTTTCTAAGGCTTTCATTATGCAACATTTGATATATACAAAATGACTTACACAATCACGCAAGTTAAAAAGTATAATAAATTTCCATGAATCCACCATATAACTTGTGAAGTAGAATTAACGACAATACAACTGAAACTACTTGTGTGAACCTCCCCAATACCATCCTCTTGGCTCCTCAGAGGCAATAATTATTTCGACCCATGTTAGTACATAATTACCAAGTTATTTTTTTAAAGTAGTTACTCAATTTAGGCTCACATCAGAAATGCATGTGAGTTTTCATTATTCTGTATTTTCACTTAAACTTGATATTGTCAGATTTAAAATTGTTACCCATATAATGGGTAAAGAATGTGATCTCATTGTAGCTTTAATTTGTTTATTCCTGATTACCATAGAGGCTGAGTACTTTATATTTCTGGCTATTGTTGTTTTTTCCTTTTGTAAATTGCCTCTTCATGAATTTTGCTCACTTTTTTTTTTACTGGATTATTTGTCTTCTATTTAGTAATCTGCAAGAGTTTCTTTATTTTTAGTAAACTCTGAATACTAATCTGTTTTCAGTTATATGTATTTTAGACATCATATCCACTTTGTTCATCTTTCCACTTTTTATGGCATATTTTGATCAACAGAAGTTCTTAATTAAAATGTAGTTTATCTTTTCTAATATTATTTCCCATTTTGTTTAAAGATATTTTCTGATTAATATTTTTAACCAAATTAATTGAGAAGCTAACCCATGTAAATGACTGCCCTGTAAATGACTGTGAGAAATATGATATAGTCACTGTCTTAATGGAAATTAAACATCAGCTAACATAAGGTGCAGGATAATGAAAGCCTGTTGTGTGCCATTCACTGTGGCGAATGTTTTGAATAACTAAAACATATTGAGAATTTATATGCAAATTCTTTGCATTCCTCATTTTATCTAATCCTGACAAAATCTTAAAAGTGGGTAAGTAATAACATTTCACAAATGAAGCAATAATCTATGATAATTTACCCAAGTCACTCAGCAACTAAGATGCTGAACATAGTTCATTTAAGCATTGTAATATCCCAAGTCATTTTTCATATATTATAAGAAAAACATAAAATAATCCAAATCTAGCATTTACATTTTGAAGACTTGTTAAGTACAGACCATTGGTTTATATCTTCTGGTGTTCATGCATTATTTATACAGATAAATGAGTACCATAATTAGGATCAAAATACTTTGAGATCAAAGAAGGAAAAGCCTAGGTTATAACTGAAGAAAACTGGCATCAGCATCCACAAGAAGGTAGCTGTGATATGAGTCTGAATCACCTGAAGACTCTTGTAGGTGAATCAAGCTGGGATTGGTGGGGTAAAGAGATAGGACTTGACAGTGCCCAGACAATGGAGGGCTGAAAAGATACTAGTAGGGCAAGAGATTAGGTTGAGGACACAAGCAGTTTTTGTGTCTACAAAATGGAGCTATATTGTGGGTGGAAGGAGGATACATTTGGGACTTAAGACAGGAAATGGATAATGCTGAATTGAAAGAGATTAGGAGAGGAGAAACTCTGAAAGTTTTGTGATGCTTAGAATCTGTTAAACACAAGGACAAAGTTTCTTGGTGTTTTCTAATGAATGGATGTAGTTATAATGGGGAAGAGGAACTTCATTTACACAGGCTCAAAATGTGTACTCAGGTGTGAAAGTCTTAAAAGATGAGTTACTGCCCAATATTGTGCAAACAATGAGTCACTGTCCAGTATTGTGCCAAGAGAAGAAATCAAGACCTTGAGTTTTTGGTACAACTACTTGAGTGAGGGATCTGGCCAGAAAAGATCAACTACAGTTTTGGGATTTCTCCCCCTTGGGTAGGGAGTAGCTTTGGCATAGTGTTATAAATACTTTAGGTAAAGTCCTTATACACCTGAGAAGATTGGGAGTGGTGGCTGTCTAGTCTATTACACAGATACCAACACAAAGAATCAAGGAAAGTTAAAAAAAAACAGGAAAATATTTCCCAAACAAAATTACAAGATCAATAATCAGAAACAAATGAAATGGGCATATACGACTTATCTGACAGAAAATTCAAGATAGCTATTACAAAGGTGTGTTCTACAAGATCAGGAGAACAAACTGACAAAGTGAAAACTTCAACAGAAATAGAAATATAAACAAGTACCAAACAGAAATAATGGAGCTAAATAAAATAATAGAAATGAAAAAATTCACTGGAGTTCAACAACAGATTCAACAATAAGCAGAATTAAGTATTAAAAAACTTGAAGGCCAGTCACTGGAACGTATCCAGTCAAAGAAGCAAAAAGAAAAAAAATAATGAAAAATAATGTAGAAAGCTTAAGGAGAATATGGGACACCACCAAACAGATGAATAGATACACTATGGGAGTTCTGGAGGCAGAAGAGAGAGAGAAAAAGAGGCAGAAATCTTATTCAAAGAAATAACAGCTGAAGATTTCTTAAACCTGGGAGGGAAATGTACATCCAGATTCATGAAACCCCACAGAATTTGAATATGATGAATCCAAACAAATCTACATCTAGACATTTAATAATCAAACTGTCAAAAGTCAAAGACAAAAAAGTTTCTTTGTTGCTTTTTTGAGGCAGTTATCTAATAAAAACATTACCACTGACATACATCTTAGAGATATGTGGAAGAAATTTGTGAATGTTTTTTGAAAGGATGGGCAAGAGAGATTCAAGAGCAGAACTGTATATAAAGAAGAGTATATTCCAATTTATCCCATTGTTTTGAATTTAGAAAAAGTCATCCTTAATAGATATATAATCATTTTGTGTGTGCAATGAGAATGCCTAAGTGTGTATGTGTTAGTTGCTCAGTTGTGTTCAACTCTTTGTGACCCCATGGACTGCAACCTGCCAGGCTCCTCCATCCATGGGATTCTCCAGGCAAGAACACTGCAGTGAACTGCCATTCCGTTCTCCAGGGGATCTTCCTGACCCAGTGATCAAACCCAGGTCTCCCGCATTGCAGGCAGACTCTTTACTGTCTGAGCCACAAGACCTAGTCTCAAAGAGAGAATTTTGGAAGCAGCAAGAGAAAAGCAATTTGTCACATACAAGGGAGCCTCCATAAGATCATCAGCAGTTTTCTCAGCAGAAACATTACAGAAAGGACTGAGATGATATATTCAAAGTGCTGAAAGAAAAAAAAAAAAGCTGTAAACCAAGAATATTATATATATCTGGCAAAATTGTCCTTCAAAAGTAAATGAGAGATAAAATCTTTCTCAGAACAAAAAAAGCTGAGGGAGTTCGTCCCCCTTCGATCTGCTTTAGCTCAACAGCAAGTTAAAAACATCCTATTTTCAAAAATGAGCCAAGGACTTGAATAAATATTTCCCTGAAGAAGACATGCAAATTACCAAAATTGCACATGAAAACATGCTCAAAATTACTAAATGTAAATTAAAAATCCATACCTGTTAGGATGGTTATTATAAAAAATATAATGTTAGCAAAGATATGGAGAAATTGGAACTTTTTTTATACTCTTGGTACGAAAGTGAAATATTGTAGCCTCTGTGCAAAATAAAAAGTTTCCTCAAGAAACTGAAAAGATAAACATATGATTCAGTAATCCCACCTCTGGAGATTTATCCAAAAGAATTGAAATCAGGATCTCAAAGAGATTTTTTACTCCCAAGTTCACTGCAGCGTTATTCACAGCAGCTAAGATGCAGAAATAACCTAAATGTCAATAATGGATGGATGTATAAAGAAAATGTGATATGTATAATAGAATATTTTTCAGCCTTAAAAAAAATTCTGCCATATGTGACAATATGAACAAACCTTAATGGCATCGTGCTAAGTGAAATAAGTCAGTTACAGAAGGACATATACTGCATGATTCCACTCCTATGAGATATCTAAAGTAGTCAAACACATGGAAGCAGAGAGTAGAATGGTGATTGCCCAAGGCTGGAGGGGGAAATGGTGAGTTGTTATTCAATGGGTATATAAAGATTTAGTTATAGAACATGATTTAATTCTAGACATCTACTGAGCAACATTGAGCCTTTGGTTAACAATATTGCACTTTACACTTAAATTTCTGTTGAGAGTAGATCTCATATTAAATATTTTTACCAGCATGATTCCCTAACTAAATTATGTATATCAGTAGAGGCATTTATTTGGGAACCAGAAACTATAACTTTCTCTCTCTTTAGTCACTAAGTCGTGTCTGACTCTTGCAACCCCATGGACTGCAGCTTGCCAGGCTCCTCTGTCCATGGGATTTTCCAGGTAAGAGTACTGAAGTGGGTTGCCATTTCCTCTTCCAGGGGATAATCCTGACCCAGGGATCAAATCTGGTCTCCTGCACTGCAGGCAGACTTTTTACCAAAGCTACATAAAGCAATAGAGTTACAAATCAAGCAAATTTTACAGAATGAAAAATGGAATAATTAACACAGAGAATAAAGGAAAGAGAGCAAGGTTGAAGAAGACAATACCAATAAATAAAAATCAGTGTATTTCTATACGCTAACAATGAAAAATCTCAAAATGAAATTAAGAAAACAATTTCCTTTACAATTTCAGGAAAGAGAATAAAATAATTAGGACCAAATTTAATCGAGAAAGTTCAAGATTTGCACACTGAAAGCTACAAAACATTAATGAAAAAAAAAGACCTAAATAAGTAGAGAGATTTATATTTATATAGTGAAGACAATGTTGTAAGATTAAAAATAGTCTTAAAATTGATCTACAGATTCAATGAATAAATTTTCTTATGAAAATTTAAACTTTTTTTTGCAGAAATTAACCAGCTAATAGTAAAATTTATGTGGAAATTTAAGGAACTCAGAGTAGTAAAAACAATCTTGAAAAAGTGTTTGAGGACTCACTATACCTGGATTAAAAAATTACAAAGTTACAGCAATGTTACTCACATAGGATAGATACATAGATAAACAGAAGTGAGAATGGAGAAATAAATTGACCACAGATGAATGGGTTTATTTTTTAAAGTTTTGATACACATTTTCTAGAGTAGTTTTAAGTTTACAGAAAAATTGCACAGAGAATAGAGTACAGAGAGTTTCCAGATACCACTTATCTCACTGCACAGGTTTTCCCTATTATTAACATCTTGCGTTAGTGTGGTACAATTGTTAAGATCAATGAACCTGTACTTATACCTTTTACTAATTAACATCTGTGGTTTACTCTAGGGTTCATTCTTTGAATTGTACCATCTTCAGTCATCAATTTTAAGTGATTTGTTATTTTCTATATATTCCAAACATTTTACATGATTATTTTTGCAGTCTAATACCAAAGACAATTTCCAAGTTAGTATAAAATGATTTAGGACATTTAAAGTATAAATTCGAAAGAGGTGGCTTTGAAAGACTATGACTACCATAATGAATAAGTTTGCAAACAAAAATGTGAGCTATTTCCAGTGAATATCTCCTTCACATCCAGGCAGATTCCTTAATTAATATACAAAATCAAATTCTTTTAGTTGGTTTTACAACTTCTTCACCTCTTTCAATAAACAGCCAAAAATTAATGTCTACATGTCTTTCTTTTGACATGAGACCTAGTAAATTATGCTTAGAAATATTAATTCATTTGAAATTGATCATTAACTATAAACATTTCAGAATATTTTATACAATTTATCATAGCTTCTAGCTTGGTTTCCATATTAGGAAGAAATATATAAAGAAATATATATATATTTATAAAGAAAGTATTAATATAGAGATTTATTATAAGGAATTGGCTTACAAGACTCTGGAGCCTGATAAGTCCCATGATCTGCTGTCAGCAAGCTGAAGACCCATAAGAGCCAGTGGCATAGTTTCAGTCTGAGTCAGAAGGTCTAAGAACCTGGAGATATCCCAGTTCAAAAACAGTCAAAGAGAGAGAACAAACTCCTCCCCACCCTGCATTTTATTCTCTTCAGGGCTGCAACAGATTGGATCAGGTCCATTCACATTGGGGAAAGCAGGTTGCTCACTCAAACATTAATCTCATTCAGAAACTCTTTCACAGGTACGCTTAGAATAATGTCCAGCTAGGTAAACACTGATATATAGGTACCCATGTGTCAGCCAAGTTGACACATACAATATTACCCACCACTGTTTCCATCTGAAAATGACCTGTTAAAAGATCAGTTCATTTCTATAAACCCTTAACATTTCAATGAAGTTGCGTAGAAGCCTCTATTAGTCATTTATAGGAATGTATTGATGCACTTTATGAGGTAAATATAGTTATTTTCCTCATTTTACTGACATGGAAATTAAGGGTAAGTAGCTTTCCCAGTCGGAGAAGGCAATGGCACCCCACTCCAGTACTCTTTCCAGTACTCTGGAAAATCCCATGGGCGGAGGAGCCTGGTAGACTGCAGTCCACGGGGTTGCAAAGTCGGACACGACTGAGTGACTTCACTTTCACTTTTCACTTTCATGCATTGGAGAAGGAAATGGCAACCCATTCCAGTGTTCTTGCCTGGAGGATCCCAGGGACAGGGGAGCCTGGTGGGCTGCCATCTATGGGGTCGCACAGAGTCAGACACGACTGAAGCGACTTAGCAGCAGCAGCAGCTTTCCCAGTTGGGCTTCCCTGGTGGCTCAGGTAGTAAAGAATCAGCCTGCAATGCAAACCAGCGTTTGATCCCTGGGTGGGGGAGATCCCCTGGAGAGGGGAATGGCTACCCACTCCAGTATTCTGGCCTGGAGAATTCCATGGACAGAGGAGCCTAGCAGACTACAGTCCAAGGGGTCAGAACAGAGTCAGAGATGATTAAGTGACACACACACACACACACACACACACACACACACACACACTCACACACACCTTTCCCAGTTAGTAAATGATAGGATTGTGGTTCAAATTCTGATCTATTTAACATAAGAGATATCACCCTTAATCAAACCAGCCTAACTGCAGTATGGAAGGCATATTTGAGGGCTGTGTATTAGAGGCCAGAAGAGAATTACAAGACTGTGGCAGTGTAGATGAAGTTCTTAGAATTATTCTAGTGCTTTTATGAATGAAAACCAAAAGACTAGGTGGCATTTATCTATTTATCTGTCTCTGGTGGCAGAGGTTGGAGTGGTATGAATAAAGAATGCAAGGAGTCAAGAATGACTGAGGTCTACTCCAACTACCCATGTGACCACAGCTGAGTCTCGTTAAGTAATACCAAAAACAGATTGCATTTGCACAGGATAGGAGGCAAAAAGGGATTTGAAATGAGTGTCTTTTATTGGTTCATAGAAACTACCCATAGTGCAACTGAGAAGTGGACAGTCTTGGTCGTAACAAATTTTCTTTTCTCTCCCAAGGTGGTAGACAAATCACTGGGTCTTGCCAGGATGCTATCATCAACATACTGAGTTGAGTTTGTAACAGAGGAAACTATGGGAGGGATCAGTGTTAAGAAGTACTTCCCGTGGGACTTCCCTGGTGGTCCAGTGGTTAGGAATCTGCCTGCCAATGTAGGAAACATGGGTTTGAGTCCTGGTCTGGGAAGATTCCACATGCCACAGGGCAGCTAAGCCCCCAAGCCGCAACTACTATAGCATGTGCTCTGGAGCCCTTGCTCTTCAACGAGAGAAACCACTGCAATGAGAAGCCTGTGCGCTGCATTTAGGGAGTAGCCCCCACGAGCAGAAAATAGAGAAAGCCCATGGGCAGCAACAAAGGCCCAGCGTAGCCAAAAATAAATACAAATTTAACAAAAGAAGCGCTTCCCTGTTTTATTATCTCTGACCATATGGCTGGGAACAGGAGAAGAGACATGGTGCCTACTGACATTTGCCAGTCCTATAATTAATTCTGATTGAAAACTTTATTGACTTTCTTTTGAGATATTCATTAATTGTTACTATGTTAATACAACAAAAACCTTTTTTTTTTCTTTCTAAAAAAAGCATATCCTCATTATTGGGAGTATGAAATCATTGAGACACATTGAAGCTGGCTAAGGCCCTTTAGCTAAGTATAAGAACCCCACACTGGCCAAGATGCTCTGGATAAAGTTCATTACTTAACTAACCAGCTTACAAAGGCAAAGCACCTCCTTCTACTTTATTAAATGTTATCTGCAATGATGCCTTTCGCTTTTGAGATATTTCGACTTATCAGTGAAGGCCTTCCAATACCTTAGAGAAAGTACTTGACAAGAAGGCTGAGTTTAGAAGGGCATCCTTAAATAAAAATTTAGATCTTTCTTGGCTAAATGTTCCAGTACATTTTAAATTCAGCTATAGAGCTATGCATCTAGGGCATTTTTTAAAGGGCTTTAGAGACATGGGCCCCTTCTATTTTTGGAGGCTCTTAATTTATTAAAGAAATTAAAAATGCCAAAACAGTTATAATACTTGAAGAATAATGTGTCTACAGTTAATAACTTAATACTTTTAATACAGAAATATAGTGCAACATAATTATGCTATTTAAAAGATAATTAAATTTCCCAAAGTTATATATTCATAATTCATGATGGAGTCGGACTCTTATTTATGGGACACAGCATTAAAATGAAGGATGAAAGTCACTGTCTTTCTATGTGTTCAGTGTACCCCATTTGGACACCAATATTTGAGGCCCTTCACAAATGTGGATCTCAAATAAATGGTCCAAGATCCTCATTTGGACAGAGCTGGGCCAACTTACTTGACCCAAGAAAATACTTCACAAATAGACCTCAGACTAAGTTGGCAAATGATGATACTATTTGTGAGACATTCCTGTCCCCTCTCATCAATTATCCTTCTGAGAAACATTTTTAGTAGCATATTTTCAGTGTTTATCAAACCAGTTCAGTCAGTTCAGTCACTCAGTCATGTCTGACTCTTTGCAACCCCATGGACTGCAGCACGCCAGGCTTCCCTGTCCATTACCAACTCCTGGAACTTGCTCAGACTCACGCCCATTGAGTTGGTGATGCCATCCAACCATCTCATCCTCTGTTGCCCCCTTCTCCTCCTGCCTTCAATCTTTCCCAGCATCAGGATCTTTTCCAATAAGTTAGTTCTATGCATCAGATGGCCAAAGTATTGGAGTTTCAGCTTCAGCATCAGTCCTTCCAATGAATATTCAGAACTGATTTCCTGGTTGGATCTCTTTGCAGTCCAAGGGACTCTCAAGAGTCTTCTCAAACACCACAGTTCAAAAGCATCAATTCTTTGGCACTAAGCTTTCTTTATATAGTCCAATTCTCGCATCCATACATGACTACTGGAAAAACCATAACTTTGACTTAGATGGACATTTGTCAGCAAAGTAATGTCTCTGCTTTTTAATATGCTATCTGGGTTGGTCATAACTTTTCTTCCAAGGAACAAGCGTCTTATAATTTCATGACTGTACTCACCATCTGCAGTGATTGTGGAGCTCCCAAAATAAAGTCTGTCACTGCTTCCATTGTTTCTCCATCTACTTGCCATGAAGTAATGGGACCAGATGCCATGATCTTAGCTTTCTGAATGTTGAGTTAAGCCAACTTTTTCACTCTCCTCTTTCACTTTCATCAAGAGGCTTTTTAGTTCTTCTTCATTTTCTGCCACAAGGGTGGTGTCATCTGCTTATCTGAGGTTACTGATATTTCCCCAGGCAATCTTGATTCCAGATTGTACTTCATCCAGCCCAGCGTTTCTCATGCTGTACTCTGCATATAAGTTAAATAAGCAGGGTGACAATATACAGCCTTGATGTATTCTTTTCCCAATTTGGAACCAGTCTGTTGTTCCATGTCCAGTTCTAACTGTCGCTTCTTGACTGCATACAAATCTCTCGGGAGGCAGGTCAGGTGGTCTGGTATTCCCATCTCTTTCAGAATTTTCCACAATTTATTGTGATCCACACAGTCAAAGGCTTTGGCATAGTCAATAAAGCAGAAATAGACGTGCTTCTGGAACTCTCTTGGTTTTTCAATGATCCAATGGCTGTTGGCAATTTGATCTCTGGTTCCTCTACATTTTCTAAATCCAGCTTGAACATCTGGAAGTTTGTGGTTCACATACTGTTGAAGCTTGGCCTGGAGAATTTAGAGCATTACTTTGCTAGTGTGTGAGATGAGTGCAATTGTAGAAAAAAACATTCTTTGGCATTGCCTTTCTTTGGACTTGGAATGAAAATTGACCTTTTCCAGTCCAGTGGCCACTGCTGAGTTTTCCAAATTTGCTGGCATATTGAGTGCAGCACTTCCACAGCATCATCTTTCAGGATTTGAAATAGCTCCACTGGAATTCCATCACCTCCACTAGCTTTGTTTGTAGTAAGGCCCACTTGACTTCACATTCCAGGATGTCTGGCTCTAGGTGAGTGATCACACCATCATGGTTATCCAGGTCATTGAGATCTTTTTTGTATAGGAAGTCAAGAGATACTTGCAGTAAACTTTTATATATTCTTGCCACCTCTTCTTAACATCTTCTGCCTCTCTTAGGTCCATAACATTTCTATCCTTTATTGTGCCCACCTTTGCATGAAATGTTCCCTTGTATCCCTAATTTTCTTAAAGAGATTGAAAAAACTAGAAGTCTTTTCCATTCTATTGCTTTCCTCTATTTCTTTGTATTGATCACTGAGGAAGTCTTTCTTATCCCTCCTTGCTGTTCTTTGGAACTCTGCATTCAAATGGGTATATCTTTCCTTTTCTCCTTTGCCTTTCACTTCTCTTCTTTTCTCAGCTATTTGTAACACCTCCTCCGACAACCATTTTGCCTTTTTCATTTCTTTTTCTTGGGGGTGGTCTTGATCATTGCCTCCTATACAACGTCTCGAGCCTCCATCCATAGTTTTTCAGGGACTCTGTCTATCAGATATAATCCCCTGAATCTATTTGTCACTTCTACTGTATTCTCTGGTGGCTCAGATGGTAAAGCATCTGCCTACAGTGTGGGAGATCCAGGTTTGATCCCTGGGTTGGGAAGATGCCCTAAAGAAGGAAATGGCAACCCAGTCTAGTACTCTTGCCTGGAAAATTCCATGGACTGAGAGGCTCCTGAGAGCCTGGTAGGCTACAGTCCATGGGGTTGCAAAGAGTCGAACACAACTGAGCAACTTCACTTTCACTTCCACTGTATAATCATAAGGAATTTGATTTAGGTCATACCTGAATGGTCTAATGGTTTTCCCTACTTTCTTCAATTTAAGTCTGAATTTGGCAGTAAGGAGTTCATCATCTGAGCCACGGTCAGCTCCTGGTCTTGCTTTTGCTGACTGTATAGAGCTTCTCCATCTTTGACTGCAAAGAATGTAGTCAATCTGATTTCAGTATTGACCATCTCGTGATGTCCATGTATAGAGTCTTCTCTTGTTTTGTTGGAAGAGGGTGTTTTCTATGACCAGTGTGTTCTCTTGGCAAAACTCTGTTAACCTTTGACTTGCTTCATTTTGTATTCCAAGGCCAAATTTGCCTGTTACTCAAGGTAGCTCTTGACTTCCTATTTTTGCATTCCAGTCCCCTATCATGAAAATGACATCTTTTTTGGGGTGTAAGTTCTAGAAGGTCTTGTAGGTCTTCACAAAACAGTTCAACTTCAGCTTCTTCAGCTTTACTGTTTGGGGCATAGACTTGGATTACTGTGATATTGAATGGCTTGCCTTGGAAACAAGCAGAGATAATTCTGTAATTTTTGAGATTGCACCCAAGTACTGCATTTTCAACTCTTGTTGACTATGAGGGCTACTCCATTTCTTCTAAGGGATTCTTGCCCACAGGAGTAGATATAATGGTCATCAGAGTTAAATTTACCCATTCCAGTCCATTTTAGTTCACTGATTCCTAAAATGTTCATTCTTGCTATTTGACCACTTCCAATTTACCTTGATTCATGGACCTAACTGGAGAAGGCAGTGGCACCCCACTCCAGTACTCTTGCCTGGAAAATCCCATGGATGGAGGAGCCTGGTGGGCTGCAGTCCATGCTAAGGGTCGGACATGACTGAGCGACTTCCCTTTCACTTTTCACTTTCATGCATTGGGGAAGGAAATGGCAACCCACTCCAGTGTTCTTACCTGGAGAATCCCAGAGATGGGGGAGCCTGGTGGGCTGCTGTCTATAGGGTCGCACAGAGTCGGACACGACTGAAGTGACTTAGCAGTAGCATGGACCTAACATTCCAGGTTCCCATGCAATATTGCATTTTACAGCATTGGACTTTACTTCCATCACCAGTCACATCCACAACTGGGCATTGTTTCTGCTTTGGCTCCATGTCTTCATTCTTTCTGGAGTTATTTCTCCACTCTTCTCCAGTAGTATATGGCCACCTACTGACCTGGGGAGTTCATCTTTCAGTTCATATCTTTTTGCCTTTTCATACTGGTCATGGTGTTCTCAAGGCAAGAATGCTGAAGTGGTTTGCCATTCCTTTCTCCAGTGGAACAGATTTTGTCAGAATTCTCCACCATGACCCATTCTTCTTGGATGGCCCTACATGGCATGGCTCATAGTTTCGAGTTAGACAAGGCTGTGGTCCATGTGATCAGTTTGATTAGTTTTCTGTGACCATGATTTTCATTCTTTTTGCCCTCTGAGGGATAAGGACAGAAGCTTATGGAAGCTTCCTGATGGGGAAGACTGACTTTGGGGATACTGGGTCTTTTTCTGATGGGTGGGCCCATGCTGGGTAAATCTTTAATCCAATTTTGTCGATGGGTGGGGCTGTGTTCTCTCCCTGTTGTTTGACCTGAAACAAAACTATGGTGGAGGTAATGAAGAAAATGGCAACCTCCTTCAAAAGGTCCCATGCACACACTGCCATACTCAGTACCCCCGACCCTGCAGCAGGTCATCACCGACCCATGCTTCCACCAGGGACTCCTGTACACTCACAGGGAAGTCTGAGTCAGTTTCTTATGGGGTCACTGTTCCTTTCTCCTGTGTCCTGGTGTGCATAGGGTTTTGTTTGTGTCCTCCAAGGGTCTGTTTCCCCAGGACTATTAAGTTCTGGAGACTCGATGGTGGGGTTAATGGCGACCTCTTCCAAGAGGGCTTATGCAGCAACCAGGTCTGCTGCATCCAGAGCCCCTGCCCCTGCGCAGGCCACTGCTGACCCACACCTCTGCAGGAAACACTCAAAGGCAGGTCTGGCTCAGTCTCTGTGGGGTCTCCTGGTGCACACAAGGTTTTGTTTGAGCCCTTTGAGCATCTCTGGCAGGTATGGGGTTTGATTCTAAATGCAATTGTGCCCCTCCTACCATCTTGCTGGGGCTTCTCCTTTGCCCTTGGACATGGGGTATCTTTTTTTGATGGGATCCAACATTCTCCTTTGATGGTTGTTCAGCAGCAAGTTGTAAATCTGGAGTTCTCACAGGAGATGAGCGCATGTCCTTCTACTCTGCCATCTTGTAGGCTTATCAAACCAGTCAATCCTAAAGGAAATCAGTCCTGAATATTCATTGGAAGGACTGATGATGAAGCTGAAACTCCAATACTTTGGCCACCTGATGCGAAGAACTGACTCATTGGAAAAGACCCTGACACTGGGAAAGATTGAAGGCAGGAGGAGAAAGGGGCAACAGAGGATGAGATGGTTGGATGGCATCACCAGCTCAATGGGCGTGAGTGTGAGCCAGCTCCGGGAGTTGGTGATGGACAGGAAGCCTGGCGTGCTGCCGTCCATGGAGTGGCAAAGAGTCGGACACGACTGAGTGGTTGAACTGAACTTTCAGTGTTTGTAACTAAGGAAGTTGTATAATTCAGCTCTTTGTGGGAATGACCCAGAGAACTTTATTTTTCACAAGAATTTCTTTTGATTCATAACAGAATCCCAGCTGCAGAACCTCTGCAACAGGGTTACCTGGGTTCTGGAGTCACACAGTTGTGGGGTCAAGTTCAGCTCTGCCACGACTCATTAAGTGACCTTGAGAAATTACCAACCTCCTTGAACCTGTATGTCAACTGTAAAATGGGGATAGTAATAGTCCTATTTCACAGTATGGTCTGAAGATGAAATGATGACTTGTTGCAAGTAAAGGACATTCCCTAACATCTAACCGGTACTCAAGAAATGTTAGCCACAGTTACTGTTATTCATTTTCCAAGTAACAGAGCTCCATATAGAATACACCAAAAAACATTCAAAACAAACTTTTTTTCATTAGTTTTTGATATTTTAAATATTTCAGATGTTTTAGTTGTTTAAAAAACTTTAATATTTGTATCCATTATCATTTTGTGTCTGTAAATTGATCTCCAAATTATTTATTTATTTAAACTTACTTTAAAGAGGACTAGAGATACTAAGTCGGAGAAGGCAATGGCACCCCACTCCAGTACTCTTGCCTGGAAAATTCCATGGATGGAAGAGCCTGGAAGGCTGCAGTCCATGGGGTTGCTGAGGGTTGGACACGACTGAGCAACTTCACTTTTTACTTTCATGCATTGGAGAAGGACATGGCAACGCACTCCAGTGTTCTTGCCTGGAGAATCCCAGGGACGGGGGAGCCTGGTGGGCTACCGTCTATGGGGTCACACAGAGTCGCACACGACTGAAGTGACTTAGCAGATAGCAGAGATCCTAAGTGCTCTGATGAAATCTGTAATTTTCGCACCCTCATGTAATACCAAATTTGGTCTCCAGATGTCAGTATGAACTCAACTGATTGAGGCAGTTACTCTCAAAGATGGTTACAGGCTCCTGAACTCTTAGGCATTAAATAGTATTGCAAATATACAATAACCATTTTTCAATTTTAGAAGTAGAATGGACAGATCAGCTTCTTTGAATTCGGAATACACTGTATCATAAAACTAGTAATTAAAAATATGCATCAAGTACATGAATCTGAAGTACTATTATAAGAAAGTTGTACACAGCTCAGACAGTAAAGAATCCACCTGCAATGCAGAAGACCTGGGTTCGACCCCTGGGTTGGGAAGATTCCCTGGAGGAGGAATCCAGTATTCTTGCCTGGAGAATCCCATGGACAGAGGAGCCTGGCAGGCTATAGTCCCGGGGTCGCAAAGAGTTGGACATGACTGAAGCGACTTGGCACAGATGGATATACTAAGGGATGGGCTCTTTGCCCATGGGAAGTGGCAGCTACTACAGCCCTAAAGGAAGCTGAAAAATAAATGTTTGGCCAGCCAGTCACTAAATGGACTTCACACCAGGGTCAGGCTTTAGTAAGTTCTAAGGGAACAGAATGGCTATCTCCTCGAAGGTTATTCAAGTTCAGGCTATGCTTTTAGAAAACCCAGTGGTTACTATAAAGCTAGTCGCACAGTAAATCCTTCCAGTCTGCTACCCACCGAAATGGAGCCCCTGGCACGTGACTGTACAGAAATCATATATGCAATCTAGTCCAGTAGTCCTGATCTGAAAAGTGAGCTTCTCCCAAATGCCAGAGAGAAATGGTTCACAGACTGGAGCAGTTTTTATCAGAGAAGGGGAGAGGCTGGCAGGATACACAGTAACCTCACAGACCCATGTCATAGAAAAGAAGTCTACCCCCAGGGACCTTTGCCCAAAGGGCAAAGCTGATGGCCTTCACCCGAGCCTTAAAAATCAGGACAGGGAAGGTCTTAAATGTTTACACAAGACTTCCAGCAGGCGTATGCCATTCTACACACACATGGGGCTATTTGAAAGAAAAGAGATAAGCGTACTATAGAGAACAAACAGATGAAGCATGGCTTAAGCATGCTGATGCTCTCAGAAGCAGTACAGCTTCCAAACCCTGTTTTTGTAATGGCAGTGATTCATTACAGGGGTCACCGAAAGGGGGATGGGGAAGGAAGAAAGGGAAACAACAGGCTTCCCAGGTGGCGCTGGCGGTCAAGAACCCACTTGCCAGTGCACAAAGGGAAACAGCAAGGTGTACAAAACTGCCAAAAAGTTGGCCCTAGAACTAGGAAACTGGCCACTACTACTCACCTCGAAAGCCAGAGCCATCCAATTATTCCCCAGTCCACACAAAGGAAGGATTAGACAAAGCCCAAAGAGGGGGCTTCTGCAGAGACCGAGGAGGCCAGATGTGGCTAGTTAATGAACATGGGGAATACTGATCTCCCCAAACTGCAGTTTGTCAAGCTATCAGGGAGGTTCATCAGGGAGCTCACCATGGGATGGAAGCCCTGTGCAACTGGTTAGTTGAGGTCATGGTAACTCCTGGCATGAAAAGTACAGTCAGATATTTGAGACATGCCCATCTATACAATGAACAACCCCAACACCAGACCCCCTGTAGGCCCTCAGAGAATTCTCATTCAGACCAGAGGGACATACGCTGGGGAAGCCTGGCGGATTGATTTCACATGCCAAGGATACCAGGCAATTTCAGTTATCTCTCGGTACTAGTAGACACATTTGCATGGACAGAAGCATTCCCTGCGAGAACTGGAGTGGCAGCTGAAGTGGCTAAGGTTTTACTAAGACATATTTCTCAGTCTGGGGTTCCCAGGATCCCTACAAGCAGGAATGGTCCAGCATTGGTGTCTCAAGTGAAAAGGGGATAATGAGTGCCCTGAGCATAAAATGGACATGGTGCTCAGCCTGGAGACCCCAGTCACTGGGGAAAGTAGAGATCTAGTCAGACCTTGAAATGGGCCATCACCAAGCAAAGTCAGGAAACTCTATAAAATTGAATTCAGTTGCTTCCCATTGCCGTGTTTTGCATGCGGTTAGCCCCAAGGGATAAGTGAAGTGCACTTGAATTCCTTACGGTAGACCCATTCCCTAAGCCTGAGAAAAAGGACACTTTAATCCCCTTGAAACGGAACAACTCAAATATGCCCTTCAGTTAGGAGCACCACGAATGCCCTCATGGGATATGGTAACCAGGTATGGCCCACACCCTCTGACCTGGCCACGTATCCATTCCAGCCTCGAGACTGGGTGAACCTGAAAACCTGGAAAACCAGCAGCCCACGAGATCAGCTCTCTCCTAAGAGGATGAACCCTACTTGGTGACCCCAACCACCCGTTCTACCCTGGAATTGCAGGGGTCACTCTGTGGGTACAGCATGCTTGAGTGAAAAGACCCTCGAGCCCCAACCCCCAGAAAGACAACCAGGGGCAACCCCTCCCACCCACCCCCACCGACAACTGGTGTGAACTCTCTGACCTGAAGCTTCTCTTCTGAAAACAACAAAAATGTGACCAGGGCCATAGGGCCGGGGCAGCAATCCTCGACAGCAGGGCACACTGGTGCCTTCAGGCAAAAGATGCCTTCATTTTTAGGAGGAATTTGACAACGTGACCATTATTTTCTTGCTAATACATGGGCCAAGCATCTAAACTTGTCTGGGGTCCTTCGTCTTCAGAAAGTTAACCAATGGTGGTCACTCAGGGATAAAACAGCTGGGGCTGAGGCCTGGTGCCCGTCACACACATCTAAAGGCAGCTGGAGAGTAGCTCTGCTCCTCCACTCGGGGTTCTGATGTTGCCCAAATACAGCAGGAAGTCAGACCTGCGCCCCACAGCTCCCTCAAGAATGAGGAGCAGGACAAGAGGCAGAGGAGGGACTTCTCACCGGCAAAGCCCATTGACAATTCTCAGAAAGTAAAGAGTCTGGAAAATAAAATGAAATCTAACCTTTTTTTCTCTTTTCCTTGGTGCTGCCTCTAGTTTCACTTCCTCATGGGGTCCTGTGTGTGCAGAGGCCTTGTACCCGTCCCTTCAGACCAGAGCTCTTGCTCTGCTCCCGGCCAGAGCTGAAGCTCTGTGCACCACACTGCGAGCTGGAGTCTGGACCGCACAGCTGTGCTCACCTGTGGGAACTCCGCCCCCTTCTCCTGCTGATGAGACCCCTACGAAGCCGCCCCTCCCACCACCAGGGCAAGCACATGCTCTAGGGAAGAAAACTTTTTTTTGCTTCTGAACCGAACTCCCCAAGGAGAAATGCTAGGCTGGCTGGGCATTACTTGTCAGTCATAGATCTATGAATAGATAGGTCTGGGGACACCTACCACCCACCACTGCTCTCCATTCTGAGAAGCTAAATATACAGTGACCAAATCACTTAGGGCAATAGAACTCTGACCCACAACCTCTGCAGCAACCAGCCCAGAGTGGTCAGGCTCTGACCAACGACTAACCACCCTAATGTTCCGCCCTACGTTCAACTCAGGATCAATCAGAGTAAGCCAAACATGTTCTCCCCAAAGCAATCACAGGAGATGCCTTGCTTCTAATTAGGCTGCCTCCGCCTCTCCTGCCTACAGTCTTCAATCAGAGCACACCTGAAATCTTCACCTCTTTTTTTCAGTCTAAAGCTTCTCCACTTCACTTGCCTGCCTTTGAGACTCTGCCAAACACAAGTAATGTTGGATGAGTCCCTCGCTCTAGTAAACTCTAGATAAACCACTCTTGTTTGTTCTGTTGTTGTGTTGTGTTAGTCGCTCAGTCTTTGCGACCCCATGGACTGTAGCCCACAAGGCTCCTCTGTCCATGGAATTCTTCAGGCAAGAATACTGGAGTGGATTGCTGTTCCCTTCACCAGGGGATCTTCCCAATCCAGGGATCGAACCTGGGTCTCCCACATTGCAGACAGATTCTTTACCGTCTGAGCCACTAGGGGAACATCCCTGTTTGTTCTGAGTGGTCTTTATTTATTTCCACAATTCTTATTGGCTAGGCAAGAGATTGATTTTTTGAGTAGAAACAAACAAGCGTGTTTAGGTGCCAGGCATTCTGGCAGCCATTTAAGGAGCTGTCTGGAAAACATAGCAGCCCAGCCCCTGGGGATGCGGTGGAAAGTTGCAGCCCCTCCCGAAGATGCGGGGGAGGGACAGGAGAGGGAAGCTCTGGTGGAAGAGGAGATCCTTTATTCCCTCTCATCTTAGTATCCATGCTACCTGGGCATCCATTCCCTGGCTCACTCCCAGACAAATTTGCTTGTTGTATCATAATTGCATTCTTGTTATGACCAAGTAGGCAGGAGAACAATAGGCCTTTATAAACGTTTCTGAAACCAGAAGACAGAAGTTTGTTGTCCTCTCTCCCTCTATATCTTATCTGTAAAAACCTTCCTAAACAAAAAGGAGAGGGCTGCAGGGCTCCTCTCCGTCCTTTCGCCCCCTGATTCTGGGAATCTGCTTGAGCAATGAGGCCTCCCGTAGGCATGCTGGTCAGATCTGATGCGTGTGCCTCAGTCCACTTGGCTGCTATAACAAAATACCACAGATGGAGGGCGGCGGCTTTATAAACAAAACACCAGAGATTTACTTCTCACAGTTCTGGAGGCTGGAAGGCTGAGCCAGGGTGGCAGCACGGTCAGGTGAGGGCCTTCCTCCTGATTTGTACCCGGCACCTTGTTGCTGTGTCCTCAAGGCCGAAGTATTCCTGACCCTTTTGAACTGATCCCCAACGAGGCTTCTCCTGGCTAGCATTACTCAAGCCAATAGAATAAGACCAGATTTGGTTTCAGAAGTAAAGGAAGGCTTCTTGGATCAAAGAATGGAGAGGTGCCAGATTGCTAAGCTCTAGAAAGGGAAGCCCACTTTCAGAGCACGGGCTCAGCAGCTCAGCTCTACAGCACAGGCCCACCTGGACAGGCTGTGGGCAGGGCTGCTTGATAGGGATCTGGCAGTGGGGAGGGGGAGGGGGCGGAGTTCTCCTGGGGTCTGCGCAGCTGTGCTGCTCAGGCTCCAGCTTGAAGTGCCCAGAGCAGTGCATCTTTGCGCACAGCCCATGGAGCTAAGGTTTTGGTGCAGCTGTTTTGCGCTAGGAACTCTGGTCTGAAGTGCTAGGGGCAAGGCCTCTGCATACAGCACCCTCTAGGGACATGAAACTAGGCTAAGCACAAAAGAAGAGATTAGAGCTTCTCCCCTACATTGCATTTTATTTTCCCCAGGGTTCCCAGGGGGTTCCCAGAATCCCAGAAGGGGCTGAGGTTCTCTTCTATAAGAGCACTAATCCCAAAGTAATCACCTCCTCAAGGCCTCCCTTACTAATACCCTCACCTTTGGAGATTAGGAACTTCAACATGAATTTGGGGGAGGGCACAAATACTCAGACCACAGTATCATGATTACAAAGGTCATGGTTTTTAAGCAAGGCCAACGACCATGGCTGTGATTCTGCACCAAGCCCTAAATAGTACATCAGGCACAACGTGGGCCAAGAAACCCAAATAAAATCCTACTGGACTCCGGAGTGTTTGGGATACCCACTGGTAGCTCAGCTGGTAAAGAATCCACCTGCAATAGGAGACCCTGGTTCAATTCTTGGGTTGGGAAGTTCCCCTGGAGAAGGGATAGGCTACCCACTCCAGTATTCTTGGGCTTCCCTGGTGGCTCAGATGGAAAAGACTCTGCCTCCAATGTGGGAGACCTGGGTTTGATCCCTGGGTTGGGAAGATCTACTGGAGAAGGGCATGGCAACCCACTCCAGTATTCTTGCCTGGAGAATCCCATGGACAGAGGTGCTTTGTGGCTGCATTCCATAGGGTCACAAAGAGTCAGACACGACTGAGCAACTAAGCACAGCACTGCCCCTTTCATCCTCAGCCATTCCTTTGGGGTGGCAGGGGTGGACTGACTCTAATCTAAGTTCTCTTCTGGGCAAAAGCAGCCCAGATCCCAGTAGAGGGGCTTCTGAGACCTATGTGAGAACCAGCCTTGCAGGAAGCACAGGAGGCCTTGAGGAGTTTCTTCAAGCAATTCTGAAATGCAGTTTTCAGTCATTCTGTTTTTGACTCAGAGGACTTGTAGGCTCTGGGCCATAGGACTAAGATGAATAGCTCTAATCTCTAAATATGATTGTATTTCCTTCTTCCCAGGACCTCTGTCCAATGTCTTTTGGGTGGCTTTCTCGTCCTCTTCGGATGATTTCCAAATGTCTTCTATCCTTAAACTTATTCTGGCTCTTCTATCTTTTAAGAATTTTTCTAGGTCCAATGCTCATCTTTACATTGGATTTTTTATTTCTTTGACCCACAAAGTCAGGGATGGATGCCCTGGAAAATATGATCCATAGCCAGAAACTCATTTTCCCAAGAGCTTCTGTGTTCCCTGCAGAGCAAGCTGTCTGTGAACAGCTACAGTCTCACTATGCTTATTTTATTTTAGTTTTGATTCAGAGTCTTAAAGATGACTATCTTTGCCCCTGTGCATCAAGTTGAATAGTGTGTCAGGCAGGTCTTTTTGATTAGCCCCTATAACAATGTACCCTACAATGAGGAACCTAATATTAACTGTATCACCCCAATCACTGCTTTCCATTCAGCTTCATGGACGTCACCCTTCATTATATAAATAGAGAATTTAGTTCTTTTATACCAGTGTCAGGGTCAACTCTAGGGGAGCAAAACTCCCTTTCCCTAAAAGACCACTTTTGTTATCTGTATGAGATCCCTCCCTCCCCAAATTCTCAGGGGGTATCTGTGCAATTAGAGCATTCCATGGAAATCTGTATAAGGCCAACTCCTCTCCTGGGGTGCCAACTGGTAGGGTAGCAGTTTTAAATAATTTATACCTTACCTGGAGGGACCATGTCAGCTACCTAGTGGTAGGTTAATACATTCCATTACAGAGGAAGGAGCAACTTGTTTGCACAGACATAAACACCCTGAATTTTGACTTGCTTTGCTGTCCTTTCTCTGTTACGCCACTGTAAACACTTAGTACTTTATACTCCATAAAAGTGTCACACATCGCCCCTTCTGCCAAAGGAACCAACTTCCCAGTTAAAGAAATAAATCAATGGACTCACTTCTATGGGATGAGCTTATATCTCACATATCCTTGTCAAGAGCAGCTGATCTGTTGAATGTGTGACCACGCATGGACCTGAAGATTCTAGCTGGAAACAAGTATTCTCCAAAGTTGTCCTGTCCATGCAATGTGTGTTCTGAACTCAAAACCTAATGCTCATTAAAAAACAATCCAATTAAAACTGAGCATAAGACTTAGACATTTTTCCAAAGAAGACATAATAGGCACATAAAAAGATGCTCAACGTCATTAAGCATCAGAGAAATGCAAACTAAAACCACAAGGTATCACCTCATGCCTGTCAGAATGTCTATCATAAAAAAAAAACCCACAAATAACAAATATTGGAGAAGAGGAAACCCTTGTAAAATGACAGTAAGAATGTAAATTGGAGCAGCCACTATTGAAAACAGTAGGCCTATCAAAACTGAAAATAGAATTATCCCATGACCCAGCAATTCTCCTGAGCATATATCCCCCAAAAGCCAAAAACACTGATTCAAAAAGATACAGGCACCCCAGCAGCATTGTTTACAGTTGCCAAGTATGGAAGAACTGAAGTGTCCATAACAAGACTAATGGGTAAAGAAGATGTGCTCTTTCTCTCTTATATATATATATTTTTATAAACATATTTATAGTATACATATATTTTACTACCCAGTCATAAAAATGAATGAAATTTTTCCATTTACAATATGTATGAACTTAGAGGGTATGATGCTAAGTGAGGTAAGTCAGACAGACACATATAATGGAGTCTAAATATGACAACAAACTAGTGAATGTATTAATAACAAAAAAGGAATTCACAGATATAGGGTTACCAGTATAGGGAACAAACTAGTGGTTACTAATGGGGACAGGGAAGGTGGAAGGGGCCAGAGATGGCTAAGGGATTAGGAAGTACAAACTATTATGTATAAAATAAGTATGCTACAAGGATATATTGTACAACACAAGGAATATGGCCAATATTTTATAACAGCTATAAATGGAATATAACCTTTACAATTGTGAATTACTATATTGTACTCCTAAAACTTGGGCTTTCCCAGTGGCTCAGCAGTAAAGAATCCACTTGCAGTGCAGGGAACACAGGAGATGTGAGTTTGATCCCTGGGTCAGGAAGATCCCTGGAGAAGGGAATGGCAACCTACGCCAGTATTCTTGCCTGGAGAATCCCAAGGACACAGGTCTACAGTCCATAGGGGTCACAAAGAGTTGGACATGACTGAGGTGACTTAGCACGCATGCACGCATGCACACCTGAAACTTATTCTCAGCCAACTCACACATTTTTCCCTTTTCACTCGGTACCTGCCATCTATGTCTACACTGATATCGATATCTATATTCATATCTATGTCTATATAGAGATGATTCATACTTTGGTTTTTTATAAAAGGTCATAATAAGCAATATTTTATGATGTCAGTCTAAATTTCTTTTATTTTCCATAAAAAGATATCGCTATAATATACAGATCTTACCTTTGAACAAAATAAATCTCTCAAGCCATTCTTTTGGGTTAATGTACCTTTTGTTTGATGGGGCTAAAAGATGCACAAAATATTAAGAAACTCTGGGTTGATAATTAGAAACAATGTATACAAGAGTCAGAACCCAATGAAAATAGCTCTATATACATGCACATTTTGTACATGCCCACTTCTTTTATTAAAATACATGGTAGGAAAAGAAAGGAAACACAACTTTCAGAATAAGCCTCTACTGTACACAAATGCCACCTTGAATCCAAACATGGGATGAGACTGGTATAGGGAAGGATAAATAAATTTGAGATGTGCATTACATTTTAAAATCATTTTTTTAATGACAATACAAAATTAAGATCAATAAATTTCAGTGTGGAAATAGAACTCACACAAGAGATTTATGCAAAAACACCTGATTGTTTTTCTTTTTCTCCTTCCTATTCTGATACTTTTGAAAGGGCTCTGTGGAAATTATCTGCAGTTCAGTTGGAGGAAAGCAGTATACCAAGAGAATTGCTATCCAGAGCGTGACAACTCCTTTTCTTCTTCAACTTCTGTTTCAGATGTGTCTTTACTTAGCCTTGATCCCATTTCTTGAAAACACCTGGCTATCAAGTTAAATAGAAGAGCAATCCAGGCAAGACCATAAAGATTCCAAATTAATAACAAGATTGAATAAGTGATGTCCTGATTGTCTTTTGTAGGATTTGAAACTAAAGACAGGAAGCAAATGACATGCAAAAAATCAGATGATGATTTTTCCCCATAACATTTTCTTTCATTCATTAATACCTAGGAAAATGCCTTCTTTTAGAATCTAATCCTGAGAACAAATTAGAAATTAAAATAAAGCATATCTAAAATTATCACTTCTTTCAAGGACAGAGTATAATTTAAATTACAAATATTGAGATTCTATTCATTTTTAGAACACAGCTGGAGGCTGAGAAATTCTCTTTCCCTTTGAACATTATCCTTTTTAAATACCATAGTAAGTGTAATATTTTATAGTGAGGTAATTTATCATCGCTACAGGTAGGAAACTTTTAAAATGAGAGAAGGAAAAGATAAATATATTACACAAAATAATTTAAAATAGGATTCAGATTTTGTTAACAAAGATACAGTGTGTTTCCTTGTACCAGGTATCTGTATTTCTGAGTTTAAAATTCTACGAATTAATTGCCTTTGTCATTAGAAATCTTGAGAGAACTCTTTTAAGAAGGAAAAGAAAATCACTAATGATTAGAATCACCCTAACATTGTAATACTATAACTTTTACACTCCTTTCAAGTCTTGTCATTTATTTTTCATGATTGCAATCTACTTGTATGAAGAGGTACAGCTGAAAGAGCACAAACATTGCAATCCAAAAGGAGTAAGTGGAGACAACACAATAAACACACTGTGATTTATCACAAGAATGCAATTTAACTGTGCCTATTACAGCATGAAATAACAAAAATATTTAACATTATCAGACATTAAATGATTGGATATTTATCTAATATAAATTAACCAGCAAACATTTTTGAAGCATAGCAATCAGAGAATAAACTGAACAAGTGTAACTGGAGGGCTATACTCACTTTGGGTTTAAGATGACATTTGGTTAACTGTCTCTGATGCAGCTTCTTCCAAAACCGCCTCCCAAAATACATGAGTACATGCACACACACCCACCCAATAAAAGCAAAATATTGAAGATGAGATTCTAGTCTACTGACATAAACTGAGTGTGTATTTTACTATAAAAATCAAAGTATGTATGGAACTTCTGTATTAGCATGTAGAAAAACACAAGAGATGCTCATATCCATACTAATACAGAAAAAAAAAAAACTAGATGCACTACAAAATCATAGTTTTATTACAAAGAGAGAGAGAGAGAGCAGAGGACATGAAAAAGACTCCTAACAACCTACAATTTTCAAAGTGACAAGTTCTTCCTAGGAGAGAGAAAGCCATGTTTATGGCTTACTACCTGTAGAGTGATGATTACCACGGGTGTCCCAAGTGTAAGATAGGTTGTCCACTGAAGTGGGCAGGGGAATTGAGTGACCCTGCCTATAGCACACTGGGCCTTCACTGAGTGAAGGCAGCAGCTGGCAAAGGGGAGAAGCTAGGGACTGATAGAACACCCAGGAACCCAAATAGCCATAACCAGGCTGTAGACTAGTGGGAGATCTCCCATGATTATCTACAGTTTCACTGGTGGTACTCAGCTCCTAAGCCTTGCTGAAGGGTATACCTTCACTTAGTCCTCAAAATATTCCAAGTCAGTGATGGGTTCAATCTAACTAAAGCAGCAACAAAGCCCAGATCTAGAGTCAATAGCTTCACCCTATCCCCACACTGCCAGCCTATACTAGTAACTCGGAAAACTCAAATTATTTTATATCCAGTTGTTTCAAAAATAGCTCAAATGAACAGATTTTTAACCATTTAGAGCCTGCCTGCTTTGCACATCCTATGAAACTGTGCCTAACATCTTGGAGCCATGGATAAGATAAACCCTAGAGCTGTCAAGGACTCCAAGCCTTGCTGCTCTTTGGAGCTCTCTGACCCAGAGACTCCCTATCAGGTTGCTGAGAGATACCCGCTAGACCCCAAAGCCCCTCTGATTCTCCTCTGCCTCCAAAAGTTCTCTAACCCTCCTCTCCTTCTGGTGAGTGTCCCCCATGCTATAACCTCTGTGTGGTCTCATGCTGTGAGGTAATTATCCCACACGCAAACATGTCAAAGTGTGACTCAAATAAAACTCATTCATTCTTCTGCAACCTTATGGTCATATCCTTTTGCTTAATCAGCTCTGAGATCTCCTGAACTCACTACAGGAAATTGATTGTAAGGGATCATAATCGTACTTTTGCAGTGGTGGCATGTAATCAAGTCTAATTTTATTTTTGGTATTTGACTGCTGACAGTTTCCAACCAAGCCTCACCACTCCTTTCCCTCGTTCCATTCCAGAAAACCTACAAGGAAGCTCACACACTCCCTCCCTCAGTGACTGTGGGAAATTCAACCATACAAGTTTTGGTTCAATAATGGGAGCTCTCATATCTTTCCCATAGCCTAAGAGATCCAACCAGTCCATCCTGAAGGAGATCAGCCCTGGGATTTCTTTGGGAGGAATGATGCTGAAGCTGAAACTCCAGTACTTTGGACACCTCATGTGAAGAGTTGACTCATTGGAAAAGACTCTGATGCTGGGAGGGATTGGGGGCGGGAGGAGAAGGGGACGACTGAGGAGGAGATGGCTGGATGGCATCACGGACTCGATGGACGTGAGTCTGAGTGACCTCTGGGAGTTAGTGATGGACAGGGAGGCCTGGCGTGCTGTGATTCATGGGGTCGCAAAGGGTCGGACACGACTGAGCGACTGAACTGACCTGAACTGAACTGAATCACAATGAAAGTCAAAGCCAGTCACTCCTCTGGCTCTCTTAAGAAATTTTCAGGCCTGCTTGAAGGCCACCCTGCTCTACATGTCACACTACACCACTACTACACAGATGCACTCTTGGTATGTGTGTGTCTATGCGTGAGTGAGTGAGAGAGAGAGACCATCTCAACATCCAAGCCAATTTTGGTTGCAATCTATCCTGCCTCTGTAGGTTGGTCACAACATGGACATATTCTGCTTTTGAGTGCTTGCACTGAGACAAACATTAATCAAATCTCATCAAAGTGAATACTTATGATCCATGTATTACACTATGAATAAAGTAAATCTCAGTTTCAAAAGAGCACTTATTTATAAAATCCCATTTATGGTCCTGGAAGTCAAGGATATTTGGACAAACTTTCCTTGCAGGAAACAAATACATTTGATTAAATGCGTTAAAATTATGTTAAAGCCATCAGAAAAAATAAACATTTGGGACACTACTAGACCAAGAGTATCTAAGCCACTTTTTTCCTTAAAGGTATCTTCCTATTCTAAAACACTATGACATTGGTTTTGGTAGCCTTCTGCGGTGTGGTGAAAGTAACATAAAACAATCTCCAGTATGAAACACTCCTCATATTAAGCCGGGATTCCAATAGGCTATAACTTAGGAGAATATTTAACTCAGAAATAGTCTCACCAGACATGCAAAAAATTTTTAGAAAGCATGGCTAGGTGTAAATAAACAGGAAAAAAGTAACTATAATCTTAGCAGCTTCTGATATCATGTTATCTGAATTCTATGCTTTTTAAAAAATTTCATGGACTTCCCTCCAGTGATTAAGATTATACTACCAATGTAGGGGGCATCAGTTCGATCCCTGGTCAGGGGACTAAGATCCTGCATGCCACTTGGTGCAGCCAAAAAAAAATTTTTATTTTTGCTTACTTGACATCATTAGTATACATAATTTTGTATCATTTTATGTGGTTTAATATTATCAAGCTTTCCCTAAGTCATGAGATGCCCTTCGTAAATTGAAATGTCATGCTTTTGAAAATGTCTTCAACGAGCAATGGAAGATTCTTTCTTTAAAAATATTTTCAATTTTAATTATCATTCCTTTTACTAATAACAGAAGGTGATTTTTAAAAGGATGAGTAGTAAGTTTCATAATAAAAGAAGAAATTTTCTACTGTAAAAGTGGAAGCAAATTTCTATGAGAATGCCAAGGAAGTAGTATCTCTACTTTGGGAATCCAGAAAAATGTAACAGAGACTCTTCGGAGTGATATTTAAATATGGTTCTTAGACTTTTAGGTACGTATTTTCAAAATATATTTATTAATATGAAATCATCCATCTAAACATTGAATATTAGTTATTTAATTTTAGTCCTATTTAGATTAAAAATAAATATAATAAGGACACTGCTATTTCTGGGTAGAATGGAGTGGCTTGTGATTGAAGAATCTTCCAGCCAAGAACAACCAGAAAAATCAGATAAATTGAAAGCAAAACAGAGCAAAATCATGTTTAAAGGCACAAGAGAGCTGCTAAAGCAATCAAGAGTGGAAGGACTAAGATTCCAGGCGGGAGAGGCAGACGTGAAGTCTTTAGTTGCTTTCTCCCTTGAGTTTGTTGTTGTGGTTCTTTTCACAGAGTCTGGGCATAAACAAAAGGCTGTGCATCTGGGCTAAGCAGGAGGGCACTCTGAAGAGCAGAGAAAATGACAGAGCTTCTGGTAGTCCTTCTGGGTTGGATTGACACAATTAGAGATCTGAAGGATTTAAAACCTATAGCTTGTTCCGCCCTTCAATAAATTGCCAAATTCTGAAGGCACATGAAGTTGAAGGCTAAAAAAGGAAAGCTGAAAACTTTTTTAAAAGGAGAGTTTCCAATAGATTCAAGCGCAAGAAAACAAACTAAGAGTGCGGTCTTGTGAATATACCAGGCTTTCATCATTTGAAGTTTGTAAAGAACTATAATTTTGGAACAGGAAGAAACCAAAGGGAAGTTAAAGCTTTACCAAATCTGTAGTCTAGTCTCAAATCACACCATTCCCTGACCAGATTACATATACAATTACCCTCTCCACACTCCTATATCTCTATAAGCCTAGCAGAGGAAAGAGTAAAACGTCTCTGGAGGAAGATGACATTCCCTGGAGTATCTATAACTTTTAAAATACAGAACATCCAGCATGTAATCCCAAATTATCAGGCATATCAAGAGACAGAACGACATGACTAAAAATCAATAGGAAGAACTATAAAAGAAACCCACAGATGTTCCCAATATGGAAATAAGTTAATAAGAACTTTAAAATAACTAAGAATATTATGCTTTTCAAAATATGATATGGAAAAATAAGTGAAAATATGAAGGATTTCAGCAGACAATTGGAATCTACCAAAAAGAGGTGATTAAATGGACATATTAGAGCTTAAAATATAATATTTAGTGAAAGTGAAAGCCACTCAGTCGTGTCTGACTCTGTGACCCTATGGACTATACAGTCTATGGAATTCTCCAGGCCAGAATACTGGAGTGGGTAGCCTTTCCCTTCTCCAGGAGATCTTCCCAACCTAAGGATAGAACCCAGGTTTCCCACATTGCATGCAATTCCCTGATAGGGGATTCTATGATAGCCCAGTTGGTAAAAAATCCATATGCAATGCAGGAGACCCCAGTTTGATCCCTGGGTCAGGAAGATCCACTGGAGAAGGGAAAGGCTACCCACTCGAGGATTCTTGGGCTCCCCTTGTGGCTCAACTGGTAAAGAATATTAAAGTTAAAAACTCATTAAATGTGTTTGAAAACACATTACATACAGCAGAAATTAGAATTAGTAAACTAGAAGATGGGTTCATAAGAAATATACTCAGTGAAGTTCAAAAAAAAAGGGATAATACAGAAAGTCATTAGAACATTTGAAACCAAGTAAGGAGGTCTTACATCCATGTAATTGGAGTCCCAGAAGTAGAAGAGAAAATAAGGAATAATTCATATTCGAACAGATAGTAGCTGAGATTTTTTTCAAGACACTTGAAGGATTTCAATTCACTTCAATAATTTCTGTGATTCCCCAAGCAAAATCAATACAAAGCAAACCACACTGATAATAACTAGATAATAGTTAAATTGCTGAAAAAGTTTAAAAACAAGTGGAGCAGGGTTTGGAGGGAGTTCAGGGGGAAGGTTCCTTACCTCAAAAGACCAACAATAAAACTTACAGCTAACTTATCATTAAAAATGATGGAAGCCAGAGACAATGGAATAGCATCTTTAAAGTACTGTAAGAAGACAACTACCAATTTAGAATTCTATACCCTCAATAACATAGGAGTTATTTTATTCTTGATTCACAGGTATTAAAAAAATACCTAGTGTCTATACGATTCTATCCCTCTTCATTTTTCACCTTTATTTTAGGGAGAAATTTAAATTACATTTGGAAAAGTTACCTACAAAGTATAGGATGTTTTATCATTTAAGTCTAGTGTTTAGACTAGACAGAGAAGGCAATGGTGACCCACTCCAGTACTCTTGCCTGGAAAATCCCATGGACAGAGGAGCCTGGTAGGCTGCAGTCCATGGGGTGGCTGAGGGTTGGACACGGCTGAGCGACTTCGCTTTCACTTTTCACTTTCATGCATTGGAGAAGGAAATGGCAACCCACTCCAGTATTCTTGCCTGGAGAACCCAGGGACAGAGGAGCCTAGTGGGCTGCCATCTATGGGGTAGCACAGAGTCAGACACGACTGAAGTGACTTAGCAGCAGCAGACTAAGAAACTAAGTCTAGTGTTTAGAAACACAAAAAGCATATGCCTCTTGTTTTCCACATGTGGTCAAGCAGAGATATTTCATTTAAGAGGAATTGTTCTATATCTTATTCCTATAGTCAGTGATAACTGTGGGGTGAGGAGACAGGGAGGTGAAGGGAGTAGTTTGCATTTAAAAGGGCTTGACCTTTCTCTTCTCTCTCAAAGAAATCTAATATTTCCATTTGATTCTTTATTTTACATCCTGCTTCAATCTGTTGCTCTGATAGCAAATCTTATTTCAGGATTATTAAGACTCACCTACTGTATAGTCTCCAAAACCAATAGCACTTATGGTGTTGAACGAATAATAAATTCCTTCAATATAACTCCAATTCTCTAATGACATGAAAAGAAATGGTGGTAATACAAGAAAAAAAAGAGATCCGGTTGCAGCAAAAAATAAGTTCTTCCAGAGATAAACATTTTTCTAAAATATATTAGAAAAAAAGATACAATGTTAGCAGTTATATCATAAACAAGCAACATTAAAAAAACTACTGTGTGCTCCAGGAGTTCAGTGTTTTATCTATTCCTTCATTTCTCAAAGATCTGGAACCCAATAAAAAGATCATTCTTATGAATAATCCTGTCCCTGGGAGTATGTCCAGGCTCTACTTGCTCTACCTCCTGTCATCAATTGTCCTGCCATCTTGCTTTCTCACTTTCCTATCATCTACATCTAGACCATGATTTAAGATTAATTTCCTTGTGACACTTTCCCTCCAAAGCCTTCTAAGATTACTCTTGCCTAGATACCAGGCTACAGTTCCTTCTCGCTCTGGGCTCTACCCACATAGCCCCAGTTTAGCTCAGATTCCCCATCTGGACACAGCTCCAAGCCTTCTGACCTGCTTGCAAAATAAGGTAAATGAGACAGTTGTGGCCCACAGCATGTTGGATCCTAGTTCCCCCACCAGGGATCAAACCCACAGCCTCTACATTGGAAGGCAGATTCTTAACCACCTGACCATCAGGAAAGTCCCCCATGTACAAGTCTTTGTAGACAGATGCTTTTGTTTGAGTAAATGCCAAACTATTTACTATTTCACTAACTGTGAAATAACAATCATAAATTTGATGTATGTTTAGTTTTTTAGAAAATTGCTAAAAATTGTTTTTCAAGATGATTGTACCATTTAAGAGTCCTACTGACAGTGTATGAGAGTTCCAGCTCCTCCATATTCTTACCAACACTTGGTGTGATCATCTTTTTTATTTTGACTCATTATATTAGACATATATTGGTTTCTCATTGTGGTATTACCTTGCAATCTCCTACTAAGTAAAACTTATTTTAATCTTCTGCATATGTCTTTTAATATTTTAATCTTTTGCATATATCTTTACTGGTAAAGGGTATGCTTAAACCTTTTGCCCATTAAAAATATTGAGTTATCTTGTTTTTGAGTTATAAGTATTCTGGATGCAAGTCTTTTTATAGGATATATAATTAGCATATATTTTCTCCAAGTCTGTAGCTCATCTTTACACTCTTTTAACTGATTCTTTTCAAGAGTAGAACTTTCAAATATTTAAATCTTGGTGAAGTATTAGTTTGGAGAAAGCAATGGCACCCTACTCCAGTACTCTTGGCTGGAAAATTCCATGGAGGGAGGAGCCCGGAAGTCTGCAGTCCATGGGCTTGCTGAGGGTTGGACACGACTAGGCTTTAGGTCAGTGTTTCTCCAGCTTTAGCATTCATCTTAATCTCTTGCAGGGCTTGTTAAAATAGACTGATGGGCCCCCATCTGCAGAGTTCATGATTCAGTACTCAGGGATAGGGGCTGAAAATTTGTATTCCTAATGATTCCCAGGTAACATTGATACTGCTATTCCTTGAACCATACTTTGAGAACTGATGGTCTAGATCAGTTTATCAACTTTGATACTGACATTTTGGACCCAATAATTCTTTGTTGTGAATGCCTGTCTTATGCATTGTAGGATGTTTAGGAGCATTACTGGCCTCTACACACTGGATGCCAGTAGCACTCTCTTCCTGAGGTTTGTACAACCCAATATGCGTCTGCTGCTGCTAAGTCGCTTCAGTCGTGTCCGACTCTGTGCGACCCCATAGATGGCAGCCCACCAGGCTCCCCTGTCCCTGGGATTCTCCAGGCAAGAACACTGGAGTGGGTTGCCACTTCCTTCTCCAATGCATGAAAGTGAAAAGTGAAAGTGAAGTCGCTCAGTCATGTCCGACTCTGCGACCCCATGGACTGCAGCCCACCAAGTCCAGACATTGCCAAATGTCCTTTTTGAAGGCAAAATCACTCCAGTTGAGAAACATTGGTCTAAATCCATTGTTCTCAACCTAGTTGCACATTGAAATCACTTAGGGAGTTTTAAAAACCATTGAAGACCCCATCCTCAAAGATTCAGATCAAATTGGTCTGGAGTGGGGTCTGGGCACCGGGATCCAAGTGATTCTAATATGCAAGTGAGGCTGAAAACCACAGGACTGAACTCTAATTAGAGCAGAAGAACAGATCCTACTGTAACCAGAGACCTCTCTAGGTAATCTTGGGCAAGTCACACAGCCTTTAAGAAATGTTCTCCTAAAAAAAAAGAAATGTTCTCCTGTTCTACAAAATAAATGAGCTGGCCAACTGACTTAGGAGAACAAATACCTATGAGAATTGTTTATACAGAATTCACCACTGCTTAACTTCTAAATTAAATGATTAGAGGCAAAATATTTAAAAGGAAATAGATGGTCCCTTAAACAATGGCTTTTCTCATGTCTGTTTTAGAACACAGATGACTTGCTTTTTCTGCTCATATAATTCAATGTGAATTCAGTAAGTATAAAGTGTTATATGTCTAGTTAACCTAAAGTTGTGAGTCCACATAATTTAAAAAAAAACAAAACCGAACTTTTCTACCAAATGTATGTGTGTGAATGTGCGGAAGGAGAAAGAAAATTTACCTCATTTAATCCCTTATGTTGAAGGTATATTCCAAATTTTTCAAATGGCAGATAAACTAATATAAAAATATATTTAAATAACATGATAGTTAGAGGGATTCCAATTGTAGCAAAGACAACACAGAACATCTGTCCACCGGAAGTTTTAGGAAAAATTGTTCCATAACCTGTTAAGAGGGGAAAAAAATAAATGCAACACCCCTCAATACAGCAACTTGGTACAATTTGACATTTGACATTGGTCTTTGAGAGCAAATCTTTAGTCGTTGGTATTCTAAGAGCCCTAGTGCATACAGTTCTTAACAAAAATAAAAAATAAAAATACGATGAGTCAGCTGATCTTATCCTAAGAAAATGATAAAAAAAATGTGAGTTAAGTAGTTCTTTTACAGAATCACTATTTCAAATTTTGAAAAATTGTAAACAGCATAAACAAACAATTAAAGAGACTGGCCATGCATGATGTGGTATATAATAAAATACTGCAAAATCATTAAGAATTACATTAAAATATATATGACATAGAAAATGCTAATGACATATTGGTCTGACAAAGCAGTCTAAAACTATATACTGACATATATATCAAGAACTTTCTATGACTAAAACTTAAAACAGTTATTGTGTGCAGAGCAGTGAGATGTTAACTGTTTAAAAATAAAAAATTTCAGATTCTCTGCATTCTACTCCTGCAGTTACACAAGTTAAGAGCATGTACTTTGAATTGACTAATTTTAAGAATGCATGCTATAGTTCCTAGAGGAAATCAACCCTAAATATTCATTGGAAGGACTGATGCTGAAGCTGAAGCTCCAATACTTTGGCCACCTGATGTGAAGAGCTGACTCACTGGAAAGGACCCTGATGCTGGGAAAGATTGCGTGCAGGAGGAGCAGGGGATGACAGAGGACGAGATGGTTGGATGGCATCACTGACTTGATGGACATGAGTTTGAGCAAACTCAGGGAGATAGTGAAGTTCAGGAAAGCTTGGCATGCTGCAGTCCATTGGGTTGCAAAGAGTTGGATACAACTGAAGCAACTTAGGACACACAGCACATATGGTTATATAACCATGTGTTGATTTATCAATTTTATATTTTTGATATGAGAGAGAGGAATTTCAGCTCCTATACCCATTTTCTTCTTCATCTTTTCCATCTCTGACATTTATATTGCCCCACTATTCTCCTATATTTGCCTTTGTATTTTAAACAATATTCTTAAACCTGTGTTTAAATGTTTATAAATACTTGATTCCTGATACTATATGATAAGAGTATTATATCCTTCATTATTTTCCTCCTCTGTCCTCCTCATCATCATTCTATATTTTTGTTTCTTTTTCATATCATTTATATGAAAACATTTACACTCTGCTCTGCAACTACAAGACTTCTTATTTTAAGAAATTTTTTTCTTTACTCATTCCTATTTTGCCCAAGAGTTGGTAATGCAGCTTTTTGGGAAAGAGCAGAAGAGAATAAGTCTCCTTTGACTTATTTGGGAGCAGTTTTCTACATTTGAAATACTTTTCATAAGGGGAAATGAAATGAAATCAAGGAGAAGTGAAATGGAGTAAGGGGACAGCTTTTCTTATGCTCCATACTTCCTGGTTTAAAGAAAATAGTCTAAAGCCAAGATTTTAATGGATCCAAAGTGTAGAGAAGAAAAATTGCCCTTTTCAGAGAGCCAAGAATATTGCCAGCTTCTTTTATCTTAGCAGATCTTGTTCTGAATGGGCTAATGCCCCTTAAATAAATCACTTTATTTCACTAAATTTAAGACATCATATAAATGTGTAGACGGTACCTCATGCAAAACATTTATAAAATATTCAGCATTCTAACTGTAAAAAAAAGCACAAACTTACCTATTGTGGATAAGGTGATTATACAAGTTATAAAAGAGTTTGTAAAAGTCCAAAAGAAAACAGTAGTCCTATTTCCTGTGGGAGGTATTCCTGACAATATTAAAGACGTCATCATCTACAAATTAAAACAAAACAAGAGATAAAACAAAATCAAAGTTTGGGATATGTAAATTATATTTCTTCAAGTAGAACACTAAATAAAGTTAGTTCCATTTCAGTCCAGTTCAGTTCAGTTCAGTTGCTCAGTCGTGTCCGACTCTTTGCCATCCCATGAATCACAGCACGCCAGGCCTCCCTGTTCTCCATTTAGCTGGATTAAAACCAAAACCCATCTAATTGGATCAAATTGAAATTCTTCCTTAAGATCAAGTGAAATAGAAATGCTTATGATAATAACTTCTTAGGGAGAACCTTATTTGTTTTAGTGGTGTCAACCCCTCTGGAAGTTGTATATGGGGTAGATATATGACTATCACAATATTTTTAAGGAAATTTGTGACATTGTTGTGTATAGATTTAGCATAGTGACTAATTATTTTCAATTATTTTCAAACAATTAGCAAATATGAGTTGAAGATAGTTGCAGGGAAACTTCTCATTTAGGCAAATGGAAATCATGAGATATATGAGGAAAATGATGTAAGAATACAGTAATTGTATCATATCATGAGAAAATAAGAAAGAAGTTAATGAGAGGGCCTTCAATTTCTGCAAAGTCTAAAATACATAGAATTCTTTTCATGAAAGAACCTCAGCTAAAAACTTCACAATCTACACAGTAATAGTAATAATATGCTCAAGATACTAATGTCTTTATTTTCTGAACATCCCCCCTCCTTGCCCCAAGAAACTTCAAATACAGAGTCAGGAGGAAAAGAATATGGGAATGGAAAGTGGTATAACGGGCAGAATAAATTAAAAGATATTCTTCTATGTTTCTGGATTCTCTACAGAATTCTGGAATTAATCTGACACAAATACATCAAAACCATACATGAAAGCACAGGGATAAGAAAGGAAGAGGAAGGAAGGGAGGAAATGACTATATAGAGTTCCTATAAAATACAGAATTCCCAATTCTAAATAAAACATTTATCAAATTCAGCAGAGTTATAAAATAATATATTATGACTAAAGTAATGCAATGTTTGTAGGAAATATAACAAAAATAATAAAGATATAAACTCATATATTGAGTTTATATCTTTATTTAGTACTTCAATAAGTACTAAAACAGGTAAAATGAAATCATTTTAGGGAAATATTTTATGTTATAAATAGGGAACAAAATGTTTCAATTTTATATAGAAAAACCATAATATATACCAGAAGCTTCAAGTTTAATAGTGAAACATTAGAGGCATTCTAATTAAAGTCAAAAACAAGATAGAAATGCTACTACAATAGTCACAGAAAAATCTTGCAACAGAATGAAAATCCTAAGGACTTCAAATATTGAGTCACTGGACACATAATATAAACTCTGTTTAAAATGTTCATAAACCATATGCAATTAAAAGGATAAAGAAAACTTTTAGAAACAAAAAATAAAACCATTAAAATTAAAAAGTCAGGTAAAGTGGAGTCAAATAAGTAAATGAAAGTTATATCTTCATGAATTAATCAAAATACACCAAAAAGGTTAAAATAGTGGAGAATAGCAAAAGGAATGGTTAAGAGATACAGAAGATATAAATAATAAAAGATCAACCATATTTGCCATTTTAAAGGAATTAATAGCCCAGTATTTCCTAGAATTGATATGAGAAATAAATACAAACATTCAGGAAGCAAACCTCAAGGAAAATAAAGTCACATCTGCCTATGGCTGATTCATGTTGAGGTTTGACAGAAAACAACAAAATTCTGTGGAGCAATTATCCTTCGATAAAAAAAAATAAATGAAAAAAGTCATATCTAGATTGCTGAATTAAAAGAGTAAAATAAATGAGACGAAGAGAAGGCCTTGGATACCGGAGAAAAAGGTAAATTATGTATAAAGGGGAGGCAATTAGATTGATAGAAGACTTCTTAGAGGTAGCGGAAGGAAGCCACAATATAGTGGAATAATGTTTTCCATGTTCTAAAAGGAAATAATTGTCAATCCAATAGTGCATACCCTAACATATCTTTCAAGAAAGAAGATGAACATATTTTTGGAATATGTTCTAAAACCAAGCAAAAAAAGAAGAGTGCTTTCAGAAGCAGACTGTCATGAGATAAATTTATCACAGATATATTTTGCAAGAAAGAAAATTATCTCCAAGAGATAATTTGAGATGACAGAAAGAAATAATAAAGAAATAGATAAAATGTGCACAAATAAAAACAAAGGCCAAACGCACAATAATATAATACTATATAGAGGAGTTTTTAAAATGAGATTGAACAGAAACACTCTTGGATGACATGTTAAATGAGGACAAGGTGGTGTAATTAAAGATAAAATACTTCAAGAGACAGATTGCTGCTTCCATCATGGTGGAGTAACACAGTCCAAAACTATCCTCTCACAGTAACTAGAAACTGGACAAAACATGAGAAAAAATTATTATTAAACATTGGATAAGAGACAATGCAGAACTGTAATTACTGAGAGAAGGAAAACAAATGAGGTGAGTACTGTCATTGCCCAGACTGGCAATTTCTGGCAGTTTCTATAGGATGTGCTCTATAGGACGAAGGACCCCAAAGAGAGCATAGGGATTTTGCTGAGCTGAGGAAACAGAGATTGGAAGTCAATAAAGCTATTCAGTTCAGTTTAGCCACTCAGTCATGTCCGACTCTTTGAGACCCCATGAATTGCAGCACGCCAGGCCTCCCTGTCCATCAACAACTCCTGGAGTTTACCCAAACCCATGTCCATTGAGTTGGTGATGCCATCCAACCATCTCATCCTCTGTCATCCCCTTCTCCTCCTGCCCTCAATCTCTCCCAGCATCAGGGTCTTTTCTCATGAGTCAGTTCTTCGCATCAGGTGGCCAAAGTATTGGAGTTTCAGCTTCAGCATCAGTCCTTCCAATGAACACCCAGGACTGATCTCCTTGCAGTCCAAGGGACTCTGAAGAGTCTTCTCAAACACCACAGTTCAAAAGCATCAATTCTTCGGTGCTCAGCTTTCCTTATAGTCCAACTCTCACATCCATAAATGATTACTAGAAAAACCATAGCCTCGACTAGACGGACCTTTGTTGACAAAGTAATGTCTCTGCTTTTGAATATGCTGTCTAGGTTGATCATAACTTTCGTTCCAAGGAGTAAGTGTCTTTTAATTTCATGGCTGCAGTCACAATCTGCAGTGATTTTGGAGCCCCCCAAAATAAAGTCTGACACTGTTTCCACTGTTTCCCCATCTATTTCCCATGAAGTGATGGGACCAGATGCCATGATCTTCATTTTCTGAATGTTGAGCCTTAAGCCAACTTTTTCACTCAACTCTTTCACTTTCATCAAGAGGCTCTTTAGTTCTTCTTCACTTTCTGCCATAAGGGTGGTGTCATCTGCATATCTGAGGTTATTGATATTTCTCCTGGCAATCTTGATTCCAGCTTTTGCTTCATCCAGCCCAGCGTTTCTCATGATGTACTCTGCATAGAAGTTAAATCAGCAGGGTGACAGTATACAGCCTTGACGTACTCCTTTTCCTATTTGGAACCAGTCTGTTGTTCCATGTCCAGTTCTAACTATTGCTTCCTGATCTGCATATAGGTTTCTCAAGAGGCAGGTCAGGTGGTCTGGTATTCCCATCTCTCTCAGAATTTTCCACAGTTTATTGTGATCCACATAGTCAAAGGCTTTGGCATAGTCAAGAAAGCAGAAATAGATGTTTTTCTGGAACTCTCTTGCTTTTTCCATGATCCAGCGGATGTTGGCAATTTGATCTCTGGTTCCTCTCCCTTTTCTAAAACCAGCTTGAACTTCTGAAAGTTCCTGGTTCACATATTGCTAAAGCCTGGCTTGGAGAATTTTGACCATTACTTTACTAGCATGTGAGATGAGTGCAATTGTGCGGTAGTTTGAGCATTCTTTGGCATTGCCTTTCTTTGGGATTGGAATGAAAACTGGCCTTTTCCAGTCCTATGGCCATGGCTGAGTTTTCCAAATTTGCTGGCATGTTGAGTGCAGCACTTTCACAGCATCATCTTTTAGGATTTGAAACAGCTCAGCTGGGTTTCCATCACCTTCACTAGCTTTGTTCGCAGTGATGCTTTCTAAGGCCCACTTGACTTCACATTCCAGGATGTCTGGCTCTAGGTGAGTGATCACACCATCATGATTATCTGGGTCGTGATCTTTTTTGTACAGTTTTCTTGTATTCTCACCACCTCTTCTCAATATTTTCTGCTTCTGTTAGGTCCATACCATTTCTGGCCTTTATTGTGCCCATCTTTGCATGAAATGTTCCCTTGGTATCTCTAATTTTCTTGAAGAGATCTCTGCTGCTGCTACTGCTAAGTCGCTTCAGTCATGTCCGACTCTGTGCAACCCCATAGATGGCAGCCCACTAGGCTTCTCTGTCTTTGGGATTCTCCAGGCAAGAATACTGGAGTGGGCTGCCATTTCATTCTCCAATGCATGAAAGTGAAAAGTGAAAGTGAAGTCACTCAGTCGTGCTGGACTCTTAGCAACCTCATGGACTGCAGCCTACCAGGCTCCTCCGTCCATGGGATTTTCCAGGCATGAGTACTGGAGTGGGGTGCCATTGCCTTCTCCGAAGAGATCTCTAGTCTTTCCCATTCTATTGTTTTCCTCCATTTCTTGCATTGATCACTAAGGAAGGCTTTCTTATCTCTCCTTGCTATTCTTTGGAACTCTGCATTTGAACTCTCCATTCAAATGGGTATATCTTTCCTTTTCTCCTTTGCTTTTCACTTCTCTTCTTTTCACAGCTATTTGTAAGGCCTCAGACAGCCATTTTGCTTTTTGGCATTTCTTTTCCTCGGGGATTGTCTTGATCCCTGTCTTCTGTATAATGTCACGAACCTCCGCCCATAGTTTATCAGGCACTCTGTCTACCAGATCTAGTCCCTTAAATCTATTTCTCACTTCCACTGTATAATCATATGGGATTTGATTTAGGTAATACCTGAATGGTCTAATGGTTTTCTCCACTTTCTTCAATTTTAGTCTGAATTTGGAAAAAAGGAGTTCATGATCTGAGCCATAGTCAGCTTCAGTCTTGTTTTTGCTGACTGTATAGAGCTTCTCCATCTTTGGCTGCAAAGAATATAATCAATCTGATTTTGGTGGCTCTAATAAAATAATCAATAAAGCTGAGGTGGCTACAATTTGTGGGCAGTGTTCCACAGAGGACAAAGCTACCCAGGGAAAGAATGATAGAAATCTGCACAGAGGTATCTTTGAGTCTTTGGCTCAATGACATTGTGCACATGGAAAGAGTAAAAGTTTATGAGGCTGGTGAAAAACAATTACCTGAGTGTGGCAGAGAGTCACTCCAAGTGGCCCCCATGCTCTGGAGTTCATGCACTTGTGTGACTCCTTCTCTCTGAGTGTGGGTGGGGCCTGTGACTTCTCTCCAGCCACATATGTGCCTGTGAGTATATCAAAGGTGACAGGATGTACATGCCTCCAATGTATGTGATTAGGCTATATAAGACTCAGTGCTGATCTTGCTAGAGTCTCTTTCTCCGTTGCTGGCTCTGAAGAAGGAGGCGGCCATGCTATATCCTATGAAAATGGCCAGGTGCCAGAAACATGAATGTAGCCTCTGGCCAACAGCCAGTGTGAAGCTGAGGTCCTTGGTTGGACACCTCGAAGGAACTGAATGCTGCCAGAAAGCCAGATGAGTTTGCAAGCCGATTTTCCCTCAATTGAACCTCAGAGGAGACCAGACTCCTGTGATACCTTGATTGCAATCTTGCAAAGGACCCAGCTGAGCTGTGCTCAGACTCTCAGCCTATAGAAACTGAGAAAATAAATGTTTTCAGCTACTACATTTGTGGAATGCTGTAATGGAGCAACAACTAACTAATATATTGGGAGAAAAATAATAACTGTGGCCTGTAAGCTGAACAATTCCTGCAGCTCACACCAGGCTAGAAACTATTTGAGTTTCTAGCTAGAGAGCAGAGGCCCCATTATATGTTCATGACATCCAGTGGAGAACCCAGAAAGGTCACAACTGAGAAGCACAGCAGAATCAGCTCTAGCAAAAGGGCTACTTTAAGCCTGGAAGGAGTTTAAAATGGATCTTAGGATGATTAAAGTAATGTTTAAGTAACTTACTTAATTGCCTGTCAGGGAATGTCCAAGGAATTTAAAGGAACACAATTAAACAAAACACAATCAAATAATTCATAATGTCCATTATCCAATTTTTAAAAATTAAGACATACAAAGAATGAAGAAAACATAACCCATTACCAGGAGACAAATCAGTCAAGAGAAACAAACTCATAAATAACAATTCCATCAAAAGGGTGAAACTAGCAGAATATGATCTTAAAAAGGCTATTGAAAATATGTTCAAAGATGTAAGGAAGCATTAATAAAATGAGAGAAAAATGGAATGTATAAGACATAAGAAAGTGGAAATGCTAGAAATGAAAAATAAAATATCCAAAAAGGAATAGATGAGATTATCAACAGAAGAAAATATTAATAAATTTAATGATACAGCAGTAGATAATATCCAGACTGAACCACATAGAGGGAAAAAAATGAAAAAAAAAAAAATCAGATATCAAGTGTGTGCTTTGGGAAAAAGGAGCCAGAGGAAGGGCAGAATAATGACTGAAAATTTTCAAAGGATGAAAATGGGACACACAGAGTTACAAGAAACTCAATGAATCATAAGCAGGATAAACACATATACACATGAAACATAAGCATCATAATCACATTACTAGAAACTAGCGATCTAAAATGTAACCAGAGGGGAGAAAAAGACACAGTATGTAAACAGCAACAAACCTAAGAATAACAGCAGGCTTCCCATCATAAGCAATGCAAACCAGAGCCCACAGAACAACGTTTCTAAAGTGCCAGACTAGATTTATATATCCAATGAGAATGTCCTTTTAAAAAGGCAAAACAAGAAGAAAAAAAAAGAGAGAGAAAAAGGAAAAACACTTTTTTCCAGACAAAATCTGAGAGGATTCATCGCTCGATTTCTGTGGTTCTTCCTCTGCTGAGTACTTTTGGACTGTATCCTCTACGTTTTGAACACTAACTAATCTACGAGACTCTTGAGTCTTATTTAAATCCTACAGAGACTTCTTTTCAGTTTAGAGGCAATTTCTCTGTTTAGGCTTCCCTGATCGCCCAGCAGGTAAAGAATCTGCCTGCAATGCAGGAGTCACAGGAGATACGGGTTCGATCCCTGGGTCGGGAGATCCCCTGGAGAAGGAAATGGCAACCCACTCTAGTATTCTTGCCTGGAAAATCCCATGGACAGAAGAGTCTTGTAGGCTACAGTCCATGGGGTTGCAGAGAGTCAGACACGACTGAGTGACTAGCACTTTCACTTTCTCTGTTTAGATTCAGACTGCAAATTCTAACTTACATCCTGTGAAATGTGGTGCCACTGTTCAGCTCTCCTAGCCTCTGCAGTACCATTTGGGACCTGTCCCACAGTCCCTCACTCAGAAGTTGGTCTGGGACTAAGATTCAGGTCTACCCACTAGCTCAGTTCTCAAAGTCTTTGGTATGAAAGTTAGGATCAGATCCACACATTGGTAGGTCAGGGGTGAGCTCAAGAGATCGTAAGCAATTTTATAGGGTCACTTCCCCAAACTGTTCCCTGTCTGTGGTCTCATTTTCTTGGGGGCTCCCCTTTTTGGTCTTCTAAATGGAAAACAACCACTACTTCCTTGATTGTGCTGCATCTGGGGCCAAGTGGAGAAGAGAGAAAGATGGGGAAAAAATGAAAGGGTTTGGCCCTATCTTTGAAACTACAGCTTCAGGGAATAGAGCTGAGTTTCCCCTCCCTCAGAATTGTGCGGATTCCCGTGCTTCCGTGGCTGCTGTCTTCTCTGCTGCCACCCCCACAGGCTTGCTGGTGAACTGGGGTAAAAGAGGACAGAGAAAGGGAACGAACGAAAGGGAGGGCTTCCACGCTCTCTCTGAGCAAGATGAGTTCCCTTTCCTGCTTCTGGAGCCAGAACTAGCGGACGTCTCCCAGGGTCTTCTAACTGTTGCATGCCTGTTTCCAGCTACATTAAGGTCAGGCTGGGGGATACCAGAGAAGTGTGTGTGTGTGTGTGTGTGTGAGTCACTCAGTTGTGTCCAACTCTGAGACTCCATGGACGGTAGCCCACCAGGTTTCTCTGTCCAAGGGATTCTCCAGGCAAGAGTACTGGAGTGGGTTGCCATTTCCTTCTCCAACCAGAGAAGTATAACAGTGCTTAACTTGCCACCTGTTCAGTACTTCAAACCATGAAGTTCTTCCTTACATTGCTGCTGGTATTTACTTTTCAGGTTCCTCAAATACCTGATCCACATATTCTTTCCAGCTTTGTAGTTACATTCAGTGGGAGAGAAAAAGTGGAGCGTGCTTACTCCACCTTACCCATATCTGGTCAGTTGGCTTTGGACAAAGTTGCCATGGTAATTCCATGAAAAAAAAAAGACAGTCTTTTCAACAAATGACTCTGAAAAAACTGAAGATCTGTATTAAAAATAACAACAAATCTTGATGCTTTCTTCTCATTTCATCAAAATTTACTTGAAATGTATCAAATAAATAAATATAAAAGCAAAACTAGAAAATGTCTAGAAATCTTTGTGACTTTGGTTTAGCAGAAGATGTCTTAGAACACAGAAAGTACAACCCATAAAAATTTATAAACTAGAATTTATAGGAAACAAACTTCTCTTCAAGAGAAACTGAATAAAATGAGAATCAATCCACTGTCACGGAGAAACTACTGGCAACACATATGAGTGATAAGTACTTTCTCCAAGTACATGAAAAATCATTATAACTGCATTAATTAGACAAATGAAAAAATATGCAAATATTTGAACAGATAATTCACAACAGATAATACAAAGATAGCCAATAAACACATAAAAATGCTCAACATGATTAGTCATCAGAAGAACACAAGCAGACTGGCTAAAATAAAAACACCTTACAACATCCAATTCCAGAGGGGATGTATAGCAGCTAGAACTCTAACGTAGTTAATGGGTTTGTAAAATGATATAACCACTCTGGAGAACTCTGTTGGGTAGTTTCTTATAGAGTTATACAGATTTACTAGTTCTCATAGCAATTCCACTTCTAGGCATTTACCAAAGCGAAGTAAAAACATGTTTCCCCACAAAGCAAATATTTGTAGCAATTTCACTTATGATAGATATAAACCTGAAAACAACTCAAAGCTCATCAATGTGAACAGATAAGCCAATTTTGGTATAGATATACCATAGAACACTATTCAGCAATGAAAAGAATTTACCTAGTGATAAATGAAACAATAGAGCTGAATGTCAAAAACATCATGCTAAGTGGAAGAAGCCACTCACAAAAGACTACATATTATAAGATTCCAAACACTAGCTGATTCTGTGTTTAAGAAAGTTCGATATTATCATATAATAATTCTCCCCAAATTCAAAGAAATTCAATCAAAACCTCAGCAGAGTATATTATGAAACATGACAATCTGATCTTGAAATTCATACAAAATGATAGGAAAGTTCATTTCAGGACTTATTGCAATGGTATTGTCACTCAGACAAAATGGAACAGAATCAAAAACCCAGAAACGAATTTATGGACATAAGAGAATCTGCAGTGTGATAGAGATAACACTAAAAATTAATGGGGAAATAAAAATCAATCAATAAACTGTTCTGGAACAATGGGCTGTCTATATGGAAAAAATACATAAAATTAGAATTTACTTTACGGGGACACATAAGGTGCACATATGTGTACATAAGGTGCACACACACACACGCAATCCAAGATGAAATGATTTTTTTTGGTGAAAAGGCAAATCTGAAAAATGTCTAGAAGAAAGTTTAAGAAAATATGTTTATAACCTCAAAGATGGGAATGACTGGCAAAAGTTGTATAAACCCTAAAGGAAAAGAATAATAGCAATGACTACATTAAAATTAACTTTTCTCAACTACAAAAGATATTACAAGGGAATATTTAAGGACAATATGTCCAGAGCTTAGAGCATGACAATATTTGGAAAAAGTGGAAGGGAAGTAAGCCAATTTTCCTGCCAGATTCTTATCTCCTTTGCAGAACATATTTCTGACCTTCATATGGAATAATGGAAAAGATCAATTCAGTCAGAATGGTTTCAGCTTTTATCCTCGCCTAGCAACTGGGCTGTAATTTGTCCCTTCTGTCACGTTTACCTCCTTCTGCCTTGTTATCATCTGCTGCCTTCCTTTTTCTTCCAAGTCTGCATGATTTTCTCCTGCCTGTTCCATAGCTAACCTGAAATATCCTGCTTGGAAAACTAATTTAGTCCCAGTGAAGGAAAGTATACCATAGAATTTTCACACTGAAGGCTTCTCTGCATAGATAGCAGTAGTATGACTCTGAAAATACACACTTCTTCATCTCTTACCTGCACAAATCTTCTGACATCTTCCTTAGTCATATTGGAACGATTTTTTAGAAAATCAGCTTTGGCCTTGACCGCCAAATGTCGCTGCTGTACCTCAAAGTCTCTCTCCAAGGCTCCAAATATTAATGCCCCAAACATGATGTATGATATATAGACAAGCAGGACGATGCCCTTCCGGACTTCGGTGACTGTCTCATCTTTATATAGTGGAACCAAAGAGAAATCAGAAGACTGTAATGTAGACTATAATGTCCTTTCCCAACACAGCACAGCAACCCCAAATTCCCAGATATAGAATATGATCTATTTTTTTCTTAACCTACCTTTAAAGAACAAACTGTAAAATTTCCTAAATAGTCAGAGAAGTAGAAAAATAATTCCACTTCTCTCCTAACTATAAACTTACTTATTATTATTATTTTTTTTAAAAAAAAAAAAGAGAATTGTGCTATTTGGGGAGATAGGGAAATGTTGCAAGGGCAAAGTTAGCCAAACGATTTAGTCGTTCACTCAATTTTCTTAGCGCAAATTTTATTGCTGAATTACACTTTGGAGTACCTTCAGTGAATATTTTTAAGAGTACAATGTTAACACTTTAACCCAGCTGATAAAAACAAGTTAATTAGACCATTTACACCCTCCAGTTACTAGCGGTATGAATTTAGGCCAGTCAGGTGTCTGGCTGTGTTTCAGATTCTTCATCTACCTTTTATAAAATGAGGATAATAAGAGCTACTTGATAAGGTTGTTACAAAGATTAAATGAGTTATATATTTAAATACTTAGAATGAGGCCTAGCAAACAGGAAATGCCCAACAAATCCTAGCCAGTAGTCAAAGCAGCAGTCAGTTTGCAGCAGTAGTAGTAATCAGACCAGTAGTACATGGTGGAGGAGGAACAACTCTTCTTTCTCCCGGTTCCCCTCTGCCTTTGTCCAATAAGCATGGGGCAGAAACAAAGAACATGGCAGCTGGCATGATGCAAGAGATTTAGCTGGATGATGTCAGATTCTAAGGTAAAGTCCTGTGTGTTTCACAGGACCCTGGGACAATGCTTGAAGACGGCATCTAACTAAGGTGGCAGGACTCTCCACTTGAGCCTGCCTTCTCACAGCCTCTTCTACTTTAGGGCACAAGGCAAATCTCTGTAGCACAGACCCTCATCGCTTGGGTGAACTTTCCCAATGGGATATAAAAAAATGAAAGCACATGGTTATAGGTTTTGTATGTAACATTCTGAACTATAAGAAACAGTTACAATAACAAGCACATTTTGAAGTCAACAGGGTTAAAGTATCTAAAATCCACCTTAATGAAATACTATATTATTAAATATGTCATAGTCACAGTTGGTAATGTACATTTCCAGTGTTAAATTATAAATTTAATCATACTACATGTAAATAATTTAGAATAACAATAAAACAGTACAGTCCCACCTAAGGAACCATTTTACCTTGAATTTGTAGCAGGATAATAATATGCTTTTATTATCTTCTATTTCCACGTTTAAACTAGCAATAAATATCATAACTTAAAAAAAAAGATATCTGAGTTAAACCTCCATAGAGTCTTTCTTGGGTTTCCCTGGCTTTAATAAAACACTGAATAGGGAGCAATCAAACCATTATATTGTAATTGCCTAAAAACAATACGATGTTGTATGTCAATTATATCTTAATTAAAAATACTTTCAGCAAACATTTGTTATCAATGTATGGCAAAACCAATACGGTATTGTAAAGTAAAATAAAGTAAAAATAAAAATTTAATAAAAGAAAAAAAATAAAAATAAAAGCAAAAATATATCTGATCTGGTCACATTTTACAAAAAGGTCTTCTTTGATATGTTGGGATAAGAACTTACACTTGGAAGATTTTAAATTTCTCACAAACACGTCAACATTTGGGGGTACATTTTGCAGTCATACCACCAAGCCAAGACTGCTCTTCACCATCACTGTCAACAAAGACCAGACCCCACTCAAGGAAGCCATTTGGAAGCAATCCTACCTCTTAAACAAAGGCTTGAGAAATCAAAACTGTAGGAGAGTTGCCTGGAAAGCGACATTTTGAACCTGTCTAAATGATCTCATCACCACCCCAAGTTCCATCTGGAACCTTGGGGGTGGCTAGTTCTACACGCAGTTATCTCCACATTATTACCACATCTCTCAGTGTGTATGCCTCAGTCATTCCACACCCAAACCCCTCCAACCTGCTGCCTTTCTGCTGTGATATCCTTCAGTTCCACCTTCCTGTTCTATCATTCTCCTGCTGATCCCTTTCCTGGCAATGACATGACTCCCAGCCTGTGGTCAGTGGACCTCTTTATGTTTGCTGTTTCAGTTCATCTGCCCCTTCAGTTTACTTGCCCCTTCAGCTCTTGTCCCTTCTGACTCATGCTCAATACTACATGAGGCCTCTATGACTTATCTATGTTCTTCCCATGCTTCTCCACTTGCCAGAATGCTCCTTAGCCTTCTAGACTTGATACCTGACATCAACTGTGAGTCCCTCTCTGGTTCTCTCTAATCAGAAACATGACTGACATCAAAGAACATTTCTAGCCACATCTCAAACAGAAGATCTCTGTTGTTAATTCAGTTTCAGTATTTATTTGTTAATTCAGTTACAGTATTTATCTGTACTATATTCAAGCACAATCCCTCAGTTCAGTTCAGTTCAGTCGCTCAGTCATGTCCGACTCTTTGCAACCCCATGAATCACAGCACACCAGGCCTCCCAGTCCATCACCATCTTCCAGAGTTCACTCAAACTCACTCCCATTGAGTCGGTGATGCCATCCAGCCATCTCATCCTCTGTTGTTCCCTCTTCCTCCTTGCTCCAATCCCTCCCAGCATCAGAGTCTTTTCCAATGAGTCAACTCTTCGCATGAGGTGACCAAAGTACTGGAGTTTCAGCTTTAGCATATTTCCCTCCAAAGAAATCCCAGGGCTGATCTCCTTTAGAATGGACTGGCTGGATCTCCTTGCAGTCCAAGGGACTCTCAAGAGTCTTCTCCAACACCACAGTTCAAAAGCATCAATTCTTCAGTGCTCAGCTTTCTTCACAGTCCAACTCTCACATCCATACATGACCATTGGAAAAACCATAGCCTTGACTCGATGGACCTTTGTTGGCAAAGTAATGTCTCTGCTTTTGAATATGCTATCTAGGCTGATCATAACTTTCTTCCCAAGGAGTAAGCGTCTTTTAATTTCATGGCTGCAATCACCATCTGCAGTGATTTTGGAGCCCCCCAAAATAGGGAGATATAAACAGACTCTATGTTATTTGAGTTGTTATACCTCCTTTGAACACCTAACAGGGTTTTACCTTCTCAATAAATGCTTCTTGGATGGAACTGAATAATTTCCATGTAACTTGTATTGTTGACAAACTATATTTTCCACTCTGGACACTATAATGTCCAGAGATAATAAAATCTCCTACAAAAATCATAGGTTTCAGGGTTCTGTGGCATTGGGTTTGAGTCCTGGATCAGACACTATCTTATTTGTGACCTTGGATAGCTAACCTCATTTCTTATTTGTAATGTAGATTTCATCATCTCCTTGCATTGTTATCATTTTGGATTTGAGTTCCTATGTAGATTGTCTGACACTAGATGAATTCTCAATAAGCAGTTATAACTTTTACAACTAGTTGTAATCACTGTATTTAGGCTGAACGAATCTTCATGGCATATTTTATGGTGACTTCTCTCTAGTGTTCCTTTTTTTAAAAAATGTTTCTTGAATGAATGGAAAATGTGGCAATGAACAAACGGAAACTTGGCAAGAAGAAATTCCTGGGAATTAGTCTGTGAGAAGCATGAATGGGTCATTTTCTCTTCTCCTCAATTCCAAGGAACCAAATGGGATTCTTCCTTGGCCACCATGAACTAGGAATGAGAAAGCTATTTTGAGCGTATGAACCAAGAATGTGGCCCCCCCAAAGTGAAGGAAACATTGGTGCTGTCCCAAGTTTTTGTAAATGTGAGTGCTCTACACTTGGACCACCCCTAGGGCTGTCCCACATTGTAGAAGGAGGTCACAGTGTCTCTATATTCACACAACTGCCCTAGTGCCACATGACCGACCCTAGTGGAGCAGAGCAATTCAGTGTTTGCTGAGTTGGGGTGTAACTTGCATTGCAGTACCAGGCTACCTGAGCTAAGATGAGTCAGTTTGTTGCACATGGAGGCTCCCCGATGCTTTGTATGCTAAGCAGCAAGTTGGACACTAGGAAAGGAAAATAACAAGGTTATGTTTTTTACTCCAAAATAGCAGCAAGAAGAGGAAGAAATGGGAGAAGGGGAGGGGAAGATGGAGGGAGAAGAAAAAGAAGCTTTGTTAGGTGCTTCCTATGTACCAGCTACTGTCCTAAACACTTAAATCATGAGAGAACCACTCTGAGTTCATCCTACAAAGCAATTATTTTTAATTCTTCTCTTTTACAGATGAAGAAACTCAGGCCTAAATTTTAAAAATTGTCCAAGATCACAGAACTATTGTGACCGCAATAAGCTGAGATTCAAACCAGTGTCTAATTAGCCCCAAACTTATTCATGCTCTTCTCTGCTATTCATTAATTTTCAAAAAAATATTAATGTAGCACTTATTTATTCTATGTTAAAAACTGATATATCACTGTAAACATAACAGTAGACAAAATATACAAAAATTCTTGCTTTTATAGAGCTTACTTTCTAGTGAGGAATTCAAATAATAAACAAATGAGTAAGATAAAGAATGTTAGGTAATGGTGAATGCTCTGGAAGAGAGTAGAACCAAGAAGGGAGATGGGGCGGCAATTTTAAATGGAGCAATTAGGGAATACTTCATTGACAAGACAAAAGTTGGGCCAAGACATAAAGGATTAAGGGAGGGAGCTATGGGAACCCACGGGGAAGTTTTCCAGGCAGAGGCAATGGGAAATGCAAAGGTCCTGTGGCTGGAATACTTTTAATTCAGTTTCACCTGTGTGAGGAACAAGGGAGTCAGAGTAGTTGGAGCAGTTTTACTGGTGGAAGAGTGAGACGCCTAAAAATCAGGGTCCCACTGAAGCAGAGACAGCATGGACGCTGTGGATCAAAAACGTGGAGCATACAGGATCTGCAGAAGAAATTCATAACAGAAATAAATGCACAGAGAATGTGTGCTATTTACCTCCAAAGAGTGAACCGGGGGTAGGAAAAAAGAATAGAGTAGAATTTATACTTTTCATTTAATACACTTCTCTACTTATTTTTAAACCAAGCATGCTATTCAATTTTAAATCTAATTAAATGCATTAATATTCTATAAATGTGCTTAAGTATTAATACATGCATAAGAATGTTTATAGCTTTTCTGTCCATCAACAACCAATAGAGAGCTGCTTTTAAATACTGGGCTATCTATATAAGGATACATAGAGGTACTTATAGAGTAGATCTACACACTGACTTAGAAAGAGGTCTAAGGTTTAGGACTCAAAGCACTGGAGTATGAAGTGTACCTTATGGACATAATTGAACACATGTGCTCATTTATTTATATGCTGTTGTACAAAGTTCTCTAAATAATTGTTTATACAGTAACAGCAAAAAAAATGGAAACTATCTGTTTACAATTATGGAACTGAAAAAAATTATGGTGCATTCAATTGCTAAACTATTAGTCATTTAAAATTATTACATATGTCTATATTTAGCATGAAAATACATGCTATGTATATTTAAAATAAATTTTAGAAAGCAAGCTTTTAAAATTTAAATTGCAGATGTGGAATGATCTCTCTCTTTTTTTTTTTTTTTGGTAAAAGATACTAGAAAGTAATTCCATGAAAGGAGGGATTTATTATTTTCAGTGCTTTATTTCCTGAAAAACACCTGGTTCCTAGGGCATGGCCCACACATCGTTGATGTCTGTTGAATATTAAAACAATGAATAAAAGTGTATATCCATATGCAAAAACACAAAACCCAAAGGACCGATTACAATATGTTAACAGAATTTATATTTAGGCATACCATTTAAGTGGTTTTTATTTTTCTTGATACTTATCTGTATTTCCTAGTTTTTAACAAAAATAATAGTTTCACTTAAGGCTTATTTAAAGTATTAAAAGTTTCGGAATATTTCAAGGCTAAGAGTTCAGAAAATATCTGTTTCCAGGAATGAGTATAACTAATCATTACCTAGCTGAGAACTCAGGGTTGAAGTACAGGCAGTTGGACAAGCAGTTTTTACTGTGTGGAAATGGTAGTTCTTGCAGGAGGCTGATAAGGAGAGACTGACAAAATCAATGTGAACAGAGCAATTTTAAGTCTAAAGAGTTTGGAGAGGGGAGCTGCTGTATCCTAGAAGGTAATGATCCCTAATCATTAGGGAATTTGACTTGTACCAACTCATAATTTATTTTTGGGTTGCTCCTCTTGAGATTTGGGTAGCTGCCCTTGTAAACTACACAGTTCAGATTCCCCAGCAGTGTGTGTGATTTGCATGTGATTCAGTCAATTACGCATTTTCTCTTGAAAATAGTGCCTTCATTAAAAGTAAGAACAAATATGGACTTGTAGCTCTGCCTGAGCAGGACTAAGGCAGAAGTTTTGCATTTCCCCTGGGGCCAGGAAAGAAGAACAATTGGAGTTGGGCCAAAGCTAGTTGGCAGTTTCTTTCTTTGATAGAAGGTTAAAAGGAAAAGTTTGGAGATGCCTGCGGAGAAGGCCATGGCACCCCACTCCAGTACTTTTGCCTGGAAAATCCCATGGACAGAGGAGCCTGGTAGGCTGCAGTCCATGGGGTTGTGAAAATTCAGACACGACTGAGCGACTTCACTTTCACTTTTCACTTTCATGCATTGGAGAAGGGAATGGCAACCCACTCCAGTGTTCTTGCCTGGAGAATCCCAGGGACGGGGGAGCCTGGCGGGCTGCCATCTATGGGGTCGCACAGAGTCGGACAGGACTGAAGCAACTTAGCAGCAGTATCTTTAGCATGAGGCTATAGAGACACCCTTTCTAACATTTTAGAATTATGTAAGAAATTAAAGATACTTACTGGCCTTCTATATCTACCACAACCTAAAGAACTATAAATTAAAGTCATAGAAACCCCAAGGTTTTTGAAGCTGTTTCTTCCACTTTTGTTTTTATCTTGTTTTAAGTATGTGCATTTAATTGAATTTATTATATCACTATATTTGACCTTTTTTCTTCTGTTACTTCCTTTTATTCCTTACTCATGTACATGCTGGTAGTGTTTATTTTTCCCTTTATCTTTTATTGCCTTATTTACCTATTATACTTACTCTTTATATGATCTTATTTTAAAAATATATTTTACCCTATCATATCATCTTAACACATCCCCTTGGATAATTTTATTCTTCTCTTTTGTAAAAAGTAATCACCACATCCCATTTTATCAGCATGCTGTATGGTCACAGTTCTCTTAAAAGTTTTCATTAAATCACTTGAATCTCACTTAGGCCTTCTCTCCAGTGATACCCAAAGTGATAGGAACACTTTATCTCATCCAGGAGGTCAATTGCCCACCCTCACCATGACTCATTGCTGTATTCACCCTGGGTACTCCCTGCCAATCTGGCTAGGATTCCCAATTTACAATGTTACAGCTCTTTGAATATATACTTGTGCCACCCGAAGGACCAGGTCAACTTCTACTATTTACTGCATCACCCACAAGCACTTATGCAGACAGTATTCACTGCCTAACAAAGGCCATTCCCCTTTCCCCACTCTCTTGCTGTTATACAGACCTGACCAACAAAGACAAATGGGTACTATATCCAGAGTAAGAAGTGCCTATGGGGGAACAACTTCTCATATATGGTGAATGTTATTAAGTCTACATGTGATTCCTGGAACTACTGCAGCCCTCATGAGACAATGAGAGAAGATATCGTCAACAAACTGAGAATATTTGTGAAGGGAAGATAGGAAAATACCAGAATTCATCACTGCATTGGATTAATGAACCAAACCTGGAACCACTTTGCCTCTAGACTTCTTACGGAAGATGATAAGTATCCTTATTACTTAAGTCCATTTTAGTCAAGCATTGTGCCACTTATAGCCCAAAGCATCCTAACAGACATACTGGCCTTCTGTGAAGGTCCACAAGTGCAGGAGTCACCATGCTGATCTCATCTCTTTTCTGCTCTCACAGTGATTGTCTTTTTCAGACATCAGTTGCATTTCACTGTTACTTACTTAAAGCCACCACAGTCCTCCCCAACAGTTTCACAAATCACCTCCCACCAAATGTTTGGGCTCCTTATGCAAATTTGCCTACAAATTCCTAAGCAACTGTCAAGTTCATTATATCAGATTTTTCTTACAGAATAATATTGTAAAGTCTTCACTATACACCTGCTATATAATAATTTTCTTCATAGAAACAAATTATGTTCATGCAAAGAACTGGAAAATGACAGAAAAAAAGTTTTTAAAGAAAATTTCAATCTACTAACCAGAAATATGTTAGCATTTTGGTGTATTTTTTTGGAATCTTATACAATTGAGGTCATACTGCATGTGTAATTTGGTAACCTGGCTTACTCAGTTAATATACTGTTTCTAATCTTGCATTACTATTCTTCAAAAGCAGGATGTTTAAAGGTTTGAAAATATCCTATCATGGGGAAGTACCAAAATGTATTTAATCATTCCATTATGGAGAAAGAAACTATAAAACATAATGTTAAAGCTATGGATTTTAGCTAAAAAAAAAATCTCAATTCTACTCTTTATTGATCAAATTGATTAACTTCTTGTAGCTTTGGTTTCCTTTTCCAGGCAAGAGTACTGGAGTGGGGTGCCATTGCCTTCTCCGATATATAAAGTAGGTATAATCATAACAGCAATCTCCTAAGCTTATTGTGAGAAAGTATAAAAGCTTAAAACAGGATCTGGCACTAAGTTAATACTCAATAAAGGCTTATTATTATGATTAAAATGGCCATAAATTACTTTTTGCATCTTGATTATTTGGGAGAATTATTTCCTAGGAAGGGAATTCTGGTTAATGCCTATTTGGTTTTGATACTTTATCAGAGTTTTATAAAAATAAGAAAGCAGGGAATTCAGACCTCCAGAGACAACAGTGAGAAGAATATATACATTTGCTTCTCCAGTAACTCTCCTAACATCAGAGGGTAGATGAACCCATTTTCTCCAAAGTTGAGCTTTTTGTCCTTAAATTGAAGCAATCCAGTCCATTCACAGGTCTATTCTGCAGACTACTCAGATGACCTAGAGGATGGTATCATCTTTTACAGTTACGAATTGTCATTTTCCTTTTTGAAGAGAAATGTGATTTAAACAAAAATCTAGGGTTTTTCCAACATATAATTTCTGACAACTCACGGGAGTACAAAGAATGAGTAAAGTACAAGGAGTCCTTTCTGAAGGAAGCCTCATCGTAGACTCCAAGTATAATTTTAATTAAGTAGTATAATTAACTACTTAATTGCCTAATTATGTAGTTTCATCAACCAATTATCAATTTCCTCAGATACATTTTCATTCATCCTATGTTCTGCTTGCCACCATTTCAAAGAAAGGCCACAGCTTCTGTCCTGAACTCTTAGTTAGTAGTCTTAGAATTCTCTATCCATCATGGCAGACAAAGAGAAAGTAATGAAAGGAAGAAGGCATCTTCTGTTTTTAATCCCACTCAGAAAATCCTTTCACCAGACTCCCTTGTCCTACTTATTCTTTGAATCTCTTTAAATTGAATGTAAAAGTTCTTTTGGATTAAATTATATGAGTTATTAAGAGTTCACTGGCTCACAGCAGTTTTAAGTCCGAATTCTGTGGAAGATTCTTTAAACAGATAAGAATCCTTTCCCAGCATTTTTGCGGGTCAGGAATAGAGACACAGAGGTGGAGAATAAGCCTTGTGGACATAGACGGGGAAGGAGAGAGTGGGATGCGCTGAGAGAGTGGCACTGACATCCATACACTATCACGTGTAAAGCGGACAGTGGGAAGCTGCTGCGCAGCACAAGGAGCTCAGCTCGGCGCTGCGATGACCCGGAGGGGCGGGATGGGAGCTGGGAGTGGGAGGGACGTGCAAGAGGAGGGGATGCATGTATCCATGTAGGTGATTCACTTTGTGGTACAGTAGAAACTATCACAATATCGCAAAGCAATTATATTCCAATAAAAAGTAAAAATAAAATAAAACCATGGGGAAAATAAGAAATTCAACAAACCGAAAAAACCATTTGTTGTTCATTAAGGGATGCTACAGAATTAAATGATGCCTTTGCTGCCCTCCGGTGGCTGTCCTGGATCCTAACAACTTGTACTGCCTTTGTCCTGCAGCCTGGTCTCACCCTGTCTTCTGCTTTCTCTGCTTTTTCAGTTCAGTTCATTTCAGTGGCTCAGTCGTGTCCGACTCTTTGCGAACCCACGGACTGCAGCACTCCCTGTCAGGCTCCCCTGTCCATCACAAACTCCCAGAGCTTGCTCAAACTCATGTCCATCGAGTCGGTGATGCCATCCGATCATCTCATCCTCTGTTGTCCCCTTCTCCTCCTGTCTTCAATCTTTTCCAGTATCAGATCTTTACCAATGAGTCAGTTCTTCGAATCCGGTGGCCAAAGTACCGGAGCTTCAGCTTCAGCATCAGTCCGTCCAATGAATATTCAGTGTTGATCTCCTTTAGGATTGACTGGTTTGATTTCCTTGCAGTCCAAGGGACTCTCAAGAGTCTTCTCCAACACCACAGTTCACAAGAATCGGTTCTTCAGCACTCAACTTTCTTTATGGTCCAACTCTCACATCCATACATGACTACTGGAAAAACCATAACTTTGACTAGATGGACCTTTGTCAGCAAAGTAATGTCTCTGATTTTTGATCATTAGATCAACCTAATGTCTAGGTTGGTCATAGCTTTTCTTCCAAGGAGCAAGCGTCTTTTAATTTCATGGCTGTAGTCACTAACTGCAGTGATTTTGGAGCTGAAGAAAATAGTCTGTCACTGTTTCCATTGTTTCCCCATCTATTTGCCATGAGATGATAGGACCAGATGCCATGATCTTAGTTTTTGAATGTTGAGCTTTAAGCCAGCTTTTTTACTCTCTTCTTTCACTTTTCATCAAGAGGCTCTTTAGTTCCTCTTTGCTTTCTACCATAAGGGCGGTTTCATCTGCATATCTGAGGTTATTGATATTTCTCCCGGCAATCTTGATTCTCTGCACTTTAGCATCCTTGTTCTCATCTTCAGTATCTGAAGGAACTGAGCCCCTCAATGGCTCATCCAGATTCATGGCTCCGTTTTGACCCCGAGGTCACAATGTTATCCTCTGCTAGACTCCATCTCCCTTTCTCCCATGTGTGGCTGAACACTCCCTTCCTCTTGGACTGGGAGGGTACATTCTCAGTAATGGTGCATTCAGTTAAGTGGTCCTTTGTTTAAAAATTATATTCTTAATTCTTGTCTATACTATGGCTCTTCATCAGCCAGATGAGCAGGTTGGGCACATCTTTTGCAAAGCTTGGCTTGTTCACTGAGCATTCTATAAGCATTTCTAGGTATACTCATTCTAGGGGACCCCTTTTCCTATGTTTTTGTCTCTCCTCATTATCCTTTTTGTGATTCAGAGAACCTCACAAAGATTTTATCTCCAGTACAAGGTAGATTTCTAATTCATAATCATTTGCCAAAATGAAATGCCTGATGCACTTTATGGGAAATTAATCATTTAGCTTTTCCTGGCACTTCCTCAAGTTTTTGGAAAACATTTCCTCTCTTCTCCCAATGGAAACAGACTTGAAAATTTACCTCCAGAATGGGAGAAAATAATGGCAAAGGAAACAAATGACAAAGAATTAATTTCCAAAATATAAAAGCAGCTCATACAACTCAATAACAGAAAAGCAAACAACCAAATCAAAAAGTGGAAAAGGGACCTGAAGAGACATTTCTCCAAAGAAGACATAAAGATGGCTAACAAGCACACGAAAACATTCTCAACATCACTCATTATTAGAGAAATGCAAATCAAAACTACAATGACATACCACCTCACACCAGTCAGAATGGCCATCATCAAAAAGCCTACAAACAATAAATGCTGAGAGGGTGTGGAGAAAAGGGAACCCTCTTGCACTGTTGGCGGGAATGTAAACTGATGCAGCCACTATGGAAGGCAGTATGGAGATTCCTTGAAAAGCTAGGAATAAAACCACCATATGACCTAGCAGTCCCACTTCTAGGCATATGCCCTGTGGAAACCAAGATTGAAAAGGACAAGTGTACCCCAGTGTTCATCACAGCACTATTTATAATAGCTAGAACATGGAGGCAACCTAGATGTCCATCAAAAGATGAATGGATAAACATGTTGTGGCATATATATACACACACACACACACAATGGAATACTATTCAGCCATAAAAGGGATGAATTTGAATCCATTCTAATGTGGTAGATGAAACTAGAGCTGATATACAGAGTGAAGTAAGTCAGAAAGAAAAATATAAATATTGTATACTGACACACATATATGGAATATAAAGAGATGGCACAGATGAATTTATTTTCAGGGCAGTGATGGAGAAACAAACATAGAGAACAGACCTGTGGACATGGTGGGAAGAGACGAGGAAACGTATGGAGAGAGTAACATAGAAATTTATAACACCATATGTAAAATAGACAGCCAATGGGAATTTTCTGTACAACTCAGGGAATTCAAACAGGGGCACTGTGACAGGCTGAAGGGTGGGGTGGGGAAGGAGGTGGGAGGGAGGTCCAGGAGGGAGGGGACATGGATATACCTATGGCTGATTCTTGTTGATATGTAACAGAAAACCACAAAATTCTGTAAAGCAATTACCCTTCAATTAAAAAAAAGTAAAATTTAAAACCATTTACAATTGAAAATGCTAAATTTCATTAAAAGATAAAACCAACATTAAAAGTGAGCTAATAAATGGAGTGACATCAAGATATTGCGTTAAGAACAATTGCTTAATTCACTGTCTCTCAGCTAAACACACTAGTACTAAAAACACAGGTGAACAATGTAAGCTACTGGATAAATGACACTGTACAGTGATCTAGTGATTAAAATGAGTATTCGCTATCTCTGTAAGCAGGTCACTTGACTCATCACTGCCTCAGTTTACTCATCTTTAAAATGGAGGTAATAACATACTTTTCTGGATTGTTATAACAAACCAATGTGTTATTTTTACATTTAAATCAAGATACAAATATAAAGCACTATTATTTGTATTCTATCTTCTTTTAGAATAAAATTAAAAGGAAAACGACATTAACACAGCCAACCAACAAAGATGCTTTCAAATGGGTCCTTTATAATTATTAAGCACACATAAGCATCTGGGAACTGATAAGTCATAAAAATAAATTTTATTCTAAAGATAGCTTCCCCTATTTATCTATCATAAATGAGAACATTTGTACTATATACAATGGATGTTTTATTCCATTAAGTCAAAACAAACCTCCAAACACAGAAAGACATTAGGTTGAAATTCATAAAGCAATGATTCTGGACTTTTAGGGAGAAAACAGGACAATGCCTTTTTAGATATCATCACAAGTGACTCTGGCCAGTCTCTGAGTCCAGTTGATTTTAAGGCACAAGGCGGACCTTAAGCAGTCAAAACAGTCACCTTACAGGAGAGAAGATGGTCTAAAATGGAAGAGCCCCATTCTGGAATCAAGGAACTCCTCTACACAATCTGGAAAGAGTGGTCAGGAAAGGCTACCCACTGAGGCGCTGCTCTCCCCAGCCCTCTGGCCTAGCTTCACCCTGGGGCCAGCATGTTTCTTCAGCCTTCATTCTGCACAACTGGTGACTTTTGCTTTCTCCTTTGGGTCTTATGAAGTCTTAACTGTCATGTTAAGAGTTAGATTTCATAATGGTTTGATTTAAACACTACAGTTATTTTTGGCACAGTAGCCTATGCCAGATCATTTTTTGGGAAAAAGCAGAACTCCCTTTAAAACTAGTCCTCACATGGAATTCCAATTTGTGAAAAAATTCAGAGAAGCTGTTCCAGCTGAAATAGGAGTTGGGGAAATGTCCAGATCTCTTTGAGAGCTCCTTTAGCCCACCCTCCAATCTTCTGATAGTGGCTCCCAGGCCACCTTCACGGATCTTCAAGGCTCTAGAATATAGAGTGTAAAACCAATGGCCTATGCCAATCTGACAATTGGCTTTCTAAGTTAAAAACTAGGATAAACTGAGTCAGTCACTAGGGAGGAGAATGCCTGAGAAGGGGAACAGGGAAATTTTTAGAGTAATAATGATGCTCTGTAACTTGACAAAGGTGTGAGTTTTACAGGTGTAAGCATGTGTCACAACCAAACTGTACCCTTAGGATCTGTGATCTCACATATATGCCTCCATAAAATAACTGAAGGCTAGACCAGGTTGAATCTGATAAACAGATTAATTCCCAGGTAAATATTGATTCACATTCACTTAACTAAAAAGATGCCCTGCAATTTCAATGGGTTTCATATGTAAACATCAGGCTCATGTTTATGGAGCACCATCTACTTTGGGCCAGTTAATACTGTAATTCCAAATCAAATAACACAGTCCAGTGGCATCAGCTCGATGGTTGCAATATGTGCCGCTGTTGAATCGGTAGTTCTAATTTATCTTTGATCAAGATAAAAATGATGTAACTGCCCTTATTAAATTGATTAAGACTTTGTATCACAATTATGGCTAGGACTAATATTGTAGTATTATTCCTAGAAAAAATTATTCCATAAAAACATCCTAGTTTCAGGTCAAATTGAAATGTTAATTCTCAAGTGATACTAAGAGTTAAGAAAGAGTCTTCCTCTTTTTTCGTCTTATTATATTTTTTCCTACCTGTTTTTGAAGCCAATGATCTGCTTTGCTGGGTGTCTGATGTCCTCTGCCAGCATTCAGAAGTTGTTTTGTGGAATTTACCAGCGTTGAAATGTTCTTTGGATGAATTTTTGAGGGAGAAAGTGGTCTCCCCGTCCTATTCCTCCGCCATCTTCCCCAATCCTCTCAAAAGAGACACAGATGTATAGAACAGACTTTTGGACTCTGAGGGAGAGGGAGAGGGTGGGATGATTTGGGAGAATGGCATTGAAACATGTATACTATCATGTAAGAAACGAAGTGCCAGTCTATGTTCGATACAGGATACAGGATGCTTGGGGCTGGTGCATGGGGATGATCCAGAGAGATGATATGGGGTGGGAGGTGGGAGGGGGATTCAGGATTGGGAGCTTGTATACACACATGGTGGATTCACGTCAATGTATGGCAAAACCAATACAGTATTATAAAGTAAAATAAAGTAAAAATAAAAATAAAAAAAAGAGTCTCATTCCAAAACAGTGGTTCTTGTACATTTAAGTTCTTAGATACGTTTGTGAATCTGCTGAAATATAAACCTTCCCCTTCAGATATAAGCACATGGACACACATGCACGTACATACATGAACTTGCACATGTACACACACATGCACACGCACACACACACACACACACACACACACACACACCAAATATTGGATACATTACAGAAACTTACTTTCCCTGAAGCCTATCCATGAATTTCAGGCAAACAATCCATTCGCTGAATATTTCTCAGCTTCAGAAAGAAGCTGAGAGTAGTCTTAGAGTAACCACGGGGGCAAGGTCAAGATGGCAGAGTAGAAGGATGTGCGCTCATCTTTTTCTGTGAGAACACCAAAGTCACAACTAGCTGCTGAATAACCATTGACAGGAGGACACTGGAACCCAGCAAAAAAAGATATTCCATGTCCAAGAACAAAGGGAAAGCTGTAACTAGATAGTAGGAGGGGTGCAAAAATCACGCTTAAAATTAAATCCCATTCCCAGCAGGTGGGTGACCCACAAACTGGAGAACAATAATACCAAAGAAGAAGTTCTCATACTCTTGCGAAGGCTCTAGGCCCCCATCAGGCTTCCCAACCCGGGGAAAGGGACTGGGCAAAGGGACTGGGAATCCCCAGGGAAATTGACTTTGGAGGACAGCAGGATTTGATTACAGAACTTCCACAGGCCTGGGGGAAACAGAGACTATTGGAGGGCAAAAACAAAATGTTGTGTGCACCAGAACCCAGAGGAAAGGAGCAGTGACCCAACAAGAGACTGAGCCAGACCTGCCTGTGAGTGTTTGAAGGTCTCCTGCAGAGGCATGGGTTGGCATAAGTCCTCTTGGAGGCCTCCAGTAGCCCTACCATAGAGCCTGCAGATACTAGAACTGGGTTGTCTCAGGCCAAACAACTAATGGGGGGAGGAGGAGGCAGAGGGGAGCACAGCCCTGCTCATAAGCAGACAATTGGATTAAAGATTTATTGAGCATGGCTCTGTCCACTAAAGTAAGACTCAGTTTTCCCCACAGCCAGTTCTTCCCATCAGGAAGCTTGCACAAGCCTCTTATCCTCATTCATCAGAAGGCAGACAGAAGAAGCAAGAACTAGAATCTCTCAGCCTCCAGAATGAAAACCACAATCACAGAAAGCTAACCAAAATGATCACATGGATCACAGCCTTGTGTAACACAATGAAGCTATGAGCCATGGCCTGCAGGCCCATCCAAGACAGACAAGTCATGTTGGAGAGTTCTGTCAAAACATGGCCCAATGGAGAAGGGAATGGCAAATCACTCCAGTATTCTTGCCTCAAGAACCTCATGAAAAAAAAAAATAATAAAAATAAAAAAATAATAATAATAAAAAAAGAACCTCATGAACTGTATGAAAAGGCAAAAAGATGTGACACCAGAAGATGAGCCCCCCAGGTTGGTAGATATCTAACATGCTTCTGGGGAAGAGTAGAGAAATAGCTGGACCAAAGTGGAAATGATGTTTAACTGTGGATGTGTCTGGTGGTGAACATAAAGTCCAGTGCTGTAAAGAACCTTACTGCACAGGAGCCTGGAATGTTAGGCCCAAGAATCAAGGCAAATTGGATGTGGTCAAGCAGGAGATGCCAAGAGTTAACACTGAAATTTTAGAAATCAATGAACTAAAATGGATGAGAATGGGCAAATTTAATTCAGATGACCATCATATCTACTACTGTGGGCAAGAATCCCTTCAGTTCAGTTCAGTCACTCAGTCGTGTCCGACTCTTTGCAACCCCATGAATCGCAGCATGCCAGGCCTCCCTGTCCATCACCAGTTCCCAGAGTTCACTCAAACTCACGTCCATCGAGTCAGTGATGCCATCCAGCCATCTCATCCTCTGTCATCCCCTTCTCCTCCTGCCCCCAGTCCCTCCCAATATCAGAGTCTTTTCCAATGAGTCAACTCTTTGCATGAGGTGGCAAAAGTACTGGAGTTTCAGCTTTAGCATATTTCCCTCCAAAGAAATCCCAGGGCTGATCTCCTTTAGAATGGACTGGTTGGATCTCCTTGCAGTCCAAGGGACTCTCAAGAGTCTTCTCCAACACCACAGTTCAAAAGCATCAGTTCTTCGGTGCTCAGCTTTCTTTACAGTCCAACTCTCACATCTATACATGACCACTGGAAAAACCATCCCTTAGGAGAAATCAAATGTTATTCCCTGAAATTTAGTTTCAGAGGAAAGCAAGGAAAGATAAGAAAGCCTTCTTAAGTGAACAATGCAAAGAAATAGCGGAAAATAATAGAATGGGAAAGACCAGAGATCTATTCAAGAAAATTGGAGATACCAAGGGAATATATCTTACAAAGATGGGCACAACAAAGGGACAGAAATGGCAAGGACTTAACAGAAGCAGAAGAGATAAGGAAGAGGTGGAAAGAATACACAAAAGAACTATACAAAAAAGTTCTTAATGACCTGGATAACCATGGGTGTGGTCACTCACCTAGATCCAGACATCTTAGAATGTAAAGTCAAGTGGACTTTAGGAAGCATCACTATGAACAAAGCTGGTGGAGGTGGTGGAATTTGATGAATTTGAACTATTTCAAATCCTAAAAAAAAAAAAAAAAAGATGCTGTGAAAGTGCTGCACTCCATACACCAGCAAATTTGGGAAACTCAGCAATGGCCACAGGACTGGAAAAGGTCAGTCTTCATCCCAATCCCAAAGAAAGACAATGCCAAAGAATGTTCAAACTACTGTACAATTGCACTCATTTCACATGCTAGGAAGGTAATGCTCAAAATCCTTCAAGCTAGTCTTCAACAGTATGTGAACCAAGAACTTCCAGATGTTGTTGTTCAGTCGCTCAGTTGTGTCCAACTCTTTGTTACTCCATGGACTGCATCATGCCAGGCTTCCCTATCATTCACTATCTCCTGAAGTTTGCTCAAACTCATGTCCATTGATATACAAGCTGGAGTTAGAAAAGGCAGAAGAACCAGAGATCAAATTGCCAAAATCCGTTGGATCATAGAGAAAGCAAGAGAATTCCAGAAAAACATCTACTTTTGCTTCATTGACTATGCCATAAATCCTTTGACCGTGTGGATCACAACAAACTGTGGAAAATTCTTGAAGAGATGGGAATACCAGACCACCTACCTGTCTCATGAGAAACCTGTTTGCAGGACAAGAAGCAACAGTTAGAACCGGACATGGAACAACTGACTGGCTCAAAATTGGGGAAGGAGTACGTCAGGCTGTATATTGTCACCCTGTTTATTTAACTTACATGCAGAGTGAACCATGTGAAATGCCAGGATGGATGAAGCACAACCTGAAATCAAGGATGGTGAGAGAAATATCAACAACCTCAGGCATGCATATGATACCACTCTAATGGCAGAAAGCAAAGAGGAACCAAAGAGTCTCTTGATGAAGGTGAAAGAGGAGAGCGAAAAAGCTGGCTTAAAACTCAACATTCAAAAAACTAAGATAGCATCCAGTCCCATCTCTTCAAGGCAAATATATGGGAAAACAATGGAAACAGTGAGAGACTTTCTTTTCATGGGCTCCAAAATCACTGCAGATGGTGACCACAGGCATGAAATTAAAAGACTGCTCTTTGGAAGAAAAGCTATGACCAACATAGACAGTGAATTTAAAAGCAGAGACATCACTTTGCTGATAAAGGTCTGTATGGTCAAGGCTATGGTTTTCCCAGTAGTCATGTATGAATGTGAGAGCTGGACCATAAAGAAGGCTGACCGCTGAAGAACTGATGCTTTCAAAATATGGTACTAGAGAAGACTCTTGAGAGTCTTTGGACAGGATGGAGATCAAACCAGTCCATCCTAAAGGAAATCAGTCCTGAATAATCACTGGAAGGACTGATGCTGAGGCTGAAGCTCCAATAATTTGGCCACCTGATGCAAAAGGCTACCTCATTGTTAAAGACCCTGATGCTGGGAAAGATTGAGGGCAAGAGGAGAAGGAGGCTACAGAGGATGAGATTGTTGGATGGCATCACTGTCTCAGTGAACATGAGTTTGAGCAAACTGTGGGAGACAGTGAAGGACAGGGATGCCTGGCTTTCTAGTCTTTCAGATTGCAGAGTCGAACATGACTTGGCCCCTGAACAAGAAGAGCCGGGGCAATGATAGGCTGCTCTCTTCTTTAGAATTTTTTCTTTTTCTGTTGAGAAATTTATTTTCTCCAAATTGGCTCATTTCTATTGAAAGAATATCTAAGATGCATTCAGCACTGTTTGATTTTCAGAGCACTGGCATATAATGCCATATGACTTACCTTGGGGCTTTTGCATAATATATATCAGTTGAATTAAATTTTAAACTCATGTGATCTTCCCAACAATTCTAGAAAGTTTCAACTTCATTGGTGGATAGGAAACTTCAAATACAGAGATATCCATGATGAGTTGGCTAGTCAGTGTAGGAATGAAAAAGACTCAGAATCATTGTTCTGGTGTCAGTCCCTTTTCTTTGGGCTATGTTGCCAACCAATGTTTTAAACAAATAATCAGCAACACCAATAGTAAAATGGTTATGATTTGTTTACCAGTTCTAAGCATTAAGCTAAAATTTGCCAAAAAAAAGAAAAACACATTCAGTCTGAACCATGAATTTCAAACCAGAATTTTAAATGTGAATTTACTCTGAATGATGACTTAAAAAAATAATATGAACATATTCTTCATCATCTGGTGATTGTCCTAACACTGAGTACTGCTACTTCATTTTAGTGTTCAAGCTTGCATTAATGCCTGCCTTTGTGAAAGCCAAATAATTCCGTGGCATCCCATAGTGAGAGAAGTTTCTGGCAGTTCAAATAGAGAAATGAAATGACAGATCTCTGTTCATAGAGCTCATAGTAGTTTGAGAAATCTGCTCAATAAATCCTTGTTGTTGAATAAATACTTAGTTTTGAAAATAATATTTAACTTTTCTCCAGAATACTACTTTTGCAAGAGATGTTATAAGTATAAAGAAATTATTTCCTATTCCAGAAGTAAATGGATCAAATTCCCATTTATTGAATATTTTAATTCCCTTAAAATATTAACCTTAGTGCTAATCTTTAGCAATTAATTAAGACTGGCATGTAAGAATTTCTTGCTGGAAAAATTTTGATAAATTATGAGGTCTGACTAACTTGAACTATCAAACAAATTCTTGGAATTTTAATTTTCATTTAAAATTTAAATTTTAAATTTCATCTTGTACAGCATATTTATGCAAGTAAATCTCTTCTACACTGGAACCAGTGAAGCCAAAATGCTGAAAGTTATGGAGGCTGACATGAAGCCTCATTATGTTAATTTAAATTCAACATCAGTGATTTACTGTTGGCAAATGACATTATCTGTCATGTTAAATGAATACTGCTAACTTACACTGTGTTTTTATTTGATTTGTGTATTCATCTTGATTTTTAAATATTTATGATTGAATAAGGCCTGCAAGTGTGAACAACTTATTTCTAGATTCAGGTTTATATGTTTAAATAATATCATAATAAAAATTTAAATCCATATTGTGGAGGTCTATGAGCATATATTTCCCTTAAAAGGGATCTATGTGTTATTCAAGACCGAGAAATGCTGGTCCAGATTAGCACTGATTAATTTATCAGTATTCTTGAGATGTATTTTTGCCACTTCATTATCCAACTTTTTGGGCTTATTTACATGGATGTCATGACAAAATTTGTCAAATACCTTGATGAAGTCAGTATATTTTTGGTGCCTTTTTGACATTTTTCAGTTCAGTTCAGTTCAGTTGCTCAGTCACGTCCGACTCTTTGTAACCCCACGAATTGCAGCACGCCAGGCCTCCCTGTCCATCACCAACTCCCAGAGTTCACTCAAACTCATGTCCATCGAGTCGGTGATGCCATCCAGCCATCTCATCCTCTATCGTCCCCTTCTCCTTCTGCTCCCAATTCACTGACATTTTCAGTGTCTTTTAAACATTTTTGACATTCTCATGGTCCATTCATTTAGTGATACAATAAAAAAAAGTAACGAATTTTGGAACAAAATTTTGGGATGACTTCATCTATCTGGAGACTCAGTGAAAGCTCTATTTGTTCTATGTGATCCACTCTGAAGCCCATTCTTCACTGAGAGAAAACAGAAGCCAAAAGAAGATTTAAGTAGCTTTTGTATTACATGGTAAGATTGGGGACTATAGGAGCATAGTACTCCACTTTGGATAAGAAAGGGCTAGTAGGGAAAGAAGATTCAAACATTGGGGTGCAGTTTCCATCTCTCAAGAACCTTGCTTCTTTTGTTCATCTTTCTGTTTTGAGCATCAAGCTTGGTACTCAGCATATAGTTTGCTTTTAATAACTATTTAGCAAGTGAATGGATGAGTAAATGAGTGTAAGCCTTGAAACACAGCCTATTCTACTGATTAAACAGACACCTGAAGAATTTCTTCTCAATTCAGAAACACAGCTGATTTTTTTTTTAAAATCCCAGGTTACTTCATTTGTGTAGTCTCCAAATTCAGCACCTTTGCTCCTTGTGGTCATTCTAACTTTTAAAAAACTCAAATAGAAGGCTCTCCTCACATGTTTCTCAATCTTGAAGTGGGAGGAGACGCAAGATTTCCAGGGACTAGGGGTTGTCACCCCTTCTCTTCTGGGAAATTAAGGAGAGAAGACTCCAGCTGTCCAAACAGTGGAGGCAGAGACCTCTCCTTTATCTCAAGAACGAGAAGAATTCCTCTTTACTCTGCTCAGAAGTCTAGAAGTTCAATATGAATACAAAACAAGATTTTTAAAAAATCAGCTTCAGGAAATTTCTGTAGTTACAGTCATTATACTGTTCACTCAAACACCCTGCTTTGACAAAGTACTCCCCGGTCACAGCTCAGCAACCTATATCCATCTTACTTTTGCCTTTGCTTGGGAGGGAGACCTAAACAGACATTTCTCCAAAGAAGACACACAGATGATCAACAAATACAGGAAAAGATGCTCATTAATAGAGAAATGCAAATCAAAACTATAATGAGGTGTCACCTCACACCAGGTAGAATGGCAGTCATCAAAACATCTACAAACAAAAAATGCTGGAGAGGGTGTGGAAAAAAGGAACCCTCTTGCACTTTGTTGGGAGAACACTATGGAGAACAGTATGGAGATTCCTTAAAAAACTAGGAATAAAAATACATACGACCCAGCAATCCCAATAGTGGGCATATACCCTGAGAAAACCATGACTCAAAAAGACACATGTACCCCAACGTCCATTGCAGCACCATTTACAGTAGCTAGGACATGGAAGCAACCTAGATGTCCAGTAACAGATGAATGGATAAAGAAGCTGTGGTACATATATACAATGGAATATTACTCAGCCACAAAAGGAATGCATTTGAGTCTGTTCTAATGAGGTGGGGGAACCTAGAGCCTGTTATATAGAGTGAAGCAAGTCAGAAAGAGAAAAACAAATTTTGTATATTAATGCATATATATGGAGTCTAGAAAAATGGTACTGATGAATGTATTTGCAGGGCAGGAATAAACATGGAGACATAGAGAACAGACTGTGGACACAGCAGGGGAAGGAGAGGTTGGAACAAATTGAGAGAGAAGCGTTGAAACATATACATGATCATATGTAAAATAAATAGCCAGTGGGAATTTGCTGTATGACACAGGGAGCTCAACCCAGTGCTCTGTGACAACCTAGAGGCATGGGGTGGGGTGAGAGGTGGGGGTGGGGGTTCAAGAGGAAGGGGATATATGTATAACTACGGCTGATTCACATTGTTGTATGGCAGAAGCCAGCACAATATTGTAAAGCAATTATCCTCCAATTAATACATTTTTAAAAAGTATCAATAGCATTGTTCATTTTAATTCTAGATAAATGTTCTAGAATGAAGAGCTGTGATTATGATCAAACTCTCAAATTTCTACTTGAATTTCAGATTACTCTCCAGAAATCAAGGACCTTTTCACAACAGAAAGAACTTGTTTTTTGCTACAAAAGGCCACACTCATCAAATAATGGTATATTTGAGGAGAGATGGCATAACTAGAAATAGAATGGTTAATAATGCCTAGCCAACATCTACTCTTAGAATAAAAACTGTCACATTGTCAGCATCCCATCATGTGCTCATATGGCAGCAATGCTTATGGCTCCATGTCACTCTTCATCAAGCAGTATTTCTTTCTCCCCTTGACACTGAGTTGAACTTTGCGACTAACTGCAAAAACAAATAGAATATGGTGGAAAAAACACTGCATACTTCCAATGCAAAGCCATAAGAGTTCCACCCAGCTTTCTCTCCAAAGATGACGTCATGAGGAAGTCCAGGTCACATGGACAGGCCACATAAAGGTGTTTCTGTCTTCAGCAAAAATCTCAACTGTCAGCAGCATCCCCACTAGACCTATGAGTAAGCAAGCCTTCAGATCATTCCAGGCTCCACCTTCAAGCTACCCTGAATGAAGCTGTGTGGAACAGGAATAACTATTCCCACCATGACCTGCCTGAACTGTAACTGAGTAAGTAAAATAATTGTGGTTACTTTAGGCCACGAGGTTTGGGGTTGTTTGTTATGTAGCAATAGACAACAACCAGTAAGCAAATATTGTTATTTCATTCAATCTTCATAATCACAGAAAGGTAGATATAATTACCTTCATGTTGCTGATGAATAAACAGGCCCTGTGCTGAACCATGGAAATCCATTAGTGAGTAAGGCAGACATGATTCCCGTCTTCAGCAAGCTTTAGGGTAGTTCAGTTCAGTCACTCAGTCAAGCCCAACTCTTTGCGACCCTATGGACTGCAGCACACCAGGCCTCCCTGTCCATCACCAACTCCTGGAGTTTATTCAAACTCATATCCATCGAGTCGGTGATACCATCCAACCATCTCATCCTCTGTCATCCCCTTCTCCTCCTACCTTCAATCTTTCCCAGCATCAGGGTCTTTTCAAATGAGTCATTTCTTCACATGAGGTGGCCAAAGTAATGGAGCTTCAGCTTCAGCATCAGTCCTTCCCATCAATATTTAGGACTGATTTCCTTTAGGATGGACTGGTTGGATCTCCTTGCTGTTCAAGGGACTCTCAAGAGTCTTCTCCAACACTACAGTTCAAAAGCATCAATTCTTTGGCACTCCACTTTCTTTATAGTCCAACTCTCACATCCATACATGACTGCTGGAAAAACTATAGCTTTGACTAGATGGACCTTTCCCTTCCCAGTAGTCCCTGTATTCCTTCCCTATAGAACTATAAGGCATAAAGCCACCTGAGGCACTGCTGACCCTTCACTACACATATGAGAACAAAAATCATGTCTTTCCCTAGACATTGTCTTAGTTGTAATAGTCCCCAGCAGAACTAAATCAATCATATGTTCCCTTTGGCTTCAGATGCAGTGTGTGTGTGCATGCATGTGTATGTGACAATTTTGTTGTTGCACTAGAATTTTAGACTATGAATCTTAAACTATGATGGTTGGCTTTCTTTCTTTCATTTGAGTCTTTCAAATATTTTTTCTGAACTTTCTTATTATTCAAGTACTATAGGTTTAATGGAGGGAAATCAGAAAATGTAATGAATAGAAAGTAAATTATCCAAAAATGTCTGTATAGACAGATACCTCTATTAAATATTTTAGCAAGTAGGCTTCCAGGAATTTGCTATGCCGGTATATATATATATATATATATCTCCTTTCACTCCTACTCTTGCTGCCCCACCCTTAAATTTTCGTTGCTGCCTCATTTCCATACTAGTAAGCTTTCTTTTAAACAATCACACTCATAGCGCTCCAGGCTTCACATCAAAGCAAGCCTCACTGCATCCTTAATTAACACACTAGCACCTAAATCAACTAACTTTATTAATATCCTGCATCCTGTCTTGCTTCCTGGGATGAGCGTTTTTGGATAATAATGCTGTTAATTTCTCTACGTCACTTCTCAGTTTTAATGTATGTCCTTCAATCTTCTGGTTATGGCCTCGGCCCCTACCTACTGCTTCTGTCCTTGCAATCCACATGTAACCAACCCTGTCAGCTTGACCTGACCTAAGATTCATTCCACCTAGAGAATGCACATACTTAACATATCTGTGCCCTGCGGGAACATTCCAGGCATCAGATTCATTCCGCCAACCTTCAGCACTAAGGAAGAAGACAAAGTAACACGTTAATCAGATGGCAGAATTTTGCGGAATGTACGCTAGACTAAACTTCATGATTTCTTACAAATTCAAAAAGATTAATGGACTCCTACGTTTATTGTAGCATTGTTTACAATAACCAAGACATCAGTTCAGTTCAGTTGCTCAGTTGTGTCCGACTCTTTGCAACCCCATGATATAGAAGCAGTCAAAGTGCCCACAGATAGATGAATTGATAAAGAACAATGGAACATTACTCAGCCATAAAATAATGAAATCTTGCCATTTGTGACAACATGGATGGACCTAGAGGGTATTATGCTAAGTGAAATAAATCAGACAGAGAAACACAAATACCATACGATTTTGCTTATACATGGGATCTAAAAAAAACAACAACAAATGAACTAATATAACAAAACAGAAACAGATTAATAGATACAGACAACGAACAGGTGATTGCTAGGAGCAGGGTATAAGGGGAGGAGTGAAATAGGTGAGAGAAATTAATAGGTACAAACTCCCAGCTACAAAATAAATGAGTCATGGGGATGAATGTACAGTGCAGAAAATACAGTCTATTGTATTGTGATAACTTTGTATGGTGACAGAAGATAACCAGATTTTTGTGGTGATCATTTTTGTAATGTATAAAAAGATCAAATCACTGTCATACACCTGGAATTAACACAGTGTTACAGGGAAATTATACTTCAATAGAAAACTTTTTCAAATAAAAATTTTTAAAACTTTTATAATTTCTTACATTTTTACCTTATTCACATTGGTACTAGAAGTGAAATGACCACTTGTTATGCTTTTCAAAGCCAAGTTGATTTACTCTCTTAAGGTCAATGTTAGTAAAATCAACTTGGCTTTGAAAAGCACAATGAGTTTAGAGAGGACTCCTTTCAATTTTTTAAAATATTCTTTTACTTTAGTAAAGAAAGGTCATTTAACTAAACATAGAGTAACTTCGGTGTTTAAGGACTGCTCAGCCTTTGGGCTCACATATGTTCCTGTGTATTTACAATGATCTCAGATATCCAGGGTCATTAACACATCGGCTGTGACTTTGAAGCATTGGTTATGAAGTTGTACTGCTCCCATTAGCAACATCCCACATTCTTGAATGGCTACCTCTGAATCCTAGTTTTAGATGATTGTGGCAATCTGGGTTTCATTATTTAAGAGAGATAAGATGACATATTGGGTTGTTCCCACTATCTCAGGATAGCAGCCTTAAGTATTTGGAAAATGTAAACACAGAAATATTTAGGGATTTGAAGAGAGTAGGTTATTTGCTGACTGGAAGAGAAAGAACAGAAGATTATCACCCAAACAATGTTGATATTGGGTTTTATCTTCCTGCAACAAGCAGACCATAGTTGAAAGAGTCTTTTGCCATTTACCATGAAACTGTGGATTTACTCATATCTCTAACATCTCTCATTTATTTTTAGCCTCCTGTTTAGTCAGTAACAGTGGAATCTGTGTGCCAACATGTTTTTAGCAAATATTGTCCAGATCTGCCGGTGATATTAGCTGCTCATGGCCATGACGAGACACAAACCAGGCAAAGTGATAAAGAGAAAAGGAGCTTTCAGTGAGGGAATGTTCAGAAAGATTTCATAAGTTATAGTTCAACTGCATTTATGAATTTCAGTTTATTGCCCCTTTTCTTTTACCTCTTACAGTACTCATGTCTGAAGAAATGATCCTGGAAAATAAAGTCATTTTGGATTATCTTATTCATCACATGGACAGATTTTATAGCCATTGGGCTATATTTTGCAATCTTTATTTCCAAAAAGACAGACTTCTATTTGCAACTACTAAACACTGCTCTGCTCCTTAAGAGACAGTCTTCCCTCAGGAATGAAGAGCGGTCACACATATCAGAACTTAGCAGATGTTAGAGTTTAGATCAGTCCTCAGGAAACCTGGATAAGCTGGGTTTCCCAGGCTGAGGTTTTCAGAGCAATTAAAACTGCATTGCTGAATGTAGCTTCCACTTGAGGTACTCATTCTTTCTATCCCTCATATGATATTCTCAGTTCAGTCACTCAGTCATGTCCGACTCTTCGCAACCCCGTGAATCGCAGCACACCAGCCCTCCCTGTGCATCACCAACTCCAGGAGTTCACTCAGATTCACGTCCATTGAGTCAGTGATCCCATCCAGCCATCTCATCCTCGGTCATCCCCTTCTCCTTCTGTCCCCAGTCCCTCACAGCATCAGAGTCTTTTCCAATGAGTCAACTCTTCTCATGAGGTGGCCAAAGTACTGGAGTTTAAGCTTTAGCATCATTCCTTCCAAAGAAATCCCAGGGCTGATCTCCTTCAGAATGGACTGGTTGGATCTCCTTGCAGTCCAAGGGACTCTCAAGAGTCTTCTCCAACACCACAGTTCAAAAGCATCAATTCTTCGGCACTCAGCCTTCTTCACAGTCCAACTCTCACATCCATACATGACTACTAGAAAAACCATAGCCTTGACTAGATGGACCTTAGTCAGCAAAGTCATGTCTCTGGTTTTGAATATACTATCTAGGTTGGTCATAACTTTTCTTCCAAGGAGTAAGTGTCTTTTAATTTCATGGCTGCAGTCACCATCTGCAGTGATTCTGGAGCCCCAAAAAATAAAGTCTGACACTGTTTCCACTGTTTCCCCATCTATTTCCCATGACGTGATGGGACCGGATGCCATGATCTTCATTTTCTGAATGTTGAGCTCACTTCCACTGTATAATCATAAGGGATATTCTACATTGATTTTAATGAGACCACCCAAATGGAAAAGAAATGTGACCAGCATTTATCAGCATAGTTGAAAATATAAAGCCAAAATCAAATGGTCCGAGAGATATTTGCTATTTATATTATCTGTTTCCTCATGTGCATAAATAAAAGTACCAAAGAGAGGAACAGAAGGCCAAATCAAACAGCTCAAAAACTATAGGGCAAATCTACAGTCCATTCGCCTTCTAATTTCATTCCAGTTCTTTGCACCAACCAATTCCAGTTCTATAGCACTACACAGACTTACGGAAGTTAGTCATTATTTTGCTCTGTGACACTAACTCACAGTGGGGTGAATAGGCAGTGAGACTGCAGGAGGTTACAGCAGTTGAACAAAGGGAAGCCAGTCCAATATATTTTTTTTCTTATCTGAAAGGGCATTTTAATGTCACTGAGAACAAAAGAATTATCTTACTCTCTCCTTTTCTTACCCCTGACCATCAAGAAAGACTTAGAAATGCTATTGTAATTGTGACTTACATTTCATCATTTCTTGACACTCTGGAGTACATCAAAAATGAAAAGATAATGTTTTACCTTGAATGACTGAAATGGAAAAACCTTCTGTTCATGGGATCTCTCTGGAATGTAGTGATTTGTGTGATTGCAATCACAGAATCAGCTAAAATAGCATACGAATTCTCCAATGTCTTCTTTCTGTCAAAATGAACATTTCTATAAAACAACCTTTACAGCCTGGAATGGCTGCCTGCTTTCCAGAAAGAGCTCTAAATAGGTATTAAGCAACCAGTAACTTTGTCTAATGGAGAACAATTAGAACCAGTCTCAAAGTTTTGAAAGGTTATTCTAACCTCTCCCCTTCCTTTGCCAAGATTAGATGGAATCAAGAAAATAAGGAGCTTGGAGATGAGGCATTTGGTGGAAGTTTCCTTAGAGACATAAACGAGTCAGCTTTATGTTTAAAAGTGAAATGCACTGGTGCCTTTAGAGCAATTTTTGAATTTTTAATTATTATGATTAACTGGGAGGAATGGGACGCCATAATCACAGAAAATCTCCCTATTCAAAACAAACAAATGAATAAACGTCTCAGATTCAGAGTTGAACTAATCCTATTAGTTTAGGCAGGGCACATCATTATGCATCCATGCAATGTTCGTCATTTTTTTGGTTATTTTTCTCCACTTGATTTCTTATTCCCACTCACATAATTTACACTGCAGCCCCCTCTCCAAAGTACCTCACATACGTCCATATATATGAATAAATACTTATAAATATACATTGTGTGTGTGTGTGTGTGTGTTAACTCACGTGATGGTACTGTGGTACAGATACTGTTTTGTTTCTTACCTTTGGGACAATACTATGCTTTTTAGATCGACCCCTCTTGCTATATGGGTACCAAATGTATCCTTTCCGACTACTGCAGAGTCTGGAGTGTGCTTCTGTCACTTTGTTTTTATCATTCCCCAATACAGACACTTAAGTGACCTATAACTCCCCAACCCAATAAGCAACACTATAATAAATATTATTTTATTGTCCTTCGTGGATCTGCAAGAGTGTTTCCCTAGGGTATGAATCTAGGAGTAAGAGTTCATGGTCAAATATGCATACAACTTTACTAAGCACTATATTCACTGGAAGAACTGATGCTGAAGCTGAAACTCCAATACTTTGGCCACCTGATGTGAAGAACTGACTCATTGGAAAAGACCCTGATGCTGGGAAAGATTGAAGGCAGGAGGAGAAGGGGAAGACAGAGGATAAGATGGTTGGATGGCATCACTGAGTCGATGGACATGAGTTTGAGCAAGCTCTGGGAGTTGGTGATGGACAGGGAAGCCTGGCGTGCTGCAGTCCATGGGGTTGCAGAGTCGGACGCAACTGAGTGACTGAACTGAACTAGGACGTACTCGAGTTCTCTAGGGCAGCCAGGCCAGTTTGTTCTTCCATCAACAAAAATGGAAACTTTTGTCTCTCTTCAATCTCGCTAAAATTTGATTTCTTTCTAAGTTTTGATAATTTAATGGATATCAAGTACCTTGTTACTTTAACAACGCTGAGATATTGGCATATCCTTGGGGCGCAGGTTGAATACATTTTTGTTTGTATGAGGGTAGTCATACTAGGTAGGAACATGCAGTTGCTTCAGAATTTGAGAATGGGAAAGAGAATGTGAATGGATGCCAAGCTGAAGCGGGTATCGAAGGCAGACATAAATGCTCAGCTTAGTCTGTTTTGTCAGCCCTGCCAAGGATTCGTGAACTACACATACATTTAATAAAATCCTTTTCTGCTGAAAATAGAGAATGTTCTGTTGCTGACAACCAAGAAGGCTGGTCTATGTAGTAATTGGTACCGTGTCCTGTGCTTAGTCACTCAGTCATATCTGACTCTTTGTGACTGTGGACTTCAGCCCACTAGACTCTTCTGTCCATGGGATTCTCCAGGCAAGAATACTGGAGTCGGCTGCCATGCCCTTCACCAGATGATCTGCCCAACCCAGGGATTGAACGCAGGTGTCCCTCATTGCAGGCAGATTCTTTATTGTCTGAGCCACCAGGGGAGCCCAACTGGTACCATAAACGGTTGTAAACTCTCAAGGAATAAAATGAGAATTTAGGATTGGTTATTCACATAGATCAAGTCTGAAAACAGTGACAATCTGGTTCCTATTATAAGATAGGTCATACAGGATTTTTTCTGCAGACTTTTATTTTTCTATATACATTCTGGAATCGATTTTATGAGAGGCTCAAAAATACTCTAGGATTTTTATTAAAACAAAACCGAATTTATAGAATAAGTTTGAGATAACTAATATCATTATAACATTGTTATCCACTGGTGAATATGGTATGGCTTTCTAGTATTTCCTTATTTTATATCCTACAATAGTATTTTTAAAATTTCTCCAAAAAAGTTATGTAAATTTTTTGTTTGATTATTTCCAATTCTGGGGGATATTCATTTCTCCTCTAGTTCAGTAGCAATCCAGTCTTGATATCCAGGAAATTATGGACTACTCTTTTAATGTTAACCATTATAACCACATTACATTACCACTATAAAATAGAAAGGGAATGGCAGAAAAAAATAATACAATTGCTTATTAAGTATAAATATATATTTTACAGGTTTTTAAATGCTCTTGTGAATGATGCCTGGATTTCTAGAATGCATTTTCTAGTTGGTTGTGCTGATATAGAGTTTGGGTGAAGGAAACTTGCTACACTTTCTTATTAGTTCTCAATTTCTCAGTTGATTCAGCTTTTTTTTAAAAGTCAATTATCTTATTTCCAATGATGATTGTTAGTTTCTCCCCTTCCAACATTTACCCTGTTATTTATTTTATTGTCATATTTTGCTGATCAGGCAAAGCACTATATTAAATAGAATCAACGTTAGAGAAAGTCTATTCTTAATCCAGTGTTGAAGTGAAAGCATGAAACGAGAAAGATGACACTTTGCCATCTGGCTTCCCAATTTTCCACCAATCCCCTCACTGCCACCTGCCCATCCCTGTACTCCACTGTTCTCCTTTTCTGAAAACTGTCTTGCTCAGTTACAACTAATAGTTTTCGGGATGTGTAGTGGGAGAGAGGTTGAGGAGGTGGCAAAGCCCAGGGCCTGCTCATTTGCCTACATTTATCTTATTCCTCCCTATCTTTTCCTGGGCTCGAAGATTATGGCTGTGTTACTAATCTGGGCTTCTCTTTTCATGCCTCAAGTTGCAACAGAGAACAAGATTCATTCAGGGCTCCCCTTTAGACCTATGCTATCTTCCATCTGTGGCTCCTTGCCTCTTTCTGTCTAGGATCTCATTTCAGAGGAAACCTGAAACCCAGCCAACTTTTCTCTCTCTAGAGACGTCTCAGTCTTTTCAGGATTAAAAAAAAAAAAAAATCATCATTTTCTCTCTCCTTTCTGTGGCATCTTCAGGATTGGATTTAGTGTACAGTTCCAGAAATTCCTTCAAATAGCATCCTACATTTTTGCTATTCCGGGACTTTTGTCTTAAAATGAAAACAACGGAGATGAAACTTGGCTGATACTGAAATAAAGAGGTAGCCCCATGGCCTCCTGCAGCCTCCTGCGTGGCCGACTGTGAAACATTACGTGCGAAATATGGTGGAAGTTAGCCAAAGACTATAAAAAGGAAGCTGAAGGCTAGTCCATACCTATGCAAATCTTGAGCTAAAGACAGATTTCTCTAAAAGCTGGTGTCATAATCCTGAAAGGTATATCCCAGTTCTTAAAGGAAAACTAGCAGGGGAGCTGGTTGGAGCTGAAAAGGAAGATGTACTCATAGTCTCTTTCCACATTCCTAAAACCTAACTTTTAGTCTGTAGAACTAGAGGTTGTGAAATTGGGTAAGAGAAGAAGAGAAGATCAGCAGATCGTAGTACAGAAAAATGGTGGCCAGACATCTTTGCTTTTGAACACCAAAAGCTGAGACATACCTCCTGGGCAAAGAAAACACACCGACGAGATGGCACGTAAGATAAACCTCCAGCAAAGCTCTGGTCTGCCTGTCCCATGCCTCCTGCTTCTTCCTCACATTACTCTCTCATAGGAAATTAGTACTTCTCAAAGATAAGCATGAATCAAAGAAGTGCTGACACTGGTACACAGATATTAGATGTAAGTGGAGGAGAGGAGCATAAACTAAAGATAAAAACCTACCTCACAAACTGGAACTTTTAAAAATGAAAAAGATGTGCTTGAGAGAATAGTTCATTATCTCAAAGCAGTTATAAATAATGGCCAGTCCTCACAGACTTCTGCTGTTGGAGCCCCCTATTTTATGAAACTCCAGGTCAGCTCTCCCTTGCTGGATGCACAGTTACTCCGGGGGGAGCACCCTCCTGGCCCAGTTCATGGTGGGAGCCCTGTTACCTCCTGTTCTCAGCCTTTCTGCCCCTTGCTGGGTATGAACCCGCCACTCGTCCAATGTGTTCCCCCACTGCAGGGCACATTTCAGACATGTTAAAAGTCCAAATGATGCTCACCTCCTACCTCTCCCATCAAATTCTCTTTTAGGAGTAAAAGAATTACCAAGTAAGTATTCAGTATGAAAAGAAAAGATTACATTTTGTATGAATTAAAAAACCAGAAGGATACTTGTACATCTATAGGCAAATATATTTTTCCACATAGCATTTAGCTTTCTTTTTTTTTAATTGTGGTAAAGTATTCATACCATAAATTTTATCATTTTAACCATTTTTAGCTGTACAGTTCAATGGCATTAGGTACATCCTCTTTGCCATGCTTCCGTCACCACCGTCCATCTCCAGGACTTTTTTGTCTTCCCAAACTTCTAGCCATTAAATAATAACTCTCAATTGCCTTTTCCCTCCAACCCCTGGAAATCATTACTCTACTTCTATCTCATTGAATTTGAGTTCTTTGGGCACTTCATATAATCAGCCTTTAACATTCTTTTAAGTGTTCATTCAGTATTCTTAAAATGAAATAAATCACATTTTATAGAAGTCTTAGAGTAGTCTCTACTTTGCACATTCTTATTTTCCAAACTGATTCAAGCAAGATTCATTTTAAGCCATAACTTGTTTGGATGTAACAATGTTACCTCTTTTTATTTTTCCTGGGATGAACAAAAAAGTCTCTCTGGACTTTAAAAATTTATTCTATATAGAGAAATAAAACTGAAGGAGAAATTAAGAAAACAGAGTTACAGAGAAACGCTTTCCAGAAAAGATCCAACTGAATTCAGTGACTCGGTTGTGTAAGTTTAATTCAATCAATAAGTAAGTTTACCAGTCGGTTTGAAACCACAGGGCTGAATATATATGTCCTAGACTGAAATAGAAGGCAAGTTATTTGGCTTTGGTTCACCATATAAGCACATTCATAATTCAGAAAAAGAAAACATAGTCAGGCATTTGTTCTGATTCCTGGTTTGGAAACTTTCAAATGCTAAAACTGTTAAGAGACTGTAAGATAACTCCTGAGATTTGAAATGGATTCACTGGCTCTTTATAATAGATAATGACTTCTTATTTATTATTCCAGGGTTGCCTTGAACTTTGCGTAGATAAAATCCTGAAAGACATCATTCACTAATTGTCAATCCTTTAATGAATTTATACCTTGTTTCAGATTCTGCATGGAGCACTGGGGAATAAAGATACTATATTCAAGTGCTTCGTGAGGGAATAGATGATAGGAAGGTAGTAGGTAGCTGAGTAGTTAGCTGATTAGCTAGTGGGAATGGAGAGGAAAAGAGGGAGAGAGAAAGGAAGGAAGGGAGAAAAAATGAAAATATAATGTGGTAAACTAAGAAATCTAAGTAAAAGGTAAACAGGAGTTCTTTGTACTCTTCTTACAATTTTTCTAGAAGTACAAAGTTATTTTTTTAAATTGTTGCAAAAAGCATAAGAAAATAGGATATGTAAATGACTAGTTCATTTAGAAAGTTATGTTATAAAAGAATCTTCCAACGTTATGAAAGACTCTTCCAACCTTATTTTTTAAATAAATGATTCCTCATCATGTTAATGGATATTTTGAGAAAAATTGTGTTCCATGGTAGTAAGTTTGCAAACTATCTACTATTCACCTCTTGTAGAAGGTCTAGTATGCATTTCCACATATTCAAGGATCAGAGAAGTCCCCCAGGAACGAAAGCCAACTACTTCATTCTGTTTAACACAGGATATCCCAATGTATTTGACCATAGAATTCTTTTTCTTTTTACAGTAGCATTTATTAATTAGAGATTTCATAAACACCCCTGTAATATAAGAAACATTAACTCAACTTGGGTGCTTTCAAATTCACTTACAAGAAGGAAGCTACTTGTAATGTTGTTGTGTTGCTGGGTTTATGTAGATACAATTGCATTTGGTTCTCAAGTACCTTCATGTGTAGTTAGAGACATGTGGCCCCCTCTTTAATTGGAAACTCTTATTCTTAATATGGTATTTATTGAATCTCATGCTGAGATAAATAGTTTTGGTTTATGTGATTTCCCAGGAATAATTGCCGAGTTTTTAAAACAGGCAACTTAATGAGTACAATTAAATGAACCACTGAGATAAAATAAGTCATCAGTTCAGCCACCTATTGTGAATCAGTTGATCTTAGAGCAGATAAAGTAAATGCAAGCTCATTGCACTTTTCCTGAGATTGCTAAAGGCACATTACCAGATAATTTCTTCTTGTTCCCTTTAAGTCTTTCCTCAGGATTCCACAAGAGGAGAGGATGGCTTCAGAAATGTAACATCAGGCTTTTCTCTTCACCAACAGTGAAACCCTGGTTACACAAACTGTATGCTTCTTTAGTAGAAAAAGGTTGCATTTGGATACTTTGAAAAGTTCTAAGAAGCAGTTAAAAGTAGTTTTTCTTTCACTGAAAAAAAATCAATAAAAATCTTGCATAAGATTTATTTCTTAAGTGAGAAAAAGACTTCGTAGAAGTGAAATTAGAGAATGCTAATTCTTAAAGTACACAAAATAAATGTGTATTCAGGTGTTATTGATTAACTCCAATATTCTGCTTTCTTCTATATGTACATTTAGGACAAATACTCAATACCATATCAAAATTGGAAAATACTAATTCAGTTTTGTAAGGGTATAGTGAATTGTCTCCATAATACTATGCAATTTCTAGTAATCATAAAAATATTTCCTAAGTTTTCTCTATAATTATACATGTAAATTCATAGAACAGAATACAGTGATTCTTGAAGGGCAGGTATCATCTAATAATGCACCAATTTTTATTCAATTAATTGACTATGTTGCTAAAAAAAAAGAAGTGCCTTAATATAAAACATTAAGTAGATAAAATTAGAAAAATGCCAAAGAGACAAGGCTTCAAAATGTCAAACTGTCACTTTTCAATGATACTCCTAACAAGCATATTTCTTCATTGTTCTTTATACCTATGATCAGCACATGATGTAAATTGTCATTTAACCATGTTAATTAGTTACCTTGATTTCTTTGACTAACGTTGTGCCTTAGATTGTATGAAATAATGAAAAGTAAGAAAAGAAAGGGGGCTTCTCTGGTGGTTTAGTGGTAAACAATCCGCTTGCCAATGCAAGAGACACAGCTTCAATCTCTGATTGGGAAGATCCCCTGGAGAAGGAAATGGCAACCCACTCCAGTATTCTTGCCTGGAAAATCCCATGGACAGAAAAGCCTTGTGGGCTACAGTCCATGGGGTTGCAAAAGAGTAAGTCACAACTTAGTGACTAAACGACAACAAAGAAAAGAAAGACAGAAGAACTAGCTGAAGATACAAAAAGAAGAACCCAACATGCCCTACTGACTCAAGAGGCAGTTTTTGTATTGAAGTATAAAATGACATAATTTTCATTTATGATGACAGGTTGCTATATGAAAAATGCTTATTACGTTTTTTCTTGGTTAGACCAAAGGAAGAGAAGATAAGTTTAAATTATTTACAAAAGAACTACAAGTCAGAGTTTAGTTCAAATCATTGAAACATTTCCTAATCACCTACTACTCACTCATTCACTCATACATTTCATCCTAGAATTTATAAACTGTAGCCCCTGGCCAGCCACCAGGCTTTACTAATAAAGTTTTAGTGGAACAAAGCCTCTGCCTGTTCCTTTTATCTTCTATGGCTGCGTTCACACTAAAACAGCAGAATTGAGTGGTTATAACTGAGACTTTGTGGTCAACAAAGCCTAAAATATTTACTATTGGACTATTTACAGAAAAAGTTTGCTCATTTCTGATTTAATCAGGCATTTAGTCATTTTTTGTGTGTTTATGTGTTTTTCAGAGTCTAACAGTCACTAGTCTCAGTGTTAAGAATAAATCAGTGAACATTCATCGGTAGTCTCTGCATCCATGGAGTCTAACGAAGGAAATGAATAAAGCAATGACATCAAGAGTGTGACCCAGTCTAGAAAAGGAAAGGAACAGCAAACTATGGGAATACCGATCAAAGGCACCAAGACCTAGAAGAGAGAGGACTAAAGGAAGGGTGATTCTGGAAGGAAATGATATCTAAGCTGAAATCTGAAGGATGAATAGGAGTCAGTTAGGAAAATAAGACCCAGGGCTGTGAGAAGGAAAGAGTCAGAGGTGGCTTCACATGCTGGGTGTAGGGATAAAAGAAAGTGTGGCATGGGTGATATCCAGTCTGGTCTGAGCACAGACTTCTAGGGAAAAAGTGGTCAAATGAAAGCTAGAAAAGCAAGCAGGACCCGCATCATGCTGACTCTTGTAAGGAGATTATTCTAAGGAAAACAGAAAGCCATGGAAGCCTTTAAACTATGGACAGATACCACTAGATTTGCATTTTAGAATGACCACCTAGGTTTCAGCATGAAGTTTGTAGGGAAAAAGGCTACCACTGTAGGGACAGAATTCCTGGCTATAGCCAAGTGAAGAGATTGGCAAATCCTTTCCCCTTCAAAGCAACTATAAATCTGGACAAAATTGACCCAAAAAGGGGGGAAAAATCATTTCCCAGAACAATCTGAGAAGCATTTAACAATCTGAGAAGCATTTATATGTAAAAATCTACTTAACTTCTCAGGTAGGAACACTGGGAACCTATAGTGCTCTGACTGTGAGCTGCTCCCGCGCCTCGCCCTTCCCCCGCCACCCCCCACCCCCCCCACCCCCCACCCCCGCCCCCAAAGCCCAGCTGACAAGTAGGTTTTCCTGGGCAAGGCAGGTTTAAAGGACCAGGACCTTCTCTCTGACTGTCAAAGCAGCTCCCTCAAGTTGGTCTGGTGAGAGAAGTCCGCACCCAGCCGTGTTATCAGTGGAAGTGATCATCACAATCCTGGTTTGAGTAAGGAATATTCATAATTTCACTAGCCTGAGGTTGTGGTCACTGTGGGAGAAGGTCTATTTCTTGCTAGACTGGGCCAATGTGCAGCAGACCCTGGAGAAAAACCAAACTAGTTACAGATGCCTGGCCAACCCTGGAGCAGAACACGTGCAGAGGAGACCCAAAAGGGCCCAGGAGAAAGTAAAAGCCTGGGCACATTTGAAAATGGCATGAACTTTGACCACCACCCCCCTTACCCACACACATGTCTATTGGCAGAAGACAGATGCCTTATGGGTCTGGAGTGGTTGAACACCATCTCTGTTCCACCTAGGTCTGACCCAAGTGATGCAAACAAGGGAGTGATGTCAAGGAATAAGCATAAGACTATTTTTAAAAAGCAAAAGACCATAAGCAGAGACAGCAGCAATCACAAACCACAGAGGACATAGATTCCCCAGATCTAGTTGAGGAAATTCCTAAACAGAAAAATAAACAAATCAACAAAACTGCAATAATAATCCTCAAGGGTGAGAATGCTGCTTTAATATGTCACCTATAATGTCCAGATTTCAACAAAAACCACTAGACACATGAAGAAACAAGAAAATGTTGCCAATACTCAGGAAATAAAATAGTCAATAAAAACTTGCCACATGTCACTGAGGTACATATTTTGGCAGTTCACAGGCCCTGAGAAGCAGACCAAGATGAGGTCAGATGTGCCAAGAGATTCACTGGGAGAAATGCTTGTGAAGGATGAAGGAAGAAGGGAGCCTTCAGATTGCAGTGCAGATCTGAGATCCATGACGTATGGAGGCACTGGAGGATTTGGGTAGGAAGATCCCGAACTGCAGTGAGGTTCTAAGCAAGTCTTGGCTATAACAAAACGTCTCTGAAGGCTGACTAGTAGAGGTGGCCAGCATTGGACAGGCTCAGCTCTGGTACCCATACTACATATGCTTCATTATTGGCAGAAGTAAGGGAGGGGCTCAGTGTGAACAGAGACACCTGAAGATGCAGCACTGAAACATAAAATCTTCCACGTCCCCATAATACATCCATTCCTGTGCACTCACCTCCATCAGCCTCTTCATTCTATTTCATTCTCCTCTTTGACTTGCCAGGTTCATTCAGGCCTTCCCACTGTACTTGGCCATCCTTTTCTCTAGCCTTCTAAGAGCCACCTTGACAAGTGGGTCTTCCTGACCTTCTGGGGATGCACCAGGGTGTTAAATGATGTGTCATGAGAGAGAGCCCCAAAGTTAATGAATTCTTTCTTAACCTTTCTTTGGTTCCAACCCTATTGATCAAGCACTCTCCGAATCCAGTTCAGGGATAATCCTCCATTCTTCATGGTCCATGCTAGCTAATTCTGAAAACTCTTACAGAGTGTCATTTCTTCCTTATCAGCCCCAGGACATCCCCAGCCAGGTCCTGGGTGGGGTCCAGGATGGAGATTTAACCCTTGTTTTTCCCCCAGCAGCCAGGAAAGGAGGTGGGATCAGCTCCTGAGGGAACCCCTGCTGCCTTGCAGGTGAAAGGTCTCTTCCTTGCTTGCAGCAGGGAGTGACAGCTGTCTCTCAGGGAAGGTGGGAAATCTCTGCAAGTTCTAAGCATTTAGGATTCCAGGTTTTTCCAACTGGGGCCTTGACTTCAGCTTGAAAGACCTGCCTTATCTATTTAAAAATCTCTTGACTCTATCATACTAATAGTTCCTCTTTGCAGCTCAGCTGTTTTTACACTTCCAATTTAGAAGACATAAAACCCTTCTTAAGCTGGCAAAGAGGCCCTCTGGCTCTCACACTTAGCCTTTAATGGTTTGTTAACCGCTCTCAATTTCTCATTATTCCATCATTGGACATCAATATAGTTTGTTAATAATAAGGCAACTCCACTCGTCATAGACATTAATCCCTGCTGTCTTTCACATACCAGAATCATTGTACTGTGGAGGGCACTGACAATCATTGCAAATGTCAAGGGCATTTTTCACCATGGGACATATTCCCAGGTCACCACTGTGGGGATCTTCAGCAAGTGGGCCTTGTGCCAGAGACTTGTTATGCCATCCCCACTCCACTCATGAAAGGGTCCCTTGTGTCAGCTAGACAGTGAGTGACGAGACCCAAGCCCCATGTGATCATCAGTCCCTACTCCTGATACCACTTATCTCCATTTAGGACTTACAAGAAACAGACAGTAAGGTGTACTGGACATTTTGGGGCAAGGGTAAAGGGAAGGGAATGGGAGTAGGCATGGAAAACCTTTAGACTGCAATGCAGGTGCAGGTGTGACTCTTGTAAAAGGAGAGAGGAAAGGAAGGATTGGGTAGGAAGAGGTTTAGACCTCAGTGCAGTTCACAGAAAGTCTCGGCAAGACTGATGAAGAGCTTCTGAGAAAAGGGTACCATTAGAAGATTCTTGCATCAGGCTGGCATGACCTGACTCCAGTACCCACACAGTTCAGTCATTGGCTCACTCAGTGGCTGCGAGCAACCAGGAAGGGAAGGTTTGGATGTGAAGGTCGTGTAAGCTCTCAGCTGGAAGTCAACTGTGACCCACAACAGTTCCTTTTGAATGATGATGTGGGCAGTCCAACTCCATCCGCCTCTACTTGTGTCCTTTGCCAGGGTTTCTGAGGCTCCCTGGACTAGACTGCTTATATTCAAAGGTCTCCTTTGGTTTGAATTTCTGCTCCTACTTAAGCACTCTGCCTCCTACAGTGATCTCACCACCACTTCCAGCTTCCTCAGTGTTCTCTCAGCATCTATACCCCAAATTTGAAGACCTCCACGTCATTTCCCAAAGTAGTCACCCTATCCCAGGGCTATGATAGGTATCTGACATGTGAAAGACCTGATGGTAATGGATAAAATTCCAAAAAAGAGAAAGAGCTTAAATTTTAATTTTAGATGTCATCATGTTTAAAGGCCACTGGCCCTTCTCTGCCGCAAGGAATTTCTTACTTTTTTTCCCCATCCACTTCTTATGTTAGTGTTAGTTCTCAAAATTCACCCTCTCTTGAGTTGTCAGGAAGGAAAAAAATAGTCACTATTCCTCTCTTTTGGATCCCTATATATCGTATGCAGACAATCTTTTATCTCTACTGTTATCTTAGTAAGATTCTGGAGTCTAATCAGGCATTAACTGAAAATGGGTTAATTAGGTATTTATATTAAATATTATGGCAATCCTGGATTCCTGGTACTTTCTTATATCTTGGTTTTGACTACTTCTGACTTTTTTATTTGTTAACAAATTATTAAAAAACTCAATCTCAGATTAAACAGAACGTTATGATAAACCTGATGCAAAGATACAAGAAAACAAATAGCTATAAGCCACAGCCTTTTCTATGCAATTTCTTATCTCAAGTTCATTTTCCAATCTATTGACATTTTTATCTTTGAAAATGTTCAGTAATGTCAAATGTACATTAAAAGACTACATATCAATTTATGAACAGATGTAGGCATGTAGCCAACATGTATAAAGGAAAATGGTTTAAGGAGCTGATTCTTTGATGTGAAGGTTCTTTTACAAGAATTTTCTTTATCTCCCTCATAATAAAAAAAAAAAAGTAAGAGTCTGGTTCAAAGCACAATCAGTCTTTCATGGTAAAGACAATGGATGGAAGCAATTTGAAGCAAATGCCCTTGATTAAATAGATGACTATTTGACTTTTTAATAAATAATCAACATGAAAATAAAAGCTAGATCTTTTCAAGTTCACATGGGTCTGGTTTATTTTAGCAGAACTGAAATGGTATATGTACTTTGAATTCTGTAGCTTAAATATTTAAAAAAGACTCCTTGGAAATCTTAAAATAACCCAATTTCATTCATGCACCAAAGCATGGAAAACTGAAGGCAAATCAAGATCCCTAGAATATATATTTGCCTTACAGCATCACCTTGTACCTGTAGCTTTGATTCCAAAAATGCCCTTGCGTGTGTTTGTTTTGAAGTCACTTTTGATGGAGGAGGTACGTTCTGCAATACACAGATAAACAGGAAATGAACCACAGAAGAAAAAATCTATTAGTTCCAAAACTCAAAGAGAGTAATTACCCCAGCACTGCACATTTTTCCCTTTTCCAATTTAACATTTTCTCTCTTCCCAATAATGCCATATATGATTGCCCCAAAGTTCAACCAGCCTATTCTGCACTTATACTAGTTTATGGGTACAAACAATTTCTTCTCTTACCTATAAGTTTCAAAGAAAATTGTCCTTGTCCACAGATGTTCTCTGTTGAGATGCCTCAGCAGTGGTACCTCTGTTCCTGCTGCAGGAAGACCGTTTGCTCTTCTATTGACAATGCGTGCTGGCCCTTAAAAGTCAAGCTGTGTTTTCTGCCCAAGGGTCAGGATAAGGTGTTCTCAGTGAGTTGGAGAGCCTTTCTTCTTCAACACACACAAAGCATAAAAATACAAAACAGTAGCTGTGCCCGGCCACACCCAAGCTTAATTCTCATTATGTAGTTCTCTAAGTAGATGTTCAAAGTGAAAGTGAAGTCGCTCAGTTGCGGCTGACTCTCTGCGGCCCCATGGACTATAGCCCACCAGGCTCCTCCATCCGTGGGACTCTCCAGGCAAGAGTACTGGAGTGGGTTGCTGTTTCCTTCTCCAGGAAGGATCCAGGAGACCTTCCCGAGATCTTCCCGACGCAGGGATTGAACCCGAGTCTCCCGCACTGCAGGCAGATGCTTTACCATCTGAGCCACCAGGGAAGTTCAAGTTAGGTGTTAGCTGATTTAAAAAAACAAAAACAAAAACAAAACAACAACTTAACACCTACTTTTTAAGTAGGTGTTAGCTGAGTTTAAAAAAAAAAAAGATTCCCTGTGCTCCCAGTCTACTTGTCCTTTGCTTACAACAATGACAGTTTTCTTAAATGATGAAAACTACTCAACTTGCACTATTCACATCCACCTGGAACCTCAGAATGTGACCCTATTTGGAACAAGGACTTTGCAGATGTGATTACAGTAAGGAGCTTGAGATGAGATCATCCTGGAAGAGGGGAGGGCCCTAAATTCAATGATGAGTTCCCTTATAAGAGATAGAAAAGAAGACCCAGACACACAGAGAGAAAGCCATGTGAAGACAAGGGCAGAAACAAGAATGAGGCGTCTATAAGGCAAAGAACACTAAGCACTACCTGCAGCCGCCAGACCCTGAAGTTGTTCAGTTGCTCAGTCGTGTCCGACTCTTGTGACCCCATGGACTACAGCACGCCAGGGTTCCCTGTCCTTAATCATCTCCTGGCGCTTCCTCAAACTCGGGTCCATTGACGTGGTGATGCCATCTACCCATCTCACCTTCTATTGTCCCCTTCCCCTGCCTCCAGTCTTTCCTAGAATCAGGGTCTTTTCCAATGGGTTAGCTCTTCACATCAGGTGACCAAAGTATTAGAGCTTAAGCTTCAGCATAAGTCTTTCCAATGAATAATTAGGATTGAGTTCCTTTAAGACTGACTGGTTTGATCTCCCTGCAGTCCAAGGGACTCTCAAGAGTCTTCTCCAATACCACGATTCAAAAGCCCCAATTCTTTGGCACTCAGCCCCTTGGAAGAAAAGCTATGACAAACCTATACAGTGTATTAAAAAGCAGAGACATTACTTTGCCAACAAAGGTCCATACAGTCAAAGCTATGGTTTTCCAGTAGTCAGTCATGTATGGATATGAGAGTTGGACCCTGAAGAGAGGTGTGGAACAGACTCCCACTCAGAGCCTCTGCAGGCAACCAACCTTGCTGACACCTTGATCTGAGACTTCTGGCCTCTAGAACAGTGAGAGAAGAAATATCTGTTGATTTAAGTTTGTATAATTTGTTATGGCAGCCCTAGGGAACAGATACTATGCATGCAAGTGTGCTAAGTTGCTTCAGTTCTGTTCTACTCTTTGCAGCCCTTGGACTATAGCCTGCCAAGTTTCTCAGTCCATGGGATTCTCCAGGCAAGAATACTGGAATGGGTTGCCATGCCCCTCTCCAGGGGATCTTCTGAATCCAGGGATTGAACCCAGGTCTCCTGCATTGTAGCAGGATTCTTTATTGACTGAGCCACCAGGGAAATTCATGCAACAGATACAGTGCATAATTATTTTTACACACATCTATGCACATGCACCCACCATTATTACCTTGGAAAGTTTCCGTAAGGATCAGTGGTTCTCACTGAAGGCTGTACTCTCCATATAGAAATATATGACACTGATTTGGGTTTCAAATGATTGGAGGATGCTACATTCATACTGATTCCACACAATAAAACACTATTCAGTCATTTGCATGGCTTTTGAATATCAAGAGTCATGTATGTGGGCTTTCCTGGTGGCTCAGGTGGTAAAAAAAAAAATCCTCCTGCAATGTGGGAGATCTGGGTTCAATCCCTGGGAAGATCCCCTGGAGGAGGGCATGGCAACCTACTCTAGTGTTCTTGCCTGGAGAATTCCACGGACAGAGGAGCCTGGTGGGCTATAGTCATGGGGTCGCAAAGAGTCAGACACAATTGAATGACTTTCACTTTCAGTCATTTATATAGATGAAAAATTGATTTATATGTATTCGAGGCAAGAACCATATGTTGCTGAACAGAAAGTATTTTTGCATAGTTTCAATACACATGCATTACCTGAAGTTTTTAGGAAATACAATTACTGTAAAGTTAGGGAAGACTGCCTTTTTTTTCGAATCATACCAGCACAATTGTGTTGGTCTGCATTTGTAGATGTTGCCTCAAAGCATTAACATGGCGTGGTGAAACATAATTTCACCATGCCTGAAGATTTACATAATGAAATAGATATTGTATTAATCAGGCTTCTCCTGAATAATACAAAGAGATTTATTACAAGGGACTGACTCACGTGATGGAAGCTGACAAGGCCCAAGATCAGCAGAATGAGTTGGTAAGTAGGAGACCAAGAAGAGACAACGCTGCAGTTTCAACCTGAAGGTCAAGCAGAGCTGAGGGTTCAGTTCAATTCTGAAGGAAGGAAAACAACCATGTCCCAGTTTAAAGGCAGCCAGGAAGAAAGAATTGTTCCTTGCCCAGAGGAAGGTCATACTTTTTGATGTATTCAAGCCTTCAACTGATTGGATGAGGCCTACCCACATCAGGCAATGGCACCCCACTCCAGTACTCTCGCCTGGAGAATCCCAGGGACGGGGGAGCCTGGTGGGCTGCAGTCCACGGGGTTGCACAGAGTCGGACACAACTGAAGCGACTTAGCAGCAGCAGCAGCCCACATCAGAGAGCACAATTTACATCACTCAGTCTACTGATTTATATGTTAATCTCACCTAAAGACACACTCACAGTCACATCCAGAGTAATGTAATGTTTGACCAAACATCTGGGCACATGTGACCCAGTCAAAATGACTCATAACATCAACTACCATAGATATTAATATACAAGCTGTTTTTCTTCCATTTCTACCTCATATTTTACTCAAAAGATTATATTGGTTTCTAAAAATATAGTTGCATAAGAAGGTTATATTATTTCTGAATTTCATTTTCAATAGTTAAGAGATCATTAAACATATTCATTATAAGGAAGAGTCACTGACTGTTACAGGGTTGAGCAGAGCTAATCTGGACATGCTACATTCTACTGTGATGGCTTCGTAATTCTCCACATGTGGACACGCCATGATGCATTTAATTAATTAACACTTTGGTAGTTCCTTTTTTTCTTTTTTTACTATTACTAAGAATATCATGGACAATACCCTCATATATATATCTTTGCACATTTTACAATATTTCTATCTAATAGATTCCTCAAGAAAGATTTCCTCAGAAGAGTATGCACATTTAAAAGGTTGATAGACACTTCAGCAGTAGGTTCTAAGACACGAACCATTTCTTCAAAGGAAATTATATACGGTGGTGGTTGAAAAATGTTGCTTCCCATACTGGTAAGCAAAAGATGTAGCCATCAAGCTATAACAGCCACTGTAGTTACCCCCAACTGTGCATCCTTAGGGGATTCAGCATGGAGAAAAGCAGGATACTGCCCCTAGAGAGTTAAAAGTGCGTATTAGTTGCTCAGTTGTGTCCGACTCATTGCAGGACCATGGGCTGTAGCCTGCCAGGCTCCTCTGTCCATGGAATTCTGGCAAGAATACTGGACTGGGTAGCCATTCCCTTCTCCAGGGGATATTCCTGACCCAGGGATCGAACCTGGGTCTCCTGAATTGCAAGCAGATTCAGAGATTCAAGGTGAACATTAAAAAAAAAAAAATGATTTCAGTGAGCCCAGACTCTTGCATCTTCCCATACACAGAAAAACTCACTAAATTCATTAACCCGAGATGTCTGATTTTCTTTAATTAACAGTAACACTTTGATGTTCCTACCACCTGGTCTTTGTTGCAAAACTCTTACATACCCTGGCTCCTCCATCACTTCTTCAGAGCAGTCCCTCAGAGCTACCTGGGAAGCTGTCTTTTGGACTTAAGTCTTCAGTCTTTCCTGCCAGATAAAACATAATTCTCAACTTTTAGGCTGTGCTTTTTTTTTTCCCCAATCAACAATACCAGTAACTATAAAACAGATGTAAGTAGAGCTGCTTTTGGAAAAGGATGAAAATCCAGAAGACCCACCCATTCCTTTCTTGGCCAAGGCAATCCCCGGGTGTCTCGCCAGAGCTCCTCAGGCTTCAAGAGCATAGCTTGAAAACACTGGCCCTGAGATGAAATCTGCCCCTTTCTTGGTGGTTTAGGCTTTGCAAGGCTGACCTCCCCTATGAGACACCTTGATAGGTTCCTTCTTACTCCCTCTGACATCTAGCTTATCATCATCAGGTTAAATCGTGGTCCGTGTATCAACTGTATAGGCCAACCCACTAGAATCCCATGCTATCTTCATTATCATTATTTAGTTTCTTGAAATGTTCTAAATACATGTACTGAAAAGTCCATAACATGTAAACATACAGCTTAATAAAATAGTGTAATGCACATATTGACAGAGCCACTACAATGATAAAGAAATAAAATAGCACCTCAGACACAACCACTTCACTCCTTGCCAAAGGTAATCACCATACTGATATTTATGGTTGTCATTTCATTGTTTCTCTTTGCACTTTCACTCCAGTGTATACTGTATATAAGTTAATACACCAGAGTTTATTTTTTGCCTGTTCAGGGACTTTGTATCAAGGGGCTAATATAGCGTGCATTTTTTGTTCTTTGGTACAATAGTATTTTTGTGAAGTTTGTACATGCTGGTACATATGGCTGCAGCTTTAAAACTTTTTTATTGCTATGCTGCATTTAATTCTATGAATATATCACAATTTATTTTTCCATTCCATTGCTAATGAACATTTGGTTGTTTTTCAGTTTAAGGCTATTAAATAATGCTGCTAAGAACTCTCTTATACATGTCTTTTGGTTCCCATAGTCCTGCATTTCTATTTCACACATTACTGGAGATACAATTGTCGGAATATATGATATGAACCTGAGCTTTCCATTCTAGGTTACTCTACTAAATAAACAACTCTACTGATTGGTTTGAAAAAGTATTTGTCCTGTAGATTACTTGATAACCATGTGTAACTGCAATCATCATTTTCTCAGATATCCCCCATAATATTTTATAAAATGGAGGATTGTATGGAGTGTCTCTTGGGTTGATGAAATGTTCTAAAATTACACAGTAGTTATGGTTGCACAACTTTAATAAACACCAAACCCCTCTGAACTCTACACTCTGAAAGGATGGATTTTATGGCATGGGAATTATATGTCAATTAGGTTGTTATAAATAAACAAGTTTTAAAACATGATGATAAGAATTCAGGATTGTTGATGACAGAAGCAGTATAATAGGGGACTTTTTTGACCTCCAACCATCCTACCAGGAATTATTGTGGGGGAGGGGAGAGGCAAGGAGCAGAAGAATGTGATGGGGAAGTAAAGAAGGAGAGAAGGCAGTAAGAAACTGGTAGATTTAGACAGCAGCTTAGGAAAATATTACGGCCATTTGTATTATCTGATTATGGTAAATAAAGACAAGAAAATAGAACAGAATTGACGGGCTACTTTATGTATTTAAATATAATTTAACATACAGCACCTCTCTATATGCAAAGAGTGTTGATATGTTCATGGAGTACACAAGGGAAAGTGAGTTGCAAGGATGAACTCAGGGTCACAGGGCTAATATATAGAGATAACAATAGCAACACTGTAGCTAAAACTACTAATTCACATTTACTTTTGTGTCATAAAGTTTTCAATCCTGGCTGTACCACTTACTATCTGTGTAACATTGTGCAAGTTACTTAGCTTTTATTGATCTTACTTCTTTCATCCAATAAGCTACTATTGTGCATTTCAGTTCCAGAAATGTTGTCACATGAATTGCCACTGTCTCCTCACTTTAGTGGAGGATGTGCAGTCGTAGACGCATCAGTTAGAAGGTTTGCACACCTACCCTTCACCCCACACCCCTGACATAATCACCTTAATGGAGTAAGACTGATGGCACCAGATAGGAATATCCCTGTGTCAAGAGAACACAGAAAACTGCTGTTCTGCCTGAAATTAAAGAAAAGGGAAAATACTGTCTCAACAAATCATCCTATCACACAAGCATCCTACTAGCTGAAGAATTCTAAGCAGCATAACTACAAAAGCCCTTGCTTGAACTGTGTGCTATTCTGTGCCTCTTAAAGATAGGGGGTGAAAAACAATTTTTTAAAATCCACAAATGATTCTTTGAAATAATACCTTTTTATTTATTTATTTTTGGATGCAGTGGTGAATAAGTTAATTTTTGTTAACACACACGTAACACAATTTATACATCCATTTTGTTCATTGAGAAGATTTGGGACGTGTAGAAGTGCCCAGAAAACTCCAACAGTCTGTTGTTATCAATCGCATCAGGGTGACCACTTCAGCGGTTGAATGTCACTCTCTATAACACTTTTCCTCTATAAATGAAAGCCTTGTTTTATAACTGGCCTGGATGCTTCTAATTTTATTGGAACTATACTAAGAAGTTGGTTTGCTGTGAATTCCTTCCTTGTGGCTAAAGGTGCATGAATTCAATACAGTCTCTGAGCCGCCACTAGGTCTCACACCACCCATGTCCCAGGTGGAATTAAATGTCCTCGAGTAGGCTGCTTTGAAATTCTAGTTTTAAAAGCATGCTTTTTAGAGCAGCAAAGCACAAATGACTGCGTATATATTTACTGCACTTTATGCATCCTGTGTATAAAAGATGTATTGAACATTTATGAGGGTTCTCCTCTGAAAATTTACAGATCATAATAGAAAGTATGTTTTTGCATTTTTACCAAAACCTCAGACTCCAATAGACTGAGGACTTGATGGAGCCAAGAAATAAAAAGAGAGAGCTGATTACCACAATATATAGCTTTCTTGGCACAAATAGATCTGTTTCACTCACCCAGGCCTCGAGGCAAAGGAACAAAAGAAGCTGGGCAGTTTCAGCACCCTTTGCCCACATCTGCCCATGTTCTGCCCTTTTTCTCCTCAAAGAGAAGGAGGGGAGTAGAGGCAGGCAGTGCCCATGAGTTCTGAAAACTAACATAAAGGGAGATCTTGGGGACCCTTTTTATCTTTTCCCATCACATATCTAGTACATTTTTCTTGACTTTCAAATTTTTAAATTACCATACATCATTCAAACAGCAGAGGTCTAATTATAACAGCCTCCAAATGTTTGCATTAAGTAAGCTGACTTATTGCCAAGGTGATCTAGAAACAAACATTCACTGCATTTATTGTTTGAAAAGTATTTAAATATGCTTGACTTCCTCCCAGCTGCCTACAGGGAACAGTCAGGGTCCAACAGGGAAACGACTTTATCATTTCTTAATAAAGGGAAATCAATGCAGGGAATTAGGTACAAGGGTGAAAGAAGAGCTGAGAGCCAAACAGGAGAGCAAGGCAAACCAGAGATGAGCAATGGCAGAGAAAGCCAAAGGGAGGCAGCGGGGTTTCCAGAGCCCAGAGCTAAAGTCACAGGACAGTAGCTGGCAACTGAGTGGAGCTGTCCAGGGGAGCGGAGTCACGGGGCACACGCAGCCATGCTGAAGACAGCATTCACAGCGGAGAGCTGTCCTGCGTGCTCCCTTCCCCCTGCAACCCCCAGCCTCCTCCTGTTCTCACATTGTCCAAAGCCAGAAGCCAGCTGACACAGGAGGCTGGGAGTCATCCCGTAGGCAGGTATCAGCCCCACTGCCTTAGAGAGCAGAGCCGGGGGAGAGAAACGGGCCTGAGGACACACTGAGATCACATCTTCCTTCACCATGCTCTGACTTCTTAAACTAAAGAAAAAATATATCTGAAATGAATTCTCCAGCTTATTGGACAGTGGGAAAGACTAGGTTCTGAAGGCTGCAGCAGCCAGAGAAACGCTGCCTTAGCTCAGTTCCCCTCCCCTAGGGTAGCATCCGTCGTCACAGGTCTTCAGCAGAAGGTCTGTCCAATGGGACCCGTCACAGACTCAGGCAGGGGACCAGTTGCCTTTTTCCTGACTGTCTTACACTGTCTCAGTATTTTCTCATATTTATTCACACAGGAATGCTTGTGCAGCATTTTATGAGCTGTCATGAGGGAGAATGGCTGTAGCATAAGTCCAAGGCTGACAGGGTGCTTTCACCTCACGTCTTCCAGAGCTTGGAGGTACAAGGAGAGAAGAGAAAATGTAATGTGAGCAAGTGGTGAGTTACAGCTCCTATACTTTTGGGGAAGTGGCTAGAATAGAATCACCTTCCTTTTCTTATTCTTCTCTTTTTTAAGGAGAAATAAATACACCTAAGAGAAATATTCTGGCTATCTAAGGGTGGGGAACCAGAGTGGTTAGAAGGAAACAGCTGGAATGTGTCTGTAGTGGGAAAGGACAAAAAGGCTCTTTCTGTGCCATCAGTGAATCGTTGCTGCGAGAAAGCCGAAACGGCAACCTCTTTGCGGCCAAAACAATTCTCCCCGAGGCCAGTTCCCAGCTTCCCATGCACACCCGGGACACTCCCAGCTGTCTGGCAATGCTGAGTGCTTCTTGACTGACCAGTGCCTCAGATCACAATGGAAGGTGCCATGTCTAAGGGACCTTGGCATCACACATGATGGAGGGGCAAGGGGGGTCTGGGCAAACCCTGGAGACAGGACACTGGCTGACGTGAGGAAAGAGGACACTGTTTCCTTCAATATAAGCGGCATCAGTCAGTCAGTTCAGTGGCTCAGTCATGTCCGACTCTGTGACCCCATAGACTGCAACACGCCAGGCCTACCTGGCCATCCCCAACTCCCAGAGCTCGCTCAAACTCATGTCCATCAAGGTGGTGATGTGGCATCTATCGAGCACTTGTGTATGCCAGGTTCTCTGTTGTCTTGTTGAATCTTCCCTGAAGCCCTCTGTGGTCACCATTCTCAGTTTTCTCCTTTCACAGATGAGGATCCTGAGGCTTGAGGTTGGGTTATTTGTCCAGCGTCATGCAGCTAGTAAACTGAGATTTGAGACTCTAACCGAGGTCTGTCTCTGTCCTCATATCCAAAGCTCTTCATCACTGTGCTACTCTATATATCGGCTCTGAAGGAAACTCCGTGGACAGTTTCCATGTTCAGTGCAAACAGTCACTGACCTCTTCACCCATGATTTATGGAAGAGATAGTAACGCAGAATCATTGCTTGTTTGCTCTGTGTAATGTCTGAATGCAAATAATCAGTGAACTCTTGCTATCTATTTAGTCTAAATGATAGTCATATGGTATCTGCTGATGTTCTAGAAGCTACTATGTTCTGAATCTCTCCAGCAACAAAAACCCTAGAGAAGAAATGCTCTATTCCTGCAACTTTTCTTTCCCATACCTTCTCTCAGCTGAAATCACCAAAGACTGGACTTTTTAGGTTCAGATCCTGGTCAGTTCTGGAGTGACTCCTAACTTCACCATCAGGGTAATTACTTATTATAACAGTGTTTTGCCCAGGATCCAACATACTTGTAAAGAAGGATAGTTAATTCAGATGCCCACTCCATCCTCCTCTCTGCCAGCCCATATACACAGACCCATATACACGCAGCTCTCATCTCGGCTGCATTGCTGGAGTCCAAGAAGCTCATCTCTATTGTGTAGACACTTCTCCCTGGATTCTTACAACATTTATAGAACTGAGACAGCATGGGTGGCAAATACATTGCACATATACTGCCAGTTTCCTTTCCTGCGCCCACAGAGTTAGGGTGATCATTCAAGTTGTTACTCAACCAGCATTGAGAATGTACAGGACTAAATTACATGAAGACAACAGGTATGAGCCCCGGCAGTCTCACAGGAGCATTGCTCATTGATCCTATCCTTCGCATCAGTGATCCTGGCAGCCCTTCAGAGATGAAAACTAGGCATAATCATATAATTGGCACTTTAGGACACTTAAAGCTCATGTTTACATGCACGCTACTTATTTCACTTTCTCGGTGTGAAAAAGTGGAGTGTCTACTCTGCAAATTTCCAAGGCAAGGAGCAATGAACTCTTCAAAGAAAAGGAAGCCATAATCTCTGCCCACAAATAGATTATAGTCTAGTTTTGAAGGAAAGACAATATAAATAAATGTATAAATAAGTGCATTTTATGAGTGCAAGCATTCTGTTCCATGAATGTTCAGTGAATTTCCCAGGGCAAATGAGAAGACCAGCTAGCAATCTGTAAGGCAACTTAGGCTAGAAGGTAAACATAAAAGAATATAGCTCAGATTTTAGATTCAAAAAGTCCTCGATTCAAATCCTAAAACTGTATTTTCTAGATGGGTCAAAAGGTGGAAAACAGAAAATAAGTTGGGGGGAGGGGATAGTCTTGTAGAACTGAGCCCTTAACCTATGGACTCTGATGCCCTCTCTCACTCCAGGCACCCCCACAAGGAGAGCATCAGAACCGAGTTCAGCTGTAGGACACTCGGCTGCATCAGAGGATTGCCTGATGGTGTGGCAAAACCAACCACGAATACCTCGCCATCACCACCACACTGGAATCTGGGTGAGAGAGTCACGGGCACTTGAACCTCACCAAGTGCCCCAGTCACCAGAATGGGAATTCAACAGGAAGATTTCCTAGAATGAGATTCCAGGTGGCCCTTAAAGGATGAGCTGGATTTTAAAAGACAGAACAAAGTCCTCAGGGGAGGATAAATTTTTTCAGATACTTTGGAACACATGACTCTACAGAAGGCAGGTATTCTGTGAAAAGTAACTAGTTTAGCAAGATTCCTCTAAGTACCACATTAGTACCTGGAGGCCAGTTTAATGTGAATTGCAATGAATATTTTCAAGCCAGACAAACTGTCTGCAAGATTACTGAGGACGCACAGAGTGCTATAATGACCTAGAAGCAGAGGACCATAGGCATTGGTAAAGAACTTGTGTAGAGCCAGTCTCTTGGGAAGATTCAGATACAGGGTTTAAATTTTATGAAGCATTATGATTCTCAGTGACGAATGAAGAAAGCTAAAGCAAAAGTACTCTGCCAAAAATGAAAGAGGGTCTGAAAGACTTGACAACAGTGGCAATTCTGCCTGCCAATGCTGTGGAATAATTCATGAACCACATAGCAATTGAGTGGTTTAGCAACAATTACGAGACGATGAATGCATACTTGGAAATGGTACTCTTTCTGCAATAATAGAATAATAACAAGTTAACAAATTCTAGGTTACTCCTATTTCTGAGAGTTTGAGGAGACAATTAAAAATGCATAGGTATAACCCTGACTTGTTGAAGACCCCGATGATCCATAAAGACTTTATGAGTAAGAGCTTTCTACATTTGGAAAAATGTAGAATCTACATAACTCAAGGATACATTGGTCTGGTTTTATATTTACTTAGTGTGGTAGAAAGAATAATGGCCCCCTAAAGACATCCAAGTCCAAATCCCCAGGACCTGTGAAATGTTACCTTATGTGGCTTAAGGGATATTGTAGATTTAATTAAATTAAAGACCTTCCGATGGGGAGAGTATCTTGGATTATCTCAGTGGGCCCAATGGAATCACAAGGGTCCTTTATAAGCAAAAGAATGAAGTAACAGAGTCAGAGTCAGGAAGGAAATGTGATGACAACAGAAGCAGAGGTTAGAGTGATTTGAATAAGGGACCATGAGCCAAGGGATGCAGATGGTTTTAAAAGCTGGAAGAAGGCAAGGAAGTGGATTTTCCCCTAGAGTCTCAAGTAGGACTCAATTCTGCCAACTTCTTGATTTCAGTCCAGTGAAACCCATTTTGGACTCCTGCCCTCTAGAGTTGTACCAAAATAAATGTCTTAAGACACTAAATTTGTGGTAATTGTTATAGCAGCAATAAAAAACTAAGACACCTAATATCTTTCATTATTGTTTTCTTCATTTCTTTGCTTCATAAATTTAGAACCCAGTAAGCCAAGTCCAATACTGGAGAAAATTTCAACAAACCTATTCAACAAAGCGTGAGAAAGATGTAGCTCCAAATTAAAATCATAGATTCAAATAAAAGCAAGAGAAATAGGGAATAATACCATAAGTTTTATGCTATACTAGCCTAGAACCCGGAGAAGACAATGGCACCCCACTCCAGTACTCTCGCCTGGAAAATGCCATGGATGAAGGAGCCTGGTAGGCTGCAGTCCAAGAGGTCACTAAGAGTCAGATACAATGGAGCAACTTCACTTTCACTTTTCACTTGCACGCATTGGAGAAGGAAATGGCAACCCACTCCAGTGTTCTTGCCTGGAGAATCCCAGGGACGGGGGAGCCTGGTGGGCTGCCGTCTACGGAGTCGCACAAGAGTTGGACATGACTGAAGCAACTTAGCAGTAGCAGCAGCAGCCTAAAACCATCTTTTGTTAGTTGGTAATTCAATTTATTTATATGTTTTCAACGTCTCTTATAGACTATGTTAAATCTACCACACTCCCCCTAGCAAGGCTCTCTTCACAGAAATTTCTTCCAAATATTACATGGAGGCCTGAACATTTTAAAGGCAATAAATTTAAAAGGTAAGAATTTCAAAAACTTTTATTTAGAAGTCGTGATAGATCCCTTTGGGAATTCTCCTCTAATTTCCCTGATAATTTCCATCTATTTGGGAACTGCCCCTTGATCCACAGGGCCTAAATACAATCCTCCCTTCTAGCTGGTGTGACATGGAATAAGGAAGGGCCAAGAAGAACTTTGGGCCCAAACTAGGCCAATTATTTCCCCTGGGAATCTAGAATTTGAACTGTGAGATTCAGAATCTGGGAATTGGAAACAGATTCCAATTCCAGTTCCTTTCATTTCAGAAATTTAGGAAGACTGTGATTAATATTCACAGCTGAATGTTAAAATTTCTTAGGCCTGGTTGTTAAACTCTTCCTTGGATTCTGTAAGATACTCTACATAGCAAAATATTTGTGTAAATAGCCCCTGTTCTCACCCCTCTCTGGACCAGTGTGATCTTTAGTTCTTCCAGTGGTAATGTTCCCTATCTCATGAATCTGGGATGACCTTATGACCTGCATTGAATAATGGGATGTGGTCAAAATGATGTATAAGTTTCCCTTCTGTCTGTCTCTCTCTCCCTGTCTGTGTCTCTTTTCTCTTCTCTGCTTCCTATGAGAACAAGTTCAGTGTAGCCTTTACGATAATCAGAGACATGCTGCTGCTGCTGCCAAGTCGCTTCAGTCGTGTCCGACTCTGTGCGACCCCATAGACGGCAGCCCACCAGGCTCCCCTGTCCCTGGGATTCTCCAGGCAAGAACACTGGAGTGGGTTGCCATTTCCTCCTCCAGTGCATGAAGGTGAAAAGAGAAAGTGAAGTCACTCAGTTGTGCCCGACTCTTAGCGACCCCAGGGACCGCAGCCTATCAGGCTCCTCCACCCATGGGATTTTCCAGGCACGAGTACTGGAGTGGGGTGCCATTGCCTTCTCTGAGAGACATGCTACCTACCCATTTATTACCTTAGTCCCAGAGAAGAAGCAGTCAGTCACATGTGGGTGAGGCATTGAAGCTATTCCAGTTCCGCCAGCCTCTACTGGATCTGCCATCTGATCACAATGCATAAGCAAACCTAGACAAATCAGCCAAGCCTGGCCCAGAGCAGCAGATCCATCCATAGGACTCACAGGTGCACAAGCAATAATATGTTCATGCTTTAATTTAATTTATCATGAAGCAATGTCTAATGGATATATCCTAATTTTCTTGCATGTTCTTGTATTTATATCAAGAAATATTTGTTGAGTTTCTAATAAATACCAGATAAGTTCTTATGTTAAGAATACGAGGTTACTGTAAAACAAAGCCCCCACTTTCAAAAAGCTAGTACTCAAGTGAGCATTGTATAGGAGATGAGAAGACAGACAATAAATAACTGGAGAGTAAAACTATGGCATGACAAATGATTCTTATAAAGAATACAGAGGGAAGGTATCTCTCCAAGATGACGTTTGAGCAGACACCTGAGTGTACTGAGCATGTATGTTAGTCACTCAGTAGTGTCCAACTCTTTGTGATACCATGAACTGTAGTCCACCAGACTCTTCTGCTTATGAACTTCTCCAGGCAAGGATACAATAGTGGGTTGCCATTTCCTCCTCCAGAGGATCTTTCCGAACCAGGGATCAAAGCCAAGTCTCTTCCATTGCAGGCAGATTCTTTACCATCTGAGCCACCAGAGGGGACAGCAAACGTACAGGCCCTAAGGAGGAGAGAGAAAAAGGATTTGTGTTTCCCGAGCAGAGAGGTGAGGGAGAGAAGGGCCAGAGGAGAGGTCACAGCAGTGACTTAAGGTCAGACCTTGGGAAGTTCGAGTACAATGACAGGGACCTTGGCTTTTACTTTGAGCAAGATAGGAAACAAAGAGCTTTGATCCAAGTAGTTAAGGGAAAGGGATCACATTTGAGAATGCTCACCCTGGATATAGTGTGAACAAACTCTACAGGGATAAGTCGGGAGTCACCCGTCTGATAACTGGAGGGACAGGCAACAGAAATGGGGGGAAGGGGAAGTTTTAGAGAATCTGGCGTTTGGTTTTGGATGTGCTAAGCTAGATAGTGTTTTCAGACAGCCTTAAAAATAACATCAAGTAGATAGTTGGCCATATAAACATGGAGCTGCAGTCAGAGACATGAATTTAGGAGGTTTGTGTATAGTTGGACTTGAATGATTGTGAGTCTCCGAGAAATCCTCTAGGGAGCATAGATAGAGAAGAGAAGAGCTCTGGGGCTCTCTAATGATTTATCCAGGCAGATAGGAAGAACCAGTAAGAGCTGAGAAGAGAGACCAGCCAGGTACAAAGAAAACCAAGTGGGGTTTCTACCAATCAGCTCCTTTCTTTTCTCTTCAACCTAGCTTAAGCTGGTTTCTGTTTTTTAATGTAATAGGATAATATACGGAGATTTTAAGCAGAGGTTTTCCTTTCTGAAAAGGACCCGTGTTGCCTCTCAGCTCTCCAAGGCCTGGATCCACGGCATTCACGGCTGCATGAGGAGGGCAGACACAGAGACAAAGACTTCCACTGACGTAGTTTTTTTTGTTTTTTTTTTTTTTTAAGTCGTGGCAGGCATAAAACCAAAACCATAAAACACTTTTTATTTTTGAAAGCTAAGAGTATAAGAGAGAGGGGGTTGGGTTTTGATTTCCAAAGGGCTGAATGGAAGAGTAAGCCAGAGCCTGAAATAGAGCACAGAGCCACGGAGGAAATCATGCAGGATAGGGGATAACTACAATTTCTCACCCCACAGGAGGGAGATAAGATCCTTCCTGGGCAGCAGGGGAGCTGGAGGGAGAAATCAGGAGCATCTAGATGCTGGTGAGAAGCTTTCCTGCCTGCTCTTCATCTGCATCTCCACCCCCACCCCTCGACCAGGGTGGAAAGCCCTGCTGGGTGTGGGGCCAGGACATCAGGTTGGAAAATCCTCTGCTAAAGGGCTTGGCTCCCAACTTCCCATCCTGAGTGCTAAAGGCACTAACTCACAATGCATCTCACACTAATTCAGGAGAGTAATGGTTGAGTGCACCTGGTGGGTCTGAGTATTTAGGCAGAGAGAGCCCGGTCCAGTAGACACCTTCCCTCTGAATTCTACAAAGCCAGAACAAGGCACAGATAAGAGTCAAGGTTTCCTCATGAGCCAAGAGGGGATGTAGAAGGTGCCTGCAGGTTGAGGGCCTGCAGTCCTTCCAAGGAGTTGCCAAGGCCATAGGCAAGGTCCCAAAGGTAGAGAGCTCAAAATTCTGATCTAGTTAGAAGCCTCTGCTAAAGTTCAAGAAGCGGAAGCAACAGTGAGACCACTGTGCATTGACCCCGTGGGTTACAGAGAAATTCCCTTATATCTGAGCTGTGGCAACAACCTTTTTTTTTTTTTTAAAAGCAGTTATATTTGCAATGGAGAGATCTCTGCTTAATCTAGACATCAGACTTTTAGATGAACATGCCGTATTACTTAGTCAACAACTGTAAATTCTATTGAAAACATTTGGGTGACATTTTTATCACTGTTAATATGGGCAGTCCCCAATTGGTCATTTGAAATTTATTCTATCATATAAGTGGTGTTATAAATAGTGGCTAGCTTCCCATATTAGCTCAGTAAGTGTAGGTAATCTATAATTGAGTTACGACAGTCTAGTTGGCGCCAGAGTAGTGCAGTGAAGAGTTTTCAATCCCTAGCATAGCCTACTCACAATAGATCTTCAACTACATGCTTAGCTTTTCTAGGCATCAGTTTCCTTATATGCAAAACGGGGATAATATCTTTCCTCGTAGGTTTGTTGTAAGAATTAGTAACAATTTCCAGAAGGCACCCAAATTTTCAGTGTAACTGATCTTGGCTCAGGGTTAGAAATGGATCACAAGCTGAAATCAAGATTGCCAGGAGAAATATAAACAACCTCAGATATGCAGATGATACCACTCTAATAGCAGAAAGTGAAGAGGTATTAAAGAGCCTCTTGATGAGGGTGAAAGAGGAGAGTGAAAAAAAGCTAGTTTAATACTCAACATGTCAAAAACTAAGATCATGGCATCCGGTTCTATCACTTCATGGCAAGGCAAATGGATGGGGAAACAATGTAAACAGTGACAGATTTTATTTTCTTGGGCTCCACAATCATTGCGGACTGTGACCACAGCCATGAAATTAAAAGACACTTGCTCCTTGGAAGAATCGTTATGACAAAACTAGACAGCATATTAAAAAGCAGAGACATCACTTTACTGACAAAGGTCCATAAAGTCAATGCTATGGTTTTTCCAGCAGTCATGTATGGATGTGAGAGTTGGACCATAAAGAAGGCTGAGCACCAAAGAATTGATGCTTTTGAACTGTGGTGTTGGAGAAGACTTTGAGAGTCCTTTGGACAGCAAGGAGATAAAACCAGTTAATCCAAAAGGAAATCAACCCTGAATATTAATTGGAAGGACGGATGCTGAAGCTCCAGTACTTTGGCCACCTGATGTGAAGAACTGACTCATTGGAAAAGACCCTGATGCTGGGAAAGATTGAAGGCAGGAGGAGAAGGGGACGACAGAGGATGAGATGTTTGGATGGCATCACTGACTCAATGGACATGAGTTTGAGCAAACTGCAGGAGATAGTGAAGGACAGGGAAACCTGGCCTGCTGCAGTCCATCGGGTTGCAGAGTGAGACATGACTCAGTGATTGAACAACAACAAAAGTTAAATGCAGTCATAAAGTGAAGTGAAAGTTGCTCAGTTGTGTCCGACTCTTTGCCGACCCCATGGACTCATTCATGGAATTCTCCAGGCAAGAATACTGGAGTGGATAGCCTTTCCCTTCTCCAGGGGATCTTCCCAACCCAGGGATCGAACCCAAGTCTCCCGCATTGCAGGCGGATTCTCTACCAGCTGAGCCACAAGGGAAGCACAGTCATAAAGGTGGGACCCTAATTTGAGTCTCTTTCTGTCTGGACTTGTGCCCACTCAGGAAAAGCCATGTGAGCACACAGCAAAAAGGTGGCTAACTGCAAGCCAGAAAGAGAGCTCTTGTCAGAAACTGACCATGCTGTCCCCTTGATCTTAAACTCCTGCCTCCAGAACACTGTGTCTAGGTCATGCATAATTTTTCATAACAGCCTGAGCAGACTAACACAGCTCCCTCCTCTGAGATCTGAGCTTCCAGCCCTATGGGGCCCCTTCTTCAGTTTCTCCAGACTCAGAAACAGTCGCTATTTTCATCAGTTGCCAGCTTTCTGATAATTTGTGTTCTATTTTTACCTTTTCAGTTCTTCAATATTTAGCCAATTCTTCATGATAAGGTTTTTTGTTTGTTTGGTTTGGATTTTGGTTTTTTGGTTTCTTTTAAAATTCATAAGTGGTGGTGGTTTCTGACGGTCGACTAGACCTTGGTGCAACGCGAGCAGGTGTGGGATTCTCCTGGGTGTGTCTACAGACTTGTTAGCAGAAGTGTCCATCTATGTACTTTTCCCACTCTCATCTACCCCCAAACATTCTACCAAACTCCACCTGCCACTTCACACCTCTGCTCACTGCTGGTCTGCACTTTTACTTCTGAAAGGTCCTGGGTCTATACTCTTCCTCCCTCTTTATCCAGCTGGAGGATGTACCTGGGTTTTGGTTCCCTTCCTTCACAGAACACCATTTTTTACATTCTTATCTTAGAATTGGGCTGCACCACTTCCCTAAACCTAGGCCCAGCATTCCATGTTTTTCGGGATGGGATAAGGGTCATAACCTAAAATTACACACCCAAACCAACTCCCTTAATCGAGCTGTTATTTTTTTTTTTCAAAGTTTTAGAACTTTCTAATTTTATAGCCTACAAGTTCTCCAAGTAGTTCCAGCTTGTTTTCCTGATGGCAGCAAAGGGAATTCCACAGAGTAGGTGAGGCACTTAAGTGAAAAAATAATTACTTTGTTAGTGAGGCAGGCATTTTAGTTTGGGGGCAAACTGAAATAACGTTGCACTTAGCTGTGCATTTAAAGAATAATATTCAAGCTATACCTCAGTTTCACACATCTTCAGGTTGCTTTTGCATACTCAAGATTTGTTTTTTTTGTAACATATTTTTAATGTTATATTTAAATTGCTTGTATGTTTTCATTTATTGGATGCACTGGAACAATACAGGCTTTTTGGAGAGTTTATCTTTCCTTTCACAGCAATATTCTTCTTTCTATTATCTCTGTTTTGTCCTTAGGCTATCTGGTTTAGTTTAACAGACTTTCCTTTACCTAGCACCATAAATCCCACAAGCACTGAAAAATGCTAGGGAACAAATATAAAGCACTCTCTTAAAGTACCCTCTTATCAAGTTATCTTGCAGAAGATAATAACATTTTTAGGTCCTATTCATGTCAAGAATCTTGTTTGCCAGAAAAATACTTCTTGTAAACCTGTTTTTATAGCCTTAGGCATGGGGGAGGAGGAAGGCTGGAGAACCATTCTCGGATATAAATTCCCTTGCTTTCTATTAGGCTGAAGAAAATGAAAATTCTCACCTACGTTCTAACATGAAAAGCTAAACTCCAATAAGCAGACATTTTCAAAAAACCCAGGAAGCCTCAGGACAAATAATGATCACAAGGATTCAACACAGTGATCATTGTAGCCTCTGCTAATTTCTGCTCTTCCATGCTTCTTGGGATACCTGGCATTTATACCACTGGGATGGGGGCTGTAATTTTTTAAACCAAAGTACAAAACATACTATCAAATCAGTCTAAAATTTTCTCATGTATATATCTGGGGACAATAGGGAAATAACAATAGACAGGCTGTCGCAAGAAATTGCAGTATGGCTGCTCTATCCACACCAGATGTGCAAAACCTACCAGGCAAACCAACAGAGGATTTGTGGAAGTGTTGTCCTGTCTTAAATGCACAAGGTTGGCATACTTCTTCTATAAGGGGCTAGAGAGCAAATATCTTAGGCTTTGTGGACCACATGGTCTCTGTTTCAACCACTCAATTCAGTTGTTGTATGACAAAAGGAGTCACAGATAGTATGTAAACAAACCAGCCTGACCACGGTTGATATCACTCTTTTTTTTTTTTTAACAGAACAGGAAGAGGGTCATTTTGGCCCATGGATCATAGTTTGCCAATTCCTGTTTGAGAGTGTCCAACAAAACTCTTTTCCATAAAAACAAACATGCCACCAAAAAAACTCTACTCCACTTTCTTAGTATTCCATGAAACAATCTACACAAACATGTAAACGTAGCTCAGTGGTAAAGAATCTGCCTGCCAATGCAGGAGATGCAAGAGACACAGGTTCGATTCCTGGGTTGGGATGATCCTCTGGACGAGGGCATGGCACACCACTCCAGTATTCTTGCCTGGAAAATTTCACAGACAGAGGAGCTTGGCCGGCTGCAGCTCCTGGGGTCTCAAAAAGTCAGACACAAGTGAGTGACAACATGCACATGTACCTGTAAAAACACACAAAAATGTTGTCCTTTTTCTTTCACCTTTCTGAAATGGGGCAGTGAATTTTCACTCTCATAGAAAAAGGCATTTAGTACCATTTTGTCATTTCCTGTTTGCTACATGCAAGACATTGTAACTAACAGAATCATTTATGGGCAAAGCCTGGGTTCTAAGTTAACCTCTTCCAAAAGGATAAGTGTAAGAGCATTCCAGGCCATTCTAAACCAAATAACCCAGTAAGGACAGGTGAAGGCTAATGCCTTTAATGGCACTCAGGAAAATCATTCAGCCAAGACAAACAGAGATGGCTGTCAGTGCTATGTTGACGAACTGGTGGGTGGCGTATTAGAAAGGAAGTGAGTGAGAGGAATATTTGGAAGAGCAATAGAGGATGAAATTCTTTCCAGACCCTTGAGGCAAAGGTTCAAGTTCAGGGTTGAGGCCAGTGGGGTCATGCAAAAGAGGTTTCATCTACTAAAGTTTAATGATCCAGTTCCTATGGGATTCTTCTTTTTTTCTTTTTGATAAATCACCGAAGTTTTAAAAACCCAACCTTTAAAGAATTGTTTTTAAAGTCCTCAGAGTAAGGAAAATAATATTAGGAGCTAATATTTGAGCATTTATTGTATTCTAGTTTTTTATTTTGTTTTTAATTTATTTATTTTTTGATTGAAGGATAATTGCTTTACAGAATTGTGTTTGTTGCTGCCAGACATTAACGTGAATCTGTGCTCTAGTTTTATATATCACCATATTTAGTACTTATTATTATTATACCCAATTTATAGGTGAGGAAACAGGCTCAAAATGGTTAAGTATTAATAACTTGCCCCAGGCAAGTTAAGTATTGCCCCAGGACATGTAGCTATTAAGAGTCAGGGCCAGGGTTTGTAAGTGGGTCTGGCTTGGAAGCCCACATTTTCAGTCTTCACATGGTACTAAGTTATTTTCATTACTCACTTCTTATTGATAGTAAATCTTCAGGTCATAAAGATTTTGAAAGTAATTTTTAAATAAATGGTAAACTAAGTTCTAACTCTCATGTTTCAAAGACACCCAAGATCAGATTTTCCTCCCACTGAGTTGCTTGAAGTTCTGTTACTAAGAAGATGATGTCTTAAATTTGGAAGTTTTTATTCTGGGTCAGGAAAAAAAGGAATTGGCAAGAGAAAGAGTTTAGTAAGTTTAATAATTAATTTTTATAAAATGTTTTATTTAATTAATATGTTTCCATGAAGGTTTGGACAAAATATTTTTGGGCCAGCTCATTGATGGAAATAAAATAGAAAATATCAGTTTACATAAGGTGCATGATGGTGGAGAGGGAATTTCACTCAGTCAGATGCAAATAATGAGCAATCTAAAAAAAATATATATATATATATATGTGGTAGTTTAGTCACTAAGTCGTGTCTGACTCTTTTGCCTCCATGGACTGTAGCCCTCCAGGCTCTTCTGTCCATGGGATTTCCCAGGCAAGAATACTGGAGTGGGTTGCCATTTCCTTCTCCAGGGGATCTTCCCAACCAAGGATCAAACCTGTGTCTCCTGCATTGAAGGTGGATTCTTTACCACTGATTCACCAAGGGACTCCATATATACACACACACACACAATGTATAGGGCTTCCACCATGGCTCAGCAGGTAAAGAATCCGTCTACAACACAGGAGACGTCGGTTCCATCCCTGAGAAGATCCCCTGGAGGAGGGCATGGCAACCCACTCTGGTATTCTTGCTTGGGAAATCCCATGGATAGAGGGGCCTGGCAGACTACAGTCCATGGGGTTGCAAAGAGTTAGACACGACAAATTTATGAATTTTTAAGGGCTTCCCTGGTGGCTCAGATAGTACAGAATCTCCCTGCAATGTAGGAGATTAGAGCTTGATTCCTGGGTTGGAATTAAAGAACATTTCCGTATTATACCCAGCCAGTCTCTTGAAGGCACATTCATCTTCTTAATCAGACATTATATCTTCCTTTCTACTACGTAATGCACATCTTTTAAGTCCTACCCTTGCCAACTTAAGAAATTCTGTCATTAATATCGGGGTTATATCACCTCATTCTTTAAGGTGGGTTTCATCTCTGACAGATATGTCCTGCTTCTTACTTTTCATCATAGAATTTGACATCATTATGTGCTACTAAACCTGAAGTCCACTGATTCCCTGCCCCCACAATTTGGTCTTTGTTACTTTATCCTATGGGTTTGGTCTGTGGTCTGTGGATGCTTTCCTTTCTTTTCCTCCTCTGCCTCTCCTCCTCCTCACTACAGAGATTACAAAGCTGAGAGCAGGGAGGGAAGAGCCTCAGGAAGACAGTTTCTTAGGTACTAGTTACAACACGTAGGCTTTGTTATTTATTTATTTAAATACTTTTTTAAAAATTATTTTGGCTGAAGAAAGTCAAATAAAGGAAGTCTGAGGAAAAACATCTCTCTCTGGGACCTCAGCTTCAGCTGTTTCTCCTTGTTTTAACAAAATCACTTTTGATTCTGAATTTTTTTGCTTCCAGAACCAAGTTGATTTTGAAATGTTAGGCATATTCCAGGACCCAAGACCCCATGGAGTTAAACTGTCTGCCTATTATTTAGACCACCCACCTGCAGTAGATGCATAGTCTGTCCAAACTCCACTGAAATGCAAAAGCCTGACTCACTATCTCTCCAAACAGTGCCCAAGAGGGTTTGCTCCCCTTTAGAACTGCTGAGCTAGACAGGAATTTCACTCCTCTGGCCCAGTGTCCCTTGCAGGTGGGGAGGGAAAGGGAAATTAAAACACAAATTCCATTGCTGCTGAATAAATGTTGAACTCCAGAGACTAGTCTATTTAAAACTGGAGAAGGAAATTTGGGCTTCATATACTTATGCACTTGTGCTTCCATTCAGATGTTTCTTTTTTGTTCTTTTTTTTTTAACATATAAGTTCCCATGAAAAGCATTCTCTTTTCAGTAGCGTAATCAAATGTGAAATAAGAAAACGTCCATGTTGAAATTACTTTCAGATCTTCTTTATGGGTCATGCAAGCAAAACACTCATATTACTTTATATTCAAATCCAATTTTAAAATAAAAGCTTGAAGCCTCATCTTATTCACTAAATGACTTTTGACTATGTCCAAAAGAGTGGATCCACTCAAACTTTGGCACTACCAGTGGCATTTAAAAGAATGGAAGACAGTGTAAATGTGGTAGGCAGAATTATAAGAATGGCCCCTAAAGATTCTCACCTTTGTGTGATTCCCTCCCCTGTGAATATGATGGACTATCACTCCTGTGATTATGTCACATTGCATGGCAAAAGGGCTTTTGCAGATGTAATTAGGGTTGCTAATTGTTTGGCCTTAAAATGGAGATCACTTGGTGAACTAGGTCTAATCACATGATGCCTTTAAAGACAGAGAATTTTCTCTGCTGGTGACAGATGAGGAAATTAGAGAGGCTGCCATCATAAGAACTGGAGACACCATCATCGTGTGGAAATGGAAGGGCCACATGATGAGGACTGGGTGCAGCCTCTAGAATATGACAGTAACTGTAGGTGGCAGACAGGGCTGAGTCTGGATTCTCCAACAGTCCAAATGGCTTAGGAGTGGATTCTTCTCCCACAGCCTCCAGATAAGAACTTAGCCAACCCACAGAACCTCAGAACTGTGAGTAACAGATGGGTGTTGCTTTTAGGTCACTGAAATTGTGGTCATTTATTTGGCAGCAGTAGAAAACTCATACAAAAGGAGATGAAGGGGGTCTTGAAGGGGATGAAGAGCCCCAGAGGCATTCAGAGTCATAACGGCATTCCTGGAACAAGCATCCTCCTTTCAAGGAGAGGAGACGCCTAGGCTGGGAATAAAGTTAGAGCAGATGGATAAATTCTGAGGTAATTCTTAATATGTTATTTTATAACCATGTTCCATCTGCTGTTTTTGAATCCACTTCTCAGAATCCATTTCTCCACTCCAAACCCACAAGGAGGACAAGGAGACTGGTGAGCCTCCTTGACCAGGCCAGCATCACACAGTGGCAGCAGCTTGGGCACATTGGTTCCTTCCTGTCCTGCGAGTATCCCTTCGCCTTTCAGGAAGTGAGGGCTACAAGACTGTACTCTCTTGGACACCTGCTCTTACCACACCATTCATTAGTCCTGACTGGCTCCTCCAGCCCCACTAAACAAGCTGCCCAACCACCTGTTAGTCGATGGGTCATTTTCTCCTCCGCCCAAAGAGGCAGAAAGCAGGGTGGTCCAGAGAGGTCCTTACTTGGAAGCTCTTTACTAGCCAGTTGTAAGTTACTCCCAGGGAAAGCTGAGATGCAGGACCAGGGGTTCCGAACAGAAAAACAGCAAGAGCAGCCAAAAAGAAGGAGCTAGAAAAATAAACAGGAGATGTTGAGAGAAAAGTAAATATATAGACTGGTCCAACTTAATTTTGTTGGGAAGACTTACGCTGGCTTGAGTCATTTTAAGAAATTAGGTACTAAGCTATGAGATCTGGCTCTTTGATCTTATTTATCATTCTGAAATCCCATCCATTTGAATGTCAGTCTTTTCTTCTCAGTCTTACTGTGTTGATTTCTCTGCAGTACTGTCACTCTCTCTTAACTTGAAACTTCTCTCTTAGCTTTCCTGACACTAGCCTCTCCTGCTTTTTCTACTATATCTCTGCCTTCTTCTCTTTCTCTTTTTTAAGATCATGCACCTCCACTCACCGTAAAAACTGGTATGTCCCAATGACTCATCCTTGACCACCTTCTCACTCTTGCATTCATCCTAGGTTATTTCATTCACTCCTATGGCTTGGTTTCAACACCCACATATGCTGATGATTTCTAAATGCCTATCCGAATCCATTCCTATGCCTTGAGCTCTAGAGATGTGCATACCACCGTCTCCTGGACACTGCAATTTGGATGTTCCCATTGGTACCTCTAACTCAACATATCTGTTCCCCAAATCATGTTCTTTTTCCTTGATCACTTATCTGGTTTAATAATAACACCATGCCCCAAATATTAACTATAAATCTACCTACTGTGGGTGTCAAATTCTCATTCTTGTGTCCTAAGCACCAAGTTACTTAGACGAATAATAAATAGTTAACTACTAACGAGGAATAGTCAGCCAATTATTCCTTAGCTTCAGGAAAAAATATATATATATAGCAAGACAAGAAAAGTCCAGTTCATTAGTTGGTAGGGATATGAGTGAACAGTGTTTCCCTGATCAAGTCTATTTGCCACCAGGAGCAGAGCTTTCACAGGGAAACCTGCTTTAGATGAGGCACAGTCTGGTACTGACAGGATAATCCTCTTCTAAAAAGTATCTCAACCTAGTCATAGGAGCTCATGCTTCTCCCTAAACTGTAAAAGCTTAGTCCTTTGATGATTCTAAGCCAGGATCCTGGCAGTTCCCTTACTTGAGTAGCTAACTCCCTAATAGCTTTAGCTTCCTATTGAGGAACTAGCATTTTCTGGAACAAACAGCCCATAGAGAGGGCTTCCCCCACTGCTTCAGGTCCACTTGTCCTTATTTCTTTCACACAAGCCAGGAAGATAATTTCCACATACCTCTTGTTACTCTTCCATTTAATCATAATATAATCCTTCATATGCAAACATGAAAACAGCAATCATGTTTTATTCCAAGTTCTAATTGCATGTAGCAATCATGTGCTTTCACTAAATTATTTCCATCAAGCATACATAGCACCATTATTTCCAGTATGCCAAAAGACCCACCTGCATTCTCCCACCCCCATCAGAAAAACCAACTCAAGTTTCACACATTTGCTTTGCAGTTTCATATGGCGTCCCTCCCCCATAAACACACACACACACACACACACACACACACACACACACACACACCCCTCTCTACATCTCAAATCTGTGTGAGTTCCACTCCTCTGTTACACTTTCCGTTCCCACCAGCATCAGACTTTGAGATGCTAAGTGTGCTCCCACCACTCCCCTTCTTTCTTTTGTGCTTGGGGACCTTATCAGCGGACTGTTCTTACCCATTTCCTGTTCCTCCCCCCTAACATGTCAATTTCTGTTCCTCACTGGCAGAGCCCCTATTCCTCTCTTTTCTTCTTCAGTAACACCTAAACTAGCCTTATTAACATCAACTAACAGTTAACCTTTCTTATTTTTTAAACAACAACAACAGAAATATAGAATTTTTTTTTTTTTAAGGCAAAAGAGCATTCATTTTCCTGTGTTCATGCTGAAGTTCATTTCTCACTTGAGGAATTGTGCATTCTTTTCCTTATTCCCTCCCAACTCCCCTTTTACATCACATCATTGGAAACAAGCCTAGAAGTTAGTTAAGCTATGTATATAAAAACGAAAGCTAGAGAAAGAAAACATGTGATAGTGAGGTGGTGAATTACTAAGCGCTGGAGTTAGCAAATGTTTGAATTTTTGCTTCTGCTCTTCAAAGTTTTGTGCTATTGGGTACATTCCAAGGTAGGCCTCAAGTTATTGCCAGAAGGGTCATCTCAGTAGGTTTTCCTTTTACTTTTTTCCAAAGATGTTATCAATCAAGCTTTCCCAAAGGCTCAAGGGTTATTAGCAAAGCAAAAGGGAGCCTCAGTGTCTCAGAGGCAGGATCACCATCTGCTGCAGGAAGCGGGAACTAAACCACGCAGATTCGGCCTTGCACTGGGTCTCTGTGCTTTGAGAAAAAGACTGAGAGAGCTCTGAAGACTTGAAAACACCCAGCATGACTTCACCATTAAAAAAAAAATCCTGGAGTGTTCCAGAAACATGAAGACAAGCTCAGTACTGTACAGCCAGGGGAGGCACTCCTCTGGGACTAGTTCGTGGAATTAAGAAAAATGACTTTTGAGAAGTAGCTATCTCAGAACAATCAGGGACTTTCCCCCTATTTTCAGAGCTGAGCTACATGCTCACTAGTCTTAAATGCAAAGGTTGACTATAAAATAAAACAGAAAAAAAAAAAAAGGTATGCTTTCTATGTGGCCAGCTATCAATCTGCCTAGCCTGAGTGGGGATTCTTGTCCCAGCAGAGAGGTGGACTGTGTGTTTGTTGTGTTTGTTTGTTTTTCTTTTTTAGTATCGCATTTTGGCCATTTTAGTTGTGACAGGCTTTGAAATTTACTATGAGCCACCAATTACAGTCTAAGTCTGGGATTATGAATTCACTCTACTATTCAACAGGTGCGAAAAGGCACACAGTCTCTCTCAGCATCAGTTTCCTGATTTATAAAGTAAAAAAACAACAATTCTGCTTCAAGGCTGATTTCTTACTGTTGTCACGGCCCTGGTATAAATGTTAAGCCCTCACAGGGAGCTATCCTATCCAAAGTGTGTCCCTCCAATCACATAACCACTTTCTGTTATATTACCTCATTTCAATTCCTCCCCCAAACTCTGTTTTTTCATTTGTTGAATGTCTCCTTCAATTAGAATATAAGCACTCTGAGAGTAAGGACATTTGTCTTTGATGATTCATTCAACAAGTATTGCTAAGTGGCTTCTGGTTGCCAGACACCATTCATGGCGATGGGGATGCATCAGTCAAGTACGGAATTCAAGAGCCTATTTTCTGATAGAACAGTCAGAGTCTTGACAAATAAGCAAAGAATATATAATGCATCCAGTGGTGACGGAGGCTTTGAAGAAGGATAAAGAAAGGTATGGGTTTCCCAGGTAGCTCAGTGATAAGAATCTGCCTGCCAATGCAGGAGACACAGGAGACGTGTGTTCCATCCCTGGGTCAGGAAGATTCCCCTGAAGGAGGAAATGGCAACCTGCTTCAGTATTTTTACCTGGAAAATTTCATGGACAGAGGAGCCTGGTGGGCTATAGTCCATCAGGTCGCAGAGACTTGGACATGAGTGACTGAGCACAGAGGCAAAGCAGGGTAAAAGAAAGAAATGCATAGTTAGGATGGTGTAACTTACATAGAGTCATCAGGGAGGGTTTCTCTGAGTAGATCACATTTTAAAGGAGACCTGGAAGAAGTAAGTGAGCAAGACCTGCAGATATGTGGTGTATTCCAGAAAGTGGGAGTTCTTAGAGCAAAGCCCCCCACTCGCCCTTGGTTCCAAGAATAACAAGGGCTGTGTGCCTGGAACAGTAAGTGAGGGGCCCGGTGGGAGAAGACGTAAAGGAAGCCCAGCTCATGGAAGAATATGTAGTTCATGCTGAAGACGCCCGACTTTAAGTGAGATGGAAACATGGCTGGTTTGGGGTAAAGGAATGACTTCTTGGTTTTTGAGTCTCACTATGCAGCTGCATGGAGAACAGATTGAATTTGTGCTTCGAATTGAATTTTTGAATTGACTGGAAGCAATGTGACCTGTAGAGGTTAAAACAATGATCCAGAGAAGAAATAAAGGTGCTTTGAAAGGATAGTACCAATGGTGGTAGTGAGAATGGCTTCAGTTCCAGTTATATATTTTAAGGTAGAGGCCACAGGATTTCCTGACAGATTAAATGTGGGTGGGGATGGAGGAGAAGAAAGAGAAATCAAGAATGTCTCTCAGGTTTGACCTGAAAAGCTAGAATAGAGATGAGGAGCTAACTTGAAGAGAAGGTTAACAAGAGAAAGAGGGAGGCAGGATGAGGAGTTTGCTTTTAAACATACTAATAAACTTTGAGATACCTATTAGAAATCCAAGTGGAAATGTTGAATAAGTTAGATATACTGACTCAGAAGTTCAAGGGAAGATATAGAGGCTGGAGATATAAATTTGGGCAACATCAGCAAACAGATAAAATTTAAAACCATCTCTTTCACCATTGTATCTTTGATGCCCAACACAGAATAGATACTCAATAAATATTTGTTGAATGAATGAATGAATGGTATGAGGATCAAACAAGATAATGGGTATGAATGTGTTTTTCAAACTATAAATCCCTCTGTAAAGAAAAGGTCATACTCAATATTATAGTACAATTATCTTACAAACCTGGTATGCTGCAGTCCATGGGGTGCAAGGAGCCAGACATGACTGAATGCCTGAACAACAATCTTACAAACAGAAAACCTTTGAATGAGCAGTAAAGATTTAGCAAAAGTACAACCAGAAATCTTGCTTGTAACAGAAACAAACTCCAGATGGCTTCTTTCCTCCTCCCCCTTTTGATATTTAAAGTTGATACTGTCTTATACTATAATTAAGGGCAGTAAGGAACCATAAAAAAACTGAATGCTAGCGAAATATAGCAATTTTTTTTTCAGCGATGGCTCTTCAAGTTGTCAAAAAGATTTTCACATATTTTCAAGCAGTTTCAGAAGGAATGTTTTTTAAAAGGTAATTCTAAAACTGTATGAGTTTTACACGGACTTTCCCACACTAGATCACTTCATAATTCTAAATCCAATTGGCATTATTTTGCACTAAGTGAAAATAGCCTTGACTTCCTTACATCAGAGCCCATTTTCATTTTCTTAAAAAAGTTGCTTGATGAATCTTATTACTTGGCAAAATATTGCCTTGGGGCTTAAGTAACCATCCTAGAAAAATCCTCTAGTAAATTTCACATGATTGAAATTAAAAATTGCAAATTATATTTCCTCTATTGCTTATGGAAATATAACAAGGTTAACGGTTTTCTATCTATGAAAGCTGAATGTTGTAATATGAAGACTTAAATTTTTTCTTGGAGTAAGAGAGGGGATAGGTAGGTAGATGAATGAATAAGTGGATGGGTGAAATTATTTACAAAACAGAAAGAGTGATAGATATAGAAAACAAACTTATGGGTACCAAAGGGAAAAGGGTAGGAGAGATAAACTGGGAGATTGGGATTGACATATACACACTACTATTAATATATATAAAATAAATAATTAAGAAGAACTTACTGCTTGGCACTGGGAACTCTACTCAATACTCTGTAATGATGTACATGTGAAAAGAATCTTAAAAAAGTGGCTATATCACTCTGCTATACAGCAGAAACCAATACAACATTGTAAGTCAACTATACTCCAATAAAATTCTTAAACAATTAAAAAATAAAAGCTACACATTTTATTTCCTCTATTGCTTATCGAATTATAATAAGGTTAAGGGTTTTCTGTCTATGATAGCTGAGAGTTGTGAGATAAAGACAGTTTTTCTTGGAGCAAGAGAAAGAATAGCTAGGTGGAGAAATGAGTGAATAGATTGGTGGTGGAATGGATATTGGATGAATAGAAGTGAGGGTTGGGAGAAAGAAAGGCAGGAAGATATCAAAGAATGAAGAAGAAAATAAGATATTCTGACTTTAACAAGGAACCAAAATAATTCAATAAGATAAGTCCTTTTAAAAATTGGCTGGTATAATTGATATCCCTATTGGAAAAATAAACCTTACTGCTAATCTCACATAATACACAAAAATTAACTTGAAATGGATCACAGAAGTAAGTGTAATAACTAAATCTATAAACTGTCTAGAAGAAAACATGGGCAAAAACTGATGTTGATTCAAGCAAAGAGTGTTTAGGACACTGAAAGCATGAGATATAAAAGGAAAATTATTATATATTAAATTTCATCAAATTTTAAATATTTTCTTTTTGAAAATCACTAGCTGTGGTTTTTCCAGTAGTCATGTATGGATGTGAGAGTTGGACCATAAATAAAGCTGAGCACCAAAAAATTGATGCTTTTTGAACTGGTGTTGGAGAAGACTCTTGAGAGTCCCCTGGACTGCAAGGAGATCAAACCAATCAATCCTATAGGAAATCAGTCCTGAGTAGTCATTGGAAGGACTGATGCTGAAGCTGAAGCTCCAATACTTTGGCCACCTGATGCAAAGAACTGACTCACTGGAAAAGAGTCAGTTCTTCGCTGGGAAAATTAAAGGCGGGAGGAGAAGGGGATGACAGAGGATGAAATGGTTGGATGGCATCACCAACTTGATGGTCATGAGTTTGAGCAAGCTCTAGGAGTTGATGGACAGGGAAGCCTGGAATGCCACAGTCCATGGGGTCACAAAGAGTTAGACGCAACTGAGCGACTGAACTGACTGAATGAAGCCTCAGAAGGACAGAGTGAATATAGCAGATAAAAATATGTTAACAAATATTGGTCAAAAATATGCCAAATACACTTAAAAACATCAGTCAACTGATCTAATCAGTTTAGTGAACTTCAAACAGATAAATACAAAGAAAACCAAAACAAGGCTCATTATAAACTGCTGAAGCCCAAAAAAAATAGCAGCCAAAGTACACATTACATACAGAGGAACGATATTAAAAATTAGAGACAGCATAAGTCTAGAGAATAAAACTTTCAAATGCTAAAAACAACAAAAAAACAAACAATAGCAACAACAACCAAAAATCTTTCAAGCTAGAGTATTCATGCAATGGAAATATTCTTCAGAAAGGAAGGCAAAATGACATTTTCAGATAAATGAAAGGTGAGAGAATATGCTGGTAGCCAACCCGCACTGTAAGAAATGACAAAGGAAGTTATTCCAGGTGAACAGAAGTCATACCAGCCTTATAGGAGGAACATAAGACACTAAAGACAGTAAATATGTGATTAGGTATAAAGGCCATTTTTAAATTAAAAAATTTAAAAGATAATGACTATGTAAAGTAAAATAACAACATTGTAACACATGCAGCAGTTACATATGTGAAATCAGTAGTACAAAGATGTTCAGTTCAGTTCAGTTGCTCAGTCGTGTCCGACTCTTTGTGACCCCATGAATCGCAGCACGCCAGGCCTCCCTGTCCATCACCAACTCCCGGAGTTCACTCCGACTCATGTCCATCAAGTCAGTGATGCCATCCAGCCATCTCACCCTCTGTTGTCCCCTTCTCCTCCTGCCCCCAATCCCGCCCAGCATCAGAGACTTTTCCAATGAGTCAACTCTTCGCATGAGGTGGCCAAAGTACTGGAGTTTCAGCTTTAGCATCATTCCTTCCAAAGAAATCCCAGGGCTGATCTCCTTCAGAATGGACTGGTTGGATCTCCTTGCAGTCCAAGGGACTCTCAAGAGTCTTCATGTTAGGGTTGGTAAATAGAATAGGTGAATATTGTAATTGCTAGAGCAACCACTAAAACAGTAAGAATACAAACATTGTAATTAAAAATCCAATAAAGGGGATATAATACAATATGGATAAATAATTTATTAATCCAAAGTAAGGCAAGAAAGAAAGAATAAAGAACAAGACAAACAAGAACCAAAGAGATTTACACCCAGTCATGTCAATAATCATATTACATTTAAATAGACTAAACACTCCAATTAAAGACAGAGCTTATCTTACTGAATAGAAAATCCCAATATATGCTATTTACAAATAATGCACTTTATAAAGACACAGGTAAACCCCCCAAAACACAAATTTTGGAATTAGAATGATAAAAGAAATCTCTCTACAAATCCTGCTGATATTAAAAGGAATATGTCAGGACATTCAAACTGAAACCTTAAAATCTAACATCATGAGCCAGCTGGCTAAATGTTCATTCAGAGTAATGACCAAGAGTTAACATAAACCGTGGTTTGTGCTAAATAGTTCATGTGTATCCTTTCAGTCTTCCCATGGCCCTGTAGGATAGATATATTTTTGTTCATATTTAGTAGATGAGGAACTCAAGACTTACAGAGAGTAATTGACTTGCCCAAGGTCCTACACCTTGTTAAGAGCAGAGACACTTAATGGCTTCACATCTTGGGATTATTTTTAGTCTCAAAACTGTCTCATTAGAATGAATCTAAATGAATATATTATATTTTAAAGGAAGAACAATTTTTTTCTTCACTGAAACGATTTTATAGCCTGACGGTCACGAAGGAAGAATGGAAAAGCTACTCACTGAATTGCTGCCACTGTTGCCATGGAAACCTGAAAAGAGATTACATACACATCAGCTTTACAACTCCATCTTTTAATAGGTGCAGAACATAACAGGCTGCTGATTCCTCATGGAAAACTCCCTGAAAAATCCATTTAATCAAAAACCTCCTCAGCTTTTTCTCTAATACAAAAATCCCAATTCACACAGTAAGTTGAACTTTGCCAGATAGGTGGATAATGATTCTCTTTTTCTGAACTGCTGCCCATTCTCTGCCTGTTAAGACGTGAACCAAGACCAAACCAATTTTAAATAATACTGAAAAGCAAGAACAGTGCATAGGATGCATCTGTCTTAAGGGCCAGATCAAGAGGTGCTGAGAGGGACATGTGGGCACGGATTTAAAGGAGTGGTAAATATCACTGAGATAAACAGGCAAACAAATCAGTCTCTCCCAGACAACGGAGGCAGCATCCTTTGCTACAAACAAAGTAAAATGCTCTTTGGCAGCACAGACCAATCACTGAGTATTTCTGTGATACTCAAGGATAGACGTATGTGTGTGTGTGCTGAATTGCTTCAGTCATGTCCAGTTCTTTGCAACGCTATGGACTGTAGCTCATCAGGTCCCATTGTCCATGGGATTCTTCAGGCAAGAACACTGGAGTGAGTTGCCATGCCCTCCTCCAGGGGATCTTCCCAACCCTAGGAACAAACCCTCATCTCTTATGTCTCCTGGATTGGCAGGCAGGTTCTTCATCACTAGTGCCACCTGAGAAGCCTGAAGAAGTACAGAAGTACACTGTCAACTAAAAGTCAGTGGTCGTGGTAAGATAAAATTCTGAAACTGACTAAGACATAAGTCTGTTTACAAATAGTGATGTCCTTGCTTATCTAAATTCAGGCCAGTTAATGAGCCTCTCTGCAAACTGATTTAAAAAGTCATAAAAGAAAACTGAAGCAAGAACAGTATGTATAGAAAAGTAAGATATGATTTGCCTTATTTCTTTTTTCATGATGTTTAACTCAGGCTCAGTCCAGTAGAAATGATTTAGTAAATACCTTCTTTAAGATTTATTTTGGTTGTAAATGGTAGAAACCCCAAAGTAACAACATAGAATTTTGTTTTTGAACAACACAGACTGTTATCTCTCTCATATTTAAGTCTTTAGAGATCACCGAGAGTTGCTATGGCAGCTCTGCAATCATCAGAGACCCAGGCTCTCCCCAGTTTGTCATCCCACTATACTCTGCCTGTGACTTCCAACTCACGCTCCAAGGTGGCTGTTCCCACCACGGCCCACATATTCACAACAGAGCCAGCATAAAGGAAAAGGAGCGGCAGTCCCTTCCGTTTTAAGGACACTGCTCTCTACTTTCATACACTTCCTACTTAATTCCATTGACCATGCCCCACATGACTTGGTCTACCCCTGTTTGCCACAGACAAGCAGAACTCAGAAACCACCAAAGAGGAAGGGGGCAGTTGTTCTCCACATGGTCCAGGGAACCATAGGAGTCAGAATTTGATATTCATTCATTCGTTCATATATTCACTCAAGACACAATTGTTAATCATATGGTATGTGTCAGATTCTAAGAAATAAGAAAGGTAATATGACACAGAAATCAATACATCATTTTAACACAGTGTGTCGGGAATCTCATAGAGGTAAAAATTAGCAAACTTTGTTGCATTCCAAGGAAAGTTTTTGAGAAAATTGTCATAGAGGAAATGCCATGTAAAATAAGTTTTTTTTTTTTTAAATATATGACTTTGCCAACTATTCTGGTGGAAAAGAGTAGGGGCCTAGGGGGAGGGATGCAAGAGTCAGTAGAGAGGGTTGGAAAATAGAGGAGGCATTCCAGGCAGAAGGGAGAACGGACGCAAATGTGACAAAATATGGGAAAGCATAGCTTGCTGGGAGCTCTGTACATTTCCACAGGGGGTGGGAAGGAAGAAGGGAGCCAGGGAGGAGTGGTAGATGACACGGAGATGTAGGCAGGCTGGAGAGGCTTGCGATCATGCTGTGCTCACTGGAAAGCCACAGGAGAGGTCCAGGAATGCGAGGATCACAAATAGTTTGTGTTTTGAACCATTAGTCTGGAGGGTGTATGGAAATGTGGGAGACAAATGGGCATAACTGAAAGCAGGAAAACTGTTCATTTATCAAGTATTTGCTGAGCACCAAGTCTGTGCCAGACCCTATGGCAAGTGCTAAGGATACCAAATGGAGTGCAACAGAAAGAGGAGCCTTTAAGCACCCACAGCAGAGGGGGAGAGATGAACCAGTGTTTTAACAGTATTCTGTGATTTGTGTGACTGCAGGAAGGCAGACGGTGACTTGACCTTACTAGGGAAGTTTATTCTCCCAGTCCCTTGTCTGTGGAGCTATGCAAGGTCATCTGGTCTCCACAGAGCTCTCATTTTTTTCCTCCCTCTTCTAACGCTCTCACTTTCTCTTCCTCTCCTGGTTTCCAGAACCACTTCCTCCCCTTCCCCACGTGGGCATGAGAGCAGTCACAACAACCCTCTACCTGTAGGGTATTACACTATCCCTGTGGTCTCTCTACACGATGGCCTTTATAAATGGTCCCTCTATTAAATTCTCAAATCACACAGTCGGTGTGCCAACTGTTTCCTGCCAGGAATCTGACTAATATAATCACCATCCTCATTGATACTCCATTTCTTCCTAACTCTTGTGACTTTTCTGTGTAAACTGGAGCCTCCAATTTTCTAGGAGGAATGATCCAACCCCCAAGTGGTTCATAGCTCTTGGTGGATAGGTCAAAGGTCATAATCCATTGTGCTCAGGTGAGTTCAGATGAGTAAAACTAAAACTTCTTGCTACCAAAAAGTTTCCAGATTAGTGGGGAAGAAAACCTTGTGCATTATTGAAGTAAAATCCACCTAACTAATCTTTGGCATACTTTCTGGGCATGGCATGGTTTAAGCAAGTAGTCTAGATAAAATTAAAACCATTCTTTCCATGAGGAGATACTGATCAAAGGGTATAAACTTCCAGTTATAAGATTAACACATTCTGGGGATCTAATGTATAGCATGGTGATTACAACAAAAAATATTGTATTATATACTTGAACATTGCTAAAAGAATAGATCTTAAATGTTCTCACTACAAAAAAGAAATGGTAATCATGTTACGGGACAGAGATATTACCCATTGTAAGGTAGTAATCATTTTGCAATATATAAATGTATCAAATCAACACTGGTACACCTTAAATTTACACACGTTATATGTCAATTATATCTCAACAAAATCAGGAAAAAAGGTTGCCCCCGTCCCCCCCACCCCACCCCCCCAAAAAAACTGGCTTAAAATAATCAAATGAAAACTCAGGGACACACTGGAATTTGTGCAAGGCCACAAGTACTGGAGCTTATCCAAGAGGGAAGCAGGATTTGAGTTCAGTTCAAACTGCCTTCCACTTCCTATTTATTATTTTTTTACAGTTATTCAACAACAGTAGTGGGACTCCCTGGTGGCTCAGTGGTAAAAAAATAAAAAGAAATCCACCTGTCAATGCAGGAGACACAGATTTAATCCCTGGTCTGGGAAGACCCCACGTGCCATGAAGCGATTAAGCCTGTGTGCCACAACTATTGAGTGTGTGCTTTAGAGCCTGGGAGCCACAACTACTGAAGACCACACACCCTAAAGCCCACACTCCACAACAAGAGAAGCACTGCAGGGAGAAATCCGTGCGCTGCAACTAGAGAGTAGCCCCCACTCAGCCCAACTACAGGAAAGCCTGTGCAACAACGAAGACCCAGCACAGCCAAAAATAAACTAATTGGTAAAAAATATATTAGCAAATTCATGTTTGTTCCACCCCATCTCTCTCCCATGCTAGAATTTCATATCTCAGAAACTGCTCAATAAACATCTGTTAAATAATTTTTTAAAAATCAACACTTCCAATTCCCCATTCTAGGGGAATTGTATATTGTATACCCAAAGTGAGTGTTCAGTTCTAATCCAGTCAGGGTGGATCACAATACAAACATTTGGCACCCTGGAGGGAGAGGATATTTCCAGAGAAAGTGTACTGGTACAGGAAGGGCAGACATCACTAAAAGCATCTATCGCAGCAGACAGTAGACCCTGTTCATGTTTCTTTAAATGGATTATTTCCATAAGGCAGATTATGATGTGCCAAGAAAGACTGATTTAAAGCCTATCTTGTCATAAGGTATTCAAGGTTTTTTTTTTTAAGAGAAGGGATAATAGCGTATTTACAACTCAATTATATTTCTATTATTCTAGTTCTAGTCAAATTAGGCATTCCTTAGTTCCACAGTGATTTTTCACAGGGAGGGGTGTTGTCACACCTGCTACACAGCTGGGTCCAAGGACTGCCTGCATGCTCCCAGTATGCTCTGGGGTTAGTTTCCATGCCAACCAGTCTAGGAGTGTTTCCACCCTATCTACCCGCTCCAGGACAGACATTAATAGAATAGACATATATGAGGAAGAGTAAAAGACAGGTTGAATAAGTGTATGTAATTATTTTTGTAGCACTGAGGTCCTAAATTATTCCTTATGCTAGTCCTCTTTATAACACAAGATAATAGGAGACAGATTATGATGTCTTTCATGCTAAGTGCCCAGAGCTCTTTCAAATATGTTATCATATTATCCTCAGAGCATCCCTAAAAGATAAGAAAGGTCTTATTTTGCAGACTGGGAAACTAAGGCACAGAATGGTGAAACGTACATCTCACACATCCGGGATAAAGCAATTCCAGTGTTAGAATAAAATCCAAGAATACTACCTGTAAAATAGACATTTTTCACCTTTTTTTCTCCCCTGTCTCCATTAGCTTTGTGCTCCAGAGAAAATCAATTCAATACAATTTTGATTAAATATCACCCTCATTATAGTTAACTGTAAAAATAGCCAAAATGGCGGGGGTGGTAAAGTTAGTTAAATGGTAGGGGTGGTTATTAGGAAGGAAAACTGGATAAACTATTAAAGAAAAAGCAGGTGAATACAAATTTTGGGTTACAGAAAAGCAAATATAAATGTTCAACAAAGTATTTCACCTAAATTTTTCAAGGAAAAGAAATGACTTGGCTTTGATAAGCATATATGTGACTCAGAGAAACAATAATATGATGTCAAATATGGCCAAGATTGTCAAGAGATACCTCAGGGACTGAGAGGGAAACTCAGGAAGATGTGTTCAAAAAAAAAAAAAAAGGAAAAGAGTTAAAATGTTGTCGGCTCCTCATTTGTATACCTATGGCAGATCTGTGTTGATATATGGCAGAAACCAACACAATATTGTAATTACTCTTCAATTAAAAATAATTTAAAAAAATAAAAAAAGAAAGCTGGAAAAAAGAATATATTATAAAAGCCCAAATCTTATATTCTAAGAATGCATAAAATAAAAGAGTTAAAAGCCAAAAAAAAAAAAAAAAGTCAGCCTCTGTTTTATCTTTTCTAGAGACTGTATTTGGCCTCAACAACCTTAGGGAGAAGAGATCAGGAGAGCAACCTGTGAAGGGATAAAAAGATGTAAGACACACTAAATCCTGTTTAAGTGCTGACTCCATTGTCTTAAACACCTCAAGATTCATCTCACCTCCCTACTCCATACAAAAAGCTACAAACAAAGAGACAGCATTCTAGCCAGTAAATGCAGAAATGTGATAATATAATTTTACGCCCCTAGACAGCATATTCAAAAGCAGAGATATTACTTTGCTGACTAAGGTCCGTCTAGTCAAGGCTATGGTTTTTCCTGTGGTCATGTATGGATGTGAGAGTTGGACCGTGAAGAAGGTTGAGTGCCGAAGAATTGATGTGTTTGAACTGTGGTGTTGGAGAAGACTCTTGAGAGTCCCTTGGACTGCAAGGAGATCTAACCAGTCCATTCTGAAGGAGATCAGTCCTGGGTGTTCTTTGGAAGGAATGATGCTAAAGCTGAAACTCCAGTACTTTGGCCACCTCATGCGAAGAGTTGACTCATTGGAAAAGACTCGGATGCTGGCAGGGATTAGGGGCAGGAGGAGAAGGGGACAACCGAGGATGAGATGGCTGGATGGCATCACTGACTCGATGGACGTGAGTCTGAGTGAACTCCGGGAGTTGGTGATGGACAGGGAGGCCTGGCATGCTGCGATTTATGGGGTCGCAAAGAGTCGGACACAACTGAGTGACTGAACTGAACTGAATGTTTCTCCAAAGTAAAAATTAATCACTTCAAAAGCAAGTCAAATGTTAACAGCCAGTGACAAGCTAGTGTTAGATGTTCCCTGCACCCAGAGATTTGGGTATCCAGAATACTTATTCTGGACTCAAACGTACATATACACACATTTATATTTGTTTCTTCCCTCTCTTATTCCCTTATCATACAACATAAGATGTCAACTTTATATCCCAGTATTTAAGTGTTGTTAAGTTTGCATCATAATATTTCAGTCATGGGATAGCAAGAAGAGTAATCATGACTCAACAATTTACCTCCTCTTCTGGGTGAGGCATTAGTGCATTTTCAGTTTGCAGGATAGCTGTATTATGTCAGGTAGAATTTGTCCCTGTTTTTATTTGGAGGTTAAGTATGGTCTACTGAGATGTGTATGAGTGCCAAGTTGACAAGAAGTGCACTTGTGATGAATAATTTTACATGTTAAGGTAACCAGGCCACTAAATGCTCAAATACCTGGTTAAATACTTCTGGTTGTGTGACTGAAGTGAAGTTGCTCAGTCGTGTCTGACTCTTTGCGACCCCATGGACTGTAGCCCACCAGGCTCCTCTGTCTGCGGGATTCTCCAGGCAAGAGTACTGGAATGGGTTGCCATCTGGTCGTGTAGGTGAGGATATTTCTGAAAGAGATTAACATTTGAATTGGTAGAGTAAAGCAGACTGCTTTCCTCAATGTGGGTAGGTCTCATCCAGCCCACTGAGGGCTAGTGTCGGGGAGAGCTGATCTCCCCACACTTCTAAGATTCTAAAAGTGGCAATCTCACTCACATGACTACACCTTATGTCCAGAATCTTCTTGGCTTGGAACTTAGGAAATCCCTCAGAAAACCCCTTTGTTCCTTAGTACCAAGCCTAGGAGATTTTCATTGCCTATTTGCCTTGGGGCAATGAACCCAGACAACCCCGTCCCCCAGCTCAACCCCCACCCCCCAGCACACACCGTCCCCTTCCATCCCCAAGGAAAAAGCAAGGCTCTGGAGTGAGGCTTAAGAAGTTCAGATCCAGGCCCACAGTGAGCATTTTACTGACAAAACAGCACTTACAATGACTGATAATAGGCAATGCTATTCATACATCTCTCTGACCTTCTGTGTTCCTATGTGCAAACTATGAATATTAACAATACCAATTTCATAGGGCTATGGTGAGCATTAATAAGACAATCCACACCAAGTTCTGGTTTGGTGCCTAGAACATAGCTAACACTCAATAATTGTTAGCTATTCATTAAAACAACTCCCAAGAAGTCTCTCACCGAGGAAACTTTGCTCATCAGATAGACCTTCCTCTAACACTCAAGGAGGGTAAACACAGAGGAGGGCAAGAAAAAACAACAACTGGAAAATGGTGAGGCTGTGAAAGTGGCCAGTCAGGAGGGGCTTATTACATAGTTGCCTAAAGCATATATTAATATTAAGGGTCTCTGGACAGAAAAGAGTATAGTGTACATAAAAGAGATAAATGGGCACAGTTTGAGCTTCTTAGGAAGAATCTAAGAAGGGACCTATTAAGCATATTCATAAAAATAGACAGATTTTGTAAATATACTTAATTAAATGAAAGATTTGCACTGAAAACTAGTCTTTTCCCAAGCTTGTTAGAGTAGAAAATCAATGATGCCTTAACAAATTTAGGGTGTTGCTTTTATAAGGTGGACAACTAGGAGATCTGAACAACTGAATACGTGCAGCAAATCTATGCCACGTCCAGATCTCAAGCAGAGCTAATGCTTTTTAGGTGATGAAAAAGTAGATTTTGCAGAAGAATTCAAGAGACACCAATGACACGTTTAAAGTATTCCAAGTGTATTTGCAAAAAAAAAAAAAAGATTTATTCTTGCTGCTTTCAGTATATTGCTCAGAGCAAGAATAATCTCTTCCTTATGTCTCTGGTTCACTCTGCTTTCCCTTTTTAGCATGTTGCCCTTCAGCTGACACACAAAGACATTTCTAATGTGCCATAAACATAGACATTCCCCATGCAGTATAATGATAAACTAGCTGTTACAAAGAGTTTAGAAGCCAGACAGAGCGTTCCTACATATCTAACCCAAGTTGTTTTCTGTGGCTTAACATATTTTCAATAGCAGTTCAACCACATGCTTAACTCTAACATAGGATTCCTTTCACCAGCTATAGAAAAAAATAATCAAAGAGACTATTGCTTCTGTGGAAGTTCTTGTACATAACTCCAGGGGAATTATTCTTTCCCTCATTCCAACATGCTTTATGAGGTTGCCCCAACTTGGTTGCCCTAAAACCCCGATATATACAACCCTGTGTGCACACAGTCACGGAGGCTGGAAGAGTCCCAAGAGCCTCAGAAAGACAAGAAAGAATACTTAAAAGCCCTGAGACCATTACTTATACTGCAGAACGTCTAAACAAGTAAAGGAGTTCCTTTCCTCATCCTCACTATCCCAGTCTTAACCAAAGTACCATTTCCCTAAACTGAAAGTCATCATTCTTAAGACCTTCTGAATATCCTCTGCCCTTCCACCTGGATCAGCAAGCTTCTGAACAAGGAGATAGTGTGGCGAAATGCCAGCAGGGAGGGCCTGCACACAGGGAACAGCCAGCATGCACTTTGGTCTTAGCCTACTGCTGCCTCATGACGTGATTAAGAATGGATTTAAACCAGAATGCACTAGGTTTAAATTCCGGCCCCACCTATTGTTAACTCTGAGAACTTGGGCAAATTATTTAACTTTTCAGAGCCTCAATTCTAAATCTATCCAATAAGGATAATAATACCCCATCTTTGAGTTTGGGGAAAATTAAATAGTTTATGTAAAGAATTCAATAAGCACATTAACTGTTGTTATAAACTGCTACTTTGGAGATGCAGTCTGACCTTCTCCCTGCTCAGCATTCCTTCATTCATTTTACTGACATATCTCAGGAAAGAAAGCCATCCACAGGGCCCCATCAGCCACTTCCATGAGAACCGGAAGGGCAAACAACATGCAAATTTCCAAATTTGAGGAAACTAGTGTAGGTAAAGAAACCCATCTCCTTCTGTTCCCAGATTATTTTTCTTGACCCCTAAGAATTATTCCACCAGGTTGCTTGGCTCCGTCACTTGAAACCTACCAAGAAAGTCAATCAGTAATTTATATGAGATAAATTACCAATAAACACATTAAAAAGTTTAACCTTGTGCTGTGTTGTGCTAAACCTTACTACTGATTAAAAGAATTAAAATTAACCCATGATACCATTACACCTATCTGAACTGTAAACAGTTTTTCAATAATATTGAGTTTAGGTGTGATAATGATAATATTCATCACTCCACTTATTTAGATGTTATCAGCAGCAGTATCAGATACCCTGATAAGAACGTAAATTTCTGGAGAGTATTTTATTAAATGTATTAAGACTCCCCCCAAAAAGTTTATATCTTTTGACCCAAGAATTCAACTTCTGAAAGTTACCCTAAGGAGATACTCAAAAATGCAAACAAAAATGTACAGAAGTATTATTTTAACAGAAAAGAAATAAAAAATAGCATAAATGCTCAACAATAAGGAATTGCATAAATTATAATAACTCAATACGACAAAATACCATGCATCTGAAGGAGGAAACAGACAGAATAGGCTCTCTCTTGAAAGCAGGCCTCCATCTTGGGCCGGACTGTGGCTTTGAGCTCTATGCCCAGTATCTATGGAAACGACACACCAACTGGAAAACCACACCCACCCCCCCACAATGGCAGAAACCCAGGGCTCTACCTAGACCCTAATTATCTGTGTAACTGAATAGAATCATAAATTCTTATTGGGGATTGACCACAGGCCTATTGACAATTGTCTACTGTTAACTACCTAGGCTTAAGGCATATGATTGCCTTAAGTTAACTTTGATTGTATCTTTCTTTTCCTTTGTTCAGACTAGTTTCAGGGAATTTGGGGAGGTGGGTTTGGGCACAGACACTTAGGGTATATAAGCTTTCACAAAAACTGGTCGGGGTCCTTGGCTAAGAGGAGACTCTGCCTTGGGCCCTCCGGTGTAATAAACTGCACTCCACTGTCTGCATTGTCCTTCTGAGTGAGTTTGTTTCCCGGAATGCGTGGCTACAACACATCCATTAAAAATAATGTTTTCAAAGAATATTTGATGACATGGGAAAGCCCTTGCAATATAATGTTATTTTAAAAATTAGGTATAAAACTCCTAAACATGTAGAGAAAATTACTGAAAGGAAATATGGTTAAAATGTTAACAATAAATATGTATAATGATGGAAAGAATAAAGTATTTTCTTTTGTATAATTTTTATGGCTCAAATTCTGTTATAAGCATGCAATTCCATTTACAATTAGATTTTTGTGTCTCTGTGAATTTAGAGCATGCCAATCTACTCTAGTATTCTTGCCTGGAGAATTCCATGGACAGAGGAGCCTGGCAGACTACAGTCCATTGGGTCTCAGAGAGCTGGAAACGACTTAGGGACCTAGCATGGCTGCATGCAAAGGGAGCCTTCCAAAGAAACAAATCCTTAGCCGCAAAGAATCACTCTACTCTAAAGCCATTGCATTAATGCTTCCTGGCAGGCGGACGAGATATTTGTGATAGACACTTTTAATCCTTCTTCACTTCACCCTACATCAGTCATAGTGGGTGGGAGGGGAGCCTCACAGGTGGCCTTCGGCTGAACACTGATGGGAAAGTGACAAAGTAGCTGAGATCAAGCAGGCATAGCTGCCTCCATCAGAGACCAGGCTCTAGTCAGCAGGCTGTCACTGAGTCAGTTGCAATAATAGTGATTTATTTCTGTACAAACAATAGGCTGCTGCTATGCAATCAATCCGCATGGCTATGAAGGTGAAGGAGTCCACAGTCTGAGAATATTTTCAAATCAGACTTTCTGCAGAATGGCCTGATCTTAAAAGAGAATCATGGCAGAATAAACGTGGTTCTTTGAAGTCATCCTTTGATTCACTATCCAATCATGGCCCAAGATGTAAAGGACAAAAGAGATACATATTATGCGAGACTTCATGACTTATGAAGGCATGTTCGACCAACTTTGTGAGATGGCTGTAACTGTTCATTGCTATTATTTAATACTCAAAGAGTATTCTATTATTCTGGGGTATCTTGCCAACAATAATTAGTAATTTTTCACATCACTCTGAAGAGGAAGGTCAATATTATTATCATTATTACCCTCTGAAATATATAAGAACATTATGAAAGCTGATGCCACAGCAGTCAATGGCAAAGCCAAAAGGACACTTATTTTCTGGCTCCTTGATTAGCAGAAATTCCACAGAATACAGAATTTTCCTACTAGAAGGGAAAAGAGCATTATTTATCCATGGAGTCAATAAGTTGGTTGTGATTTACTCTCATCTCAAATAAAAATTGTTGTGTATTCTTTGGATTATACTTAGTTACAAGGAGTAAGTTCCTTCTTTTGCTTTCCTAGGAGGGTCTGGCCTCTGGATCTTAGCTTCTTCTGATTATTCGGGCCCATGGCACTTGCTGCACTAGTCATCTATTGCTGCATAACAAATTACTCCCCAAATTTAGCAGCTTAAAAAAATATTTATTATCTCACAGTTTCTGAGGGTCAGGAATTGCGAATGGTTTACCTGGGTGGTCCTGGCTCAAGATCCCTCATGAAGTTGTACCAAGCGGTCACCAGAGACTGTGGCCATCAGTTATCTGAGAGCCTAACTAGGGCTGAGACTGCTGGTGGAGGCCTTAGTTCCTTGATGGCTGTTGGAAAAAGTCTCAGTCTTTGCCCTGTGGGTCTCTTCATGGGGCTTCTTACAACATGGCATCTGGCTTCCCCCAGAGTGAATGACCCAAGACAGAGCAAGATTACAAGACAGCAACCAAACCAAAGTCTTTAACAACCTGTTCTTGAAAGTAACATACCATTTATGTTACCATTTGTGTGTGTTGTGTGTTCAGTTGTGTCCTACTCTTTGTGACCCCATGGACTGCAGCTCACCAGACTCCTCTGTCCATGGGATTTTTCAGGCAGGAATACTGGAGTGGGTTGCCATTTCCTCCTCCAGGAGATTCTTCCTAACTCAGGGATCAAACCCGTGTCTCTTATGTCTCCTGTATTGGCAGACAGATTCTTTACCACTGCACCACCTGGGAAGCCCATTGTGTCTACCATATTCTTTGGAACCCATGGACCAACTCCCGTAAAATGTGGAAGGGAAACATACAAGGTGCAGGGAGGAATTGCGGGAGGCCATTTTGGATGGTGCTTACCACAGCTTTTTACAAAAGTGTGATTTGTTTTTTTAGCCAATGATTTCTTCTTGTCTCAGTGACAGTGAGGTTTTTCACATTCTTCTATATCCTAACCAGTAGCAGGATGATAAACAAGGAAATGCTCGTAAGTACGATCTTCCAAAGTAAGTCTGTCATAACTTAAATTTTTAAAATTCAAATAAATTTTTGATCCTTTTTACTAGTTTACTGACCATAAGATAGTGAATCTGTCACACTGGTATCATTAGAATTTTTGGTATGTTTTTCCTGAACTGAATTTCTAGGAGAAAACAGTAACATTACTCTAATAGTAAAAGCTGCTTGAAAGACTAGAATGGCAATAAAATACAGCAATTAAGACCCACCTCAGCCTGTGGGCAAATCCTAGTTCTGCCTTCACGAGCTGCTTGACACAGGACAAACTGAGCCTCACAGTGTCAGTTTCCTCATCTAAAAAAATGAGCACACAAACAGGAGCAATCTCTGAGCTTCGTGGCATGAAAATCAGGAAGATACTCAGGCAACTGTGATCACTGTCAATAATGACGTTTTTGTGTTTCTACACAGTACCCACATGGGGCAAAAGGGACTTTGGGGAATTTTTCCCAAAGACCTCATTCACTTCTCTCTCTTCTTTCACTGTAAGGCAGTCACTTAGTCCTTTTTGCTCTTTGTAGAAGGCAAATGTTTCTTCAGAGATTCTATATTTGTAATTTTTAAAGACTCTGCAGCAGCAAGGGAAAGGAGTGAACAGGTGTTTTATTTAATTTTTAAAATTAATTTCGGGGCTCTGTTGGGCAGAGTCAGAATTTCTGAAGCTAGACTGCTGTGAACTTTGCAGGTTGTTTCCCCGCTTTGCTCTATTCTGGGCCCCACACTCAGAACTGAGTTGATATGTGACCTGAATTGAGCTGGCCACTTTCCTGTGCACAGCCAGGATGTGAAGCTCCCAGGAGAGGGAAGGTGGCTAGAGTGTAATCAGAGGCATCTATTTGTCACCAACTGTACCGACCCACTCCGCTTAAGTCCTGAGCAAGGTCATTATTCTCAGCCTGTGATGCCTAAGTGCACAGCAGGCTCAGCTGACGGTGCATGTTCCATTAGTATTCTGCACGTTCCATCAGCTAAATTTGCTATTGCATTTAGAATGATCCTGATTGCATATTTTTTATATTCCCAGCCTCCTCAGAGAAATGAATGCCACTGTTAGTGATCTGCCAGGCAGCCGAGCACTCAGTGATGCATTTGTCATCAAACTAAGGGGGAAAGTTATTAAAACACTTGGCTGTCAACCATGAACTCAGAACCATTTAAGTTATAAAAGTGCTTTGACATGCAGAAGCCAAAAATAAATAAATAAATCAAGGAAGAATTGTGAAGAGGGAAAAAAAAAGCATTTTAAGAAGTTAGAATTTACTATAAAAATTTTTAATAAGTTAGAATTTACCAAAAAGACTTTCCACTATAATTATGTCCAAATAAAAGTATGTGAATGCAGACATTTTTTTCAGGCTACAACATCATTTTTTTGGCTGTTGAAATTGATTTCTACTCAAAGTACCCTCAGCATCACATACTTTGCAAACCTCAGAAATGACATGTTTTAAAGTATGTATCTTTTAAAAGATAATTTTTATATTTAATTATTCTTTTCTTGATATTTCTTAAGACACGATGGGCCAGAAGACATCTCAATTTCTATCTCACAAGAGAAATAAATGAGGAGCATTGTTTCATGGTCTTTGAACGGGATGTGCAATTTGTACTCCTATCAGCAGAGCTACTAAAAAATGGAAAATTATTATTTTTGCCCCCAGAAAAATCTCATTAAGCTCCTTGAAGAAATGGAAACCTCATGAGCGGTAATCAAAACATATGCAGCCACCTGAGTGGTTACCAGAACCCACTTCATCAGACAATTCCACTGGGGACAGAGTTGCCCAAGGACATGCTTCTCACGGAATGTATTATAAATTGAAATTCAGCTACAGAGAGCGACTGAGCTAGAAAGCCTGCACAGAAGAAATGTATCCACAAGAATCTTTCCTGGGAACATATTGGTCTTTCATCATTGTCAGATCCCCAGGAACCATAAGCAAACAAGTGACAGATGGATATGGCCTATTCAGGACAAATCCATGGATAGAATGCTGCAGACAGAGGCAGTGGAAGGCCCAGCTCCTGGAGGCCTGAGTTGCTGTACATTACAGCTTCTCAATACAAGGTAGTGTGATTTAGAATGACAGACTGTGCTTATGTCAGCTTGTCTAAGCATGCCTACCCTGTTTCCACTAAGAAAATTGCTCACACAACAGCCTAGATGTTATTAACCAGAGGAAGGATCTAACAGGAAACATATTAAAAGTACTTCGATTCTCAGAGGGTCTTGTAGGACCTTGTATTAGTTTCTTAAGGCTGCTGTAACAAAGTACCATAAACCAGGTGCCTTGAAACAACTTTAGATTTAAAAAGTTGTCTCACAGTTCTGCAGGCTAGAAGTCTGAAATCAAGGTGTTGGCAGAGCCACACTCACTGTGAAATCGCTCAGAATCCTTCCTTGCCTCTTCTAGCTGCTGATATTTGCTGGCCGTCCTTGGCATTCCTTGGAGATACGTGACTCCAATCTCTGTCTTCGTGGTCACAAGGCTTTCTTCTCCAGTGTGACTTTATCTTCACATAGTATTTGCTTTTCTTGCAAGAACACCAGTCATACGGGATTAGGAGTTATCCTAGTGACCTCATCTTAGCTTGATTACATCTACTAAGAGCCAATTTCCAAATAAAGTCACATTCACAGGTACCAGCAGTTAGGACTTGGACACATATTTTAGGAGACATCATTCAACCCATAACAGACCACTTGGATTGAAGAATGCTGAAGCAATGAATCTAGATGAAGAGGATACAAACTATGAGAGAACTGACTGCAGGAGACAAGGGAAGAGATTGTTGGAAGAGTGTGGCCGAGAGAAGTGGATTGATCAAATTAAGACATTAAGTAAAATAAAGACTAAGTATACTTGGATTAACAGCAGGAGGGTTTGTGTCTATAGAGTGGTGAAGTCTAGGACTATATTGCAATGGTTGACAGAGTGAGCAATAAATACAGACATGAAAATCATGCGTGGAGGCAAGTCTCTTAAGACATTTAGGTGGGCAGAGATAAGAGACAAGAAAGGTATTGGAGAGAACACTGCGGTGCTAAGCAGGGCCTTTGCTGTCAGGAATCTGGAAGCCCCTATCTTTCACTGCTACTTTTCCATACTGAATGGCCACTGGTTCATACACCTGCTGTAGATGAGGACACTGAACAGTGGCACCTCCATGCTGGTGGCAAAGACTGCGTTAGGGAACACAATGCCACCTGCTTATAATGGGATGGGCAAGTGCCTGTGAAGAGATGGTTTGAACTGGGAGCACTTGCTAAGCATGCTCCAGTGATGAGGGTGCTTTTGTCCATAAACTGATGTGAAAGCTTACTGTTGGCAGCTAGGTTTGGCTAAGTCCATGATACCTGCTTGCATCAAGAGTCCAATAACCTCTCTGGTGATTTGCAAATCACCTCTGTCTATCTTTCCTTAGACAAGGTACATAGAAGAGATTTAAGAATTGGTTCACAGGATTGTGGGGACTGGATTTGTGTTTGATTAAACAACAGGGAACTATAGCCTAGTTGAATTGACACATGAAACTAATCATCACATATTCTTCCTAAGGACTTCTAAGAGGCCACAGCTTCTGAAAGAGTGCACCAGTTCTGATCACAGCAATCAGGTGTCTACTTTACAGGTAGGGGCTTGGTTTTAGGCACTTACAGAGTACTATTTTCATAGAAAAAATCTAGATAGTGAATGGAGTTAGTCACCGCAAATAAAACTGTTAAGACAATTGGCACACAGGATTATAGATGCATTCTTTCTAAAAGAAAAATCTGAATGATGATGTGCTTTGCTCACTCATGGCATAAAGGCACTAGACCCAGCCTGTGGCAATTAGCTCATTATCTTATAGTAACACTACCTAATATTATCTGAAGTTGTTATTAACCTCCTTTTGCTTTAGAGGAAAAATTAATACAAGGCAGATCTGTCTTTCTTACCATTCAATGGAACATTTAATTATCAAAGGATCAAAAGCACCTTGTTATAATGTTGCTGGGCAGCACGGACTTGGACGTAATTATGAAGAACAACTTCAGTGTAATTTCCTGAAAAAAAAAGGGCTATCAACAAAAAATTAGAGCACAGAGATGGCAGCTTCAGAGTCATAACATGTCTCTTTCCATATTCCTATCATAGAGAACTCTATTAAGGTAACTTACAATAGGAGAAGCATTCAAATGAGTATATCTCATATACATGTACTGAGCATTTGAAAGCAGCATCAAACGCACTCACTCAAGAATGCAAATGCTGTTATTAGCCTTTAACATTTTAGTTCAGATCATGTATCAGAAGATGGTGGTAGGTGGTGAAATACACACATACACACACACACAAAGCAAGCTTCCCCAAACTTCTGCAATTAAATGATCCTTCATTCCCTAATCATATTCCTTCCATTTAGAGATGATTTTATTACAGCTTCTCTAGAGACATTTTTTTAATTGAAATGACATATATGCCATCCAAAAGATAGAAAACTCACAGTTGAATATACAGGGTGTCATTTATAACTCATCCTTCCAAGACAAAACCAGCTTGCCTTTGTATAAAACCTTGACGGATTTGCACAGTGGTTAAAACAATACAGACAGCCATTTAACATGAGTAATAGGATAGAAATTCTGGAGCTGCCTTTCCTGTTTATATTACCCACCTCCAACCTACATACATGATTAAAAGATGTCACTCAATTACATTTCAATTTTTTGCCAGCTGCTTTCATTACAAAATTTTTAAGCAATGTTCCTCGAAGGATAATTTATTGAATAGATGTTGAATTTGCTATTAGACATTGACAGATATCCAGAAGGACATTTTATTCTCTTTCAAAGATCATTTATTTCAGGATTTTGTGTTTTTGGTAAGTGGATTGTGTTTGGATTTTTCATGTATCACAGAGAGTATAGTAATTCCTACTTACAGTGATTTAAATGCTTTTATTATTAGGTCCTACCTATCAGGAAAAAAAAATGTGGGTTATATTAGTGAAGTGGATTAGTTTTTATTACATAAATATTTTATGATATCTATTTTCCATTTCTTTCCCTGACACTTTATTACCACCGACTCTTATTAATTCCATGCTTGGTATAAATTAAATGCAAGATTTGGGTGTGCGTAGCTGCAGGGCCTTGAGGGCATAGAGTCTATTCTCTAAGATTACAATTACTTAACTTCTCCTAGGATTAATCTGCCTAACCACAGTCCCTGAGCTATCCAAGGGAGAGATAATTTGGAAATGTAGCAGCAGGCTTCAGATGTGATAACTCATAACCTCCTATTTACACAGTCTGTGGGAACTCAAAGACAGAGTTTATCAGGAGACATTTTATAAGGGACTTGTAAAACTGAATACAGCCAAACTCTCCATTGTTCAGAGGCCGGGGATCTTGTCTAGGGGCTTCATTACTGGCTGGCACCTTTGTGTGAGGTGAGTTAGCTCGAGCTCAGGAAGGTGGGGACATTTGCCCACACAGGGCGCCTACTTGTTAGCAACTCCCTGGTCACAGCAGCTGAAACAGGCTGTGCTTCCCCTGGGACTGCATAGGCTCTCGCCGTCTTGGTTATCATTACAAAACCAATCAGGCTGTGATTATTTTTCCAAGTTTCTCCCATAATAAAAAGGATAAACAAAGGTAGAAATGCTTAAATGAACAGGATATGATTTAGGAACAATGATGACAGAGGAATAGGGCAAAGGGAAATGACACTGGAAAGACAGACTAGGCTGGATGTCAAAGAGACTTACGAAGCTAAAGAATGTGGATATTTTCTGCAGGTCTCGGTTTCAGTGGTTTGCAGACTTCTTTTTAAAGGAAACAATTACTCCTGATCCCCAGTGTTAACTTAAATCATGAGATATTGACATATACACGTGTGTATATACACATACACATGTGTATGTATATAATTACACAAAAATTTCCTACTTGTATGTGTCCTTCATAGTTTGCTGAAGCTCTTGGTTCTACATAATCCTCAATCTAGGATCCATGCTGAAGGAGCAATTCCTTTTGGTAATATTGCTGGGCTCATGCCAGAAAGAAAAAAGGGAGAGGGTCAGACAGACCTGCAGTGGCTCTGAAGCCTTCCCTTGAAAATGACACGTATCACCCCTACTCACATTCTATTTGCAAATCAAGTGGTTCAGCCAAACCTAAAGTCAAGAGGGTGGGAAGTGTAATTTTTCCACAAGGAGGGACCCCACAAGGAGAGAAAATCTAGAAAACTAGATTTAAAGACTTTGTTCATAGGTTTTATGTCAATCTAAACCTAGATAGCATATTCAAAAGCAGAGACATTACTTTGCCAACAAAGGTCCATCTAGTCAAGGCTATGGTTTTTCCAGTAGTCGTGTATGGATGTGAGAGTTGGACTGTGAAGAAGGCTGAGTGCTGAAGAATTGATGCATTTGAACTGTGGTGTTGGGGAAGACTCTTGAGAGTCCCTTGGACTGCAAGGAGATGCAACCAGTCCATTCTGAAGGAGATCAGTAATAGCTGTTCTTTGGAAGGAATGATGCTAAAGCTGAAACTCCAGTACTTTGGCCACCTCATGCGAAGAGTTGACTCATTGGAAAAGATTCTGATGCTGGGAGGGATTCAGGGCAGGAGGAGAAGGGGACAACAGAGGATGAGATGGCTGGATGGCATCACCAACTTGATGGACGTGAGTTTGAGTGAACTCAGGGAGTTGGTGATGGACAGGGAGGCCTGGCGTGCTGCAATTCATGGGGTTGCAAAGAGTCAGAGATGACTGAGCGACTGAACTGAACTGAACTGAACTGAAAGCCATGACAATTAATTCCACAGGAAAATTACAAACTGCTGCTGCTAACTCGCTTCAGTCATGTCTGACTGTGCGACCCCATAGACGGCAGCCCACCAGGCTCCCTCATCCCTGGACTTCTCCAGGCAAGAACACTGGAGTGGGTTGCCATTTCCTTCTCCAATGCATGAAAGTGAAAAGTGAAAGGGAAGTCGCTCAGTCATATCCGACTCTTAGCGACCCCATGGACTGCAGCCTACCAGGCACCTCCATCCAAGTTTAAATTAATATTTATTGTGTTAAACGTTTTACCGACCTTATAATACTGCTCACTATGAGAAAATCGTTACAAAGAGCTAAAGCTCTTTTGGTTTGGTGGTGGCTGTTGCTCACATTTGTTAATTAGTTAGTCTGCAATATGACACACAGTAACTGCATTCTCCCCACACTTTCCTCTATGGAGCCACTGTACAGAAAACCTGTCTTCAATTTGCTGTCACTGCATTTGGCCTTCATGTGAATCAAACTCATCTTTACAGATTAAGTCCACGTCTGTTCATTTTTCATTAACTCATGACACTTAAAGTTACACATCTTGGCGTCAAAAAGATCATAAAGATATCTGCAACACAGATGGAAATTTTATGACAGTGATAAAATAGTCATTTGAATGATCCAGAATATACTTATATCATTTTTTAGAGATTTTTTCATTGACATTAAAGTTCAAAATTCAACGAATCTCATAGACAACCTAAGTATGACCTCTCTATTCCCACAAGAACGTCACTCCAGAGGTCAGGAACACTGCTACAGATGAAAGGGGACCACTGAAGAAGTCAGTGTCACAAGCTTTTAAAATCAAATTTATTTTGCTTAAGGAACCAGTGAGCACCAGTTTGGAGGCCTGACAATAGACTGGGGAAAGAAAAGTAAAGACCTGAAAATCAAGGTGGTCTGAATAAAATGAAATGATGGCTTACCAACACAAATGACTAATACACCAACTGGAAATCTAGAGAAGAAAGTTGAAGAAGCAGGAGGGGTTGAAGGGAGAAAAAAACAAGCCTGATTTCTAGTACTGAAAACTTTCATGGCAGTCTCTCAAAACAAGAGAAATCCACCACTAATAAATATCTGGGAATGTGATTAATCACAAAAATTAGAACACTGAACAGAGCTAGAAGTTCTGAGCTCCTGTTCCAGCTATGTCATTCTGGTGAAAGAACAATCTAGTTTATGAAAAGAAGATTCATAGCAGTCTGGCCTTTTAGCTAGAAATTTAAATGAAAGCAGTATTAAATTCAGTACAAATACTTAATAGGTATCTATTACATTTAAGGAAGAACTGGGTAATTTGTACAGTGTTATACAAATATACGTTATCACTTTGTGGCTGATACAATTTTCTCCCCTATTCCTTCTTTTCCTGGAGCTTGGGGCAACCCAATAATAAAGTAATAGAGGGAAAACTGTGTATGGAACTCTAGTCTGAGCAGGAGCCAGACACGCTTTTAGTATAATGAGGTATAGAATATACACTAGAAAAGAACTTTTATAGACAAGCAGTCTGATTTTCCTTTACAGCTTTTTCCTCTTCCACCACATCCGTAGTACCTGGGCTTGCACTTGGTCCTGTCAAAGCTCAGAGAGAGAAGGACCATTTATGCCAGAGGCTGTAACAGAAGAGGATAAAGATGCTTTAAAGGAAGAGAACTGGCCACAAGGCCAAAGAAGCAAGCTGAGGAGGCAGAAAAAGAATGAGGGTAAAGGTCAAAGGGGCATGCTGTCTGCTACTGAGGCATCTGGAGTGTCCATGAGCAGAAGCCCCAGACCTGTGGGCAGTACATGGGAACAAGTCAGTGAGGAAAGGAACCCTCTGCACTGGTAGGATAATGTCACTTGAACCTGAGGTGAAGAACTGTGTGAACATTCTTTGGGGAACTGTATTGTGTTTTCTCAGCTGAGGGAAGACTTAGTCCATTTCTTTCATGCCTCCCAGTCACCAGCAGATGCCTGGATTCTGACAGGAGCAAAGACCAGAAAGCAAATAAGTCACAAGGGATCAATCCCTGGCTGACTGGCGATATATTCTTTTGACCCTCCCACTCCATCGTACCAAGAAAAGGAACACAGTGTTCCCCTTATACTATTACTTCAATTCCACTCCTCAGAGGGAGCATGTTAGGCTATCCCCCAGTAAAGTTCAGAAATCCCTACGCATTGACATAAGCAAAGAACAAAATGCTTCTTGAGGGAAAGCTGGTCTTAGAATAGCATTATGATTTATCACTGTTTGATGAGCTTGATCTACATTTTGATTCCTGGCTTTTCTAAAGTTTTCTGAGACTTTTAACACTAAAAGTAAAATGCAGGTTCTTGGCTACTAAGCCTTGTTAAAGGAAGTATTAAAAGGAACTGTGGTTAAGCTACTGGTCTTCCATCTCACAGAGGGCAATTCAGCTACATACAAGGACACATTGTGGACTTAAACTCAGATACAGCAGCTTTTTAAAGGTGGATTTGAAATCTGCAAGGGTAGCCAGGGGAACTGAAACACTGGAGAATTTTGAGGCAGGCTCAGAAATCATAATATTTATAAAAAATCTTATGTCACCTTACCCTTTTAGTCCAAAGGTCATATGATATTATCCTCTAGCAAGAATGTTGTTGGACATCAGAAATGAAACACCAGTATGATCATACTACTTGACAGGATTTTTTCCAAATATTATTAAAACAACATTGTTCTCTTGTTAAGATTGTTAAGACACTTTTTCCAACCCTTAGATATACAACTTAAAGGGCCATTTTGTCTCAATACCTTCCAGGACTGCGAGACACTTCCCCCTAACTGCCTGGTTCCAGTTTTTCCTCCAGAAATCTAAAAATACAAAACTTCTGAACACTATCTGTAATAGTTCATGAGCCCCTTAATCTCGTGAATGCTTAACACCCCTATGAGGCAAGTCACTGGCAAATAATTATTATCCTTTCTCTAAAAGAGAAGACTGAGTTCAGAGAAGTCGAGTGTGTTGCCAAAATCACTGAGCAGTTACTGAGATGTGAGCAGTGCTAGTTTTATGCTTCCCAGACTCGGACACGACTGAGCAACTTCCCTTTCACTTTTCACTTTCATACACTGGAGAAGGAAATGGCAACCACTCCAGTGTTCTTGCCTGGAGAATCCCAGGGACGGGGGAGCCTGGTGGGCTGCAGTCTATGGGGTCGCACAGAGTCGGATACGACTGAAGTGACTTATTAGTATTTTATCTACAGGAATAAATCACACCTCCATCATGGAACTACATGTTAAAAGATCACTTGCCACCCCAGTGAGTGGAGATAATTTAAGAGTTACCAGTCTTGAAATTGGAAGGTTTGAAATGAACAAAAACATTTCAGATCCTGAAAGATATATGAAGAAAATCTAAGTGAATCCAATAAATTTAATAGTGTGAGGCTGCTGCTAAGTAATATGCCTCTCACTGTGATGTGCATGTGTATTTCACATCACAGTAATGCGCTCCCTGAAAAAAATTTATGGATATAATTTTTTTTAATTTTATAAATCAAGTTTTATTTTAAATATCCAAGGAAAACTCACTATTGAAGGAAGGAACCCAGTGTAAACCTTTTGTACATGTGTAACCTTTTTGGCAGCGCAAATAATTCCTCTCTCATTTGGGGCTTGTATAGTCTCCAATTCAGTACATTTGTGTTTCCTGATAGCAGGGCTTGCCTAAAGTTTGAATTAATAGGAAAATATTATTTTGTGACAGTTCACTTTTGACAGATGTACAAAGAGTTGAATATATTCATGAAAGGCTTTTATTTGTACTGTAGGCAATGGATGGGAGTAGCAATTGATACCAAAGCGACACTCTTTTTTCCTCCTAAACAAAGTCTCATAAACACATTTTTAGACTATGCCCATCTGCTCCCATGGCCTTAAATTGTTAGGCATATCTTATATGCACGGGTTGGCTCTCAGAGAGTTATCTTTTTCACAGATATCTGTCTAATTGGTAGCAGCTGTTAATCAAGCACATTGTCACAAATCCCGTAGCATAGCATTCATCCTAAAGGTTGGTGTTTTTTTTACATTTTGAAGGGAAGCCATATGCCTTAGGCAGCATGGAGTGGGGTAGATTTCAAGTAATTATATTGAGTCAAGTAATTTGGCCTGAAATATCTGATGTGAATGTTTATGTTGATCAAACTCCCTGGGAAACTGGCAGCTTTTTATCAACACTTTGTGCAGTTCACACATAACCTAAGAGGAAATATTCCTTCAGTGCTCCAGTTACAGGCCCGGGGAACAGAGAATTGAAAGGTGGCATGCAGAATTTGGAATTTTTGGCTTCAGTAGACTGGGACTTGAATCCATGCTCAATCATTAATTCTTCAAATTACTCAACCATCTTATGTGTCTGGATACATTAACACTGTGCTAGAGGCTGGGATATCAAAGAGAGTAAGGAAGAGTCCTGGCCTCAAAGGCTCCCCTCTACTGGGGAATGCACAGCAAGACCAGGCTGATGCTCTAAGACACCCAGACCCAGAGGCTCCTATATCCTCCAAACCTTCTACCCTGAAATCTCTGAGACTTGGTTAAAACTGCCACAACTTCACGGAGCTAAGGCACCCACCCTTTGGGTCCAGTGCCCACCTCCCAACAGAGACTGTCAGGACTAAATCCATTCATGTTTTTCATCCTTGTTCTTATCAGTCAACTCCAAAAGTCTAAGCTTCTTGCTCCTTTGATTTATTCTCCAGCCACTGCCTTCACCCCAATGCTCTGTCCTTTCTTATCCTCAAATTGATACCCTAATCCCTTCCTCCCTTGAGCTTCCCAAGTCCCCACTCTATCATCAGAATGCTTTATAGCACCTTAGCCTTCCCTACAAGTGTTTCCTCTACTTCTGTGCATTGACTGAAAGCTGGCTCTCCTCAAGAATACCCACTCCCACATAGTTCCCTCAGATAAGCCTCTTTATCTTCTCAAATAGCTAAGTAGGTGGTGTATTTTTTGCTCCCCAGTGCCATGTCTCACCTTGTGGCAAACTGCATTTTTCAAAGACAGCTATAGCAATATCCACCACTCCGACCATGTAACCTTGCCTCAAAGAAAGGAATTCCCTCATCCTCAATAAATGTACTTATATCTGCATCATCTTCCTTCCTTCTGATGAAGGAGACATCTCTCCTTCTGAGAACAACCCTTCTCTTTGTAGCCATCTAGTCTCTTCTCATTCCTGCATTTTCAGCTTGCCTGCTCTAATACATCCTTCCAAATACCAATAGCATTTTTAAAAATAGAAATTATTTATTTTAATTGGAGGTTAATTACTTTACAATATTGTACTGGTTTTTCTATACATCAACATGAATCCGCCACGGGTGTACACGTGTTCCCCATCCTGAACCCCCCTCCCACCTCCCTCCCCATACCATCCCTCTGGGTCATCCCAGTGCACCAGCCCCAAGCATCCTGTATCGTGCATGGAACCTGGACTGGTGATTTGTTTCACATATGATATTATACATGTTTCAATGTCATTCTCCCAAATCTCTGTGTTAATTTCTGTGTGTTAATTTTATACCCACCCTCGCCCTCTCCCACAGAGTCCAAAAGACTGTTCTATACATCTGTGTCTTTTGCTGTCTCACATACAGGGTTATTATTACCATCCATCTAAATTCCATATATATGCGTTAGGATACTGTATTGGTGTTTTTCTTTCTGGCTTACTTCACTCTGTATAATAGGCTCCAGTTTCATCCACCTCATTAGAACTGATTCAAATGTATTCTTTTTAATGGCTGAGTAATATTCTATCGTGTATATATACCACAGCTTTCTTATCCATTCATCTGCTGATGGACATCTAGGTTGTTTCCATGTCCTGGCTATTGTAAACAGTGCTGCGATGAACACTGGGGTACACATGTCTCTTTCAATTCTGGTTTCCTTGGTGCGTATGCCCAGCAGTGGGATTGCTGGGTCACAAGGAGGTTCTATTTCCAGTTTTTTAAGGAATCTCCACACTGTTCTCCATAGTGGCTGTACTAGTTCGCATTCCCACCAACAGTGTAAGAGGGTTCCCTTTTCTCCACACCCTCTCCAGCATTTACTGCTTGTAGACTTTTGGATAGCAGCCATTTTGACTGGTATGAAACAGTACCTCATTGTGCTTTTGATTTGCATTTCTCTGATAATGAGTGATGTTGAGCATCTTTTCATGTGTTTGTTAGCCATCTGTATGTCTACTTTGGAGAAATGTCTGTTTAGTTCTTCGGCGCATTTTTTGATTGGGTCATTTATTTTTCTGGAATTGAGCTGCAGGAGTTGCGTGTATATTTTTGAGATTAGTTGTTTGTCAGTTGCTTCATTTGCTATTATTTTCTCCCATTGTGAAGGCTGTCTTTTCACCTTGCTTATAGTTTCCTTTGTTGTGCAGAAGCTTTTAATTTTAATTAGGCCCCATTTGTTTTTGTTTTTGTTTTTGTTTTGCTTTTATTTCCAATATTCTGGGAGGTGGATCATAGAGGATCCTGCTGTGATTTATGTCGGAGAGTGTTTTGCCTATGTTCTCCTTTAGGAGTTTTATAGTTTCTGGTCTTACGTTTAGATCTTTAATCCATTTTGAGTTAATTTTTGTGTATGGTGTTAGACAGTGTTTTAGTTTCATTCTTTTACAAGTGGTTGACCAGTTTTCCCAGTACCACTTGTTAAAGAGATTGTCTTTTCTCCATTGTATATAAGAGCCTCCTTTGTCAAAGATAAGGTGTCCATAGGTGCATGGATTTATCTCTGGGCTTTCTATTTTGTTCTGTTGATCTATATTTCTGTCTTTGTGCCAGTGCCATACTGTTTTGATGACTGTGGCTTTGTAGTAGGGCCTGAAGTCAGGCAGGTTGATTCCTCCAGTTCCATTCTTCTTTCTCAAGATTGCTTTGGCTATTTGAGGGTTTTTTTGTAAATTATTTGTTCCAGCTCTGTGAAAAATACTGCTGGTAGCTTGATAGGGATTGCATTGAATCTATTGATTGCTTTGGGTAGTATACTCATTTTCACTATATTGATTCTTCTGATCCATGAACACAGTATATTTCTCCATTTATTAGTGTCCTCTTTGATTTCTTTCACCAGTGTTTTATAGTTTTCTATATATAGGTCTTTTGTTTCTTTAGGTAGATATATTCCTAAGTATTTTATTCTTTTCATTGCAATGGTGAATGGAATTGTTTCCTTAATTTCTCTATTTTCTCACTATTAGCGTATAGGAATGGAAGGGATTTCTGTGTGTTAATTTTATATCCTGCAACTTTACTATATTCATTGATTAGCTCTAGTAATTTTCTGGTGGAGTCTTTAGGGTTTTCTATGTAGAGGATCATGTCATCTGCAAACAGTGAGAGTTTTACTTCTTCTTTTCCAATTTGGATTCCTTTTATTTCTTTTTCTTCTATGATTGCTGTGGCCAAACTTCCAAAACTACGTTGATTAGTAGTGGTAAAAGTGGGCACCCTTGTCTTGTTCCTGACTTTAGGGGAAATGCTTTCAATTTTTCACCATTGAGGAGAATGTTTGCTGTGGGTTTGTCATATATAGCTTTTATTATGTTGAAGTATGTTCCTTCTATTCCTGCTTTCTGGAGAGTTTTTTTTTTTTTTTAATCATAAATGGATGTTGAATTTTGTCAAAGGCTTTCTCTGCATCTATTGAGATAATCATATGGTTTTTATTTTTCAATTTGTTAATGTGGTGTATTACATTGATTTGCGGATATTGAAGAATCCTTGCATCCCTGGGATAAAGCCCACTTGGTCATGATGTATGACCTTTTTAATGTGTTGTTGGATTCTGATTGCTAGAATTTTGTTACAGATTTTTACATCTATGTTCATCAGTGATACTGGCCTGTAGTTTTCTTTTTTTGTGGCATCTTTGTCAGGTTTTGGTATTAGATCAAAGAATGAGTGTGGAAGTTTACCTTCCTCTGCAATTTTCTGGAAGAGTTTGAGTAGGATAGGTGTTCAAATAGCAATAGCATTTTAAAAGTCTCATGCTTTTCTCAACTTAAAAAAAAGGTTTCTTGAAGTGCCCTACCTCAAAGACAGCCTCCCTTCTTAGCCTTGTTTGTCAAGAGTTGTTTATCATTGCTTTTTCCATTTCTTCACTTACTTTCCACTCCTCAGTCTGTCCTGTCTGGTTTTTGTCCTTTCACTGTACCAAAATAGCACTTACCAAAACAGATAAACGGCAAGGACTTACTACATAGCAGAGGGAACTATATTTAGTATCTTGTAATAACCTATAGTAATGGAAAAGAATCTGAAAAAATATGTATAGCCCATGATATATATAACTGAATCACTTTGCTGTATACCTGAAACACTGTAAATCAAGTATACTTCAAATTTTTTTTTTTTTAAGTTAGAAAAGCCATAAAAAATAGCACTTACTGAGGTCAACACAGACCTCTATGGTGGCCATTTTAGAAGATATTTTAAAGCCTTTGAGATAAACAGCACCAGAGCTAAAGGTATAATTTTAGGAGCGAAAATGAAACTAAGGATCATACAGGGAGAACCCTGAATATAGAGAAAGGGAGAGAGATGAAGAGAGAGAACACTGAGAAAAGAATCCCAGAGAATGCTGACACATAAAGGAGGATAAGAGCAAGAAGTCTAAAGAAAAGGCTGAGAAGGCACAGTTACACAATAAGAAGATCCAGTAAAGAGCGATATTATGAAAGCCAAAGGAAGTAAAAATTCCCAGTGGATAATAATACCACGTGTTGTTGCTCATGTATGTTCATGCAATATTTTTCATGTTGCCCAAGATGGAAGACCAAGTATTCATGCATGTCTCCTGGATTTAGGAATTCAAAGGTTGATGTGAACTTAAGCACCATAGAATAGTGGGGGCAAATGCCTGACTAAAGAAAGTAGGAATGGAGACACTCTTTTAAGAAGCTTGCATGTAAAAGAAATCAGGCAGCAACTAGATTTCTCTGTGCCTGTTTCCAACTCTGTTAAATAGAGATAGTAATAACTAGCTTGGAGAGTTGTTGTGAGGACTAAATAGGATGAGGCATAGATGGTGTATGGCATGAGGCATATGCTCTATAAATAACAGCCATTATTATTAAATGATGAACATGAGAAATTGAGTATATTTCTAGGCTGGCAGGAAGAAACTAATGGGGAGGGGTTGTAGATAATGTATATAAGAGAAAAATTATAAACAAAGGCCCTGAGATCAGACTAAAGATCAAGAAGCTAAGTGAAAAAGTTGTCCTTGACCAAGAAGAAGAAAATCTCATGGTCCCAGATTGGAGAAAAGGAGAGCAGTACAAATGTGGATATAAAAGTTGTCTCTGGAAGGAGAAGAGCTGTGAAATTGATGGAGTTGATGACTGAAAACCATGGTGTATCACGGAAGTAAGTACACCTGATGATACATCTCTCAGGAGAGATGATCTGATGATAGTAAATATGTTGGGGCAAGATGAGGGGTCCAAGTAGTTGCCACGAAGAAAGAGATAGTGCCAACCAAAGACAGTGTAAGCAGTTGAGCATTGCTGGGTGCCTCACTGAAGCTGGAAACCATACATGTGCATTGGCCCCTCCACTTGTCCAGATGTGTGCTTTCCTCTCATTAGACTAAGTTGATCTATGCATTGACCATCTCCCATTGCAGAAATGTAAGCTCCTTGAGAGGAGCATCTGTGTTGATCTTGTTCACCACTATATCCAATTGCTGCTGCTGCTGCTGCTAAGTCACTTCAGTCGTGTCCGACTCCATGTGACCCCACCCCATAGACAGCAGCCCACCAGGCTCCCTCATCCCTGGGATTCTCCAGGCAAGAACACTGGAGTGGGTTGCCATTTCCTTCTCCAATGCATGAAAGTGAAAGTGAAGTCGCTCAGTCATGTCCAACTTCTTAGCGACCTCATGGACTACAGTCCACCAGGCTCCTCCATCCATGGGATTTTCCAGGCAAGAGTACTGGAGTGGGGTGCCATTGCCTTCTCCGTATATCCAATTACTGGTGCTCAATAAATTAAATGGGTGTAGAATAAATTAATGGATATAGAAATGCAAAAGGAGAATCATAAAAGTTTCAAGAGTTATAGATGTTTAGAATGGAAGCATTAAGATAGGAAAGAATTGAACCAATATATAAGAAAATTATGGAAAGCACACAAGTGAATCCAAGTGGGGGTTGGGAATGAAGGATACTCATAAGAAAACTGCTAGACTGAGACAGAATGGCAGTATGTCACAAGGCCAGAAGATATCATGAGTCAAGAAGAAGATTCAGTGGACTAAAAGAGCTACAAGATATCGGATTGGCTTTTAAAACTTTAAAAGTGAAGTTGTTACTGAAGATGTGTCTAGAATGTGTCCAGAGGGTTGAAATATTTTAAAGGAATGGAGACAGAAGTGAATGGGGCTGAAAGTCAAGGAACAACTATAGAAAAGTTTTAAATTATTTTTCTATCTTTAGGACGATGGAATAGACTGGGAAAAAAAAAAAAAAAACAACTGGATCTCTCTCTTCCCAGGGTTACCTCTGCCTGTCCCATCTCCCTGGAAGGTAGGAGATATATCATAGTCATTTTAGAACAATGGTTTGCACATTGATGGAACTTCACTGGAGTGAATAAAAGATAAGGGAGAACTGTCTACTTCCTTTCATTTGTACACATACTGTCACTCAAAAGCAACTTGATGAAAATCTGTCTAATTTGTGTTCTGAGTGATGCGAGCCAAATGTTAAAGAAAATAGGAGATTAGCAATTAATTTAGCAGTAGAGATTATATCAATGACAGATTACCTCAACTATCAGCTCAATAATTTCTGTTAAATGACTCTTTGTTAAACATGAAAACAATTCAAAATTTAAATTTTACAGATATCTAATCAAGAAGATGAACCTGGGATGCAATTTCTCAACCATCAGTGTTCCTGGCCATCCTCCTCTGTGGTTCAGTTTTCTAACATGCAATAATATATGGGATAATAACAGTCTCCTCCCTCTAGGATGTTTGAGTGACTAAATGAGATGATATTTATATGTAAAGACTTGGCACACAGTAAAAATTTTAAGACAGTTATAGCTAGTTATCCATGAAAATGAACCAAACCTTAGGCCTTCTATCAAAACTTCCCTACTCAACCATCCACAGATACAGCAGCTCAAAAGTAACTCTGGCTTCCAGTTAAGATGAAAGGCAGAAAATATGCATTAACTTCCTTACCCAATCCTACTGAATCACAGTTAAGAAGTATAAGAAGCCATTATTTTCTAAAAGCTCCAAGGATGGGAAGTATATTAGTCTGCCAGGGCTGCCATAATAAATATCTTAGGTTCGATGGCTTAAACAATAGAAATTTATCTCCTCACTGTTTTGAAGGCTAAAAGTCCAAGATTAAGGTGTCAGAAGTGTTGGTTTCATCTGAGAGCCTCTATCCTTGGCTTGTAGATAGCCTTCTCATCCCTGTGTCTTAACATGGTTGTCCCTCTATGTCTGTCATTGTCTAAATTTCCTCCTCTCATAGACACTAGGAATAACATACTTGTCACTCAGTCATGTCCGAGTCTTTGTGACCCCATGGAGTGCAGCACGCCAGGCTTCCCTGTCCTTCACTATTTCCCAGAGCTCACTCAAACTCATGTCCATTGAGTCAGTGATGCCATCCAACCATCTTGTCCTCTGTCATCTCCTTCTCCTCCTGCCCTCAATCTTTCCCAGCATCAGAGTCTTTCCCAGTGTGTCAGCTCTTTGCATCAGGTGGCCAAAGTACTGGAGCTTCAGCTTCAGCATCAGTCCTTTCAATGAATAGTCAGGGTTGATTTCCTTTAGGATTGAGTGGTTTCATCTCTTTAAGGTCCAAGGGACTCTCAAGAGTCTTCTCCAACACCACAGTTCAAAACCATCAATTCTTCGGCACTCAGCTTTCTTTGTGGTCTAACTCTCACATCCATACATGACTACTGGAAAAACCATAGCTTTGACTAGATGGACCTTTGACTAGTTGGCAAAGTGATGTCTCTGCTTTTTAATATGCTGTCTAGATTTGTCATAGTTTTTCTACCAAGGAGTAAGTGTCTTTTAATTTCATGGCTGCAGTCACCATCTACAGTGATTTTGGACCCAAGAAAATAAAGTTTGTCACTGTTTTCATTGTTTCCCCACTGTTTCCCAGTGATGGGACTGGATGCCATGATCTTTGTTTTCTGAATGTTGAGTTTTAAGCCAGTTTTTTCACTCTCCTGTTTCACTTTCATCAAGAGTCTCTTTAGTTCCTCTTCACCTTCTGCCATAAGGGTGGTGTTATCTGCATAACTGAGGTTATTGATATTTCTCCTGGCAATCTTGATTTCAGCATGCAACAATGGACTGGCTCAAAATTGGGAAAGGAGTATGTCAAGAGTGTATATTGTCATCCTGCTTATTTAACTTCTATGCAGAATACATCATGCAAAATGCCAAGCTGGACAACTCACAAGCTGGAATCAAGATTCCCTGGAGAAATATCCATAATGTCAGAAATGAAGATGATACCACTCTACTGGCAAAAATCAAAGAAGAAATAAAGAGCCTCTTAAAGAGGGTGAAAGAGGAAAGTGAAAAAGCTGACTTAAAACTTAACATTTAAAAAACTAAGATCATAGCATACAGTCCCATCACTTCATGACAAATAGATAGGTAAACAGTGGAAGCAGTGACAGATTGCATTGTCTTTGGGCTCCAAAACCACTGAGGATGGTGACTGCAGCCATGAAATCAAAGATGCTTGCTCCTTGGAAGGAAAGCTACGACAAACCTAGACAGCTTATTAAAAAGCAGAAACATCACTTTGCTGACAAAGGTTTGTACAGTCAAAGCTATGGTTTTTCCAGTAATCATGTACAGCTGTGAGAGTCAGACCATTAAGAAGGCTGATTGCCGAATAATTGATGCTTTCAAATTGTGGTGCTGGAGAAGACTTCTGAGAGTCCCTTGGACAACAAAGAGATGAAACCAGTCAATCCTAAAGGAAGTCAATCCCGAATATTCATTGGAAGTACTGATGCTGAAGCTGAAGTTCTAGTACTTTGGTCACCTGATGTTAAGAGCTGACTCATTAGAAAAGACCCTGATGCTGGGAGAGATAGAAGGCAGGAGGAGAAGGGGGTGGCAGAGGATGAGATGGTTGGATGGCATCACTGACTCAATGGACATCAGTTTGAGCTGACTCAGGGAGATAATGAAGGACAGGGAAGCCTGGCATGCTGCAGTTCATGGAGTCACAAAGAATTAGACACAATTTATTGACTGAACAACAACGACAAGTCATCCACAAGGAGACTCAAAGTAGCTCACTTCAAGTTTATGGGAAGAGAAGCTGGAAAGTAGGAGGACTACTGGAATATAGGGCTTCCCAAGTGGTGCTGGTGGTAAAGAATCTGCCTATCAATACAGAATAGGTGGGTTCAATTCCTGGGTTGGGAAGATCCCTGGAGTAGGAAATGGCAACACACTTCAGTATTCTTGCTTGGAAAATTCCATGGACAGAGGAGCCGGTGGGTTATAGGCCATGGAGCCACAGAGAGTTGCATATGACTGAGCACACACACACACACACACGTGCACACACCCCCACCCCCACACCCCCAAACTGGATAAAGTCAACTTGAGACAAAGGTTGTGGCTGCAGAGCAAGGTGTGGGGAGGGGCAGAGTCCTGCACTGAGAAGCAAAACCAGAGATCTGATAGCCCAGTGAGGCAGGAGAGCACTCTCCAAAACTCCGGGCACAAAGGGAGTAGAGTATGCATTCATTACATCATATGAGAGACTTCAGGGAAATGGAGAGTTTAGTTCAGGGGGTGAGGAGGAGGGTGATCAAGTAACTAAACAAAAACCAGAGAGGACAATAGTTGTTGTTCAGTCATTATGTTGTGTCCGACTCTTTGCAACCTTATGAACTGCAGCATGCCAGGTCTTCCTGTCCCTCACTATATACCAGAGTTTGCCCAAATTCATGTTCACTGAATCAGTGATATTATCCAACCATTTCATCCACCAGAAGTGGCTTTAAATATCTGGAGAACCAGCTATCGTGTATAAGTGGAATTAAATCCAGGGAAGTAACCTACTATTAAGGGTTTCCCAGGGGGCACTAGTGGTAAAGAACGCACCTGCCAATGCAGGAGATGTAAGAGACACAGGTTCGATCCCTGTGTCTGGGTGTGGTTTGATTCTGGGTCAGGAAGATCCCCTGAAAGAGGGCATGGTGACCCATTCCAGTATTCTTACCTGGAGAATCCCATGGACAGAGGAGTCTGGCAGGCTACAGTCCATAGCGTTGCAAAGAGTTGGACATGACTGAAATGACTTACCATGGCATGGCATAACGTACTATTAACAAATATATTTTAAAGAGGATGCAAATTTGGTTGAGCAGCAGGAAGCCCCTACAAGCAAAGTTGTTCAAACTGAAAACTAGTTTTAAGTTTCCTCCTCACCTGGATCATTCAGCCACAGGCTTCATGACCACCTGCAGGAATGACGGAGGAGAGAGTGAATGTGTGGACTGGGTAGAGGATCAAAGGAAGACCATCTGCTCTCAGTTTATTTTTAACTATACTTTCTATGATTCTATAAAATGGACATCAGCAATTCTAGCTGGGTGATTAGGAAAAGGAGCCAGAAATATCAGAAATGGGAAGATATGAAAAAGATAAGAGAAGAAAATGTGGGAAGCTTCATTTCTGTCAATCCTAGACTGCTATTCACTATTGGATCTGCTCAGAATTTTATGTAGTGGTATTTATCTGAGAAAAGGAAGAATTCAGTGTTGCTTTCTCTTTCTTCAGGAATTATACTTCTGCCTAACAAACTGTCAACCGGATTACTAGGTTGTTAAATATGTTTCTACTTGTATTGTGACGTAAAGGTACATTTTGATGGATGTTAATAATGAATGGAGTATATTGGCCCAAAACAACTCCTAGTTGTTGGGAGGAATGGAATCTCAGAAAAGGTAGGTGGCCACTGCAGATTTGGAAAGAAATAAAACACCTTTGGAATCCTCAGCCTTTGGATGGCTGTCAAAATTACAGCTTGGAAATGAAAGGATTCTATTAGGGTCTTAGTTTTGTTCACTTTCAGTGACTACAACAAAAAAATTAAGACAATGCATTCTGCTATTGAAAGGCTATAATTTGCATAGTATTGTCTAGCATTTTTGATACTACAGTGACAATAAAACTACACTCATGTGTGAATGCGGTTGTGCATACACACACACCCAGAATGCCTTCTACAATGGAGACACATGTAGCCCTGTTCTGCCTAGTAAGTGGCTACACGTTTCTAGGCTTTGTCTTTACACTTTGTTGAGTACACATTTTCTTTGTTCAACATGTGCCATGCATTTCTGATTACAGCATGGAACTTACACTGCAAAACAAAACAGAAATCCCTGCAAATGTTCACACTATATGACCTGAGGTCATGCTAAAGCATATTTCCTTTGCCTACTTTTGTGGTTTTGGAATCACAGCTTGCCACTAAGTAACTAACTCAGATCTCCTTTTGTAATCTGTCCTTCTTCTTTGTCTGGATCAGGAAAAATGACTTATATCAAGTATAACTGTAACTCCAGCTAACTTCTATGTCAAAAAGTCTTTGCTATGATCTCATCTCATGATAATTGGCGAGTAAACAGATGCCAATAAAAGTGGCACTCAAATTTGATGGCAATATCAATGCCCCCAACTAGGCTTATTTGCCATGAAATAAGTGAGTTCCTAGACTAAAAAGCAGAGACATTACTTTGCCGTCTAGTCGAGGCTATGGTTTTTCCTGTGGTCATGTATGGATGTGAGAGTTGGACTGTGAAGAAGGCTGAGCGCCAAAGAATTGATGCTTTTGAACTGTGGTGTTGGAGAAGACTCTTGAGAGTCCCTTGGACTGCAAGGAGATCCAACCAGTCCATTCTAAAGGAGATCAGTGCTGGGTGTTCTTTGGAAGGAATGATGCTAAAGCTGAGAAACTCCAGTACTTTGGCCACCTCATGCAAAGAGTTGACTCATTGGAAAAGACTCTGATGCTGGGAGGGATTGGGGGCAGGAGGAAAAGGGGATGACAGAGGATGAGATGGCTGGATGGCATCACCAACTCAATGGATGTGAGTTTAAGTGAACTCCAGGAGTTGGTGATGGACAGGGAGGCCTGGCATGTTGCAATTCATGGGGTCACAAAGAGTCGGATACGACTGAGCAACTGAACTGAACTGAACTGAGACCTGTAGTGAAGATTAAATATAATACGTACAAAGTACTTCAATGCATGGCACATAATAGACACTCAATGAAAGGTTTATTGTTTAAATCAACAACTGGATTAGATGTCTTTGTTTTACATGTTCATGGACTTGATCTCTATCACAGAGCTCATCACATTAATGTATTTTGCTCTTTACTTATCTATCTTCCTATGCAGCTAGACATCAGGTCTTTGTCCCAAGCACATAAATCAATGTAATTTGTTGAGTTACAAAATGCAGAACACTTACCTTTGGATTTTAACTTAATCTGTAATGCCACTGCCAACAAACTCTATTGTCTTCCAAAAGATTAGCACGTTTCCTGATCACATTTTCTGATCTTCTATTGGTGTAATCTAAACATGAATAAAAAATTCAAAATGTATTTGGATATAATTAAACTCTTGAATCTTTCACATATATTAGTGAAGTAAAGATTCAAAGATCAATTATTCTGGAATTCACAGTACAGTTCTGCAATGTATAAAGTATATGGTAGTTGACTGTGTACCTTGAGATAACCCATCAAACTACTGAACCAGAGAACAAAGATTGTGAATGAAACACTTCTCTCATAGTCAGATCTGGAGAAATCTTGAAGACAAAATTCATAAATCCATTGATACTGGCAACAGCTTATAGGGAAACTAAGACCAAAGCCAGAGACTCCTTAACCTTCTTCTAGTTATTATACAGAACCCAGTGCAATAAGTGAATAAATTTCTCTGTTAAAGTACCATTCTCAGGGTGTTAGAGAGCTGAAGTGTGTCTGGAAAAGCCTTGATGACTCTACCATTTGCTAAGCCCACAACTCTTTCAGCTCTTCCCAAAAGCCAAGTGGAAAGCAAGTGTTACTTAGAGAGGATGAGGCTGCAAAGCTTTATTAGATGAAAATGCCAACTCTAATTTCCTGAAATGCCAATAGGGAAGAGTAAAATCTCATAAAATGTGACAGATTCAGTATGCAATGGAGTTGAAGTAGGTGGGGGAGGGGTGTGATTGGGACCACAAAGGTCCTGTTTATGCCAATACAACTCCAGTTCCACTAAGCTCAAACTCCACTAAAGAACTCAAAAGGAAAACTGTATGTTTTCTCCAGGTATAAGAATTGAACCTGAATTCTTGGGCCACAGATTTCTTAATGATTTCAAATAAGAACAACTGCCTCTTTCTGATAATAATACCGTAGTTTCCACACTGCCACTCACAGCCTGCCTCAGCAGAAAGATAGACCTGATCCTACACGTCCAGTACCATTACCCAAGTCCTGATTCATAAACAGAACTAGACAAGAATTTTAGTCTTTGGTGGACTAACAAAAATGTATCATAAACATAAAAAAATATTTCTAAATTGAAAATGTTCCTAGTATTTTTAAAAAATCAAAACACCTATGTAATTTAAATTCAGTTAGTCATGTGTTATTTAATTGCCTGTCACAAAAAGGAGATTGTGTTCTCGAAATGCAATTTCCAGAGGATTACAAAGTGTGGCAAGATGCCAGTCACTGAGTCGTTTTCTCAGTAACCAGTAGGAGACTTGAGATTTTTAATGGAAAATTCTGCTTCCAAAGGCCAGTCGCCTACACCACAGAAAAGCCTGCAACAGAGGATAAACAGACTCAGCTAGTAAACTTCAGTAGATTAGTGAATGCTCTATAAGGTGTTGAAATTTGCCTGTGTATCAAAATCTTGATAATAATGTTCTTTCACATTCTTCTCATAGGTTTTACGGGACCCTCTACCTTTCTCTGGCCAAATGGGGTTAGACCATAAAACTCAGACCATTAGGTGGGGCTGATAGAGGGGAGAGGAGGGAGTAGCAATATACTTTTGGAGCAACTTTTAATTCTTTACTCCTAAAGCAACAAACTGGCATCAGAGAATATGGATCAACAATTCTCAGCAAATACTCTCTAGACCTTTTCTCCTCTTTTAACCCATAGGGAACTCTCTAATGAACTCGTTTTTCAATTGCATGTTAAAAAAGTAAAGATAGCAAGAAAGATGTGTGACCAAAAGCAATTAGAGGAGGAAACCACAGATTTGCAACAGTGTCCAAAAAATAGGCTGCTTTCAGAATTAACTGAATTGGAAATTAAGGAAAACACCAAAGATGATACATGGAAAGTCTTTTTTCATACTTAAGCACAAAGAATATAATTTGTGCATGCTCAGTCATGTCCAACTCTTTGCAACTCCATGGACTGTAGCCTGCCAGGTTCCTCTCTCCATGAGATTTTTCCAGGCAAGAATACTAGAGTGCGTTGCCATCTCCTACTCCAGGGGATCTTCCTGATCCAGGGATCAAACACACATCTCTTGTGTCTTCTGCATTAGCAGATGGGTTCTTTACCGCTTGTGCCACCTGGGAAGCACAAAAAATGAACAGCAATAAATCTTCTCTTGAGAGGTTAGCTATAGGATGGCTATAGGAAAGTACTAAAAAAGAAGTTGATGGACATTTATCTAGCTTCTTTTAGCTTTGAGAAGGATAGCATGAATATCAGCTAGGAGAAGACCACTGCAGATGGGGGATGTTGTAAGGAAGTCATTGACTCCAGTGAATATTCCCCAGCTTATTCTATGATTAGGAGTGGTCGCCCCAACTCCAACTGACAATTTTGAAGTACAGAGCATCCTAAGGCAGGTTCCCCAGAAACAGGTCAAAGACTAGGATTTCAGTTGTTGTTGTTCAGTCGCTCAGTCATGCCCAACTTTTTGCGATCTCATGGACTGCAGCACGCCAGGCTTCCCTGTCCTTCACTATCTCCTAGAGCTTGCTCAAACTCATGTCCATTGAGTCAGTGATGCCATACAACCATCTCATCCTCTGCCACCCCCTTCTCCTCCTGCCTTCAATCTTTCCCAACATCAGGGTCTTTTCTAATGAGCTGGCATTTTGTATCAGGTGGCCAAGGTATTGGAGCTTCAGCTTCAGCATCATTCCTTCCAATGAATATTTAGGATTGATTTCCTTTAGGACTGACTGGTTTGATCTCCTGGCAGGTTCCCCAGAAGGAGGTCAAAGACCAGGATTTGAATACAAGGGCTTTATTTGGGAGGTGATTCCAGAAAGCAAGAGCCAGGTAAGGAAATATGAAAGAGAGACAGAAAAAAGGTAAGAGTGTAATACAGGATGGGTACTGAGCAGGTGATCTCTACAGGCAACTGGGGTGCCATCCTCCCACTTGGAGGATCCCAAGTAGTCTTGTCTAAGGTACAAGGAAGTTAGGGCATTTCCTCCAACTCTGAAAGCTCCTTCTGGGTAGAGACTTAATGAACTCTCTACCATTCCAACCGTTCCTGCTGCGTAAGAGAAAACCTAGGTTAAGGGATTATATGTGCTTGTGGCAGTACTGACTTTATAGGCAGTGGTGAGAGGTGAGGGAAGTTAACTCCTCATGAAGTGGAGAGGAGGAAATGAGCAAGAAACTGGTGATAAAGTGATGCAGAACTTTTCAAAACAGGAAAAATCTGTAACTGAGATCTTGACATGAATGTGAGGGCAATAAACATACCATTACAGGGATAGTTTGAAGTACTTAAAAGAAGCATCAGAACTGATGAGAACCAAACAGTCTTATCAGACTATCTAACTTTCTATCTCTTTTGAAAAAGGTCTCTAGACTGGGAAATGAGAGAAATATGAAAGACCAACATTATGTGCGTGTGCGCGCGCGCGTGTACACACACACAAGTCTAGTTTACTTGGATAGCATGAAAATGACTGAGCTCAACCACAGTTGGCAGAAACAAATGACCTACTCAGTGCACAACTACAAAGAATGCAATTTATGTAGTACTGTGGGTAAATGTTGCCCCGGAATAGAACATAGAATATAATGTAACTAGTGCCTTCTGCAGCGGTGCAGTGTACACTCACAGAGAACACAAAAGGATATTCTGCATCAAGAAAAGGCTTCCACCCCTCCCTCTGAGAGGTTAATAAGTCTAGGGCAGAAGAGCCAAACAGGACAACCAACATTTTTCAAGTTCATGCAGCTCCTCTTAAAAACCTTTACTTGTACAAGGCAAGTAGGATGCTCTTCAATGTAACAAAATGAACCTGAACAAATGCAACCTGTTTATGCCCATGGACACCCATGAATGTTAATTTACAGAAAAAAATTTTACAGAATGCCAAAAGTCTTCTACCAAGATTTTTGTTAATGACTTAATCGGGTGTCTCTCTATTTATATTCTCTCTTTCTCTCTAGCATACACACATATACACAATCTACTCACTCACCTGAAGCTACATAATATCATATTTGTGGATCAATATATTTGGGCATTGTGATAGATACTGTGGGTTGAGTTTTTCCATCTCCATTTCATCTTTCTGCTGGTTGAAAATGATGGAGAGTTGAAACAAAACAAACACCTCTTATAACTAGGATTCTGGGTGCAAATTCCATTCCAATAATTAGAAGCTGTTGTGGAATTTATAAGGTAGAAATGATGCAGATCCCATTTTTTGCCCCTTTTTGCTATTTCTATGCCTTGTGAGTCTGTGGAGATGCAAAGTTCTTCTGAGGCAGTGTTACAGCATCTCTTTTAAGGCATCAGGAGTTGCAATGGCCTAAGAGATGACAGCATTTTCATTCCTAGTTCACAACTAGAACTCTGTACTCTTCAACTCATCACTTCAGAAGTGGCCTTGGAAGAAGGAACAAGTCTGTTGGGTCAGTTATATAACATTTGAGGAATTATTTCTGAAGATTCAACTTAGAATCTATTCTTTTGCTTCTTCAAATGATTTTTCAAGGACCTAATTGGTTGCATTAAATTCCTTCCTGCTGAAATACCTAGAGAACTTTTTGCCTTCTGCATTGGATACTGACTACCATAGAAGAATTGATAAGCATGTTGAATGATACAGCTGGGGTGAAAGGCAAACATAACATGATATAGTTGAATAAGGATAAAGGTAAAAGTTCAATACTTAGGTCCAAAAAGCAATCACATATTCATAGGCTAGAAGAAGTATAACTTAGCAGCTCCATGTGAGATAATGTTCAGAGAGAGGTCACCAAAGATGTTAATATGGTATGCAGAGAAAACCAAAGTTGCAGACATGTTCAATTACTCTATTCTGATTAAGACCACACTTATAGAATAGTGATTAATCCTAGCATTGTGCATTAAGAGGGATATAGCCAAAATGAAGATCCTTCAAGGGAGAGTAAATAGAATCAAGAAAGACCTGAATCTATGTCACAGGAATAATGCTTGAAAAACATGGGAGATGTGTACCTTGAAGACTAGGAGAGATTCAAAGTGGACCATGATAGTCATCTTTAAATATTTACATGATTTTCTTGTGGAAAATTCATCAGACTTGTTCTGTACATTTCAAAGGTTTGGAACCAAAACCAATAGAGGGGAAAAAAGGGGAGGCAAAGATGGAAGCTCCTCAGTAAGAGATATCAGAATACAGGAGGACTACTTTTGGAGGCAATAAACTTTCCAACATTTGAAGTATTCAAAAATAACCTGAAGAATCACTTGATGGAGTCACTGTAAGAAATACCCAGGCACCAAACAAGTTGCTGGTCTGCCAGAGTCCAGCCCCAGTGGATCCAGGGTAATTCGAAGGGGAGGAGAAGGAGTCAGCGTCCTAGGAAAAAGCTATTTAATTAGAAACATAAAGAGAGATTAGAAAAGAATAGTGTAGTAGGAAAATTAGTGGAGAAAAAGATGCTGAATAACTTGGTTTATGTGGAAAACCAATAAAACTCCAAGACAAGGAGTTTGCACCATCTACGTAGGCCACTGGCGCCCGCTTGAATAGCGGAGGGTGCCCTGCCTTGGGCTCCCTCTTGAGTAGGTCTTAGAAGCCAGGGCAAGTAAGTAGACATGGCGAGCCTCCATGCTCCAGATGGGAATTCAGCCAGAAGGGGAAAGAAAGAACAACACAGGGGAATCAGTCTTTCCAGAAACTGATCCGTTTTATTTATTTTCAGGTTTGCTTATATACTTTTTGTTACACATAGAGATAGAATACAGTGTCACGTGGGGTCAGCAGACCTGACCCTTGTCAAAATCAGGTGCTTCATATAAAAGTATACAAAGGTCTTAGGGGTTTTACATCATCTTCTGGCCGTGAGGCCTGCTGACATTTTATGGCACTTTCTGATAACAGTCAGTCAAGCAGAAAACTTTTTTTTTTCCAGGGGTGATTTTTTCTTAAACTAGGTGCCACCCTCCAAGGTACCAGATAAAGTTGCATTCCTATAGGGTGAGGTTGCAGGGCGTTATAATCAAGAAAAGGAATTTACTTAGCCTAAGGTTTAACATGATTAATATCAAAGGTTAATACTTATTTCTCCTATATGCTAGTTATATTCATTATAAGGGCAGGGAATATGGAGATTTAGCAGCAAATATTGGCTCAAAAAATGAAAAACCCTTCACAAATATAATTCCCAATCAACCTACTATACTATACTAATAATTTTCTAACTTCTCAAAAGAATCTGTATTTACAAAGTTTAAAGCATCTCGTGCCTCTCACAGTTGGGAGGCTGTAAACAATCACATGTGGCCAGACGAACCTGTTCAGGCAGGCTAGAGAACCTTCAGAGGAGTTTGTAAGTTGAAACACTCTTGTCACACCCAGGAATTTTTATTGACTGGAGCTGCAAGTTAACTCCTTCTTCAAGAGAGGTGGTGGGGGACAGCCCCCTGTAAAGTCAGAGGTGTAGGTGAGAGCATAAAGTAGTAAAGTAGGCAGACTCCAGTTTTGGGGGCAGACGCTCGAGAACAGGGGGTCTCCTGAGGCTCGATCCAGCCTTTGCGTATGCCAAGCCTCCTTCCTCATGACCTCTGCCACAGGCAGAGTTCCTCACGCTGGCTCCCAGCACTGGTCCAAGAAGGTAAACTTTGAAACTTATTCCAAATTCAAGAATTTTTTAATAGCAAAATTTTTACAGAGCTAGTTGGATATTCTTAGAAAACTCATATAATACCCACTATTCTCAGAGATACAGATAATACATACAGACACACACACACTGTGAGCAGAGGTTGTAGGAGGCAGATAAAAGAGACCAGGATTTGGAACTGGATAGATGGGGCCTCAAATCTTGGTATCATAGCTCTCCAGTTGGATGACCTTGATCAACTTAAGTAATCTCTGGTTCTCTGTTTCCTTATTGATAAAAAATTTTCTTTGATTACAAAATTTATCATTTTGTTACAAGGATTAGAAAAAATATGCCCTAAATGAGATAGATTGTCGCCAAGAAGAGTCATCTTCCAATACTTTTTAAATCTTTCTCTATATTTAACTTTCAAAATGCTAGGTAGGAATGGATGAACAAAAATTTTATATCTATTCTAAATTGAGTCCCCCCCCCCCTCAGATTTATAGCTTTTCTATAAAGTAGGCAGCAGAGCACAACAGTTCATAGTAAAGGTTCAAGAACCCAACTGAGCTGGGTTCAAATCCTAGCTCAGCTTCTTTTAACCATTTAACTATAAGTATATGGCACCACACTCCAGTACTCTTGCCTGGAAAATCCCATGGATGGAGGAGCCTGGTAGGCTGCAGTCCTTGGGGTTGCGAAGAGTCAGACACAACTGAGCGACTTCACTTTCACTTTTCACTTTCATGCATTGGAGAAGGAAATGGCAACCCACTCCAGTGTTCTTGCCTGGAGAATCCCAGGGACAGGGACCCTGGTGGGCTGCCCTCTAAGTGGTTGCACAGAGTTGGACACGACTGAAGCAACTTAGCAGCAGCAGCAGCATAATCTATGAACAACCAGGAGCTTCAGTTCTCTTACCAGTAAAATGGGGCCAATAAAATTAGATTATAAGTTTTGGTAAGAATAAAATCAAATAATGCAAGTAAAGTAATTTGCTAGTGCCTAGCTCTCAATGGATGTTCAGTGTGTTGTGCTTAGTCACTCAGTCATGTCCAAATCTTTGTGATCCCATGGACTGTAGCCTGCCAGGCTCCTCTGTCCATGGGGATTCTCCAGGCAAAAATACTGGAGTGGGTTGCCATGCCCTCCTCCAGGAGATCTGCCCAACCCAGGAATTGAACCCAGGTTCCCTGCATTGCAGGCAGATTCTTTACTATCTGAGCCACCAGGGAAGCCCAAGAATATTGGAGTGGATAGCCTATCGCTTCTCCAGGGGATCTTCCCGACCCAGGAATTGAACCAGGGTCTCCTGCATTGCAGGCAGATCAATACTGCAATCATAACAATTATGGTAAATGATACTGATGAAGGCACAGTGTACACAGAACATCAACCTAAAACATTAACACTACTGCCTTTTTTATCTTGTAGTACTCTCATCCTGAATTTGGCAATAAGGAGTTCATGATCTGAGCCACAGTCACCTCCTGGTCTTGTTTTTGTTGACTGTATAGAGCTTCTCCATCTTTGGCTGCAAAGAATATAATCAGTCTGATTTCGGTGTTGACATCTGGTGATGTCCATGTGTAGAGTCTTCTCTTGTTTTGTTGGAAGAGTGTGTTTGCTATGACCAGTGCATTTTCTTGGCAAAACTCTATTAGTCTTTGCCCTGCTTCATTCCACATTCCAGGGCCAAATTTGCCTGTTACTCCAGGTGTTTCTTGACTTCCTACTTTTGCATTCCCATCCCCTATAATGAAAAGGACATCTTTTTGGGGTGTTAGTTCTAAAAGGTCTTGTAGGTCTTCATAAAACCGTTCAACTTCAGTTTCTTCAGCATTACTGGTTGGGGCATAGACTTGGATTACTGTGATATTGAATGGTTTGCCTTGGAGACGAACAGAGATCATTCTGTCATTTTTGAGATTGCATCCAAGTACTGCATTTCGGACTCTTTTGTTAAGAAAGGCAATGCCAAAGAGTGCTCAAACTACTGCACAATTGCACTCATCTCACATGCTAGTAAAGTAATGCTCAAAATTCTCCAAGCCAGCTTCAGCAATATGTGAACCGTGAACTCCCTGATGTTCAAACTGGTTTTAGAAAAGGCAGAGGAACCAGAGATCAAATTGCCAACATCCGCTGGATCATGGAAAAAGCAACAGAGTTCCAGAAAAACATCTACTTCTGTTTTATTGACTATGCCAAAGCCTTTGACTGCGTGGATCACAATAAACTGTGGAAAATTCTGAAAGAGATGGGAATACCAGACCACCTAACCTGCCTCTTGAGAAATCTGTATGCAGGTCAGGAAGCAACAGTTAGAACTGGACATGGAACAACAGACTGGTTCCAAATAGGAAAAGGAGTACGTCAAGGCTGTATATTGTCACCCTGCTTATTTAACTTCTATGCAGAGTACATCATGAGAAACGCTGGGCTGGAAGAAACACAAGCTGGAATCAAGATTGCTGGGAGAAATATTAATAACCTCAGATATGCAGATGACACCACCCTTATGGCAGAAAGTGCAGAGGAGCTAAAAAGCCTCTTGATGAAAGTGAAAGAGGAGAGTATAAAAGTTGGCTTAAACCTCAACATTCAGAAAACGAAGATCATGGCATCTGGTCCCATCACTTCATGGGAAATAGATGGGGAAACAGTGTCAGACTTTATTTTGGGGGGCTCCAAAATCACTGCAGATGGTGATTGCAGCCATGAAATTAAAAGACGCTTACTCCTTGGAAGAAAAGTTATGAGCAGCCTAGATAGTATATTCAAAAGCAGAGACATTCCTTTGCCGACTAAGGTCCGTCTAGTCAAGGCTATGGTTTTTCCTGTGGTCATGTATGGATGTGAGATTTGGACTGTGGAGAAGGCTGAGCACCAAAGAATTGATGCTTTTGAACTGTGGTGTTGGAGAAGACTCTTGAGAGTCCCTTGGACTCCAAGGAGATCCAACCAGTCCATTCTGAAGGAGATCAGTAATGGCTGTTCTTTGGAAGGAATGATGCTAAAGCTGAAGCTCCAGTACTTTGGCCACCTCATGTGAAGAGTTGACTCATTGGAAAAGACTCAGATGCTGGGAGGGATTGGGGGCAGTAGGAGAAGGGGACGACTGAGGATGAGATGGCTGGATGGCATCACTGACTCGATGGACGTGAGTATGAGTGAACTCTGGGAGATAGTGATGGACAGGGAGGCCTGGCATGCTGCGATTCATGGGGTCACAAAGATTCGGACACGACTGAGCAACTGAACTGAACTGAACTCATCCTAGAGAAGGCAATGGCACCCCACTCCAGTACTCTTGCCTGGAAAGTCCCATGGATGGAGGAACCTGGTGGGCTGCAGTCCATGGGGTCGCTAAGAGTCGGACACGACTGAGCGACTTCACTTTCACTTTTCACTTTCATGCATTGGAGAAGGCAATGGCAACCCACTCCAGTGTTCTTGCCTGGAGAATCCCAGGGATAGGGCTGCTGAAGTCTATGGGGTCGCACAGAGTCGGACACAACCGAAGCGACTTAGCAGCAGCAGCAGCAGCAACTCTCATCCTGGATCTATGGTAGCATTCCTCATCACACTGAGGTTGTTTAGATATTTATATTTTTTGCTCTTGTTGTTGTTTATTCACTAAGTCATTCCTGGCTCTTTTGTGACCCTATGGACTCTAGCCTGCTAGGCCCCGCTGTCCATGTGATTTCCCAGGCAAGAATACTGGAGTGGGTTGCCATTGCCTTCTCCAGGGGATCTTTAGGACACACGGTTTGAACACTGCAGGTGGATTCTTTACTCTTGGGTCACCTGAGAAGCCCACACTGACCCATACTGACTTGACACCTTTATTTTTTTTATAGCTACACCATAATTTACACTGAGTTCTAATAGCCTTCACTGTTCACAAAAGTGCCAAAAACAAATAGTCATAACCTAATCTAGCATGCTCATTGGCTACAGGCCTATCTGGGAGGCCAGTTATCAGGGAGGGTGGAAAAACACTATTTCTTACTAGCAGCATTAACTCAATAAGCCTCCCAGGGGAACAATAAAAATGCAATAGACAGCAGTCTTAATGAGGACATGCTTAGAGCACAGTGCAATCTGATGCTCAGTGCCCTGTGGAATCAAAGGAATCTGATTTAGCAACATTAGATTTCAGTTTCTTAAAATATTAATGATACGATTCATTATAGTTGTTTCCTATTTTAGCCAGTGACATTGTAAATTACAAGTGTTATTATGGCATTGCTTATAACTCAGAGATATTACCACAAGAATCTGCCTTTCTGTCGCTGGCAGATGCAAGTGAAGTTTGCTTTTGTTAATACAGCACATGCCAAAATTTTCCTTAAGGCTCTTAATCAAAGCGTTTCATATATTAGGACACATGGGCCTATTTTTGCAGAACAATTTAAATGGCATCCTCTATCATTATCACATTTCAAAGGAACCTGCATCTCTTTCATTAAAAAAAAAAAGAACTTTAATTATTTCCTCATAGTTTTCTTTCCACCAAACCCAAAAGCGCCCAGTAACTGGGATGGCCTTACTGAGTTATAAATTAAGATCAGACAAGAAAAAGAAGTTATGAGAAATGTATTAGTCACTTCAAGAACTCCCAGATTCCACTTCTCAGGAACTACTATCCTTGGAGTTAGAGGTAATAATAGAAATGATCATCATACCCAAGAGATATTATCACAGGCAAAGCCAAGGGATAGCTGGGAGGGGGTACATGGGAAAGGGAAAGCTTAGGATGACTATTAGTAACTGCCACCAGATGAAAGAACATTTATCAGCTGTTTCAAAAGCACGAAGATCAGTCTCAAAAGAGATCATCATCAACTTGAATATGTTCTAATTGGAGATTAACTTGGGGGAAATTTTCAAAGTGATTATCTGGCAAGTAAAAAAATATCTCCTACAGAGTCTCTTGAACATAAAACTAATCACTCAGCATGTGGGTCTATCAGTTGAACTAATAGGCAAGAAAAGAAAAAACACTACATAGAAGTGGATCATCTAATTGAGAGTCACAACCAGTAATCTCACTTATACAGAATATAACTGAGGGACTCAGTTGCCTAAAAAGGCAACCCGTTTGAGCAGCCAAATTGGATGTGTGCCTCAAAGCACCCAAACATGGGGTAGAGTCCACAACCACTCTATGCTTCAGTTTCCTCACCTGTAAATGAAAATACAAAGCACATAATAAAGATACTAAAAAATGTTAACTTTATTATCATTTTTATTATTACTGTTGTTTGTGTTGTAGTTATTGTTGTTTAGTTGCTAAGTCATGTCTGACTCTTTGTAACCTCGTAGACTGTAGCCCATCAGGCTTCTCTGCCCATGGGATTTCCCAAGCAAGAATACTGGAGTGGGTTGCCATTTCCTTCTCCAGGGGATCTTCATGACCCAGGGATCAAACCCACATCTCCCAAGTCTCCTGCATTAGCAGGCAGATTCTTCACTGCTGAGCCACAGGCTCAATATGAGAGAAGATAATTGGTAATCATTTGTAAACTGGAGGCAGTGGGTCAGCTTATTTTGTCTAAGCACTCAGTCTCATTAGCAGACTTCTGAGTTCACAACTTCAGGTTTGCCTACCTTCACAAAGTCAACATAAAAATTCCCTCTGCATCACAGGCTACAGTTTCACAGAGCTTCATGGTGAGTGAGGTGTAGGTCATGAGTAGAAAGTAATTGGATTTCAACACAGGGAGCCCAATGTGCCACTTTAGACAGATAACCTCTTGTTATGTCCAAGTGTACCTCTGAGTCTAATGGCATTGCTTCTCCTTAAGAAAGCTCCTCTAGTCTCCACTGAAAACCACATAGACCCAAAGGTGAGAGGAAAGGAGACCCCTTTCCAACTAACTTTGCAGCTCTGTCCTCACAGGCTACAGAATCAGGGGTGAGAGAATTCCCTGGGCTCAGAGTGGGGCAATCACAATCATGTGAGCAGTCAGGAAGGGCCAAGACTCAACAGCTGTTGTATGGAGAAATCAGCACAAATAGATTAATTGGGGCTCTGTTCAAAGAGGAAACATTTGAGAAAGACCTCAGGATGACAAGGTAACACCTGTGTCTCAGTCTTCCTGGGCCCTAAGCTCAAGAGCAGAAGCAGTTGACTTCAGTGTTCCCAGAATACAAGGGGTAATTCTAATGAGGCACCAGGCGAGTGTGCAAGCCCCACAGGGATTTCTGCTTCTGTTCTCCAGCCACAGGCATGGTATCATAATAGGAAAGACAAGGAAATTCTGCTTAACTCACATTTTAGGGTCAGTTCCAGTTTCATTTCTAGAGTGACGGTTTTTTAACTACAAAAGCAGTACATTTCATTGTAGGAAATACAATACATAAAAGATAAAAACTTAAGAAAATCACTCATGATTCTAAGACTCAGAAATATTCATTAATATTTTTGAGAATATTCTTCCAGTGATTATGTCTGTATCAGTTCAGTCGCTCAGTCGTGTCTGACTCTTTGCGACCCCATGAATTGCAGCACGCCAGGCCTCCCTGTCCATCACCAACTCCCGGAGTTCACTCAAACTCATGTCCATCAAGTCGGTGATGCCATCCAGCCATCTCACCCTCTGTCGTTCCCTTCTCCTCCTGCCCCTAATCCCTCCCAGCATGAGTCTTTTCCAATGAGTCAACTCTTCGCATGAGGTGGCCAAAGTATTGGCCCCAACCAGTAATGCCGAAGCTGAACAGTTCTATGATCTACAAGACCTTTTAGACCTAACACCCCCCAAAGATGTCCTTTTCATTACAGGGGACTGGAACGCAAAAGTAGGGAGTCAAGAAACACCTGGGGTAACAGGCAAATTTGGCCTTGGAATACGGAATGAAGCAGGGCAAAGGCTAATAGAGTTTTGCCAAGAGAATGCACTGGCCATACACCCTCTTCCAACAACACAAGAGAAGACTCTACACATGGACATCACCAGATGGTCAACACCAAAATCAGATTGATTATATTCTTTGCAGCCAAAGATGGAGAAGCTCTGTACAGTCAGCAAAAACAAGACCGGGAGCTGACTGTGGCTCAGATCATGAACTGCTTATTGCCAAATTCAGACTTAAATTGAAGAAAGCAGGGAAATCCACTAGAGCATTCGTGTGCATAAATATTTGTACATATAAGTATATATATTATATGTATAAATATTCTTTTCATGTATTTTTCTCCATCCTCCTAAAATGGGACCATGCTATATATAGTCTTGTAACCCTCTTTTTTAACAGTATGTCATAGACATTCTTTGATGTCTTTAAAAATCCTCCAACATTGTTTTTAATGCTAAGTATTCAAAGTCAAATTTTACTTAAAGCATACTTGTATTAATCTAATCTTGTTTGCAAGCCATTCACAGGACAGAATATAGGGGTTGGTCAGGTATTACTGCAGTCTGATGGACCCTAATATTTGGAGTAGAAACTGCTAAGCACCTCTTCATAATTCTGTGCTTTAGACAGTATATTTACCTAAAGCACAAGGCCATCAGAGATTTTTCATGTCCAGCAAATAGTAATAATAATGTATAATTCTTTTGTAGCCACCATATGCCAAGCACTGTGCTAAGCAATTCCCATGTATTGTTGCATGTGATTTAATCAGCACCCTTTAACACTGGACTGTTCTTTTCCTGATTTTTCCAATAAGGAAACTGAGACTCAGAGAGTATAAAACAGCCCTAGGGCTCAACCCTAGTTAATCCCGAGAACTGGACACTGTATGTAATTCATCTCATGCTTTCCCAATAATAATTTCTACGCTCTAAGAAATGAGTGATCCATGCTGCTATTAACTCCTTATTGCATTACACAATCACAGTTTACTCAACAATAGTCATAAAGTGGGAGAAACGTGCATAATTCCTTAGTTCTGTTAATGAATATGTCTTTTAACTTTGTGTTTTCAAGCAAATGATGAAAAAAATAAAATTCTTTTGTTCCAAGTGAATTCCAGGATTTAAAAGTAGTCTCATATGTAGATTTTGTCATAGGATGAGCTCCTTCACAACCTCACTCTGCCTTTTAGTGAGAGGGCTACCTCTGGTTTCTGGCTCCAAGCTCAGAGCAGGCAAGCAGGGCCAGCCTCTGCAGGGTTGGTAACTTTCACACAATGATTGTATCCCATTCAACACTAGATGACTTTTGCTTAAAGAATGATTTCTAGGCACTATAGAAAAATCTTACTTCTCTGGAACAAAAGTCATAAGCCTGAAATTTCTGAAAACATAAGCCTTATAATTTGCTTCTATTATTTTTTTCTTCTGAAAGATACAGCATAAATTAGGACATAGATGATCAGATCAAGTAGCAGCCTTAATCTGTAAATAATCTCCCTGGCTTCATGGCAATCAGGAAAACAGTGGGAAACAGCCGGTTTAAGATGAAAGTGACAACCTATTAGCATTCAGAGAGAAATGATTTTTCTCATCACCTTTCCTGGAAGATGCTGTTGCTGTGGCAACTAGTCCCTGCATTCATCCCATATCCAATTGCTGAGATGACAAGGAAGCTGGTCAGGCTGAGAGAAGATTATTCACACTATCCCTTTTAAGTGACAACCAATGAGATCTGTAATGGAATTTCTTACACAAACCCAGGACTTTTCACTGTGGTGAAATACTGCTTGACTAAGCTTCCATAACTTGGGTCTCTGGCTAAAACTTAAGAGTTCTTCAATTTAACTGAACTAGTAAATACTTAACTTCACAAACTGTGATCTGACTTTGGGAGATTTTAAATGTTCTTTATTCTGGGCACTGCTATGTAAAGTATGTAGGTGGAGGACATGACATTTTCCTATGAGGTACAAAATGCTCTAGGCAGAGATATTCTGCAGTTGGGCTTATGACAGGTATAGGACCACAACTGTCCTCTCGCACCATGGCAGTCTTTAAGTGGAGGCTAAAATGTAGACCATGAGACTGTGTCTGACATTTTACCCCACTGTCAGAAATTTACTTATACTCTAAACAAGCCCTGGACTATTCACTTAAGTGACAAATGAGGGCACCCATGTAGTTTGTGGTGGCTGGACTTACTAAAAGGTCACCCATAGACTGCATTTCTCTCTTCATCTGAAAACACAAGTGCTTCTGAGAGAGAAACAAAATGGTGCAGCTGAAGTCATCTAATTTTATTTCCTGAAGGAACTAGCTCCTTTTGGGTGACCAGCTCAGCTGGTTTTGGAGCACTTCAATGTCATAATGTCCTTCATTACATCTGCTGTAAAAACAAAAGACCTATATTTGCCATCCTGTTTAAATAATAAATGCATAGCTTTTAAAAGTTTCATGTGAGCTGGAAACCAAATGTTCTTCAGGGAACACTTTCATTCATAAACAAGCAGTTTCCATTTGTGACTCTTGCTTTCGTAGGCTTACACAGAAGAATGAAAAGGCATTTTCAAAATTATATGGTTCTCAAGTGTCCACTGACACCTCTTCCATTCCCAGGTGGTCATGTCCTGTCCCTCTTTACTAGAACATGACTTTTCTGGGAACTCACAACAGTTATCTCTCTTCAGTTTTGTGCCCCGAACAAAAACATGCCCTCGTCTTTGCCCATTTTGAGGGAAGCACTCACTGGCTTCTTTGGAAACTTGTCAAGTGGAAGAGCGAGCAAGCAGCAGCAGAAATAGGTCCCTTTGGGCTAGTAGCTATCAGCTAGGGAGGCTCTTACCTGAAATTTGTCACTTTATTGATGCAGAGCTCTCATGGGGAAAAGGGTGGACCATACATACAAACAATATAATAAAAGAATTTTCAGATCAGATCAGTCGCTCAGTCATGTCCGATTCTTTGTGACCCCATGAATCACAGCACGCCAGGCCTCCCAGTCCATCACCAAATCCTGGAGTTCACTCAGACTCACGTCCATCGAGTCAGTGATGCCATCCAGCCATCTCATCCTCGGTCGTCCCCTTCTCCTCCTGCCCCCAATCCCTCCCTGCATCAGAGGCTTTTCCAATGAGTCAACTCTTCGCATGAGGTGGCCAAAGTACTGGAGTTTCAGCCTTTAGCATCATTCCTTCCAAAGAAATCCCAGGGTTGATCTCCTTCAGAATGGACTGGTTGGATCTCCTTGCAGTCCAAGGGACTCTCAAGAGTCTTCTCCAACACCACAGTTCAAAAGCATCAATTCTTTGGTGCTCAGCCTTCTTCACAGTCCAACTCTCACATCCATACATGACCACAGGAAAAACCATAGCCTTGACTAGATGGACCTTAGTCGGCAAAGTCATGTCTCTGCTTTTGAATATACTATCTAGGTTGGTCATAACTTTTCTTCCAAGGAGTAAGTGTCTTTTAATTTCATGGCTGCAATCAACATCTGCAGTGATTTTGGAGCCCCAAAAAATAAAGTCTGACACTGTTTCAACTGTTTCTCTATCTATTTCCCATGGAGTGATGGGGCCAGATGCCATAATCTTCGTTTTCTGAATGTTGAGCTTTAAGCCAACTTTTTCACTCTCTTTTACTTTCATCAAGAGGCTTTTTAGTTCCTCTTCACTTTCTGCTATAAGGTTGGTGTCATCTGCATATCTGAGGTTATTGATATTTCTCCTGGCAATCTCGATTCCAGCTTGTGTTTCTTCCAGTCCAGCGTTTCTCATGATGTACTCTGCATAGAAGTAAAATAAGCAGAGTGACAATATACAGCCTTGACGTACTCCTTTTCCTATTTGGAACCAGTCTGTTGTTCCATGTCCAGTTCTAACTGTTGCTTCCTGGTCTGCATACAGATTTCTCAAGAGGCAGGTCAGGTGGTCTGGTATTCCCATCTCTTTCAGAGTTTCCACAGTTTATTGTGATCCACACAGTCAAAGGCTTTGGCATAGTCAATAAAACAGAAGTAGATGTTTTTCTGGAACTCTGTTGCTTTTTCCATGATCCAGCGGATGTTGGCAATTTGATCTCTGGTTCCTCTGCCTTTTCTAAAACCAGTTTGAACATCAGGGAGTTCACGGTTCACATATTGCTGAAGCCTGGCTTGGAGAATTTTGAGCATTACTTTACTAGCATGTGAGATGAGTGCAATTGTGTGGTAGTTTGAGCATTCTTTGGCATTACCTTTCTTTGGATTGGAATGAAAACTGTCCTTTTCCAGTCCTGTGGCCACTGCTGAGTTTTCCAAATTTGCTGGCATATTGAGTGCAGCACTTTCACAGCATCATCTTTCAGGATTTGAAATAGCTCAATAGGAATTCCACCCCCTCCACTAGCTTTGTTCGTAGTGATGCTTTCTAAGGCCCACTTGAATTCACATTCCAGGATATCTGGCTCTAGATGAGTGATCACACCATCACTGATTATCCAGGTTGTGAAGATCTTTTTTGTACAGTTCTTCTGTGTATTCTTGCCATCTCTTCTGAATATATTCTGCTTCTGTTAGGTCCATACCATTTCTGTCCTTTATTGAGCCCATCTTTGCATGAAATGTTCCCTTGGTATCTCTTAATTTTCTTGAAGAGATCTCTAGTCTTTCCCATTCTGTTGTTTTCCTCTATTTCTTTGCATTGATTGCTGAAGAAGGCTTTCTTATCTCTTCTTGCTATTCTTTGGAACTCTGCATTCAGATGCTTATATCTTTCCTTTTCTCCTTGGCTTTTCACTTCTCTTCTTTTCACAGCTATTTGTAAGGCCTCCCCAGACAGCCATTTTGCTTTTTTGCATTTCTTTCCATGGGGATGGTCTTGATCCCTGTCTCCTGTACAATGTCACGAACCTCATTCCATAGTTGATCAGGCACTCTATCTATCAGATCTAGGCCCAGGTACTCCCCAGGTCAGTAGGTGCCCAATATGCTACTGGAGGTCAGTGGAGAAATAACTCCAGAAAGAATGAAGGGATGGAGCCAAAGCAAAAATAATACCCAGCTGTGGATGTGACTGGTGATAGAAGCAAGGTCCAATGCTGTAAAGAGCAATATTGCATAGGAACCTGGAATGTCAGATCCATGAATCAAGGCAAATTGGAAGTGGTCAAACAGGAGATGGCAAGAGTGAACGTCGACATTCTAGGAATCAGTGAACTAAAATGGACTGGAATGGGTGAATTTAACTCAGATAACCATTATATCTACTACTGCAGGCAGGAATCCCTTGGAAGAAATGGAGTAGCCATCATAGTTAACAAAAGAGTCCAAAATGCAGTACTTGGATGCAATCTCAAAAACGACAGAATGATCTCCATTCGTTTCCAAGGAAAACCATTCAATATCACAGTAATCCAAGTCTATGCCCCAACCAGTAATGCTGAAGAAGCTGAAGTTGAACGGTTCTATGAAGACCTACAAGACCTTTTAGAACTAACACCCCCAAAAGATGTCCTTTTCATTATAGGAGACTGGAATGCAAAAGTAGGAAGTCAAGAAACACCTGGAGTAACAGGCAAATTTGGCCTTGGAATGCGGAATGAAGCAGGGGAAAGACTAATAGAGTTTTGCCAAGAAAAAGAATGTTAATAATAGCTAATATTTGTTGAGCACATACCAAAATACAGTTTGCACGCATGGTCTCCCTGGTCTTTCCCAACACTATAGCAGTTAAGTAAATGTCATTATTGTCATCACTCTGAAGTTTAGAGAAGTTTAGGAACTTTTTCAAAATCATATGACACAGAGGCAGAAAAACCCTGGTCTTACTAAAGCCAAAGCCTAACATCACCTTTATCTAATCCCAATGTATTTGTTATTTTTCAGATGCCCTCAAGCACACTAGTAAATTCACTCATCCCTCTCCATGGGTTAAGGTAACAGTCATAATCTATTTGCTCTGTTACTTGTCACAGTGTTTGGCACAAGGCTGGTGCTTGAGATGTTTTTGCTGATTGGAAAAAAAAGCTTTTGATTCCAGATTGAGAAAGGTTTCACTTTTTAAGGATGATTGTACCATTGACATAGGCTATTTCAGGGGTCTTTGGAACATGCCATCCTACACAGTTCTTTTGTTTGAGCTCTTGTCTCTTTTTCTGACGCCACACATTAGTGCTTATTTTCCTTTACTGGACTGACAATTCTGAGAATTTCTTTTATAAATGATGACATTGAAGAACCAACATGCATGTTGTCCAACTCTTTAAACCAATATGGACCAGCCATGAACAGTTTTAGAAGAAGAATTTGTTTTTTAAGATTAAATAAAATTATAGTATTCAAAAAGGAAAACTGTGTGATGCAGATACATGTGGCAAGGTTCCAACCCTTTGTTAGCAAGGCTTTGAGTAATTACTACAGACTTTCCCCACATCATTTCATACCCTTGAGAGCAGAATAAGTGCCTGTTAACCATCTCATGAAAGCCTTCCTGCCCAGGGCTGCAGAGTTCATCTCTCTGCTAATTGTAGACACTCCAATGTACCAAACAATGGCAGAGCAAACAGTACCAAGGCAAGTGATCACTGAGTACACAGAACTGCTGTCAATTTGGGGGTTTCTTAGTCTTGAAATTTAAGATGTCATAAACAAAAATTATACTTGGCTTATGTAGAAAATTTGAAAATATAGATAAACTGAAAGAAAATTTAAAACCTTTGTAACTCTACTCCACAAAGATAGCATTTAGTATATGATTTTCCAGATTTTTTCTATTTTTTAAGAAAAATGAATTATACTAAATCTACCATTTTTATAAATCCAATATATTGCCCATAATATCCACCTTTGCTGTTATTTAGTAGTTGATGGCCCATCTTATATGATTAAATCATAATGCATTTTTAAAAATTCTCTGTTGTTAGACTCTAAGTTGCTCATATAAATACTTTATTGAAGATTCTTGAATCTAAATCCCCACATGCTTATTACTTACTTGAGATAAATTCCTACAAGTGGAACTGTCAGATCCAAGGGTATATACATTTGTAGGCTTCAGATACATATTTTCAAAATCCTTTCCAGAAAACTTAAACAAATTTACCCTTTTACTGACAGTGATTCAAAGTAGCTTTCCTTTTTAAAATCAATATCCCAGAGTCAAATATAAATTTGTGTTTGCAGTTTACATCATCGCTTTGCTCTATTAACATCAGCAACCACAATGAGGGGCTTCCGTGGTGGCTCAGTGGTAAAGAACCCACCTGCCAATGTAGGACTGTGTGATCTTACACAAGTTATTTTTCCTTTTGTGCCTCAGTTTTCTCATGCATAAAATGGAGATGATACACTACAGGAGTTCCATGTCAATTAAGTGATATATATCTTTTAATTTACTTGTGTGAAACAATATCTGGGACCTAAAAGCTCAATGAATGCCAGCTATTATCATTATTTCTATGTATTCAGGCACTAGTTAGAAACCGGAGACACAAAGATGCACATCCCTTGGTTTCCAAAGGCTCCTCATCGATGGAGAAGGAGAATGTGTAACCAAATCATTAAGGCAGCAAGCTGAGTGTGATACTGTCGATGTGAAGAAGGTACCATAGCATCATGAAGACCGAAGCATTTAACTTGGCCTGAGGATGCTGGAGAAAGCTTAGATGTTCAGTTTTTTGGGAGTCTCAGTCTCCAGGGTAAGTTGGAATTTGTCAAGTAGAAAAGGAGAGGAGGGGCACTGGAGGCATCAGACTGTACAGGTGAATTCACGGAGAGGAGCAATGCAGGGAAGAACATCATGAAGTCAGGCAGCCTGGTTCGTAATGGGAGTCAGGGGAACAGAGGCAGGGAAACAACAGTAGAGATCAATCCATGAAGTCCACCATCTTTCATGCTATCAGTTCCAACTTAATCCCTTTTTCTCAATCTCAAGCCCTAGGAGGATATGCTGAGGAGTACTTCCAGCTTGATGTGAAAAGCTGACTCATTGGAAATGATCCTGATGCTTGGCAAGATGGAAGCCATCAAATGAGAATGGGATGACAGAGGATGAGGTGGTTAGGCAGCATCTCCAACTCAATGGACATGAATTTGAGCAAACTCTGGAAGACAGAGGAGCCTGGCATGTTACAGTCCATGGGGTCGCAAAGAGTTGGACACGACTTAGTGAGTGAACAGCAACACTTCCAGCCTTAGAAGCATAGTTAACTGAACAGCAGGTATGAAAACCCATGACAGTATTTTCTTATTAAAAAAAAAAAAAAAACCTCCGATATTGTGGCGTGGACTGTAAAATCTGCCTAACTCTTCAGGGGTTTTCAATGCAATTTAGGATTTATCGTGGAAAGCTTTGGATGGTACCCTTAAGCCCCCAAGGACAGGCAATTATTCTCTTCTGCCAGTCAGCTCCACCAGATGAAAAATGGGAAAAGATAAACTTGTCTGAGAAAAGCAGATTAAACTTGTGCCATGTCCCATTTAAATATAGCTTTGCACAAGTACTAGGAAACTATGGAAGGATTTGAATAAGGGAAGAGTTATAAGTATTATAGATTTATCTTGAGAAGGCTCACTCTGGCTCCAGTGTATCTTTAAAGGAGTAGTAGTAACAACAGAGACAGAAAGGCCAGTAAGGAGGCTGTTTTCATAACTTAAATCCAAGATATTCAGCTCTCTTTTTTCTTATTTTCCAATATTCTACATTTCTTGCATAATATTTGATACTTTATTCAGTGTCTGGCCTCCTAACTAAACTATGCTGCTGTTGCTGCTACTAAGTCACTTCAGTCGTGTCCGACTCTGTGCGACCCCATAGAGGGCAGCCCACCAGGCTCCTCTGTCCCTGGGATTCTCAAGGCAAGAACACTGGAGTGGGTTGCCATTTCCTTCTCCAGTGCATGAAAGTGAAAAGTGAAAGTGAAGTCGCTCAGTCATGTCTGACTCTTAGCAACCCCATGGACTGTAGCCTACCAGGCTCCTCTGTCCATGGGATTCCCCAGGCAAGAGTACTAAACTATAAACCCCATGAAAGAATCAGTTATGTATGTTATTCACTGCTACATACAGATTCCTAGTACTATACCTGGCATACACCAACTAGTGAATAAATGGTTAGTAAGTCAATAAACAGAAGAAATTAAATGAAATTGCTACAAATTATTTTAATAGGCCTAATTTCTTTTTTTCTCTGGAATAGGCTAAAAAGAAATATATCTAGCTACTTTGATGGTTTGAAGTTCCTTTCTATTCCTAGAATTTAAATTCATAAAACTGATATTTGTTGAGTTCATCCCAAGATTATTAATATTATTTGTTGATTCTAAATATATTATCCTTTTTACAAATGAGGTACAGGGAAACTCAGGTCATATAGTTAGTTGGTAAGGGAGAAAGAACTTGAATCTGGGCCTGTCTAGCCCAAGCCCATGCTCTAACCACTGTGCTAGAAATTTAGACTGGATGGGCCAATGAGGGAAAGCTCTGTGGAAGTCAGGACATTTGATCTAGTTTCTAACAGGGAGCTTGTTGTCGTTCATTCACCAAGTCACGTCTAACTTTTTGTGCAGGCTTCCCTGTCTTCCACTATCCTCTGGAATTTGCTTAGACTAATGTCCATTGAGCTGGTGATGCCATCTAACCATCCTACCCTCTGTAGAACATTTCAATTCCAGAAGGAAAACATGAGCAGAATCCATGGTCCAAAGAATTCTTCGTACCTGGGAGAAAAGTGAATAAACCAACATGACTTAGATACACAGAACTTGAAGAGAAAAGGAAAAGTTAAAAGTGGAAAACCCAATTAGAAAAGGGGCTTAGAGCCAGATGTTGTCAGGCTAGTGCAGTCCAGGAGAGAAGTGAGCCCCTGCAGGTTTCTAAGCAGAGAATAGCCTGAGCTGAATGACTTGCTTGAGGCTTGACCTTTAAAGGTAACCTTGGGAAAGCCAACCCCTTTACTCATCAGTTTCCATACCTTTAAAAGAACAGCATATATAATTGAGGTTCACTCATCAACTTGTTAGGAAGGTAGTCTCGTTAATTATCATAACTTTACTGAAAACTAACAGTGACCCAAAACAATAGCATTTATAGCAGATCTTCCTTTCTCAACTTCAAATTCATCAGTGGATTTAAAAAACAAAATTGTTTTTCTTTGCTGGCTTTGTCTGCTTCTGGCTTTTATGAATCTCATATTGATATAAACTTAAGGCCACATCTTCTGCTCGTTCATGAAATCACACCCTGGATGGATATATCATTGGTCTCGTCAACAAGAAGACAAGAAAAAGATGCATCTGGCCTTTTTGGTTTCTATCCGACATTAGATTCATCTTGGCTCAGGATTCACAATTTGTTGTGGATCTTGGTAGGAAAGTTGGCAGCCTGCTCTGGTTCTCTAGGTCTTATGGAGTCAAGTGACATTTGATGTGTGGGGCAGGAAGATATTTGGCTCCTTCCACTTTACTCCTCTCCCCGCTTCTCCTTATGTTAGACATTCCTAAATCTTGCCTGGAAGGAAATTGCAAGCCCCAAATAGCGCACATTTGGCTGAAGTCTGGAACACAGAACCCCAGTGCAGGCAAACAGCAACCACCTCCAGCTCAACCCTGAGGATTTCGACATTCACATTCCCATGTCCGCACATATATGATACAGTGATGTCCTGAACATCAAATGTTAGCTATGGAAACAATATGGAAAACACTCCCTATGTATTCTAAAACATGCTAATTGAAACCAGACTCTGAATCCCCATTTCTTCTATATCCAGGTGAAAGTTCCTTATCCTTAGAAAGAAACGAATGCGAGCAAAGTGTTTCTCATAGACTTGGAAAATATTGCTCAGAATCAGATACATCTTGTCTTTGAATCCCCCCTCAGCTCCCACATCCACAAATATTCCTTCCCACTTTCACAAGGCCTGCATCCCACACTGTACTGCCTGCCATGCCCTATTTCCACTCCCAGCTGCCAGACCTGCAGAGATACACTAGGGTTATTTCCTCAGTGACCTGGGCTTTTGATAATCCTAAACTGTTTAGGTTGGACCTGTGACCTGACTTTGTCAAAAGCCATATGGTGCTGAGACAAAACTGGGGAGAAGAGACACAGCCAAAATCTGCGGGATCTGTGACTAACCAAAGCTGTGAGTTTAATGAGGAAAGAAGAGATTAAGGGAGTCCTGGCTTTTTTGGCAAAAACTCCAGTTGAACACAGGAATGCCTAGAGGCAAAAGCAACTAAACCTACAATAAATTAATAAAACAGCCTATTGATTCTGGCTTTGTTGTCAACACAGTAGACTGAAGCCACTTCTCAGCTTCCAGGAAATGAGTGCTCTCAGGCCTCCCAATTTTACACTTAAGCATATGCCCAGTCTCCAGGGATCACAAAGGATGAACTGCTCTCCAGGTGTCTCTTTCTCAGTGATGTCATTTATGGCAATATTCCCTTTCTTTTGTGAAAGAATTTTATACGTTCTTTCTAAGAGAATGTCCACTGTTTCAGTGGGTTAGTCAATATAAAATTATATTATGAATAAAAGAGCTATATAGCTTTCACTGGAAAGAAAAGTATTCTCCTTTTTCCCTTAAAAATTTACCATGAATGAAAAAATAAAATATTATTTTCTACAAGTCAAAATTCACAAAAGTTATTCATCCTCTTTTATCCAACCATCACACAGAATCAAAATATGCTTATTCAAATGGAAATGCTATTCAAAGATTTTTGACAAGGAGTCACTCATAACTTCAAAATGTTCTACTTTTATCTTTTAAAACATATTTTAATGGCTCTGAAAGATAGAAAAACTAGTTGTACTTAATAATATAATAAGTTGATTGCATTTATCTCAAGGCAATGCTAATAAAGACCTAATAGTTTTGAATGCCCCTAAAGAGGTCAGTCCACTGGAAAGAATTAGAAACAGATAGCTGCGTATTGGTTAAGTTTTTTATATGGGTTGTTACATGTATAATAAAGTTCCTAACTGAGCCAGCATGAACTGGCCTCCTACCTCGGTAATAAGAGGGCCTTTTGATGCAGGTACAAATTCTACCCCTGGTTAGAAAGTTTATTTCCCATGTGCCTCAGGGACAAAAACCCAACAAACATAAATAGAAGCAATACTGTAACAAATTCAATAAAGACTTTAAAAATGGTCCACATCAAATGTATATATCTCTCTTAAAAAATAAAATAAAAAGAAGGGCAGAGTAGCCCAGGAAGAAGCCAAGCAGAATAGGCTGTTGGTCAATTTTGTCTCCCAGTAGAAGATAAGAAAAGGCAAGCCAGATCAGTAAAGGGAGGACATCAGGAAGGCTTTTGAGGGGAGATTTGCAGTGTAAATTTATTCAACATTGATGAGAGCAGTTCCCCAGAAAGAGAGAGGTAGGAACTCTGGTTATTAATGGAATCAGGATGGACTCAAGGGGTGACATCTGTAATTATGTAAATTCCAGGAAGTAGAAGAGCGCCAAATCATCAACATAACTAGATTACTTTAAGCCTATTTCAGAGAAAAAGACTGAGTTTACAAAAATAATTTTTGTGGCAATTCTGTTTAGCAGGCCAAGGTTTAAGATCTAGTTCTTCAAAGACGATTATGAAAACAAGCAATTTGTGCTCAGGTAAAAAGACATTGTGAAGTTTTAACAGTTGCGGGGAAAGTAACAACACATTTGAAATGTGTATGTGGAGAATACACAGGAGAAAAAAGTATTGCAAGAGGGGTGGGATTAAACCCCCATGATGAAATTTTCAATCAAAAATGGGAAGGGTATGATGACACAGTTAAAGAAATGGTAGAAGAAAGAATGGAAAATGGATGGATGGATGGATGGGTAAGTAGGTCAACTGATTTATGGATAAAACCAAAAGATAGGGCAATGTACAGAAAAATCTAGTTAGGCATTTTAAGAGAGTAAGTCCTAGTTTTGCATCTTTTTAAAAATAGAATGTTATACAATCTTTGCAAGGAGAAAACTAAAACATATTTATACAAACAGTCCAATTCACAACAAAATGAGATGAGGCCTAGACAGCTGGGCCACTTAACATAAATGAACAACTGAGCCAGCAACATCTGCCAAGATGAATTTAGAGAAGGCTTCAGAGGCTGTAGAATAGGGCAGAGAAGAGGCTTCTGGAAAAAATGAGAAAAGCAGAGAACATGGATTTAGCATTTGGAAGTGAAGAGTAGAGGGATCAGAGAGTGAAACAGGTGGAATAACAAGAAACTGATAAAAGCAAAGGGGAAAAAATTGCAAGAATTACAGAGTTCAGGAAACAAAAAGGAGATGCATGAATATGAATTATATAAGTGAGGATTTTTTTAAAAATTGTTATTTTATAATGGAGTATAGTTGACTAAATCAAATACCTTACAATTATACAGTGGAAGTGACCAATTGATAGATCTGATAGAGTGCCTGAAGAACTATGGACAGAGGTTCATGACATTGTACAGGAGGCAGGGATCAAGACCACCCCCAAGAAAAAGAAATGAAAAAAGGCAAAATGGTTGTCTGAGGTGGCCTTACAAATAGCTGTGAAAAGAAGAGAAGTGAAAGGCAAAGGAGAAAAGAAAAGAAATACCCATTTGAAAGCAGAGTTCCAAAGAACAGCAAGGAGAGATGAGAAAGCCTTCCTCAGTGAGCAATGCAAAGAAATAGAGGAAAACAATAGAATGGAAAAGGCTAGAGATCTCTTCAAGAAAATTAGAGATACGAAGGGAACATTTCATGCAAAGATGGGCTCAATAAAGGACAGAAATGGTATGGACCTAACAGAAGCAGAAGAGACTAAGAAGAATACACAGAAGAACTGTACAAAAGAGATCTTCATGACCCAGATAACCATGATGGTATAATCACTCACCTAGAACTAGACATCCCGGAATGCAAAGTCAAGTGGGCCTTAGGAAGCATTGCTATGAACAAAGCTAGTGGAGGTGATGGAATTCCAGTTGAGCTATTTCAAATCCTAAAAGATGATGTTGTAAAAGTACTGCACTCAATATGCCAGCACTCAATATGCCAGCAAATTTGGAAAACTCAGCAGTGGTCACTGGACTGGAAAAGGTCAGTTTTCATTCCAATCCCAAAGAAAGGCAATGCCAAAGAATGCTCAAACTACCACACAGTTGTACTCATCTCACATGCTAGCAAAGTAATGCTCAAAATTCTCCAAGCCAGGCTTCAATAGTACATGAACCGTGAACTTCCTGATGTTCAAGCTGGATTTAGAAAAGGCAGAGGAACCAGAGATCAAATTGCCATCATCTGCTGGATCATGAGAAAAGCAAGAAAGTTCTGGATAAATATCTATTTCTGTTTTATTGACTACACCAAAGCCTTTGACTGTGTGGATCACAACAAACTGTGGAAAATTCTTCAAGAGATGGGAATACCAGACCACCTGATCTGCCTCCTGAGAAATCTGTATGCAGGTCAAGAAGCAACAGAACCAAACATGGAACAACGGACTGGTTCCAAATCAGGAAAGGAGTACATCAAGGCTGTACATTGCCACCCTGCTTATTTAACTTATATGCAGAGTACATCATACGAAATGCCAGGTTGGATGAAGCACAAGCTGGAATCAAGATTGCCAGGAGAAATATCAATAACCTCAGATATGCAGATGACACCACCCTTATGGCAGAAAGTGAAGAGGAGCTAAAAAGCCTCTTGATGAAAGTGAAAGAGGAGAGCGAAAAAGTTGGCTTAAAGCTCAACATTCAGAAAACGAAGATCATGGCATCCGGTCCCATCACTCCATGGGAAATAGATGGAGAAACAGTGGAAACAGTGTCAGGCTTTATTTTGGGGGGCTCCAAAATCACTGCAGTTGGTGACTGCAGCCATGAAATTAAAGATGCTTGCTCCTTGGAAGAAAAGCTATGACCAACTTAGACAGCATATTAAAAAGCAGAGACATTACTCTGCCAACAAAGGTCCATCTAGTCAAAGCTATGGTTTTTCCTGTAGTCATGTATGGATGTGAGAATTGGACTATAAAGAAAACTAACCACCGAAGAATAGATGCTTTGAACTGTGGTGCTGGAGAAGACTCTTGAGAGTCCCTTGGACTGCAAGGAGATCCAAGCAGTCCACCCTAAAGGAAACCAGTCCTGAATATTCATTGGAAGGACTGATGCTAAAGCTGAAACTCCAATACCTTGGCCACCTGATGTGAAGAACTGACTCATTTGAAAAGACCCTGATGCTGGGAAAGATTGAAGGTAGGAGGAGAAGGGGACAACAGAGGATGAGATGGTTGGATGGCTTCACTGACTCAATGGACATGAGTTTGAGTGAGCTCTGGGAGTTGGTGATGGACAGTGAGGCCTGACATGCTGCAGTCCATGGAGTCGCAAAGAGTCGGACATGACTGAGCAACTGAACTGAACTGAACTGAACACTTGACTGAAGACCTGCCATCCTGTGTACCAGAGAAGACACTGGCCACCAGCCTCAGTGTGCAACCTTTGCATGTGCTGATGTGCTGATCCAGCCAGCTGTAGGTTATGGTCTTCAGCCTTGCAGGTTCAAAAGCCCTGGGACTGGGTCCAGTGTCCCAGAGATCTATAAACCAGAATGTTGGTATACACATACATACAAGTACACTCTTCTCCACAGGCTGACTCCAGAAAGAGGAAAAAATAACAACTGGAGACCACTTGGTGAAGAGGGCATTAACACAAGAGAAGCTCTGGAACATATGGAATAAAAGCCTAGACAACAGCATAAGGGTTTGTTACTTGCTGGCTATGTGGTCTCGGGCATGTGATTTAATCTCTCAGTATCTCAATTTTCTCGTCTACAAAATGGGACATTCCAGTTATCTACTCCTATGTAACAACTCACTCCAAAATTTAGTAACTTAACACATATCTTTTTTTATCTTTAATTTCGAATCTGGCATTTGGCAGGACTTGGAAGGGACAGCTCATAGATGTTCCTCATGACATTAGCTGGGGTGGCTCAACATGGGGCTGGTGGATCCATTTACAAGATGACAAATTAATACTGACTACTATCTGGGGGCTCAGCCAGATCACAAGTCCTGGGGCTGAGGTCTTCAGTGGGTAGGCCTTTCCATAGGCTTTGGAGGCTTCTTCAAACTGTTGTGGCTGGATTCCAAGGGTAAGAATCTCTACGGACAGCAAGAAAGAGGTGTCCATTTCTTAAGGCTTGTGACCAAAGACTGGCACATGTCGTATTTTCCTGGTCCAACAGCTGGACTCCACAGACTCAAAAGTAGGGGCCAAAAGGCTGCACATATCTCTCAGTGGAGAATATATCAAATAACTGCTGGGTCATTTTTTTTAAACCTTCAGGATGTCTGCTTTCTGGCCACAAATTATTTACTACATTCCTCTCATATGCAAAATACATTCACCCTCGCAAGATCTCCATTGACGTCAAGCCTCTTTTTTTGTACTGTTTCTATCTCTTTTTATATAAACATTTATTTATTTATTTGGCTGCAATGGGTCTTAGCTTCAGCATATGGGATCTTTTAGCTGTGCCATGCTGGAACTTCTCAGGCATCCAGCATTTGGAACACGGTGTCTTAGCCACTGGGCAACCAGGGAAGTCCCTGTTTCTGACTCTTCAAGCCAAGCTAGTGATGATTTCACCAGAACAATTCTCTTGAAAACTTGGTGGGTTTTGAATAAATCACACTAGGGTCATTCCAATGCTGCTGCTGTTGTTCAGTTGCCCAGTCATGTCCAACTCTTTCTGACCCCACAGACTGCAGCATGCCAGGCCTCCCTGTCCCTATCTCCAGAAGTTCACCTAAGTTCATGCCCATGGCATCGTTGATGCCATCCAGCCATCTCATCCTCTGATGCCCTATCTCCTTCTGCCCTGAATCTTTCCCAGCATCAGGGATTTTTCCAATGAGTCAGCTGTTCACATCAGATGATCAAAATAGTGGAGTTTCAGCATCAGTCCTTTCAATGAGTATCCAGGGTTGATTTCCCTTAAGATTGACTAATTTGATCTCCTTACTGTCCAATGGACTCTCAGGAGTCTTCAGACCATAGTTCAAAGGCAACAATTCTTTGACACTCTTCCTTCTTTATGGTCCAGCTGTCACAACCCGCACATGACCACTGGGAAGACCATAGCCCTGACTATACAGACCTTTGTCGGCAGAGTAATGTCTCTGCTTTTCAACACACTGTCTAGGTTTGTCATCACTTTCCTGACAAGAAGCAACTGTTTTCTGATTTCATGGCTGCAGTCACCATCCACAGTGATTTTAAAGCCCAAGAAGAGGAAATCGGTCACTACTTCTGCTTTTTCCCCTTTTATTTGCATGAAGTAATGGGGCCGGATGCCATGATCTTAGTTTTTTTAATATTTAGTTTTAAGTCGGCTCTTTTACTCTTCTCCTTCACCCTCATTAAGTGGCTCTTTAGTTCCTCTTTGCTCTCTGCCATTAGAGTGTATCATCCTCATATCTGAGGTTGTTGATGTTTAGAGGGTAAAAAACTGATGAGATTTGACATTAGCATACTCCTCTGAAACCATCACTGCAAATCATGATAATGAACATACCCATCACTCTCAAACTTTCCTCATACTCTTCTGTAAGCCCACCCTTCTTCACACCCAGCCCTGTCCCCAGACCACCAAAAATACAAAACTTCCATACATTTCATTTTTTAATTTGTTATAAAATCTTGCTATGCTTGCCTTACACACTCAATTTTCTTGTAAAGATATGTAAAAAAATAAGAGGAAGAATATATTTATCCTGATATATATTCCATTTCCTCTCTTTTGATGTATCAGCTACACATTGCTGCATAACAAACTACCCCCAAACCGAGTAACTTAAAACAACATGTATTATTTCACAGTTTCCATGGGTCAGGAATTAGAGTGCAGCTTAGCTAGCTTCTCTGTCTCAGGACCTCTAAAATAATAGCAAATAAAACAACTGACAAAGGATTAATTTCCAAAATATACAAGTAGCTCATACAACTCAATACCAGAAAAACAAACAACCCAATCAAAAAGTAGACAAAAGACCTAAACAGACATTTCTCCAAAGAAGACATACAGATGGCTAATAAACACATGAAGAGATGCTCAATATCATTCATTATTCAGCTCAGTTCAGTTCAGTCGCTCAGTCATGTCCGACTCTTTGTGAGCCCATGAATCACAGCGCCAGGCCTCCCTGTCCATCACCAACTCCCAGAGTTCACTCAGACTCACGTCCATCGAGTCCGTGATGCCATCCAGCCATCGCATCCTCTGTCATCCCCTTCTCCTCCTGCTCCCAATCCCTCCCAGCATCAGAGTCTTTTCCAATGAGTCAACTCTTTGCATGAGGTGGCCAAAGTACTGGAGCTTCAGCTTTAGCATCATTCCTTCCAAAGAAATCCCAGGGCTGATCTCCTTCACAATAGACTGGTTGGATCTCCTTGCAGTCCAAGGGACTCTCAAGAGTCTTCTCCAACACCACAGTTCAGAAGCATTAATTCTTCGCTGCTCAGCCTTCTTCACAGTCCAACTCTCACATCCATACATGACCACAGGAAAAACCATAGCCTTGACTAGACGGACCTTTGTTGGCAAAGTAATGTCTCTGCTTTTGAATATACTATCTAGGTTGGTCATAACTTTTCTTCCAAGGAGTAAGCGTCTTTTAATTTCATGGCTGCAATCAACATCTGCAGTGATTTTGGAGCCCCCAAAAATAAAGTCTGACACTGTTTCCACTGTTTCCCCATCTATTTCTTGTTATTAGAGAAATGCAAATCAAATATCAACTCACGTGGGTCAGAATGGCCATAATAAAAAAATCCACAAACAGCAAGTGCTAGAAAGGGTGTGGAGAAAAGGAAACCCTCTTGCACAGCTGGTGGAAATATAAATTGATACAGCCACTATGGAAGACAGTATGGGGATTCCTTAAATAGTTAGAAATAAAACCACCATATGACCAGCAATATCACTTTTAGGCATATACCCTAAAGAAACCAAAACTGAAGACACATACACCCCAATGTTCGTTGAAGTACTGTTTACAATAACTAGGACATGAAAGAAACCTAGATACCCACTGACACATGAATGGATAAAGAAGCTGTGGCACATATATACAATGGTCATTAAAAAGAACACATTTGAGTCAATTCTAACGAGGTGGATGAACCAAGAGCCTATTATACAAAGTGAAGTAAGTCAGAAAGAGAAAAACAAATATCATATATTAATGCATTTATATGGAATCTAGAAGGACGGTACTGATGAACCTGTTCACAGAGCAGCAGTGGAGACACAGACATAGAGAACAGGTGTGGGGAAGAAGAGGGAGAGGGTGAGATGAAGGGAGAGAGTAGCATGGAAGCATGTACACTAACATATGTAAATAGATAGAGGGAATTTTCTGTATCACTCAGTGAACTCAAACTGGGGCTCTACAATAACCTAGAGGGGTGGGAATGGAGAGAGATGGGATGGAGATTCAAGATGGAGGGGACATATGTACACCCATGGTTAATTCATGTTGATGTATGATAGAAATCAAACCAAAAAAAAAAAGATAATCAGATAAAAATTTTTGATTGGAAAAAAATATGTTTGGAAATTAAAACTGGACTTCAAATAATCCATAAAAGTGGACTTCTTAATCTAAAATAAGAAATCAAAAGGGAAACTAAAGAATACTCTGATGTAAATAAATAAATTAAAAAGCTATAAGGAAGGTGTTCAGAGCTTCAGTCAAAACAAGGCTCTGCTTCCATGTTCATGCATAGGACTATAGAATTGCTACTCCCAGATGGTAAAAAGAACATGTTCACAAAGCAGGAAATGGACAAGGAAAAAAAAAGCATCCCCAAAAAGTGGGAAAATGCAGAAAAAGATCATACGATCATAGAAAGAAAGAAGTAAAATAGAAAAATTGCTAAGAGTGTAGGTCTCGTGGTTTAAGTGTTCTTATTGTAGAATAATAATTATTCACAAAGGGGGAGGAAATTGGAGGTAATGGATATGTTTATAGCATAGATTGTGGGGATGAGTTCATGATTGTATACTAATCTCCAAACTTATCAACCCATATACACTAAATATGCACAGGCTTTTGTATGCTAATAATGCCTCAATAAAGTGAGCATTTTAAAGTAAAATAAAACCTGACAAGAGGAAGGTAAGATGCAAAGAATCAAAGACAGGGGAAAGGACAAAGAAAATGCAAAGAACAACCTAAAGGAACAAATTAAATCCGAGTTACAGAATATAAATCCAGAAGGCCATTAATAACATATAATCATGACAACACTAATAACAGCAGTTCCCATTTATGGAGCATCTGCCAAAGCCATGTATTGCGCTTTGCATTTTTTATTTCATTTCCGTTCATCCTTACAAAGACCACAGCATACATTTTCTTCCCACTAATATGAAAAAAAAAAGGCTAACATTCAGTATTTTATTAAGGGTCACATAGGATTGTAAATGGCAGAGCCAGGTTCAAAACCATTTCTATCTTTCTCCAAAGCTTTGATCTTTTCCAGTGTATCACACAGCCTCCCAGTAACATAAATGTTAGGATGAGAAAACAGGGATAAATATAAATAAGACAGTGTATTGTAAATGAAAGTCCTAAAAAAAAGAGCTCCATTATTCTGGTCAACATAGAATGAGATTGGACGTTAGGTTTCTTTTTTTTTTTTTTTCTCTTTTTAAACATACAGTCTGGAAGCTTAAAAGATAAGGCTTGTGAGAATGTGTGTGATTGTAAGGATGAACTGGAAAGCGGAAGAAAGAAGAGTACTAACTTCCATTTCCTACAAGTAACTTTAAGAGCAGCAGCAGCAGCAAGAAGTAATTTCAGATGAGACTTTGGAATAGGTGATAGTATCAGAAGTAAATTAAAGTGACTCAAAAATACAGACATTTAGAATCCCTCAATAAAAAGATGAAATCTTAAAAGTCACTTGTTCAGCACACACACTAACAGTCCCCCTAAAGGCACTGTGCCAGGAAAGCTTAAGAGCTATGAAAGAAATAGAGCTACTTTATTAATGATAAGGAAATAACTGAAAATAATTTATCAAAATGAGGGATACTTTACAGAGGTAGATGGCAGGAGATCAAATTTTCTTCAAACAAGAAGAAATAAATATGTAAGAGGAATGGTCAAGCTGAAGAAAGATCTTCTGGCTTTGGAAAGGATAAGAGAATGATGGGACATGTTTTAAAAATGATACAAAGAAAACTCAAAGGAAGGAAGAAAGCCAAAGTCTTTTTTAAAAAACAAATAAATGCTCCCAGCTGTGGTAATGGCTAAAGAAAGACATGAAGAAAGGGGAAAAGGATGCAAATTGAAGCCAAAAGACAAATAAATGAACAAATGAGAAAGGTTTGGTAATAGCCAAGGTAATAAGAGAAGGAAAGGAGATCAAGAAAGACTAAGATTTCTTCTAATGAACATTTCAGTGTTCAAAAAGCAGAGAAAGTAGTGTTGGCTTAAATGAGAGACAACTCACCAAAGTTAGGAGGCTGGGTTTAAAAGTTAGTCCCATGGGGTTTACGTCCCACCCCCACAGCTTAAGCCAAATTGCTTTTCTTCTTTCTTTTTTATGGAACTTCCCTAATCTCTCTGTGCCTCAGTTTTTCTTTATGTGTAAACAGGAAGAAAGGGAGATTTTTATCCTTATGTTACCATCTCTAGCCTGGGCTGTTATGAGAAATGAAATGAGATGATGAATATGAAGCTTTTAACATAAAGCCTGCTCATCAGGAAGAGTCAATAAATCTCCATGATGAGGATTAATTATTTATGATAACTTCAAACAATTAAAAAAAAAAACAAACACCAAATAGCACTGAAAGAGAAAATGCAGCTAGAACATAGAATATCTTCGAGGAACTATTTTAAAGGCAAAACAAAAATGCACATAAGGATGTAGGCTAATGTTTGAGAATTAATAAAAGAAAAGGACAGCCCTCAAATAATTTATTGAACAAATACAACTTCAAAACTGAGCTGCCTTGTTTTTGAAGGGAAAGGAGGCCTGGGTCTAACAGACTCACTGCCAAGTTCTCATAAGACACTGAGAATGTCCAGGATCCTGCCTTTAATGACAAATGAGAGAAGACTAAAACAAAGGTTACAATGAACTAATGAGAACTAACAACAGCTCCTGGAGGAAAGAGGAAACACATGAACAATTTAAGTCATATCCTAAATGCCCATCAGTAAAGGATTGCTAAATAAATTATGGAATGTCGATATCCTGAGCAACTACTATAAAGAATGTAATGATTCTATCTGTGCTGACTTGGAGAAATCCTTTACATGGTGTATAGCAATAAAGTCAGGACATCATACATATTAAATTACCCTATTTTACAAGAATGCTTTATACGATTATACATACATAAAAGAACCAGGTACACAACAAGGAATCTGGTAAATGAGGCTGCAGGATAGGAGGAACTTTTCCTTTTTTATTATTTTCTCAGTGGAAGGCAAAACGGTGTACTGGTTTAAAACCCAGGGTCTGAGGTCTAGCAATTAAGCAACATTGGGCAAGTTACTTAACCCTTCTGTGCCCAGTCTTGTTGTTTTTGTTCAGTTGCTAAGTTGTGTATGACCCTTTGCAACCCCAAGGACTGTAGCCCTTCAGGCCCTTCTGTCCACGGGGACCTCCTGGAAAAAATACTGGGACGGGTTGCCATTTCTTCCTCCCCCATGCCCAGTCTATTCACCTATAAAATAAGAATGTTAGGTGATTGGATCAAGACGGTAGAATGAGGACGTGGCACTCATCTCCTCCACGAACACATCAAAAATACATCTACATGTGGAATAATTCTCACTGAAAACTAACTATAAATGACAAAAGGACTCCTGTACAACCAAAGGTGTAAGAAAGACATACAAGTAATCAGAAAGGAAATAAAAGCAATTGGGTTAGAACCAGTGCCCCTGGGAGGATTCAGAGGAAAAACGACTCCACAGGTGACATCTGCCCTGGGGAGTGATGGTTCAAGCCACATGTTGGACACTTCAGTACTTGAGTCTTGTGTAGGGGAGATGAGTAGCCTTCGCTAGTTGGAGGATGGCTGGGATTAACCAAAGGGCTGTGGGAAGCCTGGACTCTCCTTGTGAGAAGCACATACATGCAGGCTTGCCCATGAGGCAGGGTATAGAGAGGTCCTCTCTATGACTCCCAGGTTTCCTGTGATCCCCTGCCCTGAGGAGTAATTCCATAAAGGGCGGGCAGCAGAGGCTGAGGGCAGTGACCAGCTAAAAGGGACAAAGGGGACTTGCACTTTGAGGCTGCATCTGAGTGGAGCACTGGCCTTCAGAGGCAGTGCATCAGAACTCTGTCTGTGGCCAACGCAAGCTAAGAGCCCACATGGGCTCCACTTGCTTCAGTATTTCCTGTCTCTGAAGCAATGGTCCCAATATTCTGGGAAGTGGGGAAAAGCACACACTTAAAGGGAACAGAGTTAGCTCAGGCTCAACCCTCAGGGCTTCTGCTCCAGCAACCTGGAATCAGACCCCACCTCTGATAAGGCAACGCTGGCCACCGAGGAGAGGGGAGTTCCTGCCTCATACTTAGTGCCAGCTCTAGCCCCTGCATTTCCAGCTCCATCTCTTACCAAGGCAATATCTGCCAGTGCACCCTCCTGAGGAAAAATGGTATTTCTATCCATATCAAACACAGCTCTTCCACAAAAGACACTGGGCACCTGCAGTCTGTACAGGGACACTCTCATATAAAGTCATCCCTTATGACTAAGTGATACAGAAGAATGCAGAAGTGATCTGGAAGCTAGAATAATGGAAATTACCCAATCAGAACAGCAAAATAAAAAACAAATTTTAAAAATGAGAACAATTTAAGAGATCTCTGTGATAACATTAAGTATACGAATATTTACATTATAGGGGTCCCAGAAGGAGAAGAGAGAGATAAGGAGACCGAAAATGTATTTGAGGAAATTATGGCTGAAAACTTCCCAAACCTGAAGAAAGAAATGGATATCCACGGACAGGAAGCACAGAGTGAACAAGATGAACCCACACATACTCACACCAAAACATGTCATAATTAAAACTGCAAAACTTTAAGATAAAGAGAGAATCCTAAAGGTAATAAGAGGAAAAAAAAAAAAGAGAGTCAAATACATGAAAACCCCCATAAAGGCTATCAGCTGACTTTTCTGTAGAAACTTTGCAGGCCATAAGTGTGTAATATAATATATTCAAAGTCCTGAAAGGGAAAAACCTGCAACCTAGGGTACTATACCCAGCAAGATTATAATTCAGAATAGAAGAACAGATGAAAAACTTCTCAGACAACAAACACTACAGAGATCATTAAATAAAAACTTACCCTCTAATAAACATCTTCTCTAAGTAGAAAAGAAGTAATCTATAGGAAAGAGAAAACTCCACTAGGAAAGGCAAATATATACTAAGGACTAAGGATCAACCACTTAAATAAGCTGGTACAAGGATTAAAAGACAAAAAGTTGTAAGAGCAAATATAAATACAATAAACAGTTAAAGGATAAGCACAAAGGTATAAAATAAAATGAATATCCTGAATATTCATTGGAGGGACTGATGCTGAAGCTGAAGCTCCAATACTTTGGCCACCTGATGCTAAAGCCGACTCATTAGAAAAGACCCTGATGCTGGGAAAGATTGAAGGCAGGAGGAGAAGGGGACAACACAGGATGAGATGGTTGGACGGCATCACTGACTTAATGGACATGAGTTTGAGCAAGCTCTGGGAGTCGGTGATGGACAGGGAAGACTGGCGTGCTGCAGTCCATGGGATCGCAAAGAGTTGGATGCAACTGAACAACAAATAATATAAGACATCAAAACACAAAATGTTGAGGATGAGAGTAAAAAAATGTAGATCTTTCAGAATGTGCTTAAACGACTACCAGTTTAAAACAAGTATATAGTTATAGGTCAGCGTATACCAACCACATGGCAAACACAAATCAAAATCCTATAATAGATACACAAAGACTAAAAAGAAAGGAACAAAACATACCACTAAAGAAAATCATTAAACCACAAGGGAAGAAACAAAAAGAAGAAATGAAGAGAGAAGAACTACAAAAACAATTAGAAACAAGTATTAAAATGGCAATAAGTACATTCCTATCAATAATTAAGTACAAATGGACTAAATGCTTCAGTCAAAAGACATGAGGTAACTGGACAAAAACCAAGACTCTTCAATATGCTGCTTACAAGATTCACTTGATCACTAAAGATAGACTGAAAGTGAGGATTTAGAGCTATTTCATGCAAATAGAGACAAGAACATGGAGGTAGCAATATTCATGTTAGACAAAATAGACTTTAAAACAAAGTCTATAATAAAAGATAAAGAACGGCATTATATAATGATAAAGGGGGTCAGTACAACAAGCAGTATACTTGTTAATATAGATGCATCCAATACAGGAGCACTTAAATATATAAAGTAAATAATAAAAGACATAAAGGGGAAATTGATAACAATACAATAACAGTAGGGGACTTTAACATCCCACTTACATCTATGGACAGATCATTCAGATAAAAATGAATTTAAATGAAGCAGTAGATCAGTTGGACTTACTTAATAGATATCTATAGGACATTACATCCATAAACAGCATAATGAACTTTTTGTTTCAAGTGAACATGGAACATTCTCCAGGATAGATCAATGGAGGTTAGGTCACAAAACAAAACAAGTCTCAACAAATTTAACTGGATAGAAATTGTATCAAGCATTTTCCCAACTGCAATGATATGAATCTAGAAATCTATCACAGAAAGAAAAATGGGAAAAGAACAAACACAGGGAGATTAAACAACATGCTCCTAAAAAAACCAATCGGTCAATGAAGAAATCAAAGAAGAAATTAGAAAATATGTCAAGACAAATGAAAATGGAAATACAACTTTCCAGCATCTATGGGATACTGCAAAAGCAGTTCTAAGAGAGAAGTTTATAGCAATAGAGACCTTCCTCAAGAAACAAGCGTGCATGCGTGCGTGCTCACTCATGCAGTTGTGTCTGATTCTTTGTAAATCCATGGACTGTAGCTCACTAAGTTCCTCTGTCCATGGAATTCTCCAGGCAAGAATACTGGAGTGGGTTGCCATTTCCTACTCCAAGGGATCTTCTCAACCCAGGGATCCAACCTGCATGTCTTGCATCTCTGGATTGGCAGGAGGATTTTTTTTTTTCCCACCACTGAGCTACCTGGCAAGGCCATCAAGAAACAAGAAAAATCTCAAACAACCTAACCTACCACCTAAAGGACTTAATAAAAAAAAAAAAAAAAGCCCAGAGTCAGCAGAAGGAAGGAAATAATAAAGATCAGAGAGGAAATAAATAAAATAGAGATTAAAAAGCAACAGAAAAGATCAATGAAATCAATATTGGATTTTTTAAAAAGATAAACAAGATTGATAAACCTTTAGCCAGTCTCACCATGAAGACAGGACCCAAATGAACAAAAGAGGAAATGAAACAAGAGAAATCAGAACCAATACCACAGAGAAACAAAAAATCATAAGAAAACACTATGAACAGCTATATCCCAACAAGTTGGACAATCTAGAAGAAATGAACAAATTTCTAGAAACACACTATCTGCCAAGACTGAATCAAGAAGAAACAGACAATATGAACAGGTGAATCACTAGTGGTGAAATAGAATTTGTGAGAAAAAAAGTTGCCAGTAAACAAAAGTCCAGGACCAGACAACTTCACAGGGGAATTCTACCAAATGCATAAAGAAAAACCAAAACTTTTCCTTCTCAAACTACTCCAAAAATTCAAGAGGATGTGACACTCCCAAATTCATTCTACAAAGTCACCATTACCCTGTTACCAAAACCAGAAAAAGGCATTACCAGAAAGGAAAATTACAGGCCAATATCTCTGATGAACATACATGCAAAAATCCTTAACAAAATTTGAGCAAACTAAATCCAACAATATATCAAAAGGGTCATAACACCACGATCAAGTGGACTTTTTCCAGCAAAACAAGGATGATTCAACATTCACAAATTAATCAATGTGATACACAGTAACAAAAGGAAGAATCAAAATTGCATGATCATCTCAATAAATGCATAAAAAACAACTGACAAAATTCTACCTCCATTTATGATAAAAATTCTCATCAAAATTGATATAGAGGGAACATATCTCAACATAATTAAACTTAAAAGCTTTTACATAGTAAACGAAATCATTGACAAAATGAAAAAACCTACAGAATGGGAGAAAATATTTGCAAATGATATGACCAACAAGGGTCTAATATCCAAAACATGTTAACTGCTCATTTAATTCTATCAAAAACAGACACAACCCAATCAAAAAATGGCAGAAGACCTAAACAGACATTTTTCAGAAACACACAGATGGATAATATGTACAAGATGTTCAACATGAGTAATTATTAGAGAAATGCAAATTAAAACAATGAGATATCACCTCACACCTTTCCAAATAGCCATCATCAAATGTCTACAAATAATAAATACTGGAAAGGTGTAGCCACTATCGAAAACAGTACAGAGGTTTCTCAAAAAGCTAAATATAGAGTTACCATATAACCCAGCAATTCCACTGTTGGGTGTATACCCAGAAATAAAACTAAAACATTTGTTTGAAAAGACACATGCCCTCCAATATTCATAATACCACTGTTTACAATACCCGAGATAAGGAAGAAAACCATTTTCCCATCAACCAATGAAGAGATCAGAAGAATGAAATATTACTAGCCATAAAAAAGAATGAAATTCTGCCATCTGCAATGGCACCCCACTCCAGTACTCCTGCCTGGAAAATCCCATGGATGGAGGAGCCTGGTAGGCTGCAGTCCATGGGGTCGCTAAGAGTCGGACATGACTGAGCGACTTCACTTTCACTTTTTACTTTCATGCATTGGAGAAAGAAATGGCAACCCACTCCAGTGTTCTTGCCTGGAGAATCTCAGGGACGGGGGAGCCTGATGGACTGCTGTCTATGGGGTCGCACAGAGTTGGACACGACTGAAGCGACTTAGCAGCAGCAGCAGAAACATAGATGGACCTAGAAAATATGATGCTTAGTGAAATAAGAAAGACAAACACTATATGACATTACTTGTATTGGAATCTGAAAAAGAATACAAACAAATGTAAACAGCAAAACAGAAACACACTCACAGATACAGAAAACAAACTGGTGGTTACCAGAGGAGAGAGGGAAAGGGGTAGGGCATGTTAGGGTTATGGGATTAAAAGATGCAAGTTACTATGTATAAAATATAAGCAACAAGGATACATTATACATTATATAACACAGGAAAATAGAGCCATAATCTTATAATAACTTAATGAAGCACAAACTGTACAAATACCATTACTATGCTGTATGCCTAAAACTAATATAATACTGTAAATCAACTACATTTCAAGAAAAATAAATAGAATGAGGATGCCTGCCTGATAAGACTGTTGTAGGGACGAAATGAAACCATGAACATTTCCTCTAAATAACACACAGAACAAGGCCTAGCACCTAGAACTCTCCATCACTTTCAGAGGTTAGGGTCATTGTTATATGTCTCTGTAATGTTTGCAATCATTTTGCCATAAGCATGAGTCACTTCCGTTAAGTTTTTAAAAACCTAAATGGGGAGAATTTTAAAAGTTAATAAGATTATATAAAATGAACAAGGATTTTCTCGCCATTCTTTATTTTAATATAGTTGATATACAATATTGTGTTAGTTTCAGGTGTATAACATAGTGATTCAACCTTTATATACATTATGATGATCACTATAATAAACCTGTAACCACCTGTCCCCATATAAAGTTATTATAATATTGAATATGTGCCCAATGCAGTATATTACATCCCTGTGATTTATTTATAACTGAAGGTTTGTGCCTCTTTATCTCCTTCACTTATTTGCCCATCCCCCCACATCCCTCCCCTTTGGCAACCATTCAATTGTTCTCTGTATCTGTGAGAATGTTTTCATTTTTATTTGCCAGTCTACTTGTTTTTAGACTCTGCATATGTGAGATCATTTGTCTTTATCTACTTTATTTCACTTAGGATAAAATGTTTGTTCCTCTAGGAGAACTTCAGCATCATTTTGTTAAGTTTTCCTCAAAATCCTGTGAATGTTTTAATTGGCACTGTACTAAATTTATGGATGTATTGAGGAAGAACAGATAGCTTCATGCTGAGCCTTCATATCCAAGATCAAGGCATCTTTTCAAGTTTCTTCATATGTTCTCAGCATAATTTAAATTTATCCTTTATATGAGTCTGTACATTTCTTTTTTCTACCCATTTTGTAAATGGAATCTTTTCTTTCATTATATTCTCTTACTTGATCTTATTTATACATAGGAAAGCAATGAAGGGGATGGCCCTAGCATATAATAAAATATATTATGGAACTACAATAATTAAGAACAGTTTGGTGCTGAAGAAAAAATGAGAACATCAAAGGAATCTAGAAATAGACTAACTCACATGAGAATTTAGCATATTAAAATCAAAATAGGAAAAATGAATTAACCTGTAAGTTACAACAGGAAAACTAGCTAACCATTAAGAAGAAGATAAATGCCTTCCTCAGTCTTCACTCCGAATATATCCAGCTTAATCAGAGATTAACTGATACCAAAAAACCAGACTAATCAGTGATTTAAAAATAATAAACCTATGATAAGAACAGAAGAAAATATATATCAATTTATTCATACTCTTAGAATAAGAAATGCTTTCTAAGCAATATATAGAAAGGTGTTTTATATATATATATATATATAAAACACCTGTTTGGATAAAAATATATAAAAAATAACCCCAAATGACAACAAACTAGAAACATAAAAAGGGCCAGTTTGCCAAAGAGTTCATATAATCATTTAGGGGAAAAATCTGACAAACCAATTGAAAAGCAAAAATTAATGAAGGCAGTCAGATAATGAGCACAGTTGGTAGAAATGAAGTTCTACTATCTAATAAACATCAGAAGTAAATGCTGTAAAAGTCACAATGATCAGACAGGCCTCAGGGAGGCCAGAGAGGATGGGAGGACCAGACACTTTACCCAGCAGGACACAGACCATGGATTGTTCATGAACTATACAAGTCCACAGGCTGTAACCAATGACTTTTCTGGGCTTTCTTTTCTAGATGATAATTTTGAATGACTTTCACCTCAGCATGATATAGTAAGTCAAATCCATCTGGATATGTTGCGTATGAAAAATGGAGAATTACTTAACTATTAGGAATTACCCTTTAGTTGGAGCTTTTAAGTTTCAACTTTTAAAATAATTTTATCCTGGTTTAGTTGTTCCCTAAACCTGATTTTCTTCTTTCTCATATCCTTCTGTTGACAAGAACACCATTTGACATGCAGAAATGTTACCTGCCCAGCTTTATAATGCAACGTATTCTGAATAACGTCTCTACTGAAGCTCAGTCAGTTCAGTTCAGTTGCTCAGTCATGTCCGACTCTTTGCGATGCCATGAATTGCAGCACGCCAGGCCTCCCTGTCTATCACCAACTCCTGGAGTTCACCCAAACCTACGTCCATTGAGTCCGTGATCCCATCCAACCATCTCATCCCCTTCTCCTCCTGCCCTCAATCTTTCCCAGCATCAGGGTCTTTTCCAATGAGTCAACTCTTCATATGAGGTGGCCAAATTATTGGAGTTTCAGCTTTAGCATCGGTCCTTCCAATGAATATTCAGGACTGATTTCCTTTAGGGTGGACTGGTTGGATCTCCTTGCAGTCCAAGGGACTCTCAAGAGTCTTCTCCAACACCACAGTTCAAAAGCATCAATTCTTCGGCGCTCAGCCTTCTTCACAATCCAACTCTCACATCCATACATGACCACTGGAAAAACCACAGCCTTGACTAGATGGATCTTTGTTGACAAAATAATGTCTCTGCTTTCAATATGCTATCTAGGTTGTTCATAACTTCCTTCCACGGAGTGAGTGTCTTTTAATTTCACGGTTCATTACTCAGTAATTCCTTCTTAAAACTCTTAATGTTCTCTGAATGTCGTTATTCTCAATCACTTTTTTCTTTTAATAAGTACAAGTTCTCTCTGATAATTCTATACACAGGGTTTTCCATTTCTTTTCTAGATCCTTGGCCTTCATATAACACTATGGCACATTTGTCACAATAACCTTTTCATATGTGACCCTGTTTTGTACTTGGAAATTTTTCTTCTTAGGAGACCAACCCTTTCTTTCAGTGTGAAAGCTTATGCTCCAATTATTAATTACACTGTGTCTTCTTAAAGTTGATACTCAAAAGCACAAAAGTGTAAAATAATTTTAAAATAAAATAATTCTCCAACTATTCTCTGTTCCCTGTGAAAGATTCTGCCAATTATTCTAGCTCTTCTCCCAAAGGCTAATGGGCTGGGTGCCTCTGCCTCCAGCTACTCAGGAATCAATACATGAGAGCAGGTCAGTTGCTCCTGTGTTTAGTTATGTGTTCAGTTCAGTTCAGTTCAGTTCAGTCGCTCAGTCGTGTCCGACTCTTTGCAACCCCATGAATAGCAGCACGCCAGGCCTCCCTGTCCATCACCAACTCCCGGAGTTCACTCAGACTCACGTCCATCAAGTCAGTGATGCCACCCAGCCATCTCATCCTGGGTCATCCCCTTCTTCTCCTGCCCCCAATCCCTCCCAGCATCAGAGTCTTTTCCAATGAGTCAACTCTTCTCATGAGGTGGCCAAAGTACTGGAGTTTCAGCTTTAGCATCATTCCTTCCAAAGAAATCCCAGGGTTGATCTCCTTCAGAATGGACTGATTGGATCTCCATGCAGTCCGAGGGACCCTCAAGAGTCTTCTCCAACATCACAGTTCAAAAGCATCAATTCTTCAGCACTCAGCCTTCTTCACAGTCCAACTCTCACATCCATACATGACCACAGGAAAAACCATAGCCTTGACTAGACGGACCTTAGTCGGCAAAGGAATGTCTCTGCTTTTGAATATACTATCTAGGTTGCTCATAACTTTTCTTCCAAGGAGTAAGTGTCTTTTAATTTCATGGCTGCAGTCACCAACTGCAGTGATTTTGGAGCCCCAAAAAATAATGTCTGACACTGTTTCCACTTTTCCCCATCTATTTGTCATGGAGTGATGGGACCAGATGCCATGATCTTCGTTTTCTAAATGTTGAGCTTTAGGCCAACTTTTTGCTCTCCTCTTTCACTTTCATCAAGAGGCTTTTTAGCTCCTCTTCACTTTCTGCCATAAGGGTGGTGTCATCTGCATATCTGAGGTGATTGATATTTCTCCCGGCAATCTTGATTCCAGCTTGTGTTTCTTCCAGTCCAGCGTTTCTCATGATGTTTTCTGCATATAAGTTAAAATAGCAAGGTGACAATATACAGCCTTGACGTACTCCTTTTCCTATTTGGAACCAGTCTGTTGTTCCATGTCCAGTTCTAACTGTTGCTTCCTGGCTTGCATACAGATTTCTCAAGAGGCAGGTCAGGTGGTCTCGTATTCCCATCTCTTTCAGAATTTTCCACAGTTTATTGTAATCCACACATTCAAAGGCTTTGGCATAGTCAAGAAAGCAGAAACAGATGTTTTTCTGGAACTCTGTTGCTTTTTCCATGATCCAGTGGATGCTGGCAATTTGATCTCTGGTTCCTCTGCCTTTTCTAAAACCAGCTTGAACATCAGGAAGTTCACGGTTCACGTATTGCTGAAGCCTAGCTTGGAGAATTTTGAACATTACTTTACTAGCGTGTGAGATGAGTGCAATTGTGCAGTAGTTTGAGCATTCTTTGGTGTTGCCTTTCTTGGGATTGGAATGAAAACTCACCTTTTCCAGTCCTGTGGCTACCGCTGAGTTTTCCAAATTTGCTGGCATATTGAGTGCAGCACTTTCACAGCATCATCTTTCAGGATTTGAAATAGCTCAACTGGAATTCCATCCCCTCCACTAGCTTTGTTCATAGTGATGCTTTCTAAGGCCCACTTGACTTCACATTCCAAGATGTCTGGCTCTAGATTAGTGATCACATCATCACGGTTATCTGGGTCGTGAAGATCTTTTTTGTACAGTTCTTCCGTGTATTCTTGCCACCTCTTCTTAATATCTTCTGCTTCTGTTAGGTCCATACCATTTCTGTCCTTTATCGAGCCCATCTTTGCATGAAATGTTCCCTTGGTATCTCTAATTTTCTTAAAGAGATCTCTAGTCTTTCCCATTCTGTTGTTTTCCTCTATTTCTTTGCATTGATCACTGAAGAAGGCTTTCTTATCTCTTCTTGCTATTCTTTGGAACTCTGCATTCAGATGCTTATATCTGAGGAGCCACCCCGAGCCCGAGGCCAGGGACGGCAGCTGGGAGGAGCCACCCACGCCCGAGGCCACGGATGGTGGCCAGGAAGAGCAACCTGAGGAGCGGTGGCTGAGCAGGCACAGGAGGGCCTAGAGGAGCTATCCCACGTTGAAGGTCAGGAACGGCGGCGGTAAGGAGATACCCCTCGTCCAAGGTAAGGAGCAGTGGCTGTGCTTTGCTGGAGCAGCCGTGAAGAGATACTGCACGTCCAAAGTAAGAGAAACCCAAGTAAGATGGTAGGTGTTGCAAGAAGGCATCAGAGGGCAGACACACTGAAACCATACTCACAGAAAACTAGTCAATCTAATCACACTAGGACCACAGCCTTGTCTAACTCAATGAAACCAAGCCATGCCTGCAGGGCAACCCAAGACGGGTGGGTCATGGTGGAGAGGTCTGACAGAATGTGGTCCACTGGAGAAGGGAATGGCAAGCCACTTCAGTATTCTTGCCTTGAGAACCCCATGAACAGTATGAAAAGGCAAAATGATAGGATACCAAAAGAGGAACTCCCCAGGTCATTAGGTGCCCAATATGCTACTGGAGATCAGTGGAGAAATAACTCCAGAAAGAATGAAGGGATGGAGCCAAAGCAAAAACAATACCCAGTTGTGGATGTGACTGGTGATAGAAGCAAGATCCGATGCTGTAAAGAGCAATATTGCATAGGAACCTGGAATGTCAGGTCCATGAATCGAGGCAAATTGGAAGTGGTCAAACAAGAGATGGCAAGGGTCAACATCGACATTCTAGGAATCAGAGAACTAAAATGGACTGGAATGGGTGAATTTAACTCAGATGACCATTACATCTACTACTGCAGGCAGGAATCCCTGAGAAGAAATGGAGTAGCCATCATGGTCAACACAACAGTCCGAAATGCAGTACTTGGATCTCAAAAATGACAGGATGATCTCTGTTCGTCTCCAAGGCAAACCATTCAATATCACAGTAATCCAAGTCTATGCATCAACCAGTAACCCTGAAGAAACTGAAGTTGAATGGTTTTATGAAGACCTACAAGACCTTCTAGAACTAACACCCAAAAAAGATGTCCTTTTCATTATAGGGGACTGGAATGCAAAAGCAGGAAGGCAAGAAACACCTGGAGTAACAGGCAAATTTGGCCTTGGAATGCGGAATGAAGCAGGGCAAAGACTAATAGAGTTTTGCCAAGAAAATGCACTCGTCATTGCAAACACCCTCTTCCAACAAAACAAGAGAAGACTCTACACATGGACATCACCAGATGGTCAACACCGAAATCAGACTGATTATATTCTTTGCAGCCAAAGATGGAGAAGCTCTATACAGTCAACAAAAACAAGACCGGGAGCTGACTGTGGCTCAGATCATGGACTCCTTATTACCAAATTCAGACTCAAATTGAATAAAGTAGGGAAAACCGCTAGACCATTCAGGTATGACCTAAATCAAATCCCTTTTGATTATACAGTGGAAGTGAGAAATAGATTTAAGAGCCTAGATCTGATAGATAGAGTGCCTGATGAACTATGGAATGAGGTTCGTGACACTGTACAGGAGACAGGGATCAAGACCATTCCCATGGAAAAGAAATGCAAAAAAGCAAAATGGCTGTCTGGGGAGGCCTTACAAAATAGTTATGTGTAATTGTATTTAAAAGAAACCAACCAAATAAAAGAACTTTTCCTTCAGGGACTATTTTATTTCCTGTAGTTAGGAAAGTGATTCACCACACAAATACTAAGAAATTTGATACAGAAATAACTTGACAACTGTTAGTACTCACATCAACCACCACTTTGGGAATTATACAAATGTAATTAAACATATAACATATTTTATATATATAACATATAAAAATATAACATTCTGTGTACAGGTCAGATAGTACACAAATATGTATTTTATAAATTGTATCAATATAATTATAAGTATGTATGTTATATGAAGTAATACTACACATGAACAGATGCTATAACATCTAATACTTACTGAACATTTAGTGTATGATGGATGCTGTTGAGCGGCCACTAATTCTTTAATCCTCTTTCCATTGAGGAGATTGCAGCCCCCTCCCTTAAATCTGGGCAAGCACTGTGACTGCTTTGGCCAGTAGTATGTGGAAAGGAGTGCCAGTCTCCAAGCCAAATCATGAGAGCTGCTCTTTCCCATCTGCGGTACAGTCACTGTCAGAGCCTGAGGCCCCCACTGTCATCAGCACAACAGCCCTACAGGAGACACCTCTTGGAGAAGCTCTGAGCCTATCTGGAGCAGGAAAGGGGCCCAGCTGAGCCCAACCTTCCAACCATCCCCAGGGAGGAACCAGGCTCCCAGGGAATTCTTCTTGGACTCTCTAGATCAGAGCAGCTGCCTGCTGAACACCACCAAATGACCCTGTCCATGCCACTTGGAGCAGAAGAAGTACTGGTTGTGTCCTGCTAAATTTCTGACTCATGAAATCATGAGATTTAATAAAAAGGTCCTTGCATTGTTAAACAGTAATAGATAACTAGAACTCTGTTTTCTTGGTATAAAAGCAAAATCATATTAAGCAAAGTAACTTGTTCTGAATCACAGATCTAATTAATAGTGCAGTGAGATTCCAACTCAAGCAGCCTGCCTCAAAAGCCTATAATCTTAGCCACTCCACCGAATTATTTTAAAATTATAATTAACTTCCGGAGATAGGGCATATATAACATCTTGATTCTTCTTAGCATCTATTCTAATTCCTATCTAATGAAGAATTTCTGCCAAAGGCATATATCTTTTCTCCATCCACAGTTATCTATTTGTACTTATTTTCACATCCTTTTGATTTTTAAAATGTGATGAATTCCTCCAACAGATTTGCCTGTGTTTATTTTAAGACAGTAGGCTAGAGGTCCTCATTTCTCTTCTGTCTTTAGTATATATCATATCAGCTGTGCTGCTTAATGCCAAAAGGGCAGGCTCATCTGGGGATTCAGGAAGTTGATTACTACAGTATTAAATGTGGTTTAGTAATTTTCCAAGGAGACAGAGATTCTGGGATCTTGGAAGTTTCCCTGATAAGCTATCATCCCATCTATTTTATATTAGGATGTATTGTTTACTGAAGAGGAGGCAGGAGTGGGACAAAGAAGAGACTCGATACCAGCTTCTTGACAGCAAATAGACCTGTACCTGCAGTCTTTCTGGAGCCAAAAAGGTCAAGGGTCGAGGACTCAGAGATACTGATGAAATCAAGGGACTTCAGCTAATTAAACACTTGAGCAATATGTTCAGTGATGTACACACTATTGTTTTCAAGACAGAATCGATAAACACAGCGGGTGACACCAAGTGCAATTCTCTGGTTGTTGGACATTTTCACCACAAATAAAGATAATCAACAAAGTCTAGACTCATTTATTTATTTGCTATCATTTCCAAAACATTTTGATTTCAGCCTCTCAGAGATCTCACTGAGAAAAAGAGTCCAGCAGTGATAGGCACAGAGTTATTAACTACGTTTCCTAGAACTTAGAGCACAGTTAACACACAAGCACAAAACTCTCCTGAGTGCACTAATTTAATGATTCTCATTACATTGGGCTTTCTGAGTTACATCCTAGAAAAATCTAACATAAAAGCATACATACAATTCTGAGACTTTAGAGATCACTCAGGCAAATGGTTCTTAAATAGTGACTTTTTAAATCTTCCCCTCCGCTTCCAATAAAAGTAAAATCACAAATGGTTCACGTGTCAGGTGCTGTTTGAAGCTCTTTATGCTTATCTTCATAACCACTCTATGAGGTGAATATTATTATCCCCATTTTATAATGAACAGGAAACAAAGACTTGGAAAAATTAAGAAACTGCCTAAGGCTACACAGATAGGAAACGGGGGAACCTTGAATCAAACCTCAGTGGACAGACTTCTAAACTCTCTTCCCTCCTTAATTTAGAAATCAGAACAGCTCCACTTATTCATGTGTATACATGAGATTAAGAAATATATGATGGATTTGGTTTTTGAAAAGCTATGTGAAACTCCCTGTTTTAACTTAACCATAGTTTGGGTCTGCGAAGCGACGGAAGAGCCCCTCAGTTTTCAGGTCTGCCCACGAAGGACTGAGGCTGTGCTGGTTGAAGAAGCAGACCTCCTTCCTGGTTAACAGCCTAAGGTTTTTCTCAGTATATTCAGCTGTTCTTGAGTGACCATAAATTAGACTGAGTATTTTTAATCTCCCCCCTCAACTCCTTTTATCTCCCCATATAAAAACATACCATTGGTGGGGAAAAATAGTTTTATTTTAACTTAGTCCCATTTCTAAAAAGGAAAAGACATCACGAGAATGTTACTGCCTTGATTTTAAGTGCATGACATTGTTAAACAACTAATAAGGCGCCAGGAGGAACTGAGCCTCAGTAAATCTTTGTGCTTCCCACAGAGCAACAGCAGAATAGCAGCAGGCGAAACTCGAAGCTGCCTCTTTTCCCCCTTTTATGGAGGTCTTGGGGTCTTGGTGAGGACAGTTCAGAGTACAATGCTTAAGATGTATGTAGAAGAGTGGGTCAGAGTTTAGTCTCTGGATTCAGACAGAACTGAATCTGATTCTAGACTTCCAAAGTTTGTGCAGCCTTAGGCAAGTTACCTAAGTTTCCTAAGCACTAGTGTTTTTATTTGTAAAAGGCAGTTTAAAATAGCATCAAACACATTGAATCCTTGTAAGGGTTAAATCAAACAACTTCTAGTCCAACAAAAGATTTAAAGAAAAAATTTTTTAACTGTGCTATTTACCATAAACAGAAGCAAATCATAAAGAAATAAAAGCAATAAAAACATGGTCATGCCATTGACTTCTCACTGGAAACAGTTGCCTTCTTAAGACTCTGAGCCTGAGGTCTGCTCTTCTCTTTTTAAAAAAAGTTTTAAAAATATGTTAAAGACATATTAGCACTAGATTGAGATGTTCTCCCTTTCTTAAGAAATAACAGCAGTAATATTTTCTTTCAGAAAACAAAGATAATAGTACTTCTTTAATCGTTCCTTCCAAACTTATAGAGAACTCATAAGTTCAGAGCAGCACTATTCACAATATCCAAGACGTGGAAACAAACTAAATGTCCATTGACAAATGAATGGATAAAGACGATGTGGTACATATATACAATGGAATACTATTCAGTCACAAAAAGAACAAAATAATGCCATTTGTGAACTTTCCAGGTGGTGTCAGTGGTAAAGAACCTGCCTGCCAATGCAGGAGGCATAAGAGATGCAGGTTCAATCCCTGGGTCAGGAAGATCCCCTGGAGGAGGGCACAACAACCCACTCCACTATCCTTGCCTGGAAAATCCCATGGACAGAGGAGTCTGGCGGGCTACGGTCCATAGGATTGCAAAGAGTCAGACAAACTGAAGAGACTTAGTATGGATGCGGGCACACAATGCCATTTGCAGCAACGTGTATGCAACTAGAGATTATTATATTAAGTAAAGCAAGTCAGAAAGAGAAAGACAAATACCATGTGTTATAGTTTATACGTAGAATCTAAAACATGACACAAATGAGCCTAACAGGGACACAGAGAATAAACTGGTGGTTGCCAAGGTGGAAGGGATTTGAAGAGGGTTGGATTTAGAGTTTAGGATTAGCAGATGGAAACTGATATCTATAGAATGTATAAACACAGTCTTACTGTATAGCACAAAGAGCCATATTCAATATCCTATGATAAATCATAATGGAAAAGAAAATGAAGAAGAATGTATAAAATATTGCATAACCGAGTCACTTTGCTGTACAGCAATAATTAACACAACATTGTAATTCAACGATATTCCAATAAAATTACATTAAAAAAAAAAAAAACTTACAGAGGAACTCCAGATTCTCCTAACTGGTTCATCAGGCTTCCAGGGATAAATTTTGATGGGGGGGGTGGGGGTGGGGGCAGGGAATCACCTTAATTTTCCTCAAAAAGACAGAGCAAACCAGTGCCTACAAAGAGACGAGGAAAAATACAAATAAATTTTACGTGTAACAATCAAAAATTATACTATGTTAACTGTAAACCCAAACCATAATAGACTGTTCAAGTCTAGAACTGTGGAACGAATGTTACTTTTTATTACTCCCCGAACTTTGCCAAAATCTGGCTTCATTCAACATGCACAGTGGGCACCTACCTCCACCTGCCCAAATCTATACCCAGAACCCTGGGCAGCTGATAAGAGCTGACCTAGATCTCAGGTTTAATGGTTTTTTTCTATGACAATTCGCAGATAAAAGAATTATGTCTGCAGAAGTAGCTACCAGGCTTGATTCAAACAGGAACCAATACTCCAGGGTAACACCAAGGCTTCATAGGACTGGAAAATTAAAAGACCAGTGCTACAGCACACAAAGAGAGGCGGCCCTGGGCAAAGATAGCAAAATACACATGCATGTAGATGCACCAGGAAAAATAACAGCAAGAAGACTTCCCACCAAGGGATACATAAACTATTCAAGGTATGCTCTGAAGTTTATAAGCCAGGCTGTAAAAAGAGAGAAATTCCACACTTCTATGTTTTAAATTTGGTCTTGGTAGAACATATATTGAGTACGGTACCAAGTGCACACATTTGTGAAAAAGAAAAATAACACAGTTCACCAAAAAATGAGCCTGGAATCCACTTTATCAGCATTTTTAAACACAGCTCTTAATATCTAAATATAGGCTTGCCATGCCAAAGTGGAGACAGATGTGCTTTAATATAATATCCTGATGTTTGTCTATTTCCTGATGACCCTCAGACTTCTAGGGTGGGCTTCTATTTTCCTTTTGAAACAGATGTTGGTAAATGTCTATCTCGAAACCAACCATCCTGATCTACAGGGAATCCTACCAGTTTTCTCTTCCTTCTTTCAAATTTGCATTAGCCAGATCCCATTCTTTGTCAGTAGCTATGACCATAGACTATACACAGAAAATAAAGTAAAAATACTATGACAACTCAAAATGAAAGCTTTAATTTCAAGCATCTATAATGCACTAACCTAAACACAGTGCCAGAGCCAACTCAAGAAAAGTGTAATTTTCCCTTTTATCCCCACAAAGCTGGATATTCAATAAATGCAGCTTTATATAAAGATGTGTAATAACTGGGCTAACCAATGTTGCCTAGCAAAAAGCCTATTAAAGCATTAATCAAGAAGAATGGCTTGAAGCTAGCATGTTATAGTTTTGGCAGAAGCATTGTTAGCCTCTACAGGACACTAAAATGGCAGTTTGTCTCTACTATTTCTTAAATGCTTGAAAACACTTCAGCTCTCTTCAATATGCAATCATTTTCCTTTGGAATTTTGTTTATAGTCTTGTTAACAGGCTTTTATTTTCCCCCAAACAATTTTTGCAAAAAAGCCAACTTCATGACCTTTGTACAAATACCACAAATTCTAATCACTCAACTACAAATCAACACAATTTTACCATAATGTCTCTGTGATGTCAGAAAATTATTAATAAATCAAATCCTAAAATGCAATCAGGCATTCATTAAAAGAAATCGTGATTATTCCAAGCATTTTTTTACCATGCAGATAATCATCTTTGAGTGGACTTTTAAGTTCAGACCTTCAGCAATGAATTATTTTTAGCAATGTATTATTTTTAAAAGGACAACTCTGTAATTTTGACTCATGAAGATATCACACATCTACATGTTTCCTTATAATGTAATGCTCTATGAATAGCAAAAAATACTTTGAAAACTTCAAATATTGAACATTATAAAAGGATAATCATGCATAAAATTCTTTTTTTTAATTTAATTTTGAAAAGCTAAAGACTTTCCACTGTTAAACTGCTATGGCAAGGAGGCTATAGCTTATTATTCCTAAAGATTAATTTTATGCTCTTTAAAAACACTTACTAAACTGAGAGTGTCATAAAATTTGGCCCTTTATTTAACTAGGGATTTTGCACTTGTATAAAAACCAAAAAACTAATTCAGAAGTCAAAAGAGAGTAAAATTTTTCTAAACATGGAATATGATAGGAGGAATAATCATCCTACAGGTAGAAACAAATTTGGGGACTCCTCAAAAAAAATCAAACACAGCATTACCACATGATCTAGCAATTTTACTTCTGAGTATATATCCCAAGAAAACTGAAAGCAGGGACTCAAGCAGATATTGAACCATACCAATGTTCTTAGCAGTATTCTTCAGAAGTCAAAAGGTGGTAACAACCCAGATATCCATTGACAGATGAATAGATAAACAAAATGTGGTATATACTTACATTGGCATATTATTCAGCTTTTACAAGGAAATTCTGACACACATTACACATAGATGAACCTTAAGGAATTATGATGAACAAGGTAAGTCAGTCTCAAAATGACAAACTTTATATGATTCCACTTATATGAGATATGAAGAAAATCTAGAGAAGTCAAATTCAGAGAGACAGAAAGTAGAATGGAGGTTGCCAAAGTCTGGGGGAAGGGGTAACTGTGGACTGTTGTTTATTAGGCATGGAGCTTCACTGATGCAAGATGAAAAGAAATCTAGAGATGGATGATATGACAGTCGCCTAACAATGAAAGCACTTAAAGCCATTGACCTGCACTTCTAAAAATGGTTTAAAAAGGTAAATTTCATGTTACATATATTTTACCACAACAAAAATGTGTGGCATTTTCAGCTGTGATGATAATCAGTGACTTTTAAATTGGAGCTGGATTTCAAGGAAACTCAGATTCCCAAAAAGTGGTCAGTACAGTGTCACAGCAAAGTGTCAACCCTCAACAGACCTTCCCTGGTGCCCAGGACACTAGTAGTACTACTTTGTGAAGCTGGACTAGGCAACACAGGGAAGGGTTAGTTTTCTATTTCATCCTGGTCTTTTTCTTAGCAGAAGACCATTCTACATATGGTTACTTCTTGGTAGTGAGTATTTCACTAAACTTCATGTACCCCTGATTTTTTTTTTAAACTATAACACTGTTTTTAAAAAGAAAGGAAAGAAGAAAACAAGGAAGGTAGGAAGGAAGGGAGGGAAAGTGGAGAGGGAGGGAGGGATTATTCAAAGGAGAGTTTAATTTTAATAAAATGTTAGACATTTAATAAAATGTTAGACATTTAATAAAATGCCAGGTGAGGGAAGGGAACTTACACGCATGTTTAAGTAAGGGGCAAGAAACAAGATCATCTGTACATTTAATTCCAAAACCTCAACTATAATTATTCAGTGCTGTGTAACAATATAAGCTTAATCAACAGTCTTAAATTCTGTGAAAAAGAAAACTGCCAGGTCATTACATTCTCATATGCAAGAGATGTGAGACACTTAAGCTAAATATGGAGTTAAAGTTGAAAATATGACCTAATCACCTCACATTAAATGTTAAGTGTCCCTCATAACATGATGTCAGTTGATGAATATTGAATTTAAAGTAACAGAAAGTAAGTTGAAAGATAGCATAGCATATAGAGAAAGCATTTTTAATGCTAGATTATTAGACATATAAGGACTGTGATTTTGCAAAGTGTCTGGAGTCTATTTGGATAAATTGGAAAAAAACTCTTGTTCAATAAAATAGTATGCAGTTGAACACATGAAAAAGAAACTGCGGTCGATTCTGATTTTTAAACCTCCAGGGATAGAGAGAAATGAGACTGACAATATAGAGGGAGTCTCATGATGCTACATGAACACATTAAACTATTCACAACCCATCATTTGGCATCAAAAAGTCCCAAAAGAGCAATTTTGAGCCAGTAAGCATGAAAATAAGCCCAAAGAAAATCTGTACTTGGTGATTACATTAAGCTTCACATTGAAGAGAACTACCTAAGAAATTCTAACTTTTAGTAAGTATATTAGAAAATGGGAATTGCAGAGAATATACACAACATGTATAAAATGAGTGACAACATATTTTTAAAGTTTATATACTTTAGACTCAGCATTTTAAATCTGCCTTTAAAAATGAAATTGAGGGTGAGATTTATTATGAGTAAGAAGTGCAACAAAAGCAGAAAATCCTCAATTTCTAAAGGTAAAAAAAAAAAAACCACCCCACTGGAAAGAATTTGCTGTCTCTATATAGGCATCAATTTGCAAAGAATTATCTAATATTTTAATTTGGTATGGATATATGTTGATACTTGTAAACTGCAAATTCTTGATTAAAGGGAACTGTGTGCCTCACATATTTTTTAAAAGCATATGAAAAATGAAACTATAACCTTCAAAATATTATTCCAAATATAACTGTTAATTTAAAACAATTACTCTGACAAAAAGCAATTTTAAAATCCCAAGCAATAGCAAAGTAATTTGGGCATTTATTAAAATAAACTGTTCCAGATAAAATAATATAGCTGCTCTTGGCATAATTATAAAGTTTATTTAGGAAATAATACAGAGTTATATGGGGGAGGGCATTAATATAATTCTGATATAACATTTAATAAAATCTTATCTGAAGCAAATTTAAATTAGCTTAGAAATAAACATTTCCAAATAAATTAAGTATTGGCTAAACTATTTGAAACAAAGGAAATTGATAAATGGCCCAGTATCCAATTGAGACAAGACAGTTGGCAGAAAATCTATTCTTTCTGGTCTCAATAAAAATTTTATTAATGACTTGGAATAGGGAATGAGCATTAGGTTATTGATATTAATAGAAGTTTTGTTTTGAGTAGGGAAAGATTGTGCTCAAATGCACAAAGATCTGAAGGAATTGGATATAAAGCCAGAAAATGATAAGCAACAGTCAACACAGAAAAATGCAAGCTACCATAGCATGAGAAAAAGAATTTGAAGCTAATTTAATTCCATGAGAAACCATGGGAATTGGTAATGTCAGAGACGACAGGGAATAGTAGAATAATAAGTAACCACTTAAAGAATGACAGGAAGTAAAAGCTGGCCAAAGTTCTCTAAGAGCCCCGTCTGTCTCTACTTGTGGCAGTCTGCCATAGGTAGATGGCAAGGACTAGATAAGGTGAGTGTGATAGGCATTGCCTAGTGTACAACCAGACCACTACCATCACAAACAGTGGGAAGAGAAATGGTGAAATATATAGCAGAAGCTCATGGTTGCTGAACCCTGCCTCACACCCACCTCTGATTTTCTTATTTTAATTGAGGGTCCATAGAAACAGAAATGATTTCTGTTGCTGTTGATAATAATGAAATGAGATGGGCTAGATGGAGCACCAAGCTGAAAGTCAGCAAATCTTACACTGAGCAGCCTGCACTTCCTGCTTCACACAACGAAGTGGTTGAACTGTAACACTCCTAAGGTCTTTCCCACACCAAGTCTACAAGGGGGATACTTTGGCCTTTAGAAAATAAGCTGTATATAGAACAAAGAGCCTGTAGCAAATTTGTAGAATATATCACTCTGATAGAAGAGGCTGAATACATAAGCAGATTCAAGAAAAAATGTTACTCATAGTTAACACAAATTGAGTGTTTCTCATTGCTAGGCACTGTGCTAAGTACTTTATGTAGATTAATTCATTTAATGCTTAGAAGAATTCTTCAACATAGGTGTGATTATTATCTCCCCTTTGCAGAGAATCCTACTGGATCTCAGAGGTTAAATAACTTGCCGAGTTGCACAAGTATCGATACTATGTGGTAACACTCCTGGACAAAGTTGTTATCAGTCCATGATAAACTAAGAAAAATAAGAACAATGGCACTCAATAAATATTCACTGAATAAATAAAACGACAACAGGTACACACCTACAAGCACACTGCCTTTTGGAAGACAATACAATAAGGAAAATGACATCTAATGAACACTGCTGAATGCCAGGCACTTTACAAATAATGCATCTGATCCTCACAATAACACACTGAGATAGTCATCTTCACTTATAGGTGAGTGAACAGAAGTCAGCCTTCCATTGCTGCGACCCTACCTGGACAGCTGCATCCAGAAATATGGCATTGCAGACTAGGTCTGGAGCAGAGGGGAGAAGAAGAGACCTCAACCAGGAAGAAGCCTGTAAGGATGTGCTACAGTATCCCAGGCCCTTGCAGCTGAGTAATGAGGCATGTGGTTGACTTGAATCACTTTTTAGTCTGACAGCCTTCAACTTCCTAGTGTCTTCCTGTTTGCACTCCAATCACCTTTTGGGAGAAGCTTTATTTTGCATGGTAGTGGTGAGAAGGGACATTGTCATCATGGATATTAATAAACACCCTGGATGTTAAAGAGGCTGGCTCTCCTCTCCCCCGGCCCTGTGCAGCCTTCTCACGGAGGGGGAGCCCCTTGAGTTAGGTTGAGCCAAGGGAATGTTTGTGCCCAGAACTCTGAATCCCAAGGCTGTAAGGAAAGGCTGGGATGACTGGGGTCACACTTCTAACAGATGTGTAGGCAGTATGCAGAGTGGCCTGTTCTGCAGGGGACCTGAGATGCTAAAGCTCTGTTGCCTGTCTTGAGGAGGCTGGTGCTTCCCATGCTTCAGACTTGTTCTTCAGCTTCCCAATGATTTTGTGAGCCCCAAGATCCTTCTCACAAATTCCCTTTTAGTTTAAAATAAATAGAGCTGGTGTCTATTGCTCGCAACCAAGAAGCCTAAATGGCACAGACTGTGGACTGACAAGTAAAGGCAGGTGTTCACGGAGCATTTAAAATGCATTCTTGTCCAAGCACTCTCTCAAGTGATAGCTCTGTCCTCTGCCTTCCCAGATCCCGAACAATCACTGCCTGATCTGTGACTGAACATCGGACCACGTCACATCCTCACTCCCAAATTCCTCAAATCCCTCCTCTCAGTTCCACCAGCTTTAAAGTGAACGTTGTAGAAAGCCACAGGATAACAGCCCAGCTCTCCAGTTTGTACCATTTACGTCATTTTGATATTTCAGCCTTAATATGAAACCCTTTAGTGAGAAGATAGTGGAAAAAAAACAATGCTTGAAATGCTGTTGTGGATATTACGTGTACTGATACAAAAGATAATTGGTTTTAAATCAGCTTCACAATTGTCTTGCATGAAAAATCCTTGCTCATCCTTGAGATAAGTCATTAAATTTCCCCTCTTTTTCTATCATCCTCCTACACAAACACACACATACACTGACTCAAATACATTCACACACAACCACACACCTTACATTCTTTTTCACCCAGATCTAAAGAGACTGACAAAGCCACCCTCTATGCTAACAAAAGATACTTTTCTCCCCAAATAGAATAGAAGAAAATCCATTCAAAGAGTTTCCCATTCTGAGATTCTATTATCTATGCATTGGGAGAAAAGAAAACTTCCTCAGGTTATTCTGAACTTTTCTTCAAGTAGGTTTCCACCTACGTGGAGAAGCTGGATGAGAGTATCTCTGGGAGAAGATGAGGCCAGGACTATGAGGCAGGCCATGGAGAGAGTGACCATCCCATGCAATCTCTGGAAAAGAGGCTACCACTATGGGGTGGCTGTCCACACAGAAGGTGATGCTACCCGTGAGTTTGTGACTGAAAGAGGAGAGATGGAGGGGAACAAGAGCTCCAGGATGAAACCCAGAAAAGAAGCCATCTGTAGGGGAATGTTCCCTGAAAGCATGTGGAGTAAGAAATGCAGCACATTTCTTCCTGAAAGTTATTATTCCTAAGAATGCTCCTTCAAGCATGAACCCATGAAGAATTATAACTGGATTTTCTCTGACTGATTTTCCATGGATTCTAATATATGCCAATAGAAAAATGCTTATATAAACAGAATGGAATAGCATTTTATTCTATGATGAACCAGCCCAGAAAATTAAAAAACAAACAAAAAAAATCTTCTCTTAGTTGCCTATTTGCATTAAGCATATTTTTGCCCTCATTTTGCATGGCTGCAAGCCAGGATCTTTGCAAACTACCTTACTAGCATTCATTTTCATAGTGCTTATTACAAAGTACTGTTTTGTAGGCCCCTTGAAAATCTAGGTAACCCAAAGTCCATAGTAGGTTCTCTTGTCCTTTGGAAATCCAGGAAAAATTGGCTTGAGTCTCCTGATTCTGTGGCCAGCGGCAGTCCAGATTCCACCCCCAGTGTTTCCACAAAGCCCCTTAAGGGCCCACCTCTTGTGACAGCCTCCTGGCTGCAGCTGCTGCAGACTTGCTTTGTGCTGTGCTAACAGTACTTGAACCCCAGGTCCTCCTTCGGCCCCTTCATCGCCTTCTTCACTGAAGGTATTGGGAGGGGGATGGAGGGAGCATTTCCATCTCAGAAATTCCAACGGAAACACTGGCATTACAATTCTTAACAGTGCTGCAGCCCCTCCATCTTTGGAGCCCAAGGCCCTTCACCCTGCACTCTCAGTCTGCAGGCCTCTCGGTCTGGGACTGTCTTCCTCACCTATCAGGCACCATTTCTCTTGCCTTCCTTGATTGGCACCAGCCTGCTCCCCAGCCTTGCATCTCATCTCCTGCCTGTAATTGTTACAAAAATGATGGCACCTTTTCTTGACAAAGAAAGTTACTTCATGGGGAATTCCCTCGCTGCCCAGTAGTTAGGACTCTGCACTTTCCCTGCCGAAGTTCCCAGGTTCAATCCCTGGTCACAGAACTCAGATCCTGTCAGCTGTGTGGTGCAGCAAAAAAAAAAAAAAAAAAAAAGGAGGAGGAGGAAGGAAAGAAAGAAAAAGGTATTTCATGAAGAGGAATTTGGGTGCCAGCCATTAAGATTAAACAATTCTATTTCCCTTACTAGAGGAAAGAAATGAGGTAGCAAACATTACAAAGGAAAGGGGAGTTGACTGTAGAAGTTGGGGAACTTCTGGTCTCCATTCCCTGAAGCAAACTCAAGGCGGACTGGACTTAATGGGCCTGATCAACCAGGGCCTAAAAGGACTTTAAGTGAGATGCAGACACTCAGGTTTCTCCCTGACTCAAAGTGACCAATCCAAAGCCATGGTGTTATGCCCAAAGGCTTGTGCTGTAGACATTTTTTTTTTTTAAGTTTTTTTAGGTGAGAGACAAGAGTCCCAGACCTTTTCCTTTGCCTATGTTAATCTTTGATTTTTCTATGCAGTTTGACACAAGGTGTTGCTCTCCTAATACTGCAAACCCACTGCTGTAAATATCAACATGAAGAACAGTTTTGAAAAGGTCTAGGCATTATGGCAAGGGTTTATCAAGAACTGGAAAGGTGGTAACTATCTGTTGAAGAGAGAGAGAGAGAGAGAGAGAGAGAGAGAGAGAGAGAGAGAGATGGAGAGACAGAGAAAGAAGAGAGGGAAACACCTGAAAAGAAGATAATGCCCTTAAAACAACAGCATCCAAGCTTCAAACAGCAGAGCACTGCCTTCTAATTTCAATTTGACGTGTGCAGAATTCTTTCTTTTCCAATGCCAAATCCTGAATGAAGCATGCGATGAAAATTACTGCCTGAAACATGGTGATAGCATTTAATCCTCTGGCAACACATTAGAAAGGCTTCAGCTTTAAACCGAGGACTGCCACACTGCAGCTTTGCTCATGAAATTATTTATTCATGCCTTGGTTTGTAAAGTCCTTTTTTTATATGCTCTCTATCAGCTAAGAATAGGCTGGAGCATTTATGTGTTCAGCCTGATAGAGCCCACATTATGAGGCTGGACGTCTGATGCCTGGCACAGAATTGCTGCCTGGAGGGAGCTGGGCCATCTGCTTGTGTGGTTTCAGCATCAGGAAGTTGCAAGGACTGTGGCAGGCTGGGGCACCTGGGTGACCTGAGTAACAGTGTGTGGGAAAGGTGATGAGGGAGAAAGGTGATATCAGAGCATTTGGAAGCTTCTGGCAACTGGGTCCCAAATGTCTAGGGCAGCATGTACAGGAGGGGAGAAGACTTGACGGGTGCAGGATAAATCTCTCCATAAACCAATATCAGTGATCTTTAATTAGTGGCAATGTGTGCATACCAGGGCTGACTTCTCTTTTGAGAAGGTGAAAAAGGTGAGGGGAGAGGATATTGATTTGCTGAGCAAATTAAAAGTAAAAGCAGATGACAAAGGAAAATTTACATACTTAAGGGACCAAATTGATTCAAGTCACTTCAGTATGTATTTATGTGCATGCAGTTTATATCTAAGGAAAGGGAAGGCTGCAGTGGGAACAGAAGCTTATTAAGATCATTCTAATCCACTCATTAAAATAGGACTATGAGAATATATCCTAGTATATATAAAGAGTCAAACACACCTTAGTGACTAAACAACAACTAGTGTGTAATACTCAAGGAGCTTATCCCTTCCCTGACCTTTTTGACTTGGTCAATTCCTACTGTTAAGAATTTTCATTTTACCATATAACCTCTTTTCCTCAACACTTATCACAGTGCTTATCACCTAAGAATGTAATTTTATGTGTTTGTGCATGTTTATATTCCAAGAGGATTCCACAAAGGATTCTATATTTTCCCTTCAATTGTAGCTACAGAGAAGCTGGCACTTCCTACTGAAAAAATACTATGAATGCAATAAAATTAAATATCTTTTAAATATATTAATTCAGACTTCCCACTAAATATTGGTTATAATGAAATTACACTAAGGGGTGTGCAAATCACCAAAATGATAACTTACTGAGAGGAAAAAATTATTCTGGTAAAATAATAATAATCATGGACAGTGTTAGATCCTTTTGCTTTTAATAATGGTAAAATAATATAAGAAAATAAAGCTCAAAAGTCTCTAATAGCATGGTTATATAAACACCTTATAGTATAATCCAATGAGCTAAGTTTTCACCAGAATTAAGCCAGTCTTAACTTCTTTGATTCTTATTGGCAAAGAAAATGTATTGCTTTTTTCTCGACTGAACTATGGAAAGAGATTTCCTGTCCACCATCCATTACCTCCACACTACAGCAGTTCGCTTTGCTTCAGCCCACTGCCTTCTTTCTGCTCTCTGAACACTCCAAGCCTCTCCCACCTCAGAGGGTTTGTACCTGCTGTCCCCAAACCTTTGTAGAGCTTGTGCCTTATCTGCCTTCTGGTCACCCAGAGAGGCCTTTTCTGACAGTGCTAACGATGCCTACCCCCACGTACCTGCTAGCGGGTCCTTGTTTCACTTGCATATCACCTCTTATCCTCTATCTAATGTTATCCTCATTGATTTGTAGGCTTATTTTGGGTCTCCTCCAGGAGAATGCAAGGACCCTGAGAGTAGGGAACTACATCTGTCTTTACATGTTTACTACCCCCAATGCCTACCATGGTGCCTGGTATATCGTAGGTGCTTTATAAATATTTACAGAATGAATGAATAGGAAAACAGATGAGGGACTAAGTGAACCATTTTTATTACACAACATCGAAAGAGTCTGATAACATATTCTTGGATGGAGTGAGATAATGGTGTGTAGATTTCCTATTAAAGTGTCAGCTGGGCTGTCCAGCTATCAAGACATCTAATCACTTAGGTCAGCATGTATGGTGTACTTCGGTGTGCACACATTTCTTTGTTTGGTTCTCACAACAATCCCATAAGTAGGCAGGGCAAGGACATAAGCAGGATCACTCATGTTTTTACAGATGAAGAAACTGAGTTCAGAAAGGTTAAGTTATTTTTGATGTCATCTGGGCTGTGTCTCCAGCCCAGCCTTTTGTATTTTCCCTGCTGTACCAGACAATGTCTGCCTCATGTTTTCAAACAAATCACTTGTTTATTTAGTTATTCTTTCAAGAAACCTAAATCAGATACCTGCTATTGATTGTGAAGGACTCTCTTGGGCACCATACAGTAATCAAGCTGTGCAGGTAACAATTTCTCTTTGGAGAATCAAAATACACAAATGATTCACCAACCTGAAGATATTTAGGTAACATGCCTTATTCCTTATTATCAGGAAAACTTTAATGTTATAAAGGTAAGAAAACTTTTCAGCTTGATTAATACTGGGATTAGTCTCCAGAAAAATTGACTCTGTGGCTCTCCCTGGAAAGGCAGATGCAATTGCAATGGGAGAAAAGAAAAGAGAGGACATTCTAAGCAAAGGAAACAAAATGAAACAAGAAAATATTACATTTTCAGAAATTAGTAAAGCATTAATCAAAGGAAAATGTTTGAATAGAGGGGAAACAGTGGAGGTAATAATGGGATTAATACTAAATGCCAGTTGTTGTTTGGTGCTTTTAACATGTGGGAATGGGTTCTTGTGAGTCTTGTAAAATGCTAAGACAGTTGCCATAGAAATATAATAGTCACTATGCCACAGAGGAAGCCAGGCACCTCAGATGGTGGGGAGGGATCCTGAAGCCCCAAATTCCAATTAACAAAGATCTGCGGCCAAATACATTCATTTTTAAAGCTTTAAATTGTATGAATTAAATGTTTGATATGAAATATCTATTTTTTTGGTACCCAGAGAATCTTAATTGAAGTTTCATTAAGGTAAAAAGTGAGAGAAATATTCATATTTGCTTGGGAAAGAAAGGAAATATTTCATGATTATTATTTAGTGAGATTCTACAGCTGTATATCTAAATATATCTATAGAGATACACTGGACAGAAACACACACCACTGCACTACTACTGTCACCGATATATGAAAGGACAATTTAGGCCTTGACAGCATTCTCCGCATATACTGGAATACATTCAAACTCACTCTTTACAATAGAACCTAATATTTTAATATCAAACTTGAGTTAACTAAACTTGATATTCATTTACATTAGTGGAACATTTACAAGGTAATCTAAGAGGTGAGGGGTGAGAGGTTTTTACATTAGAGATATGGTTTACACAGAGTGAGTAGATGGGTCCATGTATTTTCATTCACAACACCATAATTGCATTACATTTCTTGGTGTTTTGTTAAAGATCAATAATTGGGCTATTTTATTACAGATGAAATTTTATTATTGTGGTTATCAGGAGTATAGACTATGGAGTCAGAAGGAAATGAATTCACATTACAGCACTGACACATATTGTGTGATCTGGGGAAACAATAATTACCTTTCTCACTGGATTATTAAGAAAAAATGAATTAAAATCCATGTACAGTGTTTTGAACAATATCTTGCACATTTCAGCCACTTAGCAATGACACACATTAATAATAATAATAATTGCCTTAAAAACAACGATGATCACTTCTTGAGTAACTAGTTTGTTCAATTACCTTAAATACATTACTTCTAATCCTTGCAAAAATCCTGTGTGTTAGACAATATTATGACACTTAACAACAACCAAAAAACCCCGAGGCTTATAAAGATTTATAAACTTACCAAAATTACTCCAATGGTAAATGGAGGAGCTGAGCTTTGACCCACACTTGACCTACTTTATTGTTTTCTGTTTTTTAACTCTGCTGTGGCTTTAATACCATGAAGTATCTCAAGTGCCTCAATAAGGCTTTCTTTCTTTTTATCTGGAATAATGGCTCATAAATATTATGACATACAAAAAAAACCTCAAATGATGCATCATTTACTGAACAGAACCTAAGAAATCTAACAAAGGAAATAAAAGAATATCGTGCAAGATAAAGCTTGTGCAAGTAAGCAAACAAAGACACAAAAATAATTCTTAGCTGGTGGACCATCTGATAGTCATTTATACCTGGCACTGGTATAAATGAATAGAAAACAGATTCCTGATTATATTATGGTTAAATTATTTGTGTACTACATTATCATCACTATATAAGCAAGATAGTCCAAATTTGACCAAGCTGAGATGAGTAAGTTACTCAGAATTCATCACTGGTGAGGATAAACACTTCCAGACTGATTTTAAAACATTATCAAATGCCAGAATAAAAAAATCTGTAAAATGTAACAGGGAGCATTACCGATTCTTCTTGATTCTTTACAATAGAGAATCAAGACCATATAATCTTCACATCATTGCAATTAACTTTAGGTCACCTTTAAAACCTAAGATGAATATTTTGTGGGTGGCATAATTTATTCCAATAAAACCTCATTTATTTACTATGTTATTTGGAGACCAATTAGGCAGCACCTCCCTGAGAGGCAGTGTGTTCTGCTGGTTAAGAAGACAGACGTGGGTTCCCACTGTGTTTTCACCATTTACTAGCTGTTATATTATATACATTAACTTTCTAAGCCTTCGTTTTTTCCATCTGTGTTAAAGTGATGATAAAAGAATCTACCTCATGGAGTTATTATAAAGATTAAGGAAGAGAATATATGTGAAGCCCTTATTTCAGTGCCTGGCCAGAATAACTCTTCAATAAATATTTGTGGTTGCTCTTCTTATGTAAAAGTAGAATGATACAGCAGAAGCATATGAGATCTGGATTAAGACAAACTTTGGATAGGATGTACAAAGCCTCATTCAATTACTATTTACGGAACTAAGCAAATACATAACTGTATTCCAGGAAGAGATTCTCGGAAAGTTTGGATTCTTTACTAGATAGGTTAGCAGGGTAAAGCCAGGGTGGATCTTGGGGAGGGGAAATAGATTTTTTTCAAGAAAGTCATGATAATGTACAAATTATAGTAATAAATTTTAATCCTAGTAAAGATATCCAACTTTTAAACAAGACTAAAAAGTTCCCCCCAAAGACAAGAAAACTGGCAGGAAAAAGAGATTATTGATTCATACAGTTAACGTGCGCCATTGAGAATCACATTCAGTTGTTTGAATTGTTGATATCCTAAGACGTGCTCCACAACCCCAACAAGCCAGAAAGAATACATGTCAAAAATTATAAAGGACTGGAGATTTTACTCTACTTGTGAGCTAACAAATTAGCCGACTACAGTTTCACGACTGTTGGTGTAAAACACAAGACTCCTGGATCAGAGATGAAGGACAATTACTCACAGCAAGAGCAGTCACCAGAGAGCTAGCATTCATTTGTGCCAGTTCCTCAAGCCCCAATTCCCAATTCTAAGACCATGTGAAGAGGGACTGATAAGACCTGCACACATAGTACACTGAATTACAAGAGAGGAATCCTAAGCTGAAGGAATCTTTTATAATAGGTAGAGAGAGTGCCTGCCCTTTTCTCCTGAGGCAGACATAATCATTATTATACTGGATGAGAAGCAAGCCTGCACTTTGCTCCAGTGGGAAGCACTGTCTTTCAGGTTTATCACCAACAGTCTTGGAAAGGTTGTCCAGAACAAAGGACAGCCAGCATGTCTGCTCACAAGACATACAGAAATGTGAGACCCGTGGAGAATTGTTGCCCAAAGATGCAATGAGACAATGTAAATAAAAACTTCTCAAGTTATCCGTGTTAGAAAAGAAAAAGTCACTCAGAGAAATCTCTTTATGATTGTGAAACCTATATATCAAGCTTCATTTCCCCACCCTGAGTTCCTATTGCCTAAAGCTCTACTCATCACTGCAGGAGTCAGCACTAACAATTTACTTAACGTCAGCTTCGCTGAGCCAGAAAACACCCCTTCTGATCTGCCAGCTGGTTTGGGGCCCGATGCTCTGCATCCTCACAGCTGCCTCGATTGTGTTCTTTGTAGTGGGTGAGTGATACCCACGATAATGAAAAATGATGGGTAATTTCTTTCTCTTAAACCCTGTTCTCTACCGACTCATTGTGAAGAGTCAGAGGATGGCTTATTTCAACCCACTCTACAATTGCACCATTTTTGTCAGAAAAAGTGTCACAGTCCTACTGGGAGTCTCCATGGGGAACCCTGGCTTACATGGCTCCCTAGGGATGGCAGCAGGAGCTTGCAAGAAGAGACAGATCTCTCAACCTGCCCTTGCAGCTCCTTCCTTAGAAGTGGAAGATTGTGAGACAGAGATGGTTTATGGTTCTTTTTCAGGAATCTCCTTTCATCATTAGATTTCCCAGTCCTTCCCATCAGGAGTCATTCTTGGAAAAGCAACAAATTTTACCATAGTGTGTCTCAAGGCAATCTTTTGCTTGGGTGAGGTTGGGTGAGGGGGAAACTTGAGTTTTAAGCCCTTTCTCCGCATGAAGAAGTAAGTCACCGTCTCCAATTAAGAATAGTCATAATAAACCCTTGCATAGCATTTGCCAGGTACCAGGCACTGTTCTAAGGGCTTGGATATAGTTACACATTCAATCAAGGTTATTATCCTCATATTATAAATGAGGAACCTGAGGTACAGAGATATTAAAACAAATAAATGGCAGAGCTAGGATTTGAACCCAGGTAGTCCAACAGCAGAATCTGGGCTCTTGGCCACTAACAAGACAGTGTGGGGGTTAAGAGAGTATTACCCATATAAGTCAGATGGTGATACCCTATAGGTTGAATTCAGGTAGAGCTTATTGGTAAATTAGTGCAGTTCAGTTCAATTCAGTTGCTCAGTTCAGTTCAGTTCAGTCGCTCGGTCATGTCCGACACTTTGCGACCCCATGAATCACAGCACGCCAGGCCTCCCTGTCCATCACCAACTCCTGGAGTTCACTCAGACTCATGTCCATCGAGTCAGTGATGCCATCCAGCCATCTCATCCTCTGTTGTCCCCTTCTCCTCCTGCCCCCAATCCCTCCCAGCATCAGAGGCTTTTCCAATGAGTCAACTCTTCGCATGAGGTCGCCAAAGTACCGGAGTTTCAGCTTTAGCATCATTCCTTCCAAGGAAATCCCAGGGTTGATCTCCCTCAGAATGGACTGGTTGGATCTCCTTGCAGTCCAAGGGACTCTCAAGAGTCTTCTCCAACACCACAGTTCAAAAGCATCAGTTCTTCAGCGCTCAGCCTTCTTCACAGTCCAACTCTCACATCCATACATGACCACAGGAAAAACCATAGCCTTGACTAGATGGACCTTTGTTGGCAAAGGAATGTCTCTGCTTTTGAATATGCTATCTAGATTGGTCATAACTTTTCTTCCAAGGAGTAAGCGTCTTTTAATTTCATGGCTGCAGTCACCATCTGCAGTGATTTTGGAGCCCAAAAAAATAAAGTCTGACACTCAGTCATGTCCAACTCTGCGAACCCATGGTCTGTAGCACGCCAGGCTCCCCTGTCCATCACCAACTCCCAGAGCTCACTCAAACTCATATCCATCAAGTCGGTGATGCCATCCAACCATCTCATCCTCTGTTGTCCCCTTCTCCTCCCACCTTCAATCTTTCCCAGCATCAGGGTCTTTTCAAATGAGTCAGTTCTTCACATCAGGTGGCCAAGGTATTGGAGTTTCAGCTTTAGCATCAGTCCTTCCAATGAATATTCAGGGTTGATTTCCTTTAGGATGGACTGGTTGGATCTCTTTGCAGTCCAGGGGATTCTCAAGAGTCTTCAACACTGCAGTTCAAAAGTATCAATTCTTTGGTGGTCAGCTTTCTTTATAGTCCAACTCTCACATCCATACATGACTACTGGAAAAACCATAGCTTTGACTAGACAGACCTTTGTTGGCAGGGTAATATCTCTGCTTTTTAATATGCTATCTAGTTTGGTCATAACTTTTCTTCCAAGGAGCAAGCATCTTTTAATTCCATGGCTGCAGTCACCATCTGCAATGATTTTGGAGCCCCAAAATATAAAGTTTCTCACTATTTCCATTGTTTCCCCAACTATTTGCTATGAAGTGATGGAACCAGATGCCATGATCTTAGTTTTATGAATGTTGAGCTTTAAACCAACTTTTTCATTCTCCTCTTTCACTTCCATTGAGAGGCTCTTTAGTTCCTCTTCACTTTCTGCCATAAGGGTGGTGTCATCTGCATATCTGAGGTTATTGATATTTCTCCCGGCAATCTTGATTCCAGCTTATGCTTCATCCAACCCAGCATTTCTCATGATGTACTCTGCATAGAAGTTAAATAAGCAGGGTGACAATATACAGCCTTGATGTACTCCTTTCCTGATTTGGAACCAGTCCATGTTGTTCCATATCCAGTTCTAGCTGTTGCTTCTTAACCTGCATACAGATTGCTCAGGAGGCAGATCAGGTGGTCTGGTATTCCTATCTCTTTCAGAATTTAACACAGTTTGTTGTGACCCATACAAAGGCTTCAGTGTAGCCAATAAAGCAGAAGTAGATGTTTTTCTGCAACTTTCTTGCTTTTTCCATGATCCCGTGGATGTTGGCAATTTGATCTCTGGTTGCTCTGCCTTTTCTAAATCCAGCTTGAATGTCTGGAAGTACACAGTTCATGTATTGCTGAAGCCTGGCTTGGAGAATTTTGAGCATTTCTTTGCTAGCGTGTGAGATGAGTGCAATTGTGCAGTAGTTTGAACATTCTTTGGCATTGCCTTTCTTTGGGATTGGAATGAAAACTGACCTTTTCCAGTCCTGTGGCCACTGCTGAGTTTTCCAAATTTGCTGGCATATTGAATGCAGCATTTTAACAGCATCATCTTTTAGGATTTGAAATAGCTCAACTGGAATTCTATCACTTCCACCAGCTTTTTCATAGAGATGCTTCCTAAGGCCCACTTGACTTCACATTTCAGGATGTCTGGCTCTAGGTGAGTGATCACACATTGTTGTTATCTGGGTCATGAAGATCTCTTTTGCATAGTACTTCTGAGTATTCTTACCACCTCTTCTTAATATCTTCTGCTTCTGTTAGGTCCATACTATTTCTATCCTTTATTGTGTCCATCCTTGCATAACTGGTAAGTTAATGGCTTTTTAATGTGTATGGTAAGGAACAAACTTCAGTTTAGAATGGATGAATGTTAACTCCAGTTAAAAATGGAGATAGCAACAGCTTTTTCAGCCCAGATATACAGTAACAAAAGTCACCCATCAAAAGTGATTAGCACTAAGATCCCTTAAAAATAAACCATTACTAAGGTAGAGCTGAGTTTTATTTTTCAAATATTTGGAACTACATTCCTAAAACAATAACAAATTAAATCTCCATCAAGCACATGGTAATTGAAGCCCAAAGCTCATAAATCATCATCAAGAGTCCAGAATGCCATATTGCACCTGGCTTGTTCTCTTCTGAAGGGACAGCTGCAGTGCATCCATCCCTCCCACTTCCAAGACAGGGCACCACTCATTTCTCAGAAATTATTTGAAAAGAGCTGTCCCAGATCAGGGGTCAGGGACAATCAGATGGTACTGAAATTACCTCATTTTGGACCATCATACCTATCAATTTTTATTGTTTTTCCTTATTTTCCTGAAATGACACTTTAGAAATTCTTCTTTGCTACATTCATACTTATCCTCACCAACACCCAAAGCTCAAAAGTGACTTGATGAAAGTTATTAAAAGCTGTATTTCAAATGCTTATGTAACCATGTCATATATGGAGTTGGCAACCTCCTCCAAGTGTTTACTGTCCAAAATTTACAGTTTCTAATTCCATTTATCATTTGTGGTTCATTCAGCATTAATTTGGCAGCAAATAGAATCTCATGATTGCCCAGACCCTGCTGTCACCTCCTACATTCATTCACACACACACACACACACACACACACACTTAAAATTACAGAAATCAAAGGCATCTTATAGATTAGCTTACATTGCTCATTTCACAGATGAGAAAACTGCGGTCCAGAGATATTATGTCTAGCTACTCATTGTTTTAGGCTCCTTAGTTTTAAGCAACAGAACTTCATCACAGACAAGTTAAAGTAAAAAAGCATAATTATTATAGGGATACGATGGGAATGCCTCCAGAAGCCCAAGGACAGAAATACTGGCAGCACAAAACCAGGTAGAATCAGGGATTCAAATCCTATCTGCAGCCTCAATTTCTCTTTCCTCTACTGCTTCTCAATTGTGCTTTTCTCCATTTCTCTTTCAACCTGCTTCCTTACTTCTGCAGATGAAGATCAAAGATTCCAGGGAATAAACTCACTGATCCAGGCAAACTCAGATGCCCAACCCCTGACCAGTCACCCACAGCTGAGGTACATGGTCCCATTGTAATACGACAACTTTCACTACAGTAATGTGGTTGGGAGAAAAATCCCAGAAAATGGATATGGGACAAAGTATTCTATGTGAATCCAGAATTTATAACTCCTCACTCTTAGCTGAGTTGCCTTTTCTGCTTTGTCTCTCATCCCAGTATCTGCACATTCATTACTTAAACGTATGCAGCGTCTGTCTGTACTGTACTCATTCACAACTGTTACTTACCAAGGGCCTTCTATATATGTTGTACGCTTTGTAATTATCTAGTTGCACTGAATCTTCATGATAGCTTGGCAAAAGAGGTAATATTAACTCCATTTTACAGAATCTCAGACAGACTGGATAAACAGTAGCCAAACGTCAGCAACTAAAAGTTGAAGAAGAAGACAAGAATGAGCCCAAAGAAGGGGGATACAGTGGCAGAGGAAAATAAATTACATCTCCACTCAGAGCTTGAAGAGAAGAATGCCTGGAGGTAAACATCAGCTCAAGACACCAAAACCACTGATTCACGTAAAAGAGAAAAACTGAGTTTCTTTAAAAAAAAAGAAAACATAGTCAAGCCAGCCTTATAGAATTTGAAAGGTAGTATTTAAATTTTCTGGGCCTCAAAATATCAATCCCATTACTATTTATTCTACTATTATTTATCATTGATTCCATAGCAAGAGGGTCTAAAATATCAAGGAGAATATTTCAGAGAAAGTATAGTCATCCTTCTTTATCTGTGGGAAAGTGGTTCTAAAATCTCCACAGATAGAAAAATTTGTAGATGCTCCATTCCTTATATAAAATGGTGCAGTATTTCCATAAAACCTATGTACATTCTTCTATATACTTTAAGTTATCTCTAGTTTACCTATCATATTTAATACAATGTAAATGCTATGTACACAGTTGCCAGTATGCAGCAAATTCGAGTTTTGCTTTTTGGAACTTTTTGGAATTATTTTTAAAATATTTTTGATCCATGGTTGATTGAATCCATGGATGCAAATCCTGTAGATACAGAGAGCCAACTGTATGTGTTTATTACTGTCAAAATTAGGAGTTAGAAGTCAACAGACTTTGTATGACTTTGCATACACTTGGATTGTGAAGTAATTAAGCAGGTTAGCCAAGTGTGAGTGACACACTGCTCACTCCAGGGTGCTTACTATGAAGGGTGGACAGGAGCATCAGTACAATGCAGGCCACTTGGAGACAAGTGACATTCTCAAGTTCTATCACCTTTAGATACCAGGGAACTGGGACTAGGCCACTCCAGTCCCCAAGGAGCCATGTTGTGCTCAGTGGCTATCCTGGGTATTCCAACAGAGCAATAACTAACTCCAAACACTCATGGGTCAACTCAAGCATATTGCACAATATCTCATTTATGGAAGGTAACCCCAGGAGGTAGACATTCTTATCTCTGTTTTACAGCTGAAAAGGCTGAGGCTCAGAGAAGTTGAACCACTTGTCTGAGGTCACAAAGGCAGGAATAGTAAGGTTGTAATCTTTTGGTTCCCACAGGATCTCTCTGGGAGACCGTCTCTGCCACCAGCAGGGCTGTCCTACCTCAGCCTCACCTGTCCCCTGCAGGAGGGTCTCCTCATGGCCCCCTCATCCCTGTTCTTAGTGGAAGAGAGAGAAAAAAGAAAGCAGAACACTCTAGAAAACTACTTCCTTGCCCTTTGAAGCCAACCCTCTCTTTCCAGTTTTCTGTTGATCGCTTGCTACTCTTAATGCCACAGAGGACCAGCTCATCACTTCACACCCTACATTTGCTTTCATATACTTTATACATCCTTCACTCATTCTCGGTGTTTCTTTCTTGCCCTAAGTCTATTTCTGTGCCCCACTGTATCTCACCCCACCTGCTCTGATGATGAACTAGAAGTGACCATGGCAGAGTAAGTGGGGGCTCTTTCATTTTTTTAAAAAAAAATTTACTTATTTATTTGAATGCACCAGGTCTTAGTTGTGGCATGTGGAATCTTTTAGTTGTGGCATAAGAAAACTTAGTTGCAGCATATGGGATCTAGTTTCCTGGCCAGGGATCGAACCCAGGCTCCCTGCATTGGAAGGACAGAGTCTTAGCCACTGGACCATGAGGGAAGCTCCTGGAAGCGCTCTCTGACTCTCCATCCCCACCCTCTGCCCTATAACATCCACTCCTTCCTTCCTTTATACTTCCCAGTACTCTCTCATCTTTTTGCCCCTTTTTATTTTCTTTAACTTAGCTCTTCTAAGCCTTTCTCAATTTTCTTAGCACAATGGTAAGTACCCCTCCCTGGGGTACTTACTACCTTGAGGTTCCTCCTAACTCTCCATCCCCCATCCACCTTTTAGCCATGACCTCCAGGATAGAATGGGCTGTGCATCCCAGCTCCTCACTCTCCTCCATATCCTGACCCCACCCTTGCCTCAGTCATTCCATCTGAAGGTGGGTGCCTTCAAATGCTCTCTGGGATGAACCATAGTAACAAAAGAAAAACGGAACAGGAAACTGTAAAGATTTACGTATACAAATGTAATCCAGAAATGCAAATGTCTATTTTTTAAAAATTGACTTCAATATTAAGGAAAATACTGAAGATTATGATACTTTTATTTCCAAATTTTCATGCCTTCCGTAAAGATATATGAAATATTAAAATTACATTGCCACTAGGAACCTGTTTTTTCCAATTATAGGCATTTTTATGCTTTCCATCAAAAAAATAAAATCTAGTAATTCTAATTTTCCAAGAGTTCCCTTTTTGAAGAGGCTATATATTCTTCACAGATCAGATCTATGGTCATGCTCCTCTGAGTTCTTTAATCAATGTCCAAGTAGAAAAAGATGACTGTATTCAGAAGCAGCAGCAGTATGGGAGAGGGCAGGAAATCTGATGCCCCAAATGACTTTCCAGATATAAGTTCTGATTCAGAGCAAACTGTACTATAAAAGATCTCCCCATTTTAAGGTGGAGTTAATACATGAAAAACTTGGGTTCCCCAAGTAAATGAATTATCTGGTTGTTTTTTACCATACAAAGGCTTTGCCAAAAAAAAAAAAAATTCTTTATAAATTTACTACTCTGAAATCTTAAAACAGTATTCAATTTATCATATATTCATTTGTATCCAACGTCTCTGGATTGGAACAGCTCAAGTACACCTAGAAGCAAACCATGAGTCAAGAAGGCCAAAACACTGATTCATATAAAGGACTGAGAAAAAATTGTTAGCTCCTGGAAGAACACACAAGCAAAGCCAGTCTTGTGAATAGCGGAATTTAAAGGTTTTTGCTCGAGAGCTGGTCAAGAGCAGATAAAGACACCACAGCTTGCCCACCCTCACAGGGTGACAGAAAAATTGAAAAATGGTTAAAGGACTGGATTGCTGTCAAGCCACTATCAGAACACAGGCATGATGTTATAGGTGGCATAATGATTTACATCACAAGGATGAAGGCCACATACAAAGCATGAAAATGCAGAAAACTAGAAGAAACTTGGGTCCATGGGGCCATCATGGACCTGAATTAACTGCTGACCTCAAAAAAGGGGGTGCTGTTCAATATTCCCAGGTCCTCTCAGATATCAGTCATATTGCCTAGAGTTCCCAAAATACGTCAATAAAAACAGTTCCTTAAGTCCTTGGTTTTTAAGTATTTTTTAAAAAGATTCTTAAAGACTATGATTTAAAATTTTAAAAATATGCTCACCTACTAGAGATAAACCAAATTTCACCTAACTTCCTTTTTTTTAGGTTGCACCATGCAGCACGCAGGATCTTAGTTTCTCAAGCAGGAGTCAAACCCACACCCCCTGCATTGGGAACATGGAGTCTTAACCACTGGACTTCCAGGGAAGTTCCTCACCTAATATTTTTGAGGGATAGGTCAGTACCCCCCGCCTTAAGCTAAGCCCTTAATAATTACTTGGAAATTTAGCAAGGAACTGACAGCCAGTTGAGAACAAAAACAGAACAGAAGGCAGACCCCAACCTCATGACATCAAAGAAAAGGAAAAAGTTCCATGGGTCAACAACTTCTTCACAGTATGACAGACCACCACCCCAAGTTGGAAGAGCTCCCACTTTAAAAGCTCTGAAAATTGTGGTTTTGGAGGGGAAGGTACAGCAGGAGCTATCTTAGAAAAGAGCTGACATTACAAGCCAATGTAGATCAACTCCATGAGAATCCTTTAGAGCAAAATTCTACCATCTCATTACAATTTCATAAATTATACATTCTCAGACAATGAATATCCAAGATGTGGCCAGAGCTGTTTAGAAACACTTCAGAGCATGTGAGCATAATTCCATATTGCATTATAAGGGATTCCTATGAAATTACACCATGCATCTTTCTGAACCTCAAGGCAGTCCATCTGAAAACAGAAGTGCTCTGAAATGGATCAATAAACTCTGATTATTTTGGCTTTCTTATAACAAAGCCTTCAGAAATTAACAATATTCTTAGAGACTACTTTAATCGGCCAAAATAGACAGTTCCCAGTTTAAACAAGAGGAGGTTTGTCATTACATGGCTGACTTGGCCAAGCACAACACTCTTCTCATCACTTTCTTTTTTACCCAGTGTTTTTCTGTCTTAAAGCTATTATTCAATGCATCTCCTAAACTTTCTCCAGTTTTTCTTTGCAGTAAATACACTTAAGTCACAAAAGCTCTTTCTTGAAAACAAATGTCTGTATTAGTCAATAGGCTATTGGAAATCTGGTCAAATTTTAGACAGAAATTTTTATTAAATTTTATAAATTTATTTATAAAATTTTAAGACAGAAATTCTTCTTAGTCTTGCTTTTAGCCAAGATCAAGATGCAAATCCAGAAGCCTCTGTTAAGGAATTCAGCTCAGCCTTTCTGGCAAAGGACTCAGGATACATGGCATACGGATCTGACCACCCAAGATGGACCCCCTAACACAAGTGAAGGGAAGGGCCAAGGTGTATTGTCCAGTCACTCAAGAGCAGTCTAATGAACTCAGACTCCCCCCACAGAGATCACCATACTGTTGGACAACTATGGTCCAACACATTAGGGTGCACCTTCCAGTTTTGCTGACTCCAGTCCTGTGTGCTAATAAGAAACCTCCAGGTGTCTGAGGACTGCTCCCCATCCATGTATTTCTAGGAGCACCCCCCAAGGGTGACTCACGTGTGCTGGTTCCTATAGCACCCATGCTGCCTGCCTGGCGCACCCGGCAGCTGTCTCTCTCCTCAGAGGAAATGGAAACCCACTCCAGTATTCTTGCCTAGAGAATCCTGTGGACAGAGGAGCCTAGTGGGCTGCCATCTATGGGGTCAGACAGAGTCAGCCATGACTGAAGTGACTTAGCATGCATGCATGTATTGGAGAAGGAAATGGCAACCCACTCCAGAATTCTTGCCTGGAGAATCCCAGGGACAGAGGAGCCTGGTGAGTTGCCATCTATGGGGTCGCACGGAGTCGGACACGACTGAAGCAACTTAGCAGCAGCAGCAGCAGTCTCTCTCCTCTAAGCCCAGAAGTGCTACAGCAGTTGGGCTGTGATTCGAGACTCATTCTAGCTCCAGAGCTGGACTCAGTCTCCCTCCTGCTCTCTTATAACTAAGTCTTTGACATAAAATCCTACCTACCCCAAGAGCTTTCTCATAAGATCTCCTTAGTCCTCTGCAAAAAGGTGGTCATCAAGTCACCCCATCTGCTGAGCATGCGGCTAAGTTGCCGCTGAGTTCCTTGCTACTCAGAGCCCACCTAGTCAAGGCTTGGAACCTAGTCATTCTCTTGGAGGTGGTCAGACACTAATGTCAAAAGAAAATCATCTTGATCAGAGCAACTAACATGTCCCACATCATGAAGTTTGATATAGGAGACAGAAGACCACCCAGGGCAAGCAAATAAGAAAGGCAAGGAGAACAGAAAAGGAGACATGTAAGAAGGAAACATAAAGCTGTGGGTTTGGGCAAGCACAAGGCTTCCTGGGGATGTGGCTGACAAGGGTCAAAGCAGCTTTTCATTCCTGCGATAATAAGCTGGTCATTCCCAGTTGGACCAGTCCCAAGCTCCATTCCAAAGCTCTCTACACAAAGGTGCATAAATGTGATGTGACCAGCTTGTGACTGTAACCCAGGAAAGCCAAGAGAGGAATAATGACAGGGTGAGGAAAATTCATTATGCTACTTACCCCACTCGGACTCAAAGCCTTGGCTGTTTGACTTTGCTTATCCTAACAGGCTGTTGTGGGACACTGAGGATGGCTGTAGCCTGCCACCATTTGGACATTTCTACAGGTTTAATTATTATTATCTGGTAAGAACTTCTCCTTATATTTATGAAGAACAGATGATCAACAATACAGCCCAGGGTCCTGTGTACTATGTAGGAGAAACATACAGCTCTTACCAAATATAGTTTATGAATGTCATATCCACATTCTGACAGACTCACTGTAAAGCTGTAATATCAATAATAACAGTCTTTCCATTACAGATATTAGAATAAATGCTTTCCATGTGGAGCCAAAGTAATTATTATCAATATTTGGGTGAACCAGAATACCGGTGACAGCTCCAACAGCTGCATACAGCTTTGGCTCTGTAACAAAACAGAAAGCTCCCCAGTGAGAAACAAGGCAGGGCTTGATGAATTTCACTCAGCTCTTAGTCACAGATTATTAAAAGATGAATTATAAAATTGGCTCAATAATGGCCATGCACATTCTTTCTGGCCAACATCATCCCCAAGGCTCTGATTGTCACAGAAGAATCTTTAAATCAGAGGACAATTCAGGTCTAACTCAAACAGACAGTGTTTGTAAAGCTGCCATGCACCATTAGCACGTGCACTTCCCTGAGCGATCGTCCAATTACTCACCACAGACAGCCACACGCGGCTACTAATGGGACAAAGACAACACAGGATGACATAAGGGTCTGAGCACTGCCTTTTTCTAGTCCATGAATAGGCAGCTAGGAGATGGAGACAAGTAGACAATGCTTTCAGGAGATATTTAACCAGAAGCCCTGGACGGGGGACAGAGTTCTATATGCTTTCTTAAGCAGACAAAAGGTTTTGGCAGCATGTTCTTAAAAATTCTAGGTAGAATTCAGCAAAATATACTGAATCTATTAGGATGTTGAGTTATTTCCATTGCAACACACTACGATTTCATTCCCTTTTAGATTTCCTGTTTTAGTCAGGGTTCTCCAGAGAAACAGAATCAATAGGAAAAATAGATGGAAAAATAGATAGAGCTATAGTTGATATAGATATACATACTTACAGGGATGGATAGATATAGAGAGAGATATAGATAGAGTATACCTATATACAGAGAAGGGCTTCCCAGATGGCTCAGTGGTAAAGAATCTGCCTGCCAATTCAGGAGACACAGCAGACACTAGTTTCGTTCCTGGGTTGGGAAAATCCCCTAGAGGAGGAAATGGTAACCCACTCCAGTATTCTTTCCAGGAAGATCCCATTGACAGAGGAGACTGGTGGGCTACAGTCCCTGGGGTCGCAGAGTCAGACATGACTGAGCATCTCGGCATGCATGCATATACAGAGAAAGATTGGGGGGTGGAGGTGACAGTTATTTTAAGAAACTGGCTCAGGAAATTGTGAGAGCTGGAAGGTCTCAAGTCTGTAGGACAGACAGGACAGCAGGCTGGAAATTCAGCTAAGAGTTGATATTTCAGGCTTGGGTATGAAATCTGCAGGGCAGACTGGCAGGCAGGGGATTTGTATGGTGTCTAAGAATGCTCAAACTACCGCACAATTGCACTCATCTCACACGCTAGCAATCCTCAAAATTCTCCAAGCCAGGCTTCAGCAATACGTGAACCATGAACTTCCTGATGTTCAAGCTGGTTTTAGAAAAGGCAGAGGAACCAGAGATCAAATTGCCAACATCCACTGGATCATGGAAAAAGCAAGAGAGTTCCAGAAAAACATCTATTTCTGCTTTATTGACTATGCCAAAGCCTTTGACTGTGTGGATCACAATCAACTGTGGAAAATTCTGAAGGAGATGGGAATACGAGACCACCTGACCTGCCTCGTGAGAAATCTGTATGCAAGCCAGGAAGCAACAGTTAGAACTGGACATGGAACAAAAGACTGGTTCCAAATAGGAAAAGGAGTACGTCAAGGCTGTATATTGTCACCCTGCTTATTTAACTTCTATGCAGAGTACATCATGAGAAACGCTGGACTGGAAGAAACACAAGCTGGAATCAAGATTGCCAGGAGAAATATCAATAACCTCAGATATGCAGATGACATCACCCTTATGGCAGAAAGTGAAGAGGAACTAAAAAGCCTCTCAATGGAAGTGAAAGAGGAGAGTGAAAAAGTTGGCTTAAAGCTCAACATTCAGAAAACAAAGATCATGGCATCCGGTCCCATCACTCCATGGGAAATAGATAGAGAAACAGTGGAAACAGTGTCAGACTTTATTTTGGGGGGCTCCAAAATCTGCAGATGGTGACTGCAGCCATGAAATTAAAAGATGCTTACTCCTTGGAAGAAAAGTTATGACCAACCTAGATAGCATATTCAAAAGCAGAGACATTTACTTTGCCGACTAACGTCCGTCTAGTCAAGGCTATGGTTTTTCCAGTAGTCATGTATGGATGTGGGAGTTGGACTGTGAAGAAGGCTGAGCACCGAAGAATTGATGCTTTTGAACTGTGGTGTTGGAGAAGACTCTTGAGAGTCCCTTGGACTGCAAGGAGATCCAACCAGTCCATTCTGAAGGAGATCAGTCCTGGGATTTCTTTGGAAGGAATGATGCTAAAGCTGAAGATCCAGTACTTTGGCCACCTCATGCGAAGAGTTGACTCATTGGAAAAGACTTTGATGCTGGGAGCGATTGGGGGCAGGAGAAGAAAGGGACGACCGAGGATGAGATGGCTAGATGGCATCACTGACTCGATGAATGTGAGTCTGAGTGAACTCCTGGAGCTGGTGATGCACAGGGAGGCCTGGCGTGCTGCGATTCATGGGGTCGCAAAGAGTCGGACACGACTGAGTGACTGAACTGAACTGAACTGAACTGAAGGTGTAGTCTTAAAGCAAAATCAACTGATTAGATTAGACCTAGCCACATTATGGAGAATAATGTTTTACTCAAAGTCAACTCATTGTAAGTATTCACCATCATAAAAAATACCCTCATAGAGGGTATTTCATCCCTCTATGAACATCCAGAGTTATGTTTGACCAAACAACTGGACACCATAGCCTAGCCAATTGGTAAAATTAACCATCCCATTACTTTTTCCTGAAATATAATGGCAGGATATAAAGTTTTCTATTTTAAGTGGTCTAAGCATTCCACATATCTAGCTGAGAATGGCTGACACCTCCTGCGTCACACTCACATACAACATCACTCAGGACATTAAGATAGCTGGTATCCTTCAGAATGGACCCTGGAAAGATGTGTGTGCACAAAGCTTGAGTAAGCAAAGCTGCTATCTACCTCCTGTCACCCCCTCCCTCTTTTCAGACTGACCTTCCTAGAATACACAGAGGGAGAAGGGAGATTCGATTCATATCCCCGTCTGTTCATCACTTTCCTTCATTGATTTCCAGGCTACCTTGGGCCTCCACTTGTGCCACTCCTGGGAACCCCTGAGGGCTAGGAATAAGGAGAACCATATTTGACATGAGACTGCCTCTACCAGGCTGGCCTGGAGAGAGAGGGTCAGGACGAGAACTCCTCCTGGCTCCTTTCCTTAGTTCCTTACCTAACACACCAGGTGGTATGGATGCATTAGACTGCTGTGAGTATGGGGCCAGATTGAGGATACTGCAACATAGGAATTAAAGTGCACTTAGGTTAAGCAGCACTGTTCCGAGTTTAAGGAAACTGACCAAGGTAAACCCTTCTTAGGGACTCTCCTTAGGATATAACCCAAGTCCACATTTCAATCCCCTGTATTAAAGTCCACCTTTCCCTTACCCCTTGGAGAGAGAACTACTTCTTTAATCCTTCCCAGAGTGAATCTCTGTGTCCTCTCTAGTACCAATCTGATACCCCGCCAAGGACATGTGTGGGCCTCCACAGTTCCTGGCAATACCTTTCCAATCCTGGGATTATTTATCAAGAATGTGCTTTGGCTAATAATCCAGATTGGGATTTGGTATTTTAAATACAGTCCTCCGTGGAGATCTCTCTACAGAGTGATCTGAAGGTAACATGCCTCCAGATTCTTCCTTTTGTCTTCTAGAATGTATGTATAATTTCCAGACAAAACATGCCTGATGCAGACATACACATCCCAAGAACAAAAATAATTCTCCAAAGCAGTACAGTCCAAATCAATATGAACAAAGAAAAATATTTTCTTCAAACAAACAATCTGCCAAGCTGTTCCCTGCCCACAACAAAAAGATTACTTTATGTTCTTATGCACAGTGATTTTAGTTTCCCTTTTCATCATCTCCCTATTCCTAACAACTCCTGAGAGCCTGACTAGGTCTGGACATTGGCACATGTCCTACAGCCTTTCCTAACAGCAGAATTCCTTGCCCCTGAGTCATAACCTAAGACAGTCCTTCCCAACTTTGATATGGTATGTAATAAACTCATGATATGATAAGCTCATATGGTACCATAGGATAAATGGACTGGGGCAGTTTATGGTAAGAGGCTGCCCCAGGCCCTAGATCTGGCTTTCCAAAGGGGAGAGGGTTTGGCACATACCTCATCTATTACATAATATCTCAAGAAGCCCCAGAACACCTCTGGGATGCTCTGCCCATGCCGTGCTCATCTATCTTGAGCCAGATTGAATTTTTAGGCAGAACTTCCTATTCCCAATATCATTGGCAAGTGGCAAAAAACAACATAAAAGAGATCCTCCCATCATCAGCGGTAAAGGCCAAGAGGCTGGACTGAGAAGCTAGACTGTGGTTTATTAGACACATCTGTAATAACTGGCCTTCAAAATTCCAAGGGAAGTTCTCTCTGACCTCCCTTGTGACTATTCCCAAGTTGAGAAGCTATGGTCTGAAAAAGCTAACTAGAGAGGCTGACTACACTTTTTATAGAGAAAAAAGTGACTACAATTTTTATAGGAAAAAAAAGTTCTTACAACTTATAAAATGCCTCTTTTTTCACCTAAAAAGATGAAGAACAAGGACAAAACTTCAGTCACAATCTTGAAAAGTAGAGTATTTGTACCCACATCCTAGTTTATTGACTGTCATTGAAAAATAAGGACAGTGTCTTTCTTATTTTCTGTCATAACCTAGTTCCTAGCAAAAGGTTTGAGACATAGTAAATGCCCAATAAATATTAAAACAATGTGCTCCGCAAATTGCAGCAGGGGATAACTTTTAGTATATTCATCCAGAACTTTAGGAATTGAAATTCATTCCACTAGTGATTTACAGTTTAAAGAGATTATCTAGCAGGAAGTAGCTTCTTAAAATAAGATTTCAGACAGAAAGCCATCTGTCAACTAATGATATAGATATTAAGAAATGAGAACTCTCTCACAAATTGCTAAGTCAGACCTCCTGCCTTTGTAGAGAAGCAGCTGAAGTGCCATTATCTGCTTGCACCGCAGGCGAAAGCCCTTCAGCTCCTTCTGTTCTCCACCTCCAGAACCTGTTGAGAAACCAGATATCCGCTTCATGAAGCCAACAGGCCCTCATGCTGTTTACATTGTATGACAGCCTGCTGGTCAAATTCTTCTCTGAATGTTCGAAATAATTCAACACACTTGCTGTTTTCTTGATACGAGTTAATATTGGAGGAACTGCACACAGTTGAGTCAGAATAAACACAAGTGCTATTAAAAATCCATTCAGATAACCTTCTTTGTTGATGTTCTTAACAACTAGACAAGAATTGAGCTGAAGTGGATATCTTGAACATCTAGGACAAAAGAAGCTGTTAAAGTTAATACATAGTGTATACAAGTAAATATATTACTAAAACTAAAGCAGAACACATTAATCCTCCTTGTGAGCACTAAATGTTTAAATACTTTTTATAGTGGTTATTTAACACATAAAAAGATTTAGGCTCTTTAAAAGCAAGTATAATATACTTTTTAAATATATATTGAATATATTTATTAAAGCATGCTAACTAGATTTCTCCATTAATGTTTTGTTGTATTTTGTTTCCTTTAATGATGCACAATAAGTGATGACTAAATTTGCTTTCATATTCTACAGTATTTCACTTATATAGTAGTTTAACTTAGTAGTCTAAATGAGCAAGATTTGATTCTATGAAAATATTGAGATAAATGAGCTAACACAAATATTATTGCTTAACCATATATATATGGGATTTTTAAAAAACTAAATAATTCCCCCATCAAAACATACAACCCATTTTTGTCCATTTTCCTTGAATATGACCAACACTTGATCTCGGAAATAGTTAACTGAGTAACACTATGGAAAGAAGGCAAGATAAAGAAAATGCTTCTTCTCATTAACTACATTCTGGTATTTGTCTAGTTTATCACAGAAAAGAAAATGAAAGCCAGACTATGTCTCTGTTAGCAGAGATAAATAGGTTTCTATCTTGCTCTTAGATTCCTAGGAAGATATTTTCTGTACTGTTACATAATATTTATTTTACACATTCTTAATAAACATCTTCCCTGTGCAAACTCATGCTTCTACTATGCCTGTAAAAATGCTTTCCTTATTTGGTGACTTAAGTTGGAGGACACCTGGCAAGCCTCCTTCGGAGTTCCTCAATTCTAAATGTACTTCCAAGAAGCACGTATTGCGTCACTTGCTACATGCCAAATATTTGACCCAGAATGAAAATAAGACAGTCCCTGGCCTCATGAACTCACAATCTAGTGAACATACAACAAATCAAGCCAATGCCATACTATCAAAGATGTAACAGAGGTAGACACGGAGCATCAGCCAACTCTCTGGGTGTGGAAAACATAGAGCACGGCATGGGGGAAAAAAAAATAGTTCACCCGGTTCTCTGAAAGGTGAGGAGAGGGCATCCACAAGGACTGGGAGAGAAAGGTACTCCTGACAGAGGGAGTGACTGTGCACGATGAGGGGAAAACAGTGGGCAGACGATGCGTAGGTCATTATCATCAGAAGACAATGGCACGGAGTGGTAAATGCTGGGAAGTCAAATTTAAAACAAATTATGAATGATCCTGATCATTGTTTTTAAAAGACCAGTAGCTTTCTGTCTATTTTTAAGTCACAAAAACCAACACATTGAAGTTCTCCATAGGAAACCCACATTTCATATACCGCATCTTCCCTGACCTCATGCTCATGGCTTTATTTCACACTCCTTTGTCAGTTCACATCCAGACTTTTGAATTCAAAGATCAGGATCCCTGTTCAGAACACTGAATACGGAGAGCCCCAAGAGACCGGCTTCACAGCTCAGACTCTGCTGTTTCCTGTTTCCTCCAGTCCCGAGTTTCCTACTAGAATCCACCTTTCCCACAGTTCCCTATTTGCTCCTGCAGCTTTGCCATGGAGAAGAGTACAAATTCTGGAAGATCTCTTTCTTCTGAAAGAGGTCTTTCTGCCCTTCCTTCTTCATTTTCACCTTTAGTTGAACAATGACTGCCAGTATCTATAATCACTCTCATTCAGCACAGCCTAAGCTATGTAATTCTTAAGTTATGTAAAGCCCCTCCTCTCTCCTACCATGTACAATTAGCTTCTACAGGTGAAGATGGGCATGCTAAAACAGCTCTAACTTTAACTTTTCTTTTCTTAACCTCATTTCTCTATTTTTAATAATTTCCATTGTCCTATTCTGGATCTCAAGAATCTTTCTAATACAGGGATGTAAGCTCAAGAGTTGATCAAGGCTGAAGGTTACAAGTAGACTAATAGTGCTCACATTCAGTGGACTAGGCATGCCTTCCACGTCACACCATCCTTCCTAACCCGAGTTTGGCTGTTAATTTAAACACATCTTTTGGTCCATGATATTTCTTTATAAACATCTCAACCCAAGATTAAAAGTATCAGACAGATAATTGTATCCCCTTGGGAGAACAACAAATCCTGAGGGCACATATGCAAGAAGGAGACACTTTCCATGTTCTTACTCCTGCTTGGCCACGTGTTGCTTCAAGTATCTCAAAGAAATCTCAAGAGATGTGCTAGCTGAATCCCTGAAGGCACATAAGATAAACTCAAACCTGGTTTAAATACGGATATTTGTTTATTTATTTAAATCCTATGCCTTCAGAGTGAAAAGGGCCCACTGTAGTCAAAGTGCTACCAAGAGACTGCTTGATTTCTTCAAGAGACAAGACTCTGTTTCTGGCAGCTGGGCATGTGCTGAGGCAGTAGCTAGGTCTACTAAGTGGGAGTCCCTAATTTGGAGCCCATGCATAGACTCCATTCGTACCACCATGACTGCTCTATTCACAGGCAAGTTCCTCCCACTGGGACATATTCTTTCAGCACTACCTTTGAAGAGCACCTCTATATGCACTGTAGGGAAGCTTGCACTCTTTTTGAGTCAGCCCATCTGAGAACCAAGCTGAAATAAAAAGAGGCTTGCTCCTTGGAAGGAAAACTGTAACAAACCTAGACAGTGTATTAAAAAGCATAGAAAACACATTGCAGACAAACGTCTGGATAATCAAAGCTACAGCTTTTCCAGTAGTCATGTATGGATGTGAGAGTTGGACCGTGCAGAAGGCTGAGGGCTGAAGAATTGATGCTTTCAAACTCTGGTGCTGGAGAAGACTCTTGAGAGTCCCTTGCACTGCAAACCAGTCAATCCTAAAGGAAATCAACTCTGAATATTCATTGGAAGGACTGAAGCTGAAGCTCCAATATTTTGGCCAACTGATGCAAAGAGTAGATTCTTTGAAAAAGATCCTGATGCTAGGAAGGATTGAGGGCAGAAAGAGAAGGGGGTGGCAGAGGATGAGATGGTTGGATGGCATTATCAACTCAATGAACATAAGTTTGAGCAAACTCTGGGAGATAGTAAGGAATAGGGAAGCCTGGCATGCTGCAGTCCATGGGGTCACAAAGAGTCAGACATGATTTAGCGACTGAACAACAACAACAACATTAGGTTGCCATTAGAGATTCCTCCTATATATTAATGAAAGTGAATGTATTAGTAGCTAATTCGTGTCTGACTCTTTGAGACCTCATGGACTGTGGCCCGCCAAGCTCCTCTGTCCTTGGGATTCTCCAGGCAAGAATACTGGAGTGGGTTGCCATTCCCTTTTCCAGGGGATCTTCCCAAGCCAGGGATCGAACTCAGGTCTTCTGCATTACAGGAAGATTCTTTACAATCTGAACCACCAGGGTTAATCCTATATGATTAAGGTTCTGCTTAGAGGGGCAGAGACATGTGCAGAGAGGAGAACGCCCTATGAAGAAAGAGGAGAACACTGAGGGGAGATGGCCCTGTGACAATGGAAGCAGAGATTGGAGTCAAGGAGCTGCAAGGAATACTAGGAACACCAGAAACTAAAAGAAAGGCATGGAATAGATTCGATAGTAGAGTCTTCAGAAAGACGGTGGGCCTGCTGACTCCTTGTTGCAGACTACTAACCTCCAAAACTAGGAGAGAATAATTTCTGTTGTTTTCAGCTACCAGTTCTGGTACCACAATAGTACCTGGCACATATTAAGGGCTTGATGTAATTTAAGTTGTTTTTTAAAGCAATTTTGAGTGCCTATTGCATGGTATATGTTCATTAAAAGACAATTGGTAGTATTATTATTACACATCAATGAGTTAATACTGCTTAGCCAAAAGTTTTCTTCCTGAGTACCTGGTCTCCTGCCATTTGTTCTTAACTTCCCATAGGGACCTAGAGGTGCTGTAAGGCTTTTCAGGGATAATAAGCCACATGTTAAAGAAAATAATTAGTAGGTCTATGTGGTATCATGTCTTTTTCCGAACAAAAATAGTTTCTAAAAGGTCTCAAACAGGAACATATAAAAGAGGATAAAACTCACAAGGGGAAAAGAATTACTTGGCAAAAGCAGCCTAACACCATTTCAGACCCAAATTCCAAATTAATGATACCCATCCAGGGAGCACAACAGTCATCTAAGGAAAAAGAGTGTTAACAATAAAAAAAAATAATTTTGCTCCTTTGCACAAATTCCCACCAGAAGTACAGATGTCAGACATCATTTTGTACCAGGCATTAGTCAGTTGAGCCTTGTTTACAAATTCTTGTTGAGAATTTGTTTTGCTTGCAGGCACAGCCATCCCTGGCTCAAGACCAAGAGAGCACTAAGCATTTCATTCTGTGAACTTTTTCACTGATTTAAGGGGAAGGCTAACTAAAGAGGCTAATCATGCAGCCTGAAGAACAGAAGCTTTGATTCCTTACAGAAAGAGCTCTGACTTTTTCACCCGAATAACTCCAGATGACTTTCTCCTGGATTGCTGACTGGAGAATGAGTTGCTACTGAGAAGAGAACAGTCACACAAAAACTGCCTGTATGTATGTACACTTTGTGTCCCTGTGTCCAAAATCTGATGAGAGATTGATAAACAAGAAGACTTCATTTGGTGGAAGGAGAATCCAGAACTCATTTTTCCTCGATATTAAATGCATGCTTGGTCACTTAGTTGTGTCTGACTCTTTGTGACCCCTGAACTGTAGCCCATCAGATTCCGCTGTCCATGGACTCTCCAAGCAAGAATACGAGTAGGTAGCCATTTTCTTCTCCAGGAGATCTTCCCTGTCTCTCGCATTGCAGGCAGATTCTTTGCTGTCTGAGCCACCAGGGAAGTCAATCAGCAAATTTGGGATAATTCCAAAATTCCAGAAAATCACCACTGAAATGATTTTCTGTTACTTACCTTTCTCATAGAATTGACAATGGATCCTCTCCTACATTTGTCTAACAGAAAAAAGTGACTACTAAGAAGATTTGTATGTTTAATAAGGATTTGATTAGGATAGATGACCTTTCCAACTGTGGCCCCCAGTTAGGTCCAGAATGTGAAACACTTGCATTCACTGACAGAGATGAAAATGAACAATGGGTACAATGGAAAATAAGGAGGGAAGTTTGTGGGTGTTTAGGGACAAGGTCTATTTATTGTGACTAATGTGCTGCAATTCCTATCCTTTCTTCTAGGGCATTAAAAAAAAAATAATAGGGCTTCTGCCAGATTTCAAAAAGACTTTCGATACATTCCCCACTACCCATCCCCAGGGCCAGGTATGCCTTATTACCTACAGTCAGTTCCCACACTGACTGTCTCATGAGAGAATCTTAATTCTTTCAAAATCTGAGAATGAAATTGTATTTCAGTACCAAAAAGCCTGTCCCTATTTTCTTCTCTTAATTTTCATCATTACTTAAAATAAGAATATTCATCCTCCTTACCTTTGCAGTACAACTTTATAAATGCCAGAGATTTGTAATTCTGTTATCTGAAAAATTATACATCAGACATGAGTATTTTTCTTAAACAGCACTGTTTTTGCAACGAACTCCACCCTTCCTTAGAGGCATATAAATTAACATAGCTCAAGGCCACATTCTGGACCACGTCTCCTCAAGTTGTTTGGCCAGAGCTATTTATATTTTAAATGCTTTCAAATATTTTCTAAAATTGCAAATTTCAGTGATAAATTTCTTCTACCTTAGAACTAGCAAAGTAATTTTTACAGATATGAATATGCAAGCAGATTTTAAATGGATCTGAGCAAAAAATTTTGAAGACCCATTTCTTTGGCCAAAGATACAAATGACAGACACTCTTTCAATTTTGGCACCAAAAGTCTCATCTCCCAGTGTTTGTGACTGGCATAATCACTTTATTTTGAAAGTCAGGCTCTGAAAAACAATGCAGAGAACTTTCGATAGTCTACCTTTGTTTAATGAGAAGTATCAGAAAAAAATAACATATTGCATTAAAAATTTCCTTGTGAGAGAAATTAAGACTGATTTAGTACATTTCAGCCTCTTTTCCTTTTGATACCATGTAGAACTCAGCTTTTTTTTTTTTTAAGAGTACCAAAAAAAATAATAATAATAATAATGTTACATAAATGGTTAAGAAGATTTCATCATAGTTTAGGGTGTTTAGGGACAAGGTCTTTAGGGACAGGAGATCTTCCCTGTCCCTAACGGTGGCTTCTTTTAGTTATGTTCCCTAGGACACAACAAGTTATAAATGCTATGAATGGTACGAACGTAGAGCAAAATACAATGTGAAAAGAGAATATCATCTAAGCTCCTCTGTTCTCAAGTCACTCTCTATGTATTTCTGTTATGCACACAGTGTGATATTTATCTGTATTATATTCCCAGTAAACTAAGCTCTGGGAAAACAGAGAACAAGCCTTGCTCTCCTTGCTTTCCTAGAACATGGCTCTTAGGAGATATTCAAATATTTATTAAATAAATATGAATCAAGTAATTCACTTCCTTTGTTAGCTGTCAACAGGACTAAAATTGAAAAACATAAATGAATACATTTTTATCTTGTCTAGTAACAAGATGAATAAACGCCATCTCAGGAAAATACCTGAAAATGTGAAGACCAGCCCTTCACAGCCAGGATTCCTCAAGAGAATTAATTCCTATAGGAAGTAATTTAAGTAACTGCTTACTTCCCAGGATGGTACATTCTAGATGCACAGAAGAGAAGTTAATTCATTACATACTACAGGTGCCTTAGGAATTAAGGGTTAATTCTGTTGAACTACAGTTGAGAAGGGCTGGTATTGACTGTTACTGCACTAACTGAAACTATGAATATTAAAGAGACTTAAATTAGTTTTCAGTCTGACCTTAGGAAGGATAACATCATATATTGATTAGGCAAATCTGTTAATGAGCTGGTAAAATGTTTAATGATTAGCCTAGTATCTAAAGCCATGATATCCTAGAAGGCAGAGCCTCCCAACACATTGAAAGTGCTAACACTTTATTTGGGAGATGGAAGCCCAGGACAGTAAAGGAAAGAAGAAAATGAGTTTCAAGGAACAACGCACTGCAGTATAATGCAGTTCGCCACCCCTACTCCCACAATTATGACCCAGGAAGAGATCCAGCAGGTCCCTTGGCAGCCATGTTCACATGGCTCATGGGATTTCTCCAGAAGGGCTGTAAGGAGTAACTGTACCCCAGAGCAGTTCTTAGAAGATGGAATAGAAGCAGAATTTATCTTTCCAGCCCCTCTTTCAACTCCATTTCTCTCTCTTTAAGGCTCACCCCCAGGGGAAGCTTACCCCCATTCACTTCTTGGTTGCATAATCCAGCCCTTCAGGAGTCTCCCTCAGGATTCCCAGATCTCCCATCTGTAGCATTTCATTCAAGTCTAAAAATGACAGGGCAAGCAGGTGAGGGTGCAGTAGCAACCAAGAGAGAAAGAAAGCAGTTATGAAAATCTAAGAAGTCACATTGTGTGCATGCCCTAGAGCAGCAACTTTATTCAGGGTGAAGAGTTTAGAATCTACTTTTCCCCTGGAAATCAAGGGTTGCTAAAGCATATGTGAAGGGGATCCTATTATAATAAAGGATTCTTCTAAGACTCTGCCTTGGGTTTGCATCTTCTAGGGAAATGGCTACAGTCCAAGACACACACTCTGCTTTTACCTTATCTTGGAGCAGTCTGGGCACTAGTCCAAGCTACTATTTTACCATATCTTCCAAAAGCTAAAATGCTGTTTCTGAATATAGGTTGAGGAAGGCACTTCAGTGAACTGTTTGGCTATGTTTGTTTTAAATAAATCTTATCCAACTTACAATTTGCACAACTATTCAGGCAATTTGTATTAAGATCTGATTCATCCTTCTTTCACCTACATTTAGTCCCTTAGCTAACTCACCTACTATTGTTAACTAAGTATTTCAACTTACCCTAACTCCAGGAAAACTAAGCCAGTTAGGAGTTAGTATACTATCTCCGAAAATGTGTAGATGACCACAACTCTCAGTTGAATCATCTCTTAGAATCTTTTCTCCTACAACAAAACCTAAGAACTAGTGACTGCACAGATGTCTAGGAACATTCATTGTTTTTCAGCAGAAACTATATTTGTCAAACCTCTCCAGGCTTAGATCTACTTTGACAATTATATACATCATTCATTAGCTACCTTGTGGAACAAGTGCACCTGCAAATCTTGCCATTCATTTTAAAGGTTAAATGTCAAACCCACCAAGTCAAATCTTCCACCCAGATCCAGTCATACACAATGAGTTATTGGTAGGGATCACAAAAGTTCACCAAGGGTTACAAGTGTTTGGGATTTACCAGCCAGTTTCATTAATCTCTGATTATAATGTTAACAATCTCCAGAGCAATTACCCACCTTGGAAAGTTTAGATTGAGGAAATACTTGTATATCAAACCCATTAGGCTAAAAACACCTAAGAATATTAAGTGTTTTCTAGTGGAAGCTGAAACAGTGCATTGAACCAAGGCATTGAGGAAGAGAAATTCTGCAGGATGCCTTGTGTAACTTCAAACCTGAGTTCTCTCTCAGGGAAGCCATTCTTTCGGCATCAGGCCCACTGCTGATCCATTAGCCTTCATCCATTTGAAGGACTCATGACATCACCCATGCACATTTACAGTACTGAAGGTTTCTTTTTGTAGAACACTCAGCCATGTTGAGTCATTTATCAAAAGCAGCTGGCCTCCATCTACACTGTGATTTAGTCTGAATTGTGCCTAAGAGCTCTGCTATCACTACGGAGACTGGCTTATTAAGTTTCTGCTGAAATCTCTGCTGGGATGAGTGACTGATAGCCAAAGCTTCCCACCCCTCCCCAACCCATTCTTTCCCAGTAGCTTCTCCTTCTGCAACAGTAAGTCTATTTGGTTCAAACATTTGTAAAAGTGTGTGTCCATCTTAATAGGACAAAGAGTATTGTGGTGAGATAAACAAAACACAGCCCTTAGTGCCAGTCCTGGCTGGAAGGTCAACTATGACATGACAGATACAGTTTCCAAGACTATAGAAGAACTTGTAGGACTGAAGTCCAGCTGATACAGTCATGTGCTGTGCTTAGTTGCTGAGTCATGTCTGACTCTTTGTGACCCTCGTGGACTGTAGCCCACCAGGCTCCTCTGTCCATGGGGATTCTCCAGGCAAGAATACTGGAGTGGGTTGCCATGCCCTCCTCCAGGGGATCTTTCCAACCCAGGGATCGAACCCAGATCTCCTGTACTGCAGGCAGATTCTTTACTGATTAAGCCACAGTCATACCAGTTGTCAAAATATTGAAATACTTACATATTTCTTGGTAAGTAGCTGCTCCCCCAAGCTTTCCACTGTACTCCCATATTCCCAGCACCCCCACTCCCTGGGGCCCTCTCCCCAGATCCCCCCACCATCCAATAATGAAGGAGTCAACCTAGTCCAGTACTCTGCTGCAGCGTTAAAATAGGCATCCACTTTGACCCATCTTGACCCATCCATGCCTGAGCTACACCAGCTGTTGAGTCATTTGAACAGTACCCTGAGAATACATATACTTAGAAGCAATGGCCATAAAACTGTGGGGTCCTAAAGAATATTGATATGGCCACTCTATGATAGATTTACTCTCCTTTTAAACATCTGTTACTAATTTCTCTTGTCACTTAACTGAACACCAGGGACTTTCCCCTGATGTCATTTTGGTCCAGTCCTTATTTTCATGGTGCCTATTGTGATTTCAATTACTTTCTCAAGGCAGTAACTGTACTTTGAATATAGTTATATAAGAACAAAGCCCTCTCTGAACTGATGTATCAAGTCAAAAAAACCTGCCAATCAAAATTTCTAAGACTTCTGGTACGAATACTGAATATGGGCAAAGGAGAGTAGAGAGAAACTTGAGAGTGAAAATTTGAGTCTGATAGAAAAAAATCTGAAAATTCTCCCTCAAAATTAGGCTACAGGAAGAAAAAGTAGAGAAAGCCAAGACAAGCCAGCCCTCTGTGCAATCCAAAAGCAGCAGACTCCTCCAATTTCTAGGAAGGTGGATGGCAGAGTTCACACGGTCCAACACGTGAAGGTATGTTTGTACCAAGAGACCCAGCTTCTGAACTCACAAATCAGTCATTGTCACTAAGGCCACTCAATAGCAAGATTTTCATAGAGTGAATTTTGAAATAAAATGAATCTGAAAATCTACAGACTGTTGTATCTCACAGACATAGCAGAGAGGGACATGAAGAAAAATTGCTGAAATACACAGGTTCTTGGGGACTATAGCTTTACGGGAAAGAAATCAAAGAAATAAACAGTCATCATAAGGTGCCAGCAGTTCGGGTAAACTACCAAATCCTCACCATGAGTACTCTCTCTTACTGCATCCTTAGGTACAGTAAGAGTGCACCGAAGGACGGAGATCAGAAGACATGTTCCTGGCTGTGAAGATTTGTTAGGCAACCCAACTACACACATATATAATAATACAGTCCCAAAAAACTATCCACAGTGGCCAGTAGCCTACTTCATGAAGGCTGTTTGTTTTTTGTTTTTTTTTTTGCCTTCCAGACATTCTAAAATCTAACTTGATGTGCTTTACTGTGGTCCCTTGGGGAATGGGATGGACCTTCATCCTATATCCAGGTCTTCACAGTTTCCAAAACAGTCATACCATTTAAATATTTCCTAGAGACTTGTTTTCCCTTTCCCTTTCCTCCCTATCCAAGTAAAGATTGAGTCTAGGTGAGCTCATTTAAATTCTGCCAAGTGTTTCACTCCCAAATCATACTGCCAACAGGAGAATGACTCGGACATGATACAAAGGATGATGTGTAATTATAAAAATAACAGCAACTAACAATTATCATTCATTCAGCAAACATTTATCAAATGCCTCTTACATGCCTGGGGAGATAGTGAAGGACGGGGAAGCCTGGCCTGCTGCAGTCCATGGGGTCCCAAAGAGTCAGACATGACTTAGTGACTGAACAACAACAATTCTAGGCAAGGAGGATAGAGCGGTGAAGATCGGGCATTTACACTGTAATGTGGAGGAAACAATAAAAACAACTGAGTAGACAAATGAGAAGGCATGTTAAGTTATAATACATACTACGATGTAATTACAGAGAAAGATGTGATAGTGATAACACGTAGGGGAGGGAGATCCTCCATAAGCTGGGGGTAGTCTGGGAAGGCCTCTCTGTGATGGTGACATTTGAGCTGAGACCTGAAGCCAGCAATGCAAAGAGATGAGGATGAAGCATTTCAGGCAGACACAGCAGCAAATCCAGAAGACCTGAGATAGCAACAGGTGTTGCTTGTTCTAGAACAGGAAGAGGCCTGTGCAGCTGGAGTACCTTGGTATGAAATGATGTCAGGGATGTAAGCAGGGGCCAGATTACCTAGGGTCTTGATGGCCTTAGAAGGAACTTGAATTCTCTTCTGCATAAAATGGAAGGAAGTCTTAAAGGATTTCAACAGCGGTTCTGACTGTAGATATTGAAGGGACCATCAGGAAGAAGAGGAAGTCTAGTGGGGATGACTGCCAAAGGTAGATGGCAACAGAGACAGAGAGGAGTGGCTGAACAAAAATTTTAGAGGCAGAATTGACAGAACCTACTGATGAACCAGCTATAGGGACAGAATGGTGGTGGTTTAGTTGCTAAGTCATGTCCAACTCTTTGTAACCCCATGGCCTGTAGCCCGCCAGGCTCCTCTATCCATGGGATTCTCCAGGCAAGAATACTGGAGTGGGTTGCCACAGAATGGAAAATACTTAACTGAGTCATCGCTGTATATTGGGTATTGTACTAAACAAGCATTTGGACCATTATCACATTTAGTTTCTCTTAAAGATGAGAAAACTTCAGCAGAGGGGTGAATAAGTAAATAACTTACCCATGTTTGGTGGACTATTAAGTGACAGAACCAGGATTAAACCCAAACAGTCTGTTTCCAGAGACCTCACTCTTAACCAATAGACGATATAATTCTAGAAATATTGATACCCTAGAATACTCTTAAAGTAGAGCTCAGTTCAGTTCAGTCGCTCAGTCATGTCCAGCTCTTTGTGACCCCATGAATTGCAGCACGCCAGGCCTCCCTGTCCATCACAAATCCCAGAGTTCACTCAAACTCATGTCCATCGAGTCAGTGATGCCATCTAGCCACCTCATCCTCTATCGTCCTCTTCTCCTCCTGCCCCCAATCCCTCCCAGCATCAGAGTCTTTTCTAAAGAGTTAATTCTTCGCATGAGGGGGCCAAAGTACTGGAGTTTCAGCTTTAGCATCATTCCTTCCAAAGAACACCCAGGACTGATCTCCTTTAGAATGGACTAGTTGCCAAGGGACTCTCAAGAGTCTTCTCCAACACCACAGTTCAAAAGCATCAATTCTTCAGGGCTCAGCTTTCTTCACAGTCCAACTCTCACATCCATACATGACCACGGGAAAAACCATAGCCTGGACTAGACGGACCTTTGTTGGCAAAGGAATGTCTCTGCTTTTGAATATGCTATCTAGGTTGATCATAACTTTTCTTCCAAGGAGTAAGCATCTTTTAATTTCATGACTGCAGTCACCATCTGCAGTGATTTTGGAGCCCCAAAAAATAAAGTCTGACACTGTTTTCACTGTTTCCCCATCTATTTGCCATGAAGTGATGGGACCAGATGCCATGATTTTAGTTTTCTGAATGTTGAGCTTTAAGCCAACTTTTTTACTCTACACTTTCACTTTCATCAAGAGGCTTTTTAGCTCCTCTTCACTTTCTGCCATAAGGGTGGTATCATCTGCATATCTGAGGTTATTGATATTTCTCCTAGCAATCTTGATTCTAGCTTGTGCTTCTTCCAGCCCAGCATTTTTCATGATGTTTTCTGCATACAAGTTAAAATAGCAAGGTGACAATATACAGCCTTGACGTACTCCTTTTCCTATTTGGAACCAGTCTATTTTCCATGTCCAGTTCTAACTGTTGCTACCTGACCTGCATAGTGTTTTCCTATTGGACACATTGTTCCTCTTTCCTGCCCTTTTCCAGAGTTTAATGCTACAAATTTCTAGCCAAAGAAAGGATTATCCTCAGTTATCCTATAATCTCAGTCAATTATACCACCAAATATAAGTCATCTTTTAAACTGAACCCTTAAAACAGTCATCTATATATATATGGAATTTAGAAAGAAGACAACCACAAACCTATATGCAAGGCAGCAAAAGAGACACAGATGTAAAGAACAGATTTTTGGACTACATGGGAGAAGGAAAGGGTGGGATGATTTGATAGAACAGCATTGAACATGCATATTACCATATGTAAAATAGATGACCAGTGCAAGTTCGATGCATGAAGCAGAGCACTCAAAGCCAGTGCTCTAGGACAACCCAGAGGGGTGATGTGGGGAGAGAGACGGGAAGGGGGTTCAGGATGGGGGGACACATGTGCACTCATGGCTGATTCATGTCTGTGTATGGCAAAAACCACCACAGTAGTGTAAAGTAATTATCCTCCAATTAAAATTAATTAATTTTAAAAAGTTATCTATCTTCTTAGTAGCTAAACCTTACACTCACCTCCATTTTCATTCTGTATACTTTCTCCAGATCAGTATCAATAGAGTCCTTACTTTCTTATATCATGCGTCCTCCTCAGAAAACAACACTCAGTGAAGACTGACATGTGATAGTCAATTTCAATGCCAGGCAAGCAGAAGTGGCTGGAATTATTTCGATATCTATCAAGCAGCTGAGCAGCTCATGATGCATCCAAAGCTAGTGCCAGCTGAATCTTAGGGAGATCTGTTTTCACCATTTACCACCCTAGCCACGGACTGAGTTTCACAGCTCAACCACTAGTACTCTGAAGGAAGACCTGAATAAGCCCAAACCTAGCAATGAGTTTGAACCTTGGAGGAAGATGAACAAGCATGAACCTGGGTTCTCTTCATAGAACCCAGACTGAGAAGATTAATCCACACCCCCAAACTGAAAGAAATCAAGCAAAACTGAGCAGACTGGAGCAGAGCACATCTCAAGAAAACCACTGAATTTTCTATCCTCAGTTTTATGCAGTAGTTATTAAATGTTCCAATGCCTGAGGAGTAGTCACATTCTATTAAGCAAAAAGTAACATCTTTTGCTTTGCTGTATACTTCTCTCCTGCTGTGAAAGTGCTGCACTCAATATGCCAGCAAATTTGGAAAACTCAGCAGTGGCCACAGGACTGGAAAAGGTCAGTTTTCATTAAAATCCCAAAGAAAGGCAATGCCAAAGAATGCTCAAACTACCACACAATTGCACTCATCTCACATGCTAGTAAAGTAATGCTCAAAATTCTCCAAGCCAGGCTTCAACAGTACATAAACCGTGAACTTCCAGATGTTCAAGCTGGATTTAGAAAAGGCAGAGGAACCAGAGATCAAATTACCAACATCTGCTGGATCATCAAAAAAGCAAGAGAGTTCCAGAGAAACATCAACTTCTGCTTTATTACTATACCAAAATCTCTGACTGTGTGGATCACAAAAAACTGTGGAAAATTCTTAAAAAGATGGGAATACCAGACCACCTGACCTGCCTCGTGAGAAATCTGTATGCAGTTCAGGTAGCAACAGTTAGAACTGGACATGGAACAACAGACTGGTTCCAAATAGGAAAAGGAGTAGGTCAAGGCTGTATATTGTCACCCTGCTTATTTAACTTATATGCAGAGCACATCATGAGCAACACTGGGCTGGAAGAAGCACACGCTGGAATCAAGATTGCCAGGAGAAATATCAATAACCTCAGATAGGCAGATGACACCACCCTTATGGCAGAAAGCAAAGAACTAAAGAGCCTCTTAAGGAAAGTGAAAGAGGAGAGCGAAAAGGTCGGCTTAAAGCTCAACATTCAGAAAACGAAGATCATGGCATCCTGTCCCATCACTTCATGGCAAACAGATCAGGAAACAGTGGCAGACTTTATATTTGGGGGCTCCAAATCACTGCAGATGGTGACTGCAGCCATGAAATTAAAAGACACTTACTCCTTGGAAGGAAAGTTATGACCAACCTAGATAACATATTAAAAAGCAGAGACCAACAAAGGTCTGTCTAGCCAAGGCTATGGTTTTTCCAGTAGTCATGTATGGATATGAAAGTTGGACTATAAAGAAAACTGAGCACTGAAGAATTGATGCTTTTGAACTGTGGTGTTGGAGAAGACTCTTGAGAGTCCCTTGGACTGCAAAGAGATCCAACCAGTCCATCCTAAAGGAAATCAGTCCTGAATATTCATTGGAAGGACTGATGTTGAAGCTGAAACTCCAAAATTTTGGCCACCTGATGCGAAGAGCTGACTCATTTGAAAAGACCCTGATGCTGGGAAAGATTGAAGGTGGGAGGAGAAGTGGACAACAGAGGATAAGATGGTTGGATGGCATCACCAACTCAATGGATGTGAATCTGAGTAAACTCTGGGAGTTGGTGATTGACAGGGAGGCCTGGCATGCTGCAGTCCAGGGAGTCGCAAAGAGTCGAACACGACTGAGAAACTGAACTGAACTGAAACTTTTCTCCAGTGGAGATTTAATCATACTCACTAATGTATTGTGACGTGTCAGGTTGTACCATGATACATGGGAGATTTCAGTTGACCAGTTGTCTCAAGGTCGTAAGAATTTTCAAACTTTTGCTTGTATAGACTTAGGATACAGTACATGTAGTAGAGTTTTACACTGCTGCAAAATTTGCTTTCTCCCTCTATTTAATAATTTCAGAGGCTATTTTAATAAGAATTATATAGCTCAAGCCTTCTAAAATCTTAAGAGTATGTCATCTACTTTCCTCCAGAAAAATAAATTACCAATTGGCAATCATAGCTATAAAACTAAACTGTTTTTTTGCAAATTCTGTATCTTTGAAATACTCAAGTCTATCAAATAATTTCTACTCATGAAAGACATGCAATAATCAACTTTCTCTAAACCTTTTCTTCCTTTCCTTTAAAATAAATTTTAATTTTAATCCAAAAATTTAATTTCAGTTAGTTGTGGCATTTATATTTCACTAAATGAATCCAGAATCCCATAGATAAAGGTATGTTTAAACATATATAACAACATAAATATTTCCACAACCACTTGATTCTACTTAGTCCCTTCTTTCCTCTCCCATTTATTCCCACAAAGTCCCTTCACAAACCTCTTAATTTAATACAGGGAAACTGATCACTTCTAACACTGAAGGATCCCTGAACATGAACAAACCAAATGCTATTTCAAAAGAAAACACCACAAAGAAAGAAGCACACTGTGTAAGTAATTAAAGAATGACAATGAGCATTCATATCCTCACATTCCCTAATCTACCTTCAAAAAGGAAATGATCTGAGTCTCCAAGATTATCTTTCTAACTGTATAAGCAGAATATTTCCATGTGGATGTCTCATTCATCAATCATTTTATCATCAATTTATTCATTATTCCAAAGTTATTTGTGTGCCTACTCTTTATGCCCTTGTGAGGTTTCATTCTCAAAATGGAGATAAGTGGCCATCATTACTTCTTAAAAATTAGGTTTGTGAGGAATGAGCTGTGTCTGGCACAGAAGCGCCAAATAAAAACTAATAATGGGGCTTCCTTTGCGGCTCAGTGGTAAAGAATCCGTCTGCCAACGTAAGAGACACAAGTTGAACCCCTGGTCTGGAAAGATCCCATTACGTCACAGGGCAACTAAGCCTGTGCTCTGGAGCCCATGAGCCACAACCACTGAAGCCCATGTGTCCTAGAGCCAGCGTTCTGCAACCACAGAGGCCACTGAAATGGAAAACCTGCGCACCACAACTAGAGAGTGGCCCCCGCTTGACACAACTAGGGAAAAGCCTGTGTAGCCATGAGGACTTAGCACAGCCGAAAATAAAACACATTTAAAAGATTTTAATGAATAATGGATGACAATATTGACAACAATGGTGGGCAATGGCAATACAGAGATAAATATTATTTTATTAATGTCAATTGCTCAAAGTCTAGCAGGGCAGACAGAGGTATGGCTATAATGGAAGTACAAGTGGCAGAATAAATACAGAAATGATAGATTCTGGATTTTTGAGAATAACCCAAATTTTAATTATTCTGCCCCATTGGCAAATATTGAGTTCAATACATGTCTCATTATCTTATTCATGAAATATGATTTTTATAACTGTAACAAAAACAGAGTTGAAACAACAAGAGAACATTGAAGATGGATCAGAAACTCTTGCTCTTAACTAACGTACAGTTTCATGGAAGAGCCTTACGCATATGAAACCATTAGAAAGCACAAGCACACAACTAGGCTCAACTTCTTAAACCAGACAACAAGTGCTGAAAGGACTATAGGAATTCAGAAGAACTTAACGGAGAAACTGGACTTTAAGGAGAAACTTAACCTTGAGTTCAAACTATAAAGTGGATAGGAATTTCACACAAACAGATGAGGTTACCAGGAAAAGGCTGAGTGAGCATCAATACACTGAAGAAGACAGTAAAGGCACAGGTCCAGCTTCAGATTCTAAAACTGTTCCCTCGAAGATGAAAAAACAAATGTGTGGAGTACAATGGGGGAAACACCTCTACTGTGGATACGGTGATCAAGAGCAATGTTTTCAGACCACATATTTATTTCCTAAAGGAGACTGAGAAAAGGAATTCACTGGTTCCTAGGCAGCTGAGTGGAAACTGGAGGTATGAAAACATTTCATTAGCTGCAAATTCTCTTGCATTTATTCAGTACTTCCACCTTTGCAAAGTTCTTACTGTGTGGTCTCATTGAGTCTCACCTGTGACCACAGCTAGTGACCAGGTATAAAGCAAGCTCCCCTTCTGGTTCTGGGCTGTGTCTAAAATTCAGTGTTCACAGTACTAAAACCCTAGCTAAATAATCCACACCTCTACCTTGTTGAATAAGAAAGCACTGCTAATGGAATTGGGCTCCTAGGATATGTAAATTCTGCCTTGATTCAGCAATGACATTTGACTAATATTAAATAATCACTGCAAAACATATGCTTGCAATGCAGGAGACCCAGGTTTGATTCCTGGGTCAGGAAGATCCCCTGGAGAAGGGAATGGCTACCCACTCCTGTATTATTGCCTGGAGAATTCCATAGACAGATGAGCCTGGCGAGCTGCAGTCCATGGGGTGTGGCAAAGTGTCAGACATGACTGAGCAACTAACACTCACTTTCACATTATAATCACCAATTGATTGGTTTCCTTCTTAAGTTTCAGATCTGATTTGAGACTTCTGAAAGCTAAATAAGAGGCCTCATATCATGAATTCCTTCGCATCATGAGTAAGTATGTAACTATGTTCCAAATGTATCCAGAGATAAAGAACTGCAAAGCATTAAGAGCAAATTATTGTCTAATAATATAAAATAGTAAAGGCTGTCTTTTGATTATGGAAATCGACATACCATAATAAATGCAGCTCTTGAAGAATATGTCCTCCCATTCCCACTTGTTGGAGAAGCAGAATGCCCCCCCACCCTCTACAAGGACTAGGAAATGTTTGGAAATGATGCATGTCAAGCAAATTTATAGTATCCCCAAGTGCTCTTTAGCATTTTGGTCTATAGTAGCTACTTTTGGCAAACCAAGGAGTCTGGCTTTAGATGAAGTTAACAGAACCATGTAGATCCAGAAGAGCCCTTCATGACCATAATATTATGCCTTTTCCCATCTGGTAGAGAATAATGCCTTGGCTTTAAAGACCATCTTGATTCTGCTCTCTCCAAGTGCATTTATAGTTAAGGTTTTGACTCATTTTATAAATCCTTCCAACTTTCTCATCATTGCTTTTCAAAAAGCTAACTTAAATACTTATTGCCTAAGCAGTTTGCCCCCAAATCAGCTGGGGATCCAAGATTTGACTTAAATAGTCATTTTGGGGAGCTAAAAAAAAAAGGAGCTCATAGAATTTATAGACTTAGGAAAATGCCTCCTTAGAGAATGAAGCCAGTAAGAATAAATGCATATGGAGTTTAGACAGCTGTAGAAGCAGACACCCCTATGAAATAGCTTATAAGTATATTATTCCTGAAACTGGAGAGGTCAGCAAATATCCCCAGAAAGGTAGCTGAAATGTAGTTGATAGAAAAGTCACTAAAACCTACCTAGCATGGGGCAAGGATGGCTTTGGTGTAAAGTTTTTAAAGGCGATATAATGGTGAAAATGTCTTCATATTTATCAAGTTCTCTTAAAGGAGAAACAACCCTAATTCAAGGAAAATATCTTTCAAAAATGCCTCCTCTCTTTGCTATCATCTGTGACATTTAGGCCTCTGATTTGCATGGAGGTACTTCATCAGGAGGAAGACCTCTAAAACGATGCATAACTGTATGGAATTACTCTGACAGATGTTGTTCATACCACAAACAGGGATTCTGGTTTGCGTGCCAAAGCCTTATAGGTTTCATTAACAAGACCTTATCTTCTGTAGGCTGGTCATCTCTATGTAATTGACAAATTAACCTTCTGGACCAGTGAATTTGAGGACCAGTTCATCACTTGTGATGCCCTCTCCAAGGTACTGATTCCCTTAGGGTCCTGCATATGGCTGCCAGACAGCTTCTCTCTGAATCTGTTCTCACCTGTGACAGCTTCAATCCAGTGCTCTAGATCAGTTCTTCTCAAACTTTAATGCGCTTTCAAATCATCTGAGAATCCTTTTAAAATGTAATCTTTTGTGGATGCTTAACAAATCAAGCAGAAACACTATTTTTTTGCTGCAGAGTATATAAAATGTTTCAAGTTTCCTTACCTATGAAATAAGGGGGTTCAATGAGCCCTTGATGGTTTTGTTCTCTTGACTGTTTATGATAGATTGCTATAGTAGTACTATCCTGGGAAGGAGTCTGAAGCTGTCTCAGGAAAGAGTGATTGATTAGTAATGTCTGCCATGTGTTTAGGATGGAAAAAAACATGGCAGATATGTCACAAATTAAAAATGCTGTATAGATAATCTTTGAACTTCCTAACTTCCCATGATTCTTGGACTTCATAGCAGTATTTTAGATATCTTGGGAAAGAGAATTTTTTCTTTGAATAATGAAAACAAGCCATCTAGAATCCCAATATCCAACATTTGTGAGTGTGTAACAGAAACAGCTGTTAAGCCCAGACTTTAGAAAGTTCATACTTTCTCTAGGGAAACTCCAAAAATAACACATACCTCTGGCTCACTGCCTCTGCTAGAGTGGTACTACAGCTTTGTCTGTGTGATCAGGAGTGAAAGGGATGTGTCTATCACACTGCTAGAGTTTCCAAGAGCTGCTATAAAACAAATTAGTTAAATTTTAATGAGACATGGAAAAGATCCAGGTAAAACAGAATAAGTTTTGAAAACTGGAGAGAAGTTCCTCTTTCCTTCTTAAATTCTTATAATTCAACTTGGCATATATTAAGATCCAGTAGAAACAAATCACAAATGTCTAATGTTAATTGTCATATCCATTTGATGGGATGTTATCCAGCCATCACAATTGTTTATGAAAAATCTGTAGTAACAATGCAGAATACTCTTAGAGTAAGAGAAAATGGGATAAAAATGTTCACAGTTGTTAAATGATGCACAACTGTGCATCTTTTGTATCAGTTCTTTTCAGTCAGAAGGGGGCATAGTCTTCTGGTCATTTTCATAGTCCTTGTTTTATTTTTTCAGTCCTAAACTTAAATGAATGAGTTTTGGATTAATATCACTCTTTTCTTAATTACAATCACTTCTAGCTTCCTTGGGGCTTCCCAAGTGGTGCAGTGGTAAAGAATCCACCTGCCTATGCAGGAGACACAAGATGAGGGTTCAGTCCCTGGGTAGAGAAGATCCTCTGGAGAAGGAAATGGCAACCTGCTCCAGTATTCTTGCTTGGAAAATTCCATGGATACAGGAGCCTGGTGAGCTAAAATCCATGGGGTTGCAAAGAATCAGACATGACTCCTTTGAGTTTTGTAGCCTAACACTTCAAGCACAGACATTGTCCCCCTTAGAAGGTGTAATTTTTTACATTTCAAACTTCAAAATGTGTTTATGATACTATATTAAAAGTAAAATGGCCATATCTCCCAGAAGTGACATTATAGGTGAATATATGCTTATTGTTCACTTTGCCTTAATATTGTTGCAAACTTTTACATGTGTATCTTCATGCTTTAACAAAACTCAATAAATCATTTTTTAAAAACTATGTTTGATTTAAAGAGATGTTTGCCTTCTTAATTATAGAAGCAATGCAACAACATTCTAGCTGATAAACTTTTTCCTGTTCTCTCTCATTTTCAAGGTTGCCTCACAACTCTACTTTCTCTGTTCACTTCCTCCACTTGCTGTGAGCACTTTCTCTGGCTTTCTAGCCAGGTTTGACCACCAGAACTGACCCACTCCTGGCCACTGGGCTGAAGAACTATACATCACCTGATCCTTCCTCAATTCCCTGAGGTGGAAGTCTTCTGGGAATTCTTCTGATTCGTTTTAATTAATAAGTTTTATGGACAATTTCTGACGAATAAAATTCTTTCTTTCACTTTGGTAAGAAACATGTTATTAGGTTGGTGCAAAAGGAATTGCAGTTTTTGCATTGCTGAAATTTGCCGTTTGACATTGGAATACATTCTTAATAAATGTGGTTATATTATACATAATTTTAACATGTAGTTCTTGCTCTATTTTTTTGGCTAATGACTTATTACTTGCTGTCTGTTTTATATTTATGTTAGACTAGGAAAATGATGTTAGACATGAAGCAAATTCAAGCAATTTTCTTATTCAAGTTCAAAATGGGTCGTAAAGCAGTGGAGACAGTTTGCAACATCAGCAATGCATTTGGCCCAGGAACTGCTAATGAACATACAGTGTAGAGGTGGTTCAAGAAGTTTTGCAAAGGAGACAAGCACCTTGAAGATGAGAAATGTAATGGCCAGCCATCAGAAGTTGACAGTGACAGTTGAGAGCCATCATCAAAGCTGATCCTCTTACTACTACATGAGAAGTTGCTGAAGAACTCAGTGTCAACCATTCTATTGTCTTTCAATATTTGAAGCAAATTGGAAAGGTGAGAAAACTCAATAAGTGAGTATTTCATGAGCTGAAGAAAAAAAAATCACCATTTTGAAGTGTCGTCTCATTCTATGCAACAATGAACCATTTCTAGATCAGATTGTGATGAGACGAAAGTGGATTTTACATGACAACCAGCAACAACCAGCTCAGTGGTTGGACTGAGAAGCAGCTCCAAAGCACTTCCCAAAGCCAAACTTGCCCCCAAAAAAGGTCATGGTCACTGTTTGGTGGTCTGCTGCCAGTTTGATCCACTACAACTTCCTGAAACTTTTGCATCTGAGAAGTATGCTCAGCAAATCAATGAGATACACTGAAAACTGCAATCCCTGCAGCCAGCATTGGTCAACAGGAAGGGCCCAATTCTTCTCCATGACAACACCTGACTGCACGTCACACACAAATGCTTCAAAAGTTGAACAAAGTGGGCTACAAAGTTTTGCCTCATCCACCATATTCACCTGACCTCCTGCCAACCACCAACCACTTCTTCAAGCATCTCGATACCTTTCTGTGGGAAAAGCACTTCCACAACCAGCAGGATGCAGAAAATGTTTTCCAAGAGTTCATCGAATCCCAAGAATGGATTTTTATGCTACAGGAATAAACCAAGTTATTTCTCATTTGCAAAAATGTGTTGATTGCAATAGTTTCTATTTTGATTAATAAAGATGTGTTTGAACCTAGTTATAATGATTTAAAGTCCACAGTTTGAAGCCACAATTACTTTTTCAACAACCTAATAATAACGTATATCCTCACTGAAGGGGAAAGCCTTGCCCTTTGGATCTTAAGTCCATAGCTTAAATCACATGAAGTCATCTGAATACAAAGATACTATACCTAGGAGGAACTGAATTACCTCCTTTAGAGAGAGAACCCCAACACTAAAGACAAAGTGAAGTTCTCACCACTGTGGAAGAAACACACTGATGAATTGCACCACACTCAATGTCTGTATTTTAAAGAATAATTTGTCCACTAAGGAAAAAAATCAAGATGTTTTGTTTCCTTTCTATAAAGAAGAAGCAGACATAAACATTTTTTGAGGGAACAGAAAGTATCTCTCTAAATCAAGAGACTATGGGAAGTCTGTGGCCAAATCTATGATGAAAGAGCCAAGAAAGAATATCAGAATTATCCAGGTCTCTTACTATAAGAAATAAAGACTGCAAGTTATTAAGTCCTATACATTTACCTCAAAAACTCAGTTATGTTATACAGAATATGAAATAATTATATGAAATTATAGGATAGACTCTAGCCAAGAATAATCTCATCAATTTTTTAATGTCACTTTCAGAGCACAAAGCAAAAACAAAGGAAAACTCATGAATTGTACATGCTTTCTAAGTTTTCAGCCCCTCTTCTAAGATACCCTAACACTGCTTGCCAAGCGTGAGCTCAACAACCAAGAGAGCAGAGACAGATGACAATAGCAGAATATAAGGGCCAAGCACTTAATGAGCTAGCCTCTTCCAGGAATCACTCACACAGAAAAAAAAAAAATGATAAGGAAAATGGTTCCTTTTTAAGGCTGAATCAATATTAAAATTCTGGCACATCTTCCTTTGTCTGCTCAATGACAGCAAGAGAATGTGTCTGAGAAAAGACAGACCATCACATTAGAGATCTCTACTACTGTCTTAGTACATCTGGGCTGCTATAATAAAATACCACACGCTGAGAAGCTTATAAACGGTAGAAATGTACTGCTCACAGTTCTGGGAACTGGAAGTCCAAGATTAGGATGCCAGCATGGCTAGATGAGGGCCCTCTTCCAGGTGGCAGACTTCTTGTATTCTCACATGGCAGAAAGGGCTAAGGACTTCTCCCCTCTGTGGGATCTCTTTTATAAGGTCACTAATCCTACTTATGAAGGCCCTATCCTCATGACCTCATTACCTCCCAAAGGTCCTACCTTCTAACACCATCACATTGGGCATTAGGATTTCAACATTTGGGTGGGACACAAACATAGCAACTGCTGTAATCCTGAATAATTAACAGAGAATTCACTTTATGAGTAAGTAGCTGGACCAACAGATGACCTCCAAAAATTCACCATGCTAAAACTATCCAGCAAAAAGAACAGTACACAGAGGAGACCATCTATGGCTCACTTCTTCAGCATCTGTAAATACTTCCCATGTAGAAGAATCCTATCAATGAGAGCACCTTGCCCTTCTCAATTCCCCAAGGCTTTGAGGCAGGCTTACAGGGAAAGGGTACTATTACAAGTGATGCAGGTGGGGGAAATATGGGTTGACAATAAGAGATCTTGTTAGATTAAAGGAGGGGTCTCCACCACAGGTGGCCCTCACCTTCCCATGGAGATGGAGCAGGACTGAGGTGTCCTTCTGAATGGACCTTTGCAAGGTTATCCAGCTAAAACCTTACATAATCAGGAAAGCCCAGGGCGAGGAAGAGTCAGATGGTTGCTTAAAAGCTTGGCCTCTGACCTCAGAAAATCTTAGGCTTGAATCCCAGCTCCCTCAGTTGCGTTTCATCCTGACCCCCTCTGCCTCAGCTGTCTCATCTACAACATGGAGTTGTTAGGAGGATTAAAGGAAATAATGTGTTAAAGCACTTGGCACAGTGCCTGTAACAAGCACTCCATAAAATGGTGGCTCTGGCATCATAATCTGCCTATTCACTAACACTTCTCTCTCTCCTTTCTAATATTAAAAGTTGCTCACCAGAACCTTTCTTAGGCTGTGAAAGGGTTGCACTGGGAGAATCTCTCTCTCCTTCTCTCTCTGGAGCTAGTTTACCATTGTTGGCTATGAAAGCAATGATTTGACACCCTCCCCCACTCTCTCCCCAAAACCACCTCCCTTATGCCTCACATGACAAGCCAAAGTCAGACCCAGCTGGAAAACTAGGTAAAATGTAAAAATCCATGAAGTCAGCTGTTTCCAATTATAAACATAATACAACAATCATACCCACAAACTCCTTTGTTGGGAGCAATAAACTGAAGGAGAAAATTGCATGTAAAAATATTACAACACGCAACATTAAGAATGAACGTTGTGCTCCACTTTAGCAACAACAATAAAAACAGAGGGGCTAAATATATACCCTGGCCATGGGAATTGTGGCACAACTGAAGTAGCATTAGCTGGAATGGAATTCTGAGATGCCAGTGTATGGCTTGTTTGAAAAACTGAGCACCATCTTGCAAATCAGAACCAGATGGAAGGTTCGATCTAAAACAGATCTGGCCGTGGAAAGGGAAAAGTCTTAAACTAGCCCAAACTGGCTTTGTCAGCCTGGCCCTGGATCCCAGGGTACACTCCTCAGTTTCAGCTTTTTTTTTTTTTCTAACTGGGTTAATTGTTCAGGGGTCTAGGTGCCAGAGCTCAGCACAAGGTATCAGGCCTGTGGCCTTAGCTCCCCCGCCTTTTCAGTTAGTCTAGCACTAAGGGAAAGTGGTATGGCTCTGTTGGGAGCTCAGTTTTTGCATCAGGCTAAACATGGGATTTAATCCTGGCTGTCACGTGGCCTTGGCATTGGTACACTTATTTCACCTCTCTGTTTCTAGGCTTTCTCATCTCTAAACATAGTGATGTTGTAAGGATTAAATGACTTAATACACATAAAATAGTTCTTGGCACCTTATAAGAACTCAATAAATGTTCCCCATTATATTATTCCAATTCTCTGCTCTTGCTGACCTTATTATTTCAGGTTTTTTTTTTAATTAATAAAGAACAGTAGAGAAACTACAATGTACGAGAGCTGGCCTCATCCAAAACTTCAGGAACTTTCATCCAAACATGGTCTCCCTACATATAAGTAGCACCAGCTTCTAATTAATGACCCTCCAAATGCCTCCAAATCCAATATCTGCACTACAAAGACAAAAAGAGGGCTGAGGTCAGGGTTCTTAGGGAATGAAAAGTTTCCCCCCTGTGTTCTCAAGAGTGCTGGCCAAACCTGTTTCAGAGAATTTCCTTGCCCTCTGAACTTGGGAGATGTTTTTAGATATTGCTGTCTTCTAAAGTATTACGGTGTGTGTTTTTTCATACCACAATGCAAATGGTAAAAATTTATTCAGAGCCAAATTACAGTCAGAAGCAACCATTAGAAATTCAAGGATGTTCTCACAGCCAAATTGCTTCATTTTCACTTCTTATTTTTTGATGTAAAATTACCAGCACTCTTGGAATTTATGGAAGCAGTCAGCAAAATGTGTTATAAACACCTTCTTCAAAAAGACCCCAGAGAGCCTAACTGCAAAATTTCTCACTTTGATAATCCTCTTCATGCCAGTTCTGCATAATTTGAGAGACACCCTGACAGAGACCATGGGGTCGCAAAGAGTCAGACACGACTGAGCAACTGAACTGAATTGACACAGAAATTATTTTCCTTCCACCCATAAGCTCAGATGGTGGGCTAGCATGGAGATACGCCTAGAATGTTTCCCATGGAATCTGTGTCAATTATTTTGAGGCTCTGGATAAAGGCAACAACTATTTGATAAACTTACACAAAGCACTGGGGTGATGAGGAGATAAAATGACCAAAACATGACCTTGTCTTAAAGAAACTTGCACTCCAATGTGAAAGAAATAATCCTCTCTTCCTATAAACCATTTAATCAAATTGCAAAAATATCTACTTCTGCTTCATTGACTACAGAGAGCCTTTGTGTGGATCACAACAAACTGGAAAAATCTTAATGAGATGGGATTACCAGACCACCTTACCTGCCTCCTGAGAAACCTGTATGCAGGTCAAGAAGCAATAGTTAGAACTAGACATGGAAAAACAGACTGGTTCAAAATTGGGAACAGAGTATGTCAAGGCTGTATATTGTTACCCTGCTTATTTAACTTATATGCAGACTATTACATGCAAAATGCCAGGCTGCATGAAGCACAAGCTAGAATCAAGATTGCTGGGAGAAATATCAGTAAGATATATACAATGAGATATATGTGTGATTAGTCACTCAGTCATGTCCGACTCTTTGAGACCCCATGGACTGTAGCCTACGAGGCTTCTCTGTCCATGGGGATTCTCCAGGCAAGAATACTAGAGTGGGTTGCCATGCCCTCCTCCAGGGGATATTCCCAACCAGGTGTTAAACCTAGGTCTCCCTCATTGCAGGTGGATTCTTTACTTTTTGAGCCCCCAAGGATATATAATAAATATCAGATATGCAGATGACACCACCCTTGTGGCAGAAAGCAAAAATGAACTAAAGAACCTCTTGATGAAGGTGAAAGAAGAGAGTAAAAAAGCTGGTTTAAAACTTAATATTCAAAAAACCAAGATCATGGCATCTGGTCCCATCACTTCATGATAAATAGATGAAGAAACAATGGAAACAGTGACAGACTTTACATTCTTGGGCTCCAAAATCACTGTGGATGGTGACTGCAGCCATGAAATTAAAAGACGCTTGTTCCTTGGAAGAAAAGTTATGACAAACCTAGACAGCATATTAAAAAGCAGAGACATTACTTTGCCAACAAAGGTCCATACAGTCAAAGCTATGTTTTCCCAGTAGTCATGTATAGATGTTGAGAGTTGGACCATAAAGAAGACAGAGCACTGAAGAATTGATGCTTTCAAGCTGTGGTGTTGAAGAAAGCTCTTGAGAGTCCCTTGGACTTCAAGGAGATCCAACCAGTCCATCCTAAAGGAAATCAGTCCTGAATATTCATTGGAAGGACTGATGATGAAGCTGAAGCTCCAATACTTTGGCCACCTGATACAAAGAGCCGCCGACTCATTGGAATAGACCCTGATACTGGGAAAGATTTAAGGCAGGAGGAGAAGGGGAGGACAGAGGATGAGATGGTTGGATGGCATCACTGACTCAATGGGCATAAGTTTGAGCAAGCTCCGGGGGGCAGTGAAGGACAGGGAAGCCTGGCATGCTGCAGTCCATGGGGTTGCATAGAGTCAGATACAACTGAGAAACTGAACAACAACAATAAAACATACAAGGTATGCTTCATGCTTATTCTCCTGAAAACATCTCTGAATCTTATTCTTATCTGCTTATGAACTATTTTTCCTTTGGCCACCATTTGTGGCTTTGGTCTATGTACTCTGTACCTTGTATGGAAGACACTGGTTCTTATTCTTGTATTGTTCATCCTTTACCAAGGTCCCAGAAATGTCTGGTTCCAGGGCATTATTGGGAGTGGTGGGGGAATGGAGTGTTTGCATATGTGGAGAATGGAGTGTTTGTTGGAAGATGGGTATATCATTGAGCTCTTTTCCAGAAAGTTCTTCACTCTCCTTGAGACCACAGCTATCTCTAGTCTCAGGTTTGAGACATGTTGGGAAATAAGAATAAACAGGTCAGTTCAGACTCCTTGACCAAGTCATATATCTATCCCAAGCCTCTAAGTTCCCAGGGTGCTCTGAGGAGATTTTCTAGCTATAGATATGGCTTCATTATATCTGGATACATGAGGAAAGTTAATGAGGATATTTCTAGGTGCCTTGTAACTCTTTTAAGAGCTCTTCTTGAGATTAGGAGTCTTGGTTATGTCTGTATGTGTGCTTCAGTAAAGATGCAAGTGAGCTCAGCTAGGACAGAAAGAAAGAGGGGAGGAAAGAGGAAAGATAATGCTGTCAGCATCAGGACCTCAGGGTGTCTGATAAGAGACTGCAGCTGAAAGGTGAGGAACAGAGATGGAGGGAAGGAGAGAGAGTACCACCCAGGGCTTGGTTGCTACTCTGATCACCAAGTCCTATCGATGACTTTCTCTAGCCTATACTGGTTGGAACCAACTATGGGTATCATGGGAGGGTTCTGTTTCTAGAAAGAATATTCATAAGGGTCTGAGCAGGAAGGAGCAGGGCAGGTCTAGACTTGAGCTATGGTAGGGAGGCTAGATTGCCCATTATTAAGCCCAACGGAAAGCCTTTGAGCAGATCTGTGCAGGAGTTGGAACTGTCCCTCATGGCCTTTGCTGCCCCATGCCTCATCTCCACCTGTACTCATATGCTCACTCTACTGCCTCCTATGCCCATTCTTTCAGACAATTCCTTTCCAATCTGTGAAAAAGCTGCACTTGAAGGAATGATGACAAATGTGAAGAGGTTAAAACAGGAGCTGAAAGCATCTCCTTTGTTAAATGGACTACTGTCTCTTCACCATTCTACCTCTCAACACTGACTGTTCAGGAGGCAGTTTTAATAATAATGCCGGTGTAAGTGTGGCTCAAAGAATTCAAGAGCGTCCTTTGCTCTGGAGAGGCCTTTCTCTAGATTCTATAACTTCCTAGTTCTATAACTTGAAAGGGGAGCAGAGCTGCCCACCCTAAAGCAGCAGAAACACTCGGCCTCCCGACACTGATGCCAACACCTCTGAGGAATCGCTTTCATCATTGCCTCCAAGCTTCAGCACTACAAGATCATCCATCACCCCTTCTCTTCCCTCCCTTCTGCTCCTCTGAATTCACCAGCATTGGCTCAGACAGTCTCTGTCTCAAGCCCTCAACAAAATCAAACCACAGAAGCCAAGGTCACTGTAAGAGGGCTCACTTTGGAGGATTAGCGAAGGAGACAGAAGACCCAGGTCTGACTTAAGTGAGTCAAGTTGCAGTGATTCACAGAGCAATGCTCCCAGATCAGGCCTATTTCTTTTTCTTTTTTTCCCCCTAGTTTTCTTGAGACATGTGTGCATGCTAAGTTCTTTTTAGTTGTGTCTGACTCTTCACAACTGCATCAACTGTAGCTCACCAGGCTCCTCTGTCCATGGGATTCTTCAGGCAGGAATACCAGAGTGGGTCACCATGCCCTCCTCCAGGGGATCTTCCCAGCACAGGGATCGAAACTGGTTCTCCCATACTGCAGGTGGATTCTTTACTGTCTGAGCCACCAAAGAAGCCCTTTTATGAGACAGAATTGACAAAAGTGTAAGGTATTCAAAGTGTACAACACAATGACTCTATTTGATACACATAAACATTAAGAAAGGATTTCTACCAATTAATTAACACATTCATCACCTCATGTATTTACCCTTTGGTGTATATGGAACCATTTTTCGCTCTCTTACCACATTTCACTTATACAATACAGTGTTATCATCTACCTTGGTGACTACCATGTTCTACAGTAGATCCTCAGACCTTACTCATCTCATAATTGAGAGCATGCACCTTGACTAACTTCTCCTTATTCCCCCCACAGCTCCATTCTAGCTATCTCTCTCTGTCCCTCTTTTAGAGAAAAACTACAACAAAGGCTTGTATTAACATGTACTTGTTATTTCCACTTCTGCAATTCTTTCTTGAATTCACACAAAGATGGCTTAGATTCACCCCAATCCACCAAGATTGCTTAGGACAAGGTCTCCAGTGACCTTCTAATGCCAAAGCCAACACTCACGGTAAGGTCTTCATCTAACCTAATGCATCGGGAATATCTGACTTAGTTGATCTTTTCTTTTTAAAACACTTTCCTCAACACTACTTTCAGAAAGGCTTCAACAGTCACTCTTTCTCAGTCTCTCCTGATCTCTGAACCTGAGGGCTTCAGACCTCATCATTAGATTTCACATCTTCTCTATCTACACTCACTCTCCAGATGATTTCATTTGGTGATTTCATTAGATTTCATTTCATTCACTCTCTGAAATAGTTCACCCTGGCTTGAAATAGTCTCTACATGCTGTAGCTCCCAAATTTATATCTCCAACCCCAACATCTAAACTTAACACGAAGTTCATATTTCCAGCCACCTTCTCAACATTTTATATGTCAAAATAAATATAAGGTGCTTTTCTTCTCAAACCTCTCTCAGTTGTTTCCACCCCAGTAAATGATTTTTCCATTTTAACCAACTGCTAAAACCACAATCCTTGGAGTCATCCACTCTTCCTTTCACACTCGCATTCAATCCATCACCAAATTCTGTTAACCCTTCCTCCTAAGTACATTCAGAATGTGACCACTTTTCAGCTCATCCACCATTACCCTCCTATTATAAGCCATCATCAACCTTCCCTCTTGACAACTGCAGTGGCCTCCTAACTGCTCTCCCATCTTCTTGCCCCTGACTCTCTGCAGTCTATCCTCCACACAGCTGCCAGAGCACTTTTGTTAAACTAAAAGCGTAATCCTCTCATCCAGCTGCCTGAAATCTTTCAGTGCTTCCTGTCTCAAGGAGAGTATGACTCAAGGTTCCTCCATGGTCTATATGGTGCCCTGTGACCTGCCCCCACTTCTACTGCTCTCCTCTCCCTCAGTCATTCCATTCCATTTCTGTTGGCCTTCTTGCTTTTCCTTAAATATGTCAAGCCTGACTGTACTTTAAATTTGCTCTCTCTTTGCCTGGGATTCCCTTTCTTCAGATAGTCACACAGCTTACCCCCTCACTTTCTCCAAATCTCTGCACCAGTATCTCTTTATCTGTATTAAATAGCACTCACCTCCACCAATGCTCTATACCCGCCTTTGTCGCTTCACTCTCCTTTGCAGCACATATCACAAGCTGACTTGTACTGATTTGTTCAAGGAGCATCTCCTTATCCTCACTGGATTGTAAGTACCATGCGAGGAGGGACTGGATCTGTTTTGTCTATAGGTTTACCTGACCACCTTGGAGAAGGACATGGCAACACACTCCAGTATTCTTGCCTGGAAAATCCCATGGACAGAGGATCCTGTCAGGCTACAGTCCGTGGGGTCACAAGAGTTGGACACAACTTAGCCACTAAACCATCACCATCGACCACCTAGGGCAATGCTTAGTACCTAATATACCTTCACGTGAAGTGTTTGTTGAATGAATGAATGATGCCACTGGTATGAAATATTGAGACCTCCCCTCCATTGAGATGCAAAAGACAAATAAGAGCATTACGCTATTACAAGTGGATGCTCTGTGGCTGGTGCTTTCCATGGAAAGTCAGATGACTACGTAGAATGTAGAGACAGACAGCAATTTTCAAGTTACCAGTCTCTCTCCACAACCTCCCCTGCCTCAAACCCAAAGGAAGAATTAAAGAGAGACTGAAGTTTCTGCAGTTCTTTGTGAGGAGAGCTGAGGCTGAAAAATACTGCTCTACTACCACTTTGAAGATCCTAAAATAGCTTCAGCTGGCAACCTGGCAAGCACCTGTTACATTTATAGTGATAAATGGTGTATGGGTTTATACAGGTCCATAAACAATTCCATACTAATGCTCTAAATGACCACAATTTTGGTTACATGACAAAAGAATGGAGTCCATTAACAAGCTCAGTCATTCCGAGTCTCTCCAGAGGTGGCTCAGATTCCACAGGGCAGCAAGAGGTCAAAGGTTCTGTGGCTTCCGGAGTCAGAGTCTTAACTCAAAGGGCTACTTCTGCCTCCTGGGACAGAGGAACCAGGAAAATAATTCTAGCTGATGATGATATCTTAAAGGGGCTATAAAGCAACCAAACCACATCCTAGCATTAAATCAACAAAACTACAGGAATGGAAAGGGGGGACTACTGACGACTGACTCATCAACTCAATGGAATCAAGCTACACCTAACACTCAGCGCACTAGGATCTCAAGACACTGATTTCCAGCTGAGAAAGAAAATCACCAGAAAAAGCTAGAACAGGCCCATTTAATCCCAAGTGACTATAGTAAGTAAGGGTTACTGCTGCTGCTGCTGCCGCTGCTAAGTCACTTCAGTCGTGTCCAACTCTGTGCGACCTCATAGATGGCAGCCCACCAGGCTCCCCCATCCCTGGGATTCTCCAGGCAAGAACACTGGAGTGGGTTGCCATTTCCTTCTCCAATGCATGAAAGTGAAAAGTGAAAGTGAAGTCGCTCAGTCGTGTCTGACTCTTAGCGACCCCATGGACTGCCTGCCAGGCTCCTCTGTCCATGGGATTTTCCAGGCAAGAGTACTGGAGTGGGCCGCCAGTGCCTTCTCCAAAGTAAGGATTAAGATGTGCTAAAATCACATTCATGTTCTCAGAATCTAGTAATAACTAATAAGCATGCCTCCATAAGTTCCTATCACTTAGCATGTTTAGCAGATTACAAATCAAATTAAAGACTTTCATTTTGGGGACACACATCTCGCTCACTCCAATCTCAAATGTATTGGCTAAGCAATGTTCAGCATGTGAACAACTCTTCTATCCTGGTAAAATCAAATACCTATTTTCTTTATACAGATGCAATCAATGAACAGTCTACTAAGCTAACCACTTTCAAATGTTCCCTCTGTTTTTCAAAGACTTGTCATATGCATTAGAGGCTACATGATATATTTAATCTAGTTGCAAAATAGACTCCCCTCACATGTTCATTCTTCCTACACATTTGCTAAGTGCAGCGCATGTGGTACGCTACCCAGTTCCCCTTCACAGTCAAGGGGCTACTTTCTGAGCTCCCAGAGTATTTTGGGTGCTGCAGGTTCATGGTTAAATTCCTCTCCCCAATTGCTCTAGGCACCACCTAAAGTCACACCCCTTTCCAGGGCAACCCACATCTAATGACTGATGGTCACAGGGAAAAAGGCCTGAGCCCCTGCCTCAGTGAAGGACAGATACAAAGGACAATCCCATCTCCAGAACACCTCATGGACAAGCTGACGCTCCTGAAGTGACTGCTCAGATCAGTTCTCCTCCGCCCCATCCTCCTAGGCACTATTCGCAGAGTCTGTTTCCCAGCGAACCCCAGCCAAGAGACCCTCACCTAACTTTGGAAGAACAAGATTAACAGAACAGGGTCTTGTCCTGTCCCAAGTAACTTACAGGCTGAAGGACCAAAACAACTCCAAAACACACATGCTCCAGAAAACTGCCATTTAGAACAAGTGCCAGCACTCGTTTCCAGGCTCCACAGGGACAGTGATGACTGGACCCATTCTGGATGATGGACTCAACTGGTGGACAAGGTGGTGAGCAGCACAATGCTGGCATGAGCAGATGTGGCAGCATTTGCCAAGTCAAAAAGGCATGAAAGAACCTGGTTTGCTTCAAGTTACAGGAAGTCTGTCCGTGTGACTGAAGCAGAGTGCCGCAAGCAGGGAGTTAGGAAGTCTCAGATCTGATGCTCAGAAAACAAGTGGAAGTCATATTACTAAGGAACAAGACAGAAATGAAAAACTTGAATTCTGATGTCAGACTGCCCAAGTGTGAATATTAATTCCACAACTTACCAACTAATTTTGACCATAGGTGAGGTGCTTAACCTCCAAGTTTCCTCATTTAAGAAAGAATGTAAAACTACCATCTTCCTCATAGATACTGCTGTGGAAATTAAATGAGAAAATGCACATCAAGTGCTTTGTACAAAACTAGGCTCAGTTTGGGCATTCAAATATGTATAAGTGAATCACTCTGTGGTACACCTAAAACTAAGACAACGAAGAAAATCAACCATATTCCAAAAGAAAAAACCTGTTAGCTCTGATGGGCTTTCTCTAGAAGGTGATGGGGAATTACCAAATAATCATAAATAGAGTTGTGTTTTTAGAAAATAGCTCTGATGAGGTCTCTCCTTTCAGGAAAAAGGTTAAAGTTGGAGAGATAAATTTACATATATAGGTATACCTCAGAGATTTGACAGGTTTCTTCCAGACCACTGTAATAAACAGTGACTATCACAACAAAGCCAGTCACATGAATTTTTTGGTTTCTTAGTGCGTATCAAAGTCATGCTTACACTATACTATAGTATATCAAGTGTGCAATAATATTATGTTTTTTAACATGTACATCCTTAAATTAGGACTTCCCTAGTGGTTCAGATGGTAAAGTGTCTGCCTACAATGCAGGAGACCTGGGTTTGATCCCTGGGTTGGCAAGATCTTCTGGAAAAGGCAACGGCATCCCACTCCAGTACTCTTGCCTGGAAAATCCCATGGACAGAGGAACCTGGTGGGCTGCAGTCCACGGGGTTGCTAAGAGTTGGACACAACTGAGCGACTTCACTTTCACTTTTCACTTTCATGCATTGGAGAAGGAAATGGCAACCCACTCCAGTGTTCTTGCCTGGAGAATCCCAGGGATGGGGGAGCCTGGTGGGCTGCCATCTATGGGGTCACACAGAGTTGGACATGACTGAAGCGACTTAGCAGCAGCAGCAGCAGCAGAATGGCTAAAATTAAGACTGACAACACCAAATGTTGGCAAGTACGTGGAACAACCAGAACTTTCATACCCTGTTGATGGAATATAAAATGTTAAAATCTCTTTGGGAAAAAAAAAAAGCTGGACAGTTTCTTATAAAATCAAATCTACAAAATTCTAGATATTTATACAATGGAAACGAAAATATGTTCACAACAGGACTTGAATATTCACAGCAGATTTAAGTATACTACCCAACAACTGAATACAGCCCAGGCCCCAAAACTAGAGAAGGAATGAACAACTGGAATAGCCATACAACATAAACATACTCAGCAATAAGAAGAAATAAACTACTGATAGAGACGACAACATGGAAGAACTTCAAGAACATTATGCTGGTGAAAGAGACCTTACACCAAGGGGGCATAGTGTATATATATTTATAAAAAGTTCTAGAACAGGCAAACCTAACATAAGGTCAGAACAGTAATTGCTTCTGAGGGAGTAGAGGTGAGTATTGACTAGGCAGGGACATGAAGGAACTCTCTGGGTAACTGCAAAGTTTTATAGTTTGATAGGGCTGTGGTTACAGAAATGTATGCATTTGTCAGCTCAAACATACACTAAAGATACGTGCATGTCATTGTAGGTTTTATATTAAGAGAAAAAACTGCAAACAAATATTGAACTCTAGTTAGTTACTGGTATATTTACATGACAAATGAAGAGGAAGTATACTCTGCAATTTATTCTGAAATGTGTCAAAAATAAGATGGATTGATGGACAAATAGACATATAGAATAGTAATATGTTAATGGTAGCACACAGGTGTGGGTTTACCAATGGTCACTGTACAAAATCTTTCTACTTTAACATACTGAAATTTTTATAATAGAATGTTGGAAAATTGCTTTTATTTTAGGGGAGCTGGATTCAAGTCGAAGGAAGGAAAGCTCAGCCTCACAGCTGCCATGGCCTGTTTATCATGTTGGGTGGATCAGATGCTGAATGCAAAGTGAAGACCCTGGATGGAAGTGTGAGAGCTGGGAGACTGCAGGGTGCATGGGGAGTGAGGGGGTGTGAACATGTCAGCACAAAGTTAGCCTTTCTTGTTTCATCAGATATTCGGCAGACCAAATAGAATTCAATTGCTGAATATTCTGTATGAGACTGCAATGCACTTCCCACCAGCTTGGAAACTCATACCTAGCAGGCAGTCTATGTGCAACTAAAATAAATAAATTAGCCAGCAGGTCAGTGGGCCTCACTGCAGTTGTGGCCTCTGCGGTGATGACCAGTAAGTGGTCTACATATGCAGAGAAAAGGGATCTGGGGCGGGGGGGGTCTTCCTCCTTCCTGTGGCACAGACAGGCATTGCCACTGTGAAAATAAACAGATGCATGGTGGGGCTGCAGGCCTGTTTGGCTAGTGCCTGGGCTGAGCCCCTGCCCTCTGATCCCACGATGTTTGTGGAGCCTGTGTTGCTGTCTAGCAACAGGGTCTATTTTTCTCTCCTAGGGCGGTGCAAGTGGATGCAGCTGTCGCGGGCTGATTTACAGGAGGAAGTCACCAGTATGAATGTCAGGAGGCTCGCAGCCCAAAGTCTTCAGCTCAACTCCCCGGCTCCTGGTAGCCATGAGGACTAGGGTGGGGGTTTGCCAGTGTGATCATTATACCAGGGGGTGCATGGAGCTTTATCTTTCAGGGAGACACCCACTACAGAAACCCCAGAAGGTTGCCCAGCTGGTCATTTTCTCTGCAGCCAACTGGATATAGATCCTGTTTGCCATGCACATTTTCCATCCTTCTCAGTCCCTTAGCTCCAGAGATGTTATTTCTAGGCTTCTTCATGGGAGCATGTGGGGTGGGGCTTGGGATGAAGATGAATTTTTTTTTCTTCAGTTTTATTAAAGTAGCATTCTTATATGCTTCTGTGCCTTACTGAGATCAGCCCTGACTTTAAAGACCCACATATACCCACAGAGTATCCATGTCTTCTTAAGAATGCAGATTACATAGAAAGTACTTTCCATCCACTTCTATGCAATGCTTGCCATGGCCTGGAGGTAGTAGCAACTCCAGTTTACTAACAGGGAAACTGACACCCAAACAGGTTGAATGGTCTTCTTGGAGAATCACAGTTAGAAAGCAGCAGAGCTTCCTTTTAATTATTTATTTATTTTAATTGGAGGCTAATTACTTTACAATATTGTATTGGTTTTGCCATACATCAACATGAATCTGCCACGGGTGTACATGTGTTCCCCAGAGCGTCCTATTGACTAAATCCCAATGCTGGCAGAGAGATTACCCACCATTGGTCTGGTAGACACCATTTTTCAGCTATGCTGTTTATTTGGTATCCATGTTATAAGCAGCAGAGTAAATCCTCATTATCACAAGCTCTCACAGGTTTCTCTCTATCTGAGAAATCTCATCTTTAGACTGAGATTAAAGAGCCAGCAGTGATGATGGGTTTCCCAGGTGGCAGAGTGGTAAAACAGAAAAAAAAAAATTCTGCCTGCCAATGCAGCAGACACAGGACATGTGGGTTCAATCCCTGGGTTGGGAAGGTCCACTGGAGTAGGAAATGGCAACCCACTCCAGCATTCTTGCCTGGAGAATTCCACTGACAGAGGAGCCTGGTGGGCTACAGTCCATGGGGTCACAAAGAGTCAGACACGACTGAGTGACTGAGCGCAGCGATCAAGTGGTAGGCATTAGAGCCTGTGAAACCAAGGGCCTAGTCCCTTATTCAACCCAATGTACTTATTTTCTCAGACGTATCTTGGTCCATCAACATCCTTAGAAAATCACAATGTATGTGTACATACACACATACAGACACACGTAACAGGATGACTCTAGATGCTGTGAATTGTCAACCACCTGAGGCATCTTCCAGGTACTGAATTCTAGCTCCATAACCTAGACAATGTTTCCTACATTCTCCTTGCCTTCCAATGTGCCCTCAAAAAAACATGAAAAAGAGCCCTCTGACATTCCGCCACATGCACTCAAAATACCAGCAACTTCCTTGTGATCCTGCATGAACTATGCAGCCTGTGTAAAACACAGAGAAAGCCAGCCATCACTGATGAGGGAGATGGAAAGAACACTTTTCTACCTCCATGAGTTCAGCAGTGTCCTAATCACAGGTTAAAATACCGATAACACTCAAGGCCATCACTAAACATGAACATAGTCCACATGGTAAATGAGCTGCTGTTTATCTCCCAGTTTTGCTTCCCACAAAGCCCCTCACTATATCCTTAATCACCATCACTCCATTACTCTCACTCAAACCCCAGGACAAAACCAGACAAGCTCTGTCTAGGTCACGACCCTCCAGGGGTTAAGTAGTTCTCTAGGACTTCCTTGAATACCACTAAGGAGATTATATGTTTTAATCTTTATATATATAATTTATAGCCTTAATATATATAATTCTTATCACCCCCCCTTGAAAGGCAGATATTATGATCATTTCACAGATAAAGAACCTGAGGCCCAGAGAAGTGAAGTAATACATCCAGTGGCTGCTTGTACCAAGATTCACACCCAGGTCTGTGTCTCTCCTAAACAAAGGCAGCAACTCCAGTGCAATGCTGCCACCACTGAGGCTCAAAAATGTCACATTTTATCTCTCCTTAGAGATTTCAGCTCCCCTACTGCTGTATATGTGTTTACTGGAGAATGCGGGAGGAGCTGAAAGGATGGGCAAGTGATAAGCATGTCTCTGTAACAGACAGGGGCCAAGAGGTGACTGCTGGACTCGAGGGGATGGACATATGGGGGAATCTAGTCAGATTTGTAGCGTGCCAGGCTGAGAGACAGCATCACACCTCTTCACCAACACCCCAAAGCCGTAAATCCCTACCAACAGGAACACTCTGACAGCTGTGCCCTTCATCTGGCCCCCAGATGTATTTTCCTGGATCTGTTAACTGAATTAAATTTCAACAGTTAACAATGAGATTTCACATTAAAATTCTAATTTCCTGCTTCTCTTAAGAGAATAGTCAGCAAGACAGGATTCACATTCCAGATGGCCAAATGCAGCTAGAGTGACAGTGATGGCTGCCAACCACTATCCACAGTGTCCAGTTTGTCAAAGTCACCACCACTCCCTAGTGTTTCCCAGAGACTCAGCCCACTTCACTCATTTGCTGGTCTCAGGAGTTTCTGAACTGTAAATCTCTGTATATAAGCCCAGAGGCAAATATTTGCTGAACAAGAATTTCAGCCCCCTAGAAAGTGAATGCCAAAGAATGCTCAAGCACAATTGCACTCATCTCACAAGCTAGTTAGTTGGAGAAGGCAATGGCACTCCACTCCAGTACTCTTGCCTGGAAAATCCCATGGATGGAGGAGCCTGGTAGGCTGCAGTCCATGGGGTCGCTAAGAGTCGGACACGACTGAGCGACTTCACATCACTTCACTTTGCCAACAAGACATAAGCTGCTATAAGGGATACAAGAAGTAGGGTATGGCTCCTGCTTCCCAGAGAGGAAAGGTAAGTGAGCATGTCCTCTAGAACATCAGCTTCACGGGGGCAGGGGCTATGCCTGTTTTATTCACAGCTGTCCCCAGCACCTCAGCAGTACCTGGCATACAGATGTCCAATGCATACTCTAATGGAAGGAAGGAGGAAAGAGAAAGGGAGGGAAGAATATTGGGAGGAAATGTTGCTTCAGTCCCTTTTAGGACATTAAGCAAGAAATGAGAGCAAGTCTGGCATACGGGGAGCCAATGATAGACGCATAGAAAGAAATGACACCTAATACTCTAGGAATACAGAGGAAGAATATTTTTGAGGTGGGTGACCAGGAAAGACCTTTAGAAGAGAAGAGGTTTCTGGGTATTTCAAAACATTGTTAAATTACAGTTCCCCTCTTTGGTAATGTGGATTGACTTACTAAAATCACTTCACCTCAGGAAAGAGATCCCAAGTCTAAACCCCATACACTTCCCAGACATGCTGACTTTGACCGGACAGAACCTGACCAGAGGGATTGGATCAGACCCCAGGCTGCCATTCCTGTGGGCCACAGGGACAGCCAGGCTCCAAGCTTCAGCAGCGGCAGTCCGTGCCAACAAGCCCGCTATGGTTGGGAGGCAGGAGCTAGGCCTACCTTATGTCACCACGGGGCTGTATGGGAGCTCCCAAGGAGTACAGTGAAAAGCCCTGATCCCAGACTTTAGATTCTTTTGTGAAACAGTCATCCTGTTTCACCCTGAGCCATTCAATGACTGACACGGACCTCCAGTCACCCTGCCCTCCTGCCTGGTCTGCTGTACTTTTCTTTCACTGCCCCTCCTCAAGGTAGGAGAGTATCAGTCTGTTCAATCTCTGAGATTCTGATTCAACTCCTACAACACACAGGGCTTTCCCGAGGCCTCCTGGTAAGAAGATACTACTTATCTCCATTAACCTCTGACCCAGCTAAGATGAAACAGCTCCTGTCTGCAGGCCAAGGGCCCTCGTCCTTGGACTAAAGTTAAATAAAATGTAAGGTGGGGGCAGGGAGTACAGCAGCCCCGGAATTGTGGTCCCTGCCTCCAGGGAACGGCTGCCTCCTTCCTCCTGGGTATATAAAGCCAGAAGCCTGTTAATAGATGACACCCCAGGACTCCCTCCAGGTGGCCTCTGGGTTAAGAACTACATCTGGAGGAAGCAGTGCCTCCCAGGAAGATGGAAAGGCCATAAGCCCTCAAAGACTGGCCATTTGATATATGTGATGATAATGGGAAATGTTAATCTCCAAAGGCAAAGCCATTCATCCAAAATTCCATCCTCCTGGGTCCCCACACCTGACTTAATGAGGACAGCCACTTCGCAATGGCTGCTCCCATGAGCCAGGCCTTTTACATGCAATATCCCACTTAATCTTCACCAAAGGTCAGAGGGCTATGTACTGTTGGGATGCTCAGTTTACACAGGAGGAAACAGAAGCTAGAAGAGATTGAAAGACCTGCCCAAAGTCACCGACAGCTGTTGTGTTGTTCAGTAGCATGAGTGGCCCAGTTGGGAGCATTCACTCTATGTGTCTGATGCCAAAGCCTATGCTTTTCAGTCCAGGTCTACTCTCCTGCAACAATCATGCTGGGAAGTGCCTATTTCACCCCAAGGCTACAAATGATACCACTCTTATTTTTTTTTTTTTATTCAAATCTTAGTTTACAGGGCAGTAGAATAGTAAATGCTGTACTACTACCCTCTGAGAAAGAACTATGCTTCACTCAAGTTAACGTTGGGTCATACTAGGGACCAGGCCACATTAATCAATGCAATACCAACTATAAATACTACAGGTGGTATCACTAAGTATTAGAGAAGAGTATGTTTCTATCGTTTCCCTGGAATGTACAGATTTAAATTTCCATAAGCAATCATTATCTTTGAAGACGATAAGCAGTGATAAACAATATGAATTAAAATTAATAAAGAGAAATAAACAGTCTTTTTGTAATAGTCTGCTTGTCAGTGCAGTGTGCTGATCAATGGACTTGAAATGAAAGCAAGGAGCTGATTTTAGGTGGCAGGGCAGAAATTTGAGACCATAAAAGAAATCTTGGCTGTTTGGTTTAATATTGTGAGAGGCCCATGAAGAATGCCTCAGGAGTAGACTGTGTCTTATTTGTTTTTATATTCCAAATGCTTGGTACATAATATATGCTGAAAGAAGGAGCTGAGGCATGAATGAACGATTTCCAGGCTTTTCCATGCAGAGGTATCTCCTTGGGTATCCCCCAGTTGACGGTGGCATAGAGTGGAGCAATCCCTGGTGGCTCAGGTGGTAAAGACTCCGTTTGCAATGCAGGAGACCTGGGTTCAGTTTCTGGGTTGGGAAAATCCCCTGGAGAGGGGGATGGCAATCCACTTCAGTATTCTTGCCTAGAGAATTCCATAGACAGAAGAACAATCCATGGGGTCACAAAGAGTCGGACACAACTCAGAGACTAACACTTCTAGGATTTTCTAGATGCATTCACTAGGGGAAAAATAATCTTCAAGAACTTTCTTTGTAGTTGTCTAAGTATATTGGATGTGTGCGCTCTCATTTAATACAATGAGCCTGTAAAATCTATATTGTTGTGCATGTTTTACAATGCAGAAACTGGAGTTTATAGAGCTTGACTTACCAAAGCACATCGAGCAAGAAAGCACTGAAGCTCCAGTGCGGACCCAGATGTCTGGGTCCTCAACACATTCACTTTGCTCCACAACACTGCTCCACAACACTTCGTGTTTCCTCTGAGATGGAGGCTGCAGCTGTACCTCCAAGTGTGTGGAGGAAAGACACATGGCACATAACTCTGCAAAGGAAAGAACTAGAACCACTTCAAATGAAAGTGAGGATGCTGTATCTACACTGGATGTTCCTGGCCTTTTTGTTTTCAACATATCAAGCCAGCAGAGAGGGGGCTGGCACATCGCTCTTCTGCAGTATTCCCTTTAAACATGCAACATCTGGAAAAAGGGAGACAAGGTCCAGTCAATCTCCTCACTCACAGATTCTTGCCTCTTAAACCAGCGAGTATTAATAAATCCCTCCATTGTTCCACACATGAGCATCTCCACCAAAGGCTCCAGAGGAGAAACAAATGTCAGAATAAATTCAAAGTGGGCATCACTGCTGTTTGTAATCAACTATAGGTTTGTTTTTGTTTTTAACGAAGTGAGGAGAATTAGGCGGGTACTGATGTGGAAGAAAGTTGAAATGACATTGCTTAAAAAGATGTTTGTAATTTTCTTTACATTTAGATTAACCACATTATCTTTAAATTCCTAGTTCTAGCTAATCTAAATTGGCTATAAAATCAGGCAGATTTGAACTGTTAATATCATGCATAAATTAACAAAAATTTTATTGTGTGTACTTTACTGCTTGATGCCTGGTTCATTGACTGCAAAATTTGCTTGCAAAGATCTCTAAGGCCCAATGCAAGTGGAAGTTTAATGTGGCCTATAATTGAGCTTTGCAAATAACTAAATTCTTCTGGAGTAGGGTAGGATAAAGGGGAGCCAGGGTGGTGGCCAGGGCACAGAGTGCCAAAAAATCTGTCCATGTGCATAAATTTTTCCAAGCCTGGTGTGCTTTCCAAACCATTTCCTATACTTTCCAGGTGGAACGAAGGCTCATCTGAGAAGAAAACAGGGACGTCATGTCTCTTCACTGAAAGTCAACTCTTTTACCTTCTGCTCTCTACATCCCCTGCTGTGAACATATTTGCTGGATCAAAAACTAAGACACATGGTCGGGACATAGAAAAAAATGAAATTAAGACCGTTCCAGAAAATCTAGGACATATGTTCTCCAGAACTGTAGCAATCCAGGACTGCGTATCCTGTAGGTGCCTAATAAGTGCCTGCATAAACAATCATAGCAGTATGCCAAAAGGCATTGTGAATTTTTTATCTTTTCTTCAAAAAATCTTATCTGCAGCTAGGTTTTTTCTAAATCCTAAAATTTTTAGCTCGTCATCCAGATTATGTCAATTTGCTACATGCCTTTGCCCAATCCATTTCACTTACTTACTATAGTCTTCCTTTTAAGATTAAAATTAAATTTAAAATCCAAATCTGAGAGCTCTCACTTAAACCCTGGGAACTATAAAATATGGTTAAAGATGTAATATATTTTTTCCACTTGAAAAATAAATAAGTACTTCGATAAGTCAAGTGCTACTCCAAACATATCCCAACAGTAGAATGCTCCCAATGAAGTATTAACTGTTGGTTTGTTTAGTATGAAATATGTCTAGTCAAAATCAAATTGCAATTACAGGACTTCAAAGTAAAATAACTTGGCTCAGAGATATTGGTTCTAATCTCACATCAAAAGCAGCTGTATCGTTGTTGGCTTATGAAAAGAAAACAATTCTTTTCAACCAATATGAAGCATGAGAAAATAAGGATAATATTTCTTGAAAACTTCCGAGAACTAAGTAGTGTCACACTGGGAAACAGACATAGCACTTCAGAATTTTTTGAAAGTGTAAGTTGTCTGGAGACATTACACTTCACAAAATAAGAACAGGTGTAAAACCCAAAGGGAAACATTCATTTTCACTTTTAAGACTTACAGACAAGCATATTAATGAGAGAAATTATCAAAGCTAGGATCTGTCGAGGACACTTGGAATGGGGATTCAAGGAGAGAAACAGAAGTGAAAAAGGGTAAGATCCTAAAATTAACCCAACCAATCCCATTCTCTAGGCTTCAGAATAAAACCAGTACTTCTCAAACTTCTCATGGGAAACCTGCTATATGCAGATTCTCGATCAGCAGGTCTGAGGCAGGCTTTGGGAGGCTACATTCCTAACAAGTTTCCAGATGATGCTGATGCTGCTAGCCTATGGATCATACTTTGAGCAGCTAGGATATAGAACTTTTGACCTCTGAATCCCATCCATTCATCAATCCTTGCCAAAAGCCAGCAGCCCGGCCAGATAAAATGTGGCACAGTCTGAAGCCCTAAAGAGGGTAAGGGGTACTGTGATATGTTAAAAGACCTCCCTTAGAGTCAACACAACAATATAAAGCAAAACAAAATCAGAATTTCAATGGCAAAGATCAGTTCATTAGGAGCATATCATTAGAGATATTTAGATAAAAGGCAACTGAAGCTGGTGAAAAGTGTGCTGGGGCTTTCACCTGAAGCTTTTGATTTCCCTGGAAAGTTTGGTGAAGAGTCACAGGGGAGGGCAGAAAAACCAGTTGGTGGCCAAAGTCATTATCAGCTCTGAGTTTCAGAGATTGAAAAAAATCAGTGTGAGTTTGCACAACAAACAACTGACTTGAAGACGGGTTCATCCTAGTTAGTGAAGATTTAAGAATGAAATGCGGAATTATAGTTATTGTAGAACTATAGCAGATGACTTAACATCCTGGTCCTTAATCTTCTATCATAATCTCCTCATCTGTAGAATGAATAAAATAATGATGACTTTTCCAATGATTACTATGAGAATTAAAATGAGTTCTGTTAAAGTAGTTGGAACAGTTCCCAGCCCATAGTAAGCATTATATATATATGTATATATATATATATGTTTATTATTATTAGGCTTACATTACATTGGTTTGGGATATCCAGAAATCTAGTTGCAACACTAAAGGGTCATCAACTCTAAAAATGTATGTGGCCTCACTAGGAAAGTCATCCACTGCAAAAGTCAATTAATTTAAAACCAGTGACAATTACTCAGAAAGTAGGTACTGCTTTACAGGAACAGATATTGATGACAGGTTGGAGGGCGGAAGCTCTTCATGTGTAATTCCTCACTTAATACAGAAATTTTAAAATGAAATTTCTATGTGAAAAGGAGATATCAGGCCTAGATGACTTTAATGAAAAATAGATGATGTTTTTCAACCTCTTACGGAGTCTATTAGAAGGCCTCCTTGGTGGCTCAGATGGTAAAGAATCCACCTGCAATGCAGGAGACCAGGGTTCAGTCCCTGGGTTAGGACGATCCCCTAGAGAAAGGAACAGCTACCCAATCCAGGATTCTTGCCTGGAGAATTCCATGGACAGAGGTACCTAGTGGGCTAAAGTCCATGGTGTCGCAAAGAGTTGGACATGACTGAGACTAACACCTTCACACAGAATCTATTATTTTTACTCCAAGGACAATAAACCAAAAAACAGCCATTAAAAATCAATATTTTCCCATCAATCTTCAGCTGAAACCCACACTAGCCAATGCCAGGGGTCAAAAAAGAACATGACTTTGCCATGGGATGGTAACATTCGATTTTTCAAGAGAACAACTGTATCACAATTAGGGAAAATATCTGCCTCATTTTCCTATATAGAAGGTTCTCACACTATCAATGTGAGGTCATCGTATATCTGAGCTCCAAACTTCAAGAGAGTCGCTAGTCAAAATAATTACTTCCTGCCTCAAGGAGAATTCATTTCCAGTGAAGACTGGGTCTAGAAAGTGAATATGTCATGAAAGAGAACTAAACAGGGACAGGGAAATTTGGGAGACCCACTAAAATGTACCTCAATGAGGGCAGGAGTTTCGTCTGGCTAGGTCACCATGGTATCCACAACCCCAGGTCAGTGCTAAAGGAGTAAGTCTAGCTGTGAAAATCTGACCACTGACTGGACTTTGCTTCTCTCACTGATCAAATAGGGAGCTGGAAACAAACACAATCCTCCTCCAATAACATTCGCTAACATCCTCCCACTGTTAACATTTCAGGATTCTATGACTACTGTTCTTGGTGGAAGTAACTTCACTGGATATATTTTCACAAAGCCTAAATAAGTACAGTAAGTCCCCTACATAAGACTCTTGAAGTTGCAGACTTCAAAGAGTCACGCATACATTCACATGTCCATTCATGTAAGTTAGTTCACATATCTGGCACACACTGTTACACGCTTGCATCCCTCTGTGTACTTTACTGTACAATACTGTACAGAGTACGGGAGTATACTATCTTTATTTCAGGCCCAGAAACGGTGCCATCAACATTGGGCACGAGTAGAGCTGGCACTTGCCCTCCATCTCCTATTGCTAACAATCCTTCAGCCCTACCATTTCCCGCCTCCTCTCCCTCCGCCAGCATGTTCTGGCCTGCTCACTCAATGCCAGCCCCTGTATGCCAGTTGTTGTGCCGTACTACTGTACTTTCCAAGGTACTGTACTGAAGATTGAAAGTTTTTGTGTTTGATTTTTGATGTGTTACTTGTGTAAAAAGTATTATAAACGATCACAGTACAGTACTACATAGCTGATTGTGTTGGTTGGGTACCTAGGCCAACTTGGTTGGACTTCTGAACAAACTGGACTTAGAGCATGCTCTTGGAATGGAACTCATTGGTATGTAGGGGACTTACTGTAAATATTAGATTACTCTAGAGACTGGCTTCCTGTGCATGATATAGCAAGATAAACTGCATGAGTCCCTACTACAACCATCCTCCACAGACAAGAGATAGTCAGATCCATTTTTAGACAGGACAAGTGAGAGCCTCCTCTTTCCTGGGCATTCCATGTTAAGGTATGCTTGAGTATATGAAATGCTCAGTTGATTTTACGACTGGCCTGGACTTCTCAAAACCTTGAGTATCTTTTCTGCCGACTAAAGAGATTGATCCCAAGTAAAAGGAATAGCCAAGGAATATCTCAAAGGGTGCTCCTCTGCTAAGCAGCCAAAGATAGAATCCCCAAATAGTCACAGGATATCCCCACATATACCAGCATCAGGTGCTAGGAAGACTTCCTCGACCTCTGACTAGTCACAGTCCCATAGCATAAACACTCATACCCTGGACCCCTTCTCCTGCCCTGCATTTATCCCAAGTGAAATGTCACAATTTTGTAATTATTTGATTACACTAGACCTCAGCACCATAGTCCCATACACATATCTGCTATTCTTACCACTGTCTCCCTAGAATTTAGCACAGGGTTTGGCACATACTAGATACCTAATCTATAGAATGAACAGGTATATGACTTAAGCAGTCAGTTTGATGATGAAAAATATTTCTAGAACATCTAAAGATTTCTCTTAATTTTAATACCAGGAACAAAGTCCTGTGGACTTCATATAAAACACTAATATAAGAAGGACTATTTCAAAATCACGGAGAAGGCAATGGCAACCCACTCCAGTACTCTTGCCTGGAAAATCCCATGGACGAAGGAGCCTGGTAGGCTGCAGTCCATGGGGTCGCGAAGAGTCGGGCACAGCTCTACTTTCACTCTTCACTTTCATGCATTGGAGAAGGAAATGGCAACCCACTCCAGTGTTCTTGCCTGGAGACTCCCAGGGACGGGGGAGCCTGGTGGGCTGCCGTCTATGGGGTCTCACAGAGTCGGACATGACTGAGCGACTTAGCAGCAGCAGCAGCAGCATTTCAAAATCAACTGGGCATCCTTATTCACCAAACTAAAATTTGATCCCATAAATCAACCCTGAATATTCATTAGAAGGACTGATGCTGAAGCTGAAGCTCCAATATTTTGGCCACCGGATGCAAAGAGCCAACTCATTGGAAAAGACCCTGATGCTGGGAAAGATAGAGGGCAGGAGGAGAAGGGGGCAACAGAGGAAGAGATGGTTGGATAGCATTATCAACTCAATGGACAAGAGTTTGAGCAAACTCTGGGAGACAGTGAAGGACAGGGAACTCTGGTGTGCTGCAGTCCATGGGGTCACAAAGAGCTGGACAGGACTGAGGAGCTAAATGGCAACAACATGGTGTGTACCACATACAGAAGGGAGGTCCATACTATGGCAGTGTAACGGTAAAACATGTGCTCCAGATCCTTTCAGATCTGGATTCAAACGCTGGGTTTTCCACATTCAATTCTGTGACCTTGGATAAATTACTGAACTGCTCTAAGCTTCAGTCTTCTCAACTGTAAAATCAGATCTATTCATTAGGTTGTTGGAAAGATGAAATGAGTATACACATATAGGGTTTAGCAAAGTGTGGGTCATATGGTAAGTGGTCAGAAAACGTTAACCCTTCTTAAACATCATTCATTGTATCCTAAAATGAATATGACTATGGCAGCAGGAAAAAAAACTGGAAAATAACGATTCTCAAATATTTTCAATCCCCTGACCATTTCTACACCACAGCTCATCACACCCGGATCCCATTGTTTTGGTTTTTACAATTGTGCAGTTAAGTCAGGAGCATCTTGGATGAAACATCATAAAGAAGTCATCAGTTTACACCAGGAAGAGAAACTGAGAAACTGTAGGAGAAAGCCCCCTGTGTGTCCCAGGCCTTAAGTACCAGCTCCAAGAACAGAGGGAAATGATGTGATCAGGAGATCAGGAGGGCACTTAGTTTTACTTGGACTTTCTCAGCAGGCCCGGGGCCCCCACAGATACATACTGCTCTCTGATAATGAGCCTCCCAGCATCAATTTGCCTTCATTTCTGAGACAACAGGACAGTTCAAACCAGATCCGGTCTCTATCAATTGGAACACAGTAAGTTTGAGGGTGGTAAGATTAGTAAACTTCAAAAGGTTAGGAGGGCTCAATAAGCCAAGGGCAGGGTTGGGACTATTTATTTAAAAGCTTACAGTGTCTGAAATATTCCATCTCAGCCCCCTCATGCCCCCACCTTCCTTCCTCTTGACCTTTCTGTGACCTTCTCTCAGCTCTCAAAGCTTCTTGTTTTGGGTCAGCTGCATTTCCAACCGTAATAGCATTTCTTGCCTAGTAAAGTTTCCAAAGACACATCCCTCACTGCCTCTCCTTGGGGTCCCTTGAGGGTTTAAAAAAAAGGAGATCAACATTTACATTGGTAAAATACACTCAGCTGTGAGGCGAGTTTAATCTTTTTTACAACCGTCCCCTGCAGCTGTGCTGTCTGCTTCACCAACGCCCCCCCCCCAACACCCCCCACCAGCACTGGCCTTCTGCCTTCCTGGAAATAGCTTTCCCCAAAGAGCCTTGGGACACACGGTCCCAGCCTCACTAAATATAGTTAAATGGAGATCTCAGGCGTGCTGTAACCAGATGGGATAACTTGAGTGGGGTTTCTGGATCCAGGAAATAGAGCAAGGAGAGACAGAAGGGGACCTCATGGAGAGGAAGCCACACTGACCAGCCTGTGCCCAGAGAAGGCATAACAGAGTAAGGTACCTGGGTTAGGGAGAAGTTGGGAGGCTCTTTGGTGCGGGATATGAGGAGGGGAAACAGTCTCTCCCGATATTCCTCCCTGAAACAACCAGGATAAACTCCCACAGCCCTCCCCCGTCCTCCTTTTAACTGATTTTTCAAGAATATGTGGTAAATAGAGCATGAATCACCCCAAGGTTCCTGGGCAACAACTCAGGTCCAACTGGGTCCCCTTAACAAGAACAAAGAAGAAAGCAAGAACAAGGGGAAGAAACGGCTTAAGAAAAAAAAATTCATTAAAAACTCATCCTTAAAGTCACCCAGAGGTCTACTTTAAATATGCTTTAGGAAAAAAGGAAACCTAGCATTATGAAAACAAAGTATCTCTCACAAAGCTTAGAGGCGGTCTTCATACCACCCAGAATACAATCCACACTATAACTGTTCAAAACCCCACCTTCAGATTCTGTGCTGTGACCTACATTTTCCTGTGACAGAAAACAACAAAATTCTGTAAAGCAATTATCCTTCAATTAAAAAATAAATAAATTTTTTTTAAAATAGTGAGCTGAGGTTTATTGCCTAATTCTTAAAGAGTCACAAATGAAATAATGATTTAGGAAAGTACAGCGACACAGGTAAACAACAGAAAGATGGATAAAGAAGTGGTGGCAAGTCCATACAATGTAAATTACAGCAGTTGAAATATTATGGACGATACATTTCAGCATGGATAAATCCCCAAAACATAATATTGAACAAAATGAGCAGAGTATGGGAATCATGAAGTCTAATGTTACTTATAGAAAGTTTAAAACATGCAAAATTTAACTACATAGTCATCCCTCTGTATCCCGGGTTTCCACACCCATGGATTCAACCCACACAGACCAAAAAAATTTTTTTCTAATTCCAGAATGTTCCAAAACAAAACTTGATTTTGTTTCAAACTGACAACTATTCATATAGCATTTACATTGTATATACAACTATTTACATATCATTTACATTGTATTAGGCATTATAAGTAATCTAGAAATGACTTAAAGTACATGGGAGAATTGACATAGGCTATATGCAAATACAGCTGTGCAGTACCATTTCATATGAGACTTGAGCATCCTTGGATTTTGGTATACGAGAACAGTTCTTAGAGCCAATCCCTCACAGATACCAAGGGACAACTGTATACTATTTATGGATAAATACATATGTATATGGACACATATGTAAAGTGTAATATATGCAAAAGAGAAATGATGAATGCCAAATTCAGAATAGTGGTTTCCTCCTGGGAAGAAGGAAAGGAAAAGTAAGGTAAGGAATGTTCCAAGTGCTTCTCCTACTTTGGTTTTTCTTTTAAAAGTGATGTGAAACAGATATGGCAAAACAATAAAAGATTTGAGAAGCTACATTGAGTTAATGCTGTTTGTTCATTACTGCTTTTTAACGCTTTACTGCATTCTTGAAATATTTCATTGTAAAAATGTTAAGAATTTCAGACAAGAGTCTTCATATGAAAGTCCGTATACAACTTTGGACACCCACTGAATTCAATCACTCTTCTATGGGTATCAGGGAGGACCTTGGGCAGGGCCCCTGGGGTCCATGGGACACCAGCTCCATGCTAGTGCAGGCCTAACCAGCCTTTGGAGGGAGCCAGAGGGCTCCCTTTTTAAAGCTCTTATTAAATCTTTTCACCCAGAGGATTCACAATAAAGCAACCATTAGATATCTAAAAGCTTCCATCAGGAGCTGTTAGGAGGAAATGGAATTTAATAAGCCTCCTTCAAACTAAACATGGACACTCGCAAGCTTGGTCTTTAATTGTCAGTTCCATTACTGGGAAAGATGACATTTGGCTGTCACCCTAGCTCTGATGCTAGTGAATTATGTCATCTTGGGCAAAACCATTCACTTCTCCAGGCCTCATCTGCACCTAGAAGACCTCAAAGGTCTGAGCAGTAAGGGTCTATGGTTCTAATCTTAGAATTAAGACTGGGCAGGTGTAGAAAAGCAACAAACACCTCCCAACCGTAATTCATTTTAGGGGTGCTGGTGGGTCTCTACTCAGCCCATCTCTGAACACATATCCTGTTCCCCTTATAAGTTTCTGTAGCTCAAATGCCCATCACCAGACATTCTTTCAGATTAAATGCCACATTACAATGAAAATGACACCTGGAACCATAATCACACCTTGGTAGTGGTTTAGTCAGTAAATCATGTCCAACTTTTGTGACCCCCAAGGACTGTAGCCTGCCAGGCTCCTCTGTCCTTGGGAATTCCCAGGCAAGAATACTGGAGTGGGTTGCTATTCCCTTTTCCATCTTCTGAACCCATGGATGGAACCCGGTTCTCCTGCATGCAGGCAGATTCTTTACCCACTGAGCTACCAGGGAATCACCCCTTAGCCTCAGCAATATGCATTATCTCTTAATTCCCACACTACTTGTAACATAGATAAGAAAACTAAATTAAAGCAATTAACTTAAGATAGTTCAGTTGTTCAGTCGTACCCAACTCTGACCCCATGGACTGAAACATGCCAGGCTTCCCTGTCCATCACCAACTCCCTGAGCTTGCTCAAACTCATGTCCATGAAGTCAGTGATGCCATCTACCATCTCATCCTCTGTCGTCCACTTTTCCTCCTGCCTTCAATCTTTCCCAGCATCAGGGTTCTTAGGGCGGAATTCAAGCTTCAAGGCCAACTCTTCAAAATTCCAAGTTTAAATCCTTTCCATAACAAAGCAATTTCCTCAGATTAGCCTTAACAGAAGGAATAGAATCCTAAAAGAAAGCAGGAGTAAGAAGGCAAGGAGGAAAGTTAAGGGAGAAATGGTCTTTGAGTGAGGTCTGCAGCAAGGGGAAGATGAAAAGAGAGTGAAATGGACAGGAAAATCCTGTCAAGTCATTTTGTATAAGGATAGTTGTATAATCTGAGAAATCTGTATGCAGGTCAAGAAGCAACAGTTAAAACTGGACATGGAACAATGCACTGGTTCCAAATTGGGAAAGGAGTACGTCAAGGCTGTATATTGTCACCCTGCTTATTAACTTACATGCAGAGTACATCATGTGAAATGCTGGGCTGGATGAAACACAAGCTGGAATCAAGACTGCAGGGAGAAATATCAGATATGCAGATGATACCACCCTTAGGCAGAAAGCAAAGAGGCCTCTTGATGAAAGTGAAAGAGGAGAGTGAAAAGTCCAGCTTAAAACTCAACATTCAAAAAACTAAGATCATGGCAACCAGTCCCACTACTTCATGGCAAATAGATGGGGAAAAAATGGAAACAGTGAGAGACTTTATTTTCTTGGGTTCCAAAATCACTGCAGATGGTGACTGCAGCCATGAAATTAAAAGATGCTTGCTCCTTGGAAGAAAAGCTATGACCAACCTAGACAGCATATTAAAAAGCAGAGACATTACTCTGCCAACAAAGGTCCGTCTAGTTAAAGCTATAGTTTTTCCAGTAGTCATGTATGGATGTGAGAGCTGGAATATAAAGAAAGCTGAGCATCAACGAATTGATGCTTTTGAACCACGGTGTTGGAGGAGACCCTTGAGAGTCCCTTGGACTGCAAGGAGATCAAACCAGTCAATTCTAAAGGAAATCAGCCCTGCATATTCATTGGAAGGACTGATGCTGATGCTGAAACTCCAATACTTTGGCCACCTGATGCAAAGAACTGACTCACTGGAAAAGACCCTGATGCTGGGAAAGATTGAAGGTGGGAGGAGAAGGGGACAACAGAGGATGAGATGGCTGGATGGCATCACTGACTTGATGAACATGGGATTGAGCAAGCTTGGGGAGTTGGTGATGGGCAGGGAATCCTGGCGTGCTGCAGTCCATGGGGTCACAAAGAGTCAAACACAACTGAGCGACTGAACTGACTGATAAGGATATTTCCCTTCAGAGCCTGAAGGGTTGTGGGTTGTAGTATTGCCAAGATTGACGGGGGCTGATAACAAGCTACCAAGCTGTACAAGACTGTTATTACATACAAACTGTCTCCCTCTCCAAATATTCCTACCAAAAGCAAGCTGGAATGTAGCTGTGCAATGCAGGAGAGATGATTTGTGTCAATTGATGTGTGCAGTCCTTGGCACCATATGTGACCAGTGAATGACAGTAGTGATGGAAATGATGATAACAAAGATGGTGATGACCAAATCAAGAAATTATCTAAGGTTACTCCATAACATCACATAGAAAATGGTTCATGCAACCTAACAGGTACACCACTGGGCATTCATTATTCATGGTGTTTTCAACAATTAATGGTATTTTCAACAATTAAAACTACTTTAACATGATCCAGTTTCTTTCTCTGTCTAAAGTGCTAGGTTCAAAAGGGTTTTCTCAGCAAATGTAATCCTCCCTGTCTCTTTTTCTAAAGGGAACTCAAAATGAATCTGTAAGAGAAACATCAGGAAGTAAGCAGAGGGGCCTTCTCTAAGTATCATCCCACAAGTTTATCAACTTTTTTGTAAGCAGAATGGAAGAGAAGGAACAGAATTAACAGGTCCTTCCACCTAAGCAAATTAAATGAACACTTTAAAGAGGGAAATAGAATTACTGTATCCCTTCTCTTGTTACAAATGCCCTATTACAAGGCAAATGTTTTCTTTTCCCTCCTTGGGGAAACCTCCCTCCTGGGTTCCCTCCTCCTTTTCAACTCCTCACAAATGGAGTTGTCTTGTATAAGATTCCTTACAAAATATTTCAAATAACAAGCTTTCTCAATTATTTTATTTTGAACTACAAAGTGCTGGGGATGGAATGGGGAAGGCACCAAATCTCTAAAACCATCATAGTCCATGCTTGTTCAGATACTTACATATGTTGGTATGGAGTAAGTTTTTTTTAAAAAGCAATTTAAAATAAAGTTAGTAATTTATTCCCATAGGTTAAGATTTATATTTCCAACTACTGAATGCAGTTAAAAATAAACAAATAAGCCTTTAAAAATAATTTTTAAAATCAATAAAGTAGCTTCATTTTGGAGATCACAAATATATAACATACATGACAGTGAAAACCCAACTACCTAATATTAGCCAAATATATAAGTACATGTGGTTTGGCACAGTGGTTCTTGTGATCACATTAAACAGGGATTCAAATGTGCTATTTTTCAAACAACTCAGAAGTGAGAATGATGAGCCCTAGAAATCTGTGTTAAGTCATTCAAAAATAGGTCATGGAAAAAAAAATGCATATAAAGAGTTTAAACAAAATTGTTTCTGGACACTGGGAGTGGAAAAACTACTATTTTCATATTAATTTATTAATTTAGACGTGTGTGCGTGCCAAGTCGCTACAGTCATGTCCAACTTTTTGCAACCCTATGAACTGTAGCCCACCAGGCTCTTCTGTCCATGGGATTCCCCAGGCAAGAATACTGAAGTGGGTTGTCATTCCCGTCTCCAGGGAATCTTCCCAACACAGGGATTGAACCCACATCTCTGGCAGCTCCTGCATCGCAGGCAGATTCTTCACAGCTGAGTCACTGGGGAAATCCTATTATTTCAAGCATGTTATTTTAAATAGAGATGAGCACCAGTGTTAACAAATTAAATTTTATTTAATTTGACTAGTTCATCCGTATTCACAAAAATATATAATTTTTAAATTGGCAAAACACTCTTAACTTGGCTCTTAATTGGCTTTTATTCAATGGGTGTGTATTAAATACAATAGGATTTCACTTCAAAAGCAAAGACAAATAAACCATTCATAGCTTTTTAGGGGGGTGGGGAGAAGTCAGAGGCATACAGAGTAGCCTGGAGGAGGAGACTTAAATAGCCATCTGCTGGAGCATCCGTGTGAGTTCAGCACAGTGTCTGGGCTCTCAAGGCATCCTGCTTCCAGCATTGCCCCCAAAGGAACTTCCCTTTGGAAGACATTATACAATAAGATCTTGTTCCACCAATCTTGAAAGTGGCTGGCTCTGAATTAAATCACCTTTCTCCCAAATCAGGCAATGGGGCTTGTAGAGACCAATGGGGCCTGTAGAAAACATTTTGTTGTGTTTTGTTTCTGACATCTCTGAAAGTTTCAAGAGGGTGCACCTCATAACCATCATAAGCTAGGAGGAAAAAATTATTTCCCCAAAGTCTGACTCAATATGTCACAGTAAGAACTCCATTCTATAGAGCAAGAAGAAACCCTGATTGGCTAGGAAACAAGTCTGCCTCAAGGTAGAAAAATACCCCTTTACACACTTTGCTTGTGTTGGCAATAAGAGACATTTCTTTTAGGTCCCCAGAAAAGCTTATCAGACATTTTCCCCCAAGCTAAGTAGAAAAGCTCCTATTTCTATTGATGTTAAAATAAAATTAAGTTTAAAGCTCTTAATACTTGGTGGATCTTTTCAAGTGAATCCTTAGCTTTGATTTACAGAAAGGGTAGATTCTCTTTCACACTTTGTTGGCATCACCACCTCCACGGGAGACATTTGTAGCTCCCCCCATCTCACATGTCATGTGATCGCCATTAGAGGTCACCACAGTTGAAAATCCATTTCCAGGAACTAAGATAGCTACTAAATCATGAGGAGAAAAAAGCTATCAGGGCTGAGAATGTCACCATGAAAAAACTGGGTCCCCTATAATCAAGTGGATAGTATGTTATCCTCAAGCTCAAATGTTTTTCCTTTAAGTTCTATTATTTTTTAAAAGCACTAATATATTAACAGATCCTAAATAACATTCTGCATGAGATTCTAAAACATAAAAGAATTTCTGATTTTGCTATTTTTAAGTCAATAATATGTGTATGTGTGATTCTATCAGCTTGAGACTTTCCAGGTGGTCAGAACTTTTCAGTCCTTTCAACACATAACAGGGCAGCAAAAAGTAAAGCCAGACTAGTGAACCACTAATTCAAAACTCCTGAAGACTGGGAAAGGAAACAAAGGATGAATGGGCCCATACATAACCCGGAATCCATCCCTCTGGGGTGATATTCAAACTTGGGTAAACATTGTTGATAACTCTCTAAGTACTTTGTGCAACATTCGGAGCAATAACGCAAATGGAAACCAGGAATACTGATTTTTCAATTAAACAGAAGCTAGTTGGAGAAAGCAATGGCAACCTACTCCAGTACTCTTGCCTGGAAAATCCCATGGATGGAGGAGCCTGGTAGGCTGCAGTCCATGGGGTCGCTAGGAGTCGGACATGACTCAGTGACTTCACTTTTCACTTTCATGCATTGGAGAAGGAAATGGCAACCCACTCCAGTGTTCTTGCCTGGAGAATCCCAGGGATGGGGAAGCCTGGTGGGCTGCCGTCTATGGGGTCGCACTGAGTTGGACACGACTGAAGCGACTTAGCAGCAGCAGCAGCAGCAGTTAAGATGAGATGCAGTAAAGTTGAGGAAGACATACTGAGACTTCTCAAGGGCACTGAGTGTTGGGAAAGTGAATCAAGAGGGATGCCTAGAAAAGAACAGGTTGAGGAAGAATGGATGGGTGAAATTAATTCAATCAGCGAAAGAGATTAAAGTTTGGGGAAAGAACGGTGTATCTAAAGAATGATCCCCAATGGTCTGGAATTCCAGAATGCCAGGCATTAAGCAATTAATTTGCCAGTGGAAATCCAAGAAATGTATTTTCCTAAGGACTAGTGAATCCATACCATGAATTAAGTCATGAAGTCAGGGGGAGGAGAGTTAGGTCCCAAAGCTCCGTCACTATGAGACAGCTCCATGTGACATCGTGGGGCTTTGGTTCTGGCCCTGGGAATCCCCACACTACCAAAAAGTGGATTTTTTTATTGTGAATGTCTGGCTGTTGAATGATGTGCTAATGAGGCAGCAGCTTTGTTCCAATTCATCAGGAATAGAAATAGCAAAGATATAGAAAATTTACCAATGAGATTGTGATTTAGGCTCTAAGGAAAGTGTGATCCAAAATTTTCTCTGGCAAGAGATTCACATTCTTCCCTTCTGGGCTGGTCAAATCACAAAAACTGCAGTGTTGCCTTGATTTAGATGAAAGAAATAAAAACGCTTCTTCCACCATGCTCTATGTACCATAAGGTCAGTTCCAGCTCATCTCTGAAAACTGTAATACTAATTCCTATTAAGCACTAAAAAGCTCTGCTTTGTTTTCTGTTTCTTATTTTTCATTTTCAGAGTCAAACAATTTTTTTTTTCATTGCTTGACAGAGGAAGGGGGAAATGGTGCTCCCAAGTTAGAGGAATAAAAAATTTTAAGTCATTAATCATCATTTCTTAATATTTTACATTTTCTTCATAGTTTAACTTTGGCCTCAAATCATCATCTCAGCTCACATCTAGAGATGGAAAGGAAAAATTAAATGCATGGGCTTAGCAGTCAGGTAAATCTCTGTTCATATCTACATTCTGCCAGTTATTAGCTATGTGACCTATGGCAAGTTAAGTAACCTCTCCAAAAGTAATAGTATCTACTTCAAATAGTGGTTATGATTAAAATGAGGGGGAAAATGCAAAGCATTCAGCACAGTGCCCAGCACACAGTAAAAATTCGATAAATGATATTTTAAAACATTCTTCCTATGTTTTCATAGTCACCAGAGTGACAACAGTTCTAAAACTTGACTATACCAAGTATTAAGAAGGATGTGTAGCAATAGGACCTCTCATACCTGACCACAGGGAATGTGTGGCAGATTAAAGTTGTAGGCCACAAATTATTACTGTCTAGTATACTCACCCCCAAAGATACGGAGAATATGTGTTTCTCTCCCTTTGATGCTGGGCAGGCTCTGTGACTACTTTGACAATAGCATGTGGCAGAAATGATATTATGCAAGTTTCTATGTACAGGCTTTAAGAGACTGGCAGTTGCCACTTCCAAATTTTTGGAACATTTGTTCTTGGAACCCTGATCTACCATTTAAGAATTCAGACTGTCCTGAGGCCACTATTCTGTGAGAATCCAACCCATGTGGAAAAGCCCTGGAGGGTGAGATACTATGTGAAGGAAGAGACCAAAAAACAGCACAATGTAGATACATGAATAAAGAAGCCATCCTGAGACGGATCCTCCAGCCCCAGGAACCTCAGTTTACACCACGTGGATTAGAGACAAATCACTCAGCCAAGCTCCTCCCAAATTCTTGACATACAAAATCATGAGCAAACGAATACTGTTGTTTTAAGCATGGGGACAGTTCATTATGCAATGTTCAGTAACTGCAACAGAATGATATTTATACAATCACCTTGGAAAGTCATTTGGTATCACTTGGTAAAGTTAAAGAAACATACCAATGACGCAATGAGTCCACATCTACAGAACCTCTTGCACATATGCACCATGAAATTGGAATAGGAATGCTGATAGCAAGTGTTCATAATAGGAAAAAAATGGAACCTCAAATGTCCATCAAGAATAGATGAGATAAATATGCAGAGGATATGCACATGCAAAGATACCCAGAAGTAAAAATTAATGAACTTTAGCTTCATACATACACCTAGAAGACTCTCAAATCTTAAATTGAAAAAGAAAGATAATATTGAAAGAATAAACCATGTGATGGAAGAAAACACAGAGTATTATTCCACTTATACAGAGGTCAAGAAAAAATGAAATAATATCCCTGTATACATATATATTAATATATATATGTATATATGTGTTGCTGCCAAGTTGCTTCAGTTGTGTCCGACTCTGTGTGACCCCAGAGACAGCAGCCCACCAGGCTCCCCTGTCCCTGGGATTCTCCAGGCAAGAACACTGGAGTGGGTTGCCATTTCCTTCTCCAATGCATGAAAGTGAAAAGTGAAAGTGAAGTCGCTCAGTCGTGTCCAACTCCTAGCGACCCCACGGACTGCAGCCTACCAGGCTCCTCTGTCCATGGGATTTGCCAGGCAAGAGTACTGGAGTGGGTTGCCATTGCCTTCTCCACATATATGTGTGTGTGTGTGTGTGTGTGTGTGTGTGTGTGAGATAAAAAAAAATTAAGCAAAGGAATGAATAACAAAATTCAGAATTATGATTAACTCTGGGGGAGGGCTTTGGATGTGGTCAGGGAGGGGTGCCCACAAGTTTCAAAGATATTTGTGGTGTTCTATTTCATGAGATAATTGGAGATGGGAGGAAGGGTGATTTATTATTATTCTTTAAACAGAGGTTGGTGAACTTTTTATATAAAGGGCAAGATAGTAAGTATTTTAGGGCCACATACAAGGTTTCATGTATCTTCTTCTTTTGTTTTTTTCCATAACACTTTAAAAATGAAAAGCCACTCTTAGCTCAAAGGCTCTACAATAAGAGGCCACAGTCAAAATTTAGCCCACATGCTGTAGTTTGCTAATCCCTGCTTTAAACTATTTATATGCATTATACTATCTTTTGTGTACATGATATATTTCTCCTCCACATATCTCCTTCAAAGAAAATTAAAGAATTAAACAGGAAGATCATGTGGTGGCCACAGATAATTTATTATCTGTTCTCTTTACAGAGAAAATATACATATTCTTCCTAACCTAGACCAAAACCCTACCCATTAAGCCTCCAATCTGTTGACAGCTCCTTTGTACCATTTCAACTTAAAAAAAGAAGCTGCACTTCTTTCCAAAATGAGGAAAAGGTAATGAAGTGAACCATTACTCTTGTCTACACTAGACTCTGAGCAGATTCTAAGTTATAAAGTCCAAACAGTCACAGTAGTTCAGACTGTTGCTTGGGCAGGAGGGTAGGAAGATCATAGATAAAATTCCCATTTGGCCAAATTATGATCCTCGATTGCCATCATCCAAGGAGTGTCTGCTCTTAATTCAAAGCTAACATTTCCTGGACCTCACCACATGCCAGACACCAATCTCACACACTATGCGTATTTTCATTTTATTCCTCACAACAATCCCATGTGGTAGATACCACTATGAACCTCATTTTACCATAGTGGAAACTGAGGCACTAAGAGACTGTCACTTGCTCAAGGTCACACAGGTAGAAAGTGATGGAGCTGGAATCCACATCCAGGAGGTTGGATCCTGATCCCACACTCAGACACAAGACTACTCTAATTGCTAAATACATTTGTCTCCTCATGGTAAATGAGGAGATTCTACAGATAAAGAATGTGTGCTTGTACCCAGCAAGGATCTCATTCAAATATGAAGGAGAAATCAAAAGCTTTACAGACAAGCAAAAGCTGAGAGAATTCAGCACCACTAAACCAGCTCTCCAACAAATGCTAAAGGATATTCTATAGACAGGAAACACAAAAAGCGTGTATAAACCTGAACCCAAAACAATAAAGTAAATGGCAAAGGGATCATACTTATCAATAATTACCTTAAAGGTAAATGGGTTGAATGCCCCAACCAAAAGGCAAAGACTGGCTGAATGGATACAAAAACAAGATCCCTATATATGCTGCCTACAAGAGACCCACCTCAAAACAAGGGACACATACAGAGTGAAAGTGAAGGGCTGGAAAAAGATATTCCACGCAAATAGAGACCAAAAGAAAGCAGGAGTAGCAATACTCATATCCAATAAAATAGACTTAAAAACAAAGACTGTGAAAAGAGACAAAGAAGGACACTACATAATGATCAAAGGATCAATCCAAGAAGAAGATATAACAATTATAAATATATATGCACCCAACATAGGAGCACCGCAATATGTAAGACAAATGCTAGCAAGTATGAAAGGGGAAATTAACAATAACACAATAATAGTGGGAGACTTTAATACCCTACTCACACCTATGGACAGATCAACTAAACAGAAAATTAACAAAGAAATGCAAACTTTAAATGATACAATAGACCAGTTAGACCTGATTGATATCTATAGGACATTTCACCCCAAAACAATGAATTTCACCTTTTTCTCAAGTGCTCAGAGAACCTTCTCCAGGATAGATCACTTCCTGGGCCATAAATCTAACCTTGATAAATTCAAAAAAATCGAAATCATACCAAGCATTTTTTCTGACCATAATGCATTAAGATTAGATCTCAATTACAGAAGAAAAACTATTAAAAATCCCAATATATGGAGGCTGAACAACATGCTTCTGAATAACCAACAAATCACAGAAGAAATCAAAAAAGAAATCAAAATAGGCATAGAAATGAATGAAAATGAAAACACAACAACCCAAAACCTGTGGGACACTATCAAAGCAGGGCTAAGAGGAAAGTTCATAGCAATACAGGCATACCTCAAGAAACAAGAAAAAAGTCAAATAAATAACCTAACTCTACACCTAAAGCAACTAGAAAAGGAAGAAATTGAGAAACCCAGAGTTAGCAGAAGGAAAGAAATCTTAAAAATTAGGGCAGAAATAAATGCAAAAGAAACAAAAGAGACCATAGCAAAAATCAACAAAGCCAAAAGCTGGTTCTTTGAAAGAAAAAATTGACAAACCATTAGCCAGACTCATCAAGAAACAAAGAGAGAAAAATCAAATCAATAAAACTAGAAATGAAAATGTAGAGATCACGACAACAGAGAAATACAAAGGCTCATAAGAGACTACTATCAGCAATTATATGCCAATAAAATGGACAACGTGGAAGAAATGGACAAATTCTTAGAAAAGTACAACTTTCCAAAACTGAACCAGGAAGAAATAGAAAATCTTAACAGACCCATCACAAGCACGGAAATTGAAACTGTCATCAGAAATCTTCCAGCAAACAAAAGCCCAGGTCCAGACGGCTTCACAGCTGAATTCTACCAAAAATTTAGAGAAGAGCTAACATCTATCCTACTCTAACTCTTCCAGAAAATTGCAGAGGAAGGTAAACTCCCAAACTCATTCTATGAGGCCACCATCACCCTAATACCAAAACCTGACAAAGATGCCACAAAAAAAGAAAACTACAGGCCAATATCACTGATGAACATAGATGCAAAAATCCTCAACAAATTCTAGCAATCAGAATCCAACAACACATTAAAAAGATCATACACCATGACCAAGTGGGCTTTATCCCACAGATGCAAGGATTCTTCAATATCCACAAATCAATCAATGTAATATACCACATTAACAAATTGAAAAATAAAAGCCATATGATTATCTCAATAGATGCAGAGAAGGCCTTTGACAAAATTCAACATCCATTTATGATAAAAACTCTCCAGAAAGCAGGAATAGAAGGAACACACCTCAACATAATAAAAGCTATATATGACAAACCCACAGAAAACATTATCCTCAATGGTGAAAAATTGAAAGCATTTCCCCTAAAGTCAGGAACAAGACAAGGGTGCCCACTTTCACCACTACTATTCAACATAGCTTTGGAAGTTTTGGCCACAGAAATCAGAGAAGAAAAAGAAATAAAAGGAATCCAAATTGGAAAAGAAGTAAAACTCTCACTGTTTGCAGATGACATGATCCTCTACATAGAAAACCCTAAAGACTCCACCAGAAAATTACTAGAGCTCATCAATGAATATAGTAAAGTTGCAGGACATAAAATCAACACACAGAAATCCCTTGCATTCCTATACACTAATAATGAGAAAGTAGAAAAAGAAATTAAGGAAAAATTCCATTCACCATTGCAATGAAAAGAATAAAATACTTAGGAATATATCTACCTAAAGAAACTAAAGACCTATATATAGAAAACTATAAAACACTGGTGAAAGAAATCAAAGAGGACACTAATAGATGGAGAAATATACCATGTTCATGGATAGGAAGAATCAATATAGTGAAAATGAGTATACTACCCAAAGCAATCTATAGATTCAATGCAATCCCTATCAAGCTCCCAGAGGTATTTTTCACAGAGCTAGAACAAATAATTTCACAATTTGTATGGAAATACAAAAAACCTCGAATAGCCAAAGCAATCCTGCGAAAGAATGGAGCTGGAGGAATCAACCTGACTGACTTCAGGCTCTACTACAAAGCCACAGTCATCAAGACAGCATGGTACTGGCACAAAGACAGAAATATAGATCAACGGAACAAAATAGAAAGCCCAGAGATAAATCCATGCACCTATGGACACCTTATCTTTGACAAAGGAGGCAAGAATATACAACGGAGTAAAGACAATCTCTTTAACAAGTAGTGCTGGGAAAACTGGTCAACCACTTGTAAAAGAATGAAACTAGAACACTTTCTAACACCATACACAAAAATAAACTCAAAATGGATTAAAGTTCTAAACGTAAGACCAGAAACTATAAAACTCCTAAGGGAGAACATAGGCAAAACACTCTCCGACATAAATCTCAGCAGGATCCTCTATGATCCACCTCCCAGAATACTGGAAATAAAAGCAAAAATAAACAAATGGGATCTAATTAAAATTAAAAGCTTCTGTACAACAAAGGAAACTATAAGCAAGGTGAAAAGACAGCCTTTGGAATGGGAGAAAATAATAGTAAATGAAGCAACTGACAAACAACTAATCTCAAAAATATACAAGCAACTTATGCAGCTTAATTCCAGAAAAATAAACAACCCAATCAAAAAATGGGCCAAAGAACTAAATAGACATTTCTCCAAAGAAGACATACAGATGGCTAGCAAACACATGAAAAGATGCTCAACATCACTTATTATCAGAGAAATGCAAATCAAGACCACAATGAGATACCATTTCACACCAGTCAGAATGGCTGCTATCCAAAAGTCTACAAGCAATACATGCTGGAGAGGGTGTGGAGAAAAGGGAACCCTCTTACACTGTTGGTGGGAATGCAAACTAGTACAGCCACTATGGAGAACAGTGTGGAGATTCCTTTAAAAATTGCAAATAGAACTACCTTATGACCCAGCAATCCCACTGCTGGGCATACACACCGAGGAAACCAGAATTGAAAGAGACATGTGTACCCCAATGTTCATCGCAGCACTGTTTATAATAGCCAGGACATGGAAACAACCTAGATGACCATCAGCAGATGAATGGATAAGAAAGCTGTGGTACATATACACAATGGAGTATTACTCAGCCATTAAAAAGAATACATTTGAGTCAGTTCTAATGAGATCGATGAAACTGGAGCCGATTATACAGAGTGAAGTAAGCCAGAAAGAAAAACACCAATACAGTATACTAACACATATATATGGAATTTAGAAAGATGGTAATGATAACCCTGTATGCGAGACAGCAAAAGAGACACAGATGTATAGAACAGACTTTTGGACTCTCTGGGAGAGGGAGAGGGAGGGATGATTTGGAAGAATGGCATTGAAACATGTATACTATCATGTAAGAAATGAATCGCCAGTCTATGTTCGATACAGGATACAGGATGCTTGGGGCTGGTGCATGGGGATGATCCAGAGAGATGATATGGGGTGGAAGGTGGGAGAGGGGTTCAGGATTGGAAACTCATGTACACCTGTGGCAGATTCATGTCAATGTATGGCAAGACCAATACAGTATTGTAAAGTAAAATAAAGTAAAAATAAAAATAAAAATAAAAAAAAGAATGGGTGCTTGCACCTGGCCTTAACCCAAGAAACTTGGCTAGAGGCTAGGATTGAAAATAATGCTGCTCATGTTGGTGAGACCATGTTTTGGCTTATTTAAGGGACATTTCACAAGTCTCAGCCTGTCAGTAATGGGCAAAGAACTGCTAAGAAAAAAACAGGTAAAAACATGAGGTCCGATTTGTGACAAGCTGCAATTCTTCGTCAAGGCCGTAAGAAAAGTAATTTTGCTCCATCTCCAAGAGCCCAAACTTGCTGTTTAAGGGAAGTGAACAGGGCATGGAGGTTATTGCTGATAAAGAGGAAAGCTTGGGAGGTATGAAATGGAAAAATAATCAGTCTTAATTCAACCAGAACCAGAATGTGGAATGGTCATTACCACTTATTCAACTAGCATTTTTAAGTACCCAAATTGTGTGCCAAAACCCAGGGCAGAGGCTGGGATACAATGACAAACATGCCACAGTCCCCCTCCAAGGGTTTGGAATCTCTCTCCTTGGGTCCTCAGTGGAATGTGGTTTTAGAAGAGTGCAAGTGTACAGAGGCAGGAGAATGGAGGAGGTATGACCTCTCTGCTGGCCTCCCCCTGCAGCCAGGGCAGAGGATAGATTCACACCCAGCTCTAATGAACTTTCCCTGCGGGATTTCTCGTTGGCTAGAGTTCACAACTGCCTTTTCTCCTGAGGCCTGGAGTGGTGATGAGGTTGCTGTAGGAAGGAAGATGATTGTCAAAAAACAAAAGACAACAGACCATCAGAGGTGCTGTTTTGGGCCTGAGTGATTCAGAAATTTTCCTTTGGTACTTAAAGCTCAGATTACATAAGAATAGCACATCTGCTCTAAATCATGATGCCTTTCCTCCATCTACACCCAGCCTGGGCCAACCCTTCAAATTAAAATGATTCAGAAAGAGGGCTGAGGCCATTTTTATTTTTGCTATATGGATTTTGTGGAGAAGGTAAGAAGAGAAAGTCATGCAAAAGGCCATCCCCAGAGAGATTACCAAAAAATTTTGCTCAAGACTCCCTTCTCCCACCAAGTTTTCCTATGCTGGAGAAATTTATTTCTGTACTGGAGAAATCTGGAAACCATGAGGCTCAGAGAAGGCCCTGATGACAGGACCAATGTACAAACAGCAGGTACAACAGTTATTGGGTAGAAATGTCCCAGGGAAGAGGTGTCACAAAAGCCGCCAAAGCTGCTGGCATGTAGGTGCTGATGTATTTACACTATGATGCTAATTTCAGGGCCAGCCACTGGTTCCTCCTCTCCCCAGTGGCTCTGCACAGTGAAGAGCCTAAATATCACTCAATTTGGCACATCTAAAGAAGGTGTCTGAAGTGGGAAGAAATCTCTCCCTTTTCCTAGTGGCAGCAAATATTATCCCCCAAGTGAGTAATCCAAACTGGCCAGAAACCTTCTCTAAAGGCTGCTCCCATTTTAACATAGAGCTCCATTTCAAAACAAGCCCCTGGTGCAGAATCCCACCCAGGCCTGTCCATCCATTTGGGATTAGAACCCTCTTTCAAGCAGTCAGTACGATGGTCTGCTTAGGGAAAGACATTACAGTATCAGTGGCTATGACACCTCAATCAAGTTTATATGCAGTTTATATGCAGAGGAGTTTATATGCAGAGGTTAGGCCATACCCAGACCTGTCAAACCAGAGTTTCCAAGAGTGAGGACCAAGAATGTGTATATATCAAAGCCCTAAGGTTGAGAACAACAACTGAGGACCAATTCAAGAACATTTGTGGTACCTTCTTATACTCATTGGAGCCCGTGTCTCAAGGGTCTAAGAGCCCAAAGGATCTGGAACTAATTCGCATTCAGGGTTGAATGAGTAAAATACATTCACATAACATATTCACATTAAACACATAGGTTCCTGCATTTTAAGTGGACTCTGTGCTAAAGAAATGGCAACCCACTCCAGTATTCTTGCCTGCAGAATTACATGGTCAGAGGAGGCTGGTGGGCTATGGTCCACAGGGTCGCAAAGAGTCAGACACAAGTGAAAACATAAGCACGCCCTAAAGAAATGACTTTTGAAGAGCAGCAACTCCAGTCCAGTTACAGGGTTCTGATAAGAACATAGATGGAGCACATAAACATCCAAGATATAGCTCAATTATATCAATTTCAAATATCTTATTCCATAATCCCCCAAAGCATCCATAAATTAAAAGCCACAGGCCCCAGCATGGGATATAGAAAGTATCTTTACTATGCCCATAAAGTACCCTCTGTTTACTAAAGTTTCATCAGTACTTTTTACTATGATCAAGACCACAGCAAAACAACAAAGTGAAACCAAAAACAGTGGAATTTTGAAATGACTGACTTTTTTTCCCCCAAATGAGGAATCCATCATGAACCAGGTACTGAAATTTGAAAACTAATACAGATTAACTCTTCCAGATGACCCTATGAAACAGGTTAAAATTTTCAAATTAATAGAAACTATAGCTGGGGGAATGTAGAAGGAGCAAGAAATATTTGCGGGCACTAATAAAAGCAAAGTGTCTGGCATCTGAGCCAGAAAGACTGACGGGGCAGACAGACAGGGGGATTGAGGGGAATGCTGATGCCTGGTGAAGACCTTCCTAGAGTTCCTATACATTCTCCACTGCCAATGTCATGGGCAGAGTCACAAGAGACAGGTGCTCATCCCTCCAACTTCTAGTTCGAGCTCTGCTAAAACCTGCTGTGTGGGCAAAGCTACCGAGCTCTGGACAGCTGGGCATTTGCAAGAGGGGCCCACTGACTAGCAGTTCATTCAGAAACCACAAGGGGTGTCCCAGGCTGGCTCAGTGGTAAAGAATCCACCAACAATGCAGGAGATCGGGTTTGATGCCTGGGTTGGGAAGATCCCTTGGAGAAGAAAATGGCAACCCACTCTAATATTCATGGCCTGGGAAATCCCATGACCAGAGGAGTCTGGCAGGCTCCACAGGGTCACAAAAAGTCAGACACAACTTAGTGACTAAACAACAACAGAAAGGAAGGGCCAAAAAATGGAGATGTGATGCATTACAGCCTCATTAGAAGACTTCCACATAAATCACTGCATCTAATAAGGAATAATTAAAATTCTCCCATCCCCTTGCATAGGAAGATGGGGAAAGTCCTGTATAACCTGGGAAGAGGCCAAGGTGACTAGAAGGCTTGAGAGGCCTGGGAAGAAAGAAACAGGAGAAGATGAGATAAAATAAACAAGAGGGAAAGAAAGATAGAGACCAATGTTAGTATAAGTACGACAGTCATTCAACATATATTTATTGAACACTTTCTTCCTTTCTTAAATTTCAAATCCCTCATTGGAAACCATCCAACTGCTGAGCTACCCCATGCATGGTCTTCACACACTCTCAAACACAACTCTTATTTTCGCCAGAGCTTTCCATTAACATACCCCATTTCCTATTCATGATTACCCCCATTTCCACAATTTTGCTCATTTTGCCTGAAATGCTTTCCTCTTTTCCTTTCACCAGTTCAAATCCTAAACATTCTCCAAAATCCAGCTGAAGCTGCACTCTTTGTGACATCTCACTGGGTGTATATTGCATTCCACACAAACACTTGATCTTTTTTGTGTTGAACTGTTCTGCTTCTGACTGGAATGACAAAGAACTCAGAGAGGTTGATTAATTAGGTGGAGAGTTGATTTAAAATTAGAATGAGGAACTCATTTTCCTATAAAAATAATTATATATGATTTACTAGAATATGTTTGACTATATTAATAGTCAATTGAGATTCTAATTGCTACTGTAACACTATATGGGAAATGTATTTTTAATTCCCAACAATGAGTTTACAAATAATCTTTTCAAACAAAACACGTTTGTAAAGTGGATATTGCTTCTGTGAGGCAAAACTGAAAAGAATGATTAAAGAATTAGGAACTGAGTAACAACCGCTTTGAGGAAGAAAACTGCAGGACAGGATTTTTTTTTTTTTTAATTTGCAATTAAACTACAAAGCTTCTTGACCTCCTAGCTCTTATAGGTAGTCAATCACAGTTGGCTCTAAGAATTTCTATCTCCTCTTCTACACTTGACTCTTCAACAGTTTAAGATCTCATTAAATTTTTGTTGATTAAGTCAGTACCAGGAGGTTATTCTGTTAAACAGTAACATTTAATAGAAAAACAGTAACTAGTAACATAGGTAAAAGCCTCCTTCATAAATCGTACGATGACCTTTCCTCAGAAGACAGAGTGGGGCCCCTTCTTCCAGTTTTCTGAGCCCCACCACGGGACTCTTGGGGTTTGTAGACTGTGTTCAGCAAATATTCTGAAATTGCCCAGCCACTGCTGGCCAAACCTGCTCTCTATCAGCAACACTTTCACTCCTGCCTTTTAGAGTTGCCTGTAACTGAGCCTAGACCTTGCCAGGAACACTCCTTGATTCATGGCATTTGGCTGGAAGTAGGAATAAAACCCAAATGAGTGTGGGCGATACTCTGAACTTGGAATAAACTATTCAGAACAGTTACATGTTTACCCAGGTCCTCATTAAAATACCACACCCCTTAACATATTCAGCTTACAAGAAGCCAATTTTTTCCTCAAAGCATAACATGTGCTATAACGTGAGAGGTGTTACTTCCTATTGTTTAGAAGGAACAATTCCACCCATAATTTAATGGACTTGTTTCATGGAGCAAGATCAAGTATTCCTGACTTGAATTAAGAAATATAATGAAGCAGGTCATTTGTGGTTTGAGTAAAAGCTTGGGATCACTGCAAGCCCCTGCTGTCAGAGGTAAAGTGCATATGCATAGCCTTTGGTAACTTGATGGCAAACATGAAGGATTCTTCTCCGTCAGTTGGTTCCAGGGCCCCGTTCCTTCTAACAACAGCAAAGCTTTCCAAGCAAACTTTGCAAGCCAGGCTTGCAATTAAGGTTAAAATACTAGCTTTTCCCCTACCTAGATATATCACTTTGGGCAAGGTACTTAACTTTTCTAAGCCTTCATTTCCTCATCTGTAAACTGGCAACAATAATAATTTCCTTATAAGGCTTCTGTAAGAGTTTAACTACATTGTGCCTTAAAGACGGGGTGACTAGAATGAAGAAAGGGAACCTGGCATGGTGCTGGCTATTTCTTGGGTAATACTATTGGCATTAAGCACAGAGAAAATTAGTCATCTGCCTTATTCCATTTACAAGTCACACAGCTTGTAATTTCACCCCCTCACCCTAAATGCTAACAAAATATGGGTAGAGGCTCCATCATTTAATACAGTTTTCAGGCTGATTATTCTATTTCCAAGTCCCAGATAAGTATGAACAGAATACTGTCCAACTTCATGACTGTCTTAACTCATTGTTTTCTTCTGGGTTCTCCACTAGCTGCCAAAAGAAATGAAAGCAAGGAGAGAGGGTAGAAAGAAGGGACAGGGAAGGGAGGAAGGCATGGGAGCAGGGAAGAAGGCATGGGAGAGGTAGGAGGAAACCTAAAGGTAGCTGCTTGACCTGGCTCAAAGAGGTTCGCAGAACAGACCATGCCAAGACTCGTAAATCTTACAATTCCTTTGTTTCCAAGCAGAACTATGTCCGACACTAACCCTTCAAAACCAATGGGTGGTCTGTCTCAGACCTTAAGGATGCCTGAGAAAAGTCAAAGCCAGCAACCCCATTTCCCCTACTAAATGAAACTTCACTCCAACCTAGCAGCTACAAAGTCTCAACTTAGATGTGCAATAACACGACTTTGTTTCAAATTTGCATCCACTGAAAGATGTCTATGGTATGGAAGGAAAACAGAGAGCAAAGTAAGAAAGCTGGTTCCTTTGATTTGACAGAATACAGATCATTAGGGCTTCCCTGGTGGTACTAGTGGTAAAGAATCCACCTGCCAGTGCAGGAGACATAAAAGATGTGGGTTCAGTCCCTGGATTGGTAAGATCCCCTGGAAAAGGGCATGCAAACCACTCTAGCATTCTTACCTGAAGAATTCCCAAGGACACAGGAGGACTGGAGGGCTCCAGTCCATAGAGTTGCAAAGAGTTGGACACGACTGAAGCAACTTAGCATGCACACACATACAGATCATTGGCCCTGGGCCCTTAGAAATCAGGGGGAGGCGGGGGGGGGGGGGGGGAGAGAAAGTGGTGTTTCTCATCAGGGGCCCCAGGATATGGAAGATAACTATCAATAAGAGAAAAGTAGCCCCACCTCAGACAAAGGAGGCCCTGATGGATCTAGACATTCCTCTTCCAAACATTCTCAAACCATTCCACAAGCAAAAAGGAAGACAAGTCAGCCACTTCCCCCATGGCATTTTGCCCCTGGCCAACTGGAACAAACAGCAGCCTTAAGAGTCTCTGGATTTTTGGTGAGAGCAGCTGATAAACCTGTGGAGTGGCCCTGTTTTTTGAAAGTAGGAAGCCTCACTACATGGTAAGAGTAGTCAACTGTGGTGATGGAGTTTGCAGATGCCTGGCTTCTCACTTCACCCATTTCTCAGTTCCAATCCTCACTTTGTCAGAACTTCAGCAATAGATGCTTTACTGATCCCTCTCCATCCAAATCAGTCCTCACCAACTCCAGAAGACACTGGCTTTCATCCAAAGGTAAACAACTCTCTGATTCACTTAAGTTCTGGAAACATCTGTCTGACAAGGCCTCTTTGAAAACGTTGCCAAATTCTCCACATTGCCTTATTTGCCCACCACTCTATCTCACTGAGCATTCACTCTCAAGATTATTCACAATGCTCATGAGACCTCAGAGAGATCAGATCTGTTGCATGCTATGTGAAGAATGAACCATACTTGTTCTTAAGAAATAAAAGCTCCTGAAAACAAACTGGCATTATATTTGACCATGTTATACCCTGCAGCTCAGCATTCCACTTCTATATATGTACCCAAGAGAAATCCACATATATACCAGGAGAGAACATTTATAGCATTGAACAGTGTAATACCACAAAACTGGAAATAATCAAATACCTATCCACAGTAGGATGAATAAATAAATGGTAATATGTCAACATAATGAAATGTTGTATGGCAGAGAAAACAAACTACAACTACATTCAACAACAGGAAAATTTTAGTATCATAATTTTGAGTGAAGATGACAAATTCCAAAAGACTTCATGTAGTATTCTGCCCTTTATATAAAGTTTAAAAATTAATAAATAGTGGGATGGGGAGGGAGACAGAAAGGAGCTTCAGGAGGGGATATATGTATCCCTATGGCTTATTTATGTTGAGGTTTGACAGAAAACAGCAAAATTCTGTAAAGCAATTATCCTTCAATAAAAATAAATTAATTTTAAAAATTAATAAAACTAAATAATACATTTTCATAAGCTAAAAAAAAAATCAAGTAAGAAAATATATCCAGGAATAGGAGAAAAAGACTGAATAAGGAAGAGTAGTTGATATAAGTTGTTAATTATGTTCTAGTTCTGGCATGCATGAGGGTTTTAATAGAAGTTCATGTTATCACGCAATTAATTTTTTATAAAGGGTCATATATGGAGAAATGCTAATACACAAAATTTTAAAAAGAAACAGTGATTACTCCACAAGTATTCACTAAGCTGTTGCATTGAGTATAAATCTAACAATAGCATCTTTGGAACAGTAGGAGAGGTTAAAAACCCCTGCAGGTTGCTTCCCCACTGTTTCTCTCACTGACTCGTTCAGAATTTATTCTTCACAATAAAATCAAACTACTGTTCAGGATGATGTTTCACACAGAGGGAAAAAAAGTCCCAATAGTTCATGATCTCTTTTTCATCTACAGTTTTGTCAGCTTCCGACGCAGCAAAGTGGAAGATTGGCTTCTATCGTTATGTTTATTTTTCTGGTCTTGGGCAATGCTGAAGCAAATTTAACAGAATCTGATTATCACTCCATAAACCCCACAGTTCTTGCTTATTGCAGCAAATAAAAATCACTTCTGTATATCTGCCTTCTGAGCTGTTGTGGCTACCCAAGACCCAGGGAGGCCTGCTCATGTTTGGCCTGGTTTACAAAACCTAGCAGAGTAAGAGCAAAGTGAGCTAACTCAAAGGACAGCCACGTGAAGTCCCTTCATATGTTCTAAGTCATCCAGAGCCTGCCCTCTGCTCACTCATATCTCAGAGGTCAGCAGTCATGATTCCTTACACTAAATGGAAGAGAATTGCTTAGGAAGAAATCTGTTTCATTGAGCATTTTCAAATCACTCAAGAAAAACTAAAATTATCATTACTAAAATAACTGCCTGATTTAGGACTGTTTAGTCTGCTGTCTGCTGTGTGAAAAATGACCAACTGAACTGATTGTATTTCTTATACTATTTTGGTGCCAACATAGAAATTCTTGCACTCTTTCCCCCACTATGTTGAATATAATTAGTCTGTGAGCCAAACTTTTGCTCAGAAACCTGAGATCTTCTCTCAGTTAAACCCCATGTGAATAATATGAGCACCATTAATTTTCCATGTTACCAGTGGCAATACTTGCTATTTTGGAGCAAAGAAGCCCTGTTGGGAAAGTGAGCTTTCCGGAAGTCTGTGATTCATAAAAAATGGGCACAGATCCAGGTTGTCTGTACCTAAGAACTCCTTTTTCTGCCTTCATTCTGCAAAACAAGGACATTCCTATGTGCCACCTACTCATCAAGATGCTATGAGCATGAGCTGCCGGGGCTGTAAGATTCTTGTATGAAAGTCACTATAATGCAATGACAACTGACTTCTAGAATTCCTTTTGCAAACTCAGATGCCACAATTGTAACTTCAGTGTGAGCTACATTAAGTCCCTGTCATTTATTACACATGGAACACATATTAAGCCACTTCTCTGAGGAATCCAAATGCAGTCAGTCAGACTACAGGCACACCTCATTATATCATGCTGAGCAGACACTGCATTTTTTTCAAAAGTTGAAGTTTTGTGGCAACCCTGTATCAAGCAAGTCTTTTGGTGCCATTTTTTCAACATTATTTCTTTACTTCATGTCTCTGTCACATTTTTGTAATTTTTGTAAATTTTCAAATTTTTAAGTTTTTATATTTGTTATGATGAGCTATGATTAGTAATTTTTGATGTCACTACTTTCATCATTTGAGGTGCCACAAACTGGCCCATATAAGACAGCAAATTTAACCCATTAATGTAGTGAAAAGTTGAGACAGGCTGAAATCTAGGCCTTTTGCTCCAAAGAGTAGCCAAGTTGTACATGCAAAGGAAAAGTTCTTAAAGGAAACTAAACGTGCTACTCCAGTGAACACATGAATGATAAAAAAGTGAAACAGCCTTATGGCTGATATGAAGAAAGTTTTAGTAATCTGGATAGAAGATCAAACTAGCCACAACATTCTCTTAAACCAAACCAAACCAACTTCAGTTCTCTCTCTCTTCAATTCTATGAAGACAGAGGTGTGAGGAATTTGCACAAGAAAAGTCTGAAGCTAGCAGAAGTTGGTTCATGAAGTTTAAGGGAAGAAGCCATCTCTATAACACAGAAGTGCAAAGTGAAGCAGCAAGTGCTGTTGCAGAAGCTGCAGCAAGGAATCCAGGAGTTCTAAGATCATTTAGAAAGGTCACTGCACTAGACAACAGACTTTCAGTGTAGACCAAACAGGCTTCTATTGGAAGAAGATGCCATACAGGATTTTCATAGCTGGAGAGAAGTCAATGCCTAGGTTCAAAGGACAGGCTGTCTCTTGCTAGGAGCTACTGCAGCTGGTGACTTTAAATTGAATACAATGCTTATTTCCCATTTTGAAAATCTTAGGTAGGTTTAGTCGCTCAGTCATGTCCAACTCTTGTGATGCCATGGATTGTAGCCTGCCAGGCTCCTCTGTCCATGCAATTTCCTGGGCAAGAACACTGGAGTGGGTTGCCATTTCCTTCGCCAGGTGAATCTTCCCAACCAAGGAGTCGAACCCAGGTTTCCTGCATTGCAGGGAGACTGGTTATCAACTGAGCCACAAGGGAAGCCCCACATAACTGTGTGTGTGTGTGTGTGTCTGTTAGTCACTTAATGGTGTCCAAACCCTAGGGCCCTTAAGAATTATGCTAAATCTACTTTATCTGTGCTCTATAAAGGAAACAAAGCCTGAATGACAGCATATCTGTTTACAGCATGGTTTACTATTTTAACCCACTGCTTAGACTCGCTGCTCAGAAATAAACTCCTTTTAAAATAATTTTGCTCATTAACGACACACCCAGTCACCCAAGAGCTCTGATGGAGATGGACAACAAAATTACAGGAAGAGATGGATATCCCTGATAATACAACATCCATTCTGCAACCATGAACCAAGGAGTAATTTTTAAGTCGTATTATTTAAGAAATATATTTTGTAAGGGTATAGCTGCCACAGACAGTGATTCCACTGATGAATCTGAGCAAAGTAAATTGAAAACCTTATGGAAAGGATTCACCATTCTTAAATGTCATTAAGAACATTCGTGATTTATGGAATAGGCAAAAATACCAACATTAACAGGAGTTTGGAAGAAGCTGATCTCTATCCTCATGGATGACTTTGAGGGGTTCAAGACTTCAGTGGAGGAAATAACACACTTCTGTGTGGTGGAAATAGCAGGAGAACTAGAATTAGAAATAGAGCCTGAAGATGTGACTGAATTACAGCAGTATCATAATAAAACCTGAACAATGAGGAGTTGCTCCTTATGGATGAGCAAAAAGAAAGTGAAATGAAAAGTGAGATGAAATCTACTCCCAGTGATGATGCTGTGAAGATTGCTGAAATGACAACAAAGGGTTTAGAATATTACACAAACTTAGTTGATGAGAAAGCAGCAGCAAGGTTTGAAAGGATTGACTCCAATTTTGAAAAAAACCTCCTTCAAGACTCAGATGTTAGCTAGCATTTTTTAGCAATAAATTATTTTTAAATTAAGGTCTGTACATTATTTTTTCAACTTATGGTATTAAAGATTTAATAGATTACAGTATAGTGTAAACATAACTTTTATATGCACTGGGAAAAAAAAATTGTCACTTCCTTTACTGCAATGTTTTCTTTATTGAGTGGTCTAGAGCAAAGCCCACAGTATCTTCAAGGTATTCCTGTATATTCTTGGCTCTGAGACATGAAAAGTTCTTACCGATCTTCCTGAGATTCTTCTTCTAAGGGATCCATTCATAGGTACAGTAGCCCTCTATTTTGGATTAGTATCTTGCTATAAATAGGTGGCTCAGTGGGAAAGAATCCACCAGCAATACAGGAAATGACGGTTGGATCCCTAGCTCGAGAAGATCCCGTGGAGAAGGAGATGGCAACCCATTCCAGTATTGTTTTTTATTTATTTAATTGGAGGGTAATTACTATACAATTTTGTGATGATTTTTGCCATACATCAATATGAATCGGCCATAGGTATACATGGACTTCCCCGATGGCTCAAGTGATAAAGAGTCCCCCTACAATACAAAAGATGCAGGAGACAGGGGTTTGATCCCTGGGTCAGGAAGATCCCCTAGAGAAGGAAATGGCAAACCACTTCAATATTCTTGCCTGGAAAATTCCATGGACAAGACAAGCCTGGCAGGCCATAGGGTCCATAGGGTCAAAAAGAGTCAGATACCACTGGGCACACATTCATTCATTCATTCATTCATTGGTATACATGTGTCCCCTCTATCCTGAACCCCTCTCCCACCTCCCTCCCCACTGTATCCCTTCAGGGGCAACCCATTCCAGTATTCTTTCCTGGGAAACCCCATGGACAGAGGAGCCTGGCAGGCTGCAGTCCATGGTGTCTCAAAGAGCTGGATACAACTGAGTGACTGAGCACGCATAAATACGTCTGAGACACTCTTGAGTATTTCTCAGCATCTCTCTTCTAGGAGAAGAGGTGAATAACTGTATAAATGACTCCTCTGGATTGTATGACATAACTTCAGAGAGAAGTAGAGACAGGGAGAGATTTCCAACAAGATCCCTAATGACAAATCCTGAACAAGGGACTTCCCAAGAGCAGCCTGAGAAACTGGCTAGATTCAAACCTTCCAGCTGAGCAATATTAACTTTCCCTGGGCCTTGCATAAACCAGTGGTGAGGCCATGCCCTGGGCACAAAGGGTGAGGCAACAGCACAACTCTGCTGGGAGAGAGGTCTTGACACAGGCCTGAGTACCTTAGGACAAGGCAGGCCATGGTGTGTGATCATCCCGAGGTTACTTTACTATCTCTGGGGATGGGGTGAGAGGGGCAAACCTGCCCTGCAGCTCTGTCCTCTCCATCGTAACATCCTTCCTCCCATCCAGGGTTCCCCACAGTCTCTCCTTATCCAACAGGACCCTCTTTCTTCCACCCAAAGAACACTCAGCTCACCTACGGTACAAGAGCCTCCTCTTTGCTTCACTAAAACTGCTACTCCTGCGCAAAGAAGGAAAGGGCAGGGGAACATTGAATTTTCACTCAGGGCCATTTTTGTTTGTTCTGCCACTACGTAAAACATTAGTTCTTGCCAGGGAAAGAAACAGTCTAGGGCAGGGTCCCCAGTCCCTGGGATGAGGACTAGTACCAGCCCATGGCCTGTTAGGAACCAGGCCTCAAAGCAGGAAGTGAGTGGCGGGGAGCAAGCACAGCCACATCTGCCGCTCCCCATCACCCCATTACCACCTGAACTGCCCACACCCCGACCCTCGGATCCATGGAAAAACTGCCTTCCGCAAAACTGGTCCTTGCGTGCCAAAAAGGTTGAAGACCGCTGCTCTAAGGACTTCCCTGGAGGGCCAGTGATTAAGAATCCACCTCCCATATGCAGAGGACACAGGTTCAATCCCTGCTCTGGGAACGAAAATCCCACATGCCTCCAGAGCAACTGAGCCTGTGCACTGCAACAAAGAGCAACATGGGGCAACTGAGACCCACCACATCCAAAAATGAATAAATATATATATATATATATATATATTTTTTTTTTTTTTTAAAATTAAAGAAGAAGCAGTCTAGCTCCCCCTTGGACATGAGAGATTGCTAAGGTACAAACCCATAAACCAACTTCTGTGTTTTGACAGTCTCATCCAAAGCAGTGCCTGAGAAACAAGCTCTACTCAGGCATGCCGCCTACCTCCCAGCCCCACCCTTGATTCCTCCAGGGGACCCAAATCAGCTCCAGGTGACACCCGTAAGAGACGTCCCCAGGTTTATCTCCCTAAAATCTGGCGGTTGAAGAGAAGATAATCTGAGGGTATCTTCTGGCTTCTAAAAGATCAATGGCTTGGAGTTTTGAACATTCACCACCCACCAAGCAGGCTTTCCAAGAGCTCCATAAGCAATCAGGAGTGGAATGCGGCTGGAAGAGAACAAATTAATCAAGGCTAGTGGGAACCTGCTTGAGAAATGGATCAACGAGCTTTCCAGAAGTTCATCAGACTGGTGCAATCAATACAACAGCCCGAACAGAACATCATTGCAGTACTGATGATATTTTCTGAGACAAGCTATCTGAGAGCTAACTTTGTTTTTGACCTTTACAGAATTGCCTCATGGTTACCACAGTTTTTATGGGTCCACTTAAACATAAATCAATCACACTAGATGCTAGTCACAACTCAGTCTATGTTCCCAAGTGTGCTGAGTGCCTGACACCACTGTGCAGATAAAACAAAACTGCAAAATCCCCTCTCTTGGCCCTACTTGGAGTGTGGAGAAAATCAGATCTTTTTTTTTTCCTTTTTTTTTTTTTTTGCTTGATGCCTCCCATAAGCAATTCCATATATTTCCTTAAGCCCTAAATGTCATGTAGGATATTAAATGGAGTTGCTTCTGAAATGTAAACATCTATTTCTCAATTCTCTGTTCAAATCAAGCTTTTGATGGTGGGCAAGATAACCCCCAAGCTGACTCTTCTGGTCTTCAGATCTGCAGGTGAGAATCTATCTTGATACATTAACTCCCAGAGTTAGTGGGAGATTCACCCAGCCTTAGGGAGTTGAAGGGCATTTCACCCTAAGTTTTGAAGGCAATGATTTAAAAAAAAGAAAAAATCTGAAAGGAAATGCACAGCATTTTCTCTGTGCATGTTAAGACCTTAAGAAATATACAGTAAAATAGATTATTTTACAAATATACAGTCTCCCTGTCTGGCATGACACAGACAAGGGGAAATGTGGCTTATTTATTTCTGCCCCCTGTAAATCCCTTATTTCCTTTCCTGAAAATACTCCATGACATACCAGCTGTGACCCAGCCTCTGATGTGTGTGTATATTTCAATTGCATGTTGATGGTATTAAGAATTGAAGCATCCCTAAATCCACCTCACAGGAAGCCAGTCCATAGCTGCTAATATTAGATTACATTCTAATTATTTACTCTACATCCCTCTTCACACCATTATTCTAAGACCAACAGATCAGGGTTTTTCACTGAATATGAATGCACTGTTCCTCCATATTCTAGAGCTACATTTAGGGTCTCCCTGGACAGACAGATCAATCACAGGACAAAATGGAAAACCACACTCTGTTCACTGGTACAATGAGCATGTCTCTTCCTATTTCGGTCACAAAGTCATTTCCCAGATGTACCACATGAATAGCCCCTTTACCACTTATCAATATGGATAAAGCCCAAACTACCGACTTTATGCAAAACATAAAAGTACATCACCCTTTCTCAAAAAAATAAGTAAATAAATAAAAGCAAGTGAACCAATCACTTCTCTTTTTCTTTTGTGAAAGCAGCCACTTCTCTAGTTTGATCTTATCCGGCTGGAATTTACTCCCAGCCTACCCACATCAGGACCAAACAGGAGACTTCTCATGGAAACAAGAAACTGAAGTTTGAGGTGCAAAAGAAGAGAGTTTCAGGAAGGCAAAGAAATAAGAATGACCCAGGAAAACAACAACTTACCTTCTCCCTAGAAAAGGGTTGCAGAGAATTTTCTGATGATAGAGCAGCCACACAAGCTAGTGTGGGAGACAGCAAGACAACCTAGATGAACTACAGGAAAGAAGGGTGGCTAAGGCACTGTAGGATATGGCTGAACTTTTTATTTTAACCATCTGCAATCAGAGGTTCATGCTCAGTTTTTGGTTGGGGCCAGTGATAGGCTGTTTAAGTATTGGTCTTGCCACCTGTAAACACTCTGGCAGATCAGTGAAGACACCTGGCAAGTATTCTGTCTCTAACTGTGAGGCTGAGCTCCCAATGAACCTTTCACTCAGTTAAGCACTCAGTGAGGATTTACTGATAGTGATAGCTAACATTTATGGAGCTCCTATTATATTTCAGATCCTCTTCTAAGAACGTTTAAAACATTATTCCTAATAATTATCAATCAGCTCCAAAAGAACCTATTTGTGATAGTTAATTTTGTCACTGGCAAAGCCCATTAACAAGTCCTAGGAAATAAAGATAGAAGCTGGGTAATAAAATAGTGGAACCTTTCTTTTTCTTTTGTGCTCCGTCTAGTTTCATTTGCTGATGAAGTCAGAGTGCAGAGACCTTAACCCCGCACTTTAGACCAGAGTTTATGGTGCTAAATGGCTGCAAGGGCACCTCAGCTCTGTGGGGATGCGTGCAGAAGTTACAAACAGTCAATTCAAGATGGCGGCACCCGGTACTGGAGCCTGAGCAGCACGCACGCACCGGCCCTGTGAGAACTCCACCCTCTCCCAGCGGACAAGACCCGCCCCCCACCCCACCTCTATAAAGTAGACCTGTCCACAGCCTTTCTTTCTGTTCTGAAGAGAGAGCTCAGACCAAACTGCTTCATTCTTTGATCAGAAAAATAAGAGTTTTGGGTTTTTTGTTTTTTGGGTTTTTTTGTTTTTGTTTTTTCTTTTCTTTTTTTTTTTGGTTGGGCTAGGTGTCAGGCTTCTCCCTCCTTGTGGCAAGTGGTGGTTCTTCTCTAGTCGCAGTGTGCGGGCTTCTCATTGCAGGGGCTTCTCTTGCTGAGGAGCACAGGCTCTAGAGCTCTCGGGCTTTAGTAGTTGAAACACGTGGGCTCAGTAGTTGCAGTTCCTGGGTTCTAGAGCACAGGCTCAACAGTTGTGGTGCCTGGGCTTGGTTGCCCCATGGCATGTGGGATCTTCCCAGATCAGGGATCGAACCCGTGTCTCCTGCATCGGCACGTGGATTCTTTTCCACTGAACCACCAGGGAAGCCCTAAAGCTTTCTGATTGGCGCAAACCACCCAGCAGGAGGATGCTTACAGGAGCCTGACTGGAAAGGGTCAGTAACAGTTTTATGTGCTCAGATTAGTTATTTCTGGGTATGTCTGTAAGGGTGTTTGGGGTGAGATTTGCATTTGAATTGGTAGACTCAGTAAAGTAGCTTGCCCTCTGCAATGTGGGTGGTCATTCTTCAATCCACTGAGGGCCTGAATAAAATAAAAGGTGAGGGAGGAGGAATTTGCCCCTTTTTTCCTGCCTCACAGGTTAAGCTGGAACATATCTAATCTTCTCCAGTCCTTGGCCTGGGATTTACACCACCAGCTCCCCTGGTTCTCAGGCTTTCACACTTGGACTGAATTATACCACTGACTTGCCTAGGTCTCCAGCTTGCCGACCCCAGGTCATGGGACTTCTCAGCCTCCATGATCAGGTAATCCAATCCCTTATAATAAAGCTCCATATGTATATATATATATCTCACATAGGCTGCGTATTCCTAAGCCCATCCATGCTCTTTCCAAGGCACCAGCAAATGTCCACAACAGTAAAGTGCACTGAGCTAACTGGAATTTCCAGGCTAATAAAAATGAGGCAAGCCAAAAGTTCAAATCTGGATAAAATGTGAAGTTTATTCCTTTCAGTAAAATGGAAAGTCAGACTCAGAATCAACAGCTGCTAAAACACTTATCATTAAGTATTCCGGCCTTAGCTCACAAAAGTCAACAAGCCAGAAATTAAAGTGCAAGCACATTTATCTCCAGAATTTAACATAGAAGACAGTAGAATAAGCTTCTAAATATTTTAAGCCCTAGGTTCGGACTAAGGAGACCTGGAAGTGATTTGTATATCTGTTGGTAAGTAATTGTGTGTGTCCCTAAGCAAGTTGCTTGACTGTCCTGGTCTCAGTTCTCACCTACAAAAAGAAGAGATTTGATTCTACAAGATGTCTAAGTCCTCATCTTGACCTAAGGCTAATATTTTTTAGAACTGATACTAATTCACCTCATGACATTCTGGAGAGGCATGACCCATTTTACAAAGATTCAGAAATACAGATTCAGAAAAGTTAGCTGTCTTAGCACATCATCACAGAGCTGAGGATTAATGTCTCTTTCTCCTGCATCGCCAAACCCTTCTTCTTCCCCATCCTGGCTGGGATCCTTTGTTGACAGTGGCTCAGGTGGGACAGAAGGAAAGCAGAATACTCCTTTCTGCTCTTCCTAATGCTGACCACGATCCCTCACTATCTACTGTCTTGAGGCTGGAGAAAGCACCATGTCCCTAACTCACCCCATGCTAGCAATCATCCCTTGCTGCAGGGGGCAGAGGGGTTGTGATTTAGTTCCCATCTATTAATATTTGCATGGATGTAATTACCAGTAGACTCACCAGTCATCTAGACCCCAAAAAAGGGTCTGTTGTTGAGAGTCAGCACTTTGCCTGCCTATTTACTGACACCTCAGCACAACCTCACAGTGTCCCCTTTGGCCACTTGCTTCCCACTCATTCCAGTCACCGGGGCCCAAAACCAAACCATGCTGTTCTTCTGTACAAAGATGTCGTTGAGTGAAAATTCAAAACACAAGCTTAGCATGTTACATGAAGGGTCTGTTAGCCAACCTTATGCTAAATCACTTGGGTTTGGCTGTCTCTCTCTCTACACATCACACACTCACACCTCCCTGCCAATTCCAGAGAACTCTAGTTTTCCCTTCCTCCAAATTTTCAGCAGTGTGCATTTTAAGAGCCCTTTTCCCCTTGTTTATTTCTTCTTTCATCACCTCAAGGTATTTCATTCCTAAGTACCTTGTTTTTCCATTCCATATTTTCTCACTCTTATTTGCCAGTTACGTTCATTCCTTCCTCCACATTTATTATTTTCCCTTCCTCTGGCCAAAAAAAAAAAAAAAAAACCCCACAGGAGGGAAAAAATACTTCCTATTTTAGTGCCTTAAGGAGTGCTACACTGTTCTTTCTCTCTTTATCTGCATTTTGCATCACTGGCTCTGAAGACAGAGGACTCTTTTTGCCATCTTGGGATTTACAAAGAGTATTTATTAAGTACCCACTAACACTCCGGGAGTTGGTGATGGACTGGGAGGCCTGGTGTGCTATGATTCATAGGGTCGCAAAGAGTCGGACATGACTGAGCGACTGAACTGAACTGAACACACCTGCATGTATTGGGTGCTCTATGCATGCTTTCCCGTTAAATCCTCACAACCACCTTATACAATGGCTCTTTCCCTAAAACAGTGCCTCTCAGACTCTAATGTGCATGTAGATCATCTTGGATGCTGATTTGAAGGTTTTGAACAATGCCTGAGAATCTGCATTTCTTGCAAGTGATGCTGAAGATGCATGCCTGTGGACCACACTGCAGGTTTGACAGAAATGTTATGTGAGACACTAATGTGAAGATTCTGCCTCCCAGGAGCATTTTGGTCCCTAGTGTCAAGCACTACCCTCCTCCCACCATCTTCTCTTAAAATTCAAACATTCTTTGAAAGGTCAACAAATTCACCGTGAACAGGGAATTAGTGACAATTTCAAAATGTACATCCTAAGAGCAATGAAACACAGAAAAAGAAACCAAAATGAGAAGGGACATGGGAGAGGCAAAAGCTGCTGAAGATGAAAGTGATCCAGCAAGAGACTAACATAACAGGATAAGTCTTCAAGAAAGATATCTGCAAAGAAGATGTCTTCAGAGAAGATGTCTGTCCCCTCTTATCACAGGCACAGGAGGTGAGATACAGCCTGCCATCATGGCACTCACTGAACTTTCTCTCAAAGACCTTTTATAGAGTACCTACTGGCATGAGTGTAATTGAGGTTCTCTCTCTCTCTCTCTCTCTCTCTGTCTATATATATATATATATATATATATATACACATATACATATACATATATATATATACACACTCTCTCTCTCATCAAATGCTCACGACCACCTTTTGAAGTTACTAGTTATCACTCTCAGTTTTATAGATGAACAGAACTAGAGCTCGAGGAAACTGGTTAACTTTTCCCAAGGTAAGTACCAATTTTCATAAATAGCATTCAATCCATCACTTCCCACTGCAAGGATAGGTCTCTATGATCACACAAGCTACCAAAACACTGGGGAAAAAATATAGGACCCTACTAGAATTCCAGAGATAGAGATGAGTTTCTGTCTTTGATAAAGTTTTTTTGGGGGTAGTGGGGGAGTAGAATGTATGACCCAGAAGAGAATGAATGTTTATGTTACTCATGGCTTTGGATGCAAAGGGAGAATAAGAACCTCTAGAAGTACTGCTTTGAGGAGGGTCTGTGTGCTGTGTAGCAAAAACCTTCTGCAGCATTGTTGTTTGGTGCACCTCTGATCTTTTTTACTAGGTGGGAATTCTTAAGGGCAGAGAGAAGTTCTGTGAGACCAGCCTGTCTCTAAGAAGGAACAGTGCTCAGTTCCCATGTTTCACTACATCTTTTTCCACCTCCTTCTGGCCTCCTGAGATCTGGCTACCACAAATTACTGTAAGAATAATTATATCATTGGGATTCCCTGGTAGCTCAGATGGTAAAGAATTTGCCTGCAATGCAGGAGACCGCGTTCGAGCCCTGCTTCAGAAAGATCTCCTGGAGAAAGAAATGGCAACTCGCTCCAGTATTCCTGCCTGGAGAAGTCTATGGACAGAGGAGCCTGGCAAGCTACAGTCCATGGGATCACAAAGAGCCAGACACGATATTATACCAGCTTTTCCCTGACTGTTGGGTCCATCTTCTCAATCTTCTAATAAACTCTTGGTATTCAACTTTTTGAATGAATCAGTTCTTTGAATGAATCAGTTCTACAGTCCTAGTTCCTTGTCCTTTCCTCTGTGTCCCACCCATTTCCTTCACCCACTTTCCTGAGAGAAGCACCTTCATTCCCTGCCTGAAGTGCTCACTACAACTGAAGTGCTTGTAGTCACTGTTTGCAGTCCCATTGCTCTCCTAAAACTATTTCCCTTTGTGGTCACCTGGAGCCACGTAATTATCTTCTCTCTTACTACTTTATCTCATGCCTGGTCCTTCTCAATTCTTCTTAATTCCGTTACCTACCTGCTTCATCTGGAAAAGCTCCCTCTGACTTTCAAAATGCAATAGTGCCTCATTCTGTTCCAGCCTTTCTGATCTTCCTCTGACTGCCTTGAAGATTCTTTCTCCTCTTCTCACCACTACATGTGGATGGCCTCAGACTCATCATTGCTCCATTCCCATTTCCCCTGACATTCCCTCCTTTGATGATCTCCTCTCCTGCTGTTGCTTCAGTTATCATATTTTGGATAGATGACTTCTTGGCTCTAGACTCACATTTCCATCTGGCAACTGAGCATTTCCACCTACTATTTTCTAAGTAACAATACTATCTCAAACTAACAGTCTTTCCCCTGATTTTTCTATTTCTATTCAGGGTATCACTATTTTCCCATTCATCTAGAGTTCATTTTTGTCATTGCACAATTCTTAGTCCTTAAGATCTAAGAGATGGCCAAATACTATAGATCCTCCTCAATGAGAGATTCTCACATTCTCTTCCCTTCTTCTTATTCCTACTACTACCATCAGAGTTCAAATTCTTGGTGGACACTAAATCTTCTGCCTCTTTTCCATTCTCACTGTCGCTGTTTCAGTAATCTCCCAGTGTCTTCTTTCATGTCCCCCCACTTCCCATCCCTCCAAAGTCTTTTTGCCAGATAAACCTTCCAAAAGTAGAGCTCTGGTCATGACACTTCCTAAAACTTCCAGTTCCTAACTGCTCAAATACTGAAGTCCATTCATTATCTATACTTTGCTATGCAACCACCAAACCAAATTGCTCTCTATTCCATGACTATCCACCATGCTTACCCTCTTTGAAGTGCCTACTCATGGCTTCTCTGTCTGAAATGTCCTCCCCAACATCAAACTCAGTTCCCCGGTTTTCCACACTAATCAAAAGCAATCTGTTTCCTCCAAGCTTTGAGTCTCCAGAACCACTAGTTAAATATCTGTAATAATTTGTTCCTCAAGTTACTTATAATATTCTGTACAATAACATGTAATGAAACATGTGTACCCACCTTAGAATCTAGGAACAAAGATAAGAATACATCCAAGTAGCTATGGTCAAAGAGGTCCCATGATAACCAAAACATCTCAGTTTTTTCTCTATTAGTGATCACAGAGTCAGAAACTCATGAATGTTAGTATAGAGGGACAAAAGGGAGTCACATGAACTTTTATTGATAACAGTAGTAAAATATTACTTGTTAACTAATCAAAAATATTTAGTCTTGGAAATACTATAAAAGAAGCTCCTAAAGCAGTTCCATCAAAGTAATCTAAATAGAAGCACACAGGGGTCTTATTCTAATCATTAATAAATGCTAATCAAATCAGTGAGAAGCTGTATTTAAGAGACTAAGTAGAGATTCTCAAATCATACCATTCAGTAGAATGCCCAGGAGATCTATGAATAACTCAGAATCCTAGTCCTCCAAACTGAATTCAAAGGAACCAAAACTTATAATATTGGTCTGTAAATTGGGTTATGTCTCTTAAATAGCCATGTATAGGGGTGTGGGTTGTGGGAAGGGAAAGATGGGGGGGGCAGGGAGTCAATAAACCATCCAATAAATAAACTGAGTTCCAGTACAAAAAAAGAAATAGCCATCTAGTTCTTCAAACTTTGTGATTCTGGGGAGCTCAGAACAGTTCAACAATGGAAAATGAGTGTTTTAACCAGTTACCTGTGGTGTATGAGTGTGACTATCTACCCTTTCTTAACCATATCAGAAAGTCTTGGGGTTTTTTTCCTTTGCAATTTCAAGTAGAATGGGTTCAGATGTCTTCTCTCCTCAGTAAGAAAGTACAGCCTTGTGAGTCTCTGGGATCCAATAAAGTAGGTCTCTTGGAGCCCTTTAATCCCCAAAAGCCCTTGATCTAAGAAAGCAACTCAATAAATCCCATTTTTCCACCAAGTTTCCATGACCTAGCCATCTGCTTGCAGAGAAATAAACTAAGTTTCCATACCCTGAACCAACCAATTTCTTCCCAACCTCTCATAACCTGGCAAGCATTAAGAGCACAAATGAGAAGAACATTCACAACTCTGATCATTTCCTCCATCACATCATACAAAGAACCTGCAGAGTTCTTGGCACAGAATTTCCCAACAAATGATGCAATGCAAGCAGCACTCACTCACCTTCTCATATGATTTGAGCAAAATACTGATGTGTTTCCCTCACACTGCAGGTGCCCCATTATGGGACCACTGGACCCAGCTTTTCTACAATGAGACTACCTGAATGTCTTACTGGTGACCACTTAAGCTCTTTTGATTCATGCTGGCTAATCTTATAGGACCATTTTTACTAAAAATTTCCAACACACTATATCCTGTTGTTTAGAAGACCATATTTTAGAAGACTCAAATCATGGTTTTTTATTAGGTTACTATCTACACCCTTCTACCTCATACACTGCAAACATCTCTCAGAGAATAAATGGCCTTCTCCTCTTATGGGATATCTTTTCCTAGAAGTTCCACCGTAGATGAAACCATTGTCCATCCCGAAGATGTGTGAACTGTGTGTATGTGTGCTCAGACATGTCTGACTCTTTGTGACCCCATGGACTGTAGGCTACTCTGTCCATGGAATTCTCCAGGCAAGAATACTGGAGTGGTTTGCCATTTCCTTCTCCAGGGGAATTTCCTGACCCAGGGATCAAACCCACATCTCTTGTGTTTCCTGCACTGGCAGGTGGATTCTTTACCACTAGCACCACCTGAGAAGCCCAAAGGTATAATAGATTCTAACTCATTTCCTCAATTAACGGACAGAAATGGCCATCCTCTCTTATTCTGGTAATAGCTCTGTATTTTTCTTTGGAAGATTATTTGTTCTGAATGCTTAGTTGTTGTTGTCCTTAGGATCTCTTGACATGATCCAAGCCAGGTCAATGGAAGTAATCATCTAAAATTGAGGAAAATGGGAAGGTGGGACTCTCTTTCCATTGGGTTGCTAAGCAAAAGATATGAGCCAGGAGCAGCTAGCTGGTGACCATCTCAACACCCACAGGAAGAGCCTATCTGAGAACAGAACGAACACTGAAGAAAGAAGCGAAATGTCAGATTTAGATAATATCATATGTGTCCCTCGTTACAAATACCAACATATGCCTTTTCTGTTTAAGTTAACTTGAACAGGGTTTCTGTCAGTTATAAATGAAAATGTCCTAGCTGACATTGGACTCAGGAAATGATAGTGATAATAATAGATAACTCTCACCCCTCACCCAGCATTACTCTATACCAGGCACTGGTGCAAGGGCTTTCCATATATTAACCCATATAATCTTCACAAGCTTATGCAATAGGTGTTGTTAGTATCATCATTATTTCCATTTTACAAATGAGGAAACCAAGATAAAAATCTTCCTCGAGGCCACCCAGCTAACAAGTGATGAAGACAGGATTCAAACACAAACAGTCTGACTCCAGAGTCAGTGAATGAGGGCTGCTCAGAGTGGCCCAAAGACACTTTTGGTCTATAAACTATTAACAGTCTGCAAGCAGAAATGGAAAGTACATGTATAGAAACCTAGTAAGTTCACATTGCTGCAACATTCTGTATTTATGAAAGTATTGGTCTATAATGGACTAGCAATTTTTTTTCATGTATCCTTCACCACAGAGTTTGAAAAGCATTATTTAGCTTGTAGGATCAGCACTGTGATTTAGATATAAATCACAACCTTTCTTCAAATGCTCTCAAGTTTCTACAATGTCAGTGTCACTTGGCAATCTTTAACTGTGTTGCTTCTTGACTCAGTTCCCACATTTCAAAACAGTTAATTGAGATGTTTTAATTTTCAAGGCTCTGGATTAGAATGGGATCCGGAGTTCTCAATGGACCTTTTGAGATGCTAATGTATTGAGTTAAAGCTACCTAGCACTAAGGAGCTTGACAATGGTCTTTCCAGTGAAACCTGCCCTAAGCAGACAAAGTAAAGATAAAGGGAATCATAATCTCAGTCAAGGAAGAAGTCAGAAGGTCAGTCCTAGGAAATGAATGATACCACAAAGTTGCAAGAGGGGCAACAAGGCACAGAAGCAAGTTGCGACCCTGCAGAGCTTTCCTATGCATCCTACTTTGAGAAATACATGCCCCTTCTGTGCCCTTGAACAAAGAAACAGTGTCTGACATAAAGTGTATCAGTTGCTCAGTTGCTTCCGAACACAGTGTCTGACATAAAGTGTATCAGTTGCTCAGTTGCGTCCGACTCTTTGCAACCCCATGAACTATAGCCCATCAGGCTCTTCTGTCCATGAAATTCTCCAGGCAAGAATACTGGAGTGGGTTGCCATTCCCTTCACTAGGGGATCTTCCTGACCCAGGGATTGAACCTGGGTCTTCTACATTCTAGGCAGATTCCTTACCATCTGAGCCACCAGGGAAGCCCCCTAGGACAAAAGTTTAGCCTGGAACAAAAAAAAAACAAAACTTTTTCTTGAACAGACACTTCACAAGTAGACAATAAGCCCATGGAAGAAACTGACATTGTTAGTCATCAGGGAAATGCAAAAAATTAATAAATAAATAACCAGCGAGATACCACTTCACCACCACCAGAATGGCTAAAATTAAGATAACACACAGCAAATGTTGGTAAGGATGTTGAACAACTGGAACTGTCATACACAGCTGGCAGGAATGGAAAGGAGTTGGCAGCTTCTTAAAAAGTTAAAGTGTACCTATCCTCTGACCCAGCAATTCCAGGCCTAATAGTTACCCAAGAGAATTGAAGACATAGGTCCACTAGGACTTACACAAGAATGCTCATATCCCCTGAACTTAATCCAAATATAAGATAGCAGGAGAATGAATTAACAAATTGTGATGTAGTTCCACAAAAGAATCTACTGAGCAATAAAAATGAAAAATTACTATACGTGCCACAATAATGATGGATCTCACAGACAATGTTAAGCGAATAGAACCATTCACAAAGGGTACACATGGTATGATTTCATTTACATGAAATTCTAAAACAGGCAAAGGAAATTAAGGTGCAAATTATTAGAATGGTGGCTGCCCCTTGAAAAGGGGGGATGGACAGGACAGTTGCATGGGAAAGGACATGAAGGAAATTTCTGGGGAAATAGAATGTTTTATTGGAGAAAGAAATGGCAACCCACACCAGGATTCTTGCCTGGAGAACTTCATGGACAAAGGAGCCTGGCAGGCTACAGTCCATGGGGTCACAAAGAGTTGGACACGACTGAGCAGCTAACACTCACTCACTCAGAATGTGCTATATCATGATAGGGACATGGGTTACAGGACAGAATCAAGTGGTAGGTATGAAGGGTAGATAAAAATATAGATGAAGCAAGTGTGGCAGAATATTGATCATTGCCCAATCTGGATGATGGGCACATGAGTATACTTATACTATTGTTTACTTTATATGTATTTACAATTTTCCATAATGAAAAGCTGGAAAATCAATAAATACAAGTCTCTTGCCATTTAGTTAATATCATCAGCACTTTTTATTAAAAAAAATTTCTCCAGGAAACCTGCACTTAGGAACCGAATGCCCCTGTAAGAACAAGCACTACCAATTAGATCCCTCCTGAGTCTAAGGCAGACGTGTCATGACAGAGTACAAGACAGTGTGCTTTTCTCTGGACATACACTGTTCACCATTGTTGTGTCTAATAACTCAAAAAGTGCATGACCATAAAAAAGCAGTTCTCATTGATATTGCACACCACCTTTTACACAAGACACAGCACAACTCCACTTAAGAGAAAAGTTCCTGGGTACAAGGCAAGGAGTTATGAAATAAAAAGCATTTAAAAATTTTAACTTCTCTTTACAGCTTATTATTTTTACTATAAATGCCTAAGAGTGATTTTAAACCAAGCTATTTAAGATTTAAATCAGGTAAACTAAAATTTTTCTGCATGTCACTTAGGAAGTATTAGAAAAAACAAGTCTCACAACAAGGGAAAAAATGAATACATAGTCACATAATACATTCTTCAATGTATAGCTTATAAAGAATAACATGTGGTAAAGTGTTTATGCTATGTCAAGTGAAAAAGAGCACAGACTTACCTATAACACCAATTCTTAAATATATGTGCATTTGAAGAGGGGAAAAAAAAACCTCAAGAAAATAATGACTTTTAACTTCATATTGGTACATTACTGGATAGTGAGATAATGAGAATTTTGAATTTTTTCCTTTATGCTTTTCTAAATTTTCCAGTTTTCTATAAAATTTCCTTTGTGACAGGAAAGCAAAACCAAAAAGTCATCTGTAAGAGCAGTATACAACTCGTTACAAATCAAATACTTACTCCAGCAACAGTACAGAAACCAAACCCATCATTTTGTATTATCTAGGTTTCCTGGGGAAGAACAATGGCGCCTGGGGAACTATTGCTGTAACAGCTTGCTTATTAGCAAGGCTCCTCTTTCCCCAAGTGCTTTCAAAATTTGTTCAAAATACCTACTTTGCTTATTTGGGTATGGAGAAGGACAAGGCTGGCAGGCCAACAATCATTTTTCATTCTACTGCAGACATCTTTTATTCCAAATCCCCTCACCATTCCCATCCCTCCAGGGATTCCAACAATGTGCCATCCCTCGGCTAAGGCACTGAGGCATACAGACCCTGGTCGACAGGCCAAGCCATCTGGGTTGAGTCTCAGTGCAGAGCAGACAAGAAAATAACCTCGACTTGGCTTTCTGCCACTGAGTACAAGGGGCCTATGTGGCTGCCTGAGTACAGGAAACACTAGCTGGCCTTCTCTACTTCACTTACCAGAACCTCCAACTAGGGACAAATTAATGCACTGGCATTGTCACCCTGGAGCTTGCCACATAGAATTCAGCTGGTGGAATAATTGAGTCACAAAATCTTCACTAGAGCTTCTGTGGAAAAGAATTAGCTATCTCACCAAGGCCCACCTCTGGACCCCATTATGATAAGTTCAAATTCATTGAGAATCCAGTATGCTGCTCTTATTATAAATGATTTTGTTAATTTGTTTGGTTGGTTTTATTCAATGGCGGTGGAGGTGGGGGCAGAGGTCATGCTGTCATTTGTGGCTATCATTCAATTTTTAAAAATAAGATGCTTTCTTCATTCATACAGAAGACCAGTTAGCCTACAAGGCCATGCCCTAGAATGATGCTGTGCCATATGGAAGCCACTATCCACATGGCACTGTGGAGCAGTGGAAACATAGCTAGACCAAACTGAGATGCACTATAAGTGTAAAATTCTCATCAAATCTTGAAGACCTTATACAAAAGAAAAAATAATAGAAAATATCTCATTAATCATTTAAATATTGATTGCATGCTGAAATGATATTTTGGCTATAGTGGGTTAAATAAAATACATTACCAAAATGCATTAATTTCACCCGCTTCTTTTTACTTTATTAGTGTGGCTACTAGCAAATTTAAGATTACATATGTCATGCACATTAGTGTTCATTAAATAAGTACCTGTGAATATCCACCCTGGAGCATCCTACATAGAAATATCCATGTGAGAAGGAGGTTTATCCTAAACAAAGTGCTGTATTTCAGCACATCTGTCCTTATGTCCTTCAATCTGGGGTTCCTATGTGACCCCACTCTCCATCTTTTCTGTCCATGGAGATTTAATAATACATACGGCATGTCTGCCCCTCCAGCCAAAGTTCTGCTGCTCTTTCAGGAATGACTGTGTAACCTTTGGGGGCTGCCTGAGCATGTGTGTTGGAACAGTCAATCCAGGAAACCAAGAACTGCAAGAAGGACTGTAGGAAAATACCACTGAGCACCCTAATGAAGGAGGCAAATGCTTTTGTTCCTCCGAAGTCAGGTATGCTTCTCCCAGCTGGTACCCTGGTGACTTTTCAAAGATTTTTGAGGGAAGGAAAATTCTTAGCCAAAAGAAGCAAATAGCAGTCTTGCTGGTTTTGAGATAAAGAGGCTGCATAGACCCCCTTGAGAACAGAGCCCCTAATTCCACCTGGATGGGTAAAGCCCGTGGTTAGGCCACTAAGCTTTCCCCTCTGGCTAAATGACTAATTATTTCTGATAATAGTGGTCTCTACTAACCCCTCACCTGCCCTACAGCAGAGCAGATCTATCAAGTGAGGAGGGTAGTAATTACTGGTGATACTTGCAAACACTCATTATCTAAGCTTCTGGGTCCTTAGGAGACAGATATGAGACACAAAGGGATCAACTCACAACAATGCCAAAAGGAAGCTGCAGCCATTTGAAAAGCAAAATATGGTGATTGTTAATTTATAAAAGTAAAGTCAAAGAATGTCATGTTGAAAGTGAGACTCTAATACTTCAGTTACGCATGTCTTCTAAAGTCTAAGAATTGCTTCATGCCTGCCTTTCTCCCATTAGCTATTATGACTAAAGCTGAGATTTCTGCCTCCAGAACTTGCTAATCTTTGCCTCTGAATCTCCTTCCAGATGCCAATTTCTTACAGACAAGGGCTGTGTCATCTGCTATATTCCCTAAAGCTCCCTGCACATTGGCAGCTAAAGGGAATGTACATAATATATACAGACAGATTCATTACTGTTGTCTATCAGCTGTACTGGTGGCCTTCTCTTCATAGATGAGTATCTTCAACATTTCACAAGACCAAAGCTTCAGGAGCCAAACAGATCATCAGGAATGATTAATAATATGAAATTTAAAGGCCACTTGTAAACACTTCATGAATATTATATTGTGCTACAATAAACAGTTAGTGAGACTTCTTTCTCTCCAGAAAGATTTCTGTTGCTATGAGGTTTCACTATAGAATTTATTTTAGGCTAAGGAAATATTAGAGGGGAGAATACAAACAATATGAATTCAACAGTGAAATCACCTGGATGACTGTTCCAAGACTCTCAGAAACACTCTCTTTTTCCTTCATGGAAGAAAGCTTATAGAGAGTCATGATGGACAGAGCAGTGGAGCCTTTCTATTTAAGACACAACTGAGGTTTAATTTTAAAGAGAGAGAAAAAAAAAGACAGATTTCAAAAGACAGAGCCTGTTGGAAAGTCACCAATTGGCCAGAGACAGAAATGTCTGTAAGGGTTTGATTTTTCTCACTCCAGCTGGGAGTTTTGTTGTTTTTCTTTTTCTATTTTCTGAATGTATTTCTCCTAAGATAAAAATCCCAAATTCTACTCCTGGATAATCTGGAAAAGAGACTCTTTTCATCTTCAGAGTTGTTTTGAATTTTAAGAAAAAAAAAGGATAAGAAAATTTCAAAATACTAAATTCAATATAAATATGTATAATATATACATATATATAGTAAATTCCTTTTAAAACATTATTCCAAGAAACAGCAGCTAAACAACAAAAAAAACCTCACAAGAGAGAACTTATTAGGAATAAAATTAAATGATAGACATATAAAACTGACTATATCATATGGAAAAACTTTTTCATAGGAACATCTTAAGAGGATTTATTGTGAATATAAGTATAAAGTCCACTAAATCATGGCATACATGACTGACTTCATGCCATCATTTTTTTCGTGCCTTAACCAACAGTCAAGAAGCACTTTATTTGTCAAAATTGTAAAAATGAATGTACACACAAATATACCCAGTTCTGTGCATTATCAAAAGAACTGAGGCATATTTATTGCCATGGCCTAATGTTTAACAACTTACATCCTATCTGCATCTTCAAATCTACATGCGTTAGAAAAATTCCAAGAAACCTCACCATAAATGTTCTATTACTGCATGTTTCCCATTATAATACCATTGCAGCACTTTGTAGCATTATAGCACTTTTCATGCAAGAATAGAAATATTCCTTTATGACTCCTTTGTTTTCCTCCAGAGACCCATAGAGGAAGGTCAATGATATATCCATTTTATTGAAACTCTTATCCAAGAAAACAGAAAAGAGTGTAACCGTGAGCTCCTTGAGGCAAAGCACTACTTTCTTGAGTTATTATAACTTTTCCAAAAATGTCAATTGATTTAAAACATAAAATTCTAATCCCACCGTAACATTATTATCAGTGAAATATTTCTTATCCCTACCTTCCTTTCTCCAGCCAAAAGACACTCCTCACCCCAACTATTATACTTGACCCTATGTAGTCATTGAAAATAGAAAACTTAGAAATCTGAATGCTTCTCTTGTAGGACTGGGATATCTGCAGCTTACCCAAAGATTGAGTGTCTTGGGGCAACTTAATGAAAGGCATCAAATAGCCTAACTGCCTGGGCCACAAATGAGTCCACACATGAAAGTACAAGATGTTACTCCAAAAAATACCTTGATAGGTGTTTTTCCTTAACATACAAAGCATCCTTTAGAAAACAGGAGAGAAGAGGAGAAGGGAGGGGAGAGGAGAGAACCCAAGAGAAAAGGGGGAAGAGAGATAAAGGTAGAAAGGGAACCCTTCTCCCAATATGGGCACATTTTCAGCACCCGTCCAGCAGACAGGATACATTTTGGTCACTGCTAAACCTTAAAAATATCAAGCTCAGCTGACTGTGACTTGGAGCAAAGCCTGTATGCCTAGAAACTAATCCTTTTCCACTTTAACTTCTCCTTTGGTGAGCTTACCAAGCAATTATTCCATAATTTACCCAGCAAAATAATTCCATAGCCCACCACGAAAAGACTAAAAAGGAAACAATAATGTGTATATAAAGAAAGTACTTATAAAATATACATCCTATCCTTTTCTTTTTAATTTTCTGGGTAAAGTTTATGAACAGCTGGTATCTCTGAGGATAAACAATTTTGTAATATGAATATTCATTGATCAGGATGAGTATTTGCAGTCATCACAATAATAAAGTACAAAATTTAAAAATCCTTGAGTTACATTTGTTTTTCAGAAAACAAAGCCATATCATTCTCACTGCCTTTTCTTCTCCCTATTAACAAATGGATCAGGGAAGAGCACCCTGTTCAACCTCAAACAGGATGCTCAAAATGAAATGGGGTGGGCTTTCCTGGTGGCTCACTGGTAAAGAATCCACCTGCCAATGCAGGAGACAGGTTCAATCCCTGGGTCAGGAAGATCCTTCATGCTGTAAGGCAACTAAGCCTGTGTGCCACCACTATTGAGCCTGTACTCTAGAACCCAGGAGGTGCAAGTAATGAACCCCCAGGCCACACCTACTGAAGCCTGCTCCCCTAGAGCCCATGCTCTGGGACAAGAGAAGCCACTGAAATGAGAAGACTGTACACCCCACCTAGAGTGGGATACAGTGTACCCCCACTTGCTGCAATTAGAGAAAAGCCCATGCAACAAGGGGGACCCAGCATAGGCAAAAGTAAATAAATATTTTTTTTAAAAGGAGGGGATGAGTTGGGAAAACTAGTGTAGAACCTGAAGGTCTGAGTCCAGGGATTCACTGGGCATTAGGACAAGGCCCTTCATTTCTATGACCTCAGATTCTTCGTCTCAGAATGATGACTACAAATCCTACATGATTCCTTCAATTTGAAGCAAGAATAAATTATACTTAATAAACTGTGGGCAAATACTTGGGGGGTGGGGAGCACAGATAGAATAAGAGAGAGAAAAACAGCAATGTGCACCACAAACGTGCTTTCAGGAGGAAGCTGGAGGTCTGCTGGCCACATTTTGAGAAACATATACTCAATAAGGACTATTTTTTTTCACTTTAACTCAGATTCTTTATACTTATTTTTATCATTGCTTCTTTAAAAGCAAAGCTTTGTCAATAAAGTTATTCTACACATGAGAAAATCGAGAAAATGTCCCCAAATCCATTCTGAAAACTTTAAATAAACATTCTTGATGTTCTTTACATGGTTACTTCACCCTTGCATTCAACAGGTAAAAGCACCAATGATGCTTCAAGCATTCACTGGGCAGTGGGGTCGTAGAGGTAAAAAGGTAGCCTTCCAGAGGCCCATGGTCTAATGGGAAGTCATAAATAAGTTTTAAAAATGTAGTTAAAACACAATGGGATAATTATAATGCATGTAATGGGCATCATTTTCAGCTTCCATATACTAACTGCTTGTGCTTGATGTTGTTTAGTTACTAAGTGTGTCCAGCTCTTTCACGACTCCATGGACTGTGCCCTGCCAGGCTCCTCTGTCCATGGAATTTCCCAATCAAGGATACTGGAGTGGGTTGCCATTTCCTTCTCCAAGAGATCTTCCCAACCCAGGATTCAAACCTGCGTCTGCTGCTTGGTGGGCAGATTCTTTACCACTGAGGCACCTGGGAAGACCTTGCGGAGCCAAAAATAAAGTTGAGCAAGGGTTCCATCTGTTTTGAGATGGTAGAAAATCAAGAAGATATTGCTTTCCTTTCCAAGAGCATGATTCCTTTCTCTAGTGGAAACCGAGTATAAGCCTCTCATACTCTGATTTCTCATTTCCGCAATTTTAATCCAAAAGCCATAAAACAAGGCTATGTGGCCAAGTAAAAACCTAAAAGAATATCTTTCCTAGATCTCAGGAGCATGGTGATCCCTTGTGCAGTTAACTTGTCTCGTGTAACAGACTTTTAACACACCTTCTCTTGGATCCTGGTACTTACCCAGTTACCTGGGTTCTGTAGGGTAATCAAAAGGTAAGTAGGAGAAAGAAACTCTTTTAATAGAATAACAAGGGGAATTTTTAGCAGAAAACTAACATTCACAATCCAATTACTTAAATTTTCTCCCCTAAGATTACCTCCAACAAGAATGGTTCCCATCCTTCCTCCTCATTTAGAATCCAAAACACTCCACCTCAATCTTGCTCCCACTCCCAGGAAAACAAGGAATGTCAGACAACCCTCCTATGAAACTAGACACAAAATATAGACAGGAACAAGATCGGGGGAAAAGAAGAATAAAGAAAAAGAGCACCAAGGAACTATAAGGCTGAGAAAGAGGTAGAGAGATTATAAAAGAGAGGGGACAGAGTCTTACTTACCCATATGGTTGACCACATGATATGTCCCAAGTATTTAAGACTAGGGAAAAGTTGAATTTCTAATTCCCATAACCCTGAAGATTTGGAAGGAAGTAGAATATAGTACTTGGATCTGAAATAGTCCATTTGAAATATTTCTAGATTCCACATATGTGTTTGACTAGCTAATGGTGGAATCTAGTACCTCTTTTTTCAGGAATAAGGAACTGAAATATCTAATAGTCTTTGAGGCCTTTGGCCTCTTCTTTAATCCAGGGGAACTTTGAGATAACATACTATCAAACTATCAAACAGAGTTCCTGGGGGCATCTGGAGCAAATCCAGTGTTGGAGGAGGGCCATCAGGGCTGTTGAGCATCACCATGATCACTAGGCTGTCATTCTTAAACTGACCTATTAAATTAACACTTAGGCTCTAGGTTGTCACTTCACAAAGCTATATTGCTTTGGTTTCACCTATTAATAAATTCTAAAGAGTCAAGGACTTTCCTTGTGAAAGTTGTAAAAGTAGCTATGTTCATGATCAATTTCCATGGGAACCATGACTAAGGCAGATCAAGCTTAGGTTCATTTGAATCCTGACTCCATATTTTTTGAAAATATAAACAAAAAGGCAATATTTTCCCTGGCCCTCACTATTGTGAGTGCCTGGGGTATAAACCTCCATTCTTCTTCCCTTCTCAACTCAATCCTTCCTTTTCTTTGTATCTGAATAGAAGCAAAGACTCAGCAATAATTCCATCTTCCCCTGCGTAGTATGGAAACCATTTCTATCCTTGCCCTGTGCACATCTACTTTTGCTCCTCTAATTTTTATCCCTTCTTCCTCTAGGTATATAATGCTATGCCAGACATGTAATGTTCTCAGTCAATAGAACTGAAGGAAGACCTTGGTTGTTTATTTCCATGTCTCCCTTAGACAGGAAAGCTCTAGATTCTCCACTTTCACCAAGACACTAGGTTTTCATGCTCCAGATCCCCTCAGGCCCAGGGATGAAGTCAGTCTCATATGAACAAATGGGAAGCACATGGACCGAAATGGGAAAAGGGTGCCATAAAAGTAAAATTGTGCCCCCAAAATGGGTGTCCAAGTGCTGAAAAGCAAAGTAAATAAACATTCATTATGCTTCCCTAACTGTGCAGGGGTGATCCAGAAATGCTTCAGCGAGGAGACTGGAAAAAACTTTGGAACTAAGGTATGAAGGATGACTAGGAGTTTGGTAAGCCAGAGAAGGCTGGGATGAGTGTGGACAGGCCATCTAAAGCTCAGAGAGCACCACACACTAATGTAATGGACAGGAAAAAGTCATGATTTTTTCCCCAGGAAATTTTAGTTACATTCTTATGAATGCACCTATGGGAGGAGCAATAACTGAAGTAATTAGGTAGGCTAATAATTTGGGGCTTTATATACCATATAGAGGAATTTAGAATTTTTTTCTTCTTTACAAAGAGATGGGGAGCATTGAGATAGATACCTTATGCAAGCCTTTGATCTCTTGAGCTAGAAGGTAAGTTGTATGGGTACAAGGGCTGTGAAAACAGGGAGGAATCTCAGTCAAAAACATCTCATATCTGAACCAAGGTCATTGGCTGTGGAGATTAAGAGGTGGAACTGATTTTTAAAAAATAAGGAAGGAAATCCTGCCATTTGCAACAACATGGATGGACATTGAGGGCATTATGCTAAGTGAAATAAGTCAGAGAAAAGACAAATACTGTACAATTTGACTTATGTGTGGAACCTAAAGACCCAAACTCATAGAAACAGAGAACTGTTTGGTCATTGCCAGAGTGGAGAGTCAGTTCAGTTCAGTTGCTCAGTTGTGTCCAACTCTTTGCAACCCCATGAATCACAGCACGCCAGGTCTCCCTGTCCATCACCATCTCCTGGAATTCACTCAGACTCACGTCCATCGAGTCAGTGATGCCATCCAGCCATCTCATCCTCGGTCGTCCCCTTCTCCTCCTGCCCCCAATCCCTCCCAGCATCAGAGTTTTTTCCAATGAGTCAACTCTTCGCATGAGGTGGGCAAAGTACTGGAGTTTCAGCTTTAGCATCATTCCCTCCAAAGAAATCCCAGGGTTGATCTCCTTCAGAATGGACTGGTTGGATCTCCTTGCAGCCCAAAGGGACTCTCAAGAGTCTTCTCCAACACCACAGTTCAAGAGCGTCAATTCTTCAGTGCTCAGCCTTCTTCACAGTCCAACTCTCACATCCATACATGACCACTGGAAAAAGCATAGCCTTGACTAGACGGACCTTAGTCAGCGAAGTAATGTCTCTGCTTTTGAATATGCTATCTAGGTTGATCATAACTTTCCTTCCAAGGAGTAAGCGTCTTTTAATTTCATGGCTGCAGTCACTATCTGCAGTGATTCTGGAGCCCCCCAAAATAAAGTCTGACACTGTTTCCACTGTTTCCCCATCTATTTCCCATGAAGTGATGGGACCGGACGCCATGATCTTTGTTATCTGAATGTTGAGCTTTAGGCCAACTTTTTGCTCTCCTCTTTCACTTTCATCAAGAGGCTTTTTAGCTCCTCTTCACTTTCTGCCATAAGGGTGGTGTCATCTGCATATCTGAGGTGATTGATATTTCTCCCGGCAATCTTGATTCCAGCTTGTGTTTCTTCCAGTCCAGCGTTTCTCATGATGTACTACTCTGCATAGAAGTTAAATCAGCAGGGTGACAATATACAGCCTTGACATACTCCTTTTCCTATTTAGAACCAGTCTGTTGTTCCATGTCCAGTTCTAACTGTTGCTTCCTGGCCTGCATACAGATTTCTCAAGAGGCAGGTTAGGTGGTCTGGTATTCCCATCTCTTTCAGAATTTTCCACAGTTTATTGTGATCCACACAGTCAAAGGCTTTGGCATAGTCAATAAAGCAGAAATAGATGTTTTTCTGGAACTCTCTTGCTTTTTCCATGATCCAGCGGATGTTGGCAATTTGATCTCTGGTTCGTCTACCTTTTCTAAAACCAGCTTGAATGTCAGGGAGTTCACAGTTCACATATTGCTGAAGCCTGGCTTGGAGAATTTTGAGCATTACTTTACTAGCATGTGAGATGAGTGCAATTGTGTGGTAGTTTGAGCATTCTTTTGCATTTACTTTCTTTGGAATTGGAATGAAAACTGACCTTTTCCAGTCCTGCGGCCACTGCTGAGTTTTCCAAATTTGCTGGCATATTGAGTGCAGCACTTTCACAGCATTATCTTTCGGGATTTGAAACAGCTCAACTGGAATTCCATCACCTCCACTAGCTTTGTTCGTAGTGATGCTTTCTAAGGCCCACTTGACTTCACATTTCAAGATGTCTGGTTCTAGAGTGGAGACTATGAGATGGGTAAAATGGTGAAGATAATCAAAAGGTACCGACTTCCAAGTATAAGATAATTAAGTCCTAGGGACGTAATGTATCTTATACCTAGAAGTCAGTACCTTTGGACTATCTTCACCATTTCACCCATACCCCACTTCGAGATATACTGTGGGCTTCCCAGGTAGCACAGAGGTGAAAATCTGCCTGCCAATGCAGGAGACACAAGAGTATATAGGTTCGATCTCTGGGTAGGGATGATCCCCTGGAATAAAAAATGGCAACCTACTCCAGTATTCTTGTCTGGAAAACTCCATGGATAGAGGAGTCTTGTGGGCTACAGTCATTGGGGTCGCAAAGAGTCAGACATGACTGAGCACACAGCAGGATTTAATATGGAGCACAGAGACTACAACTGACAATGCTATACTACATGTTTGAAAGTTGCTGAGAAAGTGGAGTTTTGAAGTTCTCATCACAAGAGAAAAAAATGTCTATGTGTGGTGATGGATGTTAACTAGACTTACTGGGGTGATCATTTCAAAATAGATACATGTATCAAATCATTGTGTTGTACACCTTAAACTAATACACTGCTGCTGCTGCTGCTAAGTCACTTCAGTCGTGTCCAACTCTGTGCGACCCCATAGATGGCAGCCCACTAGGCTCCTCCATCCCTGGGATTCTCCAGGCAAGAATACTGGAGTGGGTTGCCATTTCCTTCTCCAGATACACTGTTACATGTCAATTATACCTCAGTAAAACTGGAAAGGAAAGAAAAGGTGAGGCTAGACTCAATAAATACCTAAGTGGTAGAAATGAAGGGCCTGATGACTGACTGGATGTGGGAAAGGCAGGAGAAAGAAGTTCCTTGCTCAGGTCTCTAACCTGGAGGAATGAATAAAACAAAGTGCAGACTCACTGGGATACTAAATCCATGAAGATTGGCCATTGCATTACCATCAAGTCTTAGATCTAACTTTCCAATCCAGCTTTTTCACAAAAATACATGTCCGTAATTATAGCCACCTTTCAATATTTCTAGATTTCTACGAGACCAACCATTTCATTCACAAATATGTCCTGCAGTGCTTCCCATCCTCCACCCCACCCACATCGCCTCTGTTTGACATGAGTTATTTACAACAGAGCTGGTTTAGAAGTTAGGAGCATCATGCTGCTCCATCACAACACAAAACAAACAATACCTCTACCATTTGATTTCCAGCTCAATAAAGTGGTATATTAAGGAACAGCCCTCAATTCTAGTCCATAAATAACATAGCTAAGGTCATTCTTGAGGCAATGAAATTCACATGATGATATTTTATCTCCAAAAAGTGAATTTTTCGTGGTGACAGAGTCCATCTGAAACAACCCTGGTATTTATTTATCTGTTTTTATGTTTGTAAAAGTCTCCCTGCAGGATATCCTCTTTGAGCTTTGCAGCTGTTGATAATGGGTCCCTGCCCAAGTGCGGATTTACTTTACAAACACATTTATCATCTATCAAACATACTGGCTGGCAAAGGTTTTGTATATTCCATGGCTTGTAACATTTTGCTCCTAACTATCCTGAAACCACTGAAACATTCATATTGTTCTTGTTCACCCTTCAAGAAGGAAGTGAAAGACTGACTTTGTCTGGGAGGTGATAGGATTAAACTGCATTTCTGCTGAATCCACAGTGTTTAGAGAGCATGAAGCTGTTTTCTAGATGAATCAGCTGATTCTTTGTGCTTTATAAGCCAGTGGAGGCATTAGTTAATGAAAATGTCAGGAAAACAGTTCATCTAACCAATACTAGATGTCAAAAAAAGGAAAACAATGGAGAAAACATGAGCCTCCAGGACAGATATATCATCTTCTGGAGCTGGAACTTAGCTCACTCACTCCAGAACCTAAACTAGGAGCTACATTTCCAAACAGATGGGCAGATATGTGTCCAGAGTTCTAAGTCAAGGAGGAAGCTTGCCAGAGCACCACATGAGTCCCTGTCTTTAAGTCATTCCCACCAGGAGAGGCCAGGGAACGGCACTTGGGATATGACACTGTTCCCGGCAGCATCTTTCTGGACCAAAAGCCCAGCTGAAACTGGATCCAGTCCCAAACTGGAAAGAACCTCTGGCTCAGAATATCATGGTCTGAGAGAGATGAGAACCAACCAGAGGGGCTTCCCTGGTGGTCCAGTGGCTAAGACTCCGCACTCCCAGTGCAGGGGGTCCGGGTTCCATCACTGGTCAAGGAACTAGAATCCGCATGTAAAGATCCTGCAGGCCTCAGTGAAGATCCCACACCCAGCAGCTAAGACCCAGTACAGACAAACAAATTTTAAATTTTTTTAATTAAAAAAAAGAACCAACCTAAACTGTGAGTGAGTGGGAAAGGCTACTAGGCTCATACTGCTGGTGTTCATTCCTTAACTAACCACTCACTCCAGCTGGACAGGAAACTGTGGGTTGGAACGTTGCTGTTACTTTTGACTTTTTTCCCTTCCGGAAGCATGGGAAGTTCTCCATTTCTTCCAAAATAGGTGAAGAAGATTCATGCGCCCCACTTAACGTCCTTTTGGTTTCACTGTCCTCTTCTTTTAACCTAGTTTCTGCTTCATGATCCTTGCCTATCAGTCCCTCACTCATTTTCCCATCTCCTTTGCTGTATTCCTTTTCTGCTCTTTCTGTCTTTTTCAGGTTCTACATTTTCACCCTTCTCTACCCGATTCACTCCTTTTGAGACTTTCTTTCATTTGCGGTATTAATGTTTTTACTCCTAGAAAGTTGCGTCAACCTGAAGTTACAGCATTCAGAGCACAGGTAAGCAAGATTAAGAAAGTCATCAGATAGAACAAATAGAATTCCTTAAAATCTGACCCAGATATTATCAAGAAATTGTATTGGCATAAATTACACAGTTTAGCAAAGAGACTTTTCCTTTCAGGTTCAGATTTCTTCAATACTCTAGTATGTCCAGCAAAGTATGCCCAGTCAACAAACCTATATTCCAAAAGGTGAAGGTCTTCATGCAATGCAAGGCCCCATTAATTTGTTTGTAATGTGAGACACCTCACCAAACCTCTTAACAATCCTCTGCCAAGCTTGAAAATCCACTTTAGTATCAATAACAAAGTAGGGAAGTATCTCTAGAGTTTAGCAGGAACACCATTTCCTCTAAACTCTGTGTAAGTAACTGTCACCTAACCAAATTAGATAGCTAACGTTTAGAGCCCAGAAACAATGAGTTGCATGATATGTATCCTTCAAATGCTAGAGGAAGGGATTGGGGAAAGGGGTATGGGGTTATCAGACAGGACTCTTGATTGCAAGTGACAGAATCAACTTGAACCAGGAGAACTGAAAAGGGAATTCATTAGACCATGAAATCCAAGGAAGAGTCAAAGGACCAAACTGAGAGAAAGGCTAGGATCCAGCTTTGCTTAGGAGCACCTGGAAGCAGAGAGACATACCCTGGTTCCATCTCTCAGCTCTGATTCTCTCTATAAAGCAGCACCATTTCTCACTGGATACTGGTATCCTCTGCATGGCAAGAAATTCAACGCCAAGACTCTAAGAGCTCGCCTGGGTTTCACCCACCATTTGAACCTCCAGAGAGGGACTGACTCTCTTCTTCATGCCAGTTTTTTAAATTCCCAGGGACTCAATCAATGCCAGCTCTGGGCTAATCACCTGTGGCCATGAGGGTCATAATATATGTTCATGAAAGATGGCAGCTTTCCCTGGAACCCCATGGAGAAAGAAAGGAAGAGAAGTTCTAAAAAAAGTTCAGTAAGGGAGGAGGGTACTGTTCTCAGACAAGAAGAATGTCTTAGACAAACAGAACCCTGAGTGCCCACTCTGCACACACCCCAGATGACAGGGAGAGCAACAAACAGTGATCAGAGAGACCAGACCAAGAGGGCCTTTGGGGACTGACTATCCATTTCAGAGGTACAAGGACAAGGAGCAAAGATGTGCCTTTATCACAATTTTATAAAGCATTAGTCTTATCCCCAAAGGCTACTGGATCCAAAGCAGTAAACACATAGAACCCTGGAGTTGTACTGTTACAAAGTTTAAATAGCTTAAATAAAGTCATCTCTTCTGTGTGAAACAACAGAAAATACATATATTAGTCTCTGCCCCCAGTCCTTGGAACAGAGTTCCTAAATCCTTTGAAATATCCTACATCATAGGAGCAATAGGAGCATCTTTTGGCCTAATATTTGGCTTTGATCCTAGTTTCTTACAGAGAACTCTTAAAGCTCTTGGAATTTCCTGGGTAATAGGAGTTGTCTTTTGTTCTAATGAGGTGACACTTGGTGGGTTCCTGAATGGAGGCTGGTTGACAGTAAGACCAAACTATGAGTAGAACTTGGAACTTTCAGCCCCACCCATTTTCCAGAGGAGGGAGAGGGCTGGAAATTGATCTAATAATCCATTAATAATGCCTATGAGATGAGGCGTCCATAAAAATCCCCAAAAGGTAGAGTTCAGAGAGCTTTCAGGTTGTCTGCATAAACAGAGGGTGACACACCCCAACTCCATGGGGACAGAAGCTTCTGTGATAGGGACCCTTCCAGATCTCACCCTACGTACCTCTTCATCTATATCCTTTATGAGATCCTTTATTATATAGTAAACTAACAAACCTAAGTGTTTCCCTGAATTATGTGATATTTCTACTAAACAATTGAATCCAATTGAATCCCAAGTCATGGGGACCTCTGATTTGTAGCCAAGTTACATAGAAGTTGCAGGTAACCTGGGGACCTACTACTACTTTTGATCGGTGTCTGAATTAGGGGGACAATCTCATGTGACTGAGCCCTTAACCTGTGGGGTCTCAGCTAACTCCTGTTAGTGTCAGAATTGAACGTGATTGTAGGGCACGCAGTTGGTCTCACAGAGAATCGCTTCATAAGGGAAAAAATACACAACTACTGTCAGAAGCACAGTGAGTGTGCTCCTAGTGTCAGGACAAAGGAGAAATACACAGAAGTGTTTTTCCATCACATCTTAGATACCTTTAGCCAAGCAAGATGACAAACTATTATACCAAAGTGGACCCAAATTCATGCAGTGGTCCCTTAAGGAGCAGCACCTATCTGTCAGATGACACCCAAATAAGGGGATTCTTGGACAAACGCCTGCTTGAAAATGAGGGATAAACCACAGACATGTCAGAAACTTTCAAATCCTGTTCACCTACTAACCACCTCGCTTTAAGAGGATTTAAAGCTGAAATAGTTGCCTTGATTCTGGAAAATAGTTTTAGTAGCAAAATATCATGAAAGACTGGGAACTATTGAAAGGATAAAACTGAGAATGTATGTAAAAGAACTTTGAACACATACGAAAGTTTCTTTACTACTACTTTGTCAAGAAGAGCCTGCGCTCCTAAACTATTGTTTTTTAGGATATTGTCTACCTGCCTTGCAGGAGTTAACCTGCAGCTGGCATTAAGTTCCCCTCTGAGGCAGGGTGGTTAAGACATTTGTCAGGTTTATTTCTATGAGGAATTATGCTTGAGGTTATCGTGCAGTCAAATAAACTTTTTTTCTTCTGGAATACATGGAAAGGGGTCCAGAGAACTAGAGGGGCCCTGTTTTTCATTGAACAAAGTGATTTTGTTCTGAGGTTAAGTCTGTATGACCCAAAGTACAGACTGGTATGCAAAGAGTCATGCATTGATTTAAACAATAATAAATTGCGGTTCGGAATGCAGGAGAAAGCTGTTCCCTCATGGAAACTGAAGACCATACAATTTCACCGCTGTGATTTCAAAATAAACCTTGCACTTGTTAAGTTCGAGATTTGTAGCAAATACTAGGAACTTTTAAAATGGCTACTTAATCCAGACCAGTCAGTTCTGATGCTCATGAAACAACTCTTAGAACTCCAAATGGTTAGGTAAATAAGTAGAACATAAATCATTATAAGTAGCCAATAAAATTCAGAACTGAAGAGTCAAATAATAAATTTTTAAATCATAAAATCTGGCAAATACAATGTTGTGACTTGAGTTCATGTTATCCAAGACTCAGGGCACTTTTAGCAAGGTAATTTAGGAGCAGGATCATCCTTGCAAAATCCATGGAACCCAAAGAGGCAGATGTGCTTTTTAAAGAGGTAAGAATGAGTCATGACAGTGCCTGGCACATGGAAGATATTCAGTGATTATTTGTTGAATTAATTAATTGCTCTGGAAAGGCCAAGTTAGTAGAAAGGGTAAGATCATTACTACCACCCTTATGGCAGAAAGTGAAGAGGAACTAAAAAGCCTCTTGATGAAAGTGAAAGAGGAGAGTGAAAAAGTTGGCTTAAAGCTCAACATTCAGAAAACAAAGATCATGGCATCCGGTCCCATCACTTCATGGGAAATAGATGGGGAAACAGTGGAAACAGTGTCAGACTTTATTTTGGGGGGCTCCAGAATCACTGCAGATAGTGACTGCAGCCATGAAATTAAAAGACACTCCTTGGAAGGAAAGTTATGAGCAACCTAGATAGCATATTCAAAAGCAGAGACAATACTTTGCCGACTAAGGTCCGTCTAGTTAAGGCTATGGTTTTTCCTGTGGTCATGTATGGATGTGAGAGTTGGATTGTGAAGAAGGCTGAGCGCCGAAGAATTGATGCTTTTGAACTGTGGTGTTGGAGAAGACTCTTGAGAGTCCCTTGGATTGAAAGGAGATCCAACCAGTCCATTCTGAAGGAGATCAGCCCTGGGATTTCTTTGGAAGGAATGATGCTAAAGCTGAAGCTCCAGTACTTTGGTCACCTCATGCGAAGAGTTGACTCATTGGAAAAAACTCTGATGCTGGGAGGGATTGGGGGCAGGAGGAGAAGGGGACGACCGAGGATGAGATGGCTGGATGGCATCACCGACTCGATGGACGTGAGTCTGAGTGAACTCCAGGAGATGGTGATGCACAGGGAGGCCTGGCATGCTGCAATTCATGGGGTCTCAAAGAGTTGGACACGACTGAGCGACTGAACTAAACTGAACCAGTAAGAAGGGGAACTTCAGTAGTATTCATTCCTAGGTGGCAAGTTACCAGCAGGGGCTCCGGGGATGCCAGGCTACATACCATGGTCCTTATTTTCCTGCCCTACAATAGATCATGGAGTTCTTTCAGTTCTTCTTACTGCTGTTCTCTCTACAGCAGGAGAAGCAGCCTTGGAGGTTATGATCAATGTGACTGCCCGAGTGGGGTCCTCTCACTAAGCCCCACTAAGTCCCATGTGCTCCCAAAGAGAGCTCTCTGAGGACTTTCCTGATGTTTCATATTACTATCAGTGGAGTCACCCTCAAGTGAGTTCCTGAATATTCAGGGAATGACACCCCAAAGAAGGTTATCTGTGCCAGCCTGCTTATCCTAGAAGATCCCTTTAAGCCCCCTGATTAAAGGATAATAGCAACAACAACTCACTAACAACAAAAATAGTCCCTTACGTTTCTCTAGAGCTTTAGAGTCAGACAGTGTGGAACTCTCAGAGTGATGATCTGAGACAGAAGCTAAAAACCTTGTCCTTAAGTGTGCCTCATGCTGCTTTTGGCTCCTTAGAAAAGCCTCTCCCTCCCCAGATACATAGTTTGTGATCCAGCCCAAGGTCTCCTCCTCTCTGAGGCCTTTGGCACCTCCCCTGGGCTTGACTGCAGGCTCCTCCCTCTGTGATCCTCATGTAGTAACCCATGCCTCTCTCCCAGCCCTGGAGCACATTCTGCCATATTTATAATTAGGTGGGTTGTCTGTCTCCCCAATTAGTTCTGAGACTCAGAGGGAAAGAGTTATTGCCTCAGTCATACAATATCAACTTAGCACAGTAAACAAGCAGATATTTGCTGGATTAAACTAATTCCCAAATGAGCATTTTTAAATCCAACGTTTCCCCAATTTCATGCATGTATGGAGACACAGTTCAGTTCAGTTCAGTTCAGTTTAGTCGCTCAGTCATGTCCGACTCTTTGCGACCCTATGAATCGCAGCACGCCAGGCCTCCCTGTCCATCACCAACTCCTGGAGTTCACTCAGACTCACATCCATCGAGTCCATGATGCCATCCAGCCATCTCATCCTCTGTCGTCCCCTTTTCCTCCTGCCCCCAATCCCTCCCTGCATCAGAGTCTTTTTCAATGAGTCAGCTCTTCGCATGAGGTGACCAAAGTACCAGAGTTCTATACAAAATCTAAAGTGAATCACTGTAAACATTAAAAAAGAAAAAAGGAGCAGCTGCTTTTGAACAGGAGGTATGGGGGTAGAGCTGGTAAAGATTCAACCAGTCTGTGGCCAGTCAATCTGCTGGTAGTGGTGATTTGACCAATCCATTTTCTGCTTCACACCTCACCTTTGCTGTCAGAGAGAATCTGTGCTTCTGGTTCTTTAGACTTTCTGGGGTTCCACAGCACAAGTCAGGGTGCTTCTTGTTGCTTTTCCATCTGCTCATATAGGATTTCAGTGTTCTACACTCTGCTAGGTTAGTTAATGCTCATCCAACTGCTTCTATCTTCCAAAGTTTATCTCTCATCTGGTGATGTTACTTCACCAGTAATCTTTGTTTATCTGTTTTTAAAATTCCTAGTAACCCTGTCCTTTTAATAAAGTTTCACTTAATGAAGAGGAAGAGGCTACAAAGACAAGTATGCACTCCACTATATTTAACCAAACTTCTCTGAACTAATTATTTTGAAATGTGAATTTGTAAGTTGGCATTATTAAGACAAATATCAATTTGTTGTTCCAGTGCTAAGTCATGTCCAACTCTTTGTAGCCCCATGGACTGCAGCGTGCCAGGCCCCCTGTCCTTCACTATCTCTCAAGGTTTGCTCAAATTCATGTCCATTGAGTTGGTGATGCTATCTAACCATCTCATCTTCTATGGACTCCTTCTCCTCTTGCCCTCAATCTTTCCCAGCATCAAGGTCTTTTCCAATGAGTCAGCTCTTTGCATCAGGTGGTCAAAGTATTGGAGCATCAGCTTCGGCAACGGTCTTTCCAATGAATATTCAGGGTTGATTTCCTGGTTTGGTATCTTTACAATACAAATGGTTTAATAAAAATAGTCTAATAAGATTTTTTAAATAATTTTCTGTAACTTGCCCTTGATACCAGAAAAGTAAAAGGTGAAAAAAAAAAAAACCCTCTTTCAACTCATAGAAAAAGGATTGTGAAAAATTATAAGAAAATAATAATCTTACTCTGCAATTTCTAAATTTACTCTTATCCTATCTTTATGAATACTGTTCTGTGAAGAATCTGTTTATGAATAGGAAGGTTTCTGAACAGACACAGTTTACCTATAACTTTGTCTTGTAATAAGAAATAGGCCACCATGAACAGAAGATCATCCTCTCCTCAACTTAAACAAGAAATGTAAATGGAACACAGAATTATTGTAATACGCAGAATGGTTCAAGTATAAATGGGGGTCCATGAGCTAAATAACGAAGAAAAATTGAGTCCTAGAAAGAGAGATAAATAAGAAATCTGGGGACCCTAGAGCTAATCCTTTCTGTCACCAACCAGCTATATCAATTAGCATATGTCTTAGCTTCTCTGTATAGCAGTTTTCTCTTGTGAAAAATTATGAGGTCTGACTTTATCATCTGCTTGAATTTTCAAGCTGACCTGACCCTCCTCTGCCCCAGACACCTGGAAACCATGAGGCACAAATGTGCCCTCTTTGGAGCAATGGTCCAGGACCCTACTTGTTTTATTCTAGCTCTTTCTCTGTCCCCCTCTCTTAGCTCCTTCTTCAGCACCCCTCTGCCCCACATTGGTTAGGTGGTTGACTCTGCTACCCTGATTCATAATTCTCCTGAAAGAATGATGAGTTTGGTTCAATCTCTGCTCTGGGCCCTAACTGCTCTATTGACACCCAAGTTGATCTCATCTCACTTGCAAGAGGGGAAGGAGGTGGATTCAGACAGGCATTTCTGAGCTCTCTTTCAATTCCAGGATCCTACAATTCCATCAGCATAACAAAGTCTGAAAATACAAAGTTTCTATGACCAAAATAAATCTCAGCTATGTTTGACTGGCATGAAGAATGGCAAGTTCATCTTCAGCAAGAAGATGAGGATTCTTGGGTTGTTAAGGCAGAAGGAAGTCTTATTTTAGAAGGAAATCTCTTCCTTTGTTACTGTTTTCCTGGTTAAAACAAGTCAGTATCACCCCCTATGAAATTCTTCACAGGTACTCAGTTTCAATTACTTCTGTACTGGAGGGAAACTGATGCCAAATGGAAAAGTAATCTCAAAAGATCTTAATACCAGGCACAAAGTTGCCACTGCCACACATGTCTTAGCATGAAGCCACATTTATCAAGCTTAATTTCTTATAAATGTTTATTGACATGGAGCCTTTGACGGGAGTCAACCTGGCTGATAGCTTTTTCCTGTTAAATCCAGTAGCTTTCACTGCTGAAAGCTCTTAGTGACAAAAATGAGGAAGATGTGTCTGTAGCAAGAGACAAATGTCTTGGGCTTGGCTTCACCTTGTTCCAGTTGGCCTCTCCTCAATGAAGAGGGGCAGTCATACCAGTATATATCTGATGAGGAAGGATTCATAAACTCAGAAAAAATTAGGGCATTTGAGAGTTTTATAATTAAAACTTTAAAGGAGAGAGGAACTAATATTTATTGAGCATCTAAATTCTAGGCATTATTTCAAGGGCTTTAAAATTATCTTTTTAATTAAAATTATCTTTGATTCTCATGAGAATCTTAGAAGACAGATTGCACTGTCCCTATTTCATGGATGAAAATGTAAGTGAAAGTTACACTCAGGAATGTAAGTTTCTATGGAAACTTACTATGGAAAGTTTGGAAAATATGGAAAATAGTATGGAGGTTCAAACTAAAACTAGAACTACTATCTGATCCAGCAATCCCACTCTTGGGCATATATCCAAACAAAATTACAATTCAAAAAGATACAATAGCCAAGACATGGAAACAACCGAAATGTCCATTGACAAACGAATGGATAAAGATGTGGTCCATACATACAATGGGATACTGCTCAGTCATAAAAAAGAGTGAAATAATGCCATTGGCAGCAACATGGATGCAACTAGAGGTTATCATACTGGGGGAAGAAAGTCAGAAAGAGAAAGACAAATACCATATGATATCACATATGTGGAGTCTAAAATATGACACAACTATCTGTGAAACAGAAACAGACTCACAGACATAGAGAACAGACTTGTGGTTGCCAGGGGGGTTGGGGGAGAGATGGACTTGGAGTTTGGGACTAGTAGATGCAAACTATTACATGTAGAATGGAAAAACAAGGTCCTACTGTATGGCACAGGGCGCTATATTCAGTATCCTGGAATTAACCATAATGGAAAATAATACAAAAAAGAATATATATATATATATATATAACTGAGTCATTTTGCTGAACAGCAGAAATGAACATATTGTAAATCCACTATCCTTCAATAAAAAATAAATTTTAAAAATATTTTAAAATGAAAAAAAAAAAGAACTCACTTCAGAAAGGTAAATAATAGTTCAAAATCAAATAAATGGTGGGGAACTAGTATATTATCTAAGTCTATAAACTGGATTTTATTTAGTTCTGGTGTGCACTACAGACCTTCACCTTCAATTCAACAATGGGTAATGTGCACATGGGAAAATAAATCATAGAATCATATAATTTTACACCTTGAAAGTTATAGATAAGGAAACAGACCCATAGAGTTTAAATGACTTACCCAAATTACATGGTTCTAGCTGTGCAAACTGTGAAACTCTTTCTTGACTGAAGTACTAGGGATTAAAATGCATGCCTTTTGCAGTTAACTGGATAAGAGATATCCTAAACCAGCACAAATAACAGAGACTGTAAAAGTTCCAAATGGGAATTTCTAAGATAACCCAAGGACACACAGTAGTATGGACTTTGAGAAAGCTTTCCTATCAAACCAAAGGCTTCCAAGCACAACTGTTTTTTTAAGTCAGAGTAAAAAATGTGACCGAGCAAGTCCATCTGCAACTAGAAGTAGCATTGTAGTCTGTTTGTTTTTTTTTAACTAGGAAATCACTCAACATCAGGTCGATGGGTTAGCAGAAATGGTGGGAAACAAGACAGGAAGGAAAAAGGCAGGAGGAGAAATAGAAAAGATTCATCCACATGGAAACTAAGAAACAAGCAAAATCAATTCCACACATTTCTCCATTGGTATAGGAATAATTTGCCATACAAGCCCACATATATTTGCATTACTTAACCATGGGTCAGAGACCCCAACAGAAATTATCTCTGCCCAGAGAGAATTCAGTCTTAATCATCAAGCAGCTAGCCAAACTCGGTTATATTCCACAGTTGAAAGCAGAGATTTAATAGACTTCCCTGCCCAGAATGCAAACGCTCTAGTGTCACTAAAGATCATCTCCAATTTTAAAAAGCTTAAGAAGAACATTTATGTACTGGCTTTTCTGAGCTTAAACTCCAAGGTCTAGAGTTATGTAAATAACAATACTCAGGAAAGGAAACTTATCTTTTGAATTTGGGCTTTTGCAAAGCTTGGATACAAATAGTGCCTGAAAGAGGAATAAACATGATTCATAAGGGTTGTCTCATGTGGTTAATCCTTCCAGGCAGTGAAGGACTGGATTCTCCACAGATGTTTTTACCAACTTTTTCTCTTGGAGCATCCAAGGAGGTATAATGATTATTAAACATCTCATTGATCCGTCTGTCTCTTAACCCTGGAGGACTAAGGGCAAATGCTGCAGTTGAAAGATGATGAAGCAACTTGAAAACTGCAAAGAACAGTATTTGATGCACTTGATTTGTATGCAATCAACTGATTTGAATACAACTTAATGTAAACTAACTGAAGCCTAAAAGATGAAGCCTTCCCATGCTTGTTTGTAATGCTTCCGACAATAATATTATTTCTCTTGGATTTAAGTTAATCAACTTAAGAGATCCTCACTTGGATGTGAACTGAAGAGGCCAGCAAATGGAAAGGAAAAATCACACAGTATAGCCTAATACCATTAGTTCATGGCATTACACAAGTTTTCTCAAAAATGTCTGGTTACATTGTGTAACAGCTTTAACCCCTTTGACCAATATGTGCTGATGTGTTCACAGTGATTAATAACTGGCTATCTCAAAAGCCTTGATGCCACTTGTACTGAATAGGAAGCAAACCACCCCACTTGATGCTCAGAGGATCATTTGGGACTTGTCAGAAGATCCAGACAGGCTGGTCTCAGCCATTCCCCTCCCAGGAAGAGCTGTTGGGATGACTAATGCAGACAGTGGTGGGAACACCAAGTGCTGCCCATTTAAAAGCTGTGCAGAATGCATGCAAGAGAACACTGTGAAAATACAAACTATTTATTTTTTTTAAACTTTACTTGCTGTTGTCTTACCTAGAAATAGAATATTCCTCATTCAGACAAAAATAATAACAATGATAATTCCATCCAGAGCAAGCAGCCAACTTGTGCCTTATATCCTCCTCCGCTTTCATGGAAGAATTGGAAGGACATTAAGAAAAAGTTTTTTGTTTTTTTAACTTAAGTTCTTTCTTTTGAACTTTTTATTTTGTATTGTATTAGCCAATTAACAATGTTGTGATAGTTTCAGGTGAACAGCCCAGAGACTCCACCATACATGTACATGAATCCGTTCTCTCCCAAACCCCCCTCCCATCCAGGCTGCCATGTAACATTGAGCAGAGTCCCCTGTGTTATATAGTAGGACCTTGTTGGTTATTTTAAATATAGCAGTGTGTACATGACCATCCCAAACTCATTAATGATCCCTTCCCTCCAGTCACCATAAGTTCATTTTATAAGTCTGTGAGTCTCTTTCTGTTTTGTAAGTAAATTCATTCGTATCATTTCTTTTTAGATTCCACAAATAAGGGATGTCATACTATATTTCTCCTTCTCTAACTTATTAAGCTCTTTAATTTTTATTTTTAAGACTATTTTATTTTTATTTTAAATTTTATTGTTTACTTATATCAGGTTTTCTCAACCTCAGTTCTACTGACATCTAGGGTTGGATAATTCTTTGTCCTGGGGGCTGTTTTATATACTGTAATATGTTTAGCAGCACCCTTGGCCTCTACCTTCTAAATATCTGTAGCACCGCCATCTTCCACTCCCTCCCCAACAGAGTTATGAAAACTAAAAATGTCTCCACATTGCAAACGTCTCCATGTTGAGAACCACTAAATGCAAAATCTTGGCTCAAGGAATCCTGTTTCACGTAAGTATGTTCTACAACAAAGTAATATAACTGTCAAATCAGTCAATGGAGGCAGCGAGGAGCTTGCAGCAGCCACTGCCATCCAGGAATCCAGGATAATCTCATGATAATTACATCTACAAAGATCCTTTCTCCAAACAAGGTAGCATTCAGAGTTTCAGGGATTTGGATGCGGACGTACCTTTTGGAAGGGCTTCCCAGGTGGCACAAGTGATAAAGAACCCACCTGCCAATGCAGGAGACATAAGAGACACAGGTTTGATCCCTGGGTCAGGAAGATCCCCTGGAGAAGGAAACGGCAACCCCCTCCAGTATTTTTGCCTGGAGAATCCCATGGACAGAGGAGCCAGGCGGGCTACAGTTCCATGGGGTTGCAAACATTGGACATATCTGAAGCAGCTTAGCCCATCACACACCATCCAACCTGCTACAGCTGGATTGCCTACCTCGAGACTTCTTATTTATCCTCTCCCCTCCCCCAAAATAAAAATCCTCCTTAGGTTTAAATCATTATTCTCGAAGATTCTGTAGCTCACAGTCAAATACCTTCCCTCACTAATAGGCTGCTTGACTCAGTGAGGATGTTGGGAGGGCTTCAGGGAAGGATCTTGATGACTGGTTTTAAATTCCCTGGGTTCTGACTCTGTATGTTGGCACTTTTGCAGGGAAGATCAAGATCCACTTTAGAACTCTAGCTCACATCTCAACCTGTGACCCCAGAGAATCAGTATTACCTGCTGTGTGTACTTAAAATTCTGGCGTTTTACCCTCAAAATGAGTTTGACATCTCAAAATCTCTGGGAATTTACATCTCTAGCAAGTCCCTTTGAAGGTTTTTATGTCCCTATATTCTAAACACCACTGCTGTCCTTCCCGCTTTCACAGTGATTCTCTGCACCCTGACTCCAGATGGAACAGTTAGTCCTTATCAATCAGGGTGGCTTGTCTACCTCGAATTTTATTGATTTTGCAGTTAAACCTGTTTATGCTCCATTGATTAAACAAAATCTGTGTTTCCTTAGCAATAAAACAAAAAATTATCTTTCTCATTTTGAGTCTTTTCAGATTTCAAAAGCTACCTGATAACCTCGTCTACACTTTTATTACGGATGCTTTGTAAAAATGGTTTCTTCTTTAGCTACAAAGTGTACAGTCTAATCATGTTATAACATCAGAGCTGAGAGCAAAAGGCTGCACCCAGTACACGATAGGATTTCTGTTTCGACAGAGGGGCACCACGCATCGTGGGGTACTTAAAAAATAGAATTCTCCTCAGTTGGATTCATGACTCCATCGAGATTAATTAAATCCCTGGTTTGTGAGGGAGTTTATTGTACATTCCTTTGTCCCTGGTTTCTTTGATTCTTGCTTTTCAACTTCCTTCTGGAGAGCATGATACATGCCACCTGGGATCAGGTGACAATTCCGAAGTGTGGCTCCAGACCATCCAATCACTAGTTACAAGTCCTTCCTTAAGCCCCTGCAATTTTGCCATTTACCATGTGTGAAAGGAGGCCTCGTCACCTTCAGCATATACAGAGAAGGGGGCCAAAGCAATTATCTGAGGAGTCAGGCACTGAGCTGGGTTTTGAACATCTCAAGCCTCAGCCAATACAGGAGTCAAGAGGTTGAGCTCTGAATCCCCAGGCTCCCCACACAGAATGCAGGCTGCTAATGGAGAAAAGCGGCATGAAACTGAAGTCGAGGGGCTACACTCACTGCAAACTGCACAGAAAAGGCCTCGCGCCAAGGAGGCGCTGATCTGAATCACATGAAAGGTCAAAGAAAAGGATTGTTTTCTTTCCTAGAAACCAAACCACCAGAACCACACCCACCTCAAATCCCTTCCAAAGCCCCTAAACTCAGCTAGAAGCCAGCCCCAGATGGGGGCAGGGGACGGTGAGATTCCTCTGGCTTTAAAAGTGTGCTGTAACACATTAACTGCTTCCCTGCTGAGAACCTCTGCCATCTCCTGAGCCCAACCAGTGCATGCCGTTCAAGGCCCCCAAATGAACATTTGAACATTTGTTTCCTGATGTGTGCTGGAATTGTTCGTCTGCCCGCCCTCCCCGCCCACCAGGGACCTGCAAACCTACAGCAGAGAAACCACCACACCTACTGATGTTTCAAATGTTGGCACACACTGCGAAGACAGGAGGCCGCCTTCCTTCCATGGGGCTCCTCCTCTGGGTGTCTGGTTTCTGTTTAGAGGGCATGAAGCGGGTTAACCGGCTTTGTTCTCCCCAGGCCACCTAAGCATGCTTAGAATATGCTGCCAGAAAAACAAAGCTCCATTCCTTTCCCATTTGTGTTGGGCTCTGTGTTGAGGCTGTTTTCAGCTCTGAAACTACACAAATGTATCTATCAAAAGCCCTGTCAGAAGCCGAGAGATGCCAGCCTAGTCATTAATTTTTTCCTACTCTGAATCCCTGTCGCATCTCACGCCAGCAGCATCTACATGACCTTTTGTGTTGGCTTCCTGGCTTGGTCTCTAGGTTTATAGGTCTTAATGCCCTTTCTGCTCTAAGTTCCTAGAAGGCATGTGGTATAATCTTAAACATAGTTAATGATTCATGCAACACAACAACAAAAAAATAACCCAGTCAAAAAATGGGCAGAAGGATTTCCCTGGTGGCTCAGTGGTAAAGAATCCACCTGCCAATGCAGGAGACATGGGTTCAATCCCTGGTCCAGGAAGGTACCACATGTCATGAAGCAACTAACCCTGTGTGCCACAACTATTGAGCCCTTACTCTAGAGCCTGGGAACTGCAGCTACAGAGCCCTTGCACTTCAGCTAATGAAGCCCACAAGTCCTAGAGCCCATGGTCTGCAACAAGAGAAGTCACCGCAGTGAGATGCCTGTGCACGACAGCTAGACAGTAGACCCTGCTCACCACAAGTAGAGAAAAGCATAGCCAGACCCAGCATAGCCAAAAGTAAATAACTAAAGACAAATTTTTTAATGGGAAGAAGACCTGAATAGACATTTCTCCAAAGAAGACTTACAGATGGCCAACAAGCTTAAGAAAAGATGCTCAAAATCACTAATTATTAGAGAAATGCAAATCTCAACCACAATGAGGTATCACCTCACATTGGTCAGAATGGATATCATCAAAAAGCCTACAAATAATAAATGTTGGAGAGGATGTGGAGAAAAGGGAACCCTCCAACACTGTTGGTGGAATGTAAATTGGTGTAGCTACTATGGAAAACAGAATAGAGGTTCCTTTAAAAACTATAAATAGAGTTGCCATATGATCTAGTAGTTCCACTCCTGGGCATATATCCAGAGAAAGATCAATTTGAAAAGATACATGCACCCCAGTGTTTACAGCAGTGCTATTTACGATAGACATGGAAGCAACCTAAATGTCCATCAACAGATAAATGGATAAAGAAGATATGCTATGTCATATATATCATAGAATACTACTCAGCCATAAAAAAGAATGAAATAATGCCATTTGCGGCATTGGCATTAGAATGGGCCTAAAGATTATCAAATTAAGTGAAGTAAGTCAGAAAGAGAAAGACAAATACTGTACACTATCACTCATATTCATATGTGGAATCTGAAATACAATACAAATGAACTTGTTCCCATAACAGACTCACAGAAAACCAACTCATGGTTACCAAAAGGGAAAGGGGATTGGGGAAGATAAATTAGGAGTTTGGGATTAGCAGATACTAACCACTATATATAAAATAGATAAATAACAAGGTCCTTCTGTATAGCATGGGGAACTATATTTGATATCCTATAATAAGCCCTATTGGAAAAGAATATGAAAAATATATATAATACCTATATATATGTGTGTTGTGTATAATTGAATCATTTTGCTGTATACCATATATAAATAAACATAGTTAATGACAAGTCATCTTTAACTGAATTAATGAAATCTTAGAGTACCATGCATTTTCTATTTGGAGACCAGTAGGAGTTATTACTGTGTGAGAAATGCATGGATTAATTTTATATTTTAGGCCAAAGCAGACTTGATCTAACTATCCCTAACTCAGTCAGACAGAGATACAATGGCTGGCCCTGCTTGCTACTCATATACCCATATTTAGAAATAAACCTTGACATGTAAGTCTCTCATGAGAACATGGTTTGTTACTGTAACCAACACCAAACTTCTAATGTTATGAATTAGAAAAGAATATTCAATGGCACTGAAGCAGATGGTGATGGTAGCCATGAAATTAAAAGACACTTACTCCTTGGAAGGAAAGTTATGACCAACCTAGATAGTATATTCAAAAGCAGAGACATTACTTTGCCAGCAAAGGTCCATCTAGTCAAGGCTATGGTTTCTCCAGTGGTCATGTATGGATGTGAGAGTTGGACTATAAAGAAAGCTGAGCGCCAAAGAATTGATGCTTTTGAACTGTGGTGTTGGAGAAGACTCTTGAGAGTCCCTTGGACTGCAGGGAGATCCAACCAGTCCATCCTAAAGATCATCAGTCCTGGGTGTTCATTGGAAGGAGTGATGTTGAAGCTGAAACTCCAATGCTTTGGCCACCTGATGCAAAGAGCTGACTCATTTGAAAAGACCCTGATGCTGGGAAAGATTGAGGGTGGCAGGGGGAGAAGGGGACGACAGAGGATGAGATGGTTGGATGGCATCACTGACTCGATGGACATGGGTTTGGGTGGGCTCCAGGAGCTGGTGATGGACAGGGAGACCTGGTGTGCTGCGGTCCATGGGGTCACAAAGAGTTGGACACGACTGAGCAACTGAACTGAACTGAAGTAATTTTATAATGTTTAGCAATAGCAAATGTGATGGGAGACCTAATGTCCAGGCAATAGCCTCCCTATTCAGAGGCAGAAAATGAGAATAAATAGGAAAATATTGGTTAAATAGCTAAGGGTAATAGAATCTTGGAATAAAATATCCAGTTGTCAGTAGAATACAATTAGACCCATAAGTGAATTTCTTTGAGGTTACTTGCTCTTTGAGATTAGATTGCAGCTACATCGAAGTCTCATTTTTTATGGCTTACTCCCTGGGCCTTCCCCATCAGAAAGGAAATTAAGGTCAAATGGCTTTTTCACTAAACCATTTATTTCCCGTTTCTAGGCTGTTCATTTAATAAGAGTTCAATGAATGCTAAATATGGAAGTAACACAATCACTGCTAGGCACCTGAGGTAGTGTGTCTCCAAAGACGCCCCTCCAGCCATGCTTCCTGGTGTTTACTCCCCTGTGTAGTTCCTCCTCTTTAAGCAGGGCTCTCACTTTCGAGACAAGACTCCCTTCAAATCACAGAATATAGCTGAAGTGATACGACATGATTGCTAACACTGTATCGTAAGAAGGCTCGCAGCTTCCACCTTGATCTCACTTTTCAATTTATTTTTAATTGGAGGATAATTTCTTTATACCACCTTGATCTCTTTGCAGTACTTCTGGGAGAAGCTAGCCACCAGGGAAGAAGCTGAAACACCCTAAGACTGCCATGCCTTGGAAAGCCCAATGCAGCGATGTGAAGAAGCCACAGGATAGAGAGAGAGGAAGAGGGGCCCAGACAGCCTTATGTGTTTCAGCTGTCTCATATGAGGAGTCAGATGTGTGAGACAAGACGTAATCTTGGACATCCAGTGCGTGCTTCAATAAGTCTAGTTTCTTCAGATAAATCTAGTTTCTTTTACCTTCTGACTACAATTGCAAGAGAGACCTGAAGCAAGAACAGCCTGACACAACACACCAAAAATACATGAGATAGAAAAATAAATTGTTGTTAGCCTCAGAGTTTTGGATTGGTTTGTTACATAGAAATAGATAATGAAACCAAATTCCAAAGAAATATTTTGTACTTATTAAAAAGCAAAAGCCTTGCCTTTGGAGAACTTAGATTATAGATGAAGAAGCAACACATCAAAGAAAGCAACATAAATACCCTACAACATAGCTCTCTCAATGTCCTCCAACCGGGGAACAGCTTTAGGAGGCCTGCATGGGGGTTTGTAAGGGAAGAAAGTGGCAGCAGTCTTGCAAAGGAGAGTAGCCAAACTAATCCTGGCAACCACTGAGGGGACAGCTGTCACATTTACAAAATGAGTAAAGGCAGAGCCTGGAAGCACGGAGGAAATGTGGAGCAGAAAAGTGAGCAGAGAAAAGTGGCAAAACACATTGTGGAAAACTGTTCAAATGTTCACACTAAAAATATAACCAAGAGAGAAATACAAATTAAAGCAAAACACTGTTTTTCAACTATCAGAATGACAAACATCTCTTTTAAGTGAAAAATATTCATGCTTTCAGAGTTCAGTGAAACCCATGTGCCTTTTTGGCAGGAAAGTGAAAGTGAAAGTCGCTCAGTTGTGTCCAACTCTTTGCGACCCCATGGATGATATAGTCCATGCAATTCTCCAGGCCAGAACACTGGAGTGGGTATCCGTTCCCTTCTCCAGAGGATCTTCCCAACTCAGGGATCAAATCCAGGTCTCGCATTGCAGGTGGATTCTTTACCAGCTGAGCTAGTAGGGAAGCCATAAGCCATAAATATACCTGTACTTTTGGCAGGAGTATACTGTAAATGCATCTCATCTTTCTTAAGGGCAATAGGCAGCAAAGTCTTTAAAATAATCACATCTTGGTAAATAATCACATCTTGGCACTGTTATTGAATTTCTATAAATTTAACCAGAGAAAATCATCTCTCATTTATTTTTTTTAAATTTGTGTAAGGTTTTTAAAAATAGATTTACTTATAATGTATGTGTGTTAGTCACTCAGCTGTGTCCAACTCTTTGTGACCCCATGGACTGTAGCCCACCAGGCTCCTCTGTCCATGGAATTCTCCAGGCAAGAAAACTGGAGTGGGTTGCCATTTCCCTCCCCTTACTTAAAATAGCATAAGTTGAATGCTGTTGCAGAACCATGTTGTAGAACAGCTAGATATTAACCTAAAGTTATTCCATGTAGCTAAAAATCATACAATTGTTAAAAATCATGTTTGTAAATGATGTTTCATGAAATCACAGTGGAGACTTAAGTGGGAAAAAAGAAAAGACCTTATGCAGTACATAATCTCTACACATTTACGAAAGTATACAGGGAAAAAAAAGAAGGAAATATATCAAAATGCAGTGGTTGTCTGGACTGGTGGAATTATCAGTGACTCATTCATTTTCTTTCTTTTCTGTGTTTTCCAAATCTTCTGTGATAAGTACGCATTTTTTCATAAGTTGTCAGAAAAGTCACATTATATATAAGGAAGAAAATATAAGTAATCAGAGAGCTGGAGTTGGTTGACATGTGTGAAGGCAGAGTTAGAGTGACAGCAGAGATGAAGGGAAGTTCTGTTTGGATACGAAGCGTAGGAAACTATAGGAATGTGAAGATGAGAATGGACAAAGGATGGACCAGAGGGATTCTAAGTGCTTGAATAAGGACAGCATGGGAGGGAACCAATACTGGATGAAGGTAATTCTAACTGCTAGGAGGAAGCTTGCAGAGAGAAGACAGAAGCAGAGAATGGAGTAGGGATTCCTACAGTATTCCTGGCAGCTAAGTCAACATGCACCGGCAGGCACACTCATGATTTATGTTTCTTTCAGCCTGTTAGCACTTTGATTTTTACTAAAGTGTGTCTGCTCTTGTCATACATCCTGAGTAATCCAACATCTATGTTATCAACAAATGAGGTTTTGGCATCTTCTCCCAGTTAAGTGTCCAGGTAGAAAGAGGAAGACAAGAGAGAAGCAAAACATTAGTTTAGTTCAGTCGTTTAACTGTGTCCGACTCTTTGCGACCCCACTGACTGCAGAACACCAGGCTTCCCTGTCCATCTCCAAATCCCTGAGCTTGCTCACACTCATGTCCATGAGTCAGTGATGCCATCCCACACCTCATCCTCTGTCACTCCCTTCTCCTCCTGCCTTCAATCTTTCCCAGTATCAGGGTCTTTTTCAGTAAGTCGGCCTTTCACATCAGGTATCTAAAGTATTGGAGCTTCAATTTCAGAAACAGCCCTTCCGATGAATATTCAGGGTTGATTTCCTTTAGGATTGAGTGGTTGGATATCCTTGCTGCCCAAGGGACTCTCAACAGTCTTCTCCAAAACCACAGTTCAAAAGCATCAATTCTTCAATTTCTCGGTGCTCAACTTTCCTTGTGGTCCAACTCTCACATCCATATGACTACTGGAAAAACCATAGCTTTGACTAGATGAACCTTTGTTGGCAAAGGAATGTCTCTGCTTTTTAATATGCTGTCCAGGTTTGTCATAGCTTGTCTTCCAAGGAGCAAGCATCTTTTAATTTCATGGCTGCAGTCACCATCTATGGTGATTTTGGAGCCCCAAAAAATAAAGTCTGTCACTGTTTCCATTGGTTCCCCATCTGTTTCCCATGAAGTGATGGGACCAGATGCCATGATCTTAGTTTTCTGAATGTTGAGTTTTAAGCCAACTTTTCACTCTCCTCTTTCACTTTCATCAGGAGGCTCTTTTGTTCTTCTTTGCTTTCTGCCATAAGGGTGGTATCATCTGCATATCTGAGCTTATTAATACTTATCCCAGCAATCTTGATTCCAGCTTGTGCTCCATCCAGCCCAGCATTTCACATGATGTATTCTGCGTATAAGCAGGGAGACAATATATACAGCCTTGACATACTCCTTTCCTAATTTGCAACCAATCTGTTGTTCCATGTCCAGTTCTAACTGATACTTCTTGACCTGCCTGCATACAGATTTCTCAGAAGGCAGGTCAGGAGGTCTGGCATTCCCATCTCTTTCAGAATTTTCCACAGTTTATTGTGATCCACACAGTCAAAGGCTTTGGCATAGTCAATAAAGCAGAAGTAGATGTTATTCTGGAACTCTCTTGCTTTTTTGATGATCCAACGGATGTTGGCAATTTGATCTCTGGTTCCTCTGCCTTTTCTAAATCCAGCCTGAACATCTGGAAGTTCACAGTTCACATATTGTTGAAGCCTGACTTGGAGAATTTTGAGCATTACTTTACGAGCATGTGGGCTTCCCCCATGGCTTATCTGGTAAAGAATCCACTTGCAATGCAGGAGACCTGGGTTCAATACCTGTGTTGGGAAGATCCCCTGGATAAGGGAACAGCTACCCACTTCAGTATTCTGGCCTGGAGAATTCCATGAACTGTATAGTCCATGGGGTTGCAAAGAGTCAGACCTGACTGAGCAACTTTCACTTTCACTTGCCAGTATGTGAGATGAGTGCAATTATGCAGTAGTCTGAACATTCTTTGGCATTGCCTTTCTTTGGAATTGGAATGAAAACTGACCTTTTCTAGTCCTGTGGCCACTGCTGAGTTTTCCAAATTTGCTGGCATATTGAGTACAGGACTTTCACAGCATCATCTTTTAGGATTTGAAATAGCTCAACTGGAATTCCATCACCTCCACCAGCTTTGTTCGTAGTGATGCTTCCTAAGGCCCACTTGACTTCACATTCCAGGATGTCTGGCGCTAGGTGAGTGATCACATCTTTGTGATTATCTGGGTCATGAAGATCTTTTTTGTATAGTTCTTCTGTGTATTCTTGCCTCCTCTTCTTAATATCTTCTGCTTCTGTTAGGTCCATACCATTTCTGTCCTTTATCGAGCCCATCTTTGCATGAAATGTTCCCTTGGTATCTGTAATTTTCTTGAAAAGATCTCTAGTCTTTCCCATTCTATTATTTTCCTCTATTTCTCTGCATTGATCACTGAGGAAGGCTTTCTTATCTCTTCTTGCTATTCTTTGGAATTCTGCATTCAAATGGCTATATCTTTCCTTTTTTTTACCTTTTGCCTCTCTTCTTTTCTTAGCTGTCTGCAAGGCCTCTTCAGACAACCATTTTGCCTCTTTGCATTTCTTTTTCTTGGCGATGGTCTTGATCACTGCCTCCTGTACAATGTCACAAACCTCCATCCATAGTTCTTCAGGCACAATGTCTATCAGATCTAATCCCCTGAATCTGTTTGTCACTTCCACTGTATAATCATGAGGGATCTGATTTAGGTCATACATGAATGGTCTAGTAGTTTTCCCTGCTTTCTTCAATTTAAGTCTAAATTTGGCAATAAGGTGTTCATGATCTGAGCCATAGTCACCTCCTGGTCTTGTTTTTGCTGACTGTATAGAGCTTCTCTATCTTTGGCTGCAAAGAATATAAATCAGTCTGATTTCAGTATTGACCATCTGGTGATGTCTTGTGTAGAGTCTTCTCTTGTTTTGTTGGAAGAGGGTGTTTGCTATGACCATTGCATTCTCTTGGCAAAATTCTGTTAGCCTTTGCCCTGGTTCATTTCGTACTCTAAGGCCAAATTTTCCTATTACTGCAGGTATCTCTTGACTTCCTACTTTTGCATTCTAGTCCCCTATAATGAAAAGGACATTTTTGGGTGTTAGTTCTAGGTCTTGTAGGTCTTCACAGAACCGTTCAACTGCAGCTTCTTCAGCATTACTGGTTGGGGCAGAGACTTGTGATATTGAATGGTTTGCCTTGGAAATGAACAGAGATCATTCTGTCGTTTTTGAGATTGCATCCAAATACTGCATTTCAGACTCTTGTTGACTATGACGGGTACTCCATTTCTTCTAAGGGATTTTTGCTGACAGTAGTAGATATAATGATCATCTGAGTTAAATTCACCCATCCCAGTCCATTTTAGCTCACTGATTCCTAAAATGTCGATGTTCATTCTTGCCATCTCCTGTTTGACCACTTTCAATTTACCTTGATTCATGGACCTACCATTCCAGGTACCTATGCTATATTGTTCTTTACACCACAACTGGGTGTTGTTTTTGCTTTGGCTCCATCTCTTCATTCTTTCTGGAGTTATTTCTCCACTCTTCTCCAGTAGCATATTAGGCACCTACTGACCTGGGGAGTTCTTTCAGTTTCCTATCTTTCTGCATTTTCATTCTGTACATGGGGTTCTCAAGGCAAGAATACTGAAGTGGCATCCATTCCATTATGCAGTGGACCACTTTTTGTCAGAATTCTCCACCATGACCTGCCCATCTTGGGTGGTCCTACACAGCATGGCTCATCGTTTCATTGACTTAGACAAGGCTGTGGTCCATGTGATCAGTTTGATTAGTTTTCTGTGATTGTGGTTTTCATTCTGTCTGCCTTCTGATGGAGAAGGATAAGAGGCTTATGGAAGCTTCCTGATGGGAGAGACTGACTGAGGGGGAAACTGGACCTTCTTCTGATGGGCGGGGAAATGCTCAGCAAATCTTTAATTCAGTTTTCTGTGCTTAGGCGGGGCTGTGTTCCCTCCCTGTCACTTGACCTGAGGCCAAACTATGGTGGAGATAATGAAGGTAATGGTGACCTCCTTCAAAAAGCCCTGAGTGCACACTGAAACAGTGCAATCATGCAGCAGGCCACGACCAACCCACGCCTCCACCAGAGACTCTCAGACACTCATGGGCAAGTGGGGGCCAGTCTCTTGAGGGGTCACTGCTCCCTCCTCCTGGGTCCTGGTGCACACAAGGTTTTGTTTGTGCCTTCCAAGAGTCTGCTTCCCTAGTCCTGTGTAAGTTCTGGTGGCTCTACAGCGGGGTTAATGGTGACCTCCTCCAAGAAGGCTTTTGCCATAGCCAGGTCTGCTGCACTCAGAGCCCCTGCCCTTGCGGCAGCCACTGCTGACTCATACCTCCACAGGAGACACTGAAGCACTCAGAGGCAGGTCCGGCTCAGACTTTGTTCTCCTCATGCTCACAAAGTTTTGTTTCAGCCCTCTCTGAGCATCTATGGTGGGTATGGGCTTTGATTCTAAACACGATTCCACCCCTTCTACCATCTTGTTGGGGCTTCTCCTTTGCTCTTGGATGTGGGGTATCTTTTTTGGTGGGATCCAAAAACATTTTTTCAAAGACACCAAAAAAGCAAGGTCAGAATTTTTACTTATCCCATGGCAAAAAAGCTTTGGACTAGACAAGCTTTTCTCTTTTTTTCACTTTTTATTTGGAAATAATTTCAAACTTACAAAAACAAAATTGCAAGAATAGAAAAACAAAAAAAAGCAAACACTCCTATACCCAATACACAGCTTATCCTATTGTACTATTATCATTTCACCCATTTATTTTGTCATTTGTTCTCTTTTTCTCTCCCTCTCATGTTCATATATATATATAACATATATACACATATAATTTTCATCATTTGAGAGTAAGTTGTATACATCACATAAATTTCCTAAAATCGGGATATTCTCCAACGCAACCACACCATTGTTGTCAACTTTAGTAATTTTAATCTTAATTTAATAATTTTATCTAATCTCTTTTTCATATTCCAACTTTGTCAGTTGACCTAATAATTTCTTTTGTAGCATTTTTCTCCTCTAATAAAGAATCAGGTATTACATCTAGTTGTCATGTCTCTTTTGTCTCCTTTCATTTGGAACAAATTAATTCCACAGATTTTTCCAGTGTTCATGTATGGATGTGAGAATTGCACCATAAAGAAGGCTGAGTGCCAACGAATTAATGCTTTCAAACTGTGATGCTAGACAAGACTCTTGAGAGTCCCTGGGACTGCAAGGAGATCAAAGGTAATCAACCTTTGTTCAATCCTAAAGGAAATCAACCCTGCATATTCATTGGAAGGACTGTTGCTGAAGCTGAAGCTCAAGCTCCAGTACTTTGGACACCTGATGTAAAAGGCCGACTTACTGGAAAAGACCCTGATACTGGGAAAATTGAAGGCCAAAAGAGAAGAGAGCAGCAAAGGATGAGATGGTTAGACAGCATTACCAATTGAATGGACATGAATTTGAGCCAATTCTGGGAGATAGTGGAGGACAGAGGAGCTTGGCAAGCTACAGTCCCTGGGGTCACTAAGAATTGGACACAACTTAGCCTCTGAGCAACAACAATAAAGAATCAACCTAGGATCAGGTATTATATCTAGTTGTCAGGTACATCTATTGTCAGGTCTCTTTTGTTGCTAGGTACATCTAGTTGTCGGGTCTCTTTTGTCTTCTTAATATGGAACAAAATAATACCACAGGGGGAAAAAAATCCCCCCCAAAGCACCTATTTTAATTCAGACACCTATTTCATTTAAATTACATATTTTCTAAATTACTTTCACCAGGGAATCCCTGCCAACCCACAGGCCCCAGATTCACTTTCAATGGCACTCATCCGTCTGATCCTCCTTTCCAGGTAACATGATGTCTGTTTGAATGGTAGGTATAGTTATGTCCTCATGAAGCATTTCCTTTTCTTAGCCCTAAAAGGACTCATGGTTGCAAATTTTGTCCTAAATGAGTATGAACTGGTGGTCATTTATTTTAAGAGATCATGTGCTTCAAGGCCTAACTGGCGAATATAGTACAGACTCTTTTGTGGTGGTTAATTACCAAATCATTCCATCGTCTTGACATATTTTCTCAATCCCCTCCTCCATCTGTCTCCTTCTGAAGTACCATGATCTTTGACAGCCAGCCTGACTGAGAGGGCCCATTCCTCTTGAAGATCTCTGATAAATGTTAAGAGCAGACAGAGATGGCTGTGGTTGATAGGCACAAGCTAAACAAAGGCTCCAGATGAGAACTTTTGATGACTATAGTTTCCATCTGAGCCTAGAAGACAGGTATTAATCCATGCAAACACTGCAGTCAAACCATATGGGTGGGGTAAAGACACACAGCAAACTGAAAAACTACACCTCTCCCCAGGTCACGGTTTATTTGCATGCACTCCCAGCCAAATCAATATTGCCATCTTAATCAAGAGGGAATTACAGGCTTCAGCAGAGAGGTAACACTGTTAGTAATTACATCCAAGCCATTTTCAGACACATTGCATGCTGAGCTGAAAGGTTTAAACAGATATGAGAAGAAAAAGAAAAAGAAAAAAAAGAGAGAGAGTGAGAGCTGAGTGCTGTTTTTGCCCAGAGTGGCATCATTGTGTTCACGTCCAAACGTTAGAATAAAAGTGCTGGCCAGTGATCTAAGGGTCAGGGAAAGAAAACATCAGTGGCACTCTAATGTACACACCATGAGTGGTGGGGGTTGTAATCTTAAGCGAAACTATCCAGATTTTTTTTTTGTCTGTTAATCAAAACACATCACCTCTTGCATCTTTTAGGGGGAGAATTCCTGGTACAGTTGCCATGTGAGACACAGTGGGTTTGCAGCTTGGCAGAGATACAATTTGGAAAGAGGAGCACTCTAGCTGGCTGTCAACAGGTCATGGAAGCCCAGGGCACTGCACCCAGCTCAGGCCTCCGAGCAGAAAATAGAAATTAGGAAAAGCAGGGTCCGAGGGAGAATAGATCAAATGACGTTCATTTGTGCTCACATTTTGTAAATTCTCTTAATCCTTTTTTTTTTTTCTGCTTCCTAATTTGTATTCCAGTATTTGAGAAAGAGAATCTGCTTCAATTAAGAAAGCATGAAATGGTATTCATGAATGAGGAAAAGTGATTTTCTCAGTTTCCAGTGCAGGCAGCATCAAAGCAAGAAAGGTGCAGTGGGAGAGACATTGCTTTAGTTAAAGAAGAAAAATGACTTATAATTAAGTCTGAGCCAGTAGCTTGAGCCATGCTGGCTGCAGCCAGAAGGGGCTTTGTTTATATGCAAATGCCTTTTCCAAACCACTAGAAAACACTTCCTTTCCTAGAGGAAGTAAACATCTTCTTAGTTTTTTTTTCTGTTCTATTCATTTGCTTCATTTCTTCCCCCTCTTTTCCCCTTGGGATTTCTAACAAAAATATCAACTTTAGTTCTTGCTAAGAATGATCACAGATTCCATGTTAAGCTATTTTCCCTGGTCAAATATTGTCCTATATCTATGGTTTTACCATCATAGCTGTTTTGCAGTGGTGCCTTATTAATAAAGTCAACCGGGGCATCAATAGAATGGCGATGGAATCCTCAGAGCTGGCTTGGTTGGCAGCAGCAGGGAGGCAGAGGAGGTTCTGTCTCTGTCCCAGCTCCTGGACATGTCTGAAAGGCCACAGACCAGCTGAGATGGTCACAGAGCTACCCTCTCTGGTTGGTGCATCCTGGGTGTGGTAGGGGTGTGTTCAGGGCCCCCTTGGCAGAGGGTTATCTAGAAAAGGAGAGGATGTCCTCAGCCAACCATCTCCCACTCCATGAAACTGAGCCTTAGCCTACATGGAGGAAGCTTAATTAAGGGGCTCTAATTTCTGAGGCACACCCATATGCATTTTGTATTACTTCCTGTCATTATCAATTTCTGTCAATGGAAGACTCTACTGGAATGTGGCCAACCAAACCCCTCCTCCATAGGGCCCTGTTATTCTCCAGCTGGTATTCATTGGCCTTTCCCTCTGAGGAACATCCCCCCGCAACCCCGCATCAACCCCTACCTAAAATATGCAGTCACCAAACACTGCCAATTTCACATCTTGAAGTTGTACGTCTGCTCTGTCTGGTCCTCGTATTCCAAATATACCTATTCGTTACCTGCCCATTCATCTGACTACTGAAAGAACTGCTTATCTGGACTCCAGCCTCTGACCATTAGCCTTCAGCACAACAGTCACGCTGGCCCCAGAGAGAGAAGGGGAGAGTCGGAGTCACCCCCACCATGACCCCAAACCCTTCGGTGGTATGTTGGTCTACTCAGGCAGCTATAACAAAATACCACAGACTCGGCGGTTTATACAACAGAAATTGATTTTCTCATAGTTCTGGAGACTAGAAACGCAAGATCTAGGGGTGGGCAGGTTTGGTTTCTTCTGAGGCCTCTCTCCGTGGCTGGCAGACAGCCATCTTCCCCCATGCTCTCACCATGCCTGCTCCTCTATGTGCGCACAGCTTGTAAGGACACCAGTCACACTGGTATAAGGCCCACTGAAATGATCCTATTTTCACTTAATTACCTCTTTAAAGACTCTTTTTCCAAACATATTCCTTCTGAGGTACAAGGGATTAGGGCTTCAATATAAGAATTGGGGGGGGGGTGGGGGGGGGCGGGGTAAGCAATTCAGTCTGTAACACTGCTTGACCAATATATGGTAGAAGCGATGCTGTGTCCATTTCCAGGCCCAAGCATTAAGAAACTGGGAGCCTGCACTTCCTGTCTCTGTGACACTTGCCCTGGGAACCCAATAGTCACTCTGGGAAGGCCACTCAGGGAGGCCATGTAACTGTATTGGCCAAACACCACACTTCTGTAGGCTGCTGGTCTGTACTTTGCTCTAGCACTTCCCCAATACTTTGCCTATCTGCTACCATCCTGCTTGTTCATCCGTCATGACTTTGCAAATGCTGCCTCAACCCAAACAACCCAACTGCTTAGCTTTCCTCAGAGTAGGAGCTGGTTAACTTTTGTTGAATAAATGACCAAGTGACCAGAAAATCAAAGACTTAACTATACTGAGGTCACTTCCTGTCTTCCTTGATCTTCCTTGGAATCCTTATCATAACTCCCCTTTCACTAAGGTAGGCAGGCCTGACTCTGACCTTGCCACTTGCAATACAGTGGGTGTTGACAAGTTAGATACCTCTTAGTCTCCAGCTTTTGCCATATGGAGGATTTGGAATGACCTCTTTCCTGTTTCTCTGAATCGCCTTTTTATTCTCTTCTTTTATCTTTCTTCTGGCAATTCTGTTGTTTATCCATTCTTATCTTTAATGGCTTTCAATTACTCAAGGAAATGTGTCAAGCCCCAGAGTTGACCGGGCACTGTGCTCTGCACTACAGAAGATGCAGAGATGGACAAGAACACATTGTCTCCACATGGGAACCTCTCACGTTTAATACTAAAACCCACTTGCAAACCCAGAGGATCTGTGGATATGCGAGTCTGTTACAGTCCAGGTCCAATCCTTTATTTTTCACAAGTAGTCAGTCAAAATGAAAACTTTTCACAATGGTAAATTCTTGGCTGCCTGGTTTTTCCTTCATCCCGACTGCTTGGTGGCATTTAACTTGTTTCTTTGCCCTTAAATTTAAAAAAGAAAAAAAAATTAATATTGCAACTAAAACTATTAAGTTTTAGACTTAAGTTTTAGCATTAAGTGGCTGACTCACAGTCATGTAGGCATGTTAAATGTGTCCTAAATATTTCCCCTAGCTCTGGTCTCTCCACAACTGCAGTTCATCCCTCACAACACTGAGAGATTAATTTTTTTTAATGCCATCTAAAAGCAGTCAACAGATGCTGTCCACACACCAGAAAAAGCTCCAATGCCATGGCCTAGAACTCAAATAGATCTGAGGCCTGGCCCCAGCCTGTTGTCCCAAGTCCTCTCTTCTAACACCCTATGTGAACCCTGGCTCCAAACAAACTCATTCTCTCATTGTCCTTCACAATGCTGGACATCCCCAGGACCTAGCCTGACGCTCAGCCAATGTCTGACAATCACACTCCATTGCGTGTGTGTCAGCTGATTGCTTTGGTTACTGATTAGACACAACTCAAGCAACAGTCAACACCTCACTTTGGTTACTGACCTTGACTTTCTTTCTGACCCTGCGTAATGTGTAAAACTTAGCAGGATTTACTGACCACTCTAATTAAACAACTGACTAGGAGTTATACCCTATAAATACCACCTAAAGAGACATAAACTTCTGTTTCTAAGACAAATCATGTTTACTTTTAAATCATGAAACTCAGGATCCCTGGGATGGTACCAAAACAGTATCTGAGGAACGGGCTAAAGGCACCAAAAAAGAAATCAAAATTATTTTGTTTTCTTTATCCCACAGGACCCTGGAGTTAGCATCCATGCTGAAACCATGTGAAAGTAGCAGGTCAACAAGTATCTGACTTTAAATATTCCAAAGCTAAATTAAAAAACAAGTCAGTGGGTATAATTGAGAAGCATTCAGCTCAGGAGAGCTGAGCTCATGTCTCCCTTCATCTGTGCAGAATGACTGCATTCTAGAGATGCTCGGCTGAATGCCATTGAAGGGGAAAGTGGTGTAAACTTTAAGCAAATAGAGCCAGGTTGTCTAATATATATGCAATTAATGTAAGGATTAAGAGATAATAAGAGCCCTGGATTCTGGTTAGATTTTAAGTGGCGCTTAACAAGACTATTAAGTCAGAAAAACCTGACCAAGAATAGGCAAGTTGAGGCAAAGCTTTCCAAATCATTTTTCAAAAGCTAAATGGAGTGTTTTATAGATGCTGGTGACCCAAAAAATACAGACAACACATTAGGAATTTTACATAAATGTCACTGTCCAGACACACTGAAGTGTTTCTACTGAAGACGCCCCAACTTACAGCTGATTAAGAGTGAGGTCAGGAAGCATTAAGTGGCTGACTCACAGTCATGTAGGCATTCTAACCTAAAGAGCAATAGCTTTCCACTGCACCCACTGTCCCTGATTTACAAAGGATGCTAAGTCGCTTCAGTTGTGTCCCACTCTTTGCAACACTATGTACTAGAGCCCACCAGGCTCCACTGCCCATGGGATTCTCCAATACTGCAGTGAGTTGCCATGCCCTCCTCCAGGGGATCTCCCCAAAACAGGGATTGAAAAACCGCATCTCTTACGTCTCCTGCATTGACAGGTGGGTTCTTTACCACTAGTGCCACCTGGGAAACCCAACTTACAAAGGATAGACTTTATAAAGAGGAAGGGGCCAAAGACAAAGTGTCTGTATTAAGTGACTTAAATGGACAACACTAGAATGTTTTATCATACATTAATGGTTACAAAAAATTGGACTTCTTAAGTTGACCTCCTGGACCAAAAACAGCAACCTGGATTCTCCTCATGAGCTAAACTGATCAATTGTCTGAAGGCCCTTTTGGAGAAAGGTTCCAAAGCTATGTCTGGATCTGGTAGGAGAAAAGCAATGCAATGGATTAGTGATGTCTGCCGTGGGCGAAGAGAGGTGTGTGTTAATAGCATGCACGTCACATATTTACCATTTCGATTAGACACTTAGATGTTGAGCTTATTATGTATTTTCCCTGGCTCTGACTGGTATTTGGATTCAGTCCTCCTGATGCCAAAGTAGTTGCTTAGACAGGTCACCCACCTCAGGGAGGACTGACAGGGAGCTGTGAGCACCTGGCTTTAAGGAGAACCATCAGATTGGAAGGCTGAGTCAATGTGTCTGAATTATTTGCTTTACAGTATATCTCAGAGAAAATATACAGAATATGAAGATTCCAATTTCTCTTAAAGAAAGGCACATTGTGTATCTTGTTGGTGACTGGCAACTTACAGTGAAAGGAGTGAGCATGCTGTTTATAAATTGTCATATCTGAGATAATATCACATTTTTAACTCTTAACTAATATCTTTATCCCATTATTTACCCCTTTTCCTTCTGATAACTCTCTCCCCCACTTCCGTTTCAAACTAAAAATCTATTTTCAGTGGAGGGACTTGGTAAGACAATAAAACTGAAATCATCTGCCACACATTTGGACACATTTTACTTACCTATTTCGTTGAATATTCATGTTATTTCTACTGTCTTTCTATTATGAATATTGCTACTATGAACATTTGTATACACATTTTTTGTAAATATATGCTTTTATTTTTCTTAATGAAGCAATTCCTCTCTTGCATCTCTTCCTTTTATCAGGGAATTCAAACATCCACCAATATGCTTCCCCCTTGTTTCACTGGTCACAGTTTAGTGACATGGTCACCTCTGTCTGTGAAACTGGAAAAAGGATGTTTCTGGTTTATTCTATCACGAGAATTGAGAAGGGAAAGAGGGAGTTAGGAATGACTATCGGGTTATTCAGCTATCAGTGTTCTTCTAGTGGGCATATGTCTACTGAACATCTCCACTTGTGTCAGAGGCACCTCAAAATCATCAAGTCCAGCTCTCAACTCATTATCTCCTTCTTCCCACCAAACCTGGTGCTTCTCTACCATAGCCTGGCTTCCTGATCTCCTTTATTTCCCTCACCCCTGGACCTAATCAATCTCCAAGTCTTATTTTACCTCCTAAGCACCCCCCAAATCTGTTCACTTCCTTCCATCTCCTACACACTGTTTCAGGAGACTTCATCTCTTCTCTGCACCGGCCTGATTGCCTGCAGTCTCTCCTCCCTCCAGACTATTCTCTGTAACCTAAGCTTCAAGTGTAAATCAGTTCATGTTTCAGTTTTGAAGGCTTCTCATTATCATAGCAGTGATACAGACTAATCTCCATCAAATCCCTTCCTGATCTCTCCTGCTCCAGGCCTTTGCACAAGTTGCTCTTTCTGGCTGACATGTTTACCCCTATTCCTTCGTCTAATGTTAATTCCTACTCATCTTTCAAAGTTCAGCTCAGACATTCTCCACTCTAAAAATCTTCCCTGCTTCTTCAGACCAGGGCAAGTCCTCCGTTATATGCTCTTACAACAAGTATTTTGCCTTCACCCAGTTAACACATCCACTAAGCTCAATATGCGATTATGTGTTTAACATCTGTCTCTCCAGCAAGAAAGTAAGTTCCACAGGTCAGGAAGCATAACCTTGCTTTATGCTCCTTCTCCCATGCCTAGCACGATATGTCACACATGGGAGGCACTCAGATAGTTATCGAACATATATAAGAATAAATGAATTAGAAAAGAGGTGGAAAGTATTCAGAGCCAATGACTACTACAAAGAAAGCCACTGAAGCAACTCTGCAGTTGGGGACCAAAGGGAGGAAAGGACGTTTAGAGAGATCTGATTTCCTCCATGAAGTACAATAGTGTCTTCACTGCGAACAAAATCTGATTACTAAAGCTTTCAATTGTATTTGCTCAGATATTATTTTCTGATCCCTTATTGTCTCAGGTTCAAGTCTGTTGAAGTCTAAAATAATTTCTGATAAAGTACCTGAAGAGTAATAACATGTCACTTAGCTCAAGATTTATTTATATCTAATAAATACTTTGAGTTTAATCTTTAATCCTATCCTAATATTACCAAATTGAAGCACCAGCAGCTTCAGGTCTCCAAAACCACTGTAAGGAGAGAGTGCCTTGAGGGCAGGGACAGTATAATATAACCTTCCTCTTGCCTGACATATAGAGGGCCTATAAATGCCCATGGCTTTTGGACCTCCTATGGGTCCCTCCACAGGTGTACAATGAAGAGCATGTCTCACCAGTTCTGCTCTTATCTTACCTCTTATCTTACCACTCTCATGAAATCTCCACTTGACAGGAGAGAAAGGACTCCACACCCATGTCTGAGAGAGTGACCTGTTCTAGAAGAGCTCTTGCTTAAAAGTCAGATGCAGTGCCTTGAGGTCACCTCAAAAGAGATCACAACATTCCTTCCCAATTTAAGGAAACAAAAGAAGAAGCTTTGGAGCTCAAGCCCACTCTCTTCAAAGTAACAAAAAAGGTGATTTTCCCTCCATTGTTTGGAGCATACCCAGTGATTTCTTTTTCCTCAGCACAGTATGCAACTGCATAATTCAATCCAGTTTCATTGTCCTTAAAACCTAATACTCCAGCTTTCTCTTTGATCTAATGATCTCAGGGAAAAGAGCATTAGTGCTGAAAATGTACCAGCCTCTCTGAAAAGTCCTATTCTGAGTCTGCTCTGCTGCTCAGGTACAAATCATAAAGCAGGGCACCATTTCAATCTGGGTATCCCCATCACACCTACTAAACACTGCGTGCACCAATCACCCTGCCAAGTAGGAATATGTTCATTGTGCTGTCTGTCTCAGGAATCTGCACCAGGCGACACCAAGCAGCTCCCCACACATGCTCGCTGAAGAATGTCAAGACCAGCAGAAACCTTTCCAAGAGAAGCCTGGCAGCTTCTGAATCAAATTTAAAAAAAAAAAAACATCAGCAAAGACAGCAATATTATAAAGGATCTTTATTCCTTGACCTTTGTCCTATAGTTTTCGGGTTTTAAAAAATAGATTAGGGCTTTCCTGGCGGCTCTGTGGTAAAGAATCCGCTTGCCAATGCAGGAGACCTGGGTTCGATCCCTGATCCAGGAAGATCCTACAAGCCTCAGAACAACTAAGCCCATGTGTCACCACTGCTGCGCCTGAGCTCTGGAAACTGGGAACCACAGCTATTAGCCCATGTGTCGCAACTACCGAAATCCATGCATCCTAGCGCCCATGCTCCACAACAAGAGAAACCACTGTAATGAGAAGCCCGTGAACAGACACTAGAGAGGAGCCCCCACTTGCCGCAACTAGAGAAAAGCCCACGTAGCCACGAAGACCCAGCACAGCCAAAAATAAGTGAATAAAATTACTTTAAAAATATATATATTAAAATTTTACTCATTCAATCCATTCCACCTGGGAATTTAAATCTCTTGGCACAGGATAAAATGTCTAACCATTCTTTGTATGATTTTACAAACAACTTTAAAAATAGAGGAGCTTTTATGAGAGTGGGGATTACATGCTCTACAAACAAGGATTAATCTATATGGCTTGGGATACAAATATACACATGATTATGCATAAAATAGACAACTAATAAGAACCTACTGTACAGCACAGGGAACTTTACTCAGTGTTCTGTGGTGACCTAAATGGGAAGGAAACCCAAAAAAGAGGGGACATATGTACACATATAGCTGATTTACTTTGCTATACAGCAAAAACTAACACAACATTGTAAAGCAACTACATGCCAATAAAAAGTTTAAAAAATAATAACTAACACCAGTAATTCCTAGAGATTGAGGCAGTGATTGCATGACTTTTGGGTCTATCCATGACCCAAACACCCTTTCTGCACTCTGTCCTGGAGTCACTCAGGCCCTTCAGGTATCTGGAAAGCAAGTCCAGTCTAGCCCAGGCACTGACTGAACCTGGGCGCTGCTGATGAGGCATGACTAATGAATCATGTCCCTAGTGCAGAGAAGCTGGGTGAGGTTTCTGGTTCCCATAGGAACCACAGAGACTAACGTGGCTGCAGTGATTTAGGACTAGGTTGTTCAGGCCCCGTGTTTAAGTTCAATAAAGAGGCCTTCTGCCAAACTGGCCAGCACCCTTTGGATTCAGGCTCTTGCATTTTCTGACTCTGCTGCGTGTACCAGGAGCCAGGGTGAGTCAGGTGGGGAGGCTTCATAGGTCATCTTACATATGTGAGGAGATGGAAATTCAGGCCACTATCAACCGAGAAGATACAGGCAGAGGAAGGAGAAGTGCCAAGAAAGCTACCCAAAGAAGAGAGTTGGAAGCAAGATGCCACAGCTGAGGCCTGAGTTCTAGCTGCCTGCTACGAATGCCAAAGAGAATTCCTCCTGGTAGTTCTTCAAGACAAGGTGACCTCTTCCTCCTCATCAGACTCCCTCCTCAAAGACCTGAGCCCTGGGTGCTACCTTCCCGAGCCAGTCAACTCTGGGAAGGCTGAGTAAGGTCAGGTCCCAGTACCTCAACCATCTCTCTCTCCATATCACAATACCTACTCATCTATGCATACAACTCCAGTGGGGCCACACAAGCGATTCTGTTAAAGAATAAGGAAACGGTGCTTCAAAATTAGTTTCTGTCCTTGCTTGAATGTGAAGCAGCTAGCAACTTTCTCTTCCTGAAGGAAGGGGAAGAGGTAGGAACACAGAACTGTAATCTCTGGCCGCAAGTTCCCCTGCTACAGCAAGCCCACCACACTCCACAGAGTGGCTCCCCCCTCCCAGACCTTGTTGACAGAGTGCCACCCACTGAACATACCAGTGCTCCAGCGTGTCATCCCTTTGGTGACAGTTCACTGAGTCCTGAGCAGTCCTCACCATTGCTTTTCAATCCATAAGGCTGAAATTGACCTCCACATTCTTTGGCAATTTAATGTAGCTCGCATCTCAAAAAAATGAGAGTGCAGTACACTTCCATTCTATGCTTTATATTTTTTCTGTAATTGAGAGGAAACCATAGGACCTTAGCGATTCTTTTCTTGTCCAGGGAGTTCCTTTATTTAAAGAGAACTCCCTGCTCTCTGAGTCCTAGGGCGTTTTCCCTCTGGAGCAGCTGGGCAAATGCTGATAGTACGCATAACTTAAAGAAGCCAGAGAGCATTGTAACTACCTTTCTTGCATTACCCTTTGCTTTGGAAACTTCAGAATAAATTGCCACTTGTACAGTTGTATTTGAATCAGAATTCTTATCCCCACTGGCAGTTTTTCAAACGTGAATGTTTAAAAAAGAAAATCAAAGACATACATATCTTTTTCAAACATCACTCTGTTTTTTCCTAAGTCTGTTTTTTGTCCTCTGTGCTTAAGACTGTGTTCCCTTTGGGCAGCCTCCGTGATGAAGCCTCTGATATGAAATCTGCCTTTAGGCCACTTTACCAGGATAGAACTCATCCACTATTCCTTGCCTCAATTACTTTTCATACAGAATCAAAGATTCCTTATGCCAATTTTTGTACTCCAGAGCTATCACACAGTGCCCCAGGATTTTTCTATTATATAAAATAGAAACTAACTGGAAAACACCAATCATTCAAAATATTTTATTGCAGCAATGAGTGATTCTTGAACCAACTGGTAACTGCTTATAAAATTTGATTCTGTACTCAGCTCAATTTACATGATCTCCCCCAAAACTGAAAACTAAAAGGGAGCAATTTAACCCTTAACTTTCAAGTTACAGATCAACTGTAATCTAATTATTTTGGAATAATTCAACAAGAGAATACAACTACAAGAAAGCATATGTAATTGGAGGGAAATCAGTAGATTTTTTTGCTCAACCTAAAAGGAAAAGATTCATGATTATGATCTTATGTGATTATATGATTAAGTGATGATTACATGATTAATGATGGAGGGGAAGATGAGTCCAATAGCTTGGAATCCTTTCTGAATTGTTAGGCACATACAAATAAATAATGAAATCAACATGGTCCTGTTGGTTCTTTTGCCATCAGAACAAACACCAACAAATATTAGTGGTATGTGAACATGTTCAGTGATTTACTGAACCAATCATTGCCTCTTTTTTTTAAACTTTTTATTTTATGTTGGAGTATAACAATGTTGTGTTAGTTTCAGGTGTACAGCAAAGTGATTCATATACATGTTATACATATACATGTATCTATTCTTGTTTCAAATTCTTTTCCCATGTAGGTTGTTACGTAATACTGAGCAGAGTTCCCTGTGCTATGCAGCAGGCCACTGCTTCTTAGCTTAGTTATTTTACACATTCCGGTTCCATGCTACTCAGTGCATGCTCCAGTGCCTCCTCATTCTACAAGGCACTATATGGCATGGTGGGTAAGGACTTTGGAGTTAGACTCCCTGAGTCCGAATCCTAGCTCTGCTACTTACTGTGTGATCTGTGCCACATGGGCCCTGCATCTCTGCTCTGATGCTAGGTTGTGTAGATGACATCAACAGGCTTCAGTAAACTGGAACTTCTGATGAAGCCTGCCTAAGTCTACCACCGAAGACTCCTGGCTGGAGCCCAGAGGGAAAGGGGTTAGGGTGTTTATTCCCTTGGCTCCTTCTCTGCAAAGCTGCCATGGGTTAACAGTGCCTCTACCCCTCAGAGATCACTGCTCCTTGCAAGGAGCTTACCTTGTTGCATACCTCTCTCCTCCAGAGTTTGACTGCTCACTCCCCTCATCTACTCAGACCCGGGTCGGTAACATCTTGCCTGCTCCTACTCCCATCAAGGCTTTCCCTACACTCGCATTTGTAATTCACTCATTTTGTAAAGAAACCCTCCCAAGTTAACTATTTTTATGCACCATCTATGATCTATTTGGATCCTAACTGATAAACAGTGTGACTCTAGATAAATCACATAACCCCTCCATGCCTCCCTCTATAAAATGCAGAAAATAAGGATAACTTACGTCCTAGGCTTGTAAGGCTTAAATGAGCTATTAATACGTATGAAATACTTGGAGCATTGTCTGGCGTGTAGTAAGCATGACTAGTTTATTTTTATCACCACCACTGTCATCATTAGGTGACACTAATGAACAAAGGTGACATGTCTTTGAGGAGGTAGCTATCTGGTTTCTAGCATGCAAAGTTGTTTGCGGAGAGCTGTAATTTAAAGAAAGGACACAGAGAAATCTGACAATTAGTACATAAAGTAGCTTAAGGGAAATCCAGAGGTGATTTAATAACACCAGGCAGTTAAGATCGATAGTCATTACTAGGGATCCCAAAGGATTTCTATATTCAGTTGCTTGCTCTGCTTTTTCTCAAAGCCCTTTTGATGTATCTTATCCTAGATTCATAGACATTTAGCACCAAGAAGGACTCTAACTAGAAACATAACCCCTCATTTAGCACTTTATTTAGAAAAGAAAACTGATCTAACCAAAATAAACCTTTAGGCCATTTAGATGCAGACTTTGTATCAGAAAAATAAGTGGGAAAAAATATGGGGGACTTTCAGTCTTGCTCAAGGGACTCTCAGCTAACCATTTGGAGAGATTTATTTCTAACCGAAGTTTCCTAATTCCAAGAAAGAATATTATTGTATTCTCTCCCTAGAGAAGGGAAATGGATCTTAATAAAAGAAAAAGAAGAAGAAAGAAAACAAAGAGAAAACGGAAGTCCCCCATCCATTCTGCAGACTGATTTATAATCTCCATTAGGTTCAGCACAATATGAATTGCTATATGTCCAAAGCATTTGACCAGGACTTGTATTCAATTCCAAGAGTGATAGTAAATGGCAGGGGGGTGGGAGACAGTCATACATCAAAAAAAGAGGGAAACTTACAGGATATTATGTGTGCCCAAGTCAAATTGTGAGAGTCTCATTCCCTTGAGAGAATGAAGGGCTAAATCCATCCTTTCAAATATCAGAATCTTTGGGGGCAAAGAAACTAGATCTCAACCCTAAATATTTCATTTCATCTCTCTGAGCCTCTATTTCCTGTAAAATGAGAGGGTTGAACCAGATGGTCCCTGTGATTCCTTCTAGTTCTTTATTTCTAAAATTCAGTGAATTTTAAATTGGATATTACATATTTCAAAGAGCCCCCCTTCCCAGCTTCAGATTCTATTACAAAGAAATAGATGAAGGCTATACTTCACTTGTGACGGGATCAAAGTCGCTTTTTGATTTCTTTCTTTCTTTTTTTGTTTTTGTTTCAAACATCTCTGAGTGCATTTCTGATCCTTGAGTCCAAAAATTCATTTTAAACTCATCCAGCTTTTTCAAACTCTAGGTGAAAAAAATTTAGTTAAAAGAAATTGATTTATGAGTAGTATGTCAAAGGCTACTTCATTAATATGCCCAATTAGGAAACCCACTTGGAAGACTGAATTAAAATGAGAAGGATGAAAACATACTTTGAGCAAGGTTAGAGAACAATCCATTAAAAATAAAAAATAAAAAAAGAAGAAGACAAGAAAACCAGTCATCAACTGAGAGAAGATACTTGCATCACAGATAACTAGCAAAGTGCCAGTAGGTGAAACTTGTAAAAATCTTCAAATTAATAAGAGAACAACAATCCAACAGAATAATGGGCAGAAAATTACAAGCAATTTACAGGAGAGAAATGGCTAATAAACACTAAAAGATGTTCAGCCTCACTAATACACAGGAAAACGCAGATAAAAACAACAAAAACCACTTCACTCCTATAAGCAAAAATTTTAATGTCTAATAAAACCAAGATTTGGTGAAGATATATAGACATGGGGACACACAAGACTGATAGTAGCATAAATAAAAACAAACGTTTTAGAGACGAAAGCTAATGAGGTTGAGAACATGCATACATTAAGGCCTAGTAATTATACCTCAAGTATGTAATCCAGTGGAACATAACAGTTCATGCAGATAGCTTACAAGAATATATTTACTCTGTGATGACCTAGAGGTGGGATTTGGGGGAGGTGGTGGGAGAGAGGTTCAAGAGTATATTTATGGCTGATTCATATTGCTATATGACAGAAATCAACACAACATTGTAATGCAATTCTCCAATTTAAAAAAAGAACATGCTTATAACAACAAAAATTGGGTACAGTCAAACATCTATTAAGCAATGAAAAATAAATAAATTTAATATAATCCTACAATGGGATATTATACAGCAGTTAAGATAATGAGATGTTGAGCCATACTTACCTACATGAATTTATAAAAGTATAATTTTATATATATAACTATACTATAGTTATATATATAACTATATATATATATTCAAACATTAGATCCCCTGGAGAAGGAAATGGCAATCCACTCCAGCACTCTTGCCTGGAACATCCCATGGATGGAGGAGACTGATGGGCTACAGTCCATGGGGTCGCAAAGAGTCAGACACGACAGTAACTTCACTCACTTCACTTAGTGCTATAAAACACGCCCAAACTACATTATTTATGGATTGTGGATTATTTTATTATTATTATGGATTATTTATGGATCCATATACATGTAGTGAAGGTAAAAGTCATGAATGAGAACATATACAGGGTTAGTATGTCTGACATCAAGAGAATGAAAACACCATTGGGCAAAAATGAGCAGAATCATTGTGGCCACAAGAGTCCTTAATGGATGCTTAAGATAGAGTGAAAAACAGGCGATTTGCATAGTCAGTATATTTCTACATAAGATACTTAAACATACTTACCAATTGCAAAGGGAAAAAGAGTAATTTCTCAGTGGAGAAACCTGGAAAGCATCTCTTCAGCTAACTGATCAAAATGAACATCAACAGTGATGGAACACATCAACACTGAGAACATCCTAATGTGATGGACCAAAAAGGGCACAAAGTCACTTCTGTGCTGTTCTTGCTAAAAATGCACACCATGAATTTCAACATCAGTTCAGTTCAGTTCAGTCGCTCAGTCGTGTCCAACTCTTTGCAACCCCATGAACCGCAGCACACCAGGCCTCCCTGTCCATCACCAATTGCCAGAGTCTATCCAAACCCATGTCCACTGAGTCAATGATGCCATCCAACCATCTCATTGTCTGTCGTCCCCTTCTCCTCCTGCCCTCAATCTTTCCCAGCATCAGGGCCTTTTCAAATGAGTCAGCTCTTCGCATCAGGTGGCCAAAGTATTGGAGTTTCAGCTTCAACATCAGCCCTTTCAATGAACACCCAGGACTGATCTCCTTTAGGATGGACTGGTTGGATCTCTTTGCACACCAACGGACTCTCAAGAGTCTTCTCCAACACCACAGTTCAAAAGCATCAATTCTTCAGTGTTCAGCTTTCTTTATAGTCCAACATCCATACATAACTACTGGAGAAACCCATAGCCTTGACTAAATGGACCTTTGTTGGCAAAGTAATGTCTCTGCTTTTTAATATGCTGTCTAGGTTGGTCATAACTTTTCTTCCAAGGATTAAGTGTCTTTTAATTTCATGGCTGCAACCACCATCTGCAGTGATTTTGGAGCCCCAAAAAATAGTCAGCCACTGTTTCCACTGTTTCCCCTGACAAATCTAAATTAAGAGACATCCCACAAAATAACTGGCCAGTATTTTTAAAAGGGTCAAATCATTAAAAAAAAAAAAAGAAGAAGAAGATGAGGAGCCATCCTAGAGGCAATATAGGACATTAGTGGGTAAAACTGGTGACATATAAATAAGGTCTGTATGTTAGTTAACAGTATTGTATCAGTGTTAATTTTCTGGTTTCAATCATTGTGCTATAGTTTTGTAAACCACAGGGTTAACATTTGAGAATGCAAGATGAAGGATATATTATTTTTGTAATATTTAAGTCTAAAATTATTTCATGATAAAATGCTTTACAAATGACTGCAAAAATATGACAAAACGGCAAAGTGATTAATGGTAATGAAGTATCTGTTATCTATACTTCTCTGTATGTTTAAAATATTTCATAGTAAGAGGGGAAAATGAAGAATGTGTAAATTTTAAATGTGAGTGTAAGGAATTAGATAGTCTAAAAGAGATATATTTATCACACAGCAGTTTTAAAACAACGAGTTACTGGTGATACAGGCCCAAGCTTTGTATCTACCAATCAGGAGCCTTGATTGGAAATTCAAAATACAAACACTGGCATACTAAGAAGTCCTGATCATCTGACTCTATTTTAAGCAAAATGTATGATGTCAGTTTCTTGCCCCCTGCCTGGTTTTCTCTTGTGGTTCATGCTAATTTCACTTGGCCTACTACTACTCTAATATTCTTCCTGATTTGCTCTCCACCTAATTCCTCACCAGCCTAGAAGTCTGGGGTCCAGTTCATTTTGCAGCTTTAGTAGTAATTGTCAATATATAGTAAAATTATCTGAATGGAAATAGGGAGATCAAATGTACAGATTAGCATTGAGGAGATGATGAGTTTGACTTTGAAATGTGGAGTTTGAATAGCTTCATCATGACCTGCACATGGAGATGTCTTGTCAATTGCTGGAAATGTGGGTCTAGAATTTGCGGCTGCAATTAGGATATAACCTAGTATTAGGGGATTAGCCATAGAAGACATATAATTTGATAAGACCATCAAGGCTTGGGAACAGAACCTAGAAGCAGAAAAAACAGAAACCAGCCTTTACTGAGAATGTAATAATATGCAGAGTACATCATGTAAAGTGCCAGGCTGGATGAAGCACAAACTGGAATCAAGATTGCTGGGAGGAATATCAATAACCTCAGATATGCAGATGATACTGTCCTAATGGCAGAAAGCAAAGAGGAACTAAAGAACCTCTTGATGAAGGTGAAAGAGGAGAGTGAAAAAGCTGGCTTAAAATTCAACATTCAAAAAACAAAGATCATGGCATCCAGTCCCATCACTTTATGGCAAATAGATGTGGGAAAAAATGGAAACAGTGACAGACTTTATTTTCTTGGGCTCCAAAATCACTGGAGATGGTGACTATAGCCAAGAAATTAAAAGATGCTTACTCCTTGGAATAAAAGCTATAACAAACCTAGACAGCATATTAAAAAGCAGAGACATCACTTTGTCAACAAAGGTTCATACAGTCAAAGCTATGATTTTTCCAGTAGTCATGTAGAGATGTGAGAGTTGGACCATAAAGAAGGCAGAGCGCCAAAGAGTTGATGCTTTCAAACTGGTGCTAGAGAAGACTTTTGAGAGTCCCTTGGACAGGAAGGAGATCAAATCAGTCAATCCTAAAGGCAATCAACCCTGAATATTCATTGGAAGGACTGATGGTAAAACTGAAGTTCCAATACTTTGGCCACCTGATGCAAAGAGCCAACTCATTGGATAAGACCCTGGTGCTGGGAAAGATTGAAGGCAGGAGGAGAAGGGGTGACAGAGGATGAGATGGTTGGATAGCATCACTGACTCAGTGGGCTTGAGTTTGAGCAAATTTTGGCAGGTTAGTGAAGGACAGGGAAGCCTGGTAGTCCTGTGCTACAGTCCATGGGGTCACAAAGAGTTGGACATGACTGAGCAACTGAACAACAAATAAGCTTTATTGCCAATAATGTTAAATGAAGTAAAAAAATATTCAAGTAAGATGAGAACTAAGTTAAAACTAGCAAGTTTGGATATTAGAATGTGGCCTTCAAGGCATCAGATGTCACAGGACATTATGCAGGAACAGACTGCAAGAAGCTAAGGCCAGGGTGAGTGGGAAGGGACTGCGAGGAACGGATATATAGGAGTGAAGATAAGAAAGAGAAAATGAGTGCTAGTCTTGAGGGAGGAGCTGCACTAATGAAAGGATTTTAGAAAAAGAAACACAAGTACACTTGAGGGAGAGAAGGAGCCCACAGAGGAGGAGGGAAATTATTCCTTAGAAAGATAGATCAGGGACTTGACCGACAATCCAGTGGCTAAGACTCCACACTCCCAATACAGTGGGCCGAGGCTGGGTCCCTAGTGGGGGAACTAGATCCCTCTTGCCGCAACTGAGAGTTTGAATGCCACAACTAAAGATCCCTCTTGCTGCAACTGAGACCCAGGAGACTCAAACAAATAAATAAACATTTTTTAAAAAGAAAGATAGAGCAGTCAGCGAGGTGAGAGAAGACAGGTAATAGACGAAAGGGTGCACCGGCAGGAAGGACTGAGTCTGTCGTCTTCAATGAAGTCATGAAAGAAAGACTGAAAGTTAGGATTTTGGAGTTTGACACTGACATGGAGAAAGCTTTTGCCTAGAGTCTCAGGTCAAAGTCACCTGCTGTATAAAGAGTATTAGGGGAGAGACTAAAGGAAAGTCAGAAGTTTCAAGGGGAAATTGCAATTTTAAAATAGCTTAAGTGTAAATCCAATGCTACTGATTTTCTCAGCTTACTCTGGAGCAGCCTTAGAGTGGAAAGGATCAATGCATATAGCAATTAACAAGGTTGTTTCTGCATTTGTTTTGTAACTTTATTCCAATAACCCTGTGATGTAACTGGAATGGGTATTATTAACCCTGTTTTATCAACAAGGAAATCAAGGCTCAGTAGTTAAATCAAGATGATACATCAACCAAATCAAGATAAGAACTCAGTTCTATTCACTTTGTTCACTCTAAGCACTTTGGAAGAAATGGCTGTTTTATACAAATTATCTGCAGCCAAGTAATTTTTTAAAAAGCTCTTAAGAAAAGCTGCCAATGTGTGCACTGTCAACAGAATCATGCCTAATAATCTTATTAGTGGAACAAGATTCTTCATTAAATTTGTTACACAGTTAGATGGGGGTTGGTAGCAGATGGTAGATACTGAAAGGAGCTCCTTATAGCTAAGAGCTATAGGCAAGAGCATTTAGAATATACAATGATGGATGACATAGTATTCAATTTAGGGAAGGTGGTTGAGTCTAATAGGGTGACCCAAGGGTCAACCTCAGGCTTAGTGCTATTTAACATCTCTTAGGATTCTTGCAGCAGGCATAACAAATGCTAATAGAATCTGAAGATAATCATAACTGATGAGTGATGGTGATACTAACAAGGTAGGGGGAAGAAAATAAAAAGGAACTTGGTACAATTTAAGATTTAAAGTGAAGAGAAGAGTATACGAAGTTATATAAGGTATAAAGTGAAGATATTCTTTACTACAAAATAAATGCAAATATACCATAGTAGGGTTGAACCCCCACAACCTCAGAAGAAGATCAAAAAGAATGAAGGAGGAGATCAGAAGAGAGGTAACAAGTGATAATACAGACAGGATGATAATGCAGCCAAAAGGTTCAACTGAGTCTAGAGTTAAAACTGCAACTGACATGCTATCACTTGCTTAACAAAAAGAAGCAGGAAGGAATGGATTCATGTGTCTGTGCACATATAAAATGCACACACACACACAGAATATCTCTGAAAGGATATAGAAGAAAATAATAACCTTGGTGACCTCTTGTGAAACAAACCAGTGCCCTACAAGCTAAACCCCACCTACAGATTGTTATATCTGGCAGCCTATTTTTACAACTTTGAGTATTTTTAGGCTAGGTGTAAATTCTCCAGCTTAGCATAATCTTCATCATTCTCTAAGTTTACACATTTATGTTATCTGCCTGGTCCTTAGAGGGAATTTAGTTGATATCATCACACATGGCCATACACACAGACACAGTCACATATGTAAAGAGATGAACATAGAAAAGGGCCTATACAGATATATTTTAAAAGGTTAACAACAATGATTTCCGAGCAGTTAGATTATGGGTGACTACCTTTATCAACATTTCTAAATGTTGTCCTACTAGGAACACATTTATAAGATAAATAGTAAGTGGTGGTTGATCTTAAATTCACGTTTAAATTAACATTGGCATGCAGCCAAGTACAATCATAGATGTTCCAGGGAGTTGCGCTGGGACAACTGTTCTGATAGATTTTGCTTCTTGTTACTTCTTTTGTTTTTTGTTACTTCTTTCATGCCTGAGCCTACATCTCTGTGCCTGTCTTCAACTCAAGCCAGGGGGGCTGAATATATACAATGGGTCAACCACCCATAGTCACTGCATGGTATCCACTTTTCAATAAAGAAAAATATTTAAAAGAATTTTTAAGTTTTCATTTTAATAGGTAATATTCTAATGGCTAGTTTTAAAATGATTAAATAATAGCCCACTCTCCCAATCATCCAGTTGTTGTTCTTCACTGAGGGAGCCAAAGTTACCAGTTTCTACTATGTTATTTCAGAGGTGGTCTATGCATACAATTAATTACAAATATATCATCTTTGGGAAAATTTTGTCCAGAGTAAGTCCATTGTCTTTATCTTGGGATTATGAAGATGACTGAGAAATGTATTTTGTTTAATGATGTGAACAAAGGTCAATTTCCATTATTTGTAGAACATCACAGTGCTTGCTAGGACAAGGAATATTACAGTTTCAACAGCAGTGGCCACAGAAACAGTTTCCTCACACTTCCTGCTATAGGGAAAGCAAGGAGAACAGCAGCCTAACCAAATATTTCAACCCAGCAAATCAACTGTCTCAGTGCTTTTAATGGTATTTTTCTAATCTGATCATTATCGTCCCATTTCTTCCCTGTTGCTGACAAAAACCCTATAAAGAATAGCTAGTTTCAAAAGTGAAATGGGCTTGATTGTGAAAATATGCAAACTTATGATTTTAGTGACAATTTATCTTAGTCAGAGCTAAGCAAATTCAAATTCAACCCATCATATTTCTTCCTCCAAATCTCCTACACGATACTGAAAACACACAATTGTGTCTGCTTCTCCTTAAGTCATTTATCACAAGGAGGGAGAAGAGAAAGTGGTTTCCGGCATAATTAAAAATCAAGAGTTCCCCACTGTGAAGGCTGGATTATCACTGAGGCAGGCATCTTAGCTGAGAGGCTTGTTAGGGGGGCTTGGGAAATGTGTGTGTGGACAATGGCCCAGGTGAGATAAACACCCCTTCTTTAATAACCCATGCAAACGCAACACTCGAGGGATTAGGGAGAGGCCTCCCCTTATCGTCAGGATGTTCGCACATGACAGGTGACCTCTGTGACCTGGTCCTGATGGAGAGAAGAGGGTGTTTAGGAAACAGGACCAGCTCGCCTCCCTCTCCTGCCTCTTCCCGCCTGCAATCTAAGTGGTGTGATTGAGGCATGCTGAAAGGTGAGCCTGTCACACCAATCTCCTCTCCAGCAGCCTGCCACAATGCAGAGATGTGACAGGAAAGGTCACGACACCCAAACAGAAGGCTCCCTCGTGACTTTCAGCTGTCATTATGCCAGGGAGCAGGGCTGTCTTCTGCTTATTCCAGAACCTGGGGTAGAGGCTTTCCCAGGATCTTCTTCCAGCAAACACCTTCTCGCCAGCTCCAAAACGGGAGCACATGCAGTCAGCTACTTAGAAGGAGAGGCCACATGGTGCTTGGAATTGGTCAGGCAGCAGGCGTGAATCCTCACCCGCCTCGGTAATTCATTGTGCTTTGTCCTGGGCTGACCTACCCCTCACTCATCCATACATGGCTCCAAGTCCACATTTAGGAGCAAATCCTTAACTTTCTTGAAGCCATCTAATACTATCCCCCCAACACCTTTTAACAAGCCTGCCAGGGCATCCTAGCGTTCCAATGGTTAAGGCCCTAAGCTCCCGACACAGCAGGGACAGGTTCAATCCCTAGGCAGGGAACTAAGATCCTGCATGCCACACACAGCAGCCAGAGCAATGAAAACAAACAAACAAACAACAGGAAAAGAAAAACTTAAAGAGTAAGACTACTCTCTTTGTCATTGTCCTTGCTCTCAAAGCTCCCCCATCTATCTTCAGCCAATCTAAAAACGGACATCAGGAAGAGATGAAAGTTAAGTATATCTACTTCAGGATTTTGTCAATTATCTTATACTCACCCACCCTCATCCCCATCCCACTCTGCCTGGGGGTGCTCCAAGCCCCCAGAGCTGACAAGGGACAGGAATAGCCCAACACAGTTCAGTAATAGGACTCAGACACTGCCTACTCTCAGTGGAAAGCGCTAGCTATTTCTATTTGTTGCAAAACCGTCTACAGAGTAGATCAATCATCTTAGGCAGTTCTTTTAACCAGTTAGGGGAATAAATGCCATCCTCAGTGTAATGTGGTGAGCTTGCTGTGTCTAAGTGAACTTGTATACGTTTCTCTCACTGAAGGTGCACTCAACCCAATCGAGTTGCTTACTCTTAGATTTAGGATGCCCACCTAACTGCAAGCAGAGCCTAAGCACCATTAGGGGAAGGAAGAATATCTAGGCTGGCCTTGCACCCAAGGGCTCCACGGCTGGATCAACACTAGAGGAGAGGAGCTCAGTCTTTGCCTTGGGCTATTATTGAAATAACATCTCATCTTTCTGGGAAAGAGAATGTTATCATTAAAAAAGAAATAAAGGAGAAACCTAATGGTTCCAAGACTAGTGCTTGGGGGTATAATCTGAAATCAGGATGAAACGCCCTGCTTAATAAAAACACCAACATTTATAAAGGACTTCAGGGATACCTGGGGTGAAGGATTTGGGTGGACATTGCTCCCGCAGTAGTTGGGGCCCCAACACATATCAGTCCATTCATCAAAAAATGTCTGAATTCCACTCTGCCGGCCTCACCATGCCCTTGGCTTTTCCTCTGACCTTCTACTGCCTGCCCAGCTCAAAGAGAAGCCACCTCTCCACAACCTGGATTCCCACTGCATCCACCACAAGCTGTTTACAGTAGCCTGGGTTGCCTGTAAGCCTCCCCAGCCCACTGTCATCTGACCTTGTTAGCAGCTGTGGCTCAGGCTGCGTTCTCTTCCAAGACACCCTGCACCTGAATGATAGGGGCTGGGGAAGGCTAGCAGACCCCTGAGCCCAGTTCTTTGTACCCTGCACCTGAGTGATGGAGGCTGGGTAGCAGACCCCTGAGCCCAGCTCTTTGTAATTTCACCCAAACCTTACAGAGAAATACTGCAAAATTACTAAATATAACATTTGGGGGTGTAATAACTGAAGATCAATATGAAATTTCTATCATTAGGGACTATAATAGGGGGGAAGTTGGTAGTCTATGGGAGAAGGCATCATAGCATGACTGAAACTGACATTCATCTGGAAGCAAGACACTCAATTAGTGTCAGAATGTGTGGTGCATACAAATTCTGTGTGTAATTATCAGATGCAGACATAGTTTATTGTTACTCCAAGGCCTTATTTTTTGTGACAGCTTCGTATTACTAGAAAAAAGTCCTGTTCAGCACTAAAACCACTGCCAGCTGGTCAAAGATACCACCAACCTAGAGAGGGACTTGCAATTGAGGGTTGAATGCACCAGGGAAAAGAATCAAAATAAGAGGGTGAGTTTTATTCCAATGATTTATAAACACTTCCCCTGTCCTTACAATTTTTCTGTGCATTTAGCTGGGAAATATCTGAAGCCATTTTCCTGACAGAAACTAAATGAAAGTTTCAATTGACTTTTTGCTTCATCGGAAGACTTTCATTTAACATGTAAAACAGCCAACTTATAGAGCTGGTTTTAAGGACCTCATTACAAAATGTGACTCCCCGCCTCTGCTCTCACACTGTGAGCTGAGCAGCTTTCAATTACTTGAGTCACGTGTACCTGAATGAGGTAACGGTTGAGTTTAAAGCAGTTAAGTGGAAAAAATTATAATTATTTTTCTTTTACAGTTGAAGGACATATATTAATTATTTTTATTTGAAAAACCAAATCAAGTGATTGAAAACAAAATAATCAGCTCAGACTCATATCTGTGAAATAGCCACTGGATGCTTTGAAGGCAAAAAGCAGCTTAGACATCATATTATTTAAATATTTTCTAAAAACAGCAATAAATATGTCCCCAAACTGCAAATCTAACATAAATGCACTGTGTCAGCTAGACAAAGCTGCAAATCTAACATAAATTCATTTTTCTAAATAACCAACAAAAAATATATCTCAAATTTGCAAATCTAATGTAAATACACTTTATCAACTTGAGACTAATGAACACAAAATAGAAGATGATTTAACGATACAATTCAGTCGCTTAGTCGTTTCCGACTCTTTGCAACCCCATGAACTACAGCACACCAGGCCTCCCTGTCCATAACCAACTCCCAGAGTCCACCCAAACCCATGTCCATCGAGTCAATGATGCCATCCAACCATCTCATCGTCTGTCGTCCCCTTCTCCTCCTGCCCTCAATCTTTCCCAGCATCAGGGTCTTTTCAAATGAATCAGCTCTTCGCGTCAGGTGGCCAAAGTACTGGAGTTTCAGCTTTAGCATCAGTCCTTCCAATGAAAACCCAGGACTGATCTCCTTTAGGATGGACTGGTTTAATCTCCTTGCAGTTCAAGGGACTCTCAAGAGTCTTCTCCAACACCACAGTTCAAAAGCATAAATTCTTCAGCGCTCAGCTTTATTTATAGTCCAACTCTCACATCCATACATGACTACTGGAAAAACCATAGCCTTGACTAGACGGACCTTTGTTGGCAGAGCAACGTCTCTGCTTTTAAATATGCTGTCTAGGTTGGTCTTAACTTTCCTTCCAAGGAGTAAGCGTCTTTTAATTTCATGGCTCCAGTGACTGCAGTGACTTTGGAGCCCCCAAAAATAAAGTCAGCCACTGTTTCCACATCTATTTGCCATGAAGTGATGGGACCAGATGCCATGACCTTAGTTTTCTGAATGCTGAGATTTAAACCAAGTTTTTCACTCTCCTCTTTTGCTTTCATCAAGAGGCTCTTTAGTTCCTCTTCACTTTCTGTCATAAGAGTGGTGTCATCTGCATATCTGAGGTTATTGATATTTCTCCTGGCAATCTTGATTCCAGCTTGTGCTTCTTCCAGCCCAGTGTTTCTCATGATGTACTCTGCATATAAGTTAAATAAGCAGGGTGACAATATATAGCCTTGACGTACTCCTTTTCCTATTTGGAACCAGTCTGTTGTTCCATGTTCAGTTTTAACTTGTAAGCCTGAGCCAATACCAATGTGTATAAGAAGTCCCTCAGACACTGATTTGGCAGGAAAAAAAAAAAAATCAGAACTTCTCTGACCCAACCAAATATCTGTCCCCACAAATGAAGAAGGGCTAGAGGCCCTTCCAGGTCATCTCATTGCCTGAAGACAGAGCAAATATTCCAGAGAGATAAGAATCACCTATTTGTCAGAACTGCTAGCGGTGAGGTCTCAGTCTTCCCTTGAAAGTCATCAAGATGCCTCTAGTCTCCATTGCCTTTACCCCTCATTTTTCATCCAGCCTGAATCCCCTTTGCTGTGATTGGAGTCTATACCCTCTTGGTTTATCCTTAGTAAAGGCAAGGAATATCAGTCACAACCTTCTTCCACTAATAATTCATCATATCCTTATAACTGCATTATGCCTAATAGCAGACTTTTTCTTGATGAATTATCCCTGGTTCTTTAGCACCTCCTCTCAGGGCTAAATTTCTTTTAGCTCTTTAATCATTCCTATGGCCCTTCTTTGAACAGTCTTCATGTCCCCCCTCAGGATGTAAAGTCCAGGACTGGACACCATATTCCAGCTGTGCACTGACAGTGCTGATGAGAATAAGGTTATGCCTAACAGACCAAGCAGAGACACAGAGAGGAACAAAGACCAGAGATGGAAAGTCCCAACAGCCTTCCAATCTTTGCTTTGAGTCTGTTTCCAAGGTGCCAAGCACCCCTGCAAATAATCACTTCTGTTTTATTGTTTAGGTTGGCTCCCTTGTTTTCTGATACTTACAAACTTTTCTCACAAATACAGTATCTGTATTTAACAGCTGCTCCCATATATAGCTGCTTTAGGACTGACACGGCTCAGGTACAGAGCACAGCAAGAAAGACGGTCTTAACAACAAAATGCCAGAGTTGGCCATTTGACCCTGTCTGGAGACTGTGTCCTAGAAACTTGCTCTTCTATCTTTGATCCACCACCACTTAAGGCTCATGGCTCCTATAGATTTGGTACTCCTAGTTTGCTTTGCCTCTGAGAAGGCAATGGCAACCCACTCCAGTACTCTCGCCTGGAGAATCCCATGGACAGAGGAGCCTGATAGGCTGCAGTCCATGGGGTCGCTAAGAGTCAGACACGACTGAGCGACTTCACTTTCACTTTTCACTTTTACGCATTGGAGAAGGAAATGGCAACCCACTCCAATGTTCTTGCCTGGAGAATCCCAGGGACGGAGGAGCCTGTTGGGCTGCCGTCTATGGAGTCGCACAGAGTCAGACATGACTAAAGCAACGCAGCAGCAGCAGCAGTTAGCTTTGCCTAGAAGACTGATTCACTACTACCATAGATAAAACACTCAACTTTCCCAACTGCGCAGCCCTAGCCCTCTTTCCAGCCCTCACTAGGGCCACAATCATCTATTTCAATGCCATCATTTTACAGATGTGGAAACAGAGGCTGAGACAGACATAAAGTGACAACATCTAAATATATTGAAACATCCTTTCAGTTGATTCCTGCCAATCTATGACTTGCCCCTGAGTCATTGAACTCCTTAGTAATGCTTAAATGATGAGAGAATTAGCTATGCCAACTTTCAGCAATGTGACATCCAGCAAAGTGCTTTATGTTTCTCTGGCTGTTTCCCCGTCTGTTTCTCAGGGTATTTTGTTTCTCTGAATGCCAGCTCCCATGGACACATAGCCCGATGCCAATGGCCTTGACTACCAAATCACAAGGTTCCTTTTGTCTTTGACCTCAGTTTCCCTAAAAACAAAACAAAAAAAAAAAGGCTACTTATTTTAACTCTGTAACTAGTAAGAGTAAGAGCAGCTTCCAGGCAAAAAGATCAGCCCTTAGCAATATGAGGCATCTTTCTATCTTTCCATTTCTCCTATCAAAAAGAATAAAAATGATCCTTTTTAACATGCAGAATCCTATTTAATATGTAATTCATTTCAAACCCCTGCTCTCCTAGATGAAAAACACTTCTTTAGCATTATGAAATATTTATATTTCCACATAGAAATTATATTTGCGATTATTTCTCTTCCTTCCTTTCTTCTTTCTTTCCTTCCCTCCTGCATTTCTCTTTCTTTTTCATCCTCAGGGTCACATCTCTGCATTCATCTCATCTGAATCTTCTGTTTTTATCTCAACCCACTTCCCCAGTTTCCTATTTGATATCTAGCCTGAGTCTCTGCTATTCTGGCTACCTTTACCTTTTCCAAATTCCAGTTTTAGGGTCCTCTAAGAACTTAGTCAGGTTTTATTTTCACTTAATTTCCCATCAATCATTAACATTGTTCCTCAGCATTTACCTTGTATTTTGTATTTTAACAACTGGTCATATCAGAGGAGAGCTAACCTGACTTTCTTAGGTGACTTTGTTGTGCATATTTTGTGTCCTATTTCTAGTCTTCTCTCTGTAGCCTACTCACATTTGCTGGGCCATTATATCTAATCCATTATCCAGAAAATGGAAATATAATACTAAGTGGCTTACTATAGCCCCCTTTCCTTTCATAATGTCATAAAAATTTATAACACTTAAAAGCCAACGATCCCTGAGGTCATCTATTCTCAAGAAAGAACAAATTTATTCTTGTGGAACAGAATCTATGTCAGATGTAGCTCTCACATTATAAGAAATATAACCTTAATGAACAACATCAGAGCAGCCTGCAAGCGCCCAGCATCCATTCAGCGTCCTGATGGTGCAAAGCCCATTAGACGGAGGCAGGTGGGCTCTTACCATTCAGAGGTAAGGGCCTGTATTTCAGCAATTCACTTCAGCCTCCATATCAGATGTGGCTTCACAGAGAGATAATGACCCCCTTCAAACAATAAGAAATAACTGAGAAAAGTCATTATGTCACCATTAAAAAATGTACTCGATTATCCAGTCCTAGCAGTTAGCTAATCTGAGTTTTATTTCAAAAGGCTCCTGAGTGGGAAAGCTTAAGCGCCACGCATACCTAGCTCATGAAGTCATTGCTCTCTGTGGCCATCAGATAGTGGTAGCGGAATGCAAGCAACTGTGGAATGAGGGGTGAGGTAACGGGAATGAGGTAGCAGCTAAAGAAGTTCTAAAACTACAGCAGTTACACAGAGCTTTTTCTCCAACACCAACTGGAGAAAGGACAAGGTCCTCATCCGGCAGATGAGGGTTTTCTGCAAACACCAGCTGGCTTAAGAGCCATCTGCCTTCAAAGAGGCTCTCACCTGGGCTCCAGGCTGCTTCCTGGGGGAGCCCCAGGCTCTGAGCGATACCGATCCCCACTGACAGCCACCTCTCCAGACAGCCTCCTCTGGGAGGCACCAGTTGTCCAGGTATCAGATTCAGTCTTTCAGCCTCGGGCAAGGGTATGACTAACCTTTGCTGATGACCTTCTTTCAAGCCTTCTGCTCCCACTCAATTCTAACTTCCTGATGAAACGCACAGCACACAGGCTTTTCGAATCACTGGAAACTGGTCTTTCCACATTTTCCCAATAAAATAGTAGGCAGCTATAAAATAATGATCAGTTATATCTACTGACCAAAGTTCACACTAGACGATTAAGTTGAAAATGCAAATTATAAAACATTAATTTGCTAGTGTTTTTTAAAATAAATGGTCATGTAAACATATTTTTAAAGAGTTAAAATGTCTCTTAGGGCTTAATAACAAAATATGAACTATTCAAAGAAAGACAAATATTAAAAGATATCATTTATGGGATCTAAAACATAATTCAAATGAATTTACCTACAAAACATGTATAGATCCACAGACATAGGAAACAAACTTGACTACCAAAGGGAAAAGGGGTAGGGAGGGACAAATTCGGAATTTGGGATTAGCAGACACAAACTACTGTATATAAAATAGATAAACAACAAGCACCAACTGTATAGCCCAGAGAACTATATTCAATATCTTATAATAATCTATAATGGAAAGGAATCTGAATATATATATAAAACTGAATATATATGTATATATGTATAACTGAATCACTTTGTTGTATACCAAAAACAAACAATATTGTAAATCAACTATATTTCAATTTTAAAAAAAATGAACTGTGGCCAACACTGGAGAGTGGAATTACAGATTACTTTTTTCTTTTTGCTCACCCCTGTTTTCTCATTGTTTGGTGAATGTGTATTATCTGTGTGCTTTAAAAAAATAATAATAAGAGAAAGAAACTCTCGGTAAATATGTGGAAGGGTTTTTTGTTCCCCTTTTTTTGTACTGGAGACTTAGGAGACAACAGTTGTTGAACTGGTGTGGGAAGTGGGGCAGTGGAGGGAGGAGGGAGAACTATGGTGCCCTAACTCTGGAAGAAATTTCCATTGGCCACAAGGATTCCTTGAGTGCTCTGTGCCCCGTAAAAGAACAGAAGAGCCTTATAAAGAAAATTGAGGCCTTGGAGAACCACTGATTAAATACAGAAGAACCACAGGAGGCTTGAAGGGGGAAGTCCAAGTAACAGGACTTTAAAGATTTGTTTAAAGGAAGTAAAAATACCCATTAAATAAAATATATTTATTTTGAAACTGTATTACTATGACCTTTTTTTCATGATCAAAAGTAGATAGATTTTATTCATCACCAACATGATTTTATTTGTGTATTTTTACCACCTCTACCTAATATAAAACATCTGCTGCCCTTGGACTAGCTTCCAATTCTCCCTACCACCCTCTGTGTATCCAGTCCCACCCCTCAGCTATGACGCCGTTCTCAACTATATCCTTTCAGTTGGTCTCTCTGTGCTTCATATCATCCGTACAATTTGTTTGGTTTCAATAATATAAAAACTTCATGTGATTATTTAAAATTTAATGTGTGCATTGTTTCACCTCCTAAGAAGATTTAAGTTCACTATGAGAGATCCTGCTAGTGGTCCTCCAAATACATTCTTTCCCTCTTCCAGAGTAACAGAGCTCCTGATTTTACCTAAGGCACATAGCCCCCGAAAACAAAGCCCACATTTCGTAGCCTCCTCACCCTAGAAGTGGCAGTGTGACTAAGTTCTGGCCAATATGACATAAGTTAAAGGGCTGTACGCAATTTAAAGAGAGGGAGCATGCTCTTCTTTTCTCTTTTTTCTTAGAAATGTTGATGCAATGGCCGGAGCTAAAACAGTGAGTTGGGACCCTAAAGTAAAGTTAACATGCCAAGGAATACAGAGTTATAAGACACAAGTAACTGGGCCCTGATAGTATGAACCTTCCTTAAACAGCCTGGACTGCTTTTCTCTAGATTTATTTTACGTAAGAAAGAAACTTTTCCAGTTTGCATGCGTGCTAAGTCCCTTCAGTCATGTCCGACTCTTTGCAACCCTATGGCCTATAGCCCACCAGGGTCCTCTGTCCACGGGATTCTCCAGGCAAGAGTACTGGAGCAGGTTGCCATGCCCTCCTCCAGGGGATCTTCCTGACCTAGGGATTGAACCCAAGTCTCTTATGTCTCCTGCACTGGCAGATGGGTTCTTTACCACTAGCTTCTCCTGGGAACCCCTTATCCAGTTTAAGCCACTGTTATTTTGGGGTTTCTGTCATTCACTGATGACCCAAATTCTAACTGGTAAAATTTTCATTCATTCTACAAACATTTTCTGAGCACCTACCAAGTGTCCAGCACTGAACATCCTGGCTCTGGAAATGCCAAAGCAGACAGGGTCCTTCTCTGTCCTCCATTTGTGAAGCTTACATTACAGCTCAGTATTTACACAGTTAGGCATCTAGTAGGTGCTGAAATATCTGATCAACCAAGAGCCCTCTCCTGTTTTTCTTGTGGTTTAAAATAGATTTTGTCTTCATGTCTGAGGATCTTTTGTACAAATAATGCTCAAAACAAAACACAGTTCTTTTTTAAATGAAATAAAATTACTTGATGAACCTATTCTGCTACTGTACCTACTCCCCACGTCCCAAAATAAGCAAACACATTAGCAAAGCCTATTGTTGCCTTTTAAATTAGAATAAACAAAGATGATGCCCCGATGACAGCCCAAAACAATGCACTGTAGTGTTACCCATACCCATATATGTCTCCATGATGGGGAGGTGCATAAGACTGCTGTAAAAATTAGATGACATATTGTCTCGGAAATGGTTATTAAATATTAGCTATATTCAGCTGATAACAAATATTAGCAGCTTTAAAAACAGTCATAATTTTAAATTCAGTAATTCCATTTCTGGGATTCTATCCTAAGAAAATAATCCTAAGTATGAGGGGAAATTTTACGAAAAAATGCTCATCCCAGAGTCATTTATAATAGGCACAAACTAAAGATCCAGTGACATTCCCCTTCCACCTTCATTCCCATCCAATGGTGAGCTGAGGCCGAGCACTCTGGCCCAGGCGAGAGTTATAAACCCGGGACTAGATGGGAAGATGCAGACGGGGTTGGGAAGTGGCAGAGAAGAACGCAGAACTTGAGTCCAACTTCCTGGCAAGGCAGACTTAATGAGAAAGAAGAGTTCAAAATGTCAAGTCCATCAGGGTAGAGCAGAGTGAAAGAGCGGAAATGAGGCTTGACCCAAGATCAGGCTCCTTGAGGGAACATTCTAGAATGTGGATATTGGAGCCATGCCCTGAGATCCGGAGGGAAAGGGGAGGAAGAACCCTCCACAGAGCATCTCGGGCACAGTTGGTGGGTGGGCCAGGAGACACTGGGTTCTGAATAGGAACAAAATATATTTCCATCATGAGTGGAAGGGCTAAATAAATTACTAAACACGGGAAGAAAATACTATGTAACCATTACCAAATGTTGATTAGAAAGGCTGTAGTAATCAGAGAAAAGTGCTCGACTATTGCTAAGTACATATGTTTATGTACTTAGTACATAAAATGTATTTGTTTTTGTTTAGTCACTAAGTCATGTCTGACTTTTGCAACCCCACAGACTGCATGCCCCTTCTGTCTGTCCATGGGATTTCCCAGACAAGAATACTAGAGTGAGTTGCCATTTTCTTCTCCAGGAGTTCTTCCCCTCCCAGGGATTGAACCAGTGGCTTCTGTGTTGGCAGATGGGTTCTTTACCACTGAGCCACCAGGGAAGCCCACATGTAGTGTATACTTATATATCTGCTGCTGCTGGTGCTGCTAAGTCGCTGCAGTCGTGTCCGACTCTGTGCGACCCCAGAGACGACAGCCCACCAGGCTCCCCTGTCCCTGGGATTCTCAAGGCAAGAACACTGGAGTGGGTTGCCATTTCCTTCTCCAATGCATGAAAGTGAAAAGTGAAAGTGAAGTCGCTCAGTCATATCTGACTTTTCGCGACCCCATGGACTGCAGCCTACCAGGCTCCTCCGTCCATGGGATTTTCCAGGCAAGAGTACTGGAGTGGGGTGCCATTGCCTTCTCCACTTATATATCTATTTGTATATAAAAATAAATTTATATTTAAGTACACACTGCTGCTGCTAAGTCGCTTCAGTCGTGTCCGACTCTGTGAGACCCCACAGATGGCAACCCACCAGGCTCCTCCGTTCATGGGATTTTCCAGGCAAGAGTACTGGAGTGGGGTGCCATTGCCTTCATGAACATGCAAGTACTTACATAAACATATGCGTGGTATGCACTTTCATATAAGTATAAATATGTGTATATACATACCTATGTATACATGTATATGGTAGCAGCTATGGTATATGCACAGGAAAAATATTTGGAGGAAACATCAAAACACTAATAATTGAGTAGGAAGATAAAGTAATGATAATTTTCCTTTTTTCTCTATTTTCTCAATTTCATTTAATTTGTAGATTTTCAACTTTTATATTTAAAAACTTGGATGTAAGGACAAAAAGAAAATTAGGCACATTTATCTAAATGTTACAGTGCTGCTCTTCCAGAAATTTGTTTCTGAAGAGTAAAATATGTGTGTCTTAGGCAACAAGCCATATTTTCAGCCTCCTAAATCCTTTCCTCTAAATATCAACTGATGAGATTCCAGAGAAAGAATGTTCCTCTCTTGGACTACTTTTGGCTCTTTGGGAATAACTGTAACTCTTTCCTGACATGTGATATCATTTAGGGGACAAAACTCAAAACAAAACAAAAAAAAAAAAAAAAAAACTTATTTATGGGATACATTCTAATGAACAGCAATTACCTGGGTCCTTTCCAAAGGTTCTAACTTGCTCCCATGGTAAACCCTAATCAGGCATCATATAAAGTAATACAAAAGAAAGTGAAATGCTACAAATATTAAGTACTGTTATATTTCTCACATCATATATTTTCTCAATTTTATTAAGAACTTCTTGACAGAATGGGAGTCATTTTAGTCTCTCAATTCACCAGAGCACAGGTTGATCTTTGGTTTTGGTAACTCTAGAGCTGTGATCAGAATCAATTAATCTATAGCCAAACTGACCACATGATTATCAATACCAACTATCAGGCCTGCCACAGACCTCTCATGAATTCTCTGAATCCAACCAATTGAGGCAAATATTTAGAATAACATCCCTAGAAATCAAAGATTGATTTTTGAATTAAAATTTTTTTTAAGTTCCCTTAAACAATTGGGGAAATATGAATGTGAACTGGATATTAGACAAAATAAAAGTGCACTTATTGCACATGGGAAGGTAGAGATCCTTGTTTTTAAAAATCAAGTGGCAAAATAGTATGAAAGGTATAATCTCATTCTGAAGAATCAGACACAACTTAGTAACTGAACAACAGAGGGACAAAAATACATAGAAGCATAATTAGAAGGGGATTTGAACAGATATGCGATGAAGAGTAGGCAGGAATCATCTCTGGATAATAAAAATTGTGTTTTTATAGCCTTATATTTTTGCTTATTTGTATTTTTTAGACTTTCTATAATACACATACACTGTGTTTGTAATAATAAAAGAATATTTTCAATGGGAAAAAAGCCCTCTTCAGTTTTAAAAACAGACCTCTGCATTTCCTGGTCCTGGCTACTCAGAACAAAATGTCAGAACCTATAGAAAGCCAGAAATGTGGGAAGCATTCTCTTAAGAACATATATTCAAAAAGAAAATCTCATGGGAAAAAGTTGCTTTTGCAAGATTCCCTGCCCAAGTAGCCAGTGTAAAGCCTTAACACATTTTGCACAGTTTTTTGATAAATAAATAGATTTTAGGGTTGTTTACTAAAACCAAGTTCACACTCTGACCATTTTGATGTTACCCATCAAATCACACCCTCCCAACAAAATTCTCCTGGCTGCACCTCTACATCCTAGTATCTGTGTATAACATTCCCTTAAAATATAACAGCTAGATGAACTAGTGATATTTAAGACTTTTTTTAATGTTTTGGTAACCTTGAAATATTCATCCATTATAGTTAACAAGGAAAGGTTAACAAGGGAAGGTTCATTGACCACTTCAGCTGTAATGATTCCAAAGCAGCTGTTATTTACCTGGGCAACGGTCCTCAACTTAAAATAATTATCTGAATCAGCTCTGGGCTTCATGCTGCTATTCCTTATGTTTAACAGATAGGTTGTAACAGCTCCAAAAAACCACTGCGGGCCAACAAGTAAATAACCATTTTCAAAAGTGTAATTATATACTGTATTTATATTACAGTCAGAGATATGATGATCAGGTAAATAAATAAAAGTGACAGGTCTGAAACTAAACAAAATGACTCAAGGAAACAAAAGGCACTTTTATGCTACCTTTGAAGCAATATACACATGTGTAGAGAAAGTTTTTTTTCACTCAGCCCCAAAGGAAAGAATCAAAGAAATAAACAATTATATAGCTCCCCTCTATCCTACAAATTAAAGGTCTGCACCTAGAAAAAAGTAAAATAAAACTGACCATACCAATCGTAAATACACCTTCTTCCAGGTAAAGTATTTCCTTGCTTTTAATGACTTTTACTATGTCATGAGATTAAAAAACCAGAACACAGAAAGCCTTGTGTGTTTTTCAGAGTCGGGTGGGGAATTTGGGGGAAGCATATGATTGGCTTTCCTTCAGGATTCTGCTGCATCTTTGAAATCTATCCATATTAAAAATAAATAGGTCAGTGGATTCTGGTTCTACCGTGTTAGCTAGTCCTCCAACTAATTACAACTAAAAACTCTGACAAAAACACAGGGAGGAAAAACTACCTGAGGACTGTGAAAGTAAAACAAAAGCAGCTGGATGGGGGGATGGGTATGCCTTCCATTTTTTCCTTTTCTCATGCAGCTTCACCCTAAGAATTGGTCCCAGTTTCAAAGCAATGTGTGGAATAGGCAGCTAAAATTCCAATAAAAAACATGTCTTTCTAGCCAGAGGAACTAGGAAATGATCACCCTCTGAGGTGGAGTGAGTAGGAGATATCTCAGAGGAGAAAAAAGCTAGAGAAAGGGGGTCCCCCACTTCTGTGTATGAAACCCTTGGCTCAATCTAACATTTGAGTCAAGTATGCAAGGTACAGACTCAAACCAACATCAGCAAAGGCTCTGAGAATTTAAATGAGATAGGAACCACCTACCTAAGTGTCAGACTAACCCTTGAACTGTGCAGGTACCGGACAGACCCAAAGCAGCACAGCAAAGGTTTATATAATTGAACTGAGAGTTAAACCACTGTCCACAAAGGTGAGAAGAATTTAGGGTCAGAGCCTAACCAGATTAACTGCCTGGTAGAGCAAAAACATCAACATTCCCCTGAGGATTATAAACAGACTCCAAACCTATGCAATATTACTCTGACATGTTCAGGATACAATCTGAAATTACTTGACAACCAAAGAAACGGGAAAATATGACCGGTTATCAAGGAGAAAACAATCAACAGATGCCAACCTCAAGATTAGTTAAATGTTGAAACTATCAGAGACTTTCAAGTTACTATTGTAACAATGTTCCATGAGGAAAACACATTTGAAATGAATGGATAGAGATTCTCAATGAAGAAACAGAAAGTACAAAAAAGAAAAAAAAGCAAACAAACAAAAAATCCAACTGGAAACTTTAAAAGTGAAAAATACAATATTCAATTTTTTTTAGAATTCACTAGATGGGCCAAATAGCAGAAAATAGATAGGTAACAAGGGAAAATGAAAATAGATCAACAGAAATCATCTAAACTGAAGGACAGAAAGTACTGGAAAAATGAACAAGCTTTCCAGATCTTTCAGTTAAGTTCAGTTCAGTCGCCCAGTCATGTCCAACTCTTTGTGAACCCATGAATTACAGCATGCCAGGCCTCCCTGTCCGTCACCAACTCCTGGAGTTCACTCAAACTCACATCCATCGAGTCGGTGATACCATCCAGCCATCTCATCCTCTGTCATCCCCTTCTCCTCCTGCCCCCAATCTCTCCCAGCATCAGAGTCTTTTCCAATGAGTCAACTCTTTGCATGAGGTGGCCAAAGTACTGGAGTTTCAGCTTTAGCATCATTCTTCCAAAGAACACCCAGGACTGATCTCCTTTAGAATCAACTGGTTGGATCTCCTTGCAGTCCAAGGGACTCTCAAGAGTCTTCTCCAACACTCCAGATCTTTAGGACAATATCAAAAAGTCTAGAATTGGAATTCTACAAAGCAATTACTAAACCTAATAAATGAATTTAGCAGGGTTTAAGGTCAATAATGTTATTGTTGTTATTGTGCTCAGTCATGTCTGACTCTTTGCAACCCCACGGACTGCAGCCTGCCAGGCTCCTCTGTCCATGGAATTTTCCAGGCAAGAATACTGAAGTGGGTTGCCATTTCCTTCTCCAGGGGATCTTCCCAACCCAGGGATTGAACCAGCATCTCTTGTATCTCCTGCGTTGGCAGGCACTTTTTCCACTGTGCCAGCTGGGAAGCCCTTACGGTCAATATAGAATATCAATTGTATTCTTATATCTATATATCACCAGCAATTAGAAAATAAATTTTCACACTTCTATTTACAGTATCACCAAAAATCATAGAATGCATAGAATTAATCTAACAACAGATGACTAAAACCTTTACACTAAAAACTATAAAACATTGCTTCAGAAAATTAAAAAGACCTAAATAAATGGATAAATATTGCAAACTTATGGATGAAAAGGCTATTTTTAAGATGGTAATACATCTATGATGAACTACACTCCATGTGATACCAATAAAAATTTTGGCAGGGTTTTATTTTGTAGAAATTGATAAGCTGATCATAAAATTTAAATAAGAATGAAAAGGATCAAGAATAATCAAAGGATTTTAAAAGAATGAAAATGAGAAAGCAAAGTTGAAAGGACTTGCCCTACCTGATTTCAGTAATTTCTGTAAAGCAGTTGATACTGGTGAAAAAACAGACATATAGGTAAATGAAACAGAATAGAATCCAGACATCTACATATATATATTTCAATTTTTTTAACAAAGGTGCCAAGTCAGAAGGGAAAGTCATTTCAATGAATAGCACTAGACTGAATGAATATCTGTTTGGAAAATTGAACATCTGTCCTTACCTTCCATCATATCCCCAAAATTAACTCAGAATATGTCATTTGACCTACATGTAAACCTAAAACCATAATATTTCTAGAAGAAAGCATAGGAGATCTTCACAACCTTGGATTAGGAAAACATTTCTTAGATGGGATGCCAAAATCACAAACCATAAAAGAAAAAATAAAAAGCTGGACTTGATTAAAATTAAAGATGTCTGTTCCTCATAAGACACCATTAAAGTGAAAAGGCAAGCCATGGACTAGGAGAAAATACTCACAATACTCATCAGAGGACTTTTATATTAAACTTTTAAAAAAGAAAAACTCTCACAATGTATTAATGAGAAGCCCAACAACCCATAGACAAACTACGTGAACAGATACTCATCAAAGAAGATAGGTAGACAGCCAATAAACACATTAAAAGGTGTTCAACATTCTTAGTCATCAAGGAAGTTCAAATTAAGGCCACAATAGGATACCACTACACATCTGAGTGAACTCCGGGAGCTGGTGATGGACAGGGAGGCCTGGCGTGCTGCGATTCATGGGGTCGCAAAGAGTCGGGCACGACTGAGCAGCTGAACTGAACTGAACTGAACACATCCATTAAGTTGGCTAAAACTAAAAAGACTGAGCCCGCCAAATGATAGTAAGGATATGAAGCAACTGAAACTCTCATTATGTCACTTGTAAGAATGTAAAATAGTACAACTCATTTGGAATATATTTTTGCAATTTCTAAAACATTCTCCTACCATAAGACCAATGCATTTCATTTACCCAAAGGAAACAAAGACATCTGTCCACACAAATACCTGTACATGAACGTTCTTCACAGATTTATTTATAATATCCCCAAACTGGAAATAACCCAAATGTCCATCAACAAGTAAACGGGATAAACAAATCATTATTTATCTGTATAGAAGAATACAACTCAGCAATAAAGCAGAAAAGAACTATTGAGACATGAAGCAATATACATAAACCTAAAAAGCATTATGAAGAATGAAAAATTCAGCCAAAAGAGGGTACATACTGTTTAACTTCATTTATACAGAATTCTAGACAACGCAAAGTATTCTATAGTGACAGAAAGCAGATCAGTGCTTTTTTTTTTTTCCCTGGGGAAAGGGGTGGAGGGTGAGAGAGAAAGAGAGACAGGACACAAAGATCTCAAGGAAACTTTTGAGAATGATGGAAGTGTTCATTGTTTTGATTGTGGTGATTACATAATTATAAAAGTATGTCAAAATTGATCGAATTGTAAAGTTCAAATATGTGCATTTTATCATACTTCAGTTGCACCTTGATAATAGTGTACCAAAATGAGAGAAGGAAATGAGAATGCAACTTATTGGCAAAGGCAATGAATGCGTACCTCTATGGATTTTATTTCCAGCCCTTTGATGAGCTAGATAACATAATCATTTCACTGTAAAACACTTAGAAATGATGGGTAAACTATTAACAAACATCCTCATACGTGTGTGTTGACTTCACTATAAATGCACCCAAGTTCGGTCTACCTTTGGAGAGTAGAGGGAGAAGTTTCTGGTCCCTGAAGCAAGGCACATGAGGACAAGGACTTGTAGCATTTGGGACTGAGCCCTCTTCATATTTCTACAGGCACACAAAGGATACACCCTCAGTGAAGGGTTGGTCCAAGAAAAAATTTCACTTCCTGGCCCAGGACGAAAATAAGGAAGCTCTTCTGCCATAGGAAATGTCTCCTCTGAGAACATGTAACCAGCGTACTTCCATGTGGGTTTAGGATTTGAACTTGTACTACCTCTGTGGGCAGGTAACCCCAACACAGAGAAATGAACTTAAAAGTGGTCCAGCATGGATATGTCCCTAAGGCACCTAGGAGAAAAAAAGACAAAAGCTCCTTGGTATGGCAAAATCCTTAATCAAGCCTCACAAGATTTCTCCCAATTATAGCCCACAGTAAAAAACAATAAAGTGACCTCACAGTAAAAAATAATAAAATACAGTCAATAAAATGCCAGGCTGGATGAAGCACAAGCTGGAATCAAGATTGCCAGGAGAAATATCAATAACCTCAGACATGCACATGACACCACCCTTATGGCAGAAACAAAGAGGAACTAAAGAGCCTCTTGATGAAAGTGAAAGAGGAGTGTGAAAAGGGTGGCTTAAAACACAACATTCAAAAAACGAAGAGCATGGCATCCAGTCCCTTCACTTCATGGCAAATAAATGGGGAAAACAATGGAAACAGTAACAGACTTTATTTTCTTGGGCTCCAAAATCACTGAGGAAGGTGACTGCAGCCATGAAATTAAAAGATGCTTGCTCCTTGGAAGAAAAGTTATGACAAACCTGGACAGCATATTAAAAAGCAGAGATATCACTTTGCCAACAAAGGTCTGTATGGTGAAAGCTATGGTTCTTCTAATAGTCACATCCATAGTCAGGTATGAATGTGAGAGTTGGACCGTAAAGAAGGCTGAATGACAAAGAATTGATGTTTTCAAACTGTGGTGCTGGAGAAGACTCTTGAGAGTCCTTTGGACAGCAAAGAGATCAAACCAGTCAATTCTAAAGGAAATCAATCCTGAATATTCATTGGAAGGACTGATGCTGAAGCTGAAGCTCCAATACTTTGGCCACCTGATGCGAAGAGCCAACTCACTGGAAAGGATCTTGATGATGGGAAAGATTGAGGACATGAGAAGGGGGTGACAGAGGATGAGATGGTTGGATGGCATCATCGACTCAATGGACATGAATCTGAGTGAACTCTGGGAGATAGTGAAGGTCGGGGAAGCCTGGCGTGCTGCAGTCCAGGGGGCTGCAAAGAGTCGGACACTGAACAACAACAACACAGGAGAAAACTAAAAAGGCAGTAGGTCTGCAAGTGTACAGCACTTGGGTAACACTTTTATTGCTAAATATTAGAAAATTTCTAAGTAGGGCAAATAAGTAGCCCCATAAAATCTGGTGCCTTTTTCTTCAGTGAGGAAATACTTGGAACCCCATTATAAGCAGAGAATTACATTCACGAAATGAAAGAAGTAAGTTACAGAATGATAAATATAGACTGGGACTTGGTTTTGAAGAAAAAATATAGCGATAATATATTTGTTTGTACACATAACACAGTATGGAAATATACACACCAACATTATTAAAGGGTAGGATTTGAGGAAGATTAAGAGTGCACACATCTGTATATAAACTGACAGTTTTTCTTTCTGACAAAAGGAATTTGTAATTTATTTAAATAAAGAAAAAATATTTTAAAGAGTTATTTTGTTTGAATTAACAAAAGCAGGTATATTTGTCATTGAAAATAATGGACAGAATCCAATTTTCTAAAATCCAATTTTCCAGTTTTCTAGTAGTATAACTGTTAGCTACAGGCAAGTCAAGCAACAGACAGAGGCAGACAAACCCAAGGTTCTTTGAAAATCCTGTTTTCCTCACTTCTCTTTCTTTGGTCTTCTGTCACCTAAAATGTAATTATTCAGAAGCTGGTTTTTAGAAAGAGTCCCCCTTCTGTGCTTATTGAGAACAACCTGTACATGATTCAAGAACTGACTGCAGGTCACAGTTGCCTTACACAATAAACTTTATAGCTTGCCCCCAAAGAGATTGGATCACACACAGCATTAGAAAAGATGGTCAGATCATCTCCTTGTTTGTCCTTGGCTTAGATTTAATCAGGCAACCAAAGAAATTCTAGTCAAAGAATGACTACATGTAAAAACATACAAATATGAAAAGACTAGCAACTCTACATTTTCAAAAATTGGCTGAGGTGTTTTGTTAAGAAAAGAAGTCTTGTTGGGAAAAAAAAAAAAAAAGCCTTATCTTTATAAGCCTCAGAGAAATAATTTGCTATAGTTCCAAAGTTAAAAGCCTTCTTAGAGATAAGAGAGAAATACAGAAAAAGAGATCATTTCCAAGACAGAATAAAAAAATGGATAGTTACCAGATTTTTGTTACATTGAAATTTAGCATCTGAAAAATCATTTTAAAAGAGTACAATTTCATAATAAATATATGAATGAGACTGAGCTGACTCCACAGTCTCCTTTTAATGACATTTATCCTCTCACTGGCCAAATTTGGGACATGTTGAGCATCAAAAAGAACAATACACATAAGTGATTATAAAGTATTAAAAGAGTAAAAATCCACAAATTCACCATGATCATTTAAAGAGACAAAGGGAAAAAATAAGGAAAGCTCCTTTTTGTATGTCACCCAATAAAAGTAGAAGGAAAGATATTTAGAAAACCACCATGTTGCATCCCCAAGGCAATAACTGATTCAGGCAAGGATCAGCAAAGTAAACTCAAGCCATTAAGTCAAAAGTTATGAAGAATAAGATATCCACACTGTGCCAAAGAATCACTCACAAATACTAACCATCTGCAAAGAGGAAAAACAAAACCTTTACAGTGGAGAAGGCTCTGCTCACTAACTTGACCGAGAGATCACTCTTAAATTCAGTAATAGTAGGTAACCTGATATTCTGTTTCTTGATGTGAAGCAATAAAAGTATGCAAGGTCACTAGTGAAATTTTCTTTCCAAGAATGTTTAACCTGAATCTAATCAAGCCCTCACAGTTTACAGGAAATAGAGGGACTAGAAGATGTTTTTTAAAAAAACCAACATAAAGAAACAACCAAATCCAGAATGGAGTTCTTCTACAAGACAACTGTGCTGACTTTAACAACCAAATGTCATTGTAAAAAAATATGGAGAGGCTATTCTAAGATTAAGACCCTGACGCTGGGAAAGACTGAAGGCAGAAGGAGAAGGGACAACAGAGGACGAGATGGTTGGATGGCACCACCGACTCAATCGACATGAGTTTGAGGAAACTCCAGGAAATGGTGAAGGACCGGGAAGCCTGGTGTTCTGCAGTCCATGGAATTGCAAAGAGTCAGACATGACTGAGCAACTGAACAACAACAAATTCTAAGACTAGGGATCTATAACCAAATGCAGAGTATAACTGACTGAATCCTGGTTGGAGGGAGCAGTGAAGCTGCTATTTAAAAATCTTGAAACAAATTGGAAAGTTATTAAATAGAGATTAAACATTTGATATTAAGAATTATTGTCAGTTTTCATTAGGTGTGATCATGGTGTTGTGGTTATATAGGAGAATCGCCTTGTTCTTAGGAAATACCTGGTTTTTGTAAATGAAACATCATGATGCCTGAAATTTACTCTAAAATAATGTAGTAGTGTAGTAGGGAGAGGGAAGATTACCAAAATCTGTCTTCAACCCACAAAACCAGCAATATGGTTTAATCTAATATATTTATATAGAGTGTTAAAGCATGCATGGCAAAATGTTAACAATTGTTGAATCTAGGTGGTGGCTACACAGGTGTTTATTGTACTTTCCTTTCAACTTTTCCATGTTGAAAATTTTTCATACTTAGAAGTTGGGGGCGAGAGGAGGTTTTCACAGAAATATTTTCCTTAGAAGAACTCTATTAAACGTACCTTCAATTTTAAAGCACCTTAACCATTCTCAACAAGTGAATTGCTTGTCCTCATTTGTTTATGTACCATCCATTCAAATACTCTTAAAATCTGCCTTAATTATTGTAAATAATATTTCAAATGCTAGAATAGGCCTAATATAAATCCCACAATAATCAGCACAAGATTTATAGGTGTAAACATCTGGTTTTATACCCAAATAACAAACTTAACAGCAGGAAAACAAATTGTTTATTACAGCATGTAATGTGTTATATTAAATTTACACAAAGATATATAAAAACACATACTGTTTATATCATACAGTCATTTAACATCAACAGGAATATCAAAACAAATACTACTCATGCACAAAACATGCATATATTGGTATAAAAAAGCAATTTTACACAATACTGTTTATCAAAAAAATTTTTTTTTAAAAAAGCCCTTCCGAGACAGGGTCAGTGGTCCAATCTGGACTGGATTGCACTAATATGTTTGGGCTAATGTTTAGATGGCACAGTGCTCTGTGAGCAGTTCTGAGCTTGGAGTCGCACCCAAGAGTTATTTCATTAGGAGTGAATTTCTCTGCACCCAATGAAGAAACGTTATAACAAAGGCAAGTCTCCAAGGGAGGAATGGTTGGATCTGCTGTAAATTAGAGAGGAGGGAAAAAGGCATCAATGTTGGGTAAATGGCCCTAGAAGGGGTTACTGTAACCAGGGCCTAGGCACCAAGGGTGGCAAAGGTTTTAGCGAATCCTTTTAAGGTATTACCAGCCTCCCTACCCAGATCACTTTTCTGGATGTAGGGTGTGGTCTTCAAGTTCTGAGTCCAGTAAACCAAACAGTTCTGAGAAGAAAACAGAATGGGGCTACATCTGAGAAAAGCAGAATATATAAAAAATGACAGAAAACCACGACTGCCCCTTGTATCTGCTTCACACAACTGTATGTGATATCCCCAACAGGAAAACCCTCATGGCGACGCTGCCCTAAAGAACCAAGGAAGCAAATGCATGTCCTCAAATGCCATCCACCTGACCTCCAGATCAAAAGGTCTCATCCACTTAACACCTGAACATCAAAACCTGTGCCTTCACAGATGCTCAGACCATTTCAAAGAAAAATCATCTGATACCACAAAATTCACTCACTGTCACCACCATTAGAAACTCAATATTCACTTCTAACCAGCAAAAAAAACATTCTTTACCTTCCATTAAAGGCACTAGTGTCCATACATGACGAAGAGGAGACAAAAATTCACCTCGGTTTTCTCTTAACCAAAGGAAAGCACTCCGGGAAATTATTACACACGAAAAAGGAAGACACCACCGACTGGTGGGGAGCTAGAAAGCCCCACTGTCTACACGGAGGATGTGCCTCAGACGGTCGTCATCAGTTTCAAAGAGCCCGACCGAAAGCGGAGGATCTTCTTCTTGAGGTTGTGTGAGGCCTTAATCTTGACGAAGGTTTTGGTGGGGTTGTGGCGAAGGTCGGGGGCCGGGACCGGCTGCAGGGGGAGCGTCTGCACGAACTGGGACCAAATCAAGCCCCCGCTCTCCTCCGAGTCGCTGGTGCTCGTGCTGTCGCCCACGAAGTCGCCCTCGCTCACGCTGGACTCGCTGTCGCCGAAGCAGTTGGTGGTGTAGTTGCTGCGCTCGTCCTCGCTGGTGTCCAGCACGGTGGAGTGGAACAGGGACTCGCACTCGGCCGAGTACTCGGAGTCGCTGGCCGCGTACGCGTAGGGGCTGGCGTAAGGCCCGGCCGCGAACAGCCCCGCGGGCTCCCGCCGGCCCCGCCGCGCGCGCCGCAGCGCCTCCTCGTACGACACCTCGGCGGCCGACCTCCACCGCCGCGAGTCGGTGCGCTTGTGCTTGGGCTTGGCCACCACCGCCTCGCGGCCGTGGCCGTGGCCGTGCGCCCGGCTCCCTGCGCGGTGGCCCGCCCCCGGCGGCCGGCTGGGGAGCCCCGCGTCCGGCTGGCCGCCCCCGCCCCGCCGCGCCTTGGCCGGGGCCCGCCGCAGTTTCTTATTTGTATCCGTGTCGTCGGGGAACCGACACTTCTTGCTGGCCGCCCGGGCCTTCTCCCTCACGGCGGGCAGAGCACTTTCCGGCCCGTGGACAGCCGGCGCCCGGTGCTTCACAGCGGAGCCCCTCGGGGTGGCTGCGGGGCGCGCACCTCGGGGCGGCCTGACCCCCGGAGGCGGCGCCAGGACGGCCGGCGCCTTGCCCAGGGGCCCTTCCTCCAGGCTCTGAGAAGAGGAGCCCTCGCTTCTGAAATCCAGGGCCGGCCGCTCTTCCGCCGGGAGAGTGGGGGGCAGCAGGGCTGAGGCGGCGGGAGGGGGCGCCAGAGTGCCTGCCTGCGGGCTGTTTTTCTGTGGCACCTTTTTCAGTGGCTGGACCACTTTGTTCTCTTGCAGCGGTGCGAGGACCCTCCCAGGGCTCTCTTTCGGAGAGGCAGCTGGGATCTGCCCGCTTTCCTTAGAGGACTCCCCTGTCCCAGCGGGGGGACACCTCGCATGTTCCTGGGAGACAGGCTTGGCGGTTTTGGGCGGATGCTTACCTTGAAGTTCGGTAGCAGTGCCTGGAGAACAGCCTTCAGGCGCGGGCAACCTCTTGCTTTCCAGAGGTTCTGGCTTTGATTCTTTTGACCACTGTTTTGGTGGGGAGAAGGCCCCATTGTCCAAAGAAGGGATGCCTCCGGAGGGCAAAGGCACCTGTTTCGAATTCTTAAGGTTCCCACTGTTGCCCTGTGAGACACCCCCAGTCACTCTGACACAAACGCTCCCATTCCTCAGAAGCCCCTTCGTGGGGTCAGCGTTCACACTGGTCCTCGGTTTGTTGGTCCTTACTGGGTGGGTTTTTTTCTGGACTAGGCTCAGAATGTAACCATCCATCTTCTTGCTGGATGAAGGATGGGGAGCAGACCACAAACTGCTTGGAGATGGTAACTTAGTGTCTGTCTTGACGGTGTCCAGCTCAGATCCCGCACAAACGTCGTTGGCATGGTTACCAAGCCGCTCCTCTTCCCTCAGGGAGTTGCCAGTCAGGCAAAGGAGGAACATTGGGCTCTGCACAGCCACGGCATGAAGTGGACTCGGGTAGCGATACACATCATTCCCATTTTTAGACACCAGATCGCACTGGTACTTGGGATTCACATCTGCAATGACAGCAAGGAAATTAGATTGTGGTGTGGAGAGGGAACAGTCAACTGCCCTTGAGGCCTGGTCTTCACAATGGCCTTCTTTATATTCTAGCTATCCTATGAGATCTGAAAAACATTTCAAGGTACACTCTGAAGAAATGAACTGGTCAGCACCAGCTTGATCAGGCCAGTTTCTATGAAGACAAATTCAGCGGTAGTGAGAGAATAACAAAGAATCAACAAATACAAGACAAGCTACTCTACTATTTCACATACAGTTCATATTACTAGATGAGGAAAAAAATAATCAACAAAGGAATTTTTAACAAGATATAACTCTGAATGAAAAATATTCAGGCATTAAAAATGCTTTCAAACTATTGAATAATATATAGGAAACACTTTAAAGTGGAGTGAAAATCATCATTTTATAATTTTACTAAGACTGGATATAGTCAAAGAAAAAAGTCTGAAATGAAGCATGCGAAGATGCTAATAGTAGCATCTCAAAGTGGTGGGAAAAGTAATGGTACTTTCTTCTTTTTCTATTTTCTAACTTTTCAATAAAAGTATGCTGGAGAAGGAAATGGCAACCCACTCCAGTACTCTTGCCTGGAAAATTCCATGGTCTGAGGAGCCTGGTAGGCTACACTCCATGGGGTCACAAGGAGTCAGACACGACTGAGCAACTTCACTTTCACATATGTACTGCCTTTATAACTGTAAAAATAAACGTTTTTTGAGCCATTCTTTCTCTGGGCCACTTTCCCTTCTGTGTTCTATTCCTGGTTTCCCTTTAAGTACTTGAGATAAACTATACTTTCATGGGCTTTCTCCTCATTTTGAATATTTTTTTAGACCTAATTCTTAATGACATGTGTTTGAATATAACTGTCAATTAAAAGGTCAGGGAAACTAATCTAATTTCAATCAAGACTAAATTTAAATAATAATCACCTTATGTTTTTAATAGTGATACTAAAAAATAAAGCACATTCCTTTATGAAGGAATTTTTGATGAGGCTTTAAAAGATTGAGGAGTAGTACTAATGAATAAAGTTTCCACATCTCAAAAACATAGATGCCAAAATACAATTAAATCAAGCTTCCTTGCTTAAATAGATTATTCTGATCTCTTATCCTGGTATATATTATGAATATCAAATCCTCTGAGTGAATTTTAGTTACAGAAGATCAAAGTTTTTGTCCCTATTTAATTTGCTTTCCATTATAATTATATTTATTCACTCATATACTGAAAACCTACTATGTGCTAAATTCTATGTTAATTGTTTAAAGGAAAGCCCTGTGAATTTCAATGATTATTAGTCTCGGTGGCAGGGTCAGTCTAGACCCAGAAATGATACTCATTTGTAAACAAAAGTTTATTATAAAATAAATGTGTCATGTCCCCAATTCCACTTCCATTCCCAATAAACAGTTTGTTGTAAGAAGGGGAAATCTCTCTAGCTAATATCTATGCTCATTCTTCCTCACTACCCCAAGGCCTATCCTTATCTTACTGAAAGCCACATTTACCTACATGACACCTCTCATCCCTATTCCCTCTTTTCTAGAGTTAAGGAACAAGACAGACATCCCAGCCCCCAAAGGCCAACCCAACTGTCTCAATTATGAGAAGATGTGACATTTGGGATAGAGGAGTCTGTCCTTAAGGGAAACCTATACCAAAGGACCTTTAATGGGTTTATAAAATTTCCCTCTGAAACCAAATCTGCAGAATGAAAGGCAGCAATTACCAATGAACTTGAGACCCAGACACTCTAAATAACACAGATCTGTGCTTCCCCAAATGATTGCTGCTAACAATGCACACTACAGAGACACCAGCTGATTAGCAGCCTCAGTTGTTTGGTGTTATGTTTGCACTCCCTAGACCTCAGAAATTCAGCCTATACCTAAGTGGACAATACATAAAACCAAGGGTATAGTGACTTGTGCCAGAACCTATCGCCTCCTCTAATCTCTGTATTTTCTCTGCTCTTCTGAAGAATCACACTAAATCAGAACTAAGGAAGATGTCCCAAATTTCAGCAACAACTCTGCCATTCAGCAAACCAGGAGCCTCTGACAAAAGGCATGTAAAACCGAATTCCTCCTGTTTGATGAGAAGGGTGAACACAACACTTTCTGAATTCCCTTAGTGTGGTGGAAAAACAAGGATCTGGCAGTTAGTCCTAAGCTTGAACCCTGCCTCTGCCACTTACTCACTATATATAGTCTTAAGCAACTTACCAAACTTAACCTCACCGGGCCTCCATTATCTGATACATAAGTTTCTGACAACACATGCACCTTGCAGAACTGTGTGGAGGATTCAAAGCAGAGAAATGTATGCAGAGCATACAGCAGTGTGTGAGACACATAGTGGAAATGGAGAAACTCTTCCAGAACCAACAATGGCATGATTCTCTCTAGACATCACTGCAATAATAGCCCCAAATGGGGGAAATGGTCGAGGGGATCTAAACCCATCCACCTGCTAAAAGAAGAGAGAGCTGCCATCATGCAAGGCATTCTGGAGAACACGGAGGGGCCACTGCCACTAGAAGAGACAGGCAGCTCTTAAGCAGGCTGACAGATATATTTAACTTGATGTAAGCTTTGGTGCTGGTGGTTTAGTCACTAACCACTAGTCATGTCCGATTCCTATGACCCCATGGACTGTAGCCTGCCAGGCTTCTCTGTCCATGGGATCTCCCAGGCAAGAATACTGGAGTGGGTTGCCATATCCTTCTCCAGGGGATCTTCCTGACCCAGGAATCAAACCTGGGTCTCCTGCATTGCAGGCGGTCTCCTGCACTGCAGGAGGATTCTTCACCGACTGAGTTACCAGGGAAGCCTTAACTTTAAATGATGAAGAAGAAAGCAGATCTAGAGTAATCTTGAAAACGCAAACAAGTTAACAGCAAAGATTCAGAAACAGAGCTCAAGATCTATAATACTGGGACAGGATTTCTAAAGATAAACTATCTTGCTACCATCAGGATATAAAGCCAGGTAACACCCAAAAAGGACGGGCAATAGTGGTGATCTTGATCTAGATGCAGCTATGGCACTAAAGGCAAAAAGCGGATGAAGTTCTCGGCTTTGTTTGTTATCAGTAGAAGGGGCTGAAGCCAGACAACTTTTAAGGACCCTTGACCCCTTCCAATTAAAAATGTCTATCAGTTCTGTAGATGAAGAAGTTGTGGTACTTATACACAATGGAAAATTACTCAGCCATAAAAAGGAACTCATTTGAGTCAGTTCTAGGAAGGTAGATGAACCTGCTGCTGCTAAGTCACTTCAGTCGTGTCCAACTCTGTGTGACCCCACAGACGGCAGCCCACCAGGCTCCCCCGTCCCTGGGATTCTCCAGGCAAGAACACTGGAGTGGGTTGCCATTTCCTTCTCCAATGCATGAAAGTGAAAAGTGAAAGGGAAGTCGCTCAGTCGTGTCGAACTCTTAGTGACCCCATGGACTGCAACCCACCAGCCTCCTCCATCCATGGGATTTTCCAGGCAAGAGTACTGGAGTAGGGTGCCATTGCCTTCTCCGAGATGAACCTAGAGCCTGTTATATAGTAAAGTAAGTCAGAAAGAGAAAAACAAATATCATACACTAATGCATATATATGGAATCTAGAAAAATGGTACCAATGAACCTACTTGCAGGACAGGAATAGAGAAGCGGATATAGAGAACAGACTTTGGATACAGCGGGAAGGAAAGGATGGAACCAATTGAGAGAGTAGCATTGAAACATATATATTACCATATGTAAAACAGATAGCTAACGGGAAATTTCTATATAACACAGGGAGCTCAATGCAGTGCTCTGTGGCAACTTAGGGTGGTGTGCAGTGGGAGTAGGTTCAAGAGAGAGGGGACATATGTATGTTTATGCAGGATTGAAACTGTTGTATGACAGAAGCCAAGACAATGCTGTAAAGCAATTATCCTCCAATTGAAAATCAATTTTTTAAATGTCAGTTCTAAAAAGTCTTACCTGCAGATTTGGGGCAACCATCTGAGATAGTCAAGGTTGCCTCCAAGGGGCTGCAGAAGCAGGTGCTGGAATGACAACTGGATAAACACTCACTGAAGACCGAGTTTGAGGAATTGGACAGGGATCCTGAAGCCCCATCACTCAGTTCATAAAACCCTACAAATCAAAACATCATTTAAGATTAAGATCATGTCAAGCAAAAACACACATTTGTGCTTAAAAGGACAAGGAGTAATCATGTACAAAAAAGAGAAAAGAGAGAATATGGAGGGAGGGATAGCAATTTTGGTTCATGAGATACAGTGTCTTGACTTTAGGGTTTCGTTTCCAGCAATCCTCAGAAAAAAGCAAAGAGCCCATAACAACAAGTACGTTTCAAAGTTGAGAGTACTCTCACTCTCAAACTGACCTTCCTCCTTGACACCACCTTTAAAGATGGGCAAGGAAAGAGACTTCAGATCTGTCAGAGTGTCAACTTTTTCACAAACATTTCAGAAAAAATAACCTGAAGAGAAAAACAAATCTATGTAAGGAGCCAAATGGTTTAAAAGGAAAAAAGAAAACTTTTGAAGTGGTCTCAGGAAGTTGAAGTGTGACTAATTTTCTAGCCCTGTTCTGACTTTCTCAAGTTTCAAAGGAGGATCACGCTTCCAGAAATTTGCATAGAAGCTTTTATTTTTAAACTCAGGGGACTTCAGTCAGATGAGTCTCATTATTAAAAATTTTGTTGTCTGATGAACTCATCTATGAAACAGAAATAGACTCACAGACATAAAAGAACAGACTTGTGGTTGCTGGGGAATGGTGGGCAGGGATAGATTGGGAGTCTGGCATTGGCCAATACAAATCATTACATAGAAAATGGATGGCAATTTTCTCCCAATTAAAAATCAATTTAAAAAAAAATGGTTGAACAACAAGATCCTACTGTACAGTACAGGAAACTATATCCTGTGATAAACCATAACAGATAAGAATATATATACAAATAACTGAATCACTTGTTGTACAGCAGAAATTAACACAACACTGTAAATCAACTATATTTCAATAAATGTATTGCCTGATTTTGTTTCCCTGTCATGCAACTGAATAACAGACTTTTCTTGTTTTGTTTTGCTGTAGACTCTCTGAACCGGAAACAAACTCCATTGTCCTTTGCAGGTCTGAGAATGCAAAGCACAGGTGGCTGAGATAGAACTCATGGCAGCAGAATTTCTCCTCGTGCCCCCACACTCACCTGAGCTGGGGCGGCTGTCTGTCTCCAGGCGCTCTTCAGATGTCTTTTCCACATCCAGCCTCAAGTCACTTATCTGCTTGTCGAGTTCCTGCAACTGGTTCAACAAACCTGCGTCTCTTCTCCTCAAACAATTCTGATGAGGAAGAAAGAGAGAAAGGAAAAAAAAAAAAGTTGGCACTAAGTATTCAAATTACCATCTAAAGAGTTCCCTAAATTTTCCAAAACCAAAACTTTACTGGATGACCTGAAGTAAAGAAAAACTTCAAGAATATGTCCTGTTTAATTCCACTTTCTCACATTTTGCAGTGATATAAAGTTTCTTCATAAAAACAAGACTTGCTTTTTGTTTCAGCTAATATATATACAAACTTACTTTTTATAGGTAGGGATATGAAAAACCCACTGAGATTAAAAAAAAAAAAACCTCTGTGTACAGCCAATTTATTACAAAACAGTACTTCACAGTAGACTCTTTAATTTGAAGTCAGAGTGTAACAGATTTCCTAAAATACACTATAATCTTTCTTAGGTGAGATTTTCTGGCCAAATGTCCTGCAGAGTTTTGATTTCTATTAGTCACTTTGTGGGGTTTAATCAGTCTTAGGGCCTTTGAAAGTGAGAAACTAATACTAATAGCCAGTGCCAAGTATAATGTGAGCTGGCAGAATCCAAAACCCTCAAGGGAAGGTCCATCAAGATTTGAACTCAACTCGGGTTTCCAAAGGTGACAGACTGTAGTGCTAAGTCACACCGCCACCTAGTGCTTCCTATTGCTGGGAAGGAAAAAAAAAAAGAAGAAGAAAACTCAAAGGCATCTGGTTCAAATCACAAATGCCAAGTCTACAAATGAAAATAGTACCACAAACACTGACTGGACGGGAATTCTGACATGCTGTCTTGCTCCTCTCCAGGGAACAACAGGAATGTGCCACTCACAATTGTGAGATTCATGAAGACAAGAAGGTGCTATTGTATAAGACAATGCACAGAATGTCAATGACCAGGCACAACCAGCAACAATTGACTCAAATCAGTCTGCTACCAAAAACCACAGCAAAATGCCAAACCTGAGATATTGCACAAACCACTACTTCCACACAGCCTTACAGAACAGATGCACATGAGTATCTGTTCCTCCTGTCTGTCCTTGAACTTAAAAAGCTTGGACACGTAACATGCTTGTTGTTAGAAAGAGTTTCTTCAGGAAAAAATGAACCCAACAAGTAAAATCACTTTGATGCTCAAAAAGAGAGACAAATTATCTGAAAAAAAGATAATACAAGAAAACCCTTGACAACCACAAGGCATCACTCTGTTAGCAGGAGAGACATTATCTAGTATGTGTCTAGTTTCAGATAGTATCACATGGTCAGATAAGGATTTTTTTTTTTTCTGTTTTCAAAACTAAATTTTTGAGGTCATGGAAACAAAGCTGCCGCCATTTCTCTGAGGTTGGGTCAAAGCGTTTCATCAATACATTAAGCGTCAAAGTTCTTTTTCTTCCCCGTTAATGAAGACGGTAGAGAATGTCTGAGATGCTGACACAAATCCAATAAGATAAATGCTCCCTGAGAGGAGGTTTTCCCTTCCGCCCACCTCCACCTCAAGTCACAACGAGCAGTACGTATGAGAGGAGGGGGCACTTTCTCCAGCCAAATTTCCATCATGTGCATCTGTTTTAGCCGCCTTATACAAAGGGCTTCTATCTGAAATTAAGCAGCAGAGCAGGCAAAAGCTGGCAGGCTGGAGGGGGGGGGCCCAGGGAGGGGCAGGCAGGGCTCCCCGCGGCCGCTTCCGTGTAATAGTAAAATTAGGCACTGGACAGTCAATCGCGCCCCAAAAGTCCCCTCCTCGGCTTTTGTCCCCTCTCGGCGGGAGGACCTGAAGCCAAGAAGCCCTCCAAAGAAATGCTATTTTAAAGGAGGGTTTGCAAACCTTCGGGGAGAGGGCAGGCATTCGTCTAACTAGAGCGATTGGAGGTTCCGACCACAAGACTCCAAGAATCCCGAAGGCAGGGCTAGAAGAGAGAGCGGCCACCCTCGCCCGGGCAGTCCGCGCGGGGTCTCCGGCCTCTCACCTGACACAAAGCGGGCACACGCCGGGATCGCGTGGGCGTCGGCAACCCACGCGCCCCCGGGGACCCGCAGGAACCCAGATCAGAGAAGGGCCGGGCGGGGGTCCCGGGAAGCCAGAGGGTTGCTCCTAGCTAGAGGCACCCACCACGGACCACTTGCCCGACCCCCGGCCCGTCTGCAGGGACAACCGTGCCCCTACCTCCGGGCACGACCTACCAATTGCTTCCGCAGCAGCAAGATGTTCTCCTCCAAGAACTTCTCCTCCAGGCGGTTGCGCTGCGCCGCCTCCCCCGGCAGCTCCCCGGCGCGGGCTGCAGCGGCCCCCGCGCCCCCCGTGCCGCGCAGGGCGCCCCGGACCAGCAGCTCCTGGCGCTGGCGCAGGTACTCCAGCTCCGCCAGCCCGGCCAGCGTGGCCTCCTGCCGCTCGCGGGTGCGCTGCCGCTCCGTGTCCGCCTCGCCCTTCTCCCGCCAGCGCCCCTCAGGCTCCGCCGTGCGCTGCTCTCCCCGGGCCGGCGCCGGCGGCTCCTGCTCCTTAGCCGTCCCGGTCGGACTCGGCTTCATGGCCCCCAACCCGGCCGCTCGCACCCGTCCCCGCAGCCGGGCCGCCCGGGCGGAGGAGCGGGCGCTAGGGCTGCGGCCTCGGGCTCATGCCTCCCGGCGGCAGGGCGCGGCGGCGGGGGCGGGGACCCGGAGCGCTCAGGACCCGCGCGCGGCCCCGGGCTGCAGCCGTCCGGACCCCGGGCGGCGCCGTCCGCTGTCGCCGCGCGTCCCTAGCCGCGGCCCCGCAGCTGATAACGCCCTGCCCGGCGCTACGTCACGCGCGGCGGCCAGGCGAACCCCCTCCCCGCGCCGGCCCCTCGGCTGCGAGGCCCGCTCCCCCTCGGCTTCCCCCTCTAGTGTCAGGGGCGCCGCTCGCGCTCGGCGCCGGCCTCCTGCTCGCCTGGCCCTCCCCGCTCCTCCCTCTCTCCTCCCCCGCTCTTCCCCGCGGGCCTCCTCGCCCCCTTTTCGGGTTTACGGCACCCAGTTTTTGCCTCGCTTCTTATTGGTTCTTTACAATCGCACAAAGCCAGGGGCGAGCACCCCGAGCCCCAGCATCCTGTTTCAGCCGGCTTCGCTGGCAGGGTCCGCCAAGGGACGCAGCAGTTGGGCTCCCCAGAGAACTTTCTGAAACTCGACCGAGTTGCAGCCCACCATGTTAACCCTTTCCCCACACGTCCACTGTTCGCATCCACTCAGGCTGGTTTAGGTTTCTTCCACCTTACCAAGTAAGGTACTGCGAGTGTATTCAAAGACTTTTTCTTGGAGTTGTCTTTTGTGACTCCAAGTTGTAAAGGCAAGCTCTACAAGGCACAGTGCAGCGTTGTCCGAAAACTGTTGAACTCTTGGTTTTGTTGCTGTTTGTTTTAATCTTTTCATGGAAGGCGTTTAAAATTAGGCAGGAGGATGTCGCTGTACAGCCAGCGGTTGCATCAATTCTACAAGCTCCGGGCTTAGGGGCTGCGCGTGCGCGTGCGCGCTTTGGTTTTTTTTGTTAAGAGTTTTTTATTGTTGTTACTTAGTCTGCAAGCACAGGAGCTTTGAAACCGGATTGCCTGAATTTGAATCCCCTTTCCTGCCAAGACTAGCTGCGCAGGCAAGTAACTTCACCTCTGTGCCTCCGTAAATGGAACTACTAACAAGGTGCCTGTTGTAAGAATTATAATAATATACAGTATATAACATATATATATATGGTCTGTTTACAATGGCGCAGGCACAGAGAGAGTAAAGGTTATGTGAGTCAAGTTGTATCTTTCTTTTCTTCCTCCAGAAGGACTTAACAAACTTTTCCCCTGCGGTTGCATTTGTAATATTGTCATCTATGCTTGGGACACTGGTCTCAGGGCATTTCAGTGAGATGGGGTCTGGAAATGCCTCTCGCCAGCTTGTCCATGGAAAAGTACCATATCTGTTTTAAAAGCAGTACATCCAAGAGCCTCAGAAATTGAATTCAGCCAGTTGCAGTTTGCTGAAGTTCAGGCACAATGTTGTATGCATTCTCTATCATTATTTAAGACTTAGACCTTTCTTAAGCTTCTTACCCCTGTTAAGAATTCTTCCTTTCTCCCCTCCGTGTAGGCCAACCTTCTTCCCTCCAAGATCAGTTCACTTCTCTCCTCTGTATTCCAGTCAACTGCATGAATTTGATTCTTACCAAATGCTCTTTGCATGGTTATTTATCTGGGTATGCACACACATAACTATGTACATAGGTGTTTATGTGTATCTATTAATGGCACCCCACTCCAGTACTCTTGCCTGGAAAATCCCATGGATGGAGGAGCCTGGTAGGCTGCAGTCCATGGGGTCACTGGGAGTCGGACACGACTGAGCGACTTCACTTTCACTTTTCACTTTCATGCATTGGAGAAGGAAATGGCAACCCACTCCAGTGTTCTTGCCTGGAGAATCCCAGGGACAGGGGAGCCTGGTGGGCTGCTGTCCATGGGGTCACACAGAGTCAGACACGACTAAAGCGACTTAGCAGCAGCAGCATTCTCTCCAATTACATTATTAGGATTCCTTGAAGGCAGTGATTATTTTTCTCTTAGTGTAACTATTGGAAAAGACTCATTAGAAGAGACCCTGATGCTGGGAAAGACAGAAGGCAGGAGGAGAAGGGGATGACAGAGGATGCGGTGGTTGGATGGCATTACCGACTCAATGGACATAAGTTTGAGCAAACTCCAGGAGATGGTGAAGGACAGGGAAGCCTGGCCTGCTGCAGTCCATGGGGTCGCAGAGTCAGACACGACTGAGTGACCTAACAATAAGTATTACTATACTCAGGACAATGCCTTTGCAACCATTCAAGAAACTGCAGGTTGGTTGTAAATTGTTTTTTCATTAACAGTTTCTAACTAACTTAATCTCTGCAAAAAAATAGTCAGTTTCACATTTACCAAAAAGCAAAAACAAGAGTTCTCTAGCCACTCTCCATTGACCTCCCCATTGCTGCCCTCACAGACACAAATGGAACTATAACTGCAACCATGATTCATAATTAACCAGACTGTATCTTAAATCTAAAAATGTGAAAATGGAATTATGCTTGGGTGCTCCCCAGCATAAAAAATTAATTCTCTTCAGCTCATCTAAGCTTTGTGCCTACTGTGTGCCAAACACAGTACTTGATAATAAAGGAACTAAATTTTCCTTCCTAATTTTAGTAAAGCGCTAAAGAATAATAACTGGTCCTCTTTGCCAAATGCCACACCCCTTTGTCCTCTGTCATTGTCTCATGCTATTCATTTGTAGGCAAGTTTCTTGCTTTCTAGTTCTGAATTAGATTCCTTCTGGCTGGGTGGAGTCTATTATGGGGGCCTGTGTTATGTCACACACTGACAACTATATTTATATAGTTGGGGGGGGGGTGGGGAAGCTGAAACATGTTTTTACACACTACTAATAAATCTTGTTAAAGTAGACAGACAAGTCACTGTGTCTCCAAACCTCTATACCTCCCCAGCCCCCTCCTCACCAAATGCAACTTCGAGCTGGCTCATTAGCCCAAAGCAAACCATTTGCCATTAACAGCTTGTACATCTCCATGAAAAAGTGTTCCCAGCAAGTTTAAATATTAAAACTAATGTATTCAAATGGCTCCACCAATAAAATGGTCACAAATAGGAAAAGAGGTTATGCTTTCCAAAGTATCCATTACACATTAATAAATAATGCTGTTCATTCATGCGCCAATTAAAACAAACTCAGGCTGTCAAGTGAAGTTAGAAGCAAGGAGCTCAATGCTGTAATTGTTTTTCCAGGAAAACTAATGTTGTCAGATTAAGTGTGCCTGGTTGGGTTGCCCCTATTCTCTTTTTAACCCAACAGCCTATTTCTCCTCTCCAATTTAGTCTTTCTTTCTTAGGCTTTCTTTCCTCTTTGAGTCTTTGTTTTGGTTGCAGGTATTTGGGAAGCAGTTGAAGGTAATCACCCACTGTTTGCTGCTCCTTCCTGTCGGCGACAGGATCTCACTTTGCCCTACTGTTTTGATTTTTCTTTCCTTTTCTTTTTAAAGCAAGTGCTGGTGCTTCTTCCTCCACCAATGCTACTTTGTTATCTCCTTTCTAGTATTGCTCAGCTCTCTTTAGTTCTTTTGCTTTCCCTGGAGGCCTCTGTCTTCTCAGAAAGGCTGCTAATCGACACTCAGAATGTGTGACACTCAGAATGTGTGACATTAAAGACGGGTGGATCTGCCACCCAGAGGATCTAGAGAGTAAGATAAAGTTGCCAGAACGAAGAGGAATCTTGACTGAATATATCACAGTCAGGTGGCTTACACTTAAAGACATTTCCTAGGCAGAGCCAGGAAAGGTCCCTCAGATGACACAGTCTGATTCTTTGCCCTTGGGCAGAACAACTCCCAACAGCACCCCCACAAAGTCTGAGCATCATTGTACAAATGCCTTATCCAGCAGTGAACATTTTTTTGCAGCCCAGCAAAGTAAGGAGCATCAATTGCACATTTTGCTATAGAGCAATGCAACAAAATGACGCCTTCCAGCTTTTATGGCCAAACAAACACAAATGATGTAATTGGGAAAAGCTGTCTCCGAATAGGAGGGAAAAAAATAAAGGGCAGTCTTTTGAGTTGGGGTGATGACCACCATTCGAGGGACAGGGATCAAAGCTCCAGCCAGACATCAAAGCCCATTTGCATCTAATGCCAGAAGAGCCACAGTGAATTAAACTTCATATATAAACTAATTATAGCTTGACCCCCACAATTAGGCTTCAGCGAGCACATAGACGAAAGAAAGCAGACATTGAAACAAAAGATCAAGAGAAAAGAAAGTTGGTAGCAAAACTGGGCAACGTCATGGCCCTGACCACTTTACAGATCTTTTGAGGGCAGAGGGGAACCAGGGAATGGCAGCAGAAACAGCAGCCTTGGACAATGCAGGTCTTGTCTGAAAGGCTATGAGACAGCTTCTACTCTCACTGACTCGTGCACAACCAGAGGCATCCTTATTCCTGGAAGAAAAGGTTACCGTTTAGCTCTTTTTCAGCATTGTTAAAGTTCCCCTTCACCAGATTTCACTTGAAGGAGTGAGCACAAGGTGATTCCATGAAGTTTGGGGGGGAATTCCCAACACATCTGTCTGGCAGTGCCTGGCATTCCCTACAGTCAATCACAGATGTCTACACCAACTTTGAACTTCAGTCCCTTAGCTCTGCCATGTCAGCTAGTCATCCTTATAGATGAAATGTGTGGCGCAGTAATTGTGCAAATTCCCTAGAACTACCTGCTCTGGTTCTAACACCATGAAATAAGACTACTTCATCCCCAGGCAAAATTTAAACGTGTTTCACTTACAAGTAGCCTCTTTAAACAATTATATTCAGTAAATTTTACCCTTACTCTGATTTGTTGGGACCAGTCACCAATTTTTTGAAAGTCTCAATTGTATGAACTGGTAAACCATTGCACACCTGATGTGACAATCCATAGACTATTTTCAGTCATATTTTTTGTAGATAAACATTAGTGCTTTCTTAAAATCATGAAGTCCAAATTTATTACCCAAGTCTCTTGATTAAGAAAAAAAATTCAAAGCAGGCACTCTTATAAAAATAAATATATACCATCATTATTAAACTCCAGTACTTTGGCCACCTCAGGCGAAGAGTTGACTCATTGGAAAAGACTCTGATGCTGGGAGGGGTTGGGGGCAGGAGGAGAAGGGGATGACAGAGGATGAGATGGCTGGATGGCATCATGGACTCGATGGACGTGAGTTTGAGTGGACTCCGGGAGTTGGTGATGGACAGGGAGGCCTGGCGTGCTGCAATTCATGGGGTCACAAAGAGTTGGACACAACTAAGCAACTGAACTGAACCATCATTATTACATTACATCTCTTTGAGTGATTACTTATGTATTCAACAGCTATTTGAGCAGCTAAGACATGTCTGGCACTGAGCATACAATGGTAAACAAATCAGATATAGTCCCTACCTTCTTGGAGCTTAAGGTCTAGGAGGAAAATTGGCACTAATTAAACAATTGCACATATTTGTGATATATATATGTATATATATACCACATATATGTATATATTTATCTCCAAATTGTTAAACAACTGCCAATTAGAGGGATGTGTAAATAATTTCCTACTTTAAGAACAGAGGGAGAGGCATCAATATAAATTATCCTTGAATGCTAATATTTCTTTTAATCCTATCTAATTGTGTCATCTTAATGAGAAAATATAATTATTTATATTCTATTAAAAAATGGCACCCAGACTTCATTTTTCTTTTTTAAATAATATTTTCAAAACAGATATATTCTATGATTCTATCCAGAGAGTAATACTCACATGAAATCAAACACACACACAAAAAATTGATCTTCATAAAAAATATTTTTTACAGAGAAGTGAATTTTATATTTAACTTTCTATTATCTTTTTCAAAAATATTTGCTTAGAGCTGCATTTGAAATATCTATGGGGAGATACCTGCCCTATAGCAAAATAACTCAAAATTTTCATCTACCATCAGGAAAAGATAATAACTAACGCATGTAATTAAACTTTAAGATAACTAATTTCCTTACAGATCTATTTATTACCTTTTTCTCAGAATAATCTGAGGGAGGAGAAAGCATCACTCCACTGCATGGGGTGTGCATGCTAAGTTGCGTTCAACTCTCTGCAACCCCATGGACTATAGCCCACCGGGCTCCTCCGTCCATGGGATTCTCCAGGCAAAAATATTGAAGTGCCATGCCTTCTTCCAGAGGATCTTCCTAACCCAGGGAATTAAACCTGCATCTCCTGCATTGACAGGCAGGTTCTTTACCAGTGAGCCACCAGGAAAGCTCTACTTTGAGCGATTTCCAGTTTGGTTTCCCAACCATTTCTACACCAGCAAAGGAAATCCCAGCTGATGCTCTGCGGGGACTGCTCTGGGTTATTAGGTGAACAAGACTTTCGCTTTAGGATTTAGACTGTAGGCCCAGTTGTTTCATTTCCTTTGCTCCTGTGAACTAGGTCCCTCTGAGACTAGGGAGAAACTGAACCAGAACTCACAACAAGAACCCCCTCTGAGTTCTGGGCCTGTGTTCGCCTCCAAGGCCCACAAAGCCACTTTAATTAAGATCCCTCGGTGGCCTGGGGACCTCTGTAGAAAAACCCAGAATGCCACTATTGCCCCCTGAGCGGCTGAAAGCTCTGTCGCCTCCGCCGCCGCTGCCGGAGGCTTAGGTGGCCTCGCCCCACGGGGAGCCGTTTCCTCTAATCCCGCTGCACCTCCGTGGAGAGCCCACCGTGTGAAGAGTAGCACATCCACTTCAAACAGAAATCGGGCCTTGTCTGTTTGAGCTGAGGGGAGGGCTGGGGGTGGTGAGGAGCTGCAGATTCAAAGTGAAGTCAGCTGGGATGACAGGCAGTGGCTCCAGCCCCCAGAGACTGAAGCGGCGACAGGAGGCCCAGGAGCTTCCATCTCTCTCTGCACCCTGGGGGGCTCTCCCTCCGGGGGCCGGGACTCTTTGAAGTCAGGGAGGATGGTTTTGACAACAGATGGGATAATTCACTTCTGTTCAGTTTGGTCCATGCAGACCAAATAAATCCAAACAGAGTGGGGGAAGTTTTGCTTCATGACAAGGAAATGCTGCCATTTTGTTACACTCAATGCTTCCCCCTCCCAGGCCACATAGAGGAATTTGGTTGACCCTCTGTAGCCTTTAATAGATGGTGTTTGCACAGAAGAAAGCATCCGATTCTACCATAACACCTAACTGTTGTGTTGAGAGGATGTTCACCGAAGGACAGGACAGGCCAGGTTTGAACTCCAGCTGCACCACACTCCATGGTGTGGTAATACTCAGCGAATACTTGGTGCTGCCAACTTGGATCTCTCAGCCTCCTTTTTCTCATCTGTAAAATGGGCCTTATATCTAACCTTAAAGAGAAGTTGTGAAATGTCTGGAAATAAATGTTGGTTGCCCCACAGTCCCAAATGCTATGCTTCCATGCTCATACCCACACAGTGAAGGACGTTCCGCTCAGAGACAAATTATCATTAACCATTGCTTTGCCAGTTTTCTCCATCTTTCTTTGAAATGTTTCCTAAAGCATACATGTCATATTGTTTTTAGAACACTTTATCTGGTGTTGAACTAAGTCGGAGAGAGACTTTTGAAGTGTAGCACTATGATTTCACCCACCGGCACTTGGGGCTGCCAAGATCAAACACAGGGATCCTGTCCGTAGAAACCATATGGACCAGGAGAGCAAGAAGGTATGCTGGAAAGAGCATACATAAGCCTTGACCAGCATCCGACTCCTTAAAAAGTCCTTTAACCTCTCTGAGCCTCAGTGGCCTCATTTGTAAAATGCGATCACAGTTAGTTCACAGACAGTATGTGAAGGATTGGCTCATAGTAAATACTGAAGAACTGTTGACTTCTTTCTTAGCCTTCATCATTTGTCAGAGGTATTATTTAGGTAATGAAGTTTATTTGGCCCCTTCCTTTTTTAGCGTGGCCTCTGATTATGAAAAATTTAAAGACACAAAAGTAGAGAGAAGTAATGAAATCTCATGAAACCGTCACCCAGGTTAACAATTATAAAAAGATTATGAACAGGGCACATTTAGAAATTAATGTTTTGATAATTCAGGGGTCAACAGATATAAAATAGAGTTACAGATTAGAGCTATATTCCCATCTTTAGGGTAATGCCAGGCATATAATAAGCACTCAATACATATTAGATATTATTATCACTGTTATCACTTTTTTCTAAATGTACCCCCAAACTTTTTACAGACCTTATATAATACACCTTGCATCCAAAAAGCACAAAGAATTCCCCACAATCCTTACACTACACCTTGACATGGGGAGATGACGTTGCTCTGAAGAAAAAGCAGAAGAGTGATTCTCTCAGCCTCTCAACCCCAGTTACTGGTCCCGTGGTTCTCGTTCTTGTGCACCAATGACTTTTTCCCTCGTGCTCTGTCTCACCTGCTGAGCTTGGCAGTGAGCTTCTCGAGAGCTGGATTCATGCCTGATGCAGCTTTACCTCCCCAGGGAAAGTGGCCAGACTGGGTGAGTGCTTAATGCTCATAGAATCTGGAAGGAAGTACTATTAGGAAAAGAACTAGTTAAGCCAAATTAGCTTGAAAACTAGTTAAAGCATCCCCAATGTCTAGACTGAGTTTCCTTTATTTGGGTTAGAGAGCTCTTTTTCATGAACAACTAAATCTGCTATGTTGCATAGATTAAACTTAATGGACCCTTTTGGACATTATACATAGAAACACTGAAACCAAGAATGCAAATTCAAAAATTCAGAAGTAAATTCTTGGCTTAATTAATGTTGCCTCTTAATTCAATTTGACTTTAAACTCCTCAAGGGCAGGGACAAATCCTTCTTCCTTTCTAACTCCCATAGAACAAAGTCAGATACAAAGCAGATACTCACCAAATGTTTGTTTAATTCGATTGCTTTTCAAGGTAGACTGAGATGGAATTCCCCATCTGTGACAGACTGTCTTTGGAAAATTCTATAAATAGTTATTTAGAAACAAAATTGGGTACTTTTTCAGTCAGCTTCACTTTCAGAAACATCTTTTGTAAGTTTGCATCTTTTAGGCAAATATTGAGGAAACAGGAAAAAGAGAAACTATTCAATTTCTGAAAAGATAAGAATAAAGTCTGATAAAGACAAAAGGCATTTGGGGTCAGTAGAGTTAAAACAAACTCGGACTGCCCAGCCTGTTTGAAGTTGACAAGAAGCAGAGAATGACCCATTGGTCCATGATGGAGCACAAAGCAACTTAATCAGCATTTCATCAATGAGATGACACCATGGGGTAGCCCAGCTGGGACAAGTGGCACTGTGTAAAAAGCCATGGGTATTCTTACCCAAAGAGCATTTCTACCTGAGCACATCTTTAGGTGTTTGTATGTGTGTGTAAAAGGATAAAGAATGCCAGGGGCTATCACTAGTGTGGGGTCCATGCTTTCTCATTGCTTCCTTGTAACGGAATTCCTATGAAGATTGCTAAAAATAAAAAAAGTTTCACTTTACTTTGTTATTTATTCAAGTTTACTCTTTCCTGTTAGTCTGCAGCACCTCACAGAGTCCTAAGCACCCATGAGGAGTTTAATAAATGTTGAATTGGATAGGTGCAAGGGGTAGAAATCGCTAATGCAATATTAAACAAATGCATTTCCACTGAAGACATTCTTTGGTGAGGGCTCTTCTAACTGAAAATAGTTCCTTTCCTATGATATAGCTTATATGTGGAATCTAAAAAAATGACACAAATGAATTTATTTAAAAAGCAGAAATAGACTCTCAGACATAGAAAATGAACTATGGTTACCAAAGGGAGCAGGGGAGGGATAAATTAGGAGTTTGGAATTAAAATCTATACACTACTATACATAAAATAGTTAACCAACAAGGACCTACTATATAGCACAGGAAACTCTACTCAGTGTTTTGTAACCTAATTTGGAAGAGAACATTATTATGTATGTGTGTGTATATATATATACAAATATATATACATATATACATATAACTGAGTCATTTGCTATGCGCCTAAAACTAACACAGCATTGTAAGTAAACTATATTTCAATAAAAATGTTTTAAAAAATGATTCCTTTCCAAGGATGGCTGTATGTGAGCCCAGTTCTCTGAGTGCAGAAGGTTTTACATTAAAAACTATTCCGGTACCCAGCCCTTCTGTCCTCCTCAACCTGCAGCTGAAAAGATGCAAACTGAGGCTGGGCTCCTCCCAGGATTCTTCCAAGGCAGTCAGGATCTTACCCTGGCAGCTGCTGTGGCTGCAGCTGCTTCTGTCAGCACAAAGGGAGGGAAACCTGGGTATGCTCGATGGGTGTCCCTTCAAGCGTCAGGCCGCCCCCCTGCACCTGGGGAATTTCACTGGCTCAGGAAAAGCAACACACACAAAAAAGGCCCAGAGTTTACAAGTACACCTTTTCCCTTCCCATTTTAGTTCATTTCCACATCAAAGAATCAAGTTTCTCTATTTTCAACAGAACTGAGGCCATTTTAGAATTACAATGCATACCTCTCTCTTAATCTGTACCAATGGTGTCTTCAGACACTGTCCAAAAACCATGTCACCCTCTCTTTTCTCTCTCCTTCCTTTTTAAATATCCCCTCTCCTCTGCGGACCGTAAATAAGCATCTTGGCAATGGAAGGCAGTAGAAATTAAAGTGGCTCTTTGGAACACCATATCCTATTGAAGAAACACAGAAAACTGAGAGCTGTTTAGCATGTGACCCAAGCGGGGACTTTGTTAATAATCCAAGAAGGGAAGAATGCAGGTAATGTTCCTACGCATCACTAGGTAATTGCTTAAATTCTCAGTCTTTACGAAAAGTTTGTCATCCCATCTAATTTGTCTTCTAAGAAAGAGAGAAATTAGTTCTGTACCTTTCCTCCCTCATCACAAACAACAAAACCCCGAAGCTAAATAATGATGCTTCAAACCCCTGTATATCCCCTCTGCACCCTGTGCCCCGACTGGGAGCCTATCAGAAGAATGTGAATAACGACGCTACATCTTCTATTGACCCAACTGTTTATAAACAAAGGTCTTCCTTCTAGGAAAGGCAACGACATTTAAATTGCTGAAAATTATCAGCCTCGACTCACCTAAATTTCATCGCAGTGCTACTCATTCAGGAAATGGGAATCATAAGAAGTTTCCCTTTTTAAAAATTGCCTCCAGATGTGGCATACAAAGAATCTTTATTAAAACATCACACAGTAGCCAATACCCTACAATTTTTTCTTCTGTTCCTTCAGTCAGAAGACAAATAACAAACCATAGATCACAGAAAAAGAGCTCTAGGTGTTGTCTGGGAACATTTTAAAAATTGCAAAGGCCCTCACCTGACCCAGAAGCCTCCAGCCACTTTACCCTGCCTAATCTTTACCCTGCCTAATCATACACTTAACACATTATTACACTATATACTTATTTATGATGTTCATTATTTATTGCTTGTCTCTCTTGCTAGAACGTATGCTCCATAAAAGCAAGATTCTTTTGTTTTGTTCTCTGATACAACCCAAAGGCTTAGAACTGTGTCTGGCACACTGTGGTGGCTCAAATAACTATTTGCAGAGTGAATGAATGCATGAGTCCATCTGTCAATTTTAAAAAAATTTGTAGGTTTTACTGGAATATAATTGATTTATAGTGTTGTTTGGCAGTTCTTATTAGGTCAAAATCTCTAGGCCTCAATTCAAAAGTGGCACTAATTTCCTATTCCACACAATTATCAGAAGGATAATCCCAATCTTAATTCCAGATATACTTTGTTTCACCCCCTTTACTCTGCTTTCCTTCTGAGAATATCTATTTTTGTTAATGACAACACCATCTACTAGTCCTAACACTAAAATTCTTACTCTGTTACACTTCTCTCTTCTTCATTCCTCAGATCACAAAGTCATCCAATTCCTGAAGATGCTTCCTTTCAAATCTCTCTCCAATTTGTCCCTTCCTCTCTTCTCTCATTGCCCCTGTCTACACAATTATCACCTCAAATAGGTTCCTAATTGACCCCTTAGCCTCCAGTCTCTCCCCCCTACAGGTTCTTTTGCACATCATAAGCATCATTTTGATCACATTAGTCCTCTTCCAAAGCCAGCTGTGATCTGGCCAACCTAGCAAATCTGGCCTTTCTGAGTGGTCAAATGGTCAGGAGTTAAGTCTTGAAGAAACAGAAATTGTTGCATAAGCAAATGAGCTAGGACCTGTAGGGGGAGGGGCGAAGATCACAACTGTCAGGCTACTGAACTTGAACTACATCCTGGAGACTGACTGGAGACAGAATTTGTGGTCTATTGCAAGATATTTCTGACTATCAATTCAGACCAATTGTCTGTGATAGCTCTGGCAGTGTTGAAGGTGCTGGATATACAAAAGAGAATTGTTTTTGTGATTCTAGGGCAGGTTGAGAGAAAGTACCAAAGGCCAGATACACTTTGTTATAACAAAGCCTCTGTCTTTGCATTTACTTGGTCCCAGATCCGGATGCTAGGAAAGATTGAGGGCAAGAGGAGAAGGGGACAACAGAGGATGAGATGGTTGGATGGCATCCCTGACTCAATGGACATGTTTGGGCCAACTGCAGGCGATAGTGAAGGACAGGGAAGGTTGGTGTGCTGCAGTCCATGGGGTCTCAAAGAGTCAGACACAACTTAGTGACTGAACAACAGACAATCTCAGGTTTAAAATAAGCACAGTTAGCCAGGCTAGTCATCACTATGCCTACTCTCTTACTCAAAGCTGCTACTGCTGAAGATGTGGACCATAGGTTAGTTAGGAAAAAGAAAAGAAATGTTTCTTATAAGAGTCTACAAACTTTTTCTGTGAACAGCCAGATAGGAAATATTTTAACCTGTGGACCTTATGCTATGACAACAACTCAACTGTAACACAAAAGCAGCCACAGACAACACTAAGACAACTGGGCATGGGTGTGTTCCCAAAACACTTTATCTACAAAATCACATAGTAGGCAGATTTAGTCAGTTAGTCACTGATCTCTACTCTAAGATATTGGGATATTTCAAATCTAATGCTTTGTTTTAATTAGAGAAAGTATCATGGAGGAATGTAAAGACAATGGGTTTTGGAGTTCAGAAAACTAGAATGGAACTTCAACTTTACAACAAAACTTGAGGCCTTAGGAAAATAAACAGCAGTTTCCTAATACATAAAATGAGAAGCCACATAGCATGGTAGCCCATGGAGTCAGTCTACCTGGGTTCAAATCCCCGCTCTTCCAATTTCTACTTTTGTGATCTCTGGCAAATTTCTTAATCTCTCTGAGCTTCAGTCTCTTCAGCTGTTTTCATGGGGATGAAAAGTCAAACCCTCCTCATTTTGAGGATTAAGGGAGATCATGCATATTAAGTGCCTGGAACAGAGTAAGCACTTAATAGCTGTTAGCTATCATTATCGTTATTATTACTGTTATATTACTGTGACTTTCCTAAAGAGTGGCTATTGAGACATTACACATAAAAGCATTTGTTTTCTTCTTTCAGAGATTAAAAACAGAAAGGAGTTTTCCGGTTCTTACACTTTGAACATTTTTCACGCAACTACAGGAAAATGAAGTCACCTTGTAAACCAGCCCCTGCCTTTTCAGATGATTGCCTGTAAGTGGATTTCAAATTCTGAAGATTATCATGCATAATGTATTATGCTTATGTAAGGATTAAAATTTTTCCATTGATTTTTCTCTTGCCTCCATCAAGGGCTTTGTTGGACGGGCCTTCGTCTCAAGAGGAGGATGCTTTCGCTTTTTCCAAATTGTGAGCACAAAGAATTTCTTTCAGGCTTTTAGTGTCTTTAAATCAACTAATGTGGCTTTTGTCTCCAATTACAACCAAGTTTAAATTCTCCAGTACACACTAGACTCCCATTCCCATGTTAGACATGATCGTGTCCCAATCCATTCAACACCATTAGGGGAAACAGTACTGGATCTTGGGTGGCTCCCCCCAGAGCACCCTGTCCCCCTGACAATCGGTGCCAGAGCCTTAGGGAATCTTTTATTCCAAGGTTCTGTGACCAGAGTTTAATTATAATGTATGAGTAATATTTCAAAGCACAAAAATTAGTAGATATTATATTTCACATTGTATGGCACTCATCAAGAATAATACTGCTCTGCAGTCCTTAGCAAAGATGGTCTTACTTGAGTGAGAATCTGTAGAACCACTTTTATTTTCTATTGTCTTTATTAAAATGAATTTCAGGGGCACTACCTTGGTGGTCCAGTGGTTAACACTCTGTGCTCCCAATCCAGGGGGGCCTAGTTCGATCCCTGGCCAGGGAACTAGGTCCTGAATGCTTCATCTAAGACCTGGCATAACCAAATAAATTAAAAAAAAAAAAAGATTCTTAGAAATTAATGACTCTTCACATAAAGATCCCTTAAGACAGGGGTGTGGACTGTTCCCTTCTGTTCATGTCACCACTAGTAAACATAGTGTCCTCCTCCACTCCTGCTTAGAGTGGCTGCAATTCAGGTTGTCTCAGACAATCCAAGTCACTGCATAGTCTGCTCTTTGTTAGAAGTAATCAGCCACAGGGGCAGAGGCGGTAAACAGTAATTAATATGCAAATTTGCAAGTAACTTGCCTCTTGGTGCTGAGGCTTCTTTGTTTGTTTGCACAGTCGTGGACAAACTGGGGTTTGTCTTTGCCGTAATTAGCAGGATAAATATAAAATTATGACACTAATCGTTAGCTGGCTTTTTAAAAATGGTAGTATACGCCTGCTGTGCCTGAGATGCTGCAGCTCAGTAGGGGGTTCCTTCAAAACTGAATTTAAAAATGCCGAAATACCCATTTTAATTAAAAGGTAAACATTGAAATGAGTTTGTCACTTCAAAAATCATAGTTACTGGGCAACAAATCATCAATGCATATATTAACAATTAGTATTTGTACATCAGTCGAACTAATCTCAACACACACACAAAAATCACTCTTTTATAATAAAAATGAAGAGTAACATTTATTAAGTGCTCTGCACCAGGCACTATGCTAAGCACTTTTCTTGTATTATTTCAATAAATCCTTGCAGCGGGCAGACTGGGTGGTACTATTAATATCTACATACGTGGAAGCCAATACTTTAAGACAGGTTTTCCTGAGTCTGCTCTCCAAATTGTGGTGTCCTCAAGATTATATTTGCAGCTCTCATTTCTTTTTTTTGTTTTTTTCTGGTTCTCTCTACTCTGAGAATTTTTACCATTTGGCTGCTTTCAACTGATTCTTCATCGCATACTGATGATGGCCTAAACCTGGTCTCTAGCGCTAACCTGTCCCTCCATTCTAGTCCTCATCAGTCTTTTGTCTGCTTCCAAGTAAAACCCACATTCCTTAGCTTTACTGATATGGAAGGCGTCCCACAATCTGGCCAGCTAATTTCCATCTTTTATTTCCCATTTTATTCTTGCATTGTTTAACTCGACTCCCATTATTTAGTGCTAATTGGCAAAATTATTATACTTGTTCCTGGGGGTGAGGTGGGACAGGAAAGAGTGAAATTTTTAAAAAGCACCAGTTCTCAAGGAGGTTCTGGTGAGAGTTCAAAGGAAGCAATGATCAACTTCTAAACTAATATGTGATTGCCCTGATTGTGGAAAACTAGATATAGGAAACAGCGTTTCTCTCTTTTGGTACCACAGCTCAGAGCCTTAGATACCGCGTGTGGCATGATGCCACAAAACCCTTGGCAATGGTTTTCTTCCAATGTAACACATATATCCCTGAGGTTCTTCCTTTCCAAGTCTCAGCTGTAGGTTTCCTCTCTCAAAAAGCCCTGCTTCTCCCAAGCAAATGAGGCATCCTTCTGCCTCATTCCCACTACAGCCTTCTTTTGACAATTATAATATGATATCACACCACAGTGTAATCTCATGTTTGCCTGGCTATCTACCCACTGAACTGTGGACACCTTGAGGTTAGAAACAGGATCTTTTCCCTTTTATATCTCCCACTTCTAGAACAGTGCTGGCACCTAATCGGCACGGGTTGCTCTTTGCAAGCAGCCAGACAGTGTCAGACCTGCTAACAAAGTCAGAAAGTGCCTTCAGAGAGGAAATTAACAATTCAAAGCAGAGCCCAGTGAGAAGGAACCTGGAGGAATCACTGGGGAAAAGCTACCTCCAGGCTGGCCTGAGCAAATGATCTCCAAACCTCCAGCTTATTACTGAGGGCTGGGAATGGGAGAGGCTGCAAAAGAAAGGTTTGGCAAAATGACTTTATAAACTGCTCCATTCCAGGACTTTCTGAAACAAAATACCCCAGGTACTGCCCTTTGAATCTGGCAACTTCAGGCAGGTTCTTTGGGAAGAGAAGTAGTAATATTTATTCTACTCTTTTAAGAGATGGTGAAATAATGGTGCCACTGGAAGGCAACTTCCTCGATACTGTCATAGTAGCCCTTAGAGGTCTATAAAACTTGACCCCGGTGGATGCTCAAAGGGATCCACAGCCGGAGAACTGTGAGGCCTCTTTTTGGCATTGTCTGTGGCTCCAGACAGACATCATAAAGGGCCACAGACAGTCAAGGCAGGAGGCAAAAGAAGGCCTTATGAGAAGGCACACATCCCTGGGTTTTCAATGTGCCTTCAACCTCCCACTGTTCCCCTAAGATGACCCTCTCTCATCAGTCACAGAAGAGCACCACAGCATCAGCTATTCTCAAAGGATGAGAGAGTATCCCCAAAACACACCCTGCGGAGGTACAGATTGGAAAATCCTGAGTTATTCTGACGACACTAATAGGACAATACCTCTAACCTCCCAGAACTGATGTAGACAAGTCAATCGTCCCAATTTCCATACTTCCACTTTAGCTCTTTCTAAAGCCTTTGTGCAGGATGCTGGGTCTAATGGGTTAGGGACCCAGGAGGAGCAGAGGCTCTCTAAAAGCAGGCAGTTATTGATCAGCTCCGGCTCTCCAGTAAGAGCAAACTCCAGGAAAAGGCATTTTTTGGCACTCCACAAGAAAGCTCATTTTTTTGTTTTGGTTTGTTCTTGTTTTTGGCTGTGCTGCACAGTACATGGGATCTTAGTTCCATGACCAGGAATTGAACCGGCGCCCTCTACACTGGAAGCACAAAGTCTTAACCCCTGCACTGCCAGGGATGTCCCAAAGTTCATTTTTAAAAGGAGGGAGGCTTCTATTGTTTACAAAGGAAAATAAATAAATAAAAGAAGATTGGCTCTAACCTCAGTTGTGAGTCAGGCAGTCAAGTTTAGTGGCTTAGAGCAGGGATTCAGAACCAAATAACCAGGGCTGGATCCTGGGTTGGTTATTTACTTGCTGCACAATCTTGAGCAAGTAAATAAAGATTCCCAGCTAGCTCAAATGGTTAAGAATCTGCCTGCAATGCAGGAGACCTGGGTTCAATTCCTGGGTCAGGAAGATCCCCTGGAGAAGGGCATGCCCACCCACTCTAATGTTCTTGCTTGGAGAATTCCATGGACAGAGAAGCCTGGGGGGGCTTCAGTCCATTAGGTCACAAAGAGTCAGAGATGACTGAGCGACTAAAACACGACCTTGAGCAAGTTCCTTAATTTTTTTCCCCGATTCCTTGGTCTCTTTACTTTTAACACATGATTAACGATCATACTGACCTTGAAGAGTCATTGTGAGGATTCAATGAGTTAATGTAGGTGCAGTGTTGAGACAGAGCTGGGACACAGTAAGTGCTATGTATGCCCTTGTACTATTACTAGAACGTGGCCTCCGCGAGGATGAGAATTTTTGCTCTTTTGTTCACTTCTGCATCCCAAGCACCTAAACCAGTCCCTGGCACATAGAAAGTACTCTGTGAATAATCGCTGAATGGATCGAATGAATATATCTGGCTGCCGTTATTCCTTGTAGCTTTGAACGCCATGAAGTAATATCACGTTTCACTGTCCCCTGGCCTTACTCAGGTCCTCTGGTGTCCTGCAGCCTGTAAAGGTGGTGTGCAGCCTGGGAGAAGCAGCACTACAATGAAAAGTATGAGGCAAGTTCTGAGACCAGCTCTGTCCCTCCTATATCTGTGGTCTACGTGCCTCTGAACTATAAATGTGAGAGTTGGAACCAGAAGATCCGCATATATGTCTCAGACAGGAGACTGACCATGAAAGACAACTGACCACAGATTAGGAACAAAACTGGGTGGCTTAGCTGCTAAAACTGGGTAGGCTTACAGGGTCCTGCTCCCAGGAAATGAATGTTCAACCGTAAAAATGTTCCAAAGGGCCATCAAATATTATTCTAAAAATCTGTAATTCTTCTCTCGAATTATAGTATGCTGCTTCTCCATCACAAATGCTTGTATGTCTTATTATGATTTTCACTCTAAATGGGTGGAAAAAAAGGGTCAGTCAGTCAGTTCAGTCGCTCAGACATGTCCGACTCTTTGAGACCCCATGAACCGCAGCACACCAAGCCTCCCTGTCCATCACCAACTCCTGGAGTTTACCCAAATTCATGTCCATTGAGGCGACGATGTTATCCAACCATCTCATCCTCTGTCGTCCCCTTCTCCTCCTGCCCTCAATCTTTCCCAGCATCAGGGTCTTTTCAAATGAGTCAGCTCTTCGCATCAAGTGGCCAAAGTATTGGAGTTTCAGCTTCAACATCAGTCCTTCCAATGAACACCCAGGACTGATTTCTTTTAGGATGGACTGGTTTAATCTCCTTGCAGTCCAAGGGACTCTCAAGAGTCTTCTCCAACACCACAGTTCAAAAGCACCAATTCTTCAGCACTCAGCTTTCTTTATAGTCCAACCCTCGTATCCATACATGACTACTGGAAAAATCATAGCCTTGACTAGATGGACCTTTGTTGACAAAGTAATGTCTCTGATTTTTAATATGCTGTCTAGGTTGATCATAACTTTCCTTCCAAGGAGTAAGTGTCTTTTAATTTCATGGCTGCAGTTACCATCTGCAGTGATTTTGGAGCCCAAAAAAATAAAGTCTGACACTGTTTCCCCATCTATTTGCCATGAAGTGATGGGACCAGATGACATGATCTTAGTTTTCTGAATGTTGAGCTTTACGCCAAGTTTTTCACTCTCCTCTTTCACTTTCATCAAGAGGTTCTTTAGTTCTTCTTCACTTTCTGCCATAGGGTGGTGTCATCTGCATATCTGAGGTTATTGATCTTTCTCCCGGCAATCTTGATTCTAGCTTGTACTTGATCCAGCCCATCGTTTCTCATGATGTACTCTGCATATAAGTTAAATAAGCAGGGTGACAATATATAGCCTTGACATACTCCTTTTTCTATTACTGACCTGAAAATTGCTATGCTCCTCTGAAGACCTTGAAAACCTGTGGACTCTGTGTGGCCACAGAAGGGATGCTCATCACTGCCGCCCCTCACCTGGGAAAGAAACAGGTCTATGGAACAGCACACTCAACATTCATTATTGTCAGCTCAGTGAAACTACACGTATCAACACTCAGATTAGATTGTTTACATAATGATAATTACTACAAGTTCAAAAGCATCAATTCTTCAGTGCTCAGCTTTCTTTATAGTCCAACTCTCATATCCATACATGAGCACTGGAAAAATCATAGCCTGGACTAGATAGACCTTTGTTGACAAAGTAATGTCTCTGATTTTTAATATGTGTCTAGGTTGATCATAACTTTCCTTCCAAGGAGTAAGCATCTTTTAATTTCATGGCTGCAATCACCATCTGCAGTGATTTTGGAGCCCCCCAAAATAAAGTCAGCCACTGTTTCCACTGTTTCCCCATCTATTTGCCATGAAGTGATGGCATTGAAAGGTGCCTTTGCGGTTGACACATATGACCAGTGAAGAGCTCACACCACACACGGAGCACAGGGTAAGCCTCTCACCTGGCATCACAAAGACACTGAGGCAAGACCCAAGCTATCACTGGTGGTGTGGCAAGCACTAGTGAACACGGAGCTAATGGGACTCCTTGCTGGACAATCTCATGTCACTTAGGCCCAGTAAAGCATTCAGTCTCCACTCTTCCCTTGTCACAAGCTAAACTTGACCTGTGGGATTAAGGTAATGACTTACTCTAAGAAAGCCTCAAATCATTTTTTAAATTTACACAGCTCTGCTCTGAGAGACAGGGAATTTTCCTTGAGTCTAGAGCTGTTGGTCTTTCCTCTAAGATATGATGCTTATGCCTCGCAGGACTTCAGCAGGCACCCCCTCAGCTCTTCATAAAACAAAGCTCCTGACACAATGTTGGCTCTCCAGATCCAAGGAAGTATTAGCAGTTCAAGTGGTTTATTCCCTGAACCCAGTGAGACCTTGTTTAGCGGTTAAGCCTGGTCTAAACAGTCCTGAGCTTCCCTGTTGGCTCAGTGGTAAAGAATTCATTTGCAATACAGAAGGTGCAGGAGATGCAGGTTTGATTCCTGGCAGGAAGACTCCCTGGAGGAGGGCACGGCAACCCATTCCAGTATTCTTGCCAGGAAAATCCTATGGACAGAAGAGACTGGCGGGGGCTACAGTCCATGAGGTCACAAAGAGTCAGTCATGGCTAAGCACACACACAATCAGTTCTGACCTAGATTTCTTCCACATTTGAAATTATCAGTCCTTTTCTTAAAAACAGATTTCAGTTATGAGCTCTGGTTTAAGAGGAAGTTATTTTATTTGCTACCTGTTGGCTTTCCGGCCTCTTTTTGAACCTCTTTCCATCTGCTCTGAATTCTGTTTGGCACCCTTTGAATATTCATTCTTTCATTCTGTGAACCATCACGGGGCACCTATTGAGAGTCATACATTATGTATGCATTATACACGACACTGAAAAATACAGCCACTGATGTCTTTCTGGTGGCCACTGTCTCAGCAGCTGCTCCTTCATCATCAGTCCTCCTTGACATTAGTAGTCCAACATTTACTTTACCTCCTCATTATTTGTATTACGTTAATAATACACACTCACCACAAAACAAATAAGAAATACAGAAAAGAGGAAAGGAAAAAAGAACTGAAATTTGAAATCATTTGATTATTACTTTTTCCTTTCCAGGTAAGCAGATATCATATCATAATACCAAATACAACATAAAAGGGGGGCAAATGTATTTTTGTTTCTTCAGGTAACTTTTTGTTTGAAAGTAATTCTAAACTCACAGAAAGGGGCAAAAATAGTACCCTTCACCTGTTTTTCTCCAGTCATCATCCTACATACTGCTAAGTCACTTCAGTCGTGTCCGACTCTGTGCGACCCCATAGACGGCAGCCCACCAGGCTCCCCCGTCCCTGGGATTCTCCAGGCAAGAACACTGGAGTGGGTTGCCATTTCCTTCTCCAATGCATGGAAGTGAAAAGTGAAAGTGAAGTCGCTCAGTCGTGTCCGACTCTTGGCGACCCCATGGACTGCAGCCCACCAGGCTCCTCCATCCATGGGATTTTCCAGGCGAGAGAACTGGAGTGGGGTGCCATTGCCTTCTCCACATCCTACATAACTATAGTGCAATAAAACAAAAATAAACAATTTACCAAAGTGTTCAAAACATTGGCAACTACAGTGTGATATCAAAACTAGGAAATTGCACTCGTGTGTGTGTGTTCTATGCAAACTTATCACCTGTGTAGATTCATATAATCACTACCACAATACACAAGATACACAACTGCTTCATCACCATAAGGAGCTTCCTCATGCTACTTCTTTATAGTTGCACTCACCCCTGTCTCTAACCCTTGGTTAATATCAATATGTTTAACATACCTATAATTTTGTCTTTTTGAGAATATGATAGACATAGAATCATGCAGTATGTGACCTATTTAGATTCGCTTTTTAAATTCAGCATAATGTCCTTGAGGTCCATCCAAGTTGTTGCATGGAGCAATACTTCATTCTTCTCTTTTGTGAGTACTATTCCACGGTAAGGTTGTACCACAGCTTGTTCAATCATTGAAGGACATTGAGATTGTTTCTGACTTTTATTTTTTACAAAGAAAACTTCTATATAAACATCCATGTATATGTCTTGATTTGACCATAAGTTTTTATTTCTCTGGGATAAGTGACAATTGCTGGATTGTATGGTAAATGCATTCTTAGTTTGATAAGAAACTACCAAACTGTTTTCCAGAATGGCTGTGTCAGAAATCTAGTTTCTCCACATTCTCAGTAGCATTTGGTATTGTCACTATTTTTATTTTATCTGTTCTAAGTAAAGGTATTTTTGTAATTTACAATGTTGTGCCAATCACTGCTGTACAGAGTAAAAGCATTTTTAATAGCAATAGTGTCTCATAAAACATGGAGATAAACACAGTGAAACTTAACTTCCTAACTACTTTATTAAAAAAGCACTAATTTAGGGAGAGGGGTGGGAAGGGGGTTCAGGATGGGGAACACATGTGCACCCATGGCAGATTCATGTTGATGTATGGCAAAACCAATACAATATTGTAAAGTAATTAGCCTCCAATTAAAATAAATAAATTTAAAAAAACACTAATTTAATTTCTAAAATACAAGATTTACTTGATGTGTATATCAGATTCTACCTCTTTAAATATTGGAGTGGGTAGCCTTTCCCTTCTCCAGGGGATCTTCCCAACCCAGGGACTGAACTCAGGTCTCCCACACACAGGCAGATTCTTTACTACCTGAGCCACAAGGGAAGCCCAAGAATATTGGAGTGGGTAGCCTATCCCTTCTCCAGCAGATCTTCCCAACACAGGAATCGAATCAGGGTCTCCTACATTGCAGGTGGATTCTTTACCAACTGAGCTATCAGGAAAGCCCATATAAATATTACTTTAGCTTTTTAATCTAAAATGGTAACAGAAGAGCTCAGCCTGGCGTGGAAAATTAAATCATAAAGTTTCACATTATAAGAACATGAAGAGTGTACAAGGTTTAAGGATAGATCCTATAATATGGATGAGCAGAGCTTGTGTTCTTCATCTGAAGGATGTCTCTATGTTTCATTTTGCTTGGGACTGTCATGGTTTATGCCTGTTGTCCAGTATCTATGTGCTTTAGTTTTTTTTCAGAATTTTTCATTTTTAAGCAAAGTCTAATTAGCAATTGCTGCATTAAAATAAGCTGAAGTAGATTTAAGAGACTTGCGGCAGAGCCAGAGAGTTCCTGGGGTTGGTGAAAACTTAAGACACAGAGGCATACTACTGTAACATACGTGAGAGAGTCTAGAAATAAGTTCTTATAAGGTAGTTTGGCTACTTATTGTAAATCTATAACTATTTATTTTATTGATAACATGTTTATACTGTAATATTCATTGACAGCAATGAATTCAGTAGGACTGAAGGGGTATATTTAGTGGGAAAATTAAGTACTAAGCATCCAAGAAAGTTGATGAGGAACATGTTTCTTAGATGAAGCATTTATTGACATTTATCATTCTCCAATGGGGGTCATAGTGATATCACTGACCACATAAGAGCCAGAAGACTAAATATACTGAGGAAGCATCAGTATCAATGCTTACTAGTTATTTTAAGAAGAATGCACTGGGAAAAAAAGTTAGCCACTAAAACTTCAGAAGGTACATTTACACTCACTCACTATTTGAAATATGTGTTTATATCATGTTTAAATCAAATGACGGTTCTTCTAAATACATTTTAATATGTTTTCAATTTCAAGTTTTCTTCTGTACATAGAAAAAGTAAAACCACCAGTTTTATGTTAGTGTCATCATTTACTTCAAATAGAAAATATTTTAATTGCATCATTGGTTCAATGTTTTTCATCCAATTCATGTAATCAAAGTAAATGTTTTAGATGTTGATTCATCCATTCCTGATATTGTTGTGAATGATACTGAAAATACTGTTTAAAAGTTTGACATTTAAAATAAAAAATTTTGGTGATAATAATTTGGGTTTTGATGGAGTAGAACATCATGGTAAAGTGTTCTTCAGTGATGAAACAGAAATGTGTAAGAATTAGTGTAGTGCTCATATAATTTATGCTGTGCTATGCTTAGTTTCTCAGTCATGTCCGACTCTTTGCGACGCTATGGACTGTAGCCCACCAGGCTCCTCTGTCCATGGGGATTCTTCAGGCAAGAATACTGGAGAGAGTTGCCATGTCCTCCTCCAGGAGATCTTCCCAACTCAGGGCTGAACCTGCATCTCCTGCACTGGCAGGGAGTTTCTTTACCATCTGAGCCACCAGGGAAGCCCCATATAATTTACAGTTATATCCAAATAAAAGAAGATTCAATTCACAAAATAGACAAATAAAATTACCTAAACATAGCTTTGGGCTTCCATGGTGGCTTGGCGGTAAAGAATTCGCCTGCCAGTGGAGGAAACACGGGTTCAATCCCTGTGTCAGGAAGATTCCCTGGAGAAGGAAATGGCAACCCACTCCAGTGTTCCTGTCTGGAAAATCCCATGGACAGAAGAGCCTGGTGGGTTATACAGTCCACAGGGTTGCGAAAGAGTCAGACATGACTTAATGACTAAATAACAGCACATAGCAGTACTGAACTACAAACCTGATCTTGAAGACTCTAATTTATACCAGCATGGCCCTGCATGCTTTCTCGCCTTCCTGTCTACATTTTTGTAAACAAGTTTTTTACATTTGGTCTCCAATTCATTGAAAATTAGTTGGAAATATTGAAGTATTTATTGAATGGAATGCCAAATAGTTCAGATTCTGAAGTTTAATGAAATTGCAATTACTAAAAACAAAGCTGACAAATAAAAAGATATTGAAGTGTATCCCTATACAGCCAAGTGAGAAAGTCAACAACCCAGAAAGGAGAGTTCAAATAATGCCCAGGTATGATCTGAAATTCTGTAATTGTACTTGGAAATATCTCATCTTGTAGGAGGTATACTTTGATAAAAATTCCTGTTTTCAACAGGATAAATTTATAGTTACAGAATGGAAAGAAATTTGAGAAGGTCTACAGTTTAGTGGCATTTAAATTTGGCAATCTATTTGTAAATCAAGAAAACTTTAATGAGTTTTTACTTATAAAATTCTTTGTTGGAATAAACTAAATAGTGACAAAAACATAGTCTTAGTGAAAATATATGGACTGAAATATTAAATTTGAAAATTTGAATTAAAAATTTAAATTGCAAATTTTTATTTTACTTAGCAGAATTTGCTTGCTCTGAGCTTAACAAGTACCTCAGCATTTATAGAGTATTTTCTCAAGGAAAAGCTAATTAAAGGTGTTAACAATTTTAAAATTTATTAACCTTACAATATAATCTTTAAGATGATTTTAAGCATTTGTCTGTGAATATTTAATTTAATATGATGATTTTGAAAAAACATTCATCAGAAAAATACAATCAACATGGTTATTAGACAGAATACTATGAAACTAATGAAAGCACATTAACATACACTAATTACTTAGATTGTATCATTTTTTAAAGTTCAGAAATAAATATAAGTAACAAATATTTTTCTGAATATACATTGATATATTATTTTTATTCTATAGAAATAATCTCTTTTTTGAAAATCTTTTCTGAACAGACTTTATAGGTTTACCATAATAAAACTAATTGGTTGGTTAATGAATGTACATTTGGCTGACAAATTATATAATCAGTCTATTCATAAGGCAGCATTTCATACTGAAATTTAGCCCAAAAAGGGGACTGTAGCACATTCACACATCCCCAGCTTAAATACACAGATGGTTCGATGGCTCATGTGGCTTTGAATTTGGTTATCCTAAGACTGAGTAATGGGCTGACTACAGTACGTGGTCCACAACAACAATGGACAGAATGTCTCCAAGGACGTCTGCCACACACTGGAGGATTCTTCCTCCCTTATGATGAAAGAGGGAAATTCAATAACTAGAGTGGCTCTGACAGTCCCAAGAGGATAGCTCTGTTTTTCACTGTACGTAGACCGTAAGGGTAATAATGATGGTCTCCAGTTCTATAAAGAGGTGAAGAAAGGGATCTTAACAGTCCTTAAATCCCACATTACCCAGGAAAGAAAGAGGGACATAGTCTAACCTTCTTCCATAGTAGCCCTCTGGCTGACCTTGCTTTACGTGATAATCTGACTACAACAGTCCAAACTGTTTGGTTCTAGTGGAGCCACTGAAAGATTTATACCAGGCTGCACCCCATAGAGATAGTCTTGGCACATTCTGGGACTAATTTGTAACTTCTCATAAACCCTTCCAGATTTAGAGAGCAGCAAGCATAGTGGAAGGAATGCAAGCGTTGAAGCCAGATATCATTTCACCCACTTTGTTCTCTTGAGCATCAGAGCTCCTTAACTGTAAAATGAGAATGATAATAATAGTAACATGCACAAAAGAGAATAATTTGGTATTTAAAATACAACTATTCCTACTTCCATTCCTAGGGAAGGAGACCGTTTCTCTTAGGAATAGGTCAAATTTTGCCCAGTAGCATGCCCTGATGAGCACCCTGGGTATGGGCCATGGTTTAGAAAAGATATCAGGGGAAAAAAGAGGAAATTATAAACTAAGTTTTAGTAGATATGGACAGAAATTTGAAGTAACTTTATTCTGAGATTCTCTCACTATGAGCTGCTGTGATCTCTAAACGCAATGCTCTTCTATTATTACCCTAGGCACTCGATGAAATGTGTAGTTCACCTGACTGCTTTGTAGGGGTGGTACTTGCGGAAATTCTAGGACAGTGCTACCTTCATGGACACATGACGTGTACAGTCACACCCCCAAGCTTAGAACGGCCACATGCTTGGTTTAAGGTTCTGTCACCATCTTGAAATTCTTAAATCTTTTTGACCTTGCACTGGGTCCTACAGTATCCAGTCCTGTTGGACCTATGTTATCTTTTGGGGTCCATGGGGCTGTGGGACAGACAAGGAGAAAGCTCCAAAGGCCAGATATCAATGAGAGTGAGAATTCAGTAGGAACATGAAATCAGAGCTGGCAGTAACCATTAGAATTTATCCCAATCTTGGTGAGAAAATTGGATTTCCACAGATAGTTAGGACATGCAAATCAATTTTATGTAAATTTCAAAGGTAGGGGAAGCCCGACATTATCTGTATTACATTAACAGTATTAGATAAGCAATATTGCATGTAAGATGGCTAGAACATGATTATTCTCAATAACTGATTGGTATTATTGTTATTTTAGGGTCATAGTTGAAAAGCAATGAGAAAGTGTGAAAAGTGTATACATGCATACATGTGCACACAGACATGTGAGTACTCCTCTAATTCTCTCTTCCCAATAGCACATCTCCAAATTGACAAATTTTAGAATCGTGAGTTCTACAAAATCTACTGACACACACATCACTTGGACTTTGAATGACACTCTTTAGTCTACTTGACTAAGGATTGATTTTATCCCGAAACACCTTTGCTTTTCCATTTGAGGTTGAAGACAAGTCCTGCTAATAAACTCAGCTTTCTTTGCTCCCTGATATCCGCCCTCCGGCCGCCCCGCCCCCAACCCCGCCTTTCTCTCTCTTTAGTCGCTAAGTCAAGTCGTGTCTGACTCTTGTGACCCCATAGACTATAGCCTGCCCAGCGCCTCGGTCCATGGGATTCTCCAGGCAAGAATCCTGTAGTGGGTTGCCATTTCCTTCTTCAGATAGCCCCTAGAAAGGAACAACTAAACATCCAAAATGACCACACCCACCTTCACCTCCACTGGATCTAAAGTCATGTTAATGTCAAAGTTGCCCAATGAGGGAAAACCCTTAAACTCTCCAAATAGGGATCTTTGACTTTGGGACAGGATTCAATGATGTAAAGAGGTGACATAAGACATTTTCTTTAGTATTAACCTACATTAAAGTGCCCTGAATGCATGAAAGAGTGGCTACTGTGTGCTCATGAGCCTCATTTCTGTTCTTATCCAGAAAGTGAATGTGGTAGGAAGAATTTAAAATGGCCCCCCACTGAACCACACCCTTGAGTGTCAGTGGGACTTGTAACGTGCTTCTAACGGGTGTAATGTGGCAAAGGCAATGGGGCAGCACTCCTACAGTTATTGTTATATGGCAAAAATGAAGCGATTTTTTTCAGATGTAATCAGTGGACTTCAAACTAATCAAAAAGAGATTATCCTAGGTGGGCCTGACCAAACCAGGTGAGCTCCTTAAAAGAGAGCCTAGAGTTTAGAGATGCTGGCTTTGCAGACGCAAGTGGTCATGAATTCTATAGCTGCAGGAAAATGAACTTCCAATAACTATATGTATCTGGAAGAGGACCCCAAGCTTCAGATGAGACCTTAACCTCAGAGGGGTTAAGGTCCTGAAACCTTAATTTCAGCTTTGTGAAACTGAGCAGAGAAGTCAGCTAGGCAGTGCCTGTAAGATCCTAAATATATGCTGTTCTAAGGCACTTAGTTGCTGGTAATTTGCCATACAGTGATAGATAACTTAATAGAGAGGGGTAGAAAATTAGGGGTGAGGACCAAATGGGGAACCCAACCTACCAAGGAAGTCACAAACTACATGATAATTAAAGCTAACTGCAACTGCTCAGCTGCTAGGAGCCCCAGCATGGGAGTGCCTACTTGACAGGGAAGCATGAGCAAGAAAAGCAGTAATAAACTGCTTTTTAGATTTGAAATAAAAGCCACCACTCACTTGATTATCATCTGAATCCCATCCATAATCATGGTTTGCTATTTGAGTCAAGCTTCTTTTTGCAGAGCTAAAAAACAAATAAACAAACCAGAAACATAATCTCAAGGTTATTGATTATCCTCCAAAGTGCTTGTGTGAACTAGTCAGTGATTCTGACTCTTTGGCTGTGTCTTTGAAAGATAACAGTATTTAGACCCTACTATGCTCTCACTAACTCTCCAGTCAGTTAGAAAATCTTAAGATATTTTTTCAAAGAATGGTAAAAGAAAGCAATGTGTGAGTTCTGGAATTATTGAAAGATATTATCTGATGATTGACTTTCTATCACTCTGATACTCAATTTAGAAATGGAATGAAAGAAAACAGGAAGAGAATTGCGCTCCACTGATGTGCGGAAGCATTGAAAAACCTTTAGTCCTGTTTAGCAATGGAGCTTCTAGGTTAAAGGAAATATGTGAATATATATGAAAGAATTTATTTGAAGCAAGTTGCTTTCTTTATGCATTCATTCTTAAAAAGCTGTGAATCAATTTTGTCATCAATTGAATCTCACTTTAAATGCATGAGGGAGCTCAGTATTTGAAGGAATTCTACAGTAAGTCTAAGTAAAGCAAATTTAGCTTTTAGTAGTATATATAATTAGGCAAGCTAAGACTTCTGTTGTATTGATAAGTACTTTTGTATACCAACACTTTTTATAGTGAAGAACTGATTTTTAAAAACTACATTCAATTAGTTTTTGTGAAGTGCAGTGCCCATAGAAACTACAGACTAAAGAATGTGGTTCTCCATCTGGTTCTACAAAATGAAGTCACTAGCCGCAGCAGTCCTGTCACTGATCTTTACTTAACACATCTTGAAAGAGTTAGGGTGGAAATCAGGATGAGGCACTCTGTCTTTGGGAAAAACTGGCAGAACAGGCCTTCAAATAAATATTATCAGGAAAAATTTTATGCACCCAATTTCTTGTATCTTCTTATCCCTTGTTTGCTTTTGTTTTGTCACTCAGTCATGCCAGACTCTTTGTGACTCCATGAACTATAATAGCCCGCCAGGTTCCTCTGTCCATGGGATTTCCCAGGAAAGGATACTGGAGTGGGTTGCCATTTCCTTGTCTCATCTTCTTATGCCTAGAAGAGCACTAAACTAATTAACAGAGACATTTGCTTCTTGTGACTAGCAGCAGACTTCTACTGAGATGTGTGCTTGATTATACTTACCCCCTTCACCAAAATCATATATTTGCTGACCTCACCTCCTACCTATTTGAAGCAGTTCCTCAGAATTATCTGCAAGGTTGTCTCCTGGGCTATATTCCTCAGTAACTCCAAATAAGATTGAACTCACAGCTTTCATATTGGATGGTTGTTTTTTCTTCAGTGAACGAAACTTTGGCTGATGGGGGGTAGTCTTAGATGTGCCTTGTTAAAAGATAGAATGAACAGATTAAACTGGAACATTGACAAAAAGAAGGCTGAAGTAGTGTCATCAGGAAGGCTTTAGACCCCCGGATGCTTTTAGATGAGGTAAGGATAGACCTCTAAGCGAGTTATTAAGGGAAGAAAACTCTAGGTCTTCGGAGACAAGCGTCTTACATTTTCAGTGTGACTCTGTGGATTCAAGTCCTAAAACCTCAGCCTACTAGCTGTGCCGCCAGTGAAGGCATTTAGTCACTCCCTGCCATCTCTTATCTATACAATGGAAATAGTAAAATCCCAATTTCAGAAGACGACTGTGAGGATTAAATGCAGTGACACAATAAAGAACCTGGTGCTTAGTCAGCTTTTAGTCACTGTTAACTGTTTCTATTTGGCACAACAGAGTTGCAGAGGCTCTGGTTATTTAAAAGACAAACTAAACCTCAAAAAAAAAAAAAAAAAAAAAAAGGAAAAAAGATAGTGCTGAAGGAATTAACACACCATAGGAAAAAAATGCTAGTTTCTCCAGCAAGAGAATGCCTCAGGCATTTACAGTTCAATGACTAGGTACTATTTCTAATCATCATCTCATTTAGAATTATAATGAAGAATGTTGGGAATAATTAACCCCATTCTGTAGTCCCAGGAGCCTGTCATTGCAGGTAGGAAGGATTAGGTACCAGCTCTGTTAGTCCTGGCATGTGAGCGCATTTATTTCCTCCAGTGATACCATGTCATCCTGCCTCTCTTTTCAGGCAGGTTCAAAAAGTCCCCCACCCCCTCTACAGTGGCAAGGAGCATTCGTCTCATGCTTGATAACACTTTCACAGTCAGAGAATAGCAGCAGCTCCTGAAACATCCAGCCCTTTTAAAAGCTTAGGAATGACAACAGCCACGAGTGAGCGTCTCTTTAGAGCCAGACGTGGTAAATCCTCTCTCTTCGGAGCTGCCAGCCTGGAAGCCCACTCCCTCCTTTGTTAGAAATTCTAGTCACAAAAACCTACAATAAAATGCTGCAGGCACATCAATAAAGGATATAATGAAATCAGATGAGTCTTGTTCCTTACATTTACATGCAAAGTATATCAAAGGAGCATCCAGTTTGTTCCTGAGACCAATACAATGGATTCTTTTGTGTAGGAGGAGGGAAGATATATGAAGCTGAATGAGGAAGCAATTCCAATTAAAAGGGCTGTGTTTAAGGCTCCGAAGACAATGCAGCCTTTGCTAGACACTTAGCTATTAGAAGTATCTGGCTGCTGAGGTGGTTTTATGGTGATTGGATGAGAGCTGGGTGGAGAGGAACACAGCAGCACCGCCACAGGGCCCCAAGTTCCAGGTCACACTGCTTCCCTTCCAGCTCATTCCTGTGTGACCTCAGGGCCACAGGACCTGCCCTAAAGGGCTGCTATGAGGATTAAACAAAATAAAGCATATAAACCCTCTCTGGCTGTGCCAGGCACATGCTAAGCTTTCTATGATGTTTGCTATTATTGTTATGAGTTCCTCTGACTCAGCCCCACACAAAAGCTGGCAAAGGCTGGAATCACCCAGATGACAAGTGACTGGGACCCTGGAAGGGCCTGCCCTTGAGGCCACGTGCTATGTGATGAAGGGCAAGTTGTCTCCTGGTACAAAGGCCTCTTAAAATCAGCAAGTATTGGACAGCTCAGACATGCACCACTGGAATTAGCTTGCCTGTTTCCCACACACTTTTCATGTTTTATAGCTTTATAATCAGACACTTGGGAGATGCCAACTTGGAGACAGATTATTCCCTCTGGCAGGCTGTCTGCAATTTTTCTCCAGAATCTCCATTTGTCTTAAATGGGAGCCACCTTCTTGAAAGTGAGTACTCAGGCTGCCTCGTGCAGCTCAGATCTGAGAGTGAAATAGAGCCATCTATTCGTCTATGTGGGAGGACACATCTATGGGAATCGGGATTTCTCTTTCGGCTCTTTACCCCTTGCTGGATCACCAAAGTGCCTCTGGAATTTCCTTTAGCGCAGAGATCCCAGATATTCTTGGTTCTGGAACTTTCAGTGCTATTCTTCACTGACCTTATTAAAAGGGTAGTAATTTTCAGTTGGGAAACGACAGTAGCACAGTCCCCACTGCAGTTGTTGCAGTAAGAAAGAGGAAAATGTTTTCTTTTTTCTCTTGCCCTTTTCTGAACGTTTTTTTTTTAACTGTTCCTGATCTGTAAAGACTAACAAAGATTAACCCGATATGATAGTCACATCCTGTGTTGGGTGCTCACCTTTCCAGCACTCTTTGCAGACCACTTGGTGCTTCCCAGGTGGTGCTAGCGGTAAAGAACCCAGCGGCCAATGCAGGAGACATTCCGTGGGTTGGGAAGATCCCTTGGAGGAGGAAATGACAGGCTATTCCAGTATTCTTGCCTGGGGAATCCCATGGACAGAGGAGCCTGGCAGGCTATACAGTCCATTGGGTCGCAAAGAATCAGACATGACTGAAGCAACTTAGCACGCACACACACCTCGTGGTGCTTCTCCTTTCCCTTTATGTAACAGAAAGGAGGCCACAGTACAGTTCAAGAAAGACAATGGACCTAACTGGCAAGCTACCTGATGCAAGTCTATGACTGTTTCTAAAACGTTAGAGGAAGAAGAGTACAAGATCCTTACACGTTTGCTCCTCATCACCAGCCCGACTGTGAGCCCGTATCTGTATACCTCGATTTCTTATGGAAGCCGGCGGGGGGGGGGTGGGGTAGTGGGGTGGGCACAGTCTCCCCTCCGTTGGCTGATGATTAAAAGCCACCTTTCTATTTCCTCCAAACTCTGTCTCCGTATTTTTTATTTGCCTTTGGTGGACAGAGAAAGCCAAGATTTTTGGCGACATCACAGTGAGTCACTTTACAAAGCATAGATGCAGTTGTCACTCTACAAAGCACAGGATATGCACCTGGATACTCATTTCAGATATGGGCTTTGATATTGTCGAGACGTAAATGGGCCTAAATCACAGTGCCTCTCAGTTGGGAAAGCCCTGAGGAATATAACACATGAAGCCATCACTCTTCTAGTGACATTTTAAAACCAGTCGTGAAGAAAGAGAGAGACAATGGAAAGACAGGGCTGCAAAGGGGGCTTTCTTTCCATTTGTAATATTCCATTTCTGTAAGAAAAAGGATCTAGAGCAATTATGGCAAAATGTAAGTATTTGTTAAATCTATGTGTTGAGCACAAGTATTTATGTCACTTGGCTGTGTATATATTTTCAAGTATTTTTAATAATTGTGTATATTTTGAAGAAAGAGCAGTAGAGTTTTTGGCACCTAAAAAGAGAGGGGTCTCAACTCAGAACAGCCAAGGAAAAACAAACAGAGTAAGTGAGGAGTTGCTCAAAGCTTCCATCAAGGTGGGTTTCCGAATGATGCTGGAGGGCGCAGCTCATGTGAAGAAAGCGGCCAATCTGTTTTCAGTTGTTGTTCAGCTGCTCAGTTGTGTCCGACTCTTTGCGACCCACGCACAGCCAGGCTTCCCTATATTTCACTGTCTCCTGGAGCTTGCTCAGCCTCATGTCGACTGAGTCGGTGATGCCATCCAACCATTACATCCTCTGTCGTCCCCTTCTCCTCCTGCCTTTAAGTTAAAGGAGTAAAAAAGACTTGGCAGGTGGCTTGGGTCAGGGGAACCGCTCTTTAACTCACCAGCAGGGGCTCAATTCAAAGTGCTCTCCTTTTTTCTCTGACTTCAGTGAGGTATGAAACACAAATTTAAATGATTTAACAAGTAGGTAACAACAACAACAACAAAAATTGTTTGGATCCTAGTCAGTTTAGACAAAATGGTGCTGAAATGGGCAGTAGTTTTAAAAACCCTCATTTTGAAAATGTAGGCTGGCAAAACCAAGAAAAGTTGCCACCAGAATACAAATTCAAAATTGAATTGTTTTGTTTCTTCATGAAGGGGAAAAAAAATCAAAACAAAGAGGAAAAACCCAAGTAGGATGAATGAATTCAGTGTTCAACTAATCATGAAACTGCCTCCCAAAATGGGCTCACTTAGCAAACATGGAGACTAAACACTCTCCATGGTCAAGCGGAATATCAAAGAATAAATGTGCTCCCTGCACAGAAGTAGGCTGTTGTGAGGAAAATGAAATCTGAAAAGCCATAAAGTGTTGATTGTGGGGAATACAAGTCATAGAAGACCTTCATGTCATTTACCTGTGATAAAAATTTCAGGTTAAGTGGCAAGATAAAGAATAACACCGTGAGTCATCTTTATTCATGAAAAAGTCCTTAGACAAGGATTTCTCTGACACTGTAAAAAAAGACTGTCTCCAATCAGACCTTTCCTTCTGCCTAAAACTGACCATATAATAAGAAACAGTTACACGAAACTGTCCAATGTGGACCTGCACACGTCAGTTTCTAGAGTCTTTTCCATAGTCATGGCCCTAATATAAACTGTAAACTGATGCAAAAGGAAACTGTTTCTGTTTCAACCCACAAGTATATTTTAACTTTTGTTGTTGTTCAGTCACTCAATCGTGTCCGACTCTTTGCGACTCCATGGACTGCAGCACGCCAGGCTTCCCTGTCTTTCACTATCTCCCAAAGTTTGCTAAAACTCATGTCCATTGAGTCAGTGATGCCATCCAACCATTTCATCCTCTGTCTGCTCCTTCTCCTCCTGCCTTCAATCTTTCCCAGCATCAGGGCCTTTTTCAGTGAGTTGGCTCTTTGTATCAGGTGGCCAAAGTGTTGGAACTTAAGCTTCAGCATCAGTCCTTCCAATGAATTCAGTGTTGATTTCCTTTAGGATTGACTGGTTTGATTTCCTTGCTGTCCAAGGGACTCTCAAGAGTCTACTCCAGCACCACAGTTCGAAAGTATCAGTTCTTTGGTGGTCAGCCTTCTTTGTGGTCCAACTCTCACATTCATACACGATTACTGGAAAAACCATAGCTTTGACTATACAGACCTTTGTCAGCAAAGAGATGTCTCTGTTTTTTCAATACACTGTCTAGGTTTGTCATAGGTTTTATGTAATTTCCAACATATTGTGACTGAGAAGACAAATTGCTGGAGGCCAAAAGGATGAGATGGTTGAATGGCCTCACCAACTCAATGGATATGAATGCAAGCAAACTCCGGGAGACAGTGAAGGACAGGGAAGCCTAGGGTGCTGTAGTCCACGTGTGCATGCTAGGCCGCTTCAGTCGTGTCCAACTCTTCTGTGACTCCATGGACCAGAGCCTTCCAGGTTCCTCTGACCATGGGATTCTCCAAGCAAGAATACTGGAGTGGTTTGCCATGCCCTCCTCCAGGGGATCTTCCCACCTCAGGAATCAAACCCGTATCTCTTATCTCTCTTATTATTATCTCTTATCTTAACCCTGCATTGGCAGCTGGATTCTTTACCACTACAATCACCTGGGAAGCCTGTGCTACAGTCCATGGGGGTCGCAAAGAGTCGGACAAGACTTAGTGACTGAACAAAAACAAACCTCATATATGTGTTTTCAGACCATAGAGATTAAACAAGACTTATCCTTCCAAAACTACCAAAAGGACCCAGAGAGACACATGGCTATTTTTTTAATATAATTTAAAAGATTATATTAAAACAAACACAGAGATTCTGTTTGTTAGGGTGTTTTGGGTTGCAGAAATCAATTTAAGTTAGTGAATGCACACCAAGGGAACATTTTATAAGGATACAGGGAGACCCAAGGTTGAGAACACATGAGACCTCGGAAGCAGCCATCACTCATCACTGTGTCTCTCTGAGAAACGGCTTTGTCTTCTTGGAAGAAGAGCTTTCTTCGCTACTCAGTCCCCATGATGAACAGGAAAAGGACATCTATAGCTTGCAAGCCCACAAGTTTTAAAGTACCTGTCATTCCACAACTGCTGGCCTCTGCTCACACTCCCTTATCCTCACACACCCACTTCATCTTGGATTCCCTCACTTAACTCCAAATATGTGGTTAAGGGATGTTCACTGGTCTAGCTTGAACTACGAGTCTGTGGCTAGCACGTCAGATCGCACAGCTGCTGAGAGTAATCCCAGTAGGTCTCCAGAGAAGAGGATGTGTCAAATGACCTATGAATTTCACTACGCATATGCTGCAGAGCAGAATGCCTTCATGCAAAATATTAATTGAATGCCTCCTCTGTGCTTGACGCTTTCTGGGGTTCCGGGGGAACAACAGTGAACAAAAAAAGAGACAAAGTTTCTCCACTCAGGAAGCTTAGATTCCACTGAGGAAGGAAACGATAAAGAAATACTCAATAAAATACCTAACGTATCTGTTGGTTGTAAGTACAGTGAACAGCAGTAATGGCGAGCTCGGACATATTTAACAACCAGCTCTCTGGAAGGCACTTGATGATTTCTGTGGTATTTATACCACACTACAGTGACAGTCTGTGGGGTCGCAAAGAGTCAGACATGACTGAAGCGACTTAGCAGACACGCACGGTGACTTTCAAGCTCTCAGTGTGATATCCCTGATCATGGACTTGGGAGGAGATGAGCTGTAACGCACTATTGCAAGTAGCCCCACCATAGACAGACACAAGGGATATAACCTCAAAGCACAGATGAGAGTAAAACACAGTAAAAGAACTAGGATGTTATGAGTTTTTAGGATCTATTACTTTTGTTTTTAACATAATTAATTTCATTGTAATTTGAATTATTTAATTTTTAGTGATGGCTTTGTTTAATAACTAGCTCACAGAATTCCAGAAAATTTTATCATCTGTTCTCACAGGCCAGTATGAGCCAGATCCAGGACACCACTGGAGGTAAGGAAAACAAAACAGAGTGAGGAGGGGTGGTGTTCCAGATAACTGGAACCGCTGTGTAACAAACCACCTCAAGACTTAGTGGCTTGGAATGAGAACTGTTCTACTACATCTCATAATTTTGCAGACCAGACAGGGCCAGATGGGGGAGTCCTTCTAGTCAGTGGTGTCAACTGGCAGATGGACTCGTCTTGAAGGTCCAGAGTGTCTGGGGCCTCACTGGGGGTGACCAGAAGCCTGGGCTAAGCTGGAGCTCTTGAGTGGAGTGCCTCCACTTTACTTGAGCATGGCAGCCTCAGGTAATCAAATCCAGGACTCCCAGAGAAACTGTTCTAAGAGGCAGGAAGTGGAAACTGTCAGTCTCCTAAGGCCTGGGCCTGGAAACTGTCCCAGCACCACATCTGCCATATTCTGTTGCTCAAAGAAACCACAGGACCTGCCTACATGTAAGTGACAGAGACCCTGTCTCTCCACAGGAAGGGGATCAAAGAACGTGCGGCCATCCCTAGTCCACCACAGAGAGGGAATAGTAGTGTCACGGAGCTCTGATATTTTAAAGATGGTGGTTGGGGAAGACTTTTCTACTGAGGTGATTTTTTTTTTTTCTCTTAAGAACCAAGCCATATGAACAAACAACATGTGCATATGAGCTATTGAGTCCAGGTTTTGGCAGTAATTCTGACTAAGTCCTTAGACCCCGCTCTGCCATAAGTGGGGACTATCTGACAGTGAGCACTTAAGAGGCACTTCTTACTACCCAGGTGAAAGACACCAAAGTTCAAAGAACCTAGGCACCTACTCCCAGACGCCAAGCAAAGCCTTGAATACTGGTCAGTAGGAGAATGTAACCTGAGCCCAGTTCTTCGACACAGATCTTCTATTTAAAAGTTCAGTGCTTCTTCTTTGGGCTTCCACTATGGCGCAAATGGTTAAGAATCTGCCTACAGTACAGGAGACCCAGGTTCGATCCCTGGGTCAGGAAGATCCCCTGGAGTGAGGGAATGGCAATCCATTCTGGTATTCTTGCCTGGAGAATTCCATGGACAGAGGAGCCTGGTGGGCTACAGTCCACAGGGCACAAAACTTTTTCTAATCAGTGTTAGCACATGATTTAGCATTTGACACTTTCCTTTTATAAAATGCACATATTTTATAAGAATGTAAACTCCTTAGGAGAGACTTACTTTTACACTTCTCCAGGGCTGCTGTATACAGTAGTGCAGTTGGTACACTACGCAAGATATTACCAGGTTTAGAGTATGCACTTGGCCTGCTAGGCTCATGCTGTGGGGCAGGACCACACTGTCTCAGAGGAATGGGTATCTTTTTCTGTTCCTACGAAATAGCAGCAAGTGGTAGCCCTGTACTTCTCTTACAAAAGTGTACTTTGTGTAACATAGTGCTGGGCATGCCTCTGAAGGATCCTGGGGTTGGGGAGGGGGGTAGAGTGAATGATTAATAGCATTCAGATTCCACCAGAAGTGTGTCTTATGGACATGCTATGATTGTCTACTGCTGTATAATGAACCACCCCAAACCTAGTGAACAATATAGATCTTCAACTGGAAACTTCCTTTGGTTCTGACTCTGTGTGACCATATGGACTGCAGCCAGCCAGGCTGTCCATGGGATTCTTCAGGCAAGAATACTCGAATGGGTTGCCATTTCCTCTTCCAGGGGATCTACCTGACCCAGGGATCAAACCTGCCTCTTTTGTCTCCTGCATTGGCAGGTGGGTCCTTTACCATTAGTGCCACCTGGGAAGACCCTCATCAATATAATAGCCATTTTATTTGCTCACAGATGTTTAGGGTCAGGAATTTGGATGGGGCAGAGTAGGGGTATATTGTCTCTGTTTCATGATGTCTGGGGCCTCAGCTGTGAAACTCATTTGGGAGCTGGAATCATCTGCAGGTTTCCTTCCTTATATGTCTGGGATCAAGCTGAAAGGACTCAAAGGCCAGCCTCCACTGGGACTGTCAATAGGAGCACGCGCATGTGGCCTTCTCCTGTGACTGGGGTTTCCCACAGCTTGGTGGCTGGCTCTGAGATAGAGCACCAAAGGAGGGATGTCCACAAAGCAAGCCTTCTGAGAAAGCCCAGGGGTAGCTGCATGGCCTTCCAAGCCCAACCTCGGAAGTCACCATCTCCAAGACACATTACTGGCTGCAAGCATGTCACTGTGGCCAGCTTACACTCGAGGGCAGGGAAGTGAGACTGTGCCTCTTGATGAGGACTAGCATGTGGGATGAGAGATGTTGTTGTGGCCATCTTTGGAAAATGCAGCCTGCCACAGGGCACATCTCTTCAACAACCCAGTACCACCTGGGTTGGGAAGATCCCTTGGAGGAGGGCACGCAACCCACTCCAGCATTCTTGCCTCGGAAATCCCATGGACAGAGGAGCCTGGCAGGCTACAGTCCATGAGGTCACAAAGAGTCAGACAGGACTGAGTGACTAAGCACACACATACCACCAAAGAAATGGAGCTGCGATTGAGGGATGCAGCCTCCTAACCGCGCCCCTCCCCCAGCAACGACGATGCTGGTGCTGAAGGGCCCTCTGGGGCCAGGTACACAGGGACCGCATCCTGAGGCCAGCACCTGAGTCCCCAAAAGCCTCTCTCTTTGCAGTCAGAATGTGAGCTGAGCACAGGCCATGCTGGCAGCTTCAAATGCCCCAGCTTCTTTTCGCCCTTGGGCTTGGTGGTTATGCCAGGAGCCTGACAGGTTGAGGGTTTGCCTCTTTTTTTAATATGTGGGCCGCCAGCTAACTGTCAGAGTTATCAGGGCTCAGGCCAAAGCCAGATGTTCTTAACAGATGTGCAAAGCAGACAGTTCCCTTATTACATCTTTTAAAGTTGTCTGATGTTATATGATGGCTTTTTTAGTCTAATTTAGGGTTGAACACCCCTGGCAAGGCAATTGTAGCCATTTCCTCTATTTTAGTTCACACAAAGAAACCCAGCCTTGATTTCAAACCTTTTTTCTTTTTAACTAATTGGGTGGCCTTCTGCAGCTGGGCTATGGAAACCAAGGGAAATTTCAAACTGAAGATTATATATTATGTATATGTATATAGAGAGAGACAGTTGTGAAATGCATTCCTTCCAACCCACCCCTTGCCACTATTTCTCTCCATTAATAAGGATGCTCTAATCTGGCATAAGTAAGAATGTAAGAAATCACCAGACATAACTGCAAACGCATCATAGTGCTCTCTTTCGGCCTCTACCCTATCAGTTCTACCTGGATTTCATATCTGGAGGCTTTGAGGAAAAGTTCAGTAAAGCTACAGCTTAGTTACAGAGCATCACCAAATAATAAACACCAAGTCCACCCTTCCCCCGCCCCTTACCTCTGATCTGGCTTTGCTCCAGTTGTGATGTCTGCAGAATGAGCTGTCACCAGATCAGACTTCTTCAGGTCAGAAGTGGGAGGGAGCTGTACACCCACAAATGAAATGCCCCTGTGAACACAGGATTTGTTTCCTCTATCGAGTGCTATTTATGTGCTTATAAACACACAGCTTTTATTATTCAACTTATAAAACTCCACTGTTTAAAGTCTGCATTTAACTACATTGCACACTAACATCTGTGACAATGAGAAAGTGCACTAACATATCCCATTTCCCACCCTCCCATCACCACTACCTGCCCCCCACCTCCCCACCCCACCCCCACACCACGCCAATATGACAATGTACCCTCAAGGTTATAAAGTGCTAAGACTGAAACCAGGCATGCATAGGAGAAGAAATACTTATGAGAGGATACGAGAGTGACAATCAAATGTTTGTTAGGAGTGAGAATGAACTCTTTGTGGAGTTTGGTGAACCTTGGCCTGTGCTGAGCCCCTGCCTGGGAAAGGTCTAGGTGAGTGAGCTGACAGAACCCATGCGTGACTCACAGTGGGCTCCGACTAGGCCTGTAGTGCCCTAGGACTCAGTAAGAAATAAAACATGGAAGTAAATATTTTGTGACTAACACAAAGGCTGCATTCCATGGTAACAAGGTGACCCCAGAGCATCAAACATCCCTCCTGCCACCCACACCTCCCCACCCCACCAGCCAGAAAAGATGCAAAAGGCAAGCCAAGGCTCAGGGCTCTTCTGATCTGGGAAGTTCCTCCAGGGCTGGTAGATTCACTGAACTTCACGTCCACTTCAATCCATTAGAAACAGAGGCAGAGAGCTGCCAAAGCTGTAACTTTAATGTATGTGTAATGGCTGATTTTGTGGATCAGACTGGCTGGGTCACAGTACTCAGTCAAGCACCAGTCTAGAGGCTTCTGTCAAGTCATTTGTTAGATGTGATTAACATTTAACTCAGTAGACTTTAAGTAAAGTAGAATACTCTCTATCAGTGTGTGTGTGTGGAATCTCATCCAATTAGTTGAAGGTCTTGAGAGAAAGGTTGAGGCTCCCCACCCCAAGAAAGGATTCTGCCAGCAGACTGCCTTTGAACTTGAGCTGCAACATCAGGTCTTCCCTGGGCCTCCATGCAGATTTCAGATTGGTCATTTTCCAAACTCATATGAGCCAGTTCCTTAAGATGAATCCTACTCGTTCTGCTTCTCTGGAGAATCCTGACTCTATGTTATGTCTATACACTTTGCACTGCCTACTGCTTGATTAATTTATGTAGCAGGGACTGCAAGCTGCCTAATACCCATTTTTCTCTTCTTTCTTGGTGTCAGAATCCTAATTTTATTTAGGATGGTAATGTTCTAGCTAAAAGAGCATGTTTCCCAGTTTTCCTTACAGCCAGTGATGGCCCCATGATTTACCTCTGTCCAATGACAGGTAAGCATTGTTGATTAGGATTTACAGTAAAACTTCTTAAAAAAGAAGAAAGGCTATTGGCATGTACCCTCTCTCCGTTTTGGGGTTTTCTGTCTGGAACTCTGATGGTGGACTGAACTCACTGGCCATCTTGAATCACAAAACTACCCACTAGAAATGGCACAGCAGAAAAATACCAGCTCTGGACTGCCTACTCCCTTTTACTTGAAGAAAAACTAAACCACTATCCTTTAAAAACCACTATAATTCCGGTTTGTGAACAACAGTGTACTGTAATTCCAAACTGATCAGATAATACACAGAAGCTACAATAATTCAAAGCAAACCTCAACAGTCCTCAAACCCAGACCATCATTTATGGTCCAGCTTGTCTTATAAAATGGATAGTATTATTATTCCCACTTTACAGAAGATGAAACTAAGGTACAAAGAAGCGAAGTAACTTGCCAAGATCACATAATCAGCAAGTGCCTGTGCTTTGAACTTAGATCTAGTCAATTCTGGAATTTGAACTCTTTTTTTTCTTAATAAAATATGGAATGCTTCATGAATTTGCGTGTCATCCTTGCACAGGGGCCATGCTAATCCTCTCTATATTTTGGAATCTGCACTCTTAACCACAGTGCCTCCCAATGGTTAAGCTAAGAATAATGGGTGGAAGTCATGGGACACAGATTCCGGTTCAATATAAGGAAGACTCTTCTAAAAGGGAGCTATTCAATAACACCATAACTAGGAACATGTAATTAAAGACTGAATAACCACTATTAGGGTTTTCCAGGTGGCACTAGTGGTGAAGAATCCACATGCCAATGCAGGAGATGCAAGAGGCACAGGTTCGATCCCTGAGTCAGGAAGATGCCCTGGAGCAGGAAGTGGCAACCTACTCCAGTATCATCCAGTATTAGTCTATTTCAGTTCACCCAAGTCTACATGTGTGTTTTGACAGAATTAAGCACTCCATACTAGGAATTTTAAAAAGAAAGGAAAGGGTAGATTTAATATTAATGCTGGCACTATTCTAGTTCTTGACTTCCCCGCAGCTCAAACGGTAAAGAATCTGCCTGCAATGCAGTAAACCAGGGTTCGACCCCTGGGTCGGGAAGGGAACAGCAATCCACTCCAGTATTCTTGCCTGCAGAATTCCAAGGACACAGAAGCCTGGGGGAGGCCACAGTCCATGGGGTCGCAAAGAGTAGGACATGACTGAGCGACTAACACACACACACATTCTAGTTCTGGTTTGGGTAGTGGGGCGGAGGGACTCCATTTTATTTCTGTGTTTCATCACTTATGTATATGTTCCAATGTCTTTTAATATATATTAAACATGACATGCTTGGTGGGCTATAGTCCCTGGGGTTGCAATGATTTGGACACAACTTAGCAACTAAACCAAACATGACATTCTAAGTGGCTTAGTGGTAAAGAATCTGCCTGCCAGTGCAAGAAATGCAGGAGACCCAGATTCAAACCCTGGGGCAGGAAGATCCCCTGGAGGAGAAAATGGCAGCTGGTTCCAGTCCATGGGGTCCAAAAGAGACACAACTGAGCATGCGTGCACGCAAACATGACGTAATGGTTTTTATTAGAGAGAAGGTAAGCGGCCAACTTGGTTTGGGTGCTGTATGCAAGGGGAGTGGTAGCCAGTACCCACTCACCATGCCCTCGCCTCTGGGCTGAGACTGGAGCCTCTGTGGCCTCAGCACTCCTTCTTGGAGGGAGTATCTCAGTGAGGGCTCTTAGACCATGACTGAGTCGACCACCTGCCTCTCACCCATTCCTGGGCAGTTTGGAGCATTAGAGCTGAGTCTCAGGGCACCACCTAAAGAGTATGAACACGATGGTAACAGAGGCATCCTGGGTCTGTGCCCAGAGTTCATGTCTTTTTAGTGTCTCCATCTTCTCTCCACTCCTGTTTCGGCCCTCTCTTCTGACTTCTTACTCCTTCCTCTTCTCTGAGACTTCACCTTTAAAGCAGGACGCTTTCTCTCATTGAAATTTTTTCTTTTTAAAATTCATTCAGAGTTGTGAGGGGCCTTGAACTGATGTTCAATTGCTGTCTCTTATTCTGGGAACATGGGAAAAATTAATAAAGCAAGACACTCTTCTGACAAGATGGATTTGACCAAAACAATGTTTTTTTTTCTTAAAACATTCTAAGACATAATATACTTTCTACTTGAACACCAAAAATGTTAGAATGACTTCTCTTTTAATTTTCCAAGGTGAGAAAAACTCAACAATACTAAATGGCAAACATCCCTATAGACAGGCTTATACTTACAGACACTTTTGGCTTCTAGTCCTTTGGTTAGATAACACAGAAAGAATGATAAAGATCCTATAAAAAAAAAAAACAGATTGCTGAGTTGGGAAGGAAGTTGCACACATGGTCTTTTCTCACTGATATCCCAAGAAGGTTTCTCTGTCAAATTAGTGAGAGCTCTTCGTTGGAAACCATAGCAACTGGCCTTAGAAAAAAGAACTTAATGAAAAGTTAGCAGGTGACTCACAGGACTAGAAGGCTGGAGAATCAGTCTGGGAAAACGGCCAGAACTCCAGCTGGCCAGCAGGACCCAAAGTCAAAGCCACGTCATCAACGGGACAGATTCTGAGGACACCCTGCTGTCCCTGCAGCCTCTGTCACCAGCCTCTGGACTCAATGCCACCAGCGTGACCTTAAATGGTTCTGTATGTTCACATCACCAGCTCAGGACTGAAAGACTAGAGAAGGTGCATCTGATTGCTAAGTAACAAAATGTCTGCATCCTAGTCTCAAGGGGGCTGGCAGAGAGAATTTGTTCTTTTGTTTTATTACCACTGAGTTATAAGTATTCTTTGTATATATTGAGCATAAGTACTTTGTCTGAATATGTGTTACAGTATCTAAGATGGCTCTTCACCACGTCATGTCTGCTAATGCTGGAATATCCAAGATGGTTCCTTCATTCATAAGTTTGGAACCCAAGCTGGGAAGGCTGGAACACCTGGGACTGGCAGGCATCTCTCTCTTCATCCCCTCTCCATCGTGGATAGCTTAGGCTTCCTGACAGCACAGTAGTTTCAGAGTATTTAGTCCTTTTTTTAAATGGTGGTTGGATTCACTTAGAGCAAAGGTGTAAACTATATAAGGCTTCTTATGACCTAGCCTTGGAGGTCAAAGAACACTACCTCCACTGCATTCCATAGGTCAAAATTCACATTGAAAAGAATTAGACATCTCTTTCTCAATAGAAGATATCACAAAGAATTTGTGGCCAACCTCTGAGACATGGTATAGAGATCTCAACATTAGTGTCAACTATCAACTTATTCTTGATTGCTCAAACTCACTGAAATCATTAAATAACACTTATTAGCAAAAATGATAGTTTTCAAAGTATTTGCGTATATTTTGTCTTTTGACACCCTCACAAGAACCTGATGAGTTAAGCAGGTAGACATTAATATCCTCACTTACTGACACTGTTGAAGCCCAGTGATATTGGTGCCTTGTTCACCAGAAAAGAATCACAACTAGAATCCAGACCTTTGGCCTCTAGTGCAGTGTCTTCTATATGCCTTGCCATTTCTGCTTAGGTATACAAATCCTCCTAATTCAATAAGCCTTTTCTTTCATAGGAAATCTAAGTTTGTGGTAGTCTTCAGTTACTAATGAATTATTTATTCAGGAATTATCAGACAGGAAGAGCTGTCTATTTATTTATTTATTTATTTATTTTTTAGAGCTGTCTATTTAAATAATTAGGTACTATTCAGTGAAATCCTATTAGAACCAAAAGTTCTGTGGTTGTAAGGAATGAGAATGAATGAGTTGATTTAAAATTGCACCTCTATTTAGTGACAGTACTATGCATATGATTAAAAAATAAAGAAGCCAAAATTTTATTTACTGACAGAGAAATTCTAAGAGTCCACTGTAATTGAGAAAAGCAAATTGCAGAGCCTTATGTAAATACATACACAAGAATGCATACAAACATATATATTTTTCAGAAATGCGTTTGTTAGTACACGTACAAAAAATCCTCTAAAGGTGATGCTAATAGTGTTATATTTTAAGCATTCTAGACTGCTTGAATTTGAGTATATATCATTCTTTAATAATTTATTAATAAAAGATTTTTAATCCCTTCAGTCCTTTCAGAAATACATAATTATCTGATTTAAGCATCTTCACAACTTTTATAGTCCTAAGGAAGGTACAGAAATAAACAAATGAACAAACGAAACTACTGCAGTGGGTTGCCATTTTCTTCTCCAGGGGATCTTCCCAACCCTGAGATCGAACCTGAGTCTCTTGTGTCTCCTGCACTGCAGGCGAATTCATTACCACTGGGCCACCTGGGAACAAAACTACGGATGGTATCATATTAAGAAAAGAAATTCTATATTTGTTGATTCACCTCCCAATAGAAATTACTGAGATAGTATCTTTTTAGTACTCAGCTTAGGGCAATGTGTTCTTAAACAAAACAATACAAAAGTATCCTTTGGGCTCAACATAATTGTCTTCCAGAAACTCACTGGTTTGGAACTCAAAAGAGATAGGCATTTCTTTGCAAACCAAGAAGTGACCGTTGTTCACAGATCTCAAAAGACAATAAAAGAAATAGCGAACCAACTTGGACCTGTATATTAAACTTTACCTAAAAAGCATTCCAGTTTACATCAAATTATTTAGAAATTCCAAACCAAACTGTGGCCCTGCTATGTCATAAATCAGGCAAAGGAGGACCTGGGAGATTGGCAAAGCTAGCTGGGCTAAAATAAAGTGAAACTCCTTTCCTATATATCTTCAATTTGGGAATAAAATAGAGTTCAAAGAGCCAAAGGTCAGGATCTGGACAGGAATACCGTCTGGGACGGGTGCTCAAGATAGGAGCATTGTGGATCAAGCCAGGAGGGAGGTTATCCAAATTGGTTAGGACTGAGAACTAGAGCCTGTGGGGAGACATCAAACACAAACCTAGTTAGTGATAATGACCTGCCATTTGTTCAGTGACAGCCATGCTGTCACTTTTCATACATTATCTCACAGCCCGCAGTCTCCTCCCAAACAGGGTCTTAGCTTCTTCAGATGATGACACAGACTTAGAAGGGTTACAGGGCATGCCCAAGCCATGAGTGACAAAACCAAAATTCAAGCCCAGACCTTTCTCAAAGCCTATATTCTTTCCAACAGACCAAACTGGTGGTCTAAAGGATCCAGGAGAATTTTGTGAGAATAGAAAAGCCAGGAACCATGAGACTTAGGGGTGGGCTGACGTGCCAGTTCCATCAGGTCCACTTGTTCTTGACTTCTCCTGGAAACACAGGCTATTTTGATGTATTCCTTTCACATAGTATCTGGGTACACCTGCCTAGTGGGTGTCGCATCTTCACAGAGTCATGGGGCAGATAAAGGGAGACGAATATGATGGTGTTCCAGAAGTAGCCAGGCTCCTCTGCCAAGTGTCAAGTTGGATGTAAAAGATAGAGAGAAAAGGAAGAGAGAGGGTGCCAGAGTCGATGACTGAATAATGAAGCATGAGCCCCAGGCTCTGTCTAGATGCCCCTGAGACTCCCTTTTCTAAGATGAAGACCATGCACAAAGACGTGATGAAAAATTGTGGAGCCTGACTGAGAAGGAAAACCAAATGAGAAATGCATTTTGAGAAGGATATCATTAGCACATCAAGTGCCAAAGGAAGGATAAACTAGAGGAGGACTGAGATAAAGCCTGAACTTGGACATGAGAAGGGCACAGATGACCTTTGAGAGGGGAGATCTGGGGTCTTTGAGAGGACATGTCAAAACACAGTGACCTAAAGTAGGGATGGAAATGTTGAAATAAACCTGACTTTGTCAAGAAGCGTGATCATCAGAAATAGATGGTGAACAAGTCAAAGGCAGGGGATCAGTCTTGGATTAGAGAAATTGTGAGAGGAGATATAGATGAGGGAGGAAGAGTCATGATTCAGAGATGTAAGACAGAGGAATTAACTGGTGGAGTGTGGGGGATGAATGGGGAGGGTAAGGATTCTACACAGTGACAGAATCTTTCCTTAAAGCAGATGGAGGAGAGAAATAAGACTGATGATCAAGCAGACATGTGAAGGGATTTTTTTAGGTATTTTTCATTGGTGGTAAATATATTCGTTTTTTTTGTTTTTTGTTTTTTTTTACTATTACTATACCAGAAGGATGGACTTGATTCAAGAAAAGGGCACAGAATAGCAGAAAGGAGTTCAAGTTCCTAGCTTTGTTCCTTATTATCTCTGTGACTTGGACAAATTTTCTGAGCTTTGCTTTGTTCACCTTTAAATTAGGATGATTATCTACGTCCTGACTCCCAAGTTGATTCCCAAGTTAAATATCTAGAAATTCAGATTTGTTAAGTCATTGGTAGTTTGGAACTGGCCATGGTGTGAGCATTTACACAGAAAGTAAAATCTCAAGCTGAAAGGGAGAGGGTCTTTTAAAACACTTTATTCATGGTGGACCCAAGCAGGCAGGACTCGAGGCACAGGGACTCCCAGCCTCACCAGAGCCGCCCTTGTCGCAAGCGTGGCCCAGAGGCAGAGACACTAAACATAAAAGGTCATCCTGCTGGTGGTTGAATGAAGTCTTGGACTTCCCTGGCGGTCCAGTGGTTGAGAATCCTCCTGCCAATGCAGGCGACGTGGTTTAGATCCCTGGTCTGGGAAGATCCCACATGCCGCAGGTCAGCTAAGCCCATGCACCACAGCTACTGAGCCTGCTCGCCAGAGCCTGGGAGCCAAAACTACGGAAGCCGGAGAGCCTGCGCTCTGCAGCAAGAGAAGCCGCCGTGATGGGAAGCCCGGACACCGCAACCACAGAGGAGCCCTGCTCGCCGCAACGAGAGAAAGCCCGCGCACAGCCGCGCGGACCCAGTACAGCTGGAAATGAATAAGTTAAAAAAAAACAGAACTCTTCTCTCCTAGACCCTCACTATCCTATTGACTGTTAAATCAGCTCCCACAAAAATTACAGTGAAAAAATCCCCTTGACCTCTCCCTATATACCTCAGGTTCCAACTGCAGTAAGAATTTATTCATATCACTCTTGAGAGTGAACCAGTTAACATTTGCAGAGCAGGAAAAAGATGAAAGATACATTAATATGAGCACCGGGCATGCACTGGGGGCTGCTCATCCTCTGGGCACTTAGCAATCACAAATCATTTCAACGGCTGTTTGCAAAGTATTATCGGTCCGTTCCCAGTGCAAACAACCTCCACTTTACAAGGGAATTCTAATCCCAAACTATCTTGTCATTTTAAAAACATTACTTTTCAAGACCTGACATTATGCTGAGTTGCTCTTTTAAAAGATTAAGGAGAATCCTCGTAGTTTAAAATAACTAAAGGCAAGAGCCACTTTTAATACGTACTGTGCAAGAATTTTTTTTCTTTTTTTTGAATTTTTTCTTTTTAGAAAAAAATTTTAATTATAGAAGTAACACACTAATACAGACTCATTATAGGAAAAATCCAAACAACACATTTAAAGTAAAAGTCTTCCTGGCCCTCTTCCCACTGAATTTCCCTCCTTGGAGGTGACCAGGATATTAATTTGGTATATCCTTCCTTCCCTTTTACTCTTCATTTATAATTAATGTTTTGAATTATAAATGGCTCTCAGTACAACTATTAGAGTGTATGGTTTAGTCAGAGATTCCTTGTCTCCTCCTCTTTTTATAAAGGCTCTAGAGGGACTTCCCTGGTGGTCCACTGGTTAAGAATCTGCCTGCCAATGCGGGAGACAAGGGTTCAAACCTTGGTCCGGGAAGATTCCACGTGCCACGGGGCAACTAAGCCAGCATACGAAGACTACTGAGCCTGCACTCTAGAGCTCATGCTCTGCAACAAGAGAAGCCACTACTGTGAAAAGCCTACACGTTGCAACTAGAGAAAAACCCGAGCAACAGTGAAGATACAAAAATAAATAAATAAAATTATCAGGTCTCTAGTCCCATCACTAGGGCCCCACTCGCATGACCTAATCTAACCTTAATCACCTCCCCCAAACCTGACAGTTTCCTAATATATCCCCATGGGGATAAAGTTCAGTGTATGAATTTGGGGAGGACACAAACATGCACTCCATAACAGGGGAGGTTCCATATTTCCCCAGAGGACATGAGATATACAGAGAACCCTTCAGAAAGTTTATCGTCCTCTTTCCACCATGTGAGGATACGAGAATTCTGCAACTAGGAGAGTGTGCTCACCTGACAAGTTGGCACCCTGATCCTGGAACTAGAGGAACTAGAAGAACCAGAACTAGAAGAAATAAATTCCTGCTGTTTATTAATGGAAAAAAAAAGTTTATCATCAGGAAATGTTAACAATTTCAAAATTAGCTACACACATGTCAGGGGAACCAAGAACTTGTTACTTTCCCCTTAAGAAACAAGAGATGTCTACAGAATGGGAGAGGAATGTGATCCAGCAGCTTCCCTCTATAAACATTCTTAGCACCCAGCGTCCCTGAGCTGTTCCAGCGCCCCAGAACCCTCTTGTGACAAGCCTGAAGAGAGCTGGCATTTCCAAACCTTGCATTTCAAGCTCCAGAGCGTACACAATGATGCATTCAGCTAAGTAGACGCTGTCGGCGCTGCTCCCTGCCTGCCCTCTCCCCCTCTGAAGTTTCCATTACCCAAGGGCTTTGATCTGGTAAACAAATCTGAGTCCAATCACATGGCAAAGGTGCCCTTTCTCTCTCCTCTCTGTGCTTGGGAGAACTGAACAATTAACAAATAGAGTGTGTTCTGGGACAGTTCATGATTTTGTACCTGATTTGGGGAGACTGCAAAGCAGCCCTTGCAAACAGTCTCTTTTGCCAGCTTCCTCCCTCCCCTTCCCGCTTCCTAAGCCCTGGGATTCCCCCTAGGGATTTTATAGAAACCAGCCCATCTGGAATATTCTGCTGACAGAAAGTCAGTAATTGATGCCAGCCGGAGAAAGCACAACTTCTGCAACTGCTTTAATTCCAGAAAAAGTCTTGCCTGCCTTGCAGCATTCACTTGAGCCAGGCGTTGCTTCATCGGGCCAGGTATCCTCAAGCACCTGAGAAAGTTTCCAGAACCCAGTGCTCAGTGGATGTCAGGCTGAATTAATTGCACTGAAGGCATTTGATCTCTCTGAATCTCATTTGAAGATGGGAATAACCATACATACTTCACAGTGTAAGGACTTCTTTAACCATATTGTTTAGCTTCTCAAAAAAATCTATTCGGTCCCTATGTCCCTAAAGGATAAATGGGATGCAGTTTCTTGCAGTTAAGTGTCCAAGAGGCGTGGAGCTTACTGGATGAGTGCTATTGAGTGGGATACTTCATCTTTGAGTTTCAGTTTCTTCATTTGTAAATACAGAAAAATAATATCTACTTTAGAGGTTAATGTGGAGCAATGAGAAGACATGTAAAGGTCATGATACAAGTATTGCCCACAGTAACTGTTCTAGAAATGTTAACTATTAGCCTTATGTGCATAATTTGTACACTGTGGGCACATGACTGGAAATCAGTAAATGGTAAGTGGATAAGTCTATGAGTGAACACAGCTGTATCAGTTAGGGATGTGTTTGGCTGCATGTGATAAAAACGCTGCTAGAGTGACTAAACCAAGAAGCTGGTTATTTCTCTCATGTAATACAAAACCAGATGTAGGCAACCCAGGGCTGAGAGAACCGTTTAAGGAAGTCATCAGGGACCCAGGCCCTTTCTGAGCACATGGCCTCATTCTCAGATTTGCGGTTTCATCCAGGAAGAGGTGGGGAAGGGCTTCAGTTGCCTCATCTATAAAATGAGAATAAGCTCACTCTCTTTCTACTGAATTAAAAAAAAAGGAAATCACAGACAATGCTAGCAGATGACGACATTTTTGAAAAAAAAAAGAAACAGTGAAACAAAAACTGGTTGGAGTGAGGACATAGACTTTCGTTGTTAGCTCTATGGAAGTCTATACTTTTGTACATATTTGTACATGTATATATTCATGTATTACTTATCTAATAAAATTAATGATTGTAACTATGCAATAGTGGAAACATAAAATTGTGTACGCACAGGGTAAAGTTTGGAGAGGATTCTAGAAATACGAAAATGGTAGCTGAGTCAGACTGGTGAAATTATAGAAAACTTCCTTATTTGTGCTATTATTGCTATTTTAGAAATGCAATAAGTATGATGTACACAAGTTGTTCACACAAGGCATAGGTAGATTTCTGTAATAACCCAAGTTGGGCATTTTTAAAAGGTAACTGTGATTTTGCTGACTGTGAGATCAGACCAGTACAGCCTCAGCTGGGACTGAAGTTTAACAGAGATTATCTGGGATGCTTGAAATCAAATTGTTTCACTTGAACTTGGTAAAAAAAAAAGCTGTTTCTCCAGTTTCATTTTTCTCTTTAATCTCCAGCATTAACAGCCAAAACACAGGACAAGAATTAGAATGGTCACTACTTTCTCCCTCACTGAGATCCTGTCCACACTGTGGCAGAGAGTGTTCTGTGCTTAGACCGCAGAGCTATGCTGCTCATTACTGCCCAGCAAGGAAGGTGGCCTAGGGAGAACGGAGTCTGCCAGACGAGGGACTTAGCACTGCCCTGCAACTCTGCCATACCATTTCCAAATGGAAAGCCATTACCTGGATCATTAACCTTGACTCCTATATAAACCTAGTCACCCAAAGCAGCTCAAAATAAAGCAGTTATTATGGAAGACTCCAAGTAGGGTACAAAAATGCTGGTCAGGAGGTCCCTGCTAGAACATTCAAAACTAGCCCTCACTCACTGACTTGGTGCCAAGAACTGGGCTATCCACTTACATTTGGGATTTCAGCTCATCCTCTTTGTGACATTGCGAGGTAGACACACACACACCCCACTGTACAGAAAGTCTAAATGACTTACTTACTCAAGACCACATAGCCCATCAAAGGAAAGAGCTAGAACTCTAGCCCAACAATTTTGAGGACTATGAAACCCATACTTTAAACTTGCTCAACGTTTTTCACATGCATTTGTATTTGAACAGAGTTCTTTGAAACAAAGTACCCATGCAAATTTGAGGAGCATGTTTTTAATGTTGGCGGTGGTGCGGGTGGTGGGGGGGTGGGCAGGTACTCAAAAAGTTCTCTGAATATACTTAATGAAATACTCATGAAAAAGGAGCTGGGCTTAAGTCAACCCAAGTGTGTACAACAAGGCCTTTAGGCAGTTGGGTGTGTTTTCCCCCCCAGCAATATATCACCCAAACCACAGTAGCCTTAATGTATGACTTTAATATATTACCAGGGAAAAATGTTCCAGTGATTTACTGGGGTACACATCATTGGTATTATGAGGCAGCATTAATCAAAGCTATGGAGTTGGCTTCTGAAAACCATTAGGTAAATCCCAAGCTCTACACTTAATGTATTCACCTTGGGCCACGTTCTGGAAGGAATGAAAAGATTTCACTGCTTTTGCTTTAAATCTGCCTTTCCATTAGTAAAATTAATGTGTTTCTTGAAATTTTTAAGGTACATTTTAAGATGAACAATCGTTAAAAGTTCTCTTCACCAAGAGTCTCTCTAAAGGAAGAAAGGCCAATCCCCTAGTCATGTGTTCTAAGGAGGGAGACCTGCCCTGATTTCTAGTTTAGTTGCCAACCACAACAACCAAAATATAAAACCCAGAGTCATTCACTTTTTAAAAATAGTTTAACACTACTTGTTGGAGGGATAGTTTATAAATACGAAGATCCTAAAAAGCAAACTCTGATGCAGGAAGTTGTAGAATGGGGGCCCATGGACACTAGATGAACAGCAGGGTCAAGAGTACAAGCTCTGTTTCTTCTCTGTGAATACTTTCTCCTCATGGACTATCCCCTGCTGAAAACACGCACATGTGCACGCGCGCACACGCGCACACACACATCACAGTCCATTTACTCCTCGAAATGGAGAGTAGCCTGGCAGGGCTGTCAGTGCTGTCAAGAAGAAGAAGGGGTTCCCAGGATAAAGAATAAACCCTGGCGCTTTTCTACATTTTATTTTCTCACTGTACCAAGCAGCCTCAATATAGTGCAGGGCGGCTTACATTTCTCTGTAATTTGAAGTATGTTCTTACTTGAAAAACTGACCAACCAAAATAAAAGGGATATTCATTAGAGCTCCGTTGCTGCTTCTGGATTTGCTCCAAAGGGCCAGTGTCTCCTGAGTCTGTCTAAGTTGCCTCAGGCCTGTGTGTGCAGGAGCCACTCACCTGCACCCCACCCCTCAACTTCGGGTCACCCCCACGCCCTGAGAGAGGCATGCCAAGGTAGGGAGTGTGTGTGGCCTAGCAGAGAGAATTGTTGATGAGACAGTAGTCAATGTCCTTTTCAGGGAAACATCTCTGATGGTGAAAGAAAAAGAAAAGAGGCCAAATGATTGTAGGCCTGGGCAGCATTTTAAATTTGAGAGACAAGGAGTTCTTGCTCTCATGAAGCTAAGGAGACCACTAGACATGAATCAAATAAAAACACAAATAAAATGTTAATTATCAGACACTCTGCAGCCTTTGTACGAATCACTGTTTCCTTCAAAAGACTCCCTGGACAGCACTGGGAAATAACACTTTTCAAGAGTTTAGCAGTTTCCTTAGTCTCCTTCTTCCTCCTGCAGGAACAACCTTATCTTTATTTAGAATTTATTTCACCAGTTTACATTCTTTAAAAGCAGATGTTCCACCTGACCTCACAGAGTTGCACTCGCCAGCAGAGTGTCACTATTCTGAGCCGATTACCTTGTCGTGTTCTAAAGAGCCCTACTTCAGAAACAGGTTACTAACTAGATATTTTAGAACTTAACACATCATTAAAGAAGGAAAACTACAAGTGAGCTCATCAAGTGTTGGTGGATGTTTGAAGTGAGACTTTATTAAAAGTGGCTGTGTGCCTGCTGTCGATAGCTCTACACATGTCTCTTCTATAACATAAAAATTGTCCTATTAATTATTATTTCCAGATTCTTACTCAATGGGAGGGTGATCACTATGAAACATGCCTGCATCCTAGACCAAGTAACGTTTAACATATGGTCTGTGAACCTTGAAGGGGCTATGTGTTCCCCTTCATTTTCATGGACACTAAATTCTCTAATGACCTTTTCAGCTGCTCAAGAAATCATTTATTTGATTCTTTATTCACCTAAATGCACTTCAGGAGCAGAAAATATCTATGTCAGGGTGAGGCAGAGGGATGTGAAACATCTTCTTTCATAAAGTAATTTCCTAATTCTGCCTGGCATGTTGATTGAGCAGAACTGATTCATGAGCTGGTCTACAGGACAGAACTCTACTTCAAGTCCACTGTCTGAAGCTCATTGTTCCTTGATCCCCAGATGACACCTCAAGTGAACCCACAGCTTATCCATTCACTCTTAGATGATAAGCAATAGTATGATAACATGATTGATTATTGTATTACTATTAATTCTTAGATTATAAGTAAAATCACAATAAAAGCAGGAGCTATCCATTCATCCCTGTTAACAAAAAGTTTCCTGATGACTGAGGGAAAAAAAAAAATCACAAAAATCCCAGATGAATATTTTTTAAAGAATGGGGCTTCCCTGGAGGTCAAGTGGGTAAGACTCCGCACTTAGAAAGCACTGGACTTGGGTTCGATCCCTGGTTGGGAAGCTAGATCCCATGCACCACAACTAAGAGTTCACATGCTGTAACCAAGTCCCATGTGTTGCAACTAACACCCAGGGCAGCCAAATAAATAAATAAATAATTTAAAATTCACAAAAATCAAAATGCCCAGTGTTATTGTGAGAATTCTGAATCGCATCTAATGTCAAACCTCCTCCCCTCTCATAGACCAGGGCCCTGCAGCAGAAAGACTTGCAGTGGGGAAGATTCCTCTTCCAAAAACAGATTTTTTTTTGTCTATCTTTCCCAGTTTTGCTCTCCCCAACTCAGTAGGCTGAAACATTGTAGAATTGGGGAGAGTGAGTGGACATCGGCACAAAAGATCTTACTTGACTGACACCAGTATCAGTTGGGGGTGGATCTCCTCTGGCTGTAGTTATTTTAAGCTGATGCTTCCTAAACTGGGTGGATAGTTCAAGTTGACCACCTTTCTTGTGGTGCATTTCTGAATTCCTCAGAGATCCCAGTGGGAACATTAGACTATAATGCTCTTCATGTGTATATTGCATTTCCCTATGGCTGATTCTTTTTACTTTTCCCCTTAGCCCCAGGGAATTTCATGATTCAACCCTGGCTGGGGTTACATCACCCCTCTAGGGGTTACATCTCCCCTCTAGGTAATCCTTCTAGGAAGATATAAAACGTCTCCAGCATGGCTCTCTCCCACATTGTCCACTTCTGGTCCAAGAAAAAAACCACTCACACATCCCTGCACTTTCCCATCCCCCTTAGTGATAAGTGCAGCTAGTTCTTAGTACATCATAGTTGCTCTCTTTCTCTATCCCCTGCTGTATCAGGGTAATAGCCACAGAGTCTCACCACTATGTTCCTGAGATAGTAGTCCAGGGAGTTCCTAAAAACAAGGTCTTTAAGTGGCCTGCCTGAAGCTTCTTGAACTGGGCGCCATCAAACTCACCATCACTCCCAAACCAAACTTCTCTACCAAGAAGTTCTAACATCCAGCATCAGCCTTTTTCTTATCTTTGAAGTGGGTATTAGGGTCAAGTTTTCACCACCCCCTTTGCAATTCCACCATAAGGGTCTAGTACATCACAACAATTGGGGCTTCCCAAGTGGTGCTAGTGGTAAAGAATCCATCTGCCAATACAGGGGAAGCAAGAGATGTGTGTTTAATCCCTGGGTGGGAGGATTCTCTGGAGTAGGAAATGGCAGCCCACTCCAGTATTCTTGCCTGGAAAATTCCAAGGACAGAAGAGCCTGGCAGGTTATAGGCCATGGGGTCACAAAGAATTGGACATGACTGAGCATACACACACAGAGACCTCACAACAATGAAGGCATACTTACCACTCATTATTTAGCCTTGGATTGGGAAAAAGAGTTCACTTCATCTGCTTGTTACAGAGGATTCATTTATTCTACACAGGAAGCAGTTTGGCTCTCCTAGATGCTATCAGTGCAGCTACCAAACCAAACCTGAGTCTCAGAATGCCTTGCTCCACCGCCTGCTCTCTGTTGGTTGAAGACTGGGAATCATTTAGACCAAAGCATACCAGCTAAAATGCATAATAACCCTCTCAGACTTCAGATAATACTACAGAGTTACAGTAATCAAAACAGCATGGTACTGGTACAAAAACAGACATGGAACAGAATACAGAGCCTATCAAAAAACCCACACATCTAAGGTCAATTAATATTTGACAAAGGCAGCATGAATATACAATGGAGAAAGACAATCTCTTCAGCAAGTGGTATTGGGAAAGCTAAACAGCTGCCTATAAATCAGTGAAGTCAGAATATAGACTTTCACCATACACAAAAATAAACTCAAAATGGATTAAAGACTTAAATGTAAGACATGACACTATGAAATTCTGAGAAGAGAAAAGGTGAAATATTCTCTGATGTAAATCGTACCTATGTTTCCTTAGGTCAATCTACCAAGGCAATAGAAATGAAAGCAAAAATAAACAGATGGGACCTAATCAAACTTAAAAGCTTTTGCACAGCAAAAGAAACCATAAACAAAATGAGCAGACAACCCACAGAATGGGAGAAAGTATTTACAAATGATGTGACTGACAAGGGCTTCATTTCCAAAATATACAAACAGCTCATACAACTCAACAACAAGAACAACAACAACAAAAAACCCAATCAAAAAATGAGCAGAAGGCCTAAACAGACATTTTTCCAAAGAAGACATCAGTTCAGTTCAGTTCACTCAGTCATGTCCGACTCTTTGCAACCCCATGAATCGCAGCACGCCAGGCCTCCCTGTCCATCACCAACTCCCGGAGTTCACTCAGACTCACATTCATCGAGTCAGTGATGCCATCCAGCCATCTCATCCTGGGTCGTCCCCTTCTCCTCCTGCCCCCAATCCCTCCCAGCATTAAAGTCTTTTCCAATGAGTCGACTCTTTGCATGAGGTGGCCAAAGTACTGGAGTTTCAGCTTTAGCATCATTCCTTCCAAAGAAATCCCAGGGCTGATCTCCTTCACAATGGACTGGTTGGATCTCCTTGCAGTCGAAGGGACTCTCAAGAGTCTTCTCCAACACCACAGTTCAAAAGAAGACATACACATGGCCAATAGGCACATGAAAAGATGTTCAACATCACTAATTATTAGAGAAATGCAAATCAAAACTACAATGAGGTACCACTTCATACCAGTCAAAATGGTCATCATTATAAAGTCTACAAACAATAAATGCTGGGGAGAGTGTGCAGAAAAGGGAAACTTCTGCACTGTTAGTGGGAATGTAAATTGATGCAGTCACTAAGGAAAACAGTATCGAAGTTCCTCAGAAAACTACAAAAAGGGTTACCATATGATCCAGCAATCTTATTCCTGAGCATATATCCAGACGAAACTATAATTCCAAAAGATACATGCACCGCTACCTTCATAGCAGCACTATTTACTATAGCCAAGACATGGAGACAACCTAAATGTCCATCGACAGATGACTGGATAAAGAGGATGTGAGATATATATATATATATATATATATATATATGAATACTACTCAACCAGAAAAATAATGCCATTTGCAGCAACATGGATAGACCAAGAGAGTATCGTACTGAGGTAAGTCAGAAAGAGAAGATAAATACCATATGATATCACATGTATGTGGAGTCTAAAATCTGACACAAATGAACTTATCTATGAAGAAGAAACAGACTCACAGACACAGAGAACAGACTTGCAGTTGCCAAAGGGGAGGGGGTAGGAGAGGGATAGGTTGGGAGTTTGGGATTAGTAGATGCAAATTATTATATACAGAATGGATAAACAACAAGGTGCTACCGTATAACACAGAGAACTATAGTCAGCATCCTGTAATAAACCAAAATGAAAAGTAACACGAAAAAGAATATATAATTGAATTATTTTGCTGTATACCAGAAACTAATACATTATAAATCAAATATACTTCAATAAAATCATAGCACAACCCATATTCTTTGTTGCTGGCCTTTCTGAAGCAGACTCTTAAAGATACCCCTGGATTGCCTTGAGAGGCTTACAAACCAAACATTCACACCACAGTGCTTTCCCCTAAAGAAAAACACGTAAAAAGGATCCCCTTGCTGCTCCTCTCTTAGACTTTCTCCAGTCAGTTTAATGACTTTTATTTTGGTAGAACTGCTCTGTATCACTTAAATATGCCGCCAATATTCTGAGCCAATCTTGGTCACTGAGTACCAATCATTAGAATTTAACTTTTATGGAAAGCAGACCTCTGTGGCCAGGTGAGCTTTAATTGCACCTCTTTTGTTAGTTCAGAGCTTCATGTTATGCCAAGAAAGCATTAGCCTCATACCTTGTTTATACTAGAGAAGAATGAATGGGGGAAAATTGTTCCTTTCTCCCTATTTCTAAATCACCATTTCTTAATAGGTTAAAGCTAACTTCTTATAAAACCTTAACAATGAAACATCATGTCTGAAAGAACGTCTCAGGTTCTTGGCACTGAGCATTGCCAGCCCTTCACGGTTAGATTTTCCTCTTAGCTAGCTGCCCTTTTCCTTTCAGCAGGAGTGCTTTCTGGTTTTTATGACCAAGTGGGATGAGAGAAGCAAAACAGCAAGAGGTATTCATGTAGTCATGTTACATTAAATTTCGCTAACATACAGTTCCATTAGAGTTTCCTTTCTTACTTACAGAATACCATTGTGTATACATTAGGATTTCAGTCCTCCAAAGTAGGCCTGTTTGCAAGAAATAGGAGATTAAAGAACTGATGTCTCTATAGAAAGAGAAATAACACGTCAATTGTGTTTATTTGTTGGGCTACATGATTTATGCTTTCTCATGTGAAGATGGAGTAGAGAAAAGAGGACACGTGACATTGTTTAGATAATCCCCAAAGAAAGTTGGAGTTCCTCCTTCAGGAAAAGGGTTGCCTTTCATTTAAAATATAAATGGTACTGACAGCTTATGGGTAAGAGAAAGATTTCTTATGTTCTAAGAAATGAATTCAAGACGCACTTAATTTAGTCTACATAGAAGGAGAATATTTAGCATTCTAAGGGAGAAAAGGGAAAGGAGGAAAAAGATTAAGGAAGAATCCCATAAAAACAAGGAATTTAGCTGCCCCTTCATGAAGCTTTATGTCCATATAGATGTGAAAAGGATCAATGCAATCTGAGTTTAAAATATACATTTAAAATTCTTTGTCAAAACATTTTAATTCTTCTCCATTCTCTTCCTTCTAATTAATTCTCTAGTCCACGTAGATGATTAAATCTAATAAAACAATAATGTTGGGCAAAAACTTTGAAAAAAATCTAACATGAAAAAGAAAATGTTATATAAAATAGATAAACAATAAGGACTGACTGTAATAACTTAAAATTGAAAAGAATCTGAAAAAGGATATATATATATATATATATATATATATATATATATATATATATAGCTCAATCACTTTGGTGTACACCTGAAACATTGTAACTCAACTATACTTCAATTTAAAAAAGAAGAAAATATATAGGATTTTCCTGGCAGCCCAGTGGTTAAGATTCCATGCTCTCAATGCAAGGGGCATGGGTTTGATCCCTGCTCTGGGAAGATCCCACATGCTACATGACCAAAAAGTGAAAGAAAAAAAAAAGTTGATACAGTTGCTAAATACTCTTTTACCCAGCTGTTCTTCTACTGCAAAAATAGGTGGCAAAAATGACAATTCAAGTTCTGCTTGTATAATTTCACAAGGACCCAAATTGGTATATATGATTATCATTAATAAATATCAAAAAAACTTTTATATATTAAACTATATATGACCTTATGCTAGGTGTTATATTCATTTTTCTTTAAAATCACCATCACTGTTTCACAGGAAGTTACATTCCAAAAGAGAAAATCCAGATGTGAATGCATACCAAGAAAAAAAGAGAAGCAGCTAAAAATAAAAGCAGTTTATTGACTGTCCTTCAGAAGAGAAAAATCACAACACACACACACACTTTCTCATCACTGATTAGTGCTACTGCAATAAACTTGCAGTAAAAGTGAAGATATAACAATGTATCTCCTAGAAATCTATTACGGACAACTTATACCACATTTAGCACTCAGAGGATGGGAACCACATCCTTTCATCAAGTAAGCCCTTCTGCAGATAGTTTCCCTGTCTAAACTAAATCTTCCAATGCAGTTACAGAATGAGGCTCTCAGTTCATTGTGAATTGTCCCTCTTTTTATTGGGAAGCTTGAAGTCCCTGAAATTTGATATAAGTTCATCTTACAACCAAGAGCTTTGTTCACAACAATTAATGGCAAAAGGGTCTTAGGTTGATGCCAAGAGCCAGATTATTACCTCTCAAAAAAATTATCCTCCCAAAGGAGAAAGATTCTTATGAAAAGGGGAGGATTTCAAAACTGCTTTAGAACTGTACCTCTGGGTGTTATTTCTCAAGCATCATAAAGCATTTGTATTCAGCTGTTTTTTGATCCAAGTAAAACACTTCTGAAGATAAGTGAGGTTTGTTTCCTGAGTTAAAGGATATCTTTAAGTGACAGGCACAGGACAATAAAAGGCCTTTTTTCAGGAGAATATAAACTGGAACAAGGACAAACAAATTTCAAGACTGTTGAGAGACTGAGAAACCTAACAGGACGCCTCACATTTAACACATTCTCAACGGACTTCAGACTTCCTGGCTGTTTCTGAACTATTTCCCATGAAGCAAGGCATCATATATCACTGTCAAAACACACGCTAGCTGATACTTTCCACAGCACTCGGACAAGCCCTCAGCAACTTAGTACAGTGGAAACAGGGGCTGTGGAAGAGAACGCAGTTTTAACTTGTGGGAATGATCTCACCATTGCCAGTTGCGCGTGTGCATTCATCCCCTGTTCCATTCAAGAAATATCTGAGGCCTGCCTCTTCACTGGGCCCAACTAACCATCAGAACCCACTGGGCCCTTCCACCAGCTGTTGACTTGCTGGTGGGTATGGAGTGGGACTTATGTGTCTTGGTTTGTAAGCAGTCCAGAGCCAGATCTGGAATCACTCCAGTGTTTTCACGATATCATTGATGAGAGGAGACTTGCAGAGGGAAACCATCTTTCTTCTCCAGATTCTTGAGCCACCCCTTCACAGCAATAGCCTATTTTGTTTCTTTCTTCTTACTGAGGTCATTCTAGGTGAGGGCCAATGGTGGAAAGATTGATAGTAGAGAGGGGAGAGAGAAGGAAGGGAAGATTTTAAGAAATGGTCTGTCTACCTCTCACTCACCATTTTACTGCTGCTCCTATTCCAGCTTCTAGTAACGGAAAGGTATTTATAACAGACTAACCCTCCTGACAGTAACAATTGCAAACTCTGGACAAAATATAAAAGCCAGTCATTTGAAGGCACTGGGGAGGAACCCAAAGCAGGCAGGGACAAGAAATATTACTACCTTGAAAAAAGGAAAACACACTTGTTGAGATCCACATTTATCTGACGTATATTCCAATGCCTATGGGCATGAAGGATGCACTCAAGTAAAGGGGCAGTTTTGCTGGTCTTGGGCAGTCAGGATCAACGTTCAGGGGTCTCAGAAAGGGGGACTTATTGTCCATGGGAAGTCCACAAAGAAGAGAGCCAGAGATGGGGAGGAGGGCAATATTTTCTTACAAACTCTCAAGTCCTTAGCTGACTCCTGCACTACACATGTGCTAGGTGAAAATCCAAGGAACCAGTGGAAAGCAACAGCTGGAAGTCTGAAAGAGCTGAGTCGAGATGTCAACAGTTGCCTGATACTGGAAAGACAGAGTCCCTCCAACTGAGAGGAGCCCGGTAAACAATTTGAACATTCCATTGAAATCCTGGAAGGGCCATAACTTAGGAATAAGAAACATAGCCAAAGGCTAAGAAGGCTAAGAACTATGCTTATTGATGCTGACCCTACCAAGATTCAAATCTATTCTTATAAACTCCTGCCTCAATTACCTAAGACTATTCAAACCTAAAGGATCTCATATTCAATGCCATTTTTTTTTAAGAACATGGGCTAATTCTACTTGCATCAGTCCTTGCAATGTTCACATTGCTAATTAATAAAACTAATGGAAAAGGTTACTGATTTAAGACCTCAGAAAAAACAATAAAAAGAATTATGATTCTTAGATTCTCAATCAATTCAGTTCAGTCGCTCAGTCATGTCCGACTCTTTGTGACCCCACGACTTGCAGCACGCCAGGCCTCCCTGTTCATCACTAACTCCCAGAGTTTACCCAGACTCATGTCCATTGAGTCGGTGATGCCATCCAGCCATCTCATCCTCTGTCATCCCCTTCTCCTCCTGCTCCCAATCCCTCCCAGCATCAGGGTCTTTTCCAACAAGTCAACTCTTTGCATGAGGTAGCTAAAGTATTAGAGTTTCAGCTTTAGCATCAGTCCTTCCAGTGAACACCCAGAACAAATCTCCTCTAGGATGGACTGGTTGGATCTCCTTGCAGTCCAAGGGACTCTCAAGAATCTTCTCCAACACCACAGTTCAAAAGCATCAATTCTTTGGTGTTCAGCTTTCTTCACAGTCCAACTCTCACATTCATAACGTGACCACTGGAAAAACCATAGCCTTGACTAGACGGACCTTTGTTGACAAAGTAATGTCTCTGCTTTTTAATATGCTATCTAGGTTGGTCATAAGTTTCCCTCCAAGGAGTAAGCATCTTTTAATTAATGCTGCAATCACCATCTGCAGTGATTTTGGAGCCCCCCAAAATAAAGTCTGACACTGTTTCCACTGTTTCCCCATCTATTTCCTGTGAAGTGATGGGACCAGATGCCATGATCTTAGTTTTCTGAATGTTGAGCTTTAAGTCAACTTTTTCACTCTCCTCTTTCACTTTCATCAAGAGGCTTTTTTAGTTCCTCTTCACTTTCTGCCATAAGGGTGGTGTCATCTGCATATCTGAGGTTGTGGATATTTTCCCGGCAGTCTTGAATCTAGCTTGTGCTTCTTCCAGCTCAGCATTTCTCATGATGTACTCTGCATATAAGTTAAATAAGAAAGCCTTCTTCAGCGATCAACGCAAATAAATAGAAGAAAACAATAGAATGGCAAAGACTAGAGGTCTCTTCAAGAAAATTAGATACCAAGGGAACATTTCATGCAAAGATGGGCTCGGTAAAGGACAGAAATGGTATGGACCTAACAGAAGCAGATGTTAAGAAGACGTGGCAAGAATACACAGAAGAACTGTACAAAAAAGATCTTCACGACCCAGATAACCATGATGGTATGATCACTCACCTAGAGCCAGACATCCTGGAATGTGAAGTCAAGTGGGCCTTAGAAAGCATCACTATGAACAAAGCTAGTGGAGGTCATGGAATTCCAGTTGAGCTCTTTCAAATCCTGAAAGATGATGCTGTGAAAGTGCTGCACTCAATATGCCAGCAAATTTGGAAAACTCAGCAGTGGCTACAGGACTGGAAAAGGTCAGTTTTCATTCCAATCCCAAAGAAAAGCAATGCCAAAGAATGTTCAAACTACCACACAATTGCACTCATCTCACATGCTAGTAAAGTAATGCTCAAAATACTCCAAGCCAGGCTTCAGCAACACATGAACTGTGAACTTCCAGAAGTTGAAGCTGGTTTTAGAAAAAGCAGAGGAACCGTAGACCAAGTTGCCAACATCCGCTGGATCATCAAAAATGCAAGAGAGTTCCAGAAAAATATCTATGTCTGCTTTATTGACTATGCCAAAGGCTCTGACTGTGTGGATCACAATAAACTGTGGAAAATTCTGAAAGAGATGGGAATACCAGACCACCTGACCTGCCTCTTGAGAAACCTATATGCAGGTCAGGAAGCAACAGTTAGAACTGGACATGGAACAACAGACTAGTTCCAAATAGGATAAGGAATACGTCAAGGCTGTATATTGTCACCCTGCTTATTTAACTTATATGCAGAGTATATCATGGGAAGTGCTGGGCTGGAAGAAGCACAAGCTGGAATCAAGACTGCTGGGAGAAATATCAATAACCTCAGATATGCAGATGACACGACTCTTATGGCAGAAAGTGAAGAAGTAAAAAGCCTCTTGATGAGAGTGAAGGAGAGTGAAAAAACTGGCTTAAAGCTCAACATCCAGGAAACTAAGATCATGGGATCTGGACCCATCAATTCATGAGAAATAGATGGGGAAACAGTGGAAACAGTGTCAGACTTTATGTTTTTGGGTTCCGAAATCACTGCAGATGTTGATTGCACCCATGAAATTAAAAGATGCTTACTCCTTGGAAGGAAAGTTATGACCAACCTAGATAGCATATTTTAAAGCAGAGACATTACTTTGTCAACAAAGGTCCGTCTAGTCAAGGCTATGGTTTTTCCAGTAGTCATGTATGGATGTGAAAGTTGGACTGTGAAGAAAGCTGAGCACCAAAGAACTGATGCTTTTGAACTGTGTTGTTGGAGAAGACTCTTGAGAGTCCCTTGGACTGCAAGAAGATCCAACCAGTCCATTGTAAAGGAGATCAGTCCTGGGTATTCACTGGAAGGACTGATGTTGAAGCTGAAGCTCCAATACTTTGGCCACCTCATGTGAAGAGTTGACTCATTTAAAAGACCCTAATGCTGGGAAGGATTGGGAGCAGGAGAAGGGGACGACAGAGGATGAGAATGCTGATAGGATCACCAACTCGATGGACATGGGTTTGGGTAGACTCTGGGTGTTGGTGATGGACAGGGAGGCCTGACGTGCTGTGCTTCATGTGGTCGCAGAGAGTCGGACACGACTGAGCGACTGAACTGAAGATGTTAATGATTCACTAAAAAAGCTATTCAATATTGAAAAATACCTGTCAGTTAAGATAGACACTCATAAGACAATACATGCTCCCAGAAACCAATGAATGCCCTTTCTAACTCACATTCTAAACAAGAAGCTTTTATTGCCACAACCATGAGTTCCACCAAATTGACAAGCCCCCTCCAACCAAATTTGGAAGGAAAACTGGCTCAATTTTAGACTCACTATAATTGATTCATAACAATCAACCCGAACTTCAGAAAAACAATACTGTCAATAACAGGGATACTCTCTCCATGAAGATGGGTTCTGAGAATCTCCTGACAGCTGCTCAGAAGTACCACAATCCATCCAGTGGATGCTAATTAAATTTCCTGTAATTTTTGCATCAGGAACAAATCAATTTGCACAGTAGATTCATAATGGAAACTTATTCAAAATTTGACTAGGAGGTGGTAAAATTGTGTCTTACCTCTGCTAACATAACCCAGGTAAACATGAGAGGGGTGAGCCAAAATACAGAAACTCCTTCTCAAGGCCCTTTGCATGTGTGTGTGTTAGTCACTCAGTCGTGTCTGACTCTTTGCGACCCATGGACTGTAGCCTGCCAGACTCCTCTGTCCATGGAATTCTCCAGGCAAGAATGCTATTTCTTACTCCAGAGGATCTTCCCGACCCAGGGATCAAACCTGGGTCTCCTGCATTGCAGGCAGATTCTTTACTGAGTCACCAGGAAATACAACTACCCAGGTTTCTAGGCTATAAATACATACTATCAGTAGCCTGTAAGTTTTCAGGATGGAAAAAACCCATTCCTTGATGAGAAGCTGCAGATGTTACAGTTGCTAGACTTTGTATTCTGAGCACAGGGAATTCCTACTTTCCTACCCAGTCATCTTGGAACTCTGTTACTGAACATTGCCAAATCCACATGCCCAATGCACAGTAAGGCCACACAATACTAAAACATTAGAGTCTGGAAGAGAGAAAGGTTTATTAGAGGGCCATGCAAGCAGATGGGAGGCTCATTCCCTATGGACCCCAAAGTTACTGAAAGCTTTCATCAAACCCCTTTTAAAACCAAAAGGTAAGGGAGGGACGTGGTGAGTTGTTGCAAATGTCCTGGTGTCAGATCCTTTGTTCTTGAAGTTGGATCATGGTCAGATAACGATGTTCCTGTAAATCTCTACCGAAGGAATGTTATTCTCTGTCATGACAAGAAAGGACAAGGTCCCAAGGTACAACTTTCACCCTCCAAGGAACCAGTCCTGGCTAAGAGGAGGCGTTGGCAGCTCCTTCAGGGCCAGGTCTCCAGATTCTGTCCATCTGTCATCTCTGAGGGAGCCAGGCGCCCAGGACCCAATTGGCACTCAGGCTCCTCAGGCTGCCCATGTGGTGGAGATGGGTCCCTAAGCTGCATCCCGAACGGCCACTGCTATTATTAGGTCGCAGAGACCAGGATGGCGGAGAGGCTCACTAGTGCCTCAAGGCCTGGGCCAAGGCTAGTGGGTGGCCTCTAAAGCCCTGCAAGACACAGCCCCTAGTCTGCTCTCTGGGGCTCCCAGCTCACCCACTGTCCCAGTGCGGGGTGAACTGGAGGGCCTTCAGGAGAAGGCTGGGATCCACTCTTACCTCACTCTCCACCTCCCGACTACCACTCCACCATTGTCTGACCATCTAACTCTTGCTGCTTGATAGTTGGTTGCTTCTGGGCGGTCCCACTCTGTGCTGTCCAATGGCTGAGCAGCACCACTAACGGTTGCTCATTGACAACTGGTTGCCAGCGGATGGGGCCCAGAGGCACCAACCAATGGTTGAGCAGGACCCACTGCCTGGTAACAGAACTCTGCAGGATTCCTCTCCTTACATAAAAACTGTACTCTCTATGCAGGAAAGGTAGAAAGAATAAATGAGACACTGAAACTAAACTGTCTTAATCAGGGGTTAGCAAACCAAAGCCCATGGGACAAATCTGGCCTACAGACTGTTTTCAGATGGCCCACAAGCTGAAAAAAATGTTTCCTACATATTTTAAACATCTGCTTTAAACAAAAAAAAAAAGGAGAAAGAAGAGAATATG